>NC_052527.2:25686728-27110318 GCF_016746365.2 Drosophila yakuba | reverse complement strand
TTACCAATGAGCAAATGGTTCCACTCAATCAGGCGCCTTGCGCCTCAAAAATGTCACCCTGTTTGCCAAAGCGGTAACGTTTCCAGAGTTTTCAGCAGCCATGGCAACAGCAAAGACAAACTCGGTTCAGGCGGGAAGATGAGCGCAAATTACGGCAGTTTCCGTAATTTGGCTTTAATGTTCACCGCGTTTTTTTTTCGATTATTGCTGACAAACATTGTTAATGCACAAATCACTCAGCAGTAACAGCGAAATAAAGTTTAAACTTTAAAGAGCTTTGTATGATTGCACTATATATTGTTTTTGCACAAACAGCAAATTATAGTTGAAGCGTTAAATAGCTTTGTATAATTTGCACCATATATTGTTTATGCATAGATCACGTGTTGAGCTAATAAGCCTTTTTATTAGCCTTGTTGTAAAATGAAATACTATTTTATCGTAGCGAATTCAAGCGATTTAATTTAATATTCTTCGAGAAATTTGGCAGAGATGTGCTTGCTTGGGGTACGAAGAGTGAATT
This sequence comes from Drosophila yakuba, assembly GCF_016746365.2. Classification (NCBI taxonomy): domain Eukaryota; kingdom Metazoa; phylum Arthropoda; class Insecta; order Diptera; family Drosophilidae; genus Drosophila; species Drosophila yakuba. The sequence continues at coordinate 27,109,795 of NC_052527.2, read as the reverse complement.
TATTGCAGGTGGGTGCGAGAGTAATAAAAAGACAGAGAGCGCGAGAGCTTAGACGCAGCAGATTTGTATAGATAACAATCATAAAGCTGTTGAACCCTCTCCCAAGCTGGCATGTTTACAAATAACAAATTTAGGAATTTCTGTCAGCTGCGAGACCTGATAAATACAATAAGTTTACAAATTTCAGTATCAGTAGCTTTTTTGATTTATCCTGGTAGAAGAAAGGCCAACATCTTAAACATCTCTCGCTTTTGGCAAATTCGCCCCAACGTTCTTTAAATTAGGCTCAAATTACGTAAATCCTGTATAATAAAAATTAGGTTGAAAAAAAATGTAAATCTCTCGTCGGGGTCGCTAATAAATTAATTAATTCTTGTTACCAAGTTCTCGGTATTTTTTGAATAAACTTATTTAAAAATGCATTGCGTTCCCGGGTGGACAAGATAATTACATAAATTAATCAACGGCAACAAAATAAAAAGTGACAGTGACACATATACATACGTAAATAAAAAAAGTGTAATTTTAAATGTTATTTTTTTACCTCAAATAAAATTATTGTTGCTCGCGACGCGCGAGTCGCGTAATACCCTGAACGTGGTTCCTTAGTAACCACCGAGGATCCTTCACCGTAAAGGAAATTGGCTGCTAATAGTACCCAACGGAAATCAGAGGTATTTGTGCAGAAAATTGAAAGCTGGAGTTGGAGACAAATTTATTGTTTATTGTCTCGAGCTGAAGTATGGCACCTTGCTTTCAATTCTTGGCACATACGTATCAATATAGTAGAGCTAGATTGTATGCAAATAATATACACATACATATATTAAACCGCTCTTGGACGCAACATTTATTTATTATACCCGTTACTCGTAGAGTAAAAGGGTATACTAGATTCGTTGAAAAGTACGCCCACAAACCGCCCAAAACTGCCACGCCTACACTTTTAAAAAATGTGTTGATATTTTTCCATTTTGATATTAGTCTTGTTAATTTCTATCGATTTGCCAAAAAACTTTTTGCCACGCCCAATATAACGCCCACAAACCGCACAAAGCTGCCACGCCCACACTTTTGAAAAAATTTTGATATTTGTTAATTTTTGTATTAGTCTTGTAAATTTCTATCGATTTGCCAAAAACCTTTTTGCCACGCCCACTCTAACGCCCACAAACTGTCAGTGTTGAAGTCTGTCCTTCGCACTTCAAATAGCTGAGTAACAGGTATCAGATAGTCGGGGAACTCGACTATAGCGTGCCTTTTATATTTGCAATTTCTTGCTTTGAAGCCAAGAAAAAGCAGAAATTGGAGGGCTTGAGAAAATTTAGAGCTGCCACCTTTTACACAATTACCAAATCGTAAATTCTTGCAGCCGACGGCAACATTTTGTTTATCATATCTGAGGTGGGGTCAGAAATATATTTTTTATAAAATAACTACTGGCAGAATGATTTTGTGGAATTAACATCAATAGACCACTATTTTAACTACTTTTTTCCCTTAGTAAATAAGATCTGATTTGATATAAAAAAAGGCATTTGCTTTTCATTTCGGCCAGACAAAAATGCCCGTTTTACAAATCGAAAAATTCTTACGATTTCGAAAACCGGAGCACCATTTTTACGATTTTAAATTGAAATCCTTATCAATATCTCATCGATTTATGTTGCTCTGTTATCGATAGGAGACGATACAAAAATTTCGAGTGCAATGTTGATTTATTTGGTATTAAATAGAGTCGATGGGCGGAACAGCTCGATTATGTGACTTTGCAGCTTTTTTCTGATATCGAACAAATGTTAAATCGCCGATATCAGCGTTTATCAGCTGAAGAATCAACAAAGCTGAAGCAAGACATATTATTGTCAAGCAAGCCACATAACCGTAGCTCATTTACGTGTTGCTCCGCCTGCAGGAGGCCTCAGCAAACTTGTAGGTGTTAGGAGCAGAATTGCTAGCTGTTGGTCAAATTAGATAAAGGAAATAAGTTGTGAATAGTTTCAGCTGTAGTGAAGAACCGTTAGAATCGATTGACAGCACACTACAGAAATTGGTCACTGAATCCAAAGAAAATTCTGTAGCACAAGGTATGTAAAGTCCTACTAGTAAGACTATTGCCATCAGGTCGCTTTGAAGTTTGGATGCCCTTGAAGTTTGATCCAAATATGTTGGACAAGGTTGTCTCGAGATCCGAACATGAAGACCATGTACTTGGAATTCATGGATGAATACCTCGCTCTAGAGCATATGTCGCCTACAGACAACAAAATTTCTTCCACCCCACATTATGTCATTCCCCATCAATGCGTGATAAGGCCTTAGAGTACGTCAATATTGATGCTTCCTTTAAAACATTGTCTTAAGTGGCCTTGAATAACATTCTGATGGTGGAGCCGACGATACAAGAAGATTTGTACTCCACTGTACTCCGTTTCCGGCTGCACAGGTATGCCTTGACTGCCGAATATGTATCTCAAGTAATGGTTCATGAAGGGGATGGGAAGACGATAGCTTCTGATATAGTCAGACTGGCCACTCTGGACTTCAGCTCCGCCGCGCAACAAGCTTACGACATCAAATCAACATTATATTGTATTTCCTTATTAAACAAAGCAGTAAGTACTTAAATTACCAGATTGGCGACCCCGTAATAAACACAATTTTGAATATCGGAGATTGTACGCCTGCTCCGCCTGACTCTGGTGAAATTCAACGCGACTATAGCGCAGGCACCGTTATTCCTGTCATCGTGTCGGTCGCCGCCATCAAGCTACGGTTTGTATAGATGGTTTGTGCAGATCGAAGCGCAATTTCAATGCAGCCTCATTTCTTTAGATAAAACGCACTACTACCATTTAATCAGTGCTTTGGATGCTTATATAATGAACGAAGTATCTCATGTTGTGGCGCAACCGTCGGAAGTCAACAAATACGAGCACCTGAAGGAGATTATCATCGAGCGATTTACGGAATCACCGGACAGACAGTTACAGCGCGCTTTATTGGAGCTTGACCTTGGGAATAAGAAGCCCTCGAAGCTCCTTCGACAAATGACAACTCTTGCTGATGGTCTGCAGACGCCTGGCGAGTCCGCTGGCTCTCTCAGCTACCGCAGCACGTACAACGGGGCTTGAAGCTCCTACGCTCAGCAACTTTGGAAGAACAAACTGCACTCGCTGACGATCTCATGGAAGAGGAAGCGGGTTCTTTTGTCATGGATGCTGGGTACTCCCGGCACAATTCAGAGGCAACACCCGCGAATACGCGGGCACAAGTGTCGTGGACGACTTGAAACGCGACATCCCTGTCATCAAGGCCTCTTTAACTCTTCTGCAGAACATGCAGCCTCCCAGCCATTCTCGCCAGCCGATCGCAACGTGCAGCAACTCTGAGCACCACGTCTGCTTTTATCATGCCAAATTCGGACCTAATGCACGAAAATGGGTGCCACAGCAGGGAAACTAAAGAAGCTGTCATCTCTTTAAGCGACTGGTGACAGCAGATCTCCAAGCAGTCGCCTCTCAAAGGAGTACAGACTTCACATAATCGATCGTAATACCAACATAAAATTCCTTATCGAATTCGGATCAGTCATCTCACTTATAACTGTTTCGATAATCAAGGGAATGCATCGTCGCAAAGACGACTTAAAACTGTACGCCGCCAACACCTCTATAATTTATATATACGGCACGCTAAATCTAACTTTTGGTCTCAACTTACGGCGTAAGTTCACCAGGTCGTTCGTCGTTGCGAACGTCCAATCAGCAATTATCGGAGCAGATTTCCTCACGCACCACGCCTCATCCTCGACCTCAAGGGTAAACGCCTTGTGGATCCCTCAAAAGCTGTTTCGACCAAAGGAGAAGTTGCTGAAGCAAAACTATACAACTTTTCTAATGTGCCTTTAGCAACCCGCATTCATAATGAGGTTGCGCATTACATTCAAACAACTGGCCCACCAGTTTTCGACATGCAATGACGGCTTACATGCGAAAAATTAAAAGCGGCACGCTGGGATTTCGATCTCTTACTCCAGCAAGAAGTAATTCGTCCCTCCAGCAGCCAATGGGATACCCCTATCCATTTGATCCCCAAAAAGAGCAACGAATGGCGCACTACTGGTGATTATCGCAAACTTAATGCTTCCACTATTCCAGATCGCTACCCGATTCCCCATGGGGGAATCTTTAACGTCAGCATGGATGCTCGGTTTTCTCCACAATCGATTTGGTGCGTCCCTACCACCAGATCCCAGTCTCGCCAGATGATATTCCGAAAACAGCCGACACTACACCGTTCGGCCTTTTCGAGTTCGTCGGCATGCCACCCGGACTGGGCAATGCAGCGCAAACCTTCTAGCGCCACATGGACAACATACTTCGTTCCTTTCCCCATCTGCTCACCTCGCACTTAAAACGGACGCCTCCGATACAGCGATCGGTGCTGCTCTCGAACAACTAGTCGGCAACGTTTGGCGTCCCATCGGGTTTTTCTCGCGGAAACTATATCCGGCAGAGCATGGCTAGAGCACGTATGATCGCTCCTGTCTATTTTCGCTCGTATCATCCATTTCAAGCACATTCTTAAGGGGCGGCCATTCGTCATCCAAACCGACCATAAACCACTACAATACGATTTAGGCAGAAAGCAAGCATAGCATCGCCTCGACAACTCCGCCACTTGGTTTTTATCTCCCAATTCTCAACGGAGATAGTGTACAATCCCGGGGAAAACAACGCAGTGGCAGACGGCCTTCACGCATCAACACCATAAGCATGCCGTCTAGCTTCAGTGCTCAAGCGATATTCGAGGCCCAACAAACCGACGATGAAATGGTTGAGCTTCCTCGAACCATGTCCCTTGTGCTACAAGTTAGGAAAATCGACAACCTAGACATCTGGTGTGACATCTCGGATGGACGCGATCGGCCATATTTACCCAAAAGCCTGAGACACCAAGCTTTTAATGCAGTACATGGATTGGAAAGTTACTGCGAAGTTACTTATGAAGCGATTTGTCTGGCCAGTCTGGTGATGCCACCCTCTGTTCCCGACAATACGTTCCTTGCCAGCGGGCCAAAATCCATCGCCACACACGCAGCCCGGTGAAGAAGATCGATGTTCCTGACAATCGTTTCCAGCACATTCACTTCGATCTGATTGAGCTTCCCACTATCCGTAACTTACGCTACTGTCTTACCATCATTGACCGCTTCAGCATATGGGCTGCAGCTATTCCACTATTCAACATCACCGCGGAGACTATCGTGGATCTGCATGTTCGGCTACCCACTCACTACAACAACGGACCAGGGAACTCAATTCGAATCCTCATTGTTTGCTGAGCTGGCTGAACTAATTGGAGCCGGAAGGATTCGTACAACCGCATATCACCCTCAGTCAAACGGCATAGTGGAAAGATGGCACCGTACCCTCAAGGCCGCCCTGATGTGTAAGTCTCACATAGCATAGCCGGATCTTCTGCCTACAGTTCTGTTGGGGCTGCGCTCAGCGTTTATGGCGGACCTCCAGTCATCGCCGGCTGAAATGTTTTTTGGCTCCATTATTCGTATTCCCAACGAATTTTTTGAGTCGCATACTCCAACCGCCTTCAGCGATCCGGTAGCGATCACCGAGTCACTACGTCAACATATCAGGGCACCCCGACCTACTCCGGCAGTGCATCACGCTACTCCACCTGTTATCATTTGTAAGAACTTGAGAACTTGTACGCACGTCTTCAAGCGAGTGTCATCTGTTAAAAAACCACTCGAGCGGCCTTACACGGGACCTCATCGGGTAATACACCGGGTTGATTGCAGGTTCTACATCATCAGCATTCATGGACAAAAAGAGGCAATAGGTCGGTCGACTTACTCAAGCCTGCCTTCTTAGCTGAAGCTGACCAACAGATTTCGATACCTACGCCACCGAGCCCTGCACCTGCAGCTCCAGAATTCATACCGTTACCTTCACCACCTGGCAAAGTCACTGGAGGGGGAGTAGATGTGGCGCCCAGAATAAAGCCCAGTCTGGCAACACGGCGTAAGAAAGTACTAACGCAATAACATTTCCTGGAAGACAATAGCTTCTGATATCGTCAGACTGGCCACTCTAGACTTCAGCTCCGGCGCGCAACAAGCTTACGATATCAAATCAACATTATATTGTATTTCATAATTCAATAAAGCAGTAACTACATAAGTTACCATAGAAGCAATAAGGTAGAGATGATACGATGATCATGCATCGTGCAGATTTATTAATATAAATGCACTAAAAATTGGCGAAGAGTGCAAAACGACTGTCTACAACAAATAATTCAACCCATCAATATGAAGCGCAGCTGAAAATGCAGGTTGTAAAATAGAGACAAATATCTTTATGACACATGCAAACATGGCGACACCCGAAGCAAACTCACAAAATGTTTATCAAATGGTCTACATAGCAAAGAAAGAAAAGTTTGATATACACTTTTGTGAAGTCAACATAACGGAGTAGAAGGCTAAGAAATTCACATTATACGATCAGTTAGAGAAGGTCCGTACAGTGTATTAAAAACGAAAATGGCAACGATGAAAACAGAAGACAGCACACATTTTATAAGAGGCACAATAAACGGTGGGAAGCGAGCAAACGAAAAGAAAAAAAACGAGAACAGCAATAGAAGTTTTAAAGGCACAAAGGGAGGATGCAGCGCAAATGTAAACATTGGGGTAATAAAAATCATAAATCTGATTAATGCAAATTTAAAGAGTGCACTTGTCATTTATGTGGGAAAATTGGGTACATAGAATCATTTGCAGATCGAAATCGCAAAAAAACAGTATATTATGTATCAAATTCAGATGATAGTTAAAATCGTCTTCTAGGAGAGTTTATTTGCTAAATGTTGAAACTGATGAATGTTCGACGAGTATAGCATCGTGCACATTGGTTTCAACTTCATTGTTGTTTAACATTTGTTGCGTACACCCTTTCTGTGAGATCGTAGGACTTTGAAGATTAAAAACCAGAACCGACAAAGAAAATGCAAGTCGTCAATGACCCGGTCCGATGACCCGGGCAGAAAGTAAAGAAAATCAACACCGGGCACACTTCACCGAAGGGGTATTGACTCTCCAAAATAGGGGAAAATTAGAAATATGATTTCTAGGTGGGAACACTTGGCATAGAAGACCAATAGATCAGAAAAAGCTCTATGCCGGTATAAGAAGACATGGCCCACAGATAAAATCATCAGTCAGTACCCGGGTAAACACCCGTAGTCAGTACCCGTAGTCAGTACCCGGAAAAACACCCGTAGTCAATACCCCGGGTAACCATCCGTACGTCAATACCCAGGCGATTATTCGTCAGTCTATAGACGGGAAGACTCAATGTGAACAACCAAAAGTGAATATCCTGGAAGACTTAAAGTTGAACAAGCCAACACTCGGGATAACTACAGTCGAAGGAAAAATGTCGAGGAAAAAGGACGCTATCAACCCTTAAATAACAGGACCTACTTTGTAAGAATACAGGGACACACTTTGAAGGAAAACCAGAGTTCCACAAAACTCTCAGGATGGGCGACAAGGAGTCAAAAGCTTCCGACAACACAGCAAATGTGATCAACACCGTGGAGGTTGTCGACCACAATGAGGAAATAGCAGGGTTGCAGCACACCCTGGAATTCATCGCTGCCCTATTGATCTTCCTGGCTCTATTAAAGCTAGTGAAAATGTACAAGAGATCCGTGCCAAGAACAAGAGAACCGGTGCATTGTCGTTAATGTGAATATCAGCGAAAACAAGCAACAGCGGAGACTTTCCTAACAAGTGCATACTAAAAGTAATCTGAAAGCCGAATAGCAGCTAAAGCGTGCCACAAAAGAAAAGAAAACCAACTCATTCATTCATGCATATATATGAATACTTCACTTAGTGTTTTTTTTCTCTTTGTATGTGTATATCTTATTATTGTTTGGTTACAATTAATTGGTGCACGAAGGTATATGTATTGTAATAATAGTAATGCATTTTTATGTTTTTAATGTAACTTTTATTAAAAGAGAGATTAATTAGATATCCAGCGTATTTGTAACTTCTGTTAAGACTGCTTAAGATTCAATTAAGACATGTTGAAGACTCTTTTACGACTGCTTGTACTTGGTCTTGAAGAGTCCAAGCTAGCCAAATGCAATCCGTCTGCGCCGGCAGACACGTTGCTTTGCTCTTATGTATTTAACTTTGGCAGCGAGAGCGCCGCTGTCTAAGAGAGTCAGTGCACATAAGGACCGAGCAGTCGCGCATGCTAATTATGCCGACTCTGCACTTCTGGTCTGAATAGCATTCTTGTGTGGTCAGATTGCTGAGCACTCAAGATATGCCTGGGAATTGAAAAGTCTTACATAAACATTGTTGCAAAAGTGCTAGGGTGTGATTGTTCCCATTGTTGTGATTTGATACAGTGCTTATTCGATATGTATGCACATTAAATCTCCCTCCTTTTGGAAAATAACGTAATTTTATGAAGTTATTTTAAAATTAAACATTTTTTTTTTGTTAAGTTGATAGGAAATTTACAAAAATAATTTTTTTTTTTTTTGTATTTTATGGAAGTAATTTTAATGTTAAGGAAATTTAAGGAACATTCTGTACAAACATACGTGTTCTGGGTTTTTAAATTCAAATTTTTTGTTTATAATCGTTCAACCATCAAAGATGATAAAAGAAAAATGTTTTCTTAACTTCTTAACTCTTTTCTCTATATATTTTTTTTTTTGCTGGTGGCCACCATATTATTATTATTATTATTATTTTTTTTTAAGAATTAAACATTTTTAACCTATCCCTATGTACCGTTTGTTGTTTTTTCTTATCATTTGAGATTACTATATTATCCCTTTCTTCTATCTTTACTACCGTATATGGTCCAGTATATTTGAAAACTAACTTATGTCCGGTTTCATTTTTTAATAACACCTTATCTCCTATTGATATACTTATATCGTTTAATTTTAAGTCGTATAATTCCTTATTATTTTTTTTCTGTTCTTCGAGCATAATTCTTGCTCTGTTATATGCTACTTCTAACCTATATTTACTTTCTTTAGCATAGTCTTCCATATTATAAATGAGTTCTATTCTATCTGTGCTATTAAAATGCTTTGGTAAATTGCATGTTTTACCAAAAATCAACTCATATGGACAATAATTATGTGCCATAGAGGGTGTAGTATTAAAACAAAATTCGAAATATTTTATTCATACGTCCCAGTCAGTTTTATCAACCGATATGTATGACCGGATGTATTCGTTAAAAGTTCTATGACTTCTTTCCACTGTTCCTACCGTCTGATGATAGTGTGCTGAAGAAGTTGTATTTTCTACTTTCAGGTATTTGCATAAATCTTTGATTATTGAATTTCTGTATTCAGTTCCCATGTCCGAAATGAAGGTCTTCATGGGACCGAACTTTAGTACAAAAGATTCAAATATTGCTTTCCCTACTGTATTTGCGCTTTCATTTGCGATTGGAATGGTTACCAAATATTTTGTCAGGTCGCATATAAGTGTAACAGCATATTCATTATTGTTTTCTGACTTTGGTAGTGGACCTATCGTATCCACTATGACTCTGTCAAATGCGCTTATTGGTGTCTCTGTAATTGATAAAGGAGTTTTGGTGTGTTTCATAATTTTTGTTTTTTGGCATTTTTGACATTTCCGTATGTACTCTGTTATATCCCTAGTCTTACCATTCCAAAAGTAATGTCTTTTAATCTTGGCCAGGGTTTTTGTAATGCCTGCGTGTCCTCCTTGTGTTGGATCGTCGTGGTGTGTAGACAGGATTGCTTCTTTTTCTTTCTTTGTATTCACTAAGGTCACCGGGTTAAGTAGCGCTACTCTTAATAGTTTTAATGTTTCATTGCCCATTTTCTTAAATGTATCTATTGAAATGTTATCAAAAATATTTTCCCACGGTGCCATTTTAAGTTGATTGATATTATGCATACCGGCCTGCTTTTCAAGCCTGTGGAAAAATTGACCTAAGTCGAGAGTTCCATTATTATACAAATCTAAAACATTGTATCTTGCAGTAATTTTTTTTCCATGTTTAAAAAAACATATCATATTATTTACTTCGTCATTATTAATGACTACGTATACTTTGGGCTTAGAAGCTTCTTGAGTAGTTTGCTAAGGCAATTCTACTTTATCATTTTTATTTCCTTTTCCTGCGCAGGATTCCTGTCTACTTTGATTTCATGTAGTGACTTTAAGTACTTGTTTGGATATATTTTTTAGTTGGTCGATGGTTATTCTGGATAACGCATCTGCTACATAATTGTCTTTTCCCTTAAGATATTCTACATTAAATTCATATTCTTCTAAATCAAGCCTCATTCTGGTCAGTTTTGCACATGGATTAACCATCGAGAACAAGTATGTTAACGGTCTGTGATCTGTTTTGACGGTGAAGTGTCTACCATATATATATGGTTTAAAATGATTTATCGCCCAATGTATTGCTGACAACTCTTGCTCTGTTGTTGACTTGTTGCTCTCACCCTTAGTGAAGCTGCATAATGCATGAGGTACTGGCAAGTGGAGACCATTATAGTTCTGGGGCAATACCGCTCCGCATGCCTCTTTGCTAGCATCAGTTATGATACAGAACTCTGCTAAGGGGATTTCAGCAAAGTTGGATTCATTAGTTCTTTTTTAAGGGGTTCGAATCAGCTGTCCATTCGAACTTTACATCTTTCTTACACAATCTTGTTATGTGACGGGAATAATCTGCAAAATTTTTTATAAAACGTCTATAATAGTTACAAAATGCTACGAATCTTCTAGCACTGTCTGCGTCAGTAGGCACTGGATATCTCTGTATAGCATCATATTTAATATCGTCAGGCAATATGCCTTTATCAGTACATTTGTGTCCAAGACACAAATGAAAAATAAGCACTTATCTGGATGTAGTTTGAGGTTGTTTTTCTGCACAGTCCAAAAACATTTGTAAGATTCTTGGCCATGTGTTTTTCAGAACAGCCTATGACAATCAAACCATCAATGTACATAAATGCTTGAGATGCCATTGTCATCATTCGTTGAAAGGAATTTTGAGCTATTTTTAGTCCGTATGGTAGTCGCGTGAAGCGAAAGGAGGCACTGCTCGTAGAAAAGGATGTTATATTTCGAGAATCGTCTTCTAACTCTATTTGATGGAATCCCGACATAAGATCCAGGCACGAGAAATATTTTTGCTCGGCCTAATTGATCAAGTATGTCATCTATTCTTGGCAAGGGGAACTTGTCAGCTAACAACTTTTTATTTATTTGGCGATAGTCTATCACTAAACGCCATTTTTTTTTCTTTTGAATCCGGTAAAGATTTCTTTGGGTCTAGCAATAATGGGCTATTATATTCAGATACAGCTGGTTCTACTATCTTGTCTTCTATTAATTTAGTTACTTGTCTCGATATTTCGGCTTGTTGTGAATGGGGTGTTCTACAGTTCTTATTATTGCTTGGTTCATCATCTCTCAATCTTATCATTTGTTTGTAAAAATTATGTGTAGTGATTGGCTCTGTCTCCAATCCAAAAATATCAGTATATTGTGAACACAGTTCAGTCAACATTTTCTTATGTGCAGATGGAAAGTTTTTCTTTAATCTGCTTAAATTTGATTCGGCTCTTATGGAGTCGTTTAGATCTGCTATTTTGTAGTTAGTTAACGGTTCAATATTGATTTTGCTTACGTTTAAAATTTTATTGCTGTTAGTTGTGTTTAGTATTTGGATGTACGTGTTTTTTGAATCTGATATCGAATTTCCGACAAATACACGATCTTCTATTTCCTGATTGGGTATTAGAATTGGGTTATCCACCGAACATACGGTAATTTGCCTGATAACCTCACAACGAGATGGTATGGTTATCTCAGTGTTATCGATATTATGAAAAATTGGTATTTGTATTGCTTGTTTAATATTGTTTGGTCTTAGAATGAAAAAATCACTTTCTGTAGTAAAATCTAATTGGCAATTGAATGTTTTTATGAAGTCGATTCCAACTATTCCGTCACCAGGGATCGGAAAATTGTCGTCCACAACATGAAAATTGTGCGGTACTATATAGTTACCGGTTCTCATCTCTTGAAGTGTTAAACCTATTGAATTTATTAAACCCTTTCCAATTCCTGTAATTTGTGTTATATTATTATGATCAAGATTCAAAAGTTCATCTGAATTTTCTTTAATGATATATCGGCGCCTGTGTCTACTAGAAATGTAAGTATCTTATATAATATAAGTATCTTATAAATATTTATATTATTACCACCTCGACCATTTCCTAGTCCCCGGTAGTTACCTCTGTTGTAACAAAGACATTAGAATAACAAGATGCATAACGCCATACGATTTTTTTGCACACGATTTTTTCGTGGTGGCTTTTCAAGTGGCTTTTCGCTCTCTCGAAATTTTATTCAAAAGCCAGAGAGCGGAGAGCTCTAGAGCCACCAGCTCTCTTGTACGCATACAGCGACAGCTGACCACTGTATTGGTGCACACGTATGCACATGCATTGTAATAATGACAAAATATGCCCTTCATCTTAGAAGTTCTTAGACTTTAAATCTATATTATTTTTTATAAATTGACACCACTTTAAAACTCTAGTCTTGCATTGCCTTAACATAACAATTATTCAAATTTAACACAGAAATAATAATAGCACAATCTATGTACAAAAAAATGCATAATAATTTTAAAAGATGACTTTATATTAGAATAATTGTCATTAGAGTATTCAGCGTGCGACGTGTGAAAAATATAAGAAGACAATGATTCTTCGGTGCTTATGTCCGCACTTCGTGCTTCAAGAAATCAATTTTGCAATAAACAGATTCCATATTTTTATTTATTTTATAAATAATATTTTACTTTATGAATTATTTTTATGAAATATTTATATTTTATATGTAATTTCTTTTTTTTTTTTAATTCTTTGTTTTAAATTACAGTAGTTTTTAAAATTTACTTTGTATATGTTTTTGTTATTTATTATAGTTATTTAGTCAAATTACTAGTATACAAATTACCAATTTTCAATATTTAAAATGAAAATAAGATTCAGATAAATTATTTTTTTTTATTTTGTTTTGATGTTTTTAAAAAAGCGCGCAATTATGGGTGGGAAGAAAAGCGCGCCAATTTTTTTGTTTTTCCTTTTAATACGTTTTCTTTTTCTCTTAAAACTTTTGCTTAAAGCTGACTATACGTAGAGCTCCTCGATTTTTTTTAAATTTCGCTTTAAAATTGTGTTTACAATCAATTAAAGTTGTTTGGTTGCATTGCTAAAGTACGGAAATATATGTGCGAATTATAAATTGCGATTGGTAGTGATAAATAAGAGAAAACTTCAGTTAACTGAATTAAACTTAATTTCGTAATTTTACGCGCTAATACTACGTGCTGCTGCTACTGCTGCTTTTTGAAAAAGGTTAGAGCTAAAATTTATTATTTTTAATATACAAATATTTGATTGGCCAATTGGAATTGCCTGGCTATGGCCGAAAAGAAAAGGAAAAACATAGTGGGAACAAGTGCAGTTTACCACACTGCCAAAAATCTAGGCGCGATTTCCCCACCCTTAAATTGTTTAATTTTCCTGAAAAGGATCCAACAATTTTAATGAAATGGGCGGAAAAGTGCCAATTTACGGAGGATTTTGTGGCAAGCACTTCATCACTGTTTTTATGCCACGATCATTTCTCCCCAGATGATATTGGGGTAAGATATCTGAGGAAAGGAACAATTCCAGATCGAAACCTAATGACATATAGTAATAATGATGAAATTAATTTTAATGCTGTAAGGTCGCCTGCGCAAAAAAGATATCGCTCACAGTCCCCTGTTGAAATATGTCGTCAGTGTCATAAAAACACTAAAACATTAAAAGTGTTTCAAAAAAAATATATTTCTTATAAGAAAATGTCTGATGAAAGACAAATTCGAATTAAAATGCTGAGGAAAGAAAACTCAAATTTAAAACGAAAGATAATAAGGTTGGAATCTAAGTCCGAAAAAAACCTACTTTCTCAAATTGATAAAATCAATTTAACGGGAAATGAGAAAATATTGGCAAAAATGCTTCTGAAAGAAAAAAAAGGCACAAATACAAGATGGAATGATTCCGAAAAATTGTTTGCTCAGAGCATATATTACAGGTCGACTTCCACATATACGTTTTTAAGGGACTCTTTAAAATTAAATTTTCCCAGTCCATCATCATTACAAAAGTGGAACAGCATTAAAAAATTACAGCCGGGAGACAACGAATGTTTGTACTCAGCCCTTAGAGAAACCATTAAGGAAATGAATGAATCGGATAAAGAATGCATATTAACTTGTGATGAAGTAGCAATAAAAAAAACTTAACATATAATGTATCAGTTGATATAATAGATGGACTAGAGCATTTAATTGATCGCTCTAATAAAATGGGAAGCCACATTTGCGTATTTGTGATTCGGGGTATTTTAAAGAAATGGAAATTTATATTGAACTATTTCGTGCCGGAAACAAATATAAAAGGCGATTGCTTAAAAAAGCTTATTTATAAAAACATTAATATTGCTGAAAATATTGGGTTCAAAGTAAGGGGTGTTGTTTATGATCAAGGAGGTAACAACAGAAAATGTACCTCATTACTTGAAGTCACCAATGAGAAACCTTACTTTACCTTAAATAGTAAGAAATATTATATGTTTTATGACATTCCGCATCTTTTCAAATCTATTAGAAATAATTTTCTAAAAGCTAATTTTGAAACCCCTGACGGACGAGTTGACTTTGATGTCATCCGAGAGGTTTATGAATTAGATCAGGGATCAGTAACGAGAATAACTAAATTAACAAGGAGTCACGTTAATCCAACCAGATTTGAGCTAATGCGGGTATGTTTGGCAACTCAGACACTTAGTCACACAGTTGCAGCGGCAATTAAAGCTTGTAACCAAAACAAGCAATTTAATCGAAATAGTCCCGAAGTTGCAGCTTCTACTGCTGCATTTGTCCAAAAAGTTAATGATTACTTTGATTGCCTGAATAGCAGAGTATTAACTGACAAAAACCCCATGAAATGCGCACTTCAAGTAAACAATACTGTTTAACATAAACTGAAGGAAATGCAGGAATACCTAAGGAGCGTAAAATATCACGGTAATAATATATATTGTCTTGATGGCTTGATCCAAACTACTGAAGCTATATTTGGACTCGTCAAAGATATATTTAAGGACCACACGGACCACTTTTTCTTTTTAACAAGTAGAGTTAACCAGGATCCCCTTGAAAATATATTTGCGTGCGTTCGAGCAAAAGGTGGTAACTGCAGAAATCCTTCAGTTAATGAATTTAATTTAATAATTGCCAAGCTTATATCCCTACACATTTTTAAATTTTCCCAAAACTCTAATTGCGAATCAGATGATGATGTAATGTTGCCAATAGAGTTCGATTCGATTATATATCAACCTTGCATTGAAAAAAAAGAAATACAGCAGCAAGAATACTCTGTATCATTTTCTGAAATTGTAGAAGGCAATGAGAGGTACTTTGACCAAAATATAGATAATTTTTTGTGCAATGATATACCCATTGAATTAACTTCGAGTAGATATTTTGTTGGATATATTGCAAAGGGATCCAGTTGCGATAAATGCAGATCGGTAATTTTAAAAGAAACCGAGCATTTAACAGCTCCATCAGAGCTTTTTATACATGAGAAAAACTACTCGACAGAATCGGACTTTGGAAAACTAAAGGCACCATCTTATCTATTTTTTAATATTTGTAAAATACACATTAAAGTTTTTGAAAATATTTTTAAAAATAATAAAAAACAAATGTGTATACAAAAATTTATTGTAGACCAATGCATTAAGTGCACAAATGAGAGTAGTGATTTCTCATTATGGTTTCATGTAGAAAATGAATGTTATGAGCATAAAATAGATCTTTTAAAAAAACTTATAAAAGTTTTGCTTTTTAAGCATTGCAAGTGGACTGTTATTGCTAATAGACAAAAAAGTCAAGCTAAACTCAGCATTTTATCTCATAAGTGAAAAAAATATAAACATTCAAATAATTGACGACTTTAAAAATTAAATTATATAATTAAAAAAAGAGGCGATATATAATAAAAAGCAATAGTTAGAAAACTAGCTTAGTTGGGGAACATGGAAATGTTTTAATGTTAAACATTTAAACATTTCAAGTCGACTCGGTCATATAAATATAAGACCCCATTACAATTGTAATGGCCTCCCCGTGGTGTTCCCTGGGTACCGATTATAATATATTACATATTATTAATTATCAATATAAATATAAATATGTAAACGGTAGCTAATTCGAGCGGCGCTTTGATCAAACGAATATTAAAAAAAAGTCTTTCAAACCATAATAGTTACGAATCGAAATTGACCAAAACATTAATCAAATTTGTTTCTTAGATCAAAATTGATTTCGGCCCGAAAATCGTCTTCTAGCACAAGAACGCACACATACACACTATCTCCTTTATTGTTTTTACTCACACAAGCAAGTCAATTCTATTTTTAGATTTTTACGCTCTCAATTTTTGGCGAGCGAAAAGAGAGCAATTTCGGCCGTCACCAAAAAAGTGGCTGCATAGTGCAAAACCAATATATGGCCGTTACGCATCATGTTATTCTAATGTCTTTGGTTGTAACTTCCTTGTCCTCTCTTGTAAAACAAAACGGAACTTGCACTTCCTGTCATCTCAGTGCTGCAATGGATGTATTTACTTATAGCTTCGTCCGTTGTCTTAAATGTTCCTGCCTCTAGGATTGTTTTTAGTTTTCCGTGATCGCAATTCTTTGTCATTGTATTGATAGCTTCCTTTGTGCTAAATTTGATAGCATGTTCTGGTTGCAATCCTTCATCTATATATAAAGATTCAAGAGACTTGCGTAGGTTTTCAATTTCATTTGTAAATTGTGTGGCTGTTTTACCTTTTTGGTAAACATTTGCCATTTTTGCTCTTACTACGTCCGTTGTTTCTCCTACGACCACTTCTTCTAATTTTCTGATAATGGCATCAATTGTAACTTCATTCTGTACTCTATAGAGTGTTGTTCCGATTATTTTCGATTCAATCACTTCAATGGCAATAGCTTCATGTGGTCCCTTAGTCAGGTTAACCAACTTGATTGCCGTGATAAATCTACGCAAATTGATCTTTTATGTATGCCCTATGGGCAGTTGCTTCGTCAACCATGATGACAGATTTTGTTTCTGTTTCTTCTATGTCTGACTCAGTTAATTCTTCCTCTGTCAATTCAGCTAGTGTTAATAAAGCTGGAATTGTTAAGTTGTTCAAGTCTTCGTCTTCTATTTCTGTTTCTGGTTGTTCGTCCAATTCCATTTTTATTGGCGAATTTAAAATGGTTGGTATTGATATATCCAAACCAAGTTTCGATTGTACAGATAACAAGTTCGATCTAAGTTTTATGAGAACTTTCGATATCTGAGACCAATGATCTGGACTTAGTCTTTCCTTGTTATCATACACTAGTATTCGTGCTTCGTTGAAGGAATTTACCAGAATATTTGCATGTTTCTTTATTGTCGGTCCTAGAATAGGTCTATTTTGTGACAAACATTTACTCGATTTTTCAAATTAGTTTCTTATTCTTGTTATGTATTTTCACGCATCGGATCAAACTTGATCCGAACCAACGCATAGTTGTTAATTGAACGATTATTTTTTTTTATTAAATTTTGATTAAAAATTGTATATTGCTATTTTTTCTTTCTACACGTATGCCTGTCCAAGAAAAAGTTAGTTAGAAGGCATGTGTACGGTTTACAATGTTTTGCTCTATATAATTCAATACCGTACACATGTTCTTAGTAAAAGCCTAACAAAGATTAATATTTTTCAAGCAGCGTTTTCACGCATCGGCTTGAGGTATTTATTCTTAATATTAGGGCAGAGGCATTGGTATTAAATACAGCCTCAACTGCGTTATTGCGCACCACTGCACAATTTGGCTTCAATCGCTTCCAGATTTTTGTTTTGTTTCGTTTTTTCTTCCTCTGTAGTTGCCGTCTTTATAAGGTCCTTTATTAACCTCCTTTGTTGAAGCAGCTTGATCCTTTTACCTCTTCTTTTCTTCTTTATTTTTGGTTTTGGCTGTCTTCTTGCCCTATACTCAGCTATTGTGAGTGGGCGTGGTCCATCGTTTGGACACACCTCTAGTGTCTCTTGTAGGTGCGTCCCTTTGCTTGATAGGAGCAGAGTCCTCCAGTTTGCTGCTGCTATTGTCGTCCGGGTTTGATCAATTATGGTATTATATTTCTTCTGGTATGGTCATCGCACAAGTTTGTGTTTGTATTTTTATTTTCAAACACTTCAACATTCAAAATATTTGCCGTGTATTTAACACTTTGATAGCATTTGTTCGCATTTTAACTTTTATATATTTCTTTTTATTGTTGTTTTACAGGCTTAAGTGACCATGTCACGGTCGCCATGACTTTTATTAAAAGAGAGATTTAATTAGATATCCAGCGTATTTGTAACTTCTGTTAAGAATGCTTAAGATTCAATTAAGACATGTTGAAAACTCTTTTACGACTGCTTGTACTTGGTCTTGAAGAGTCCAAGCTAGCCAAATGCAATCCGTCTGCGCCGGCAGAGAGGCCGTCGGCAGAGACGTTGCTTTGCTCTTATGTACTTAACTTTGGCAGCGAGAGCGCCGCTGTCTAAGAGAGTCATGTGCAAATTATAATTCGAAGTATTTCAATATGTTTATTCGAGTAGTTGTACAAATTATGATAAGACTAGTGCGGTCTGCACGTAATGAGCCGAATTCGTATATTAGTGCGTGGCGATGACCAACGCTTGTTATCTCCAAATCTCGACTGCTCTCGTCTCTGTCCCAGGCAACGTCGTTGGCTTTGTCGCTGGCTACGTTCTTCAGCAAAGCTTAGCTTTCCTCTCGAAAGCTCCAAAGTGTTTTCATTAAGCCGGACATAAGCAAAAAGTAACTCCAGTTAACTCCTCCCTTACTAAGATTAATGCTGTCCTCAGTGTTTTCAAATTATATGGTTGATGATGAACGGGAATCCTGGCGATCGGTGCTTTGTTTGACTTTGGCCCTGGTGGTCTTGTAGTGTCGTCACAATGCGCATGTTGGATAGAGTAGTTGGTGGGGGAGAACTCAATGTATTTTGGTGATTGAGTTGTCGATTTGTTCTCTCCGGTTGCCGCAATCAAGTATGTTGTTTAGGCCGAAACGATTTAAGAGCTTTCTTTAACATTTTATTTAAATTATTATAGAATACAAAAAATATAAATTGCAAGTACATTGATGGTTAATAATAGTGATAATAATAATAATGTACAACGCTCATTGATTAAATTTGTTTTTTATCATGATGTAGGAATAGGATAAAGAAGGCCATTAATAACACTGGTGGGTTTTTGTTTTTTATTCTGAGTTATTGTTCTGTAAGCTGTGCTTTTTGATTTTAATGTCTATTGTTGTTTTGCTGCTTAATTTTTGAGTCGAAAGGTCTTAGTTGCGTGAATTTAAAGTTTTTGAAATCGTTAGAGAAGGTCGTTCAAGATTTACTTTTAGGCTGTACCTAAGGAGTTGACGATTTTTTATATTGTACTGAAAGTTTGGGGTAGTTGTCTAAATTTTATAAATGTTTAGGTATGTAAACAAATTGACACTACTAAGATATAAATGACGGACTTAAACAAAGAAAATAATAATCCTAACGTAAATAATCTTTATGCACTACCCTCCCCTTTATTAAGACACTTGTCCCAATGTCTGCTTCAATTTTCTCTTCTCTGTAGCGTGGGGTAAGTTTATTTCCGAGTCGTTTGTTTTGCTTTACAAAGACAGTGTCTCCGACCAGGAAAGTGCTGTCACATCTTGATTTATTAATTCTTCTTAATTGTATTTCTTGTGCTCTGTCTATTTTTTCTGAGATTTCCTCTGCAAATTCTGAGGGCATTGCATGCATAATGTCGATCGGCTTTTTATTAGTGACCGAATGTACTGTTTTGTTGTATTCCACTGTAGCTTGAAGTATGAGATTTACCGTATCACCTATGCCTTTTTCTAGTTTTAGGCATCGTGCAATTTCTAACAGTGTACTGTGGAACCTTTCCACCTGTCCGTTTGAGGTACTATGATAGGGTGGTGAATTTTCCACTTGAACATTGAACCGGTTTGATAAAAGTGACCTGATTGACTCAGAGTTTATTGATGGTTCATTATCGCAAAATATTGTCTTTGAATTTGGGTAGAAATTCATTAATTGCATTATTGCGGGCTCTATGTCAGCTATATTTCTAGAACCTATGGGTTGAACAACTCCAAATTTGGAGAATTTATCTATACAGGTCAGGAAATATCTCCTGTCTGTAGAGAAAAATTCAATGTGTAATGTCTCGCCGATTTGTGAAGGAATAGGCGTTGTCCCAAGGACTTGTTTCTGCGGATGACGTACGTACTTGGCTTTTTTACAAACCAGGCAGTTACCTACTATACTGGCTGCCATTTGGGACATCTTTGGGAAAAAATAATCTTGCAGAATATGTTTAACGTTTTCCTGCGCTGCCCTGTGCGCCCTGCTGTGTTCAACTGCTACTATTTCTTTTTGTTCCTCTTTGCTATAGATGTCGATCACCAACTTTTTTGTATGCCGGAAAGTCGTTTCCGGGAACTCTTCTATAAGTCTGTTCTGGATGAATGCTAGTATGGGCAATACGCAGAATATTACATTCACGACGTCCTGTTTAACTACGTCGCGAATTCTGCCTATTAACGATTCCTTATTAACGAATTGTATAACGTGCCTTGACTTGCTACCAAATATAATAAAGCTGCGAGTATTATCCTCTGTGCTTTCTTCTATTATTATTTGGTTTCTAAAGCAGTTGACTGGCTTGTCAACTGTTTCAATAGTATATGAAAGCGAAATTTCGCTATATATAGTTGCCATATCTGACTGAAGGTCGCTTTCTAAAGCGTGGATTGCCTGCCTGGATAGTGCATCTGCGACATGGTTCTCCTTCCCTGGCTTATACAAAATTTTTGCGTTGTGCTCATCTACAAATGCCTTCCACCTTTTGATTTTAGCATTTGTGTTTTTATCTGACACGGCAAATGATAGTGGTTGATGGTCCGGGTAAATATTCAGATTTTTAGCGCCATACAGATAGTTCTTTAATGTTTTTAAAGCCCATACAATGGCTAGAAGCTCTCTTTCGTTTGTTGCGAAACCAAGCTCTCTACCTTTTAAGGATCTAGATATCATCGTAATAGGCTTGCCGTTTTGTGATAAAACTGCGCCCAGACCAAGAGCTGAAGCGTCCGTAGTTAAATCAAAAGGCTTTGTGTAGTCTGGGTAAGGTAACATTACATATATTTTTAAGATAAGATATTTTTCAGCTTCTCAAATGCAGAGCGTTGCTTGTCATCAAAAATAATGGGTATCTTCTTAGAACGAGCGGCGGAAACTTTTCCGTTTTCTCCTTTGAGGATGTCATTCAAAGGTCGAGCTATTGAGGCGAAGTCCTTTATAAAACAGCGATAATAGCTTGCTAACCCTAAAAAGGATCTAACGTTGAACAAGTTAGTGAGTTCTTCATAGTTAAGGATAGCCTCTACTTTTTTAGGATTTGTTGTGATGCCCAAATATGCGACACTTTCCTTAAAGAAGTTCGATGTCTCCTTAGACACCCTCATATTGGCTTCAAGTAGTCTATCTAGTACCCAACGAATATGATTCAGATGGTCCTCAAGTCGTTCAGAAAAGATAATAACGTCGTCGACGTAAACGAAACAAGACTTTCCTATTTGGGGCCTAAGTACGTCATCTATGGCACGTTGGAACATACTGGGTGCATTTTTAAGGCCGAAGGGAAGTCTACAAAACTCATATTTTCCATGTGCAACTGAAAATGCGGTTTTCTCCCTATCATTTTCTGCAAGCAGGATTTGATGAAATCCAGACTTTAGATCTAGAGTGGTAAAAAATCTGGCTTTTCTCAAATTTGAAAGGATGAATACAACATTTGGAACCGGGTATTTGTTGTCCACTGTCTTTGAGTTTAGCTTCCGAAAATCTATAACCATCCTTTTTTTCTTATTTCCCTTCTCATCTGTACCCTTCTTGTCGACTACCCAAACTGGATTGTTGTAGGGTGAGCGCGAAGGTCGTATAATTCCGTCTTTTAACAATGCCTTTGTTTCCTCATTTACAAAATCTGCTACGCCCATGGGGTATGGATAAAGTCTAGAGTATACCGGTTGGTCATCTTCCGTGCGTATGGTAGCAATAATATTGGTATTGAATGGCAGTGCCTCTTCTGGGTCTGCAAAGACACCCAATCGGTCTTTTAGTATTCTGTGGAATTTGTCGGCAATCTGGTTTGGTACTACGATGTCTTTTATGTCAGAGAAATTAACGCTATTACATTTTACAAATTTAATTAGTTCGACTGAGTTTTCGATTTTTAATATTTTATTTTTTAAGTCCAATGTTGCATTTATTTGCGTAAGAGTGTCAAAACCTAATATAGCGTCAAAGCTTGAGAGATCCGGTAGAATGAAAAAGGGAATGGTCTTGCTGAAAAGTTCAACAATGCATTTATATTTCACCGTGTTGCAACCATGAAGAGACTTAACTGTAAATTCTTTTTGTACGGGCGTAATGTACTTAAGTTCATTGAGAGGCTGTATGTAGTTTTTTGAAGAGCCGGTGTCGATTAAGATTTTTATGGTTTTCCCTGCTATTTTCCTCTCTATAAACGGTAGCAAGGACCTTTGGCTAAAAAATGCACATTGTCATAATCTGTAAGTTCGTGGTCAATATCTTCAACAGCTGCTGTTGCCCCCTGTTCATAATCATTTTCATCTGACTCCCCTAGATCTTCTTTTTCGGCTAAATGGTTCACTCGTTGATGTTTCGGTCCTGTAAACCTGGCAGTGCCACTATTTTTGTTTTTTGTTGTACGTTCATAGTAAATTTGTGCCTGAACAGGCCTTGAGTTATTTTGTTGTTGCTGTTGAGTTGGCCAAACATTTTGAAATTGTGGTAAGCTACCCTGGTTCGAGATTGGTGCTTGCCTAAGTTGGTCCGATCGAATGGTTCGCATAGAAACGTCAGTATCAAACAGCTGAGTCGGTGCCTGGACTGGTAGTTCAACTGCTTGGCTTTCGAAACTAGGCACAAATTGACGCTTACTAAAATAGGGGTTCTTGCCTTGCATATTAGTACTTCTATCCCTATTAAAATTTTTTCCGGCTTTGAACCTTTGTCCTGCGAGCTTCTTGAGTAGTTCAGAGCGAATTGATAACGCTCGTGGTTTGACTCAACCTCCTGTGCTAGAGCAAGGGCTGTTGGTAAGTCCTTGGGTCCTTTGGCAAACAGGATATCGCTCAATGACTTTTTTGTACCTGTTATAAATACACGTAACGCATCAGCCCTATACTTTTCATTGAGTGACATCGACAAAGGTTTATCGCACGTCATTATAGTCTTATTTGTAAGCAGAGTCAATTTCTTTTCTACCTCATCATAGAATTCTGTTAGTGTCATATCGCCCTGTCTCAACGTCGACAACTCTTGCTCAATTAGGTAAATGGGCCTTTTGTCAGCGTATGTAAAGTCAAGGCGATTGATTATTGCCTTAAAATTCAACGGCGTGCTGAACGAGGATAGCACGTTGTTTGCAGCGTTTTTAATTTTATTACGGATAATTCCCAGGGCTTGATAATATTTTGAACTCCCCTCGTATGATTCATAAACTTTAAGAGCGACATGAGCCGCTTTTCGCCACGACACGTATGTCTCACTTTCGCCCTCAAAGTCTACTATGTCTAAAGATTCATTACACTCAACACCCGGTATAAGTTCAGCATCTGTGTAAGTTTCAACTTCTGGTGTGTTTACTGTAAGTTTCCCTATGCGTTCATTGATCGCTTGTAATTCTTTGTCAAATAATTCTTTTTGACTTGCAAGCGCACCAACGACGGCATTTTCTACTATTGCTTTTAGTTGATTTGCTGATAACTCCATTTCACTAGTTTTGTTTTCTGTTTTCGGGTTTCTTTCGATTTCTGTTTCCAATTGGCTAATCCCTTTTAATACTCTATTCCAAATTGATATTAAGTCGTCGATCTCTTTATCACTATCGCCCATCAATGTGTTATTTATACCCTTCAATAACCTTCACGACGTGGAGTTCACGTGTTTATGAAAAATTTTTTATTTTATTTTTTAATAATTAATCAAGGGGCGTTGTACTTACAACTTGTGGGATGTTTTAAATTATTTAGTGTTTTTATTTTAATCGCCGCTTGAGTAGATCTGCTCCAGGTGTTGCGTTTCTCCTTTTGATATCGTGTGTTTAGATTAAGTTGGCTCCTTTTAATAACGTAGGTTTTTGATTTAGTTGAGCGCCAATTATAATTCGAAGTATTTCAATATGTTTATTCGAGTAGTTGTACAAATTATGATAAGACTAGTGCGGTCTGCACGTAATGAGCCGAATTCGTATATTAGTGCGTGGTGATGACCGACGCTTGTTATCTCCAAATCTCGACTGCTCTCGTCTCTGTCCCCGGCAACGTCGTTGGCTTTGTCGCTGGCTACGTTCTTCAGCAAAGCTTAGCTTTCCTCTCGAAAGCTCCAAAGTGTATTCATTAAGCCGGACATAAACAAAAAGTAACTCCAGTTAACTTGCACATAAAGATCGAGCAGTCGCGCATGCTAATTATGCCGACTCTGCACTTCTGGTCTGAATAGCATTCTTGTGTGGTCAGATTGCTGAGCACTCAAGATATGCCTGGGAACTGAAAAGTCTTACATAAACATTGTTGCAAAAGTGCTACAATGTGATTGTTCCCAATGTTGTGATTTGATACAGTGCTTATTCGATATGTGTGCACATTACAGTATGTATAACAACATCACTATATATATATATAGCAACACCCAGGATCCAACGCGTCGAGATCTCATCGCTCCGGATTAAAGTGGGAAAAGTTTGACGGAACCCTGTTCCCGAGTTTTCTCTATATTCATATGAATACATATATTCTCGTGCTCATTACACCATTAGTAAATATAAGTATATTATTCTATTTTATTGTTAGTCTCTTCCAGGCAATGTATTTCATTAATAGAAGTTAAATATTTTTGTGTTCGATATTGTGCTAAATAAAAATTACTTTTGAGCGGCGAGTATCCCCCTTATTTTTGTTATACAAAAACAAGAGCCCTCAGAGCGACGTTTGTAGTCGTGTTAACGTGCGCACAACGTGCGCTAAAAACAATTATAGCCAACTTATTATAATTTTTGTATGCTAGCCTTTTAATTCTTTTTTTGTATTACATGGCACTAGCCAACAATCTATTACTCAATAAAATTATGCTATTATTGTAACTACAACAAAATGAGTAGGTAAAGATTTCCAGAAGGGGTGCTGACGCGAAAAGTGGAGTAGGTCAAAAACGATGACATAACGTTTGAAGGACAACCTAGACCGAAGGGGATCGTAGTGCGCGGCCTGCGACGATCCATCAGGCATGCGGACGCATGAAGGGTAGGGAACATGGCCGAAACCTTGCCCGTTCGTTTTACGATCAAGCAACAGTTTGTGGGGCAGTGCTCCTCACTCGGCCTGAGTCCTTTCCATCGCCTGGAACTATCTTCACCAGGAAAAAAGAGGGCAGTTGTAGTCAGCAACGTTCACGGTAGATCGTGACATATATTTAGCTGCATACCAAGCAGAAAAAAAAACAAGTCTTAAATAGAGCAATCCAAATACGTTAGTGAAGGGGGCAAAACAGAAAGTGTTGTTTCAACCCGCCACAGGGAGAGTAACCCGATCGCAAACACAAGAAGAGGGTCGTACACCGCGAAGTGCAAGTGCGGGAGACACCCCCCGACCATATGAGGCACTTAATCAAGAGAGTCTTGAAAACTTCGAAAACCAGCTGGAGGAGGTAGGTTAAAGGAGCCCAGACAAACGGCCACTCCGCTGCAGATACCGGAACAGTGCGTAGCAGCAGAGACCAGCCACCAACTGCACCCCGAGTTAGATCGTAGTCTAACGTTTCAAGCTCCAGCACAAAAGGGTGTTCGGCTAGATAAATGGAACTTAAAATTTGACGGAACCGGCCGCGGTATGACCGTTGAAAGTTTTTTATTCCGTGTGGATAGACTACAAGGAATATGTGGAATAAGTCGACAGCAAGTGTTCAGAGATTTTCATAGTCTGCTGATCGGCGCAGCCAGCAAGTGGTATTGGCAACTCATGGAGGATCAACCCGAAAATTACGATTTTGATTACTATTTGCTCACTAGGGAAATGAACTGGAAGGGACTTAGTGAAGCAATTAATGGAGAGGAAACAAGGATATAACGAGTCCTTCAGCGATTATGTCTCCGACATGCACAACTTACAATTTAAGTTAAAACACCAGATCGCCGAGGATGAATTTGTAGAACTTTTGAAGGACAACCTTAACTCCCAAATGGGTGAGTTACTGTTGACGTCCCCAATAAGGGGTCTGGCAGAGCTTAAAAAGGAAGGGGCTCAGAGTGGGTCGGTGCTTAAGAAACCATGGATGCGAGTAAATGAGCTCCAACGCTCAGAGAGCCAAGGACGTATTCCCGATGGTTTCCTTGTGGAAGAATTTCAACGCAAACCGGGAGACAGCCGCGAGTCCAACAGAACAGCGCCTGGGCGCGGAACCTCTTTGCACGATATGATTTGCTATACGTGTGGATAGGGAGAGGATTTCTACCGCCAACACCCCGGAAACAAGAGTTCACTTGTCGTTTTTGCCAGAAGTCCGGTAAGGACGATAAACCGGGAAATTCGTCATACCCGTAAGTTACCTTATCCTAGAACAACGAGTTCCTAGTACGAGTTATACTTGAAAAGAAGCAGAAGCATTCTTAAAAAAAAAACCGTTCACAACCGATAACATCTATCTTTACATAAGAGCCCGGCTAGCGCAGTAAGCAGAGTGTCGTGGGTCGAAGCCACACGCTTATGGGCGCATAATGAGAACAAGAGAAAAAAATCTACTACTACTTTTGCGAAGTCATTCCATGCGTAAACGCATGGAGCCTGTTGCGTACACCCATTTCGTTAGATCGTAAGACTTTGAAGATTCAAAACCAGAATCTAATATCAGGGCAAGGGGTACTATCATCGCGTTGACTCAGTTGGATTGCGACAAAGAAAATGCAAGTCGACAATAAACGATTCTCCGATGACCCGGTCAGCGGACGCAATAGATTCCAGAAAGTACAGAAAATCAACACCAGTTCACACTTCACCAAATGGGTATTGACTCCCCAAAATAGGGGAAAGTTAGAAATATAATTCCTAAGTGGGAATACTTGGTATAGAAGACCAATAGATCAGAAAAAGCTCTATGCCGGTATAAAAAGACATGTCCCACAGATAAAATGGTCAGTCAGTACCCGGGTAAACACCCGTAGTCAATACCCGGAAAAACACCCGTAGTCAATACCCCGGGTAACCATCCGTACGTCAATACCCGGGCGATAATCCGTCAGTCTATAGCCGGGAAGACTCAAGGTGAACATCCAAAAGTGAATATCCTGGAAGACTTAAACTTGAACAAGCCAACACTCGGGATAACTACAGTCGAAGGAAAAATGTCGAGGAACAAGGACGCTATCAACCCTTAAATAACAGGACCTACTTTGTAAGAATACAGGGACACACTTTGAAGGAAAACCAGAGTTCCACAAAACTCTCAGGATGGGCGACAAGGAGTCAAAAGCTTTCGACAACACAGCAAATGTGATCAACACCGTGGAGGTTGTCGACCACAAGGAGGAAATAGCAGGGTTGCAGCACACCCTGGAATTCATCGCTGCCCTATTGATCTTCCTGGCTCTATTAAAGCTTACGAAATCAAATCAACATTATATTGTATTTCATAATTCAATAAAGCAGTAACTACATAAGTTACCATAGAAGCAATAAGGTAGAGATGATACGATAATCATGCATCGTGCAGATTTATTAATATAAATGCACTAAAAATTGGCGAAGAGTGCAAAACGACTGTCTACAACAAATAATTCAACCCATCAATATGAAGCGCAGCTGAAAATGCAGGTTGTAAAATAGAGACAAATATCTTTATGACACATGCAAACATGGCGACACCCGAAGCAAACTCACAAAATGTTTATCAAATGGTCTACATAGCAAAGAAAGAAAAGTTTGATATACACTTTTGTGAAGTCAACATAACGGAGTAGAAGGCTAAGAAATTCACATTATACGATCAGTTAGAGAAGGTCCGTACAGTGTATTAAAAACGAAAATGGCAACGATGAAAACAGAAGACAGCACACATTTTATAAGAGGCACAATAAACGGTGGGAAGCGAGCAAACGAAAAGAAAAACAATGAGAACAGAATAGAAGTTTTAAAGGCACAAAGGGAAGATGCAGCGCAAATGTAAACATTGGGGTTAGAAAAATCATAAATCTGATTAATGCAAATTTAAAGAGTGCACTTGTCATTCATTTGGGAAAATTGGGTACATAGAATCATTTGCAGATCGAAATCGCAAAAAAACAGTATATTATGTACCAAATTCAGATGATAGTTAAAATCGTCTTCTAGGGGAGTTCATTTGCTAAATGTTGAAACTGATGGATGTTCGACAAGTATAGCATCGTGAACATTGGTTTCAACTTCATTGTTGTTTAACATTTGTTGCGTACACCCTTTTTGTGAGATCGTAAGACTTTGAAGATTAAAAACCAGAACCGACAAAGAAAATGCAAGTCGACAATGACCCGGTCCGATGACCCGGGCAGAAAGTAAAGAAAATCAACACCGGGCACACTTCACCGAAGGGGTATTGACTCTCCAAAATAGGGGAAAGTTAGAAATATGATTTCTAGGTGGGAACACTTGGCATAGAAGACCAATAGATCAGAAAAAGCTCTATGCCGGTATAAAAAGACATGGCCCACAGATAAAATCGTCAGTCAGTACCCGGGTAAACACCCGTAGTCAGTACCCGGAAAAACACCCGTAGTCAATACCCCGGGTAACCATCCGTACGTCAATACCCAGGCGATTATTCGTCAGTCTATAGACGGGAAGACTCAATGTGAACAACCAAAAGTGAATATCCTGGAAGACTTAAACTTGAACAAGCCAACACTCGGGATAACTACAGTCGAAGGAAAAATGTCGAGGAACAAGGACGCTATCAACCCTTAAATAACAGGACCTACTTTGTAAGAATACAGGGACACACTTTGAAGGAAAACCAGAGTTCCACAAAACTCTCAGGATGGGCGACAAGGAGTCAAAAGCTTTCGACAACACAGCAAATGTGATCAACACCGTGGAGGTTGTCGACCACAAGGAGGAAATAGCAGGGTTGCAGCACACCCTGGAATTCATCGCTGCCCTATTGATCTTCCTGGCTCTATTAAAGCTAGTGAAAATGTACAAAAGATTCGTACAGCGGAGGAGGGACCAACACCATACCCTGGACAGAATTGCATCCGGTTTCCCACAAAGTGATTGATTAAAATTACTAACGGCAAAACAATTAAATAAAATAACAAGTGACCGGTGCATTGCCGTTAATGTGAATATCAGAGAAAACAAACAACAGCGTAGACTTTCCTAACAAGTGCTTACTCCAAGTAATCTGAGAGCCGAATAACAGCCAAAGCGTGCCACAAAAGGAAAGAAAACCAACCCATTCAATTATGCATATATAAGTTAAGACCAAATATGATAAGAACACACAAGAACCCAAATCTCGATCACGACTCCACCACATGCAGTACATCCGCCACGAGCAGACAGTCAACGAAGTCCCAATAACAACAACAAGCCCAATGCAGCCCAACATAAACCAAGAAATTGCACAACAAACAGCAGCTCAGCAAGAACAGGCACATTGACTCCAGCTACGACGGCAGTGCATCCGCCACGTGCGCCGCATCAGCAGAATGTCTGCACCGGCCAAGTCGTGGGAACTCCAACGACATCGGACACCATCAGCGACAACGGCGCAGCCACAACGGCAGCGGCAAAGCTACAGCGGCAGCGACGGCTTCGACGACATCAGCGACGTCGGCAGAGAATAGGTGTAATTATTAATTGTAAAACTTAGTCCAGTCAGTTCCAAAATTAACACCAATAAAATCCGACGTGTTCTTTTTTTTAAAAGAAAATTAAAAATATCTTTTAACTGGCGCCCGAACAGGGACCGGTAAACAGAGCCTTCGTCGAAAGGATCACGCGTAACGTTAAAGTACCTAAAGCAGCTACAAGTTCGCGTCGCAGTGCCTAAAATATAGCCACAGTGAACACTGACTAATCAACAACTACAAAAAATAAGTAGAAGTGACAAAAAATCGCACAGTGTAAAAGTGCCTTTAAAAAGAAGCCACAACCTCAAGTGCGTCCAGTGAACAAGTGCGAAAGATCCTAAGGTTCAGTTTAACCGGTCTAAGAACTATCGCCGACTCTCCTGCAGTGTCCGTCCGCAGGAGCCTTCGAAGGAACTCAGTGCCACCAAGGGTCCCGAGTCACCCACACCCGAACACCGCTACGTCGCTGCCCAACGTGGGACAAAAAGGATCAAACCCAAGGGGTCATCGAAGGAACGTCGCCGAAAATGTTATTTATCGCGTAAGCTAGAAAAATAAGTTTAAAAACAAACACTACTATACTAACAAGAGGAATTAAAAAAAAAAAGGAAAGAAAAGTAAATTTAAAAACAAGAAAAAATTTTAAAACAAGAAAGATAAGAATCTTATGAGAATAATAATCTATTGAAGATAAGTCAAAATAGAATTTAAACAAAAATACTTAAAAGAAATATACAATAAGCTTAAATAATCTTAGAAAAAATACATCGATATTCAAAAAGAAAAAACACCCGAAAACCCAAAACATCTATTAGTTGTTTTCCGAAATAAACAAATCCTTAAGCCTTTAACATGTCAAAAGATAGAGAATTGGCAAGTGCATTAGCTGCACTTAATATAGGTACCGATAGCGGGGAACAACCCGGGGGAAGCAGGCCTACGGCCACCAGTACACCGGTAGCTAGCCCAGAGCTAAAACAGGTAATTATGTCTCTCATCAAAGAGGCATTAGGCGGAACCGAGTTTATTGGGGAACTTTTGAATAAAGGCAGACCATCAGAAATGTTAGAAGATGTCCCCTTTATCGGCCCACTACCAGGCGAGTCCGAAAAACTACCAGACCTTACAAAACTAATCAGAGAATTTTCAGGAAACCGCACAGAATTTGGTTCTTGGAAGAAGAATGTATCTAGAATAATGAGTTTGTACGAGGGTAGGGAAAACACCAACGCATATTTTTTGATAACGTTGGCGATTAGGAACAAAGTCACCGGCGAGGCCGATGCCGTGTTAGAATCCTATAATACCCCTCTGAACTGGAAGGCGATTGCAAAATGCCTAACGGATCAGTTCGCTGACAAACGCGACCTCAAGACCCTAGAGTACCAATTGTTCTCGATGACTCAAGGACGACTGACCATTGCCGAATTCTATCAGGCCGTTTACTACCAATTATCGCTGATCCTTAATCAAATCAGCGTGCAAGAATTAAAACCTGATAGTGTCCATGCCCTGAAACAAAATTATCGAGAAAAGGCCTTAGATACTTTCATACGGGGATTAAATGGAGACTTGCCCAGACTCTTGGCCATCAAAGAACCCAGAGATCTCGGTCACGCCTTACACTTGTGTGAATTGGTTGACAATCAGGAACAAAGGAACGCGTTCACGCCCAAATTCAGGCAGCATGCACCTCCTGTACCTCCTAGGCAAGCGCAACCGCCTGCCTTTAACAGGTCCATACCAAGGAGATTGCTTACAGCAGACTCTGCGGGAAATTGGAGAGTTTTCAACCCTAGACTATACTATAGTCCAGCTCCCCAACATACGACAGACCTACGCACTACCGGAAATCCACCGATCTGGCAAACGGGAGCAGCTGACCAACAGAAACGCGGTCAACGACCCCAGTATCCCACAAATCAAAATTATCAGCCAGCACGGCAATTCTATCCGCCTCCGCGTCCAACGGCCCCTAAACCACAACCGAAACCCTTACCAATGGACATCGACGGCTCCATTCGTTCAGGCAACATCAATTACATGAATAGACCCAATGTTAACGACTTCTCTGGGAAACGACCTGCCCCATTAAACGGACCTCCACCTAAAATCCTTAGGCAGTTTCACATTGCCACGGGGGTTCCAGAAGAGGCATCCGAGGGAGTAGAGGGCGACTTTTACTACCTTGACCCGGAGGAACAGACCTATTTCGCTAGCGCCGATTCCGAGGGAATTACGGGCTTGTGTGACCAGCAATCTGAGGAAAACGAACCGGAAAGCGAATCGACTCCCGTCGACGCTTCGGATGTTCATTTTTTAGGTTAAACGGGTCATCTCTGCCATACTTCCAATGCATCATGGAAGATGGCACCAAACTAAATTTTCTCATAGACACCGGATCGAACCAGAACTACATCCAACCAAATCTGGTGCCACACCCAAAAAAGAACGAAGGGAAATTTTTCGCAAATTCAGTGGGAGGACAAACCCCAATAACACACCATACTTTTCTCACTCTGTTCAATAACAGAGATAGACCCATCAAATTTTTCTTACTGCCTACACTCAAAACTTTCCACGGCATCCTAGGGAACGACACACTAAAACAACTAAACGCGGTTATTAACGTTAAAAACGATATACTAACATTAAATGGAAACTATAATATCCGAGTGAAACAACTAGTGACTCAATCAGTAAACAACATAAAGCTCAGAATGGAGCATATGTCGAACAGTCAGAAGAATCTTATAAATTCACTCACCCAGAAACATTTGAACTTATTTGCGGACCCAGATGAAAGACTAACTTACACTACCAGAGTAATAGGTGAAATAAGGACATCATCGGATGCACCGGTGTATGGTAAACACTACCCGTACCCAACTTCTTTAAGGCCCGAGGTAGAAAAGCAGATGGGACAATTGCTACAAGACGGCATAATACGACCTTCACGGTCACCATACAACGCACCCGTATGGATAGTCCCCAAAAAAAGCGACGCGTCCGGAGAAAAGAAGTATAGGATAGTCATTGACTATCGAAAACTTAACTCCGTAACTATTTCGGATAGGTACCCTATCCCTGAGATTGGAGAAATAATCGCCCAATTGGGTGACAATAAATATTTCTCCGTTCTAGATCTCAAAAGCGGATTCCACCAGATACCGCTTAAAGAAAAGGACATAGAAAAAAACTGCGTTCGCAATCAACGGCGGAAAATTCGAATTCACTCGATTACCTTTCGGTTTAAAGAACTCACCGTCTATTTTCCAGAGAGCATTAGACGATATTCTAAGGGAACACGTAGGAAAAATATGCTACGTGTATATCGACGATATTATCGTCTTTAGCCGGTCCGAAAATGAACATACCACGCACTTAGATAAGATATTTGCCACATTAGAAAAAGCCAATATGAAAGTGCAGATGGACAAATGTGAATTCTTCAAAGAGGAGGTAAATTTCTTGGGATTCACTATCTCACAAAAAGGCGTCAAAACAAACGCGGATAAAGTTAAAGCAATAGAAAAATTTCCGATCCCCACAACACTAAAGGAACTTAGATCTTTCCTAGGTCTAGCAAGTTACTATAGGCGTTTTATTCGCGACTATGCTAAACTCGCAAAACCACTGACTAACTTATTGAGAGGCGAAAACGGTCGCCTCCCAAAAAATATTTCAAATAAAACAAAGATAGATCTGAACAACGACGCGATAAGCGCATTTGATAAGATAAGAAGAACTTTAGCCTCACAAGACGTCATACTGGCGTACCCAGACTTTAGTAAGGAATTCAAGTTAACAACGGACGCCTCAAACTTCGCCATAGGCGCCGTCTTAGAACAAGAATCCCGACCGATCACTTTCATTTCCCGTACGCTCTCGAAGACCGAAGAAAACTACGCAGCAAATGAGAAAGAAATGCTAGCAATAGTCTGGGCACTTCAGAGCCTACGAATGTACCTTTACGGTACAGCCAAGGTGATAATATACACTGACCACCAACCGTTGACTTTCGCTCTTAGTTCAAAGAACCATAATGGGAAACTTAAAAGATGGAAAAGCTACCTAGAGGAATACAACCACGAGCTAAGATACAAGCCGGGTACCTCTAACGTAGTAGCCGACGCACTTTCCAGAATCCCAACAAACCCCCAAATAAATAGTACAACGGCGACGGTTCATAGCGACGAAAGTTCCTCGCATAATTTGATACTAGTCGAAAATGTCCCCATTAATGTATTCAAAAACCAACTATTTCTCCTGATATCAGAAGAAGAGGAAGAGTCGTTCGAAATTCCCTTTCCTACTTTTCATAGGCACATAATAAAAAAGAAATCATATTCCGAGGAAGATCTGGTGGATATTCTAAAAAAACATCTAAACCCAAAAATCGTGAACGGGATCTTCACACCCGAACACGTAATGGGCAAAATCCAGAATATTTACCCACAGCACTTTAACAATTACAAAACTAGATACACGCAGAAACAAGTCACGGACGTGAGTTCAGAGAGCGAACAGGATAATATCGTAGCTTCCGAACACATGAGGGCGCATAGAAACGCCATTGAAAATAAAATCCAGATACTAAGCAAGTTTTTCTTTCCTGGCCTTCGAAAAAAAACAGAAGCCACGGCAAAAGCATGCGGGACTTGCAAAATAGCCAAATATGACAGACATCCGCATCATGGGGAG
Organism: Drosophila yakuba; assembly: GCF_016746365.2. NCBI lineage: Eukaryota > Metazoa > Arthropoda > Insecta > Diptera > Drosophilidae > Drosophila > Drosophila yakuba. Next base: position 27,074,851 of record NC_052527.2, on the reverse strand, counting down.
ATTCAACCAACCCCCATACCGACGTACCCCGGACAAATCATTCATGTAGACATCTACACTACCCAAAACCAGCTAGTACTAACGGCCATAGATAAATTTTCAAAATATGCCCAGATAAAACTATTAAGATCAAAAGCATCGGAAGATATAAAACATCCACTAAGAGAAATCATGATAGCATTCGGTATGCCCAAGCAGATTGTAACAGACAACGAAAAGGCTCTAAATTCAGCAGCTATCAAGTTTCTGCTGCAAGAGCAGCTGCAGGCAAAAGTCTACACGACACCGCCCTATACTTCGACTAGCAATGGGCAAGTTGAAAGATTTCATTCAACTCTAACAGAGATAATGAGATGCCTTAAGCTAGACGAAAGCTCACTTGAATTTGAAGAACTACTCTTTAAAGCAGTTGAAGAGTACAATACTTCAGTTCATTCAACAACACAAAAAAAACCAATAGACTTATTTTTCGGAAACCAATTAAGCGCAAACCCCCAAGAACTTCAAGATGCTAGGAAAAAGATCAGCGAAAAAATAGAAAAAAAACAGAATACCGACTTAGAATACCACAACCAAAGAAAGAACCCAATAAAGAAATACGAGGTGGGGGAAACAGTTTATGTGAAAATAGATAAAAGGTTAGGGTCAAAACTAACACCGAGATACAGAAAAGAAATAGTCCAAGAGGATAGGAACACCACCATAAAAACACATTCAGGGAGAATAGTACACAAAAATAATATTAAGAAATAACATTCATTCGCAGGTTACTCTTATTGCCAACATGTTTCGGACGGGTTACCATACTAGACTACACCCACTCCCAACTCATTCCCATAAAAACGGGAACCGCTGTTCTACAAAACGGGACATTTAAAATTATCCACGTGTTCAACATTGAAGAATACGAATCCGCGTTCGGTGACATATCGAACAGATTAAATGAAATTAATAAAACGCACCCACTTCTCCCTTTCTTAAAATTCGAACTTATGAAGTCGGAATCAGACTTAAGAAAACTTAAACCTTTTAAAAAACAAAAAAGGGCAATAGATGCTTTGGGAACGGCATGGAAATGGTTGGCCGGTTCACCGGAACAACATGACAAAGAAATAATAATCAATAAAATAAACGAACAGCTCGAGAACAATAATAAACAGTTAATAATAAATAAAGTACTAAATGATAGAATTAAACAGTTAAGCTTAATAACCAACAATATAATTAAGGCCACTTCAGAAAATAAAAATTTTATAGACGAAAAAATCTCTCTGTTGCAATATAAATTACACATACTTAAAGAAGAACTTAACAACCTAGTCCATGCAATAGATTGGGCAAAAACAGATACCATAAATTCCATTATATTATCAGAATATGAAACTGAACAAATCGAAAACCTATTCAATAAAGAAATTGTTTTCATGAACATAGAAGAACTGCTAGAATTTTCCAAAATAAAAATAGCCACCAACGGCAAAAACCTATTGTACATTATTAGCATACCTTTAATTTCGAACGAAACCTGTACACATACAATTCTAAAACCAATAAAAAAGGGTAAAATAATATACGAGATAAAATACACTAAAATCATCCAATGTAACCAAATAAATTACGGCCTTAAAGGAAATTGTGAAACCCATAACGATAAGTCAATCTGTAATAAAATAAACCTAGTAGACCTAAGCAACGACACGTGTATCACACCGCTACTAAGAAGCCGAACACCTAACTGCAAGATCATCAATAGCCAACACGTAGCGGACCACGAGGAAATTCTGACCGGCACCATTCTCCTGAATGACTTCAGAGGCACCGTACTCATCGACAGGGAGGAGACAACTTTGGAAGGAACGTTCCTAGTCCAATCCCAGAACTCTACAATCGTCATAGCAAATGACGTGTAAGAGACAAAGATGATGACGTACGCCGAGGCTGCACCCCCAGTTCTTCAACTCCAAGCACGAGAGAGCAAGGTGGAAGAAGTTCTTTCGCTACAAATGCTAAAGGAATTCAATATCAACAATACCAGGGAGCTTGAGATGATAAGAGACGACAGCACCAAGACAGCAACAATCAACGTCTCGGTGACAGGGACTCTGCTTTTGGCACTCATCGCGGCAATCGGCTGGATAGCAAAACAAAAGCTATCTCATAGGGGCAACCAGCTAAATAAGGAAGTTGAAACACCGGAAACAAAACCAAAGACACCTACTGGACCAACCCGGAAACGCCTCTACATCGCATCCGAGGACGTCTGCGTCTAAAGGGGGAGGAGTTAAGACCAAATATGATAAGAACACACAAGAACCCAAATCTCGATCACGACTCCACCACATGCAGTACATCCGCCACGAGCAGACAGTCAACGAAGTCCCAATAACAACAACAAGCCCAATGCAGCCCAACATAAACCAAGAAATTGCACAACAAACAGCAGCTCAGCAAGAACAGGCACATTGACTCCAGCTACGACGGCAGTGCATCCGCCACGTGCGCCGCATCAGCAGAATGTCTGCACCGGCCAAGTCGTGGGAACTCCAACGACATCGGACACCATCAGCGACAACGGCGCAGCCACAACGGCAGCGGCAAAGCTACAGCGGCAGCGACGGCTTCGACGACATCAGCGACGTCGGCAGAGAATAGGTGTAATTATTAATTGTAAAACTTAGTCCAGTCAGTTCCAAAATTAACACCAATAAAATCCGACGTGTTCTTTTTTTTAAAAGAAAATTAAAAATATCTTTTAACTTATATGCATACTTCACTTAGTGTTTTTTTCTCTTTGTATGTGTATATCTTATTATTGTTCGGTTACAATAAATTGGTGCACGAAGGTATATGTATGTATAACAACATCACTATATATATATATAGCAACACCCAGGATCCAACGCGTCGAGATCTCATCGCTCCGGATTAAAGTGGGAAAAGTTTGACGGAACCCTGTGCCCGCGTTTTCTCTATATTCATATGAATATGTCACAGTTTCGCCGTTATTTTCCATAATGTTAGCGCAGTGAGTTTTGATCGCACTGAAGTACTACGCACAACTGCCTTGTGTCGCACACTTCTTCTACGTGCTTACCATCGAACCACACTCGGCGTCAGCGACAATACGCTGGCGCCGCGCTAAAACGGTTCTTCCCAAAACAACAAAATACAGACGACCAATAGCTGCGCAATAGAGGTTGATGCAATATTTCCATTATGATGAAATACTAAAAGCATACCCATACACTAACACATGCAAAAGTATGCTCCGACAAATACATATATTCTCGTGCTCATTACACCATTAGTAAATATAAGTATATCATTCTAACAATGGTAACTGAAGGGTGTGAGGTTTAAAGAAAAATATTTTATTGTTAGCATCTTCCAGGCAATGCATTTCATTAATAGAAGTAAAATAATTTTGTGTTCGATATTGTCTTAAATAAAAATTACTTTTCAGAAAACAAGACAAGAGCCCTCAGAGCGACGTTTGTAGTCGTGAATAGCCAACATTTTTTGTTGTCGTTCGCACCATTGCTTGGTGATGATCTCTAAAAACAATTATAGCCAACATATCACAATTGTTGTATGCTAGCCTTTTAATTTTTTTTTGTGTTGCATGGCACTAGCCAACAATCTATTACTCAATAAAATTATGCTAATTATGGTAACTACAACAAAATGAGTAGGTAAACATTTCTAGAAGGTGTGCTGACGCGAGAAGTAGAGTAGGTCAAAAACGATGACATAACGTTTGAAGGACAACCTAGACCGAAGGGGATCGTATTGCGCGGCCCGCGAAGATCCATCAGGCATGCGAACGCGTGAAGGGGGGGGAACGTGGCCGAGACCTTGTCCGTTCGTTTTACGATCAAGCAACAGTTTGTGGGGCAGTGAGGACTGCTGACTGAACAACGGTACGAACTTTTTCAGGCACTACTAATATTTATTCTCGTTATGTTGGAGAGGTGAGGGGCTTACCAAGATCCCACGACCCAAAATCGACGAGCTTACGCCGGCATCATGGTGCCTGAACATCGGATGCCCCTCCCTCGGCCTGAGTTCTTTCCCAAGACACAGGCACGAATACACCGACGTAACACATTGTAAGTTTAACAAGCAAACAACCAATTAGGAAATGTCAAGTCTGTAGTAGTAGTAGAAATGTATATAAGTATAGTATTATAAGCCCTATTGCAATATTAGAATGTAAGATCTAATTATAAGAGTCGCGAATGTAAATAGTATATACACACGTGCAGAATAAATGAAGGGTCAGTCGTCGTTGAACTGTCACGGAGCGCACACTAAAGCTCAGAAGTGGTCGGACCTACCTAAGTGATCGTTTCAAAAGAAAAACAAGAGAGAACGCTATAGTCGGTTTCCCCGACTATCTGATACCCGTTACTCAGCTAGTAGATGTGCGAAGGAGAGTCATCATCACTCATAGTCTTTGGCGATTTGTGGGCGTGGCCAAAAGTTTTTTGGCAAATCCATAAAAAATTTACAAGACTAATACAAAAATGAAAAAATATGAAAACATTTTTCAAAAGTTTGGGCGTGGCAGCTTTGACCGGTTTGTGGGCGTGGCAAAAAGTTTTTTGGCAAATCGATAGAAATTTACAAGACCAATACAAAAATGAACAAATATCAAAACATTTTTCAAAAGTGTGGGCGTGGCAGTTTGCATCGACAAACTTGCGCTGCCTCTATGTCTCTGGAGTCTCTAGCTTTTGTAGTTCCTGAGATCTCGGAGTTCATACGGACGGACAGACAGAGGGACAGACGGACATGGCCAGGTAGACTCGGCTATTGTTCCTGATCAATAATATATATACGTTACAGTGCGCTGTCCTAAGAAATCAAGTGGCTATAGATCCTGATCAAGAATATATACTTTATATGATCGGAAACGCTTCCTTCTGCCTGTTACATACTTTTCAACGAATCTAGTATACCCTTTTACTCTACGAGTAACGGACAGACGGACATGGCCAGGTAGACTCGGCTATTGTTCCTGATCAATAATATATATACGTTACAGTGCGCTGTCCTAAGAAATCAAGTGGCTATAGATCCTGATCAAGAATATATACTTTATATGATCGGAAACGCTTCCTTCTGCCTGTTACATACTTTTCAACGAATCTAGTATACCCTTTTACTCTACGAGTAACGGGTACAATAAAAATTGGCATTAATGATTTGTAATCCTGGCAATTATACTTAAAAAAAAATAAAAGCTCTGTGCGTGAAAAACAAACTTAAAAGTAGTGGCACAAAAATCGAATTGATTAATAGACTTGAAAATATTAGATGGGAGTGGTGCGCGTATGAAAAAATAAAAAATAAAAATCAACCAAATCAATGGACAGGGATGAAAACAACGACAACGGCGAGGAACAAAGTAGCGTTAACGAGACAGCAAGAGGCAGCGACAACGACGGCGTCACGATGACGGCGACGCTTGCACATACATCAAAGGAATGCAAGAAACAGAAGGTTCGCGAAAAGTAACGGGATCTTGTGAAGTGAATGTCAACAACAATAATGAGATCGAGCAATGTTCTGAGAGGCAGATGGTGAGCGCCAGCCACAATAAGTCCAACAAATGTTTCGCGGTCCCGATGGCTAGCAACAATGATCCTGAGATGCAACTGGCTGGCAACAATGAGCCGAAACAATGTTTCGGAAACCAAATGATGCGCAAAAATTTAACTATGCAAGGCGGCGATGTTCAAAGACTGGAAAATGAGTTGAAAATATTGAAGCTGCAATATGAGATCGACACAGACTCAAGCATTTCTTTTGAAATTTTAAAGGAGATCGTTAAGGTATATGATGGCGGAAACAATATCAATGTTTGGCTATCTAAACTTTTTAATGTCCAGAAAAATTTCAAGGTCGGTGACGATATGTGCTAAGGACATGTGGCTACAAGAAGTCGAAGGGCGGAGACAACGATTATATAAGTTATATTGAATTAACATTTTGTACAAAGAATAAAATGCTGAATCCCGTTGTATTAAATTTAAGTAAAATACAAATACATGGAAGCGTAAAATGTTTAGTTCTCAAATAAAGATACTCCTATGTTACTATATGTCGTGGACCATCGCCCACGGGATATATGGGATGGGATATGCTATGTTATTGGGAAGGGATTTTTTAGCAAGAGTAAAGAGTAAAGAAAAATTACATGGAATCCTTGATGATTATTTAAAAGATGGTATTATACGACAAAGTGAGTCAGAGTATTATTCGCCAATTGTACGGGTAAAAAAGAAATTGGGTGGCATTCGGATGTGCATAGAAACTAAATAAGATCACGGCGAAAGTTAGAAACCCAATGCCATTAATTGATGATTTATTAGATACCCTAGCAAACTAAATTGTGTTCTTGAAGTTAGACCTGAAAAATGGATACTTTAATGTTTATATGGACGAAGAATCGATAAAGTATACATCATTTACCACGCCACTAGGACAGTATGAGTTCACAAGAATGCCTTTTGGGCTGACAAATGCTCCGTCTGCTTTTTAAAGGTTCATCAACAAAGTATTTGACGACATGATTAGGGAAAAGAAAGTGATAGTTTATCTCGATGACATAATGATAGCGACAAAGAATATAGAAGATCACCAAGCTATATTAAAAGAATTTTGAGTATTTGAGCGATTAGTTAAAATCAAATTAGAGATACGAATCGATAAATGTATGTTTTTTCAAAGTGAGGTGAAAAATTTAGGATATATAATATCAGAAAAGGGTATTAAAGCAGATGACGACGGTGTGAAAGCAATTGAAAATTTTCCCGTGCCACAAAAAGGTTCATGATGTTCAAAGTTTTTTGGATTAAAAAGGTTTAGAGTGTACCTACAAGGAATTGAGTTCAAAATAGTAACAGACTGTTATTCCCTCACGATGAGGTTGAACAAAAAAGAGTTGAACCCAAGAATAGCAAGATGGGCCTTGGAATTACAGAATTATTTGTATAAACTAGAACATAGATCAGGACCTAGAATGAAACACGTTGATGACCTTAGTAGGTGTAATACGATTTTGGTAATAGAGGAAAATACGTTCAAGGACAATTTAGTTATATGCCAAAACAGAGACGAGAAGTTGAGAAAGATTAAAGAAATGTTAAGTAAAGAAGAAAGCGAATTATATGAAATGCAAAATGGTGTGATTTACAAAACAGTAAAAGATAAGTTATTGTTCTGTGTCCCGGAAGCTATGGAAGAACACGTATTGTATAAATACCACAATGAGTTAGGCCATGTAGGAAAAGACAAAGTTACGGTAAATGTTTTTGGTTTCCAAATGTTAAGCAGATGAACATGTTAAGAACTGCCTAAAATGTATAGCTTTTCAAGGAAGGAACTGTTAATATTGTACCAAAGGGAAATACACCATTCGAAGTCATACATATAGATCACTATGGTCCGGTAAATCAAAAGAATTCTACGAAAAAACATGTATTAGTAATTGTTGATGGATGCACAAAGTTTGTGAGATTGTATCCAGCGAAATCAACAAACTCAAAGGAAGCAATGGAAGCCTTAAGTGATTATTTTAGAGCGTATAGTAGACCAAGGACCATTGTTTCAGACAGAGGGACATGTTTTACATCAAATATGTTCGAAGAATTTTTGGAATCAAGAAACATTAAGCACGTCAAAATTGCAACAGGCTCAACACAAGCAAATGGACAAGTTGAGCGAATAAATAGAGACCTAAGACCCAGGATTAGTAAACTCGTAGATGTAGAAAAAACATACAGTGGCACAAAGTTTTGGAAGAAGTAGAGTATGCAATGAATAATACAAAGCACAGAAGCATAAATGAGCACCCAAGTATAATGCTTTTTGGAGTGAATCAAAAAGGAAAAATGCTAGATAGTTAAAAAAAAATGTATTGGAGTCTAGGCTAAAAAGAAAAGAAATTAATTTAGAGAAAATTCGAAAAAATGCAGAAGTTTCGCAGGAAAAAGTACAGAACTATATTAAGAAATATGTTGACGCTAAACGACTAAAGGCAAATAAATACAAATTGGAGCGCCTACGAAATTAATAACCAAATATTAAGGCCCTTATAAAATCGACAAGGTACTAGATAATGATAGGTATTGTATCAAAGATGTGGAAGGTTTTCAGTTTTCACAAAAACCATACGATGGAATATGGGCGGCTCATAATATTAAACCATGGCTTCGACAAAAGAATTCGGTATGAAATAATAAAAATACAGGCAAGAAAAATGATAAAAAAAAAACCTAAGTCTAAAGTAAATGTAAAAAAGAAAACCAAACCAAATGTAACAAATACTGAAGTAAGTAACGAAAATGAAACAAATGTAATGATTACAAGAAGTAGAGCGGCGAAGACCAGGCGATCCTAATTATCAGGATGGCCGAGCTGTAGTAGTAGTATTAGTAGTAATTGTATATTAGTATAGTAATTGCAATATTAGAATGTAAGAACTAATTATAAGAGTCGCGAATGTAAATAGTTTATACACACGTGCTGAATAAATGAAGAGTCAGTCGTCGTTGAACTGTCACGGAGCGCACACTAAAAGTCCAATATTTTGTTGTTGTTCTGCAACCACCATTGCTAGGCAGGACGTTTTTGAGAGCATTTAATTTTGAGTTAATGCAAGTTAATCATTTAAAAGGGTAGTACTGATCAGATAAAACTAGAATTTGCAGAAGTATTTTAACCTTAATTAGGATTGTATAATATTAGTTAAGTTTTATTATTACTTGAAAATAATTCTCTTTCGATATTTATTAAACCAAGACCTTGGAAAAAATGGTGGAAAAATTATGAATAGAGAACGCCTCTAGTCCCGACACTAAAACAAAATGGTGACATTCGTCTTTGCGGAGATTAAAAAGACACACTAAACAAATCTTTAATAGATGCCAAGAATGCGTTATTTAAGATTATAGACATTTTGCCAGCACTTACAGCAGGAAAGCTGTTTACAAAGTTTGATACAAACATTTAATGTTAAATGAAAAATCTCAATTGCTGTTCACATTATTAATAGATTACATTAAAAAGATTATCTTGTGGAATTAAATCAGCGGCAACTATTTTTCAGAAAACCATAGAAAGTTTATTTCAGGGAATTCAGATTGTTTTTGTATATCAGGATGATATAATCATCTCAGGAAGAAATCAATTGCAATGTAAAAGCAATATTGAATAAGCTAAAGTCAGCTGGATTCATAGTCTTTACAAGTAATGCGAATTCTTTATATCAACAATTTGTTACTTACGATTCACTATAGATAAACATTTATAAGCAAAAATAATGATAAATATCCAAGTGTTATAAGCAGCATATCCAAATAATGTTTTAAAATTAAGAGGTGATTTCTCTAATTGTTTGTTTCAAGAGGTTCAATCTGTTTTGCTGAAGGTCAGGGCAGTCGAGTTATATATGTTGTAATGTTATATTGGTGTTGCAGGTTGTGCAGATTGGTGGTGGAGTTTTATTGAGTATGTGGCTGTGGGTTAGATTGGTGTGTCCTAGTCTTATTGTTGTGAATTTTATTGAGTCTGATCGTGAGATTTTTTTTGACGGGGTGCTGTTGTGGCTAATATTTTTGTTTAGTTTGATGTGTTCCAAGATGTCTGATGTGTTGAAGTTTTTTTGGGTAATCAAAGGGAAATTATGTGCGTGTTTTGCTGTTTCGTCCGCGAGCTCGTTTTCTGGAATCCCGCAGTGTCCCGGGACCCATAGAATTAAGATTTTATTTCTCTTGTATTTGTTTAGGATATTTCTGATGGAGGTGGTGTAGTAGTTTTGGCTTTTTATGTTTTCGATTTCTTTAAGGGCTGATAGGGAATCTGTGCAGATTGCAAATTTTTCTCGTTGTTTGCTGGCGTGGTTGCATGCTTTCAGAATGGCTGCTATTTCGGCTGTATATATGGAGGAGTATTGTGGGAGTATATGGTGGTAAATAATTTCTGTTTCCGTTGTTACGCTATATGAGACTCCGCTATCTGACTTGGATCCATCTGTGTAAAGAAAGTGTCTGCCTGCTAGTGTGTTTTTTAATTCCTTGGACTTTTGTTGGTATATTAATGTTGTCGTTTCTGCTTTGGATAAGGTGTGTAGTGCGGTGTTAGTGCTTGTATTACTGCACAGCCAGTGTGGGGTTTTTTCTTTCCTGCTGGTTTCGGGTAAAACATAAATACTTACTTTTTTTAATTGTTCTATTGTGTTGTGTAGTGAGACGTGTACCTACAAGGAACTGAGTTCAAAATAGTAACAGACTGTAATTCCCTCACGATGAGGTTGAACAAAAAAGAGTTGAACCCAAGAATAGCAAGATGGGCCTTGGAATTACAGAATTATTTGTATAAACTAGAACATAGATCAGGAACTAGAATGAAACACGTTGATGATCTTAGTAGATGTAATACGATTTTGGTAATAGAGGAAAATACGTTCAAGGACAATTTAGTTATATGCCAAAACAGAGACGAGAAGTTGAGAAAGATTAAAGAAATGTTAAGTAAAGAAGAAAGCGAATTATATGAAATGCAAAATGGTGTGATTTACAAAACAGTAAAAGATAAGTTATTGTTCTGTGTCCCGGAAGCTATGGAAGAACACGTATTGTATAAATACCACAATGAGTTAGGCCATGTAGGAAAAGACAAAGTTACGGTAAATGTTTTTGGTTTCCAAATGTTAAGCAGATGAACATGTTAAGAACTGCCTAAAATGTATAGCTTTTCAAGGAAGAAATGGTAAGCAAGTAGGAACTATTAATATTGTACTAAAGGGAAATACACCATTCGAAGTCATACATATAGATCACTATGGTCCGGTAAATCAAAAGAATTCTACGAAAAAACATGTATTAGTAATTGTTGATGGATGCACAAAGTTTGTGAGATTGTATTCAGCGAAATCAACAAACTCAAAGGAAGCAATGGAAGTGTCTGCCTGCTAGTGTGTTTTTTAATTCCTTGGACTTTTGTTGGTTTCTGCTTTGGATGAGGTCTGTAGTGCGGTGTTAGTGCTTGTATTACTGCACAACCAGTGTGGGGTTTTTTCTTTCCTGCTTGTTTCGGGTGATACATAAATATTTACTTTTTTAATTGTTCTATTGTGTTGTGTAGTGATGACGGGACTTTTGGTATTCTTTTGGAAATTTTTAATTTTGTTGTACATTTTTTCAATTGGTGAGAACTTGGAGTTGATTATGATTTTGATGTTTTTTTGTGTTGCATATGTTGTTCTATGTTCTATTGGCAGTATGTTAGCTTCATGCAATAGGTTGTTAATTGGGGTGGTGCGAAAGGCATTGAAGGCGATTCTTATTGCTGTGTGGTAAATCGTTCTTAGTTTGCTCAGGGTTGATTTTGGAGCATTTCCATAAATGCGTTAAATTGGTTAAATGCTATTGCGAATAATATCACAGATAAGGGGGATCCTTGCAGTATTCCATTTTGTAGTGGTTGGGGTTTGAGTAGGATTTGTTGGAAAGTACTGACAAGTTTACGGCAGCTAGGGCCGACAAAGAGCTATATCGAATGCACAAGTTGAGTCTTTGCCGAAAAACGAAGAAGTTACAATTGGCGGGACAGACGGCCGAAATGCAGCGCCCAAGCTTAACGTAGGTACATAACAACGAGAACAAGGAATGAGCGCCGTACAGATAAATGCGTGCGAGAACAGCGGTTTGCACTATGGGCATTGCAACTGCTACCACCGACTACTTCGGCTTACAATATTAAGAGTATGAGATTAGTCTACTGCACTGTTTTGGCGGCTGCATGACCCAACATCCTCCCCCCGTTGGAAGCTTGGCTTCCAACAGAGTCCTCAAGGGGAAGCAGACACAGCTTGTTCACTGTCCGCCTTATTACTCCGGACGGGGTCCTCAATTCTGCAACTCGAGCGACGCCGTCTCTGCCAGGAATCAACTGCATGACTCTCGCCAAAGGCCATCTCATTCGGGGTAGATTCTCGTCCTTAACAAGAACGACGTTGTCCACGGCTACGCCAGGCTTTGGGGTGCGCGACTTGGAGCGCTGCTGGAGCAACGTCAAGTACTCTTCCTTCCATCGCGACCAAAATATTTGAGTCAAGCCGATTATAGTTTAGGCCCGTTATATCTGGCTCGTCAAACGACGAAGGACGTGCAGATCGGCAGAGTTCTCTGAAATGGGAACTAAAGGTCTGGAGTTAATAGCTGCCAAGATGTGGCACACCATCGTCCTCAGCTCTTCGAAGGTCAGAACCGCCGTACCCACAACGCGGTAGAAATGATGTTTGGCCGTTTTCACCGCTGCTTCCCAAAGTCAACCGAAATGGGGCGACCGTGGAGGGATGAACCGCCAGTCAATCGTCTCCGAAAGGCAAAAATTCTGAACGGAGCCTTGATGCTCGCTGCTGAGAAATAACCTTCGAAGTTCCAGAAGTTCATTTTTGGCGCTGACAAAGTTGGTGGCGTTGTCTGACCAAATTTGCTTCGGCTTCCGCCGGGTGCATATGAACCTCTTGAGTCCGCACAGAAACGCAACTGTCGAGAGATCCTTGATCAGCTCCAGGTGCACTGCCTTGGTTGCAAAGCATATAAATTTAACCGCGGGCTTGTTGCGAGTATCCGACTTGTGAAAGAAGGGTCCACAGAAGTATATACCAGCAACCTCAAAAGCGTGAGATCCTTCCGAGCACTCCTTGGGAAGGTGCGCCATTATGTGCTCTATCAGCCGCGGCTTAATCCGAAAACATCTGATGCATTTGTTCACGGCCTTGGTAACCGTCTTCCACCCCCCAATAGGCCAATATTGGGATCGAATTGCACCCAGAAGAGCTCGAGGTCCGGCATGAAGATTGCTTTCATGGTAATGCAAAATAATTGCCAGAGTTTCCGGATGGGACCTTGGAAGGATTTTCGGGTGGCGGCCATCAAAGTCCAATGACGAATTCCGGAGGCGACCGCCTACTCTAAGAAGTCCAAATTGATCCAGGAACGGCGAAAGCGAGGATATGGGACTAGACGAGGAAACTCTTCCCAGCTTTTTTAGGGACTGCATGTCCTCCCAAAACTGCGCGCGCTGCACCAACCGCAGCATCATCTGAGTACCCTCTTGAATGTGTGCGACGGTGAGCCCAGGACGACGAATTCCAGGGTGCTTTGTAAGCTTCCTTTCCAGCGACAAGAATCTCCGCAAAGCCTGAGGATAGGAATCTCCTAGAGAGTCCAAATGGAGTTTTAGCGGCAACCGTACCGAGTAATCGCCAGCTGGCAATCGCGTGTAACTTTTAACAAAGTGGGCCTCGCAATCTAGCTCCTCCTTAGTGGCTTGAACTATTGGGCCGGGACAATTTTCTACCTCCCAAAAGCGCTGCAGAAGTGAATCAAGTTCAACATCAATGCCGTTTTCCTTGCTGGCTGAAGAAGGAACGCGTGAAGCTATTAAGGCGCTACCGCAAGGGCGCGTGCAGCCGCCAGACACAACCAAGCCCAGACGAGTTTTTTGAAGCAGTGGCAGTCCTGGCAACAACTTTATCTGACCTACGCACAGCAGCTCATAAAACAGGCTAGCTCCTATTAACAGGTCAACACGCTGAGCTTTATGAAATTCCGGGTCGGCGAGCTGCAGGTTTTTTTATTGGGAGCGATAACTGCTGTTATGCTCGTTGAGAAATCCGAAGTGACAGACCGCATCGAAATTCCTACAGAAAGAATCCATCATTCGCGAAATTGGAATCACCGATTCCTTGACCTCTTAAGTTGCAGTTGATTTGCAAACAGAGAGGTGACCAAGTGCAGTTGAGAGCCAGAATCTAACAAGGCCCTGCAGGGAACGAACAGTCCCGACCGATTCTGCACTAGAACGGTTGCAGTGGCTAGCAGCACAAGGTCACTGCCGAGATCCTGGGCAATTAGAGTAGAAGAAGTCGAAAGCGGGGCAGAAGGCTCAGTGTGGGAGCTTGAAGACACCGGAACATGCGGCTGCGAGGAAGGCGGACCATCTAGATGGAGCAGAGTATGATGCCTGATTCCACAGGTGCGGCAGCGGCTCGAGCTGCATTGCCGTAGCTGATGACCTGCCTTTAGGCAATTTAGGCAAAGTGCTAGTCTCTTTGCCTCGCGCAGACGATCTACTGGCGCTAAGTCTCTAAATTGCGGGCAATAATATATGGCATGCTCTGTACTATGGCAAAGCATGCAACCAAGATAATTTTGGGTGGTAGCAACTAGCGTCGAACGATTTCTGCCCACCTGAACGCCTGTCGCATAGGTAGCCATGGCGCAATCCACGGCCTCCAAAGTCCTACATCGCTGCTCCAGGAATGCAGCCATCGATTCCCACGACGGAAAAGGCAAAGACCGGATCCTCCAAGCGCTCCTCCCACTTAGCTTGGCTCGCCGCATCCAGCTTTTGCAGCAGCACTTGCACTATAATGCAGCCAGCGATTTGCTCAGTGGTGCCCAAACCCTTCAACGCACGAATGTGAGCGTTAGACTTGTCCGACAATTCCCGAAGCGATGCCACTGAACCATTCCGTACTACCTTTAAACCCAGAATCTCGTTGATGTGCGCCTGAAAAACGAGACGACGATAATCAAACCTTTTTTGAAGCAACTCTAAAGCCGCTTCGTAATTGCTGTTTGAGATCTCCAATGATCGGATAGTTTCCAGCGCTGAATCCCTCAAACATGACCGCAGATGTTGAAATTTCTCAATGTTGGAGAGGTCCGGATGGCTGTCGATTATGCTCGTGAACACGGAGTAAAAATCCGCCCAGTTTGCGTAGCCTCCATAGGCGGCAACGGCATCGGCCGCAATGCGCAATGCACATTGCGTTTGGCTATTTCCGCGCGCACACTAGCCTTGAATTCAACGATGAATTCATCGAAACTCTCGCTCATTTCACTGCCAATTTCGTCGAAATCCAATTCCTCCAGTTCTGTATGCAGAACATTGAAGGCACTTTGCAGCTCATCAATCTGGTCCAGCCTCACCGTAAGAGTGGGTTCGTCGTATCCGCTTAGCGTCTCATTATACAGCGACGTTTGTAGCCTCTGCAACCTGCTGAACAGCGCATTGGCTTTGCGCTTTAAAAAGGTCACCCTGTTTTTGTCACTTTCAGCGGACATAGCAACAAATCGCTTTCAAATCGGTTCAGCGGGAAGATGAGCACAAAATAAATGCCGAAAATGCAAGCGGAGTCAATGCACTTAACGATATATGTAGCAATGCGATTTAATGTATTAATATTTATTGATAAACGGGATAAGTGCATTAATTAATGCATGCAAATTAACACGATCACGTCGTGGTCACCAATGTTTAGCTATTGAGCTTTTTCAATTGCTGTTGCGAATAATAAATAGCCGAATAAAGTATGGTAACTTATGTAGTTACTGCTTTAATTAATTCAAAATACAATATAATGTTAACTTGATGCCGTAAACTTGTTGCGCGGCGGGGTTGAAGTCCAGAGTGGCCAGTCTGACGATATCAGAAGATATCGTCATCCAGGAAAGGTCTTGGCGTTAGTACTTGTTTACGCCGTGTTGCCAGACTGGGTTTTAGTGTGGGCGCCACATCTACTCCCCCTCCAGTGACTTCGCCAGGTGGTGAAGGTAACGGTATAAATTCTGGAGCTGCAGGTGCAGGGCTCGGTGGCGTAGGTGGCTACGAAATCTCTTGGTCAGGCGGTGGATCCTCGTGGTGGTCTTCGCTAGCGTCAGATTCAGCTATGAAGGCAGGCTTGAGGAGGTCGACTGATATGGCCTTCTCTTGTCCATGAATGCTGATGACGTAGAACTTGTCATCAACCCGGCGTATTACCCGATGAGGTCCCGTGTAAGGCGGCTCGAGTGGTTTTTTAACAGATGCCACTCGCTTGAAGACGTGCGTACAAGTTCTCAGGTCCTTACAAATGAAAACAGGTGGCTTAGCGTGATGCGCCGCAGGAGTAGGTCGGGCTGCCCTGATATGTTGACGTAGTTGCTCGGTGAGTCGGTGATCCTTGCTGAAGGCGGTTGGAGTGTGCGACTCAAAAAATTCGTTGGGGATACGAATAGTGGTGCCAAAAAGCATTTCGGCTGGCGATGACTGGAGGTCCGCCTTGAACGCCGAGCGCAGCCCCAACAGAACTGTAGGCAGGAGATCCGGCCATGCTATGTGAGATTTACACATCAGGGCGGCCTTGAGGGTACGGTGCCATCTCTCCACGATGCCGTTTGACTGAGGGTGATACGCAGTTGTACGTATCCTTTCGGCTCCAATTAGTTTACCCAGCTCAGCAAACAATGAGGATTCGAATTGAGTTCCCTGGTCCGTTGTTATAGTGAGTGGACAGCCAAACATGCAGATCCACTGTGTATACAGAGCGACAGTCTCCGCGGTGATGTTGGATAGTGGAATAGCTGCAGGCCATCTGCTGAAGCGGTCGATGATGGTAAGACAGTAGCGTAAGTTACGGATAGTGGGAAGCTCAATCAGATCGACGTGAATGTGCTCGAAACGATTGTCAGGAACATCGATTTTCTCCACCGGGCTGCGTGTGTGGCGATGGATTTTGGCCCGCTGGCAAGGAACGCATTGTCGGAACCAGAGGGTGGCATCACGGTTAATTCCTGGCCAGACAAACCGCTGCTTAAGTAACTTCGCAGTTGTACGGCCGCTGGGATGCGCCAATCCATGTACTGCATCAAAAGCTTGGCGTCTCAGACTTTTGGGTAAATATGGCCGTTCGCGTCCATTCGAGATGTCACACCAGATGTCTAGGTTGTCGAGGCTCCTAATTTGTAGAACAAGGGACGTTGTTTGAGGAAGCTCAGCCATTTCATCGTCGGTTTGTTGGGCCTCGAATATCGCTTGAGCACTGAAGCTAGACGGCATGCTTATGGTGTTGATGCGTGAGAGGGCGTCTGCCACTGCGTTGTTTTCCCCGGGATTGTACACTATCTCCGTTGAGAATTGGGAGATAAAATCCAATTGGCGGAGTTGTCGAGGCGATGCTTTGCTTGCTTTCTGCCTGAAGGCGTATTGTAGTGGCTTATGGTCGGTTTGGATGATGAATGGACGACCCTCTAGAATGTGCTTGAAATGGATGATACCAGCGAAAATAGCCAGGAGCTCGCGATCATACGTGCTGTAGCCTTGCTCTGCCGGAGACAGTTTCCGCGAGAAAAACCCAATGAGACGCCAAACTTTGCCGACTAGTTGTTCGAGAGCAGCGCCGATCGCTGTATCGGAGGCGTCCGTTTTAAGGGCGAAGTGAGCCGATGGGGAAAGGAACGAAGAGCACACGGCACGTAAAATTCCTTGCTTGCAGACCTGGAATGCATCCTCCGCAGGGCCGGTCCAGGCTATTTCGCGCTTGTCATTTTTGGTTGCGCCTCTTAGGTAGTCTGTGAGCGGGATTTGAGCCTGAGCTGCGTGTGGGATGAGGTGTCGGTAGTAGTTGACCATTCCCAAAAACCGTCGCAATTACATGATAGTTTGAGGCTTGGGAAAACTGTTGATTGCTTGCGTGCGCTCAACAGGGGGCTTGAATCCGCTCGCATTGACTTGGAACCCTAAGAAAATGACCTCACTTTTACCAAATTGGCACTTTTGAGGGTTAATTTGCAGGTGGTTCCTCTGCAAAATCTCAACGATTGTCTGGAGGTGCTTCAAATGCTCCTCATGCGTTGTGGAGAACACGATGATGTCGTCCATATAGCATCCTACGAATGGAATGCCTCGAAGCAGGTTGTCCATGTGGCGCTGGAAGGTTTGCGCTGCATTGCGCAGTCCAGGTGGCATGCCGACGAATTCGAAAAGGCCGAACGGTGTAGTGACAGCTGTTTTTGAAATATCATCTGGCGCGACTGGGATCTGGTGGTAGGCACGCACCAAATCGATTGTGGAGAAAACCGAGCATCCATGCAGACGTTGAAGAATGTCTTCCCCATGGGGAATCGGGTAGCGATCTGGAATAGTGGAAGCATTAAGTTTACGATAATCACCAGTAGTGCGCCATTCGCTGCTCTTCTTGGGGACCAAATGAATAGGACTGGCCCATTGGCTGCTGGAGGGACGAATCACACCTTGCTGGAGTAAGAGATCGAAGTCCCGGCG
Organism: Drosophila yakuba; assembly: GCF_016746365.2. Lineage (NCBI taxonomy): Eukaryota > Metazoa > Arthropoda > Insecta > Diptera > Drosophilidae > Drosophila > Drosophila yakuba. The sequence continues at coordinate 27,056,728 of NC_052527.2, read as the reverse complement.
TGCCGCTTTTAATTTTTCGCCTGTCAGCCTTCTTGGCTTGTCGAAAACAGGTGGGCCAGTTGTTTGAATGTAATGCGCAACCTCATTATGAATGCGGGTTGCTAAAGGCGCATTAGGACGAGTGATCTGCACAAAGCGACTAAGAAGATTGGAGTACGGGCGATCAATTCCACTGGAACTTTGCACGTTGATTGTAGAAACGTTGTAAAGTTTTGCTTCTGCAACTTCTCCTTTGGTCGAAACAGCTTTTGAGGGATCCATAAGGCGTTTACCCTTGAGGTCGAGGATGAGGCCGTGGTGCGTGAGGAAATCTGCTCCGATGATTGCTGATTGGACGTTCGCAACGACGAACGACCAGGTGAACTTACGCTGTAGGTTGAGACCAAAAGTTAGATTTAGCGTGCCGTATGTATCAATTATAGACGTGTTGGCCGCGAAGAGTTTGAAGTCGTCTTTGCGACGATGCATTCCCTTGATTATCGAAACAGGTATGAGTGAGATGACTGATCCGGAATCAATAAGGAATTTTATGTTGGTATTACGATCGATTATGTGAAGTCGGTACTCCTTTGAGAGGCGAGTGCTTGGAGATTTGCTGTCACCAGTCGCCTGAACAGATGACAGCTTCTTTAGTTTCCCTGCTGTGGCACCCAGGCACAGGGCGAGGAGCATTTTCATGCATTTGGTCCGAATTTGGCATGATAAAAGCAGACACGTGGTGCTCGGAGTTGCTGCTCGTTGCGATCGGCTGGGCAAGAATGGCTGGAGGGCTGCATGTTCTGGAGACGAGTTAAAGAGGCCTTGATGGCAGCGATGTCGCGTTTCAAGTCGTCCACGACACTTGTGCCAGCTGCCGGCGGGTATTCGCGGGTGTTGCCTCTGAATTGTGCCGAGGAGGGCCCAGCAGCCATGACAAAAGAACCCGATTCCTCTTCCATGAGATCGTCAGCGAGTGCAGCTTGCGCTTCCAAAGTTGCTGAGCGTAGGAGCTTCAAACTCCGTTGTACGTGCTGCGGTAGCTGAAAGAGCCAGCGGTCTCGCAAGGCGTCTGCAGACGCGCGACCGTCAGCAAGAGTTGTCATTTGCCGAAGGAGCTGCGAGGGCTTCTTGTCCCCAAGGTCAAGCTCCAGCAAAGCGCGCTGCAACTGTCTGTCCGGTGATTCCGTAAAGCGCTTGATGATAATCTCCTTCAGGTGCTCGTATTTGTTGACTTCCGAGGGTTGCACCAGAACATCAGATACTTCAGTCATTATATCAGCATCCAAAGCACTGATTAAATGGTAGTAGCGCGTGTTATCTGAAAAAATGCGGCTGCATTGAAATTGCGCTTCGATCTGCACAAACCATAACCGCGCATTTTGCTTCCAAAAAGGCGGTAGCTTGATGACGCCAACCGACTCGACGACAGGAATAACGGTGCCTGCGCTGTTGCCGCATTGAATTTCACCAGCGTCAGGCGAAGTTGGCGGTGCAGGCGAACAATCTCCGGTATTCATTTTGCTTATTGCGGGGTCACCAATATGGTAACTTATGTAGTTACTGCTTTATTTAATTCGAAATACAATATAATGTTAACTTGATGCCGTAAGCTTGTTGCGCGGCGGGGTTGAAGTCCAGAGTGGCCAGTCTGACGATATCAGAAGATATCGTCATCCAGGAAAGGTCTTGGCGTTAGTACTTGTTTACGCCGTGTTGCCAGACTGGGTTTTAGTCTGGGCGCCACAAAAGTTTGTTTATTTTTCGATACTGTTTATTTTGCGAATTGTTTACGGCAGCTAGGGCCGACAAAGAGCTATATCGAATTCACAAGTTGAGTCTTTGCCGAAGAAGTGACAATTGGCGGGACAGACGGCCGAAATGCAGCGCCCAAGCTTAACGTAGGTAGATAACAACGAGAACAAGGAATGAGCGCCGTACAGATAAATGCGTGCGAGAACAGCGGTTTGCACTATGGGCATCGCAACTGCTACCACTGACTACTTCGGCTTACAATATCAAGAGTATGAGATTAGTCTACTGCACAGTTTTGGCGGCTGCATGACCCAACAATTTGCTTTTCATTTCTTAATTGTTGGGGGGTTTGGTCCCACCATGAAACGTTCCGCTGTCTTTTAGACTGGTGTGATTGGGGGATGGATTCATTGGCGGATTAAATTATTACTCTTGTAATAATAGCGAGTTCTTTATTAACATTGGAGCTTGGAAGCTTTTCAGTAATAATAGTTTATGTTTCAAAGCTAAAAAAGTATTTACTGGGGAATAATTTAAATTTACGTACTGATCATAAATCGTTCCTAGGTACATATATTCGGTGAAACAAAAGGATTACCTTTGGTGGCTTTACCACGTATTCTGAGAGCTACAGTAATATTGTTAGGTTATTGTATACCTCGTAACATAAGAAGTGATTCTATTTTAGCAAAAGTCAGAGATGCTTTTGAAAATGAAACAATTTCAAAATGAAGTAAGTATAAGCAATTAGGCCCTCGCGCATATTATTCTGTTTTAGCTCATAATAATCATGAAATTATAAGACATCTAGATCAATTAAGAAATAAAAGTCAAATGATGCAAGTGAAAATATTGAATTTGAATAAAATGTTACTGAAAATGAAAACCAGATCTCTAATCAAGACGACATCAATAAACAACCACAGCATCTCCAATTAGGAGGTATTGGAAATCACGTAAAAGAGCGAGAGTTGTAGAGAATGTAACAAATATTGAAAATTAAACATTATGTAAAAATTAAGTAAAATCAAATATGTATAATTTGTTCAAAAAGCAAGTATGTAACCAGAATTATGTATAATATTGCACGACACGAAACATAAATATGCTTAAAAGATTAATAATCTTAATAAGAAATCAATTGTAATTGATGAACATATGTAGATATTCATAATACTATGTAAAGGGTATATTGTTAACAAAACAAGCCTAAGGAGAGGCGCGTTCTCTCTTGTTATTAATAGTTAGATCAATTATTTCGCCTTACGACAAATGGCGGATACATATGTAGATGTTACAAATTAGGTCAGCTCAGGAAATTTAACAAGAGAGAAAACTATAGTCGATTTCGCTGACTATCTAATACCCGCTATTCACTTAGTGGAAGTGCGAAGGAGAAATTTCAAAACTGACAATTTTTGGTGGCTCACACTTTAAGTGGGCGTATCAAACAAAAATTTTGGCAAATCGAGAGAAATTTACAAGACTATAGTCGAGTTCCCCGACTATCTGATACCCGTTATTCACTTAGTGGAGGAGAAGGAGAAATTTCAAAACTGACTTGTGGGCCTTTAAGTGGGCGTGGCAAAGAAAAGTTTTGCCAAATCAAGAGAAATTTACAAGACTAACAAAAATGTGAAAAAATATCAAAACATTTTTTAAAAATGTGGGCGCGGCAACATTAACAAACTTGCGCTGTGTCTGTGTCCGGAAACTTTTATAGTTCTTGAGATCTCGACGTTAATACGGACGGACAGACTGATATGGCCAAATCGACTCCGCTATTGTTCCTGATAAGGAATATATATACTTTATATCGGAAACGCTTCCTTCTGCCTGGTAAATACTTTTCAACAAATCTAGTGTACCCTTTTAGACCTACAGGAACAAGATATGTTTGAAGACAATATAATTTTCACAAAGAACTCGGAGATGGTATGCATTCATAAATGGACTTGCACACTGGAAGAGAGAAAGGCTGTTGATGACAAATTGACCTGCAAAATACAAGGAACCTCAGTCTTAGTTCTTCTTATAACACCATGGCAAGCCCGACGGTTGACAGGGTGAAAAAATCTAACAAGCTGGACTGGTAGTGTACAATTGCTACTGAAGCCAATTACTTACATAAATCCTTTTATAGCAAATAACAAGATATTCATTTATACGAACTTTAATATATTTTGCGGTGACTGCCATATACGTGCGTTAGTGCACCATCAACAAATAAAGTAACGGCTTTAAAAAACTGCGATTTAGTACTGAGGTAAACTCAAAAACCATTTGAAGCAGTTAATCGGCAGTAGGTGAATCTATGTTGACATGGCGAAGCAAGCGACCGAGATCGGTGTTGCAATTGACGTATGATCTATTTTAGCCATTCCATAATAGTTCGCGATATCGCGTTCCTTTTTTTTACAAAGCGACACGTCAAAGGACTGCTTCATTGCTACATTGATTCCATGACATTAAAAAAATGTTGTTGGAAAACGACAAATAGAGTTTGGACTATATATACATAAGAATATAAATAGGTTCCATATCATATTCTTGTGAAAATAAGAGTTAGTTGCTTTTTTGCTTTTGAGGGTATCAGCAAGAATAACTAAATTAAAAATCTAGATAAGGTAAAAAAAGTAAAGGGCTAAAATCGGATTTAAAAACCAAATATATTATGGAAGCTTTCAAACCGCTAAACCGTTTTATGTTAAAGGGTCTTTTTCTTACGTTTGTCTGTTCTTTAGGTAGGTCAGGTTTTACCGGCGGTCGGTCAAGAAAACCATGTAGAGTTATAAGTCCTCACACATGAATTTGGCACATTTGTTTTTAATATTTGTAGAAATATTATATATAACCGCTTTGTTTAAGGAGTCAGCTTCAGGAGACTCTGATCCATCCAAACAAAACGACGCGAAGCTTTGCGATGGTTTTTTCTCCTTTCATGACGCAATGATGAGGCAAAAAATACCGACAGGAACATGAATCTTCAAACGCAACTGCTGACGTATTTACCATACTCTTCAATAAAAGCCTTGTATTGGGCCTTTATGGCTGGACGATGCTCTAGTTTTCTCTCAAGAAATAAGAATCTTCGCAGAGCTTGCTGGTAGAACTCCCCCAAAAAGTCTAACGTTAACTTGGCTGGCAATCGAACAGAATAATCTCCAGCAGGTAAGCTAGTAAAAAGCTGGGCTGATGTCCGGTTTTATGGGAAGCAATAACAGCAGTGATGGAAGTCAAGTATTCGGTGGTTCGAAATCGCACTGTTAAATTAACTGACTTGTAATGTCAGCAACATGAGCGTTGTGTGTCAAAACAATTTGAAAAAGAAGTAGTGGATTAACATCCAGCCAATGTCGATTACTGTTTCCTAAGACTAATTCAATTTCATATTCGACTTAAGTGGGAAGTAAGACAGCACCATTTCCCCGCATCAACTGATGTTGAAAAAAGTATGTACGCAGAGGTATTTTGAATGTTACAAATATAAGCCATTGAGGAGTCCGAGAGCGCTTGGTCTTCTCTTTTGTTATGGTTACTAAGAAAAAGAACATGCTTACTAAATATACCCATGCATATTATTTCACTCAGCCCCGGCTTAAGAATCCTCAGAATGGATTTAAAAATGCCCAAAGCTGAAGCCAATCGCGCTAAAGTTATAAGCAACGTTTAAGTAGGGATTAATAAAAAAACTAAAAATAAAAACCATTTCCTAAAAGTGTGTGCGTGGCAGTATTCTGCGACTTGTGTGTGTTATAGTGTGCGCGGCAGCATTAGTAAGCTAACTTGCACTGCGTCTATGTCTCTTAAATCTGCGTGCTTAATCTCAACATTCTGTGTTTTATTGTTCCTGAGATTACGATATTCTTACGACCGGAGAGAAAGACGGCCAGATCGACTTGGCTATTGATAGTAATCAAGAATGTTCTTCATATAGTCGGAAACGCTTTCTCCTACCTGTTATAAGCTTTTCAACGAATCGAATATACGATATTACTTTACGAAAAACGGGTATGATAAGAAAGATCCAATTTAGTGTTAAAAATGTTAGTAATGAACGCGGCAGACAGACAGAATTAGAAATAATAGGAGAATATTAAAAAAATAAAATTATATGTAAATTAATATTATAATATATATTAATAGGATATTATATATATAATATATATATATACGGGAGAATTGACTTTTATAACTTTATTATCTTAAACTTCGCTCTTAAGCTATTCCAAAATGCCTATATAAACGCAAACATGTCTCCATTAGTTAGTTCAGTACTGAGTACGCTATCAATTGCGATAGCTTTGCTAAGCCCACTTCAACTTCGAAGTCCATTATCCAACCTAGTGATAATTATATATATATATATATATATAATATATATATAAACGCAAACGTGTCTCCATTAGTTAGTTCAGTTCTGAGTACGCTATCAATTGCGATAGCTTTGCTAAGCCCACTTCAACTTCGAAGTCCATTATCCAACCTAGTGATAATCCAAAGGCTCTAGTTCTTATTAGAATTAATAAAAAACGTTTAATAATACATCAAAAATCAACGGTTTTTTTTTTAAACTCTCGGTCTGAATTCGTAAATGTTGCAGTCGGTAGGATAAAAAGGATATATTGTGCGAGTTGTTTACAAATATCAATCTAGTAAGATCCTTGTACAACGAAGTGTTTCTTTTAAGATTGAACCACGCGAATCGGCGCTAAAGTGAACATAAAATCGTAATACAATTAACTCCTTTTTGTCCGCAAAAGAGCGACGCATAATCGGTGGTTGACACACATTAGTCAAACCTACTGCATACGATCAATAAAAACAAAAAAACCAAGAACCAAAAACTCTGCTCAAATCAACCATGGCAACCGAACAAGTTCAACTGTTATCGGAACCCAGTCTGAATCAAGCCTTTAGTCAAATTAACCAAAATTTAGTGGTAACACCCAAGAGCTCAGTGCTTTTATCCGAAGTATCGAGGTCATACTTCAACTTTACCCAACAACTGACACCAGACAAAAACATGTATTCTTCACCGCAATTGCAGGAGATGCTCAACGAGTTTCCCAGTTATCCGGAGCAATAACCTAGCCAACCCTAATGAACGAATATAAAACCCAAACACCATGTGAAGAACTACTCCGTCGTATTTACAACACACCTTTCAGCGGAAGTATCCGTAAGTTCGTCGAAGAGTTAGAAATTAAATCTTTCACATTATTATACACAAATGTTTTAAATAATACAATCAAAGATGTTATCATGAGAAAATTGCCCGATAGGTTATTTATGACCCTTGCTAGACACGACATTAGAACAGTATCAAAACTTTAACAAAAAGCACAACAAGAGGTGTATACAAAATAACTTTCAATGACCGAAGAAAACCCTAAAATAACTCTAGCCTTAACACAATTAAACCCCAAACCTCTAAGAATAAAGGAAACTATCAAAATTTCGTGAACAATTCTATGCATAATACAAATAAATCAAATCCAAACACTAAGTTCAAACACTTCATTCAAGGCCCTCCCAAATAAATCCGAGGTTAGCAAGTGAATTCACCCAAAAACTAAATACAAGTAGAGCCCAGAATCATTTAAATTTTCAATGAAGTCATAGTGCACCAAATATAAATATAATATTATTTATATTATATTATATATATATATATAATATTATATTATATTATTATTATATTCTATTATATAGTAACATATATTAATGTCTAAGTACAAAATGTAATCAAAGATATAGAGCCCTTCGATTAAGCTTAGCTTACGCACAGCATCATATTCCAAAGTCTAGACTCTGTGGCGAGCTAACATTCGATCACTAGGCGAACAAACTGAAATAACAGAAACTTCCGCCCACGCAATCGTCTCAGGATTCTCCAATAACTTATATTTTTCGGGAGCTCCCCTCTTCACGGGAGAATTGACTTTTATAACTTTATTATCTTAAACTACGCTCTTAAGCTATTCCAAAATGCCTATATAAACGCAAAAGTGTCTCCATTAGTTAGTTCAGTACTGAGTACGCTATCAATTGCGATAGCTTTGCTAAGCCCACTTCAACTTCGAAGTCCATTATCCAACCTAGTGATAATCCAAAGGCTCTAGTTCTTATTAGAATTAATAAAAAACGTTTAATAATACATCAAAAATCAACGGTTTTTTTTTTTAACTCTCGGTCTGAATTCGTAAATGTTGCAGTCGGTAGGATAAAAAGGATATATTGTGCGAGTTGTTTACAAATATCAATCTAGTAATATCCTTGTACAACGAAGTGTTTCTTTTAAGATTGAACCACGCGAATCGGCGCTAAAGTGAACATAAAATCGTAATACAATTAACTCCGTTTTGTCCGCAAAAGAGCGACGTATAATCGGTGGTTGACACACATTAGTCAAACCTACTGCATACGATCAATAAAAACAAAAAAACCAAGAACCAAAAACTCTGCTCAAATCAACCATGGCAACCGAACAAGTTCAACTGTTATCGGAACCCAGTCTGAATCAAGCCTTTAGTCAAATTAACCAAAATTTAGTGGTAACACCCAAGAGCTCAGTGCTTTTATCCGAAGTATCGAGGTCATACTTCAACTTTACCCAACAACTGACACCAGACAAAAACATGTATTCTTCACCGCAATTGCAGGAGATGCTCAACGAGTTTCCCAGTTATCCGGAGCAATAACCTAGCCAACCCTAATGAACGAATATAAAACCCAAACACCATGTGAAGAACTACTCCGTCGTATTTACAACACACCTTTCAGCGGAAGTATCCGTAAGTTCGTCGAAGAGTTAGAAATTAAATCTTTCACATTATTATACACAAATGTTTTAAATAATACAATCAAAGATGTTATCATGAGAAAATTGCCCGATAGGTTATTTATGACCCTTGCTAGACACGACATTAGAACAGTATCAAAACTTTAACAAAAAGCACAACAAGAGGTGTATACAAAATAACTTTCAGTGACCGAAGAAAACCCTAAAATAACTCTAGCCTTAACACAATTGTAAAAACAAGAGCTTTTTCTTGAGTATAAATGATAAGTCGGATGGTGCTAGTTTAATAGTTAAATTTTAATGACAATTCTTGATTATTTCTCCTCACTTAAACTCCTCGTGGCTATATCTTAAACTTCAATTTTTTATCTGTCCTTGTTCTATCCTCTCTTTTTTCCAATTCTTATCTGCCACTCGTTCGCTAGTACGAGTTGGCAGCCTAGCGCAACAGCTGTTATGTTAACATCATTCAAAAAACGCGGAATTCAAATATACAAGATTATTCTAATTGGGTTTTGACCCAACATACCGGCCCCCTTGAAAGTATGCGATTGACTTTCAAGAGACAGGTAATAAGGCGAGTTTCCGTATAGGGCGGCGGATGATTCCCTTGGCAGTGCGTACGTCGGCTACACGCACGATGTTGTCCGCTCCTGCAATCGTGCTGACTATGCGCCCAAGAAGCCACCGTTGTGGAGGAAGATTATCCTCGTGAACGATTACCATGTCGTTGACAGCCAAATTTGGTGAAGTCTTCGTCCAGGTTGTGCGAACTTGGAGCTCGTTGATGTACTCGTGGCTCCAGCGACTCCAGATGTGATGTTTGAGTGCGCTGACCCTTTTCCATCGATCCAACTTGTCCAGGTTGTCGTCGATTGGTGGAAGTTCCGGTAGTGCTCGGAGTGCGTCACCCACTAAGAAGTGGCCAGGCGTGAGAGCGGCCAGGTCGTTCGGGTCTGATGAGAGCGGCGTTAACGGGCGAGAGTTCAGTATCGCCTCGACGTCAGCAGCTGCAGTGGCTAACTCCTCGAAGGTTAACCTTGTGTCTCGAAGAGTGCGATTGAGTAGTCCCTTGACACTTTTTACTGCAGCTTCCCATATGCCCCCGAAGTGTGGAGCCCTGGGTGGAATAAAGTGGAAGTTAATAAACTCTGAGCGACAGAAATAGTGGATTGTTCTTGTTGTTTCGTCTTTAAACAGAAACTGCTTCAACGATTCGAGCTTGTTGTTAGCTCCTGCGAAATTTGTAGCGTTGTCACAGAATATGTCCGAGGGAAGTCCGCGTCGGGCAATAAAACGCTTTAGTGATGCAATGAAGCTATCCGTCGTGAGATCCGATACCACTTCGACATGTATCGCCTTCGTGGCAAAGCAAACGAAGACGGCTAGGTAGGCCTTGGTAGGCGGCTTACCCCGGATGCGCAAATAGACGTTGATTGGTCCGCAAAAGTCTATTCCGCATCTTGAAAATGGTCTAGATGGTGTGATCCGCTCTTTAGGCAGTTGGCCCATTAGCTGCCTTTCGAGAGTTGGTCGATAGCGGCGACAATGTATACATGAGCGAACGACTTGTCGCGCCAAGTCCCTTGCATTCACTATCCAGAACTGTTTTCTAATTAAAGCGACGAGCGTCCGTGGCCCGGCGTGATAGTTCTGTAGATGAAGATGGCGAGCGAACTGTGACACAAATGGATCCTTAGCTGGGAGCAGCACAGGATGCTTTTGGGTTTTTGGGTAGTCTGCTAGCTCCAGGCGCCCTCCGACCTTTAGCATTTGGAAGCCATCTGTAACCTGGAGGAAGAGACTAAGATTTTTAAGGTTAGTGCGAATCGGATGGCCCTTCAGGACCGAGGACATCTCTTGAGCGAAGTGAATAGTTTGAATATTCCAGACGATGCAATGTAGCGCCCGCATCAGTTCTGCTGGCGTCGGCGAAGGTGATTGGAATGGCGTTAGTTTACGGCAGCGCTGAGTAAATCTGTACACCCAAGCGATAACTAGTAGGCAGCGATGATGCGAACTGATCTTGTAGATTCCTTCAAGTAGTTGATTACTAGTCGTGTGTACGGCAAAGGCTGATTTTCTCTTTTCCAGTTGGACAGTTTCCATATCAATGTCACTGTTGTCTCGACTGTCCTTTGGCCAATGTTGATGATCTTGGCCTAGGAACTCAGGTCCCTCGAACCATATCGATTGTTCCAACTCGGTGATAGTGCAGCCCCTGGACAAGATATCAGCCGGGTTGCAGTGAGTAGGAACATGTTTCCAGTGGCAATCTGACGTGAGTTCTTGAATTTCGGCAATTCGATTGCCGACAAAGGTTGATAAGGTGGCCGAGTGTTGGCGATTCCAATGTAGAACAATTTGAGAATCGCACCATAAGAACGAAGTCGGCTTTCTGTCAGCGAAGATTCTAATGATTTTTTTGTAGAGCTGTGCTAACAAATGTGCTCCACACAGTTCTAATTTCGGCAGAGATAGCTTCTTGGTGGGAGCAACTCTGGACTTCGATGTGATTAGCTGTACCTTGGTCAGCCCATCTGATCCGATTGTGCGAGCGTAGATGCAGCATCCATACGCTCGAATGGAGGCGTCACAAAAGCCGTGTATTTGAAAGGTATGTATCGCTGATTGGAGGCAATATCGTGGTATTGCTACAGACTCCAACGACGAAAGCGATGCAAGCAGGGACATCCAAGCTGTATGAATGCCTTGGGGTACTGACTCGTCCCAATGTAGTTTTAGGAGCCACAGCTCCTGGAGGATAATTTTTGCCACTATGATAATGGGAGTAACTAATCCCAACGGATCAAACAGCGAAGAGGCTATGGACAAAATCGAGCGCTTGGTGACGTGGTCCGAATCGAATCTTGGCGAGAACGAGAACATGAATGTGTCCCGTACTTGGTCCCATTTTAGGCCAAGCGTGCTGGTTAGCATTTCGTCGTCCAACTGCAAATGTTTGACTGTAGCGTCATCGACAAACTTGCAGTGATTTGAATGCCATTTTGCGAGTTCCAATTGGCCATCCTGTAGAATCGCTGTAACTTCCCTTTTGATTTGATGTAGCTCCTCTACCGTATCCGCTCCACCTAGGAAGTCATCCACATAGAAAGACGATTTGATGGCTTTAGCTCCAATCTCCAATTTGTCCATGAATTTGTCGGCTAGATATGACAAACTGCGTATGGCTAGATACGGTGCAGCCGCTGTGCCATAAGTTACAGTATTCAATTCGAAGGTGCTCAATGGTTGCGATGGCGACGCTCTCCAAAGAATGTATTGGAATCTGCGATCCTCGGCAAACATGTTGACTTGGCGGAACATCTTGACCACATCAGCAGTGATGGCATAGCGATGTATCCGAAAACGCAGGAGTAGTGTATAAAGATCTGGCTGAATGGTCGGCCCGACCATCAGAATGTCGTTGAGCGATTTCTGGGACGTCGTCTTGCAGGATGCGTCGAAAACCACTCTGAGCTTTGTTGATGTGCTATTAGGCTTGAGCACGCAGTGGTGCGGAATATAATAATGCGGAGTGTTTAACTGTGGATGGCTCACGGGACTCATGTGTCCCAGATTTTGAAACTCCTGCATAAATTCAACATATTTGGCCCCTATCTCAGGCCTTTTGCATAGGCTGCGTTCGAGGGAGAGGAATCTCCTTTTGGCAATGTCGAATGAGGCTCCGGGAACGGTAGGTTCATCTTTAAATGGAAGTCGTACTTCCAATCGACCATCTGAATTACGTCGTACCGTTTTGGTGTAGAACTCCTCACAGTTTCGCTGCTCTGGCGTAAGTGTGATCTCAGGAGGCTCCACATGATCGATGCGCCATAGCCGTTCCATTTTTTGGTCAATTTCTGTTAATGCGATAGATGAGTACTGATGGAGTGTTCTGGGATGAGCTCGACATCGACCAGACACTATCCATCCAAGTAGTGTTTTTTGTAGTACGGGCAGATCCTTTCCTAATTTAACTTGGCCGACTGCCAATATATCGAAGAAGGTTTCCGTCCCCAAAAGCAGATCGATCCGACGAGACTTGTTAAAGCTCTCGTCAGCAAGAGATGAGTGCTGCGGAAAGTTCCACGCAGAAATGTCAATTTCCGATTCTGGATGATAGGCAATGTGGGATGTCACGCAAAAATCAAGGAGCAACTCGAATCCATTGTGCCTCGACTTGATATTGGTGGTTGCATGGTGTTTAATTCGCGTTTGTGTCTCACCAATGCTACGAATCTCGAGGTTGAGCTTGCTCCGTGGCAGTCGAAGTCTTTGAGCAAACTCCTCGGATATGAAATTCACCTGAGAACATGAATCCAGAAGCGCTCTTCCTATTTTGTAGCTTCCAGCTGCATCCTTGACCAGAATCAGTGCCGTGGCCAGAATGACACAGTCGGAACGAGACTCCGTGTGAGTATGCGCGACTGCGTCCGAAACTTGTACAGGCTCCGCTTGAGGGAGTGGCAAGGGAGCTGCGGCCGATCCTGGCGATGGCCGATGAAGCAGCGAGTGATGCGGTAGTGCACATGAGTGGCACCTCCGCGTCGACGGGCAGTTGGCTACAAGATGACCCCTGCCAAGGCAATTAATGCATAGCTTGTGGCGCTTTACTGCATTAAGGCGATTATCTAAGGCGAGATTGATTAGTTCTGGGCATCTAAAGGTCTTGTGGTCTGTCTGTGAACAGATGTTACAAGTTTGTGTGGTGCAATTGAAGGACAGACTTGCCTGATTCCTCTGCGAGCGCGACCTATGGCCACCTGGTTGACCCATAGGGGCTTCAGCAGGAGGCTTCTTATCCGATTCCAAATATTGACAATGACGTTCAACGACTCCAACGCATTTGTCCCACGAAGGCAACGTAGTGTAGTCCAGCGACTCATTCCACTTCCTCTTAGTCTCCTGGTCCACTTTGCCCATAACTATGGAGATGAGCATGGCCTCGCAAATCTGTGGCTCGGTGCTCAACGAACGCAACGAGTTGTATAATGCGGATGCATTATCGATTAGGCTGCGCAGCTGCTGACCATTTGACTTGGCGACAGTTGGCAATGCGAAGAGTGACGATATGTTATCCAAAAATACGAGAGTCGGGTTGTCATAGCGCTGCTTTAAGCGGTCCAGAGCCTTTGTGTAGTTGTCTGCGGTCACCTGGAAAGCTCGAACCGTTCCAAGGGCTGGTCCTCGAAGACAGTTTAACAACTGGTTGAACTTCTCGATCTTAGACATGGATGGCTGGTGGCCAATAACTTGGTTAAACGACAAGATAAAGTTTTGGTACTCGCAGTATTTGCCGTCAAATGTCGGCAATGATAAGCGCGGGAGCTTAACTGCAGATGTGTGCCCAAAATTAACCGTAGATTCATGAATGCCGGTGCTGTTAGCGTCTGGTCCAAGTTGCTCCTGAACGCAAACCTTGGCGTGGATAAACAGTTCCTCTAGTTCGAAGCGAGTATTGCGCTGCGCCTCAGCTGGCTCCATCTGCTCTATGGCTTCCTGGGTAGATAAAGCAAGTTTAAAATACGATTCCAAAATCGACAAACGGCAAGATAATTCCAACGGAGATAAATTCAAACCAGGTTCCACTGATTTGCTCATACGTGTAAGGTTTTTTCGAGCACTCGTTCGTTGAGCTTTAAGTTGCTCCAGCGAAGACATTTTTGCAGATGTTTGTTTACTTTATTTAATTTCGATCTGGATATTCCTTGCTTGACAAGGTCTGTGAGAGCGAGCGAGACGACGAGATGTAGTGGAAAATTTTCGCTCGCCAAGCCTAGAGTGCAACCTAGAGTGTTGCGACAGAATGAGGTTATGTATGGGGTGCTCCTGGGGGCAATATGTATAGATGGAGGACCGAGATGTCGACTCCAACTATGGCGATGACACTTGGAGGATGTCCAACGATGTCCAATGATGCGGCGGGAGACCCTTGAGTATAGCCGGCACCTGCGCCGCATGTAGTTGTGGGCAAATGCACTAGTGAAAATCCTATGCGGACGCTGGGTAGACCGGCAGCGAACGCGATGCGCGAATGTACGAGAGTTTGGCAGGGCAAAAGTCGTAAATGCGCGTGCGAGACTTAGAGCAAAGTAAAAATGGGGGCGAACGTAACCACAATCATCACCACAATTAACTAAAACGTAGCACAAGTCCTGTCACGGTCGCCAAAATGTAAAAACAAGAGCTTTTTCTTGAGTATAAATGATAAGTCGGATGGTGCTAGTTTAATAGTTAAATTTTAATGACAATTCTTGATTATTTCTCCTCACTTAAACTCCTCGTGGCTATATCTTAAACTTCAATTTTTTATCTGTCCTTGTTCTATCCTCTCTTTTTTCCAATTCTTATCTGCCACTCGTTCGCTAGTACGAGTTGGCAGCCTAGCGCAACAGCTGTTATGTTAACATCATTCAAAAAACGCGGAATTCAAATATACAAGATTATTCTAATTGGGTTTTGACCCAACAACAATTAAACCCCAAACCTCTAAGAATAAAGGAAACTATCAAAATTTCGTGAACAATTCTATGCATAATACAAATAAATCAAATCCAAACACTAAGTTCAAACACTTCATTCAAGGCCCTCCCAAATAAATCCGAGGTTAGCAAGTGAATTCACACAAAAACTAAATACAGGTAGAGCCCAGAATCATTTAAATTTTCAATGAAGTCATAGTGCACCAAACCCTCCTCTCAAACGACAGAGAAAAAGTGTTAGTGTACAATATATAATGGACACAGGATGCAAAAACTTTCTTCAACCTTTTTCCCCGGCGTCGACTCTGACTCCGAGAGGAAGTAACCCATTCTTAAAAATTAAAATGAATAATATTATTATGAAATGCCTAGTAGACACCGGTTCATCTATTAATATTATGAAACAAAATTTCTTTAATTTTTCAATCAAACCTTTTAAAAACACCATAAATGGCGTTATAACATGTAACCAATCATTGCATTCAAGCAAACTTTGTCCCATTAAACAAACATTCTATATTCACAATTTTCAGAAAAATATGAATTACTATTAGGCAGAAACTATTTAGAGCCAACTTTAGAACCAACTCTCAAATTATTTATTCAACACAAACAGTCACTATAAATGGCTATACATTTAAAATGTGGTACGACCACATCCAAACAGATGAGTCCAAGGCTACCAATGAGTGCCCCAGGTCATCTAACCCACAGGAAACCCCTCTACATACCCCGAAAAAGGAGAAAACACTCCGGAAAATTAAGCGAGAACCCCACTTAAAACCAGATGTGTCAAAGGTTACTAACGAGTACTCCAAACCATCTAATTCAGAAGAGTCTAAGAAAACTAAAAGACCCAAAACCATCACGCGACCGCATGAGTTAAGTGGAGCTTGAAAAATTGGAATGTTTCTCTTTAATCAGTTCTTCGAAAAGTTTATTGGAATATGTATGCTACAGCAGCGGAAGGCGGTTATTGATATACGGAACGTATAGTTCAACGTAGCAAATAAAAAACAAAAGCTTCATTTTGCCGCATATAGACCATCAGAACTATATAAGTTAACACGAGCAAGTCAGAAGAGGGGTGCGACGACCCGCCGAAATGCCATCCAAGACCGGATGGACCAACAATAACATCGGCGACGCTGAGCCAGCCCAGTAACGCATTTCGCTTTAGCGAAAGCGATGTGCAAGGGTCAGCGTAATGCGAGGCGGGCATGTGCGCGCTGGGTGACCGTCGAAGGCACGGAACTCCAGACGGCACGAGGCGCTGACTAAGCGCTCTGCTGGGTCCGCTGCCTCCAACCGAAGACTTGGCGGCCTTAATAAAAAGATCTAGAAATCAAGGTCTCGTAATCGGGTTTACTTTGAAAACACTTCGGACTCGCGCGCTGCACAATAATAGTGAACAGCAACAAACAAACAAAATAATACAAAAACAAAACAACGCTGCACAAGCAACAGTGAAAACCGCTGCATATCAACAGTAATCAGCTAAATCAACGACAGTCAGAGGATAAACGGATCAACCAGCTACCGTCTCCGATGCATTTTTATTATACCAGTATACCAATATAACATGTAAGTGAGATCTTTATTTTCAATTTACCTCTTTTAACGTCAACCAGACATGTGTGCCAATTTTTGAAAAAAATACACATAATAAGTAACGAAATAAAACAAAAAAAAATAGTGATTGCAATTAAAAGTTCAGGATAGCGATTTTCATTTACAAATTGTTTAAAAAAATGATGAAGAAGGAAAATTAACCTCTTTCTCATACAAATTATAAAAAAAAAATTAAAAAAGTATCATTGTCCGATGTATAGAAACAGTATCGAAAACAATGACAGTGACGAGGACTTAATACAGAGCTATAAAGACATAAGAAATAATAGCCATCAAGGGGGTTACATTGACGGCACTGAGATATGTTTGAAGACAATATAATTTTCACAAAGAACTCGGAGATGGTATGCATGTCATAAATGGACTTGCACACTGGAAGAGAGAAAGGCTGTTGATGACGAATTGACCTGCAAAATACAAGGAACCTCAGTCTTAGTTCTTCTTATAACACCATGGCAAGCCCGACGGTTGATCAGGGTGAAAAAGTCTAGCAAGCGTGGACTGGTAGTGTACAATTCCTACTGAAGCCAATTACTTATATAAATCCTTTTATAGCAAATAACAAGATATTCATTTATACGAACTTTAATATATTTTGCGGTGACTGCCATATACGTGCGTTAGTGCACCATCAACAAATAAAGGCAACGGCTTTAAAAAACTGCGATTTAGTACCATTTAGTAACCATTTGAAGCAGTTAATCGGCAGTACGTGAATCTATGTTGACATGGCGAAGCAAGCGACCGACATCGGTGTTGCAATTGACGTATGATCTATTTTAGCCATTCCATAATAGTTCGCGATATCGCCCCCATTCCTTTTTTTTTACAAAGCAACACGTCAAAGGACTGCTTCATTGCTACATTGATTCTATGACATTTAAAAAAATGTTGTTGGAAAACGACAAATAGAGTTTGGACTATATATACATAAGAATATAAATAGGTTCCATATCATATTCTTGTGAAAATAAGAGTTAGTTGCTTTTTTGCTTTTGAGGGTATCAGCAAGAATAACTAAATTAAAAATCTAGATAAGGTAAAAAAAGTAAAGGGCTAAAATCGGATTTAAAAACCAAATATATTATGGAAGCTTTCAAACCGCTAAACCGTTTTATGTTAAAGGGTCTTTTTCTTACGTTTGTCTGTTCTTTAGGTAGGTCAGGTTTTACCGGCGGTCGGTCAAGAAAACCATGTAGAGTTATAAGTCCTCACACATGAATTTGGCACATTTGTTTTTAATATTTGTAGAAATATTATATATAACCGCTTTGTTTAAGGAGTCAGCTTCAGGAGACTCTGATCCATCCAAACAAAACGACGCGAAGCTTTGCGATGGTTTTTTCTCCTTTCATGACGCAATGATGAGGCAAAAAATACCGACAGGAACATGAATCTTCAAACGCAACTGCTGACGTATTTACCATACTCTTCAATAAAAGCCTTGTATTGGGCCTTTATGGCTGGACGATGCTCTAGTTTTCTCTCAAGAAATAAGAATCTTCGCAGAGCTTGCTGGTAGAACTCCCCCAAAAAGTCTAACGTTAACTTGGCTGGCAATCGAACAGAATAATCTCCAGCAGGTAAGCTAGTAAAAAGCTGGGCTGATGTCCGGTTTTATGGGAAGCAATAACAGCAGTGATGGAAGTCAAGTATTCGGTGGTTCGAAATCGCACTGTTAAATTAACTGACTTGTAATGTCAGCAACATGAGCGTTGTGTGTCAAAACAATTTGAAAAAGAAGTAGTGGATTAACATCCAGCCAATGTCGATTACTGTTTCCTAAGACTAATTCAATTTCATATTCGACTTAAGTGGGAAGTAAGACAGCACCATTTCCCCGCATCAACTGATGTTGAAAAAAGTATGTACGCAGAGGTATTTTGAATGTTACAAATATAAGCCATTGAGGAGTCCGAGAGCGCTTGGTCTTCTCTTTTTGTTATGGTTACTAAGAAAAAGAACATGCTTACTAAATATACCCATGCATATTATTTCACTCAGCCCCGGCTTAAGAATCCTCAGAATGGATTTAAAAATGCCCAAAGCTGAAGCCAATCGCGCTAAAGTTATAAGCAACGTTTAAGTAGGGATTAATAAAAAAACTAAAAATAAAAACCATTTCCTAAAAGTGTGTGCGTGGCAGTATTCTGCGACTTGTGTGTGTTATAGTGTGCGCGGCAGCATTAGTAAGCTAACTTGCACTGCGTCTATGTCTCTTAAATCTGCGTGCTTAATCTCAACATTCTGTGTTTTATTGTTCCTGAGATTACGATATTCTTACGACCGGAGAGAAAGACGGCCAGATCGACTTGGCTATTGATAGTAATCAAGAATGTTCTTCATATAGTCGGAAACGCTTTCTCCTACCTGTTATAAGCTTTTCAACGAATCGAATATACGATATTACTTTACGAAAAACGGGTATGATAAGAAAGATCCAATTTAGTGTTAAAAATGTTAGTAATGAACGCGGCAGACAGACAGAATTAGAAATAATAGGAGAATATTAAAAAAATAAAATTATATGTAAATTAATATTATAATATATATTAATAGGATATTATATATATAATATATATATATACGGGAGAATTGACTTTTATAACTTTATTATCTTAAACTTCGCTCTTAAGCTATTCCAAAATGCCTATATAAACGCAAACATGTCTCCATTAGTTAGTTCAGTACTGAGTACGCTATCAATTGCGATAGCTTTGCTAAGCCCACTTCAACTTCGAAGTCCATTATCCAACCTAGTGATAATTATATATATATATATATATATAATATATATATAAACGCAAACGTGTCTCCATTAGTTAGTTCAGTTCTGAGTACGCTATCAATTGCGATAGCTTTGCTAAGCCCACTTCAACTTCGAAGTCCATTATCCAACCTAGTGATAATCCAAAGGCTCTAGTTCTTATTGGAATTAATAAAAAACGTTTAATAATACATCAAAAATCAACGTTTTTTTTTTTAAACTCTCGGTCTGAATTCGTAAATGTTGCAGTCGGTAGGATAAAAAGGATATATTGTGCGAGTTGTTTACAAATATCAATCTAGTAAGATCCTTGTACAACGAAGTGTTTCTTTTAAGATTGAACCACGCGAATCGGCGCTAAAGTGAACATAAAATCGTAATACAATTAACTCCGTTTTGTCCGCAAAAGAGCGACGTATAATCGGTGGTTGACACACATTAGTCAAACCTACTGCATACGATCAATAAAAACAAAAAAACCAAGAACCAAAAACTCTGCTCAAATCAACCATGGCAACCGAACAAGTTCAACTGTTATCGGAACCCAGTCTGAATCAAGCCTTTAGTCAAATTAACCAAAATTTAGTGGTAACACCCAAGAGCTCAGTGCTTTTATCCGAAGTATCGAGGTCATACTTCAACTTTACCCAACAACTGACACCAGACAAAGACATGTATTCTTCACCGCAATTGCAGGAGATGCTCAACGAGTTTCCCAGTTATCCGGAGCAATAACCTAGCCAACCCTAATGAACAAATATAAAACCCAAACACCATGTGAAGAACTACTCCGTCGTATTTACAACACACCTTTCAGCGGAAGTATCCGTAAGTTCGTCGAAGAGTTAGAAATTAAATCTTTCACATTATTATACACAATTATTATAATACAATCAAAGATGTTATCATGAGAAAATTGCCCGATAGGTTATTTATGACCCTTGCTAGACACGACATTAAAACAGTATCAAAACTTTAACAAAAAGCACAACAAGAGGTGTATACAAAATAACTTTCAATGACCGAAGAAAACCCTAAAATAACTCTAGCCTTAACACAATTAAACCCCAAACCTCTAAGAATAAAGGAAACTATCAAAATTTCGTGAACAATTCTATGCATAATACAAATAAATCAAATCCAAACACTAAGTTCAAACACTTAATTCAAGGCCCTCCCAAATAAATCCGAGGCTAGCAAGTGAATTCACACAAAAACTAAATACAGGTAGAGCCCAGAATCATTTAAATTTTCAATGAAGTCATAGTGCACCAAACCCTCCTCTCAAACGACAGAGAAAAAGTGTTAGTGTACAATATATAATGGACACAGGATGCAAAAATTTTCTTCAACCTTTTTCCCCGGCGTCGACTCTGACTCCGAGAGGAAGTAACCCATTCTTAAAAATTAAAATGAATAATATTATTATGAAATGCCTAGTAGACACCGGTTCATCTATTAATATTATGAAACAAAATTTCTTTAATTTTTAAATCAAACCTTTTAAAAACACCATAAATGGCGTTATAACATTTAACCAATCATTGCATTCAAGCAAACTTTGTCCCATTAAACAAACATTCTATATTCACAATTTTTTAGAAAAATATGAATTACTATTAGGCAGAAACTATTTAGAGCCAACCAACTCTCAAATTATTTATTCATCACAAACAGTCACTATAAATGGCTATACATTCAAAATGTGGTACGACCACATCCAAACAGATGAGTCCAAGGCTACCAATGAGTGCCCCAGGTCATCTAACCCACAGGAAACCCCTCTACATACCACGAAAGAGGAGAAAACACTCCGGAAAATTAAGCGGAAACCCCACTTAAAACCAGATGTGTCAAAGGTTACTAACGAGTACTCCAAACCATCTAATTCAGAAGAGTCTAAGAAAACTAAAAGACCCAAAACCATCACGCGAACGCATGATGTTGAAAGGAAGAAGTTAAGAGGAGCTGGAAAAATTAGAATGTTTCTCTTTAATCAGTTCTTCGAAAAGTTTATCGGAATATGTATGCTAAAGCAGCAGAAGGCGGTTATTGATATACGGAACGTATAGTTCAACGTAGCAAATAAAAAACAAAAGCTTCATTTTGCCGCATATAGACCATCAGAACTATATAAGTTAACACGAGCAAGTCAGAAGAGGGGTGCGACGACCCGCCGAAATGCCATCCAAGACCGGATGGACCAACAATAACATCGGCGACGCTGAGCCAGCCCAGTAACGCATTTCTCTTTAGCGAAAGCGATGTGCAAGGGTCAGCGTAATGCGAGGCGGGCATGTGCGCGCTGGGTGACCGTCGAAGGCACAGAACTCCAGACGGCACGAGGCGCTGACTAAGCGCTCTGCTGGGTCCGCTGCCTCCAACCGAAGACTTGGCGGCCTTAATATATTTGATTTGCATTTAGTTCGTAAGATACCTGAATTCAGAGCAGTTGGCTCTAATAAAAAAGAACCATTCAATACAAACGTAATTGGTTTAATTTATACAATAGAGGCCCAGTCGGTGCAATTACTGGATGGAGACTTTTTGTAAAACAGAACCATAATAACATAGTACGTCGAAATTTCGGAAATTATTTAAAGGGCAGTGTCAGTACGAAGCTTGTCAGAAGTAGTAAATAATACAGATCAGGTTTTTGGATGAACCGATAAATGTTGTTGAATTAAAACAATATAAAAGGAGCAAAGAGTAGCGTTAGTAGCCTTTTATTTTACAAAATCATAAGATAAATAAGATAGAACTGAGGGATCCGAAGCTATTGAGTGAGGCGTTTATAACATTGCTATTCATTCAGCAACAAAGCTAACACCATAAGAACTCTTTACAGGCAGAACGCATAATTTTCATAATAACGTGACATTCAATATTGAGTACGATTATTTGCAGAAGTTCAATGCATTTCAAGCCGAAAATGGGACAAACTCATTCTCAGGTTCTTTAAACACAAAGTGTTGGAAGATAACATCCTATCCCTAACAACAACCAGACCTCAGAAAATCCACATATTAAAGATCAGAAGAAATAAACAATATTATTTACAGGTGGTCAATTGCTGTGGCCGAGGAGAGCAGATTCGAAGTCACACCATCAAAAGGGAATGAACCATTGGCTCTGATACAACTGGGAGCGGCATGTGTAAGGCCTTTTCCATGAAAATATAATATGGAGAAGTACATTCCGAAACCAGAGATATACTTAAATCCCTGCAAAATAAAATGCAAACGTAGAAGAACAAGGGGATTATTCAATGGACTGGTTTCAGTGGTTAAATCTATAACAGGGAATTTAGATTCGGACGACGCAAAAAAGCTGGAAACAGAAATAAGGAAAATGCAGGAAGAGTAAGACAGGCTGAGAGAAAGCATATGCTCACAGGGTAAAGCAGACTTAACGAAATATATAATAAGTAGGGTAAACACGATCATAAATACATACTTCAAAAAATGGCACACGTAAGATATTTCAAGAGAATGGCAAAATAATATATAGGCTAGAATACACACTTACAACAAACGTGCTGGCACTGAAACTAAACGATGTTGCCCATAGTCTGTTATTGGCCAAGATAGGAGTAATCTCGAGATTTATATTCCACAGACAAGAAACGAATAGATGTATTTAAGAATTGGCATACAACCAGAGCATACATTTATTATCGCCAGAACATATGTATGAGTTTTTAGAATTAAGAGCCATCATGAGCAACACATACATACTATTCTCAAACAGCTTCCCTTTTTCTAAGAAGGAAACATTCTCATTGCGTAGAATTATCGCACTTCCAATGAATAACACAGAATTTGTGATAACTCCAAATTATGTGTCAATTCATGGGGACGAAATATATTACTATAAAGAAAAATGTCAGTTGTTAAAGAATATTTTTATAAATACATTTGTAAGAACGACAAAAAAAAGCTTGGCACATCAGGACTAAAATTAGATATACCTCATCTATATCTAAAATTAGATATACCGATCAAGAGAAGTAGCACCACCCGAAAATTGGAAATACACTAGTTAAAAATTTTCTGCATAGAGAAACATAGAGACCACGATTTATACAACTATATACACGATGCTCGGCATACTATTGATACTGGTATTCACCGTGGCCTGTTATTCTATAAAGACAACGATTTGCTCACCGGCTACCAGAACACTTGCCACCTTCACACCCACGCATGCCCCCCTAAGGTCGGTAGTTCTGTCTGAGGGGGGAGAAGTTACCGCCTCAGCATTCACCCTCAGCGATCCCCCGCCGAATCCCTTTCGTCAGCCAGAGGTTTAGAAGACACATTTGTAACGATGAGTATTGGTATCGACTAACACTTGAAACGCGGACTCTTTGTATCGATTAGTACTTGAAATGCTGAATCGATAGAAACATCGGGGGCCACCCAAATTCTACTTATCGGTCAGATCAGCACCTTAATTCAACCCAACTCATACTCAACTCCAACGAACGTATTTACTCTGTCCAATTCCCACCTTCAAGAGTTAACTCGCGCACCTCATACGAGTTGAAAGAGAGTTCTGACTGCGTCAAAGAACTACAAATATTCGAAGGACACTAGGAAACGTATATGTTTTGGATAAATAGAGCCGATATATCGATGTCGATATTGGCCGATTATAATGTAATAAGGAATAGTCCCCTGTATGGGGCAATCGTGTTGCATATCAGTGTGATATGCGTACATATCGAGAGTACACTGTACTTAG
This sequence comes from Drosophila yakuba, assembly GCF_016746365.2. Classification (NCBI taxonomy): domain Eukaryota; kingdom Metazoa; phylum Arthropoda; class Insecta; order Diptera; family Drosophilidae; genus Drosophila; species Drosophila yakuba. The sequence continues at coordinate 27,032,562 of NC_052527.2, read as the reverse complement.
AATACTTGCATAAAGCAGTAATATAATTACATACGCATGGGCAGTGTTAGCATAAACAATAATGTTCAAGTGAAAGTATGATCCACGCTAACCAAAAGCCGCTATGTACACAATGTGCGCACATAGCATTCTCTGCCAACTTTTTTAGCATAAGTACTACATAGTACAGCCGCTTCTCTGCCGGCTTCACAAGGCAGCTAAGGCGCACTTCATAGCCTAAGAGGAATATAGTATTAGCTTCAAGAAGCAGTGAAGTTTGAGAACTGAAACAAATAAGTTGCCATGTAAAATAAACGGAGCTATGCTCCATGAAAACTATAAATAAATTGTAAAACTACATCTAGCGGATCCTACCCTCGACATGGCGACCGTGACAGGACCTAAAGACTAAGGAGGACACGCCACAATCAACACCAAATTTTTTATTGGACTGGACTGGAAAGGCGGATGGAAGACAAAATTCCGAGTGAGTAGAGTAAGGCAATGGGAAAAAAGCGCGGCGGTGTGCGGCAAAAATTAAAAAAGAGAATAGCTCACCTAAGGTGGCTATTATATTCTCAAACGCTACCAGCCCGGTCAACTACTCGCAAATTACAAGCAGAGCTTTACTTTTTAGAACATGAATTTAAAAAAGCACCAGAAAAAAACCAAAGCCAAACTTTCTCATTCATTAAAACCACAATCGATACGAAAACTAAAACTGTAACACCACCACCCAGAGCCAGCACACCAGTCTACTAGGAACAATGCCTGTTGGACTGCGAGGGACCATGGAGCCCTTATTGCAATATGACTTGCAAACATGGTAAGGGCACCAACCAAAGGTCGCCGCTTTACGTATCAAGTTAAGCCTGTAAGGACACCAACCAGCCACCAATAGCACAATTTTTTTTTCAATAGCACTGTGTTTCAAAATTTTATGAACAAATATCAAAACATTTTTCAAAAGTGTGGGCGTGGCAGCTTTGGGCGCTTTGTAGGCGTTAGAGTGGGCGTGGCAAATCGATAGAAATTTACAAGACCAATACAAAAATGAAAAAATATCAAATTATTTTTCAAAAGTGTGAGCGTGGCAGTTTTGGACGGTTTGTGGGCGTTAGAGTGGGCGTGGCAAGTCTCTGGAGTCTGTATGCTTAATCTCAACAGTCTAGCTTTTGTAATTCCTGAGATCTCGACGTTTATACGGACGGACATTGATCCTGATCAAGAATACGAGTATATATACTTTATATAGTCGGAAACGCTTCCTTCTGCCTGTTACATACTTTTCAACGAATCTAGTATACCCTTTTACTCTACGAGTAACGGGTATAAAAAGGTATTCTGGAATATAATGGAAAAAAAGAAAACCTAGAGTGTTATGACAATTAGGAGAAGAAGGATTTGCGTTTAATTGGAGAAAATAATTCTCTTCCATTAAGGGAATATATTATAAAACAAGAGAGAACGCTATAGTCGAGTTCCTCGACTATCCGATTCCCGTTACTCAGCTAGAAAAAGTGCGAAGGAGAGTCTTCAACACTGACAGTTTTCATGTACATTGGCAGTGCTAGCATAAACAATAATATTCAAGTCGAAGTGTTATATGATCGCTGATTTATGAAGCGCACTGCATAAGTGCATGGCCAGCATTCCCACGCTAACCAAAAGCCGCTATGTACATAATGTGCGCACATAGAATTCTCTCCCAACTCTCTTAACAAAAGTAAAACAGCCGCTTCTCTGCCGGCTTCACCAGGCAGCTAAGGCGCACTTCACAACCTAATAGGAATATAGTATTAGCTTCAATAATCCCCAGGGATGCATTAAAAGAACCGCAACTCCTCCACCAACCCCGGCGTCTAGTTAAGATAACCAAGTCCCTTCACACGAGGTTTTCTACTACCACGCGTCTTAAGATGTCGAGGATATCAATGACTTTTCTCTGCACGAAAGGGATACAGGGGATACGAGTGTGCAAGATAAAGGGGAGAGAGGCTACAGTTTTTGATCGACGACGGTGCGAAAAAAAACTTTATTGGCCCCAAACCTGAAGCCGGCTGTACCACGATTCATTAAACTTTCTTCGTCCAATCCACTGCAGGTAATATTAAAATAACACACCGCCTGTTTGGAAAATTTATCAAGCCACTAGGGAACAACTCAGAAATTACCTTTTTTGTTCTTCCAAATCACCGTTCTTTTGGGAATGATACCCGTAAGGACTTAAAGGCCATGGTAGTACTATCTGGATAGTCCCGAAAAAACCCAAACTCAATGGGAAAAAACAATATCGCATGGTAGTCGATTTCAAGCCGTTAAACACCGTCACCATATCTGATACCTACCTTATTCCGGGTATAAACGCTACATTGGGCAGCCTTGCCAAAAATTTTACCACTCTATATTTGACTAAATCACATAAGGGAGAAGCTTTCTCTACTTTGAATGGAAAGTACGAATTCCTCCGTTGACCATTTGGTTTGAAGAATGCACCTGCAATCTTCCAAGGACTGATCGACGATGTTATGAACATATCCGCAAGATTTGCTATGTTTATATGGACGATATCATAGACTTCAGCGAGGACTATGATACACATCTGAAAAATCTTCGATTGATATTTCCGACTTTGTCGAATAAAACCTAGAGAAATTACACTTTTTGGCTACACAGGTAGAATTTTTGGGATGCGTTATTACAGCCGATGGCTTTAAGGCAGATACGAAAAAGGGCAAGCCGATTAACGAAATGCCACCCTTAGCTTCTGTTAAGGAACTACAGAAAGCTTATTGTAGTAAAGCAATCGAGCAGGGTTTAAATTACGTTGGACTCGGCTTTATAGTCTTTCAACGATTTGAAATCAATTCTTCCTTCTTCAAAGATATAAGCATTTTCCTGCAATACCAAGCCATTCCATTTGAACATTGTACAACCTTCGGTCATACTTGTATGGCGCAGGTCCTGTTAGCATAAATACTGACCATCAAACTCTCACGTTTGTTTTGGGCAGCAGGAATTTCAAAGCGAAATTGATACGTTGGCATAGAAGAATACAACCGCGAACTCGTTTACAAGCCTGGGAAATCAAATGGGGTGGCTTATGCGCTTTTACGCATTTCGCCTCAGCTTAACCAATTGTGTACCGATCCGATGATGATACACAGTCTTTGGCTAGCGCTTCACATGAAGCTCTTAGCCGTAATAATTAACGGTGTCAAAATTTCAGAAGCGTACTTGAAACTTTTTAAATACATCTGCTTAGCGAACTTTGCTTTATACAAAATTCGGATAAGGCATTAAATGGGGGTCCATAACAAATGCCGTTAGGTAATAAAGCCCGAGCAGTCAAAAATGACCTGTTGGCTATGTAATAGAATGGTGCACACTAATTGCGCTGGTTTTAACGGCCGAACAAGTGATGACCTAGCTAAAGGCCCTAATCTAAAATACTGTTGTGATACTTGCCCAGGAGTTGCGAATGAAATGCAGCTCTTTATGCGCCAAACTAAAGGTGGCTTGAAAGGACTGATCAGCAGTTTTGGCGTGGCTAGAGATAGTTTTCGTCGAGCTGATGATCTTCTTTCTCCGCTTCATTCACAATTTAATAGCCTCAAACTATTAGAAGAATCTCCAAAGCGCAAGAAAGCCGCTGGTGGTAGGCTGCCTAAGGGGAATGCCCCGCAACCTTCGGCAAGTGATCAACAGGACTCCACAGCTGATCAGTTGACGATCGCAGCAAACCCTCAAATGTTGCTTAGATCGGCAGCTAAAAAAGATTCGGTGCAATCCGATCAATCGGTTGTGGAGGGAGTCCAGCCTGGGATTGATTCCATCCGTCCCGAATTGTTTACCACCACAAAGGAATATTGAGTCCGGTCTACCGGCTCAAGTTGGCACTTCAGAAATACAACCTGCAGTGCCAAAACCCCTCTCGGTGGTTCCACTAAAGAAACAAATTTGTGTTTCTCGGCTTTCCCCTGATCAAACATCATCTGATGTACTGTCTTATATACAAGCCAAAACAAAAGCCGACAACATAAAAGTGGAAAAATTTAACTTTTCTTATGCTAGGGACATCTCATCTTTCAAGATAACTGTCCCAAATGAGCTATTCTCAACCATATGTTCTGGTGATTTTTGGCCGGAAAGTATGATTGTGAAAGAGCTTGAAGCTAAGATTAAAAATAGAAAAAAAGGGCCCGTGGGAATTCAACTTCCCACAAGAGGCCAGATCACTGCCCCATCCTCCTCTACTACTTCTACTTCTTTATCTTCAAAAAACTAATATCTAGTCTCACTATCTGTTATCAAAATGTAAGAGGCTTGTGTAGTAAGCTAACTAATTTGTATTCTAATAGCCTTTCCTTTGCATCCCATATTATTGTGTTTACAGAGACTTGGTTAAAACCGGAGATACTTAACTCCGAAGTTTTCCCAGGTATGTACACAGTATACAGGCATGATCGTCCCTCCAGGCGGGGAGGGGGAGTCCTATTTGCTGTTAGGTCTACCCTCACGTCAGAGGAGGTACTTTTTGATGAGTTCCGTAACTTAGAATTCTTATGCGTAAAGCTGTCATTTTCTGATAGCTTTGTTTATATTACGTGCTCGTACATTCCGCCGTCTTCTGAATTTCCTGAATATATTAACCATTTGTCCGCTATCCAATTCGTTTCAAACAGACTGTCCGATAGGGACCAACTAGTTGTTCTAGGTGACTTTAATATACCAGGCACTAAGTGGTGCACAGAAGAACAGTCGAATATTCTCCTGCCTATAGCACAGCATGACTTTATTGACGGCTTGCTTGACATATCGTTGTTGCAAGTTAATTATATTCGAAATTCTCTTGGTCGTTTATTGGATCTATGTTTTGTTACAAGTCCAGAAAGAGTGTTTCTGACTAGAGTAGCACCTCTTAGTCAACCAGAAGATCCATACCATCCAACTTTCGAGGTGACAATCGACACAGGTACCGTAATAAAAGAAATGCCAGATAAGTCAACCAAACGAATTCATTGTTTTCGTAAGGCAAACTTTCCGAGGCTAAATCTTTTTATATCTGGCTTTAATTGGTCCGATCTATATTCTTGCAGCATAATGGCCGATGCCGTAGATATTTTTTATACAGCAATTAAATCATTTTTCAACTCTTGTGTTCCGATGTACTATCCGTCTACCTCTTACAAACCTCCTTGGTTTAATAAAGAGTTGACACATCTAAGAAATGTTAAGTCCAGACTTTATATAAAATTTAAAAATACCGGTTCTCAATCTATATTTTCTAAATGTGTAAGTGCTCGGTTAAATTTTACCGTGCTTAACGCTCAGTGTTATAAGAATTATTTAAACCGTTGTAAGTTCCAGTTCGCACAGTTCGTTAACACTAAGCGCAAAACAACCAGTTACCCTTCCTCGCTATTTTTTGAAAATACTTCGGTAACATCGGATCAGGCAATAGCCGGTCTATTTGCCAAGTTTTTTCAAACCACATATTCTACGTTACCTCATTCTGAACGGCCTTACTCTTACGCGGTATCAAAGTCAAATTTAATATTCTGTCCCACTTTAAACGAAAGCTCACTGCTTTATGATCTTCAGCGAGTTAAGCCTGTCTATTCGCTAGGTCCCGGCGAAATTCCTGGCTTTTTGCTTAGATTCTGTGCGGAAGCCTTGTGCAAGCCTCTACTAAAACTGTTTAACTTATCTCTGGAATCTACACAGTTCCCCCAAATATGGAAGGAGTCCTTTGTGATCCCTCTCCATAAAAAAGGTAGCAAGTTGGATGCATGCAATTACAGAGGAATCTCTAAATTGCCTGCTATCCCTAAGCTTTTTGAAAACGTTATCACTCCTCATTTCCAGCACCTTTGTAGGTCAATTATATCACCATGTCAGCATGGGTTCATGAAACGCAGATCAACAACTACTAACCTTCTGGAGCTAACCTCCTTCGTAGTACAGGGCTTCAAAAATAATCTTCAAACAGATGTCATTTATAAGGATTTTAGTGAAGCATTCGACTCTGTTAATCATTCACTTTTAATAAAAAAAAACTTGATTTATTAGGTTTCCCTGTTGATCTCCTAAATTGGATTCTAATTTATCTGAATGGCAGGACGCAACGGGTCCTCTTTAAAAATTCTCTTCCTTGTATTCTCCGAGTCACATCCGGCGTCCCACAAGAGAGCCACCTAGGTCCGCTCCTTTTTACCTTATTTATTAACGACCTTCCCTTAACAATAAATCATTCGCGTGTACTAATGTACGCTGATGATGTAAAATTATGCTTGCAATATAAGGACATTTCTCGCCATTTGGACTTACAATCCGATCTAGATTGCTTTCAAACATGGTGCCGTGATAACGTATTAAACTTAAATGGCTCTAAGTGTAAAGTTATGACCTTTTATCAAGCCAACTCAATGCACGCAACTTACACTTTAAGTGGGTGCTCTTTGGACAGAATAACACATGTTGATGATCTTGGTGTTCTTCTGGACCCTAAACTTAAATTTTCAGACCATATTGTCAATTAGGCCAGAGGTGTGCTTGGTTTTATAAAACGGTGGTCAAAGGAATATGATGATCCTTACATGACCAAAACCTTACTTATTTCTCTAGTCCGTCCGATCCTCGAGTTTGGATCACCTGTTTGGAGTCCACAATATGAAGTTTACTCGGACCGCATCGAATCGGTTCAAAAGAACTTTTTACTTTTTGCCTTACGGCGCCTTAATTGGGATGCAAACCTTATTTAAGTAGATAAATGTTAATTAACTTACCCTCCTTAGCTAACCGTAGAACGATGCTTGGAACAGTCTTTATTTTTAACCTTATTCGTGGTGAAGTGGATAGTCCCGACTTGGTTAGTCGGCTAAACTTCACTGTTCCCAGCAGATTTACTAGAAATTCACTAGAAACTTCACTGTTCCGAGCAGATTTACTAGAAATTACGTACCTCTAAGTTTTAATCATTGTCGATCTAATTATGAGTTGCATGATCCCTACAGAGTATTATGTTCTGACTATAATAGATTGTATCCTATTATCTCTAATTCTGACTCTCTGCCGTTTTGAAAGCGATCAGTAATAACGTACTTAACGAATTCTTAGATCTTACTACTATATACATATATTTCCTCGTCCTTTACTGTCTTCTATATCGCGTCAATCTTCCTGCGATTCGAGCCGTACGATACACGGTAGCGCCCCTCGGCCGGTTGTGCGGGAGGTGTGGCCGTGGGACTCGCGCGTTAAAAAAAAAAAAGTAAAAAAAAATTAAGTAAAACAAAAAAATACCATACACCCATTCACACAGATAAAACACAACCTTACACATATATAGACCAAGAACAAACTAAACGATTAAATCCCTAAATAGTGTCTTTTTGTAAGCTCGATTTCTACATGCGCAGTAAGTCCATCCCACGTATAAGTTAACAACACGCTTTACCAAAAGCTCATAAAGAAAAGCTTAGGTCAGCGTCTGCATTATTTCCTGCACGCGCCAACCTAAAGTAAACCAAATCATAACAAAAGTAATATTAACGGAGCATTAGACTGCAGTTGCAAAACAGTTTACACGGGCACCTGCGAAATATTCACAGCAACAGGAAGAAGCCAAATTTATTAAGAAGTCATCAGCAGAATTGCAATTAACCAATTACAGCCGACTGCACAGCTGACAAACTGTTGTCAAACTTTGATTTGTCGCTGCCGCCGTCGCTGCACCAGCGCTACACCAAATTCTGATTCACAAAAGGCCAGATTAGGGAACTTGAGTAGAACTTTAATTTAGTCTTAATTTTGCATCCAATCAATCAAGTTGAAAAAATAAATTTGTAAATTTATTTTTTATTTTATTAATAAACGAATAAATTAACTGGCGCCTGAACAGGGACCGGTTTATAACATAACAGAGCAAAAAGCCTCTGTTTGCGAATAAAAGAGCAAAAAGCCTCTAAGCTCGCGTCGTGACGAAAAACAAAAAGTGTAAGTCGCAAATAACCGTGTTCCGTTAAATAAAAGGGAAGACTCCTATCCACAGTGGTGGCCCTAAAAGCAACGTAAAGGCCCTTCGCCCACAAAGACCAACGCCGTGCAAGGCCCGTCCCCACGGAACCTTCCGAAGGAAGTATCGCACCTGGATCCTCAGTAGATGCAGCAAACCGGACCAAATCCAGACGATCGGGAAGGATGGCAACAATAACCTACTTGTAAGATAGTTTTAAGAAAAATTTAAAGAAAATTCACAACCAAAAACGTAAAAGAAAATTAGAAAATTAACAATTCAAATCAAACAAAACTTAAGAGAAAACTAGAAAATTAACAATACAAGTTAAGCAAATTTAAAAGAAAAAATTATATTGGCATAAAAATGTGAAAGTGAAGTGATCAACCAAAGTAAATAACACACTGTAAAAATATAAGCGATTAACTGACTACAGAATACTGTAGTATAACAATTTTCAACTTTGCGATTCCCTACGAGAACCCTCCAAAGTAAAAGGAAAAAACCAGCTACTGGTTTTCAAACATATACAAATTTTTCTCTTTAACCAAAATATTTCGGAATTTCGTTGAACCACTTTCACTGGTGAAGAGCATTGCTTAGCTATTGAGCTTTTTCAATAGCTGTTGCGAATAACAAATAGACGAATATTGTCCCATACTGTTTATTTTGTTTATTATACTGGCAGCTAGGGCCGACCAAGAGCTATATCGAAATCACAAGTTGAGTCTTTGCCGAAAAACGAAGAAGTGACAATTGGCGGGAGTAGATAACAAAGAGAGAGAGAGAGTGCGATGCACTATTGGCATCGCAACTGCTATTAATGAATCCTATAACGTGCCACTAGGCCGGAATGTGTAGCCCCGTGGGCATTTATATAGCACCAAGTTCCAATAATTATAGCTGTGCTTCTATTGGAAAGTTGGAAGACGCTCTCAGTGTTGGGCAACGTTTTCGGACATGTAAACCGAACTAACACAGCCCTAGAGTCAAGTTCTCGGTCGCAAGTGGCCAACAAATTCTTCTTCATTACACCACCCGATAATATTTCTTCGTTAGATGCATGATTAGCGGGAATTAGCTTGTTCTTTGCATAATACGTTCCTGCCTCTTTTCCTATTAAATTCTCAAGCTGGTAATAACAATTTCCCAGTTTCATTTTCTGCGTAGGTTATAGTGTCGCACATTGCGATCATAGGCACGACGAATATTGGCCTGAATGTCTTTTCAAATGATGTCTAAATTGTTAGATCGGGAAATCGGTGTTATCGGTTCTTCCAATAGGGATAAATTCTTTACCAGAATCAGATCCATGGGTAATCATATCCAATCCGTATAACGCACGGTATGGTGAGTATAATGCAGTATAGACGTGGTTTCGTAAGAAAGGCATTGAATTCCACAGCTTTAAATTGGACTCTATTGTCACTCACGATGGTTTCGGTTACACCTACACTATGAAAGACTTCTTTAAAAGGAAATCTATGATTGCAGTTGAGGTAAATCTTTTTAGGGGTTGTAACCAGGGATATTTGCTAAAGTGGTCTAATACTATAAGCAATCCAACGTAACCTTGCTTAGGGTCCGAGCAGGTCAATATATAGCCGTTGAAATGGGCGATACGATGAACAATGCTCACCAATGGGTGGACGTAACGTATTATTCGGGGCTTTGTTCTCCTTACATGCGTCACAGGATCGTATGAAATCTCTAACATCTTTTGCTTATGCAAATGCTACGGAAAATAAAATGCAATTGTCCGAAAAATTTTACTTTCCCCAAATAAAGAAGAAATAGAAAATTTGGTAAAACAATGCAAAGTATGCAAGAAAGAAAAATACGATAGACATCCGACTAACCCCGTTTTAGAGCAAACTCCTATTCCGGAATACCCCGGACAAATTATCCACATCGATATTTATTCTACAGAAAAGAAATTAGTTCTAACAGCCATAGACAAGTTCTCTAAATTAGCGCAGGCCAAAATAATAAAGTCCAAATCAATAGAAGACATAAGAAACCCTCTAAGAGGGAATTTTTTCTACTATGGCGTCCCCAAATATGTTGTCATGCTCTACGAAAAGTCTTTAAATTCACATTCCATAACCTTTATGCTCAAAGACTCAATATAGATATTTTTCACACTCTCTGAAATTGTCGTCGTGCGTCACTTGGAGTTGCCTTAAACGGCTACTCTACACATTGGTTCCCGAAAGAAAGGGCAGACTAATCCGTGGTAGTAGAACACGTTTTATTCTGGAAGACGCAGTGTGTCCTCCAACTCTTAAACGACAATGAAAGCTTAATTTTCCGGCAATTTACAATGGCGAAAAACAATGTGCCCAGACACATATGGGCTTACAAATCCTTCCTCATTCGGACTTCTTAAAAATACTAACTAGCCTATCGATAACAATATTCGATCCGCGACATCCCCGACCCCGTGAAGAACCGCTTCACTCAAATCCAAAACTGCAAGTTTAGAGACGGGTCGCATCATTGTCCTAGATAGACCGTTGTCGTTCACGCGCACCTTAGCGCGTCTGACGACTCCATCAGCTCCGCTGTAGATCTCCTCCACGATGCCCTTGCGCCACTCTCGTCGGGCCAAGGCAGGATCGCAGACGAAGACCATATCACCCTGGTGGATGGGCTCCGTTCGGCGGCACCACTTCTCGCGGCGCACAAGCGTAGGCAGGTACTCCATGACCCACCTCCTCCAGAAACGGTCTCGTAGCAGGCGAGCAATCCTCCACTGCTTCCTCGTAGAACCCTCCTTGGGCAGCTCCGCATCCAATCCAGGCGTATCCGGCAGATTGGCTACTCCCTTGAGTAGATCGTTTGGCGTCAACGGCGCCTCCTGGTCCGCATCCACAGGCAAGTGGGTGAGCGGACGCGAGTTTACAATATTCTCCGCCTCAATCAGGAAACTCTCCAATACATGGTCCCTCGGCGCAACTTCCTTCAGGGTATGACGCAGTACTCTCTTGACGCACTGCACCATGCGCTCCCAAACTCCGCCCTCAGACGGGTTCGCTGGACAATTAAAAACCCATTCAATGCTTCTGCTTGACAACTCACTCTGAAGCTTCTCCATCTCGAATACGTCACCGAAGCGCCTGGCTTCCCTGTCAGCTCCCACGAAGTTCTTGCCGTTATCGCTGCGCAGTCTATATACTGGCCCTCTACGGCAGACGAAGTTCCTGATTGCAATTATGCAGGAATCCGTCGACAGGTCATGCGCCAGCTCCAGGTGAATCGCCCTTGTCGTCAAACACGTAAACAAGGCGACCCAACGCTTCTCCTTGTGACAGGACACAGTCACCAGCAGTGGCCCAAAGTAGTCCAGTCCTGTGTATTTGAATGGCCATCCACCCGCATCCAGTCTGTCTTCCGGATGGGGTCCCATTATCGGCGGCATCGGCCGCGCTCGCTGCAACTTGCACTCGTTGCACGATGAGATGACTCTCCGCATCACACGCCTCATCTTTGTGACCCAGAACTTTGTCCGGATCTCCGCAATCGTAGCATCCACATTTTGATGCTTCATCCTGGCGTGGAAGTCTCTCACAATCAGCTCTGTCAGACTGTGCCTGTGTGACAGTAATACGGGCCTCCTCGCACTGTACGGGATGCACAGTGCGGCATCAATTCTGCCGTAAGCTCGCAGAATCCCGTCCTCGTCTAGGTAGGGCACCAACCCTCGAATGTCGCTCGATCTAGCGACGTCCTGTCCAGTTTCCGCCGACCTCATCTCGTCGGGGAACGACTCCAATTGTGCCTGTCTGACCAACAGGTTCTCCGCGGCCTTGCATTCTGCTGCAGTAAGGCCGTATTCCTCGAGTTCGTTTCGCTGTTTGCGGCACCATCGCGCAAACCGTAGGACCCAGGCTGTGGTCCTCACCAGGCGACTGAAGCTCGAGAATCTCTGAAACGGAATAACAAAATCGTCTGCCGCAACTAATGCAAACTCACAGGGCATCTCTTCTTCATCAGGGGCATCTGGAACACGCTCAGTTCCTTCCTCAGGCCCCGGCCAGCTGGCTCCTGGCTGCCTCAAAAATGCAGGTCCTCTTAGCCACCTTGATTCCTGGCTAAGGTCGACTCCTTTCTGCGACCGCGTCGCATCATCAGCCGCATTGTCGGCTGTAGGCACCCATCTCCATTGGGAAACCTTCGACGACTCCAAAATCTCCGCCACTCGGTTGCCAACAAACTGCTTATACCGGCGGTGGGTGTTGCCGATCTATCTCAGCACCGTCTTAGAGTCCGTCCATAACACCAGGTCCGTGATGACCACACTGTGCTCCTCCTTGACAGTGTTCATCAGCCTGGTTCCAAGAACTGCTGCCTGCAGCTCCAGCCGTGGGATCGTCATCGTTCTCATGGGGGCACACTTCGTCTTCGCACTCACGAAGCTCACCTGCACGTCGTCGTCCTCATATGTGACCCTCCAATAGGCCACCGCCGCGAATGCTGCCTGACTAGCATCCACGAAGACGTGCAACTCTACGGCCCGGACTGCTCCACGCCCAAAATAATGGCGCGGACATCGGAACTGTCCCACGGTGTCCATCTCTTTGCGCCAAATCGCAAAGGCTTTGCTTAACTCCTCCGGTAGTGGTTCGTCCCACTGGATCTTCTGCCTCCAAATCTCTCGCAGCAGCAGCTTCGCTGTAACCATGAGGCAGCACAGGAATCCCAGGGGATCGAACGTTGACATCACCAGGCTCAAATATTCCCTCTTCGTAGGGACTCGATCTCCACTCAGGACGCTGCTTGGCACTCGATGATACTCCACGTTGAATCTGAAGTCATCTGTTGCTACTTGCCAACGCATTCCGAGGATCTTCTCTTCAGCCTCACCCCATCCGACGCTCTTGACTCGACCAGGTCCTAAAGCCGTCTCCACGGTGGGTGAGCTGGATGAAAACTTGCATAATTCGAATCCAGCATCCTTGTGTATCTCCTTCACTCGGGTAGATACGCTGATAGCCTCGCTCTCTGTAGCGAAACTGTCCACGTAGTCATCGACATAATGGTAGTCGGTGATGGCCTTGACCGCTCTCGGATCCGAATCCCGATACTTCAAGGCATTCATAGTCTTCACGTAATGCGCAGCGCTCGGCGAGCAGGCTGCTCCAAACGTCATTACGTTCATCTCGTAGACATCCGGATCTCTCTCGTCGTCGCCATCTCTCCAGAGGAATCGTTGGGAACATCTATCCTCGGGTCGGATCAGCACTTGGTGGAACATCTCCTTGATGTCACCGCAGACTCCGACGGCTCCCTCTCTGAAATGAAAGAGCACAGCCGGCAAAGGCTTATAGTGCTGAGGCCCTTTGTCCAGCTCCGAATTTAGCGAGGTTCCTCCAACTTTGGCTGCAGCATCAAACACAAGCCGTACCTTGCCGGGCTTGTTTGGGTTTTCGACACCAAAATGTGGCAAATACCATAGGCGATCGCTCCTTACCGCGACCTCCTCCGGCTGCAGCCTCCTCGCGTATCCTTTAGATACGTAATCCTTTATAATCCGATCGTATTCCTGCGCCAACGGCTTGTTGCGCTTCATCTTCTTCTCGACGTTGACCAGCCCCCTGTACGCCATCTCATAGCTCTGTGGCAGCACAACGTGGTCGTCCTTCCAGAGTAATCCCGTCTGGTAGCGACGCCCCACTTTCACCGTGGTGTCTTCGAGTATCCTTTGGGCCCGAACATCGTCGCTGGCTGCGACCGGCGGCGCGTGCTTCACTCCAAAGTTCTCCATGTCGAAGTAGTCCTCCACCATCTTTTCCATCGCGTCATCCACTGACACGGCAAGTAGGCAGGACCTCGGTGACGGCGTGGTCGGTTGCCCACTTACAGGCCCAAACACAACCCAGCCCAGCTCGGTTGCGGCCGCATACGGTCCCTCTCGAGCGAACCGCCTCGTCCTAAATGGCAACCCCAGATGTCCGTGATCCAGGCCGATGAGCAGCTTCGGCGCCACGTTGCTGTAAGGCTTCATCGGCAGACGCGCATCCCTGTGCACGCCCTGGACATCTCGTCGGCTCAATGTCTGCATCGGCAAACTCAAATTCGAAACGGCATAAACGTTTTTCAATACATGGCGAGTGGGCTTTCCAACTCCACTTATCTTCAGACTCACCACGTTGGTAGGCTCTCTGGTTGCCTTACCTCCAAACCATTGGATATTTAGCTGCCGACGCTCTCCTTGCACTCCAAGATCCTTTCGTAGCTCGTCATCGATCATCGTGACGGAGGAACCCTCATCTAGGAGCGCATACGTATCCACCTCTCGCCCCGCTCCGTACAGCGTAACCGGCAGTATACGGAACAGTAGACGGCCTCCTTCGGCGTCAACGCAGCTCAAATTCCTCTGCATGGGCGTTCCCGCTTCACGCGGAGCTCCTCTCTCCAGGCTGTTGCTGGGAGCGGCTGGCTGCCGGTTCCTCTCCTGGTCCCTGGCCGGGCTGCGTCTGGAAACTGCTGGCTGCTGGTTCCTCTCCTGGTCCCTGGCTGGGCTGCGTCTGGAAACTGCTGGCTGCTGGTTCCCTTCGTGGCGTCTGAAGCCACCTCGCTGCAGCGGCCTTCGCTCCTCGTCCGCACCAAGTAGCAGACGGTGATGCTCCCTTCGGCATCCATTAATCTGGCACTCACCTTGCGTATAGCAGGATCTAGCCGTGTGCCCGCTTCGCAGGCATTTGAAGCAGAGCCGATGCCTCTTCACATTGCTCCACCTTTCCTGTGGCGAGGCTCCAATAAATTCTCTGCAGTTTAATATTCCATGCTGTCCTCCACAGATGGGACAACCTCCATGCCGATCATTCTGTTGATCGCATTCATTATGGTTGACGCTTGCATGTAGAAGTCGACGCCTCGGCTCCTTTCCCTCGACGTCCAAAACCGTGCACACCACGTTTGCGTACTCCTGTAGCCACGCGCTGAAGTGGACTACAGTGGGAAAGGGCGCAATCGTTGCAGCATGCCTGGCCCAGTCCACTCGCTTGCTCGTTGGCAGCTTGGCCACAAGCTCCTCCATGAGGGTTGGGTTCCCCAGGTGCTGCTCCGCCTTCGCTGACTGCAAGAAGGCCGCGAGGTTACTCACTCGGGTTGCGAAGGGAATGATTTTCGCCAAATTGTGCTCCGAAATTGGCTGCACCTCTCGCACGTTGTTGAGCTGGCTGCGTATAAGCTGCTCCGGTCGTCCGAACCTAAAGCCCAGCTGCTCCATCACGGCGCTGACATTTCCTGGATGAATCAATAGCGCCTTCACTGCCTCGCGCGCTTCATTCTTCAGCGCCTTCAACAACCTCTGGTTGTTCTCCAGGTCCGTGCAGTTGTACGCTCGGGTCGTCTCCACGAACGCACAGCTGAAGATCAGCCACTCCTCTGGCTGCCCTCCAAATATAGGCAAGTCCGGAAGCTTCCTTGGCCCATATGCTCCCTGGATTCCACTCGGCGTCGTCGCGGCGTAGGATCCGACAAGTGCTGTTGTCGCATTGTGGATGCTCACGCTCGGTAGCACGAGTCCATGCGCTGGCTGCGCAATGCCTGTTGCACACAGCGGCTCCACAAAATAGTTGCTAGTAGTTAGCAATGGCGGTCCACTCGAAGATGGCGGCAGCGTGCATGCCGCACCGCTCGCACCGTCACCGTTGTATGGCACCGACCCGACCCCGTTATGTAAGGCCTCTCCGTTAGATGTGGGTATTGGCTGGTCGCTCCAAAATGGCGGCCGCCCCGACGCTCCACTGTTGGCGCCAACTGCGATTGGCGCGCAATTGGCGGTGCTCACACTTTCCAGGGATCTAGCCTTCTCCAGCTCCCTCTCCAACGCTGCGATCCTCTCCATGAGTTCCAACGCGAGGGGCTGGTTCACTTCCAGTACTGAACTCGCAGCTGTGACAGCAGTACTTCTAGGTTGGGAAGCTACTGTAGTCACCGTAGTGGCCGGGCAAGGAATCGACGCCGCCGTGATGTTCACCCGCGTCCGAGTTTCTGCTCCACTACTGGCTGGATGCTGACTCACTGTTGTTATAGGGGTGGCTTCTCCTCTGTTCAGCCGGGCACTCTTCCTGGGGGAATGCTGCATCTTTCCCAGCTCCAAAATGGCGGCGCCTCTGCGCGTCCAATATGGCGGCGCCTCTGCGCGTCCAAAATGGCGGCGCCTCTACGCGTCCAAAATGGCGTCTCTGACGCCTCGTGCCGCTGGCTGCGGCCACGGATGCTTGGCGCTCTTTTGCGCCTTCTGACCGCTGGCTGCGGTCTCCACAAATGACGCTTCTTGCGTCTCCTTGTCGCTGGCTGCGACCCGTTCGCATCGGCGTTCGACGCTGGCTGCGTCCCTCTATGTCGTTGGCTGCGACTCCTCTGCCGGTACGTAGCGCTGGCTGCGCTCACACAAATCCTCCTCGCTGGCCGTCTAAACCGTCACTCCAGCTCCGGCAACTCTCTAGCTGGCCGTCTAAACCGTCTTTCCAGCGCAAGTTGCCCCTGCAGTCGCCCTAGGACTGCGAATAAAAGGCTGTCGTCGTGCGTCACTTGGAGTTGCCTTAAACGGCTACTCTACACATTGGTTCCCGAAAGAAAGGGCAGACTAATCCGTGGTAGTAGAACACGTTTTATTCTGGAAGACGCAGTGTGTCCTCCAACTCTTAAACGACAATGAAAGCTTAATTTTCCGGCAATTTACAATGGCGAAAAACAATGTGCCCAGACACATATGGGCTTACAAATCCTTCCTCATTCGGACTTCTTAAAAATACTAACTAGCCTATCGATAACAATATTCGATCCGCGACAGAAATAATGATATGTATCAAAAAAAAAGGAACCCACAGAAACTTTCCAGAATTACTAGAAAGAGCAGTGTACGAATATAACTACACTATTCATTCTGGAACAAAGAAAAGACCACTTGAAGTGTTCTTTGGTAGAACAGTATCAACTAACCCCGAAGCCTACGAACAAACCAGACTTGACAACATAGACAGACTAATAGACAAACAGAAAAAGGACCTCGAATACCATAACCAGAAACGTAACGCATTAAAAAACTACAACGTAGGAGACGAAATTTATGTTAAGATAAACACACGACTTGGTTCTAAATTATCAGCAAGATATAAAAAAGAAATAGCTAAAGTTAACAAAAATACTACAGTTGTAACAGAATCAGGAAAGAGAATACACAAAAGTAACATCCGAAATAACTAAATTTATTTTACTCTTTTAGGACATTAATGCTATGCACCATAACAATAGCACATGGACTTCTAGACATTACCAACTACACCGACGTACAGACTGCAGTAATAAATAAAGGATTAGGGAAAATTCAAACATTCACCACAAGAATAATTCATGATATAATTCATAGATATAAACCACATTACAAACACTTTAATTACCTTAGCTTTATACGTAGATAACTAACTAAAACATTCAAACAGTTACCACACTATAAAACAATTTAATAGAAACCGCATGGAAGTACATTGTTGGTACTCCAGACCACGACGACTTAATTCTACTCCAAGATAATATGAACAATCTAATTAACAATAGCAACAAATAACTTTTAATTAACAATCAATTTCAAGACTGACTAAATCAGATAACTAAATTTACTAATTCTTTATCAAACTCTATCAGAAAAGACAGCTATGTTAACACAGAAATAACTTTTAACTTGCAAAATCAAATCAGGCTTGTCAAAGAAGAAATCATAAATGTTAAATACGCCATTCAATGGGCTAAGCTAAATGTAATAAATACATTCTTATTAAATGAAAATGAAATAATTGAAATTGATAAGTTTTCAAAGAAAGCAATATGCCATTACTATCCATAGAAGAAATGTTAGAATTTTCCGATGTAACTATATTAAATAACAAAACAATAGTTTTATATATAATTAAAGTCCCAAATTTAGAAAAAACTATAAACAAAAACACACTTATCAAGCCCACAATTGTAAACATAAAATTGCAAGAAATATTTTTCAATAACGGAAATATGTTTGGCATAAAAAATAAATGTAAAACTTATCATAAGATTAAAATTTGTAACAAGAATAATATTGTAAACATTAGCAATAGTACTTGTCTACCTAAGCTTCTGATAGGAGAGAAAGGGTTATGTGAATTCAGCAACGCAGACCACATCAAAACAATAGAGGAAATAAGCAGCGGTCTTATAATGGTTAACATCTACAATGGCACACTAGAAAGGAACAAAAAAATGCAGAAACTGGAAGGAACACACGTCATCAACTTCTTCAACGAGACCCTCACCATCAACGGAAAAGAGTTCAACAGCGTTAAGACGAAGCCCATACAATCATCAAGGCCCCTGATCCAAATAACCCCTGCAGAGAAAGAACGAATCAAAATACTATCTCTCAACGTTTGGCAGAATTGGAAACAGATAGCAATTACAACAAATGCTACGTCACCCTTCTCTTCGCTACCTCCACAATCGTCGCAGGGTTTTTATACTGTTGCAAACGAAAGCAAAAGAAGATTATTCTACAAGTGGCATCTCCCGAACCCCTGAAAACCGATGGCTCAACGGTTATGGGCTGGAGAGCCCAGAAAGGTAAAGTTTAACCGAGTGTCGACGGGGAGCGATCTTTTCTGGTGCCGACACATAACTTTTATAAGTTAACGGTGGAACAGTAACTGCTTGGTTACACCTTTCTTCTCACATCCCGTGCTGACTCACCACGACGACAGTTAATCGACGGAGCGCTGACCGTCCGACTCCACTTTTCCCGCACCCCGTGCCGACTCAGCACGGCGACATCCGCCGTTGGATCGCTAACCGCTTGCCGTGCAATCGAAGCACGGTGAAAACTGCAAGGAAGGCTTTCCGACCATATAAAGTATATATTGTTGAGCCGAGTCGATCTGGCCATGTCCGTCTGTCCGTCCTTCTGCCCGTCTGTCCGTCCGTCTGTCCGTCCGTATGAACGTCGAGATCTCAGGAACTACAAAAGCTAGAAAGTTGAGATTAAGTATACAGACTCCAGGGACATAGACGCAGCGCAAGTTTGTCGATTCAGGTTGCCACGCCCACTCTAACGCCCACAAACCGCCCAAAACTGCCACGCCCACATTTTTGAAAAATGTTTTAATATTTTTTCATTTTTGCATTGTAAATTTCTATCGATTTGCAAAAAACTTTTTGCCACGCCCACTCTTACGCCCACAAACCGCCAAAAACTGTCCTTCGCACTTACACTAGCTGAGTAACGGGTATCAGATAGTCGGGGAACTCGACTAAAGCGTTGAAGCGTCGAGATCTCAGGAACTACAGAAACTAAAGCATTAAGCATACAGACTCCAGAGATATATACACAGCGCTTTTGTTTGTATAAAGACTTACCGCTCTATTATCAGGAGGGCGGATGCAGTTTCGGTGAATTTGTTGGAAAGGGGGTATGGATTTTAAATCACTTTGGTTATGTTACCGTGGTCAGCAGAGCTTCTAGATCCCTCTCAATTTATACATATTGATCCCTTTAATTTCATCTCATTTTTCTTTTATTATATTTATTTGCTATAATATTACTTTTTATTAAGACAGATTTATTTCATTAATTGATTTGATTTGTATTTAATTTAACAATTTATAATTTTCATAAATAAAGTAGCATATATGATATTTAAAATTTTTAATGAGATTATTAAAACACCGATAAACTGGGTGGTAAAAATAATTCATTTATTTGGCAGCGACGAAGAGAGTAGTGTGCGCTTGACTGTTTTAAATTTCGACATAACATATATTTCCACATAATCCACTTAAGGGATGAGAGACCTTTATTATGCTCTCTCTACCTCTAAATGTGTTAAAATGTTTGTTTACTCCATACAAAAAACAATAAATTACATTCTATAACTTCAGCCAACAAACAAAAGCGGCGCCAGTTTGTGGATAGCCCTCCGAAACAATGATCCGTCGATCCTTCTAAGGTCGACGGTTCTGACCATGCCGACCTCCCCTGCGTACGTCGCTATAAGCTTTCCCAACAGCCGCTGTTGAGGCGGCAGGTTTTCCTCTGCCACGACGACGACGACGATTTGCCCCGAACTTGAAGGCACAGAAAATATTCCCGGGACCATCGCAGCCAGCACAGTTGCCTGACTGACGAGGCGGCTTCAACGTCGCAAGCAACTGAGACCCGCCTGGTCGGGCAATGGCCCCTCGCCAGTTTTGACACCTCCTATAGTTCGCCCATGTGCGGGGCCCGAGGGGGTGTGAACGCTTTTTGATGCGAATTCACGAATCGCGTCCGCCATCTCCTTGATCCGCTCGCAAAGAGCCTGGAAGTTGCGACTCGCCCCGACATCCTCGTCGACCAATAAACCTTTGGAAAGCCAATAAAAAAAGAATCAGTACTTAGATCTGATATCATCTCTAGGTGAACCGCCTTGGACGCAATACAAACAAATAAGGCAAAATAGGACTTGTACGGAGGCCTTCCTCGAATTTTCAATGTCGTATAGACCAGGCCACAAAAATCATCGCCACATATCGCAAATGGGCGGAGACCATGGAGTCTATCTGCGGGTAGATTTCCAATAATTTGTATCTTGATTCGAGGCTTGCATTTAGAACAGAGCACACATGATCGAAATGTCTGACTGCAGAGTTCCTGCGCGTTTACGGTACAAATACGCTGTCGTGGGATGGTTCATTATGGTGTATTTGCGTGGACATTGATACGGTTTATATGAAAAAACTCGGCCTTGGAAAAATGATTATAGATTTTAAGCATTTTTCGGCGGTGTTTGTGGTCATCTTAAATTCGTAAGGGATTGACTTATATAATTTGAACAGATTTTGTGTTCAATAAAATTTAATTTTGTTCCTATTTTGCGTTGGTTTTAGCCAATACATAAACTTACAAACCATATATGGTGGGAATTTTAGGCACATTAACAATCTTTAAGTCTAAAAAATGTGTATAACAATAAATGCTTGATCTTTTTATACACAATTTTTAAATTATTATATAATTCTATAATTATATAATAATATATAATTCTATAATTCTATAATTCTATAATTAGAAATAATTGAGTAATCAAGTATCAAAAGTATCAGAGGTCTGCACGAGTGCACTCAAAATTTTCGGTTATTAGAGTACTACAAGCCTAACTCGTAATTTGCCATGCCGAAACGATTTCAACAGAGTGAATTGCGCATTGGTTAGCGTTGCTTTCGTTGTACGCAAAAAATTTTGGCATTCTCGTCGTTCATGGCTTGCATAGGCAGTAGAACAGGAAATTTAAGGATGAGAATGCAGAAATTGGACGAAATCGTAAGCTTTAGTAAATTGCGTAAATATGTAAAAAATAATATATGTACATACATATAGAAAATAAATAGAATAACATATTAATAATAGAGCATTTTCAGATGCTAGAAATTTAATTTCAGAAAAAACGTTGTATTATTGCTAACAATTCTAAAAATTCGCTATAAACAAAATTATGTTTCTGCATTCAGTAATTGAAAAATAAAATAAATAAATAATATTAGTTAATATATGTCTTTCTATGTCTTGACCTAAAAAGCAAAACCAAAACAAAAAAACAAACACGTAATAAATTTGACCTCGCCAATGCAACGCTCAGTTAACCGTCTCGGTTATTCCGAGTACTTGGTCGCGAGTACTCATGCCTTTACCACATTTGCCAAATCCGTTTTACTCAATGTTTCAATCAGTCAGAAGTGTGAGTACCAAATGCTGCTTTGAATGTATTTATGCAGACTTCTAATCAAAACCGTCTGCACTAGGGTGGAGGTCTCCTATCGATGAAATATCGTATGCAACGTTACAGTCATTGGGTATTAAAAATAAAATAAATAACGCAATTTTTATACACATAGCAAAATGCAAGGTAGATCACAATACAAAATCCCGATTTGAGGAACAGCTAGATTATAACACGCTGACGTCGTGGTCTGATTGTGCAATTTAGTTGAATCGGAGATACCAACACTTAGCTGTTGTGGGGTCACCCAAAAGTAAAGAAAAGCCTAACCTAGGATCCGATAAGGAATATTTTTAATCTTCCTTCTCATGCAAGTTATCCAACCCGTAAACATAGCCCTCTATCGCAGTTTATAAACAAATTTTAAATTTCAATCTCGGCGGCATTTCCTTTGTCTTTGTATTTGTTTTGCCTATGCCAGCGGCATCAAGCTTTTATTCTAAACATAAGTGAAAGTTCAAGAAGTTTGCAAAGAAAAGCTTCTGGCCGAGGTTGATTGGATCAGGATTTAGAATATGAAAGACAGTTGTTTCGGGATCGGATCGAGAACGATCTATGATAAAATCTGATAATAGTGTCTTGTAATATTGTTTAAGTGAAAAAGTTTATCACCAATAAATTAATTATAATATTAAATAAAATAATTTTTTAACAACAATTTTAATTTGCATACAAAATGATCGCAGACCTGAAAAAAATGTCGATATTGTTCAGCAACAAATCATAGTTTAGGCAGCTGTTACCTTTAATGGCTTTGTCAGTTATTTAATGGTTCGATTTCAATAAACACAATCGGTAGAGACCAAGTTATTCTTGCCACGGCTGTCATTGAGGAGTTACATTTGGACAGTTTCAACTAGCACGAGCCCTGTTAAATTCAGGATCTTAAACCAATTTTATTGCAGAGGACTTAGCATTTGCGTTTACACAAAAAAGAATCATATTTAAATAAAAATACTGTAGGGAAGAACCACTCGATGGTACGACACACAGTCCCCACTGTAATTCATTCTCGCGTCAATGCTTATAGTTTCACTATAGTTGAACATCCTTCACGCTTCCAACGCTCAGGTATGCATCGTCGTTGTTAATGTCAATATTAGTTCTCTCGACTCTCTTGTGGAACGTTTTTGGTGGGTGCAAGATTTCGATTCTGGCAAGATTTCGATTGCACAAATGTGCCATGACGGCTAAAATATCAAATATGCATAGGCAAGTTAATATTGCAAATGAAGCTAGGGATGGCTAACTTATCGTGCGGGGGGAAAAATCGACGCAAGTTCTCCAAACCTGTCGCCTTAACACTGTCACTTATGAAACAGCCAATTTGAGCTATCAAAAAATTATGCTGAGTCACGTCCTGTTGCATCAGAGGTGATTTCTAGCTACTTCTATTACGATGATATGCTTACAGGAACAATCAGTTTGAAAGAGCTGGAGGTAATTCCCAGAGAAGTGGCGATTAGAAGGGCTTCAAGAACTGGTGCGAAAAAAACTAGATTGGGACGAATCGGTTCCCATGAATTTGCATACCAGTTGGAATGAATTTAAGATATCCATTCCTCGAAATATCTATCTGACTGTGACAATGTTCAAATCTTCGAATTTGCTGATGCATCGAGCCACGCCAATGGTTGTTGCAATTATGTTCGTACCGTGGCTGGGACAAATAGGTTGTCAAGACTGAAAACCGCAAAGTCGAGAGAGTCCCCACTTAAAACAAAATCTATTCCAAGTCTCGGGCTGCGTGCATCCAAGAACTCACAGAGAATGTAGTGTAGAAGAGAATCCAGCCGATTAAGTATCACGTGGAACAGAAACATAAATCAATTTGTTCAAGGTAAGAAACGTCAACACGAGGTCGACATTTCGGCTAACGAAATTGTCGTTTCTTAGGATGGTCAGAAATATTTCAGAAATCGGAGTTTGGTTAGGAATACGTAAATTTAGAGAAATCTGAAAACGTAAGCCCACATCTACAACGTATAAATCCTTTTATACACAACAGGGAGTTAGAGTAACGCTCAACCTAATCTGTGTTAGGGGGAGATTATTAAATGCACTAATTCCGTATAATGTTAAATTTCCACTATTACTGTCCTCAAAATCAAAATTTGTCTCGCTGACGAGAAGCATACACAAAAATTGTCCATAGCTGTGGTCACTGTTTCCGTTATAAGACAGTGCTGGTAATCAGATAATAGCTAATTTACCAGCTGATGGGGTCAGAATGGCACGGTTTTCGGGGTCGATTTTTGTGGTCTATTCTATGTGTCATTAAAGATCTGTGGTAAACCTCCTATCAAGACTTATGGGGCCGTTTTCATGTGCTTTTCGGCATAGGCTGTTCACCTTGAACTTGTTTTCGATCCTGATCTATCCACTGACAGGTTCTTATCCGTTTTTTAAAAGATTCGTCGGGAGGAGAAGGCTGCCGGAGAAGGTGTACAGCGACAACACCACGAACTTCGTAGAAGCGTGCATCGTGCTGAAGGAGCTGAGCGAAGCGTTTCACCGCAGTCAGGACGAGCTCAGAAAGTCGTGTCGTCAAAACACTTTGGAGGACTATGAGAGCCAGCCGTCAAGTCGGCCAATCACCGTCTGTTGCTAAGAGTCAGCAACTCGAAGCTGACAGCAGACGAGTTGGGCACCCACCTGGTCAAGGTAGAGGCGCTGCTCATCTCTCGTCCAATCGCGTCGCCAGGCAACGATCTCAACGATGGAGAAGCCCTAACATCCGGACATCTGTTGATAGGGCAACCTCTGATCACGCTGTCGCAAGAATCTGACACAGGAGGACTCTTTAGCAAGGCCAGTTGGGAATATTTGAAGTGGTAGCGAATGCTGTCCGCTCTCAGGCAGCAGTTTTGGGCTAGATGGTTCCAGGACTACATCGCCAGACTTCAGCATCGAATCAAATAGACCGTCGGAGGCCCCGATCTGGAGGTCGGGTGCTTGGTGCTCATACACGACGACAACTTGTCTGTTAAATACAACTTGTATTGTTAAATTTAACTTAAAATAAATACTGAAATTTTTATGAATTATCAGTTAGAGCAAAACCCACTCGGCTATGCGCTAGCTTGAGCGCAACTAATAAGCTTTCCGCCCTTTGCATCGTTGTTCATTTCGGATGCTGCTCGGAAAGACAGTCGCTAACTCATGTTGGGCTGCGCCCGCGCAATAAATAATCCAACGGACTTCTCTGGTTATATTCGTCAAGTCGCATGGAAATTCTTCAGCTAGGCAGCTTGTCAGGCCCGATTTGTTAAAAATTTTTCTCGGGAAAACTTGTAAATGTTTTGCCTTATTAAGTTTTCGAGTCGACATTTTAATAATTCCTCTAAAATCCTTGGTCTAGTCGCTCGTCTAATCGGCGAATGGCTCTGACCCGACTTTGAGGCTTGGTTTTCAGCTCTTCCAGATCAGATTAAGTTTTCATGGATTGGGTCATGAATTGGGTCATGGATTGGGTCATCAACGAATCTAGTATAACCTTTTACTCTACGAGTAACGGGTATAAAAATAAGAACCAAAACCATTAAATAAGAACAAAAAATTTTGCCAAAGATTTCAGATCTGCCGAAATAAATCTTGAGATGACAGACGTATACGCATTTATTTTAAAACTGTCATAAAACCTGCCACTATGAAAACGACAAAACCATTTCAAACAAGACATGTTAAACATTATAGATCGGAAATCTAGTCAGTTGTTATTTTGAATTTATTTTGCTAATAGTGCTTAACAAATCGCCCTTTTAACTGGTGAATTACCCAAGGAGAGTGAAACCACATCAACAAATTTTCGCCTTTGTAGGGCTAAACTTTAAAACGGTTATGATTACTATCGGCATCTGCCAATCATCTTGCCCCAAGTCAAAAGCATTCAAACTTGCCACTGATTGGCCTGAGATGCCTGTAATTTATGTATAACGAGCTTTTTTTAGTAGAAGAGGCTTTCCCGTAGCAGTAAGGGTATGTGTATATGTGTTAAGGATTTATAATATTTGACTATTCTATTACTATTATTGAGTTTAAAAGTAATTGGTCGTATTTAAATTTACCTGATTGTTATGATTCCACTGCACTGAAGTTGGCGGGTCCGGTAAGTGTTTTATAACGCAAGTTAAATTAACTGTTGATCCCAAATCAATGTAAATCTCTGGACCGCCAGGGATACTAGTAATAGGCTCTATAAATAATCAAAATATTTGTAAATTACCTAGATAAATCTTAATCTTTATTATACACTTATACACTCGTAAAGTGGAAGGGTTAAAAAGATCGTTTAAAAAGTTTGGAGTAGGTAAAATTATATAAATCGCCCCAAAAATCCTCTTTTGGCCTGCTAATTCAGAAAAACGGCATTACCAATTTTAGAAAAATCAATCCTATCTAGAAAGAACGCTATAGTCGAGTTCCCCGACTCTCTGGAAGTGCGAAGGAGAAATTTTAGCACTGACAGTGCACTGTGATCCAGAATTCGATTTTTTTTTTGCATAAAGTCTAAAAATTAAGTTATAGACTTGAAACTTTGTACATTTTGTTGTTAAATAACAAATAGTTTGCACACAAAACTTGTAGTTGTGGTGACACTGATATGTTGGTAGCGTCACCTACAATAATACTAGATTTAAGCGATACGGTAACCCTATACATTCAAGCGTCATTCTCTCGATACGACTTGATACGCGCGATACGACTTGATACAAGCATGCCCGAAACCCCCACGGGCAGCGACCTACTTATGAGACACTCAACCCGGACACACACCGCATCGAAGTCATCAACCCACACTGGATCAGCGGAGTCAGGATTCCAAGAATCAAACCGAAGCACTGGAAGGGGCATCCGGGCGAAAAGCGCCAACGCAAGGGGTTTCGCATAACAAAAATTGTACGCTAGGCTAAGAGGAAAATAATTCTGTAAATAAAGATTCATTCTGTTACCGAACTTTGAGCGACTCACTTTGAATATCGAAAATCCTCCTCGCGATCAATATAAAAGAAGCACGAATCCTCGACCACGACGTAACTGGCGCAGCCGGAAAAGAAACCTAAAGGAGATCCAGAGCATCCAAAAAAAGAAGGATATGAAGATCACCGGAATACTGTAATGCAGGTAAGCAGGTAAGCAGCCGGCCAAGTGACTTCAATAGGTGAATGCAAATGTAAAATAAGAAAAGAAACGAAATTAAAAACAAGAGAGAACGCTATAGTCGAGTTCCCCGACTATCTGATACCCGTAACTCAGCTAGTGTAAGTGCGAAGGACAGTTTTTGGCGGTTTGTGGGCGTTAGAGTGGGCGTGGCCAAAAGTTTTTTGGCAAATAGATAGAAATTTACAAGACTAATACAAAAATGAAAAAATATCAAAACATTTTTCAAAAGTGTGGGCGTGGCAGCTTTGGGCGGTTTGTGGGCGTTAGAGTGGGCGTGGCAAAAAGTTTTTTGGTAAATCGATAGAAAATTACAAGACCAATGCAAAAATGAAAAAATATTAAAACATTTTTCAAAAATGTGGGCGTGGCAGTTTTGGGCGGTTTGTGGGCGTTAGAGTGGGCGTGGCAACCTGAATCGACAAACTTGCGCTGCGTCTATGTCCCTGGAGTCTGTATACTTAATCTCAACTTTCTAGCTTTTGTAGTTCCTGAGATCTCGACGTTCATACGGACGGACAGACGGACGGACAGACGGACATGGCCAGATCGACTCGGCTACTGATCCTAATCAAGAATATATATACTTTATATGGTCGGAAACGCTTCCTTCTGCCTGTTACATACTTTTCAACGAATCTAGTATACCCTTTTACTCTACGAGTAACGGGTATAATAATGCAGTGCACCCAAACGAATTTTTAAATTCCGTGCGCTTAAAAGAAAAAGGACCGACTCCAAACATACATAAATACCTTTATACACAGGAGCAAATATGCAAAATCCACAAATAACGGTGTGCGGAAGCAAAATAATCGGCATCAACAATTGTGCATTACACACGCAAATCTAAAAATATATTAGTAAATATACACTGGTAGGCACAATTATTTTTATTTTATCGCGCATAAATATGTGAATAAAGCCACACTGAAGAAAAAGGGAAAGCATAACGAAACCTATGTGCCACAACTTAATAATTGCCAGTGCTCCGCCACCTAATTAATGCATGTGTGAATATAAGTGCGGCCGATCATTTCTTTCTGTGTGCCAGGCAAGAAGGGGGAAACTGGCACCGACAGCAGTTCGTTGGGAGCCCCCCTCCAGGCCTCGGCAGCCGCACTTGATAGTCGGCCACTTGAGTTTGTTTATTTGGGCGCACATACTTGCATGCACGCCGCAGCGTCCGGCCGCTAAATTGTGGACGGTGTCGCATAACAACATAAACTTTACTCAGTAAAATCGACAAAACGACCGCCGCGGAGTCGGATGCTTTTGCGCATAAAAGAAAAGAAAAATAAAAGAAAAATATACAAGTAATCGAATCTTATGGCTGCACAATGTACACTTGAAAACACTTAAAAGTAGCATTGTATTAAGACCACTTGACCACTTACATTTTCTTGATTTTATAGACACATATAAATAATATCAAATTACAAATCCCAACGTATTCGTTAGGATCGAAAACGCACCCCACTAACGATAAGTAGAAGCAAACAAGATACACGTACTCAAGAAAAATATCCAAAAGAATTTAAGGAAAGGGAAAGAAAAAGAATACGCTACATTCTTAAAACTATATATTATCCGTATTATTTTTAAACATATTCATACATTCATTATACACATATTTTTACAAATTTCCATACCTTATATATTTTTTGCTAATTCGAAAATGTTTATTATACTCTTATTATTCCAATATATTCCTATATACATTTTACCAGGGTACAACAACCCCCATACCAATACATATATACATAATTCTCTCAAACTTCTTAGTACCCTTGCAAATGTCCAGAAAAACAATCGTGGATAAGACAAAATCAAGGCTAGGCCTTAGAAGTAGCAGCAGTTTACCAGAGATAAGGGAGGAAGAAATCATAGTTATGGATTCCGGAAACGGGTCAGGGGGATCTGGGACGACTAGTTCGGCACCCCACGTAATAAACATGGCCAACGCTAGCACACTACTAAACACCTCAATGAATACATCAATTAACATGACACTGAATCCCCAAGACATACTAGCGTTTGTAAAACAACTGCCAACCTTCGAGGGTGCACCGGGGACCCTACAAAAATTCATAGTGAGCGTGGAGGAAGTGATCATGCTCCTTAGGGGCACTGATAAGACTCCGTACGGGCAGCTACTGCTACGCACACTAAGGAACAAGGTGATAGGCAAGGCGAACGAGGCCCTGAATATGCTGGACACAAAATTGGAATGGGACAGCATCAGGGATAACCTGAAACGCATGTACGCATGCAAGAAATCGGAGCCTATTTTAATCTCCAAAATACAGAATCAGCCAGACGGTCTACCCTCGGGAAATTGTTCCATGAAATTACCAGATTGAGAAGCGAGCTGCTGACACTGGCCACCGATTCCGAACAAGGGGGCTGTGCAGCATCGAGGAGAGCTCTTTACGAGGGCATTTGCCTAAATGCCTTCCTAGTAGGCATCCGCGACCCGCTCAGGACGGTCATCCGGGCTAGGAACCCGTCGACCATAGAACAAGCCCACGAATGGTGCCAGGCAGAGCAAAGCTTCATGTACCAAAGACAGAGTAGGCCCAGAAATAATTACAACAACAATTTCGACCACAACAGGACACCCCCAAACAAACCAGGGGGACGCTTCGAACGATACCGCAACTATTACTAAAACCACTACAGACCGGATAACCGGAGGGATAACCCCTTCCGGCAGGGGGAATTCCGCAACTACGACAATAGGGGCCGGAATAACAATTTCAGGGCAGGACCACCGGCGCCGAGACCCAGACCGACGCAACGGACCCCTTCCAAGGGCTCCAACTAATTTTAACAATATCGACGACAATGTACATTTTCAACCAGGATACTCGACCGACAAGTCGGCTACCTAAGTAACATGACGCATGGCTCGACTCTACCCTAAATAACGCTGAACCTATTTGACCCCCCTCAGGCCCTAAAATTCCTTATCGACACCGGTTCCTCATACTCCTTCATCGACCCAGCCATCATTCTGCAAGAATCAACCCGCACCCTCGACCGGAAAATCAAAATAACCTCTGTCATGGACAGTTGTACACTGAAAATGGCAACCACCTTGCCCATGCCAAAGAAATTTGGAGAGCAGGGCGAGATAAACCTTCTACGCTTCAAATTCCACCCATACTTCAATGGGCTCCTGGGCATAGACGTCCTCACAAAACTTAAGGCAAAGATTGATATCAAGAACCTAAACTTGAGACACAATCCGCCTCAATCGACATAATAACACAAATTAACAGGGGTACGCAGGAACTCCACATCGCACACCACAGCAAGTCTTGAATTAAATTACCAGTAGACATAGACGAGGGAGACATTTTCTGCAATTCAGTAGGCATCAATAAAGACCTCACTATCACGGGCGGACTTTACACTGCTATCGACGGACATAGCTACCTCGAGGTAACAAACAACTCCCATGACGAACAAACACTTTGCTTAGACCAACCAATAGAAGTTGCACCCTATGACGAGGACGAATACGACCAACTTTACAGCATGACATTGGGGCCGGATCCCACCGAACAATTCAAACAGCCTATTGACCAAATCAGAACCCAGAAGAGCGACAAGTACTGTTCGCGGTCTGCAACCAGTTCCGGGAGCAATTCTATGACGAGGGGGACACCCTCACCCTTTCGAATACAGTTAAACATTCCATCCCGACGACAGATGATACACCGGTACACGTAAAGACTTACAGGTACCCGTACATCCATAAAGAGGAAGTACGGAACCAATTAAAAAAGATGCTAGAACAAGACATAAAACGCCCCCGCCACATTTCAACGTGTCATGGATAACGTCTTAGGCACGCTAATAGGAGATAGCTGCCTAATCTACCTAGACGATATCATAATATTCTCCGCTTCACTCCAGAAACATTTATATAACATAAGCTCCGTCTTCAAAAAACTCCGTACAGCGAATTTGAAAATCCCACTCACCAAGTCGAACTTCCTACGTAAGGAAATAGACTTCTTGGGCCACGTAGTCACTCAAGAAGGAATCAAACCGAACCCTAATAAAATAGCGGCCATAAAAGAATTTTCCTGCCCCAAGACCAGTCGACAAATTAAGTCTTTCCTGGGACTTATAGGCTATTACAGAAAATTTTAAAAGATTTCGTGCGAGTTACTAAACCTCTCACCAACTGTTCACACTATAAACTAATGTGAAATGTACGGCCAGTAGTTGTCTTTCATTTATGCATTGACTCCGTTCTAGATGGCGTTGCAGCTCCAGCTGGTTTTGACAGATCTTGTTTAGCGATCTTTTACTTCCCCATCGCTTGTTTTAA
Organism: Drosophila yakuba; assembly: GCF_016746365.2. NCBI lineage: Eukaryota > Metazoa > Arthropoda > Insecta > Diptera > Drosophilidae > Drosophila > Drosophila yakuba. The sequence goes on along the minus strand of NC_052527.2, from coordinate 27,001,271 downwards.
CCGTGACTACCCGGACTTTATCATCCTTTAGTCGTACTAATGATTCTTCCCATTGGCCATCTTGCTGGGTGAGTGTTCTCATGTTTTATAAGAACCAACTGTCCCTCCTTCAGATTTGGCTTTACTTGGCGCCATTTGGTTCGCTGTTGCAATGACACCAGATACTCCTCTTTCCATTTCTTCCAAAAATCACCTCTGATGCGTTGAATAAGCTTCCATCTATCCAAAGAGCTGATTGTCTTACTTTCGTCAAAATATTCAGGAGCTCCAATTAGAGGTCTTCCCACCAGAAAATGACCCGGCGTTAATATTTCCTCACCATCGTTTTCGCTCCTGCTACTGCTTCGATTTGACATAGCAGCGATGCAAATTCTTCATATGTAAAGCTGTTTTCACCAATAGCTCGTTTAAGGTGATACTTCACTGATTTTACACCGGCTTCCCATAAACCTCCCATGTGGGGGCTTCCCGGGGGGATAAAGTGCCACTTGATGCCTTCTTTTTCTAGTGTAGGTGCTAACTCATTATTGTTTTTAATGGCAGCTACAAATTCTTTGTCCAATACTCTTGAAGCTCCTACGAAGTTTGTTCCATTATCTGAGTATATGTTCTCACTCTTGCCTCGTCTTGCAAAGAACCGTCGAAGAGCCTCCAGGAATTTGTCTGACGAAAGGTCTCTAACAGCTTCCAAATGTATTGCTTTTGTTGCCATACAAACAAATACACAAATGTATCCTTTATACGTTTTTTGACCTCTACCCTTTGAGCAGCGAATCTGGAACGGTCCGGCGTAGTCGATTCCAGTATTTTGAAACGAGTAATCAGCCGTTACTCGATAAACTGGTAAATTTCCCATCAGTTGACTGGACATCTCTTGCTTGTATCGTATGCATACAATTCATTCCCTTAAATATTTCTTTAAGGAATTTTGTATGCCAAATATCCAGAACTCCCTCTGAATATAAGTTCTCATAATGTTAATTCCGCCATGCAGAGTTTCTTTATGAGAATCCTTTACAATTAACCAAGTCAAATGTGACTTATCCAGTATATAATTGGATGTTTTACATTATACGGTATCATTGCGTTTTGTAGTCGTCCACCAACTCGAAGTACGCCATCACTATCCAAAAACGGATTTAGCGCCTGCAACTTACTCTTTGGGTCTAAAGGTCTTTTGTTTTTGAGTAGTCTGACTTCGTGTCCAAAATCTAGCTCTATGTTGTATCTTTACCACAGCAATCTTCGCTAGCTTTAATTCTCCACCGTAAGATGTGACGGCTGTTGCGATTTTCCTCTCAGCTGTGTTATGAAGCGTTATACATACGCCATTACTCTAAGAAGTTTGTCGATCGATGAATACTTTGATAAAAGATGGTTTTGCAGATATTCGGATTTTATCAATGTGGATACCACAACCATTTCCGATTCCTTTTGAGTGGGCCAGTGTTGTGCATCTATAAATAGCCAATTCGGCCCTCTCCACCAAATTTCACAGATTTTAAGAGCTTGCGGTGATATCCCTCTTGAAGCCACGTCTGCTGGTATTTCTTCCGATTTAACGTAATTCCATTTGACATTGGGAATTAGTTTATTAATATCTTCCACTCTAGTTCTGACGAACTTATCTTTGCTGCGCTTGTTCTGTATCCAAGCAATAGTAATTTGCGAATCACTCCATACATGCGTTGTAATCTTGTTTCTCCATATAGCCTGCACTTTCGCTAAAAACTGTGCTAGTAAATGCGCATCACATAATTCCAACTTTGGAATTGTTTTCCTGTTTTTAATAGGATTTACTTTGCTTTTTGCTGCTAGCAAGGTAACTCTGCCGCCTACTTTTGTATACACAGCCGCTGCATATGCTTTCTCTGATGCATCGCAGAATCCATGTAGCTCCATAATACCTTTGAAGCATCCAGTCCAGTGTGAAATGCTAATTTCTTCTAAATATGATAGACCTTTAGCATATTCCATCCACCAGTTAGCTAAGTTGGATTCCAATTCAGCGTCCCAAGTCATCGGTAACTTCCACAGATCCTGAATGAAACATTTGCCTTGAATCGTTACAGGTGCCAACCATCCTAGTGGGTCGAAAATTCTGGACAACTGTGATAACACTAACCGCTTTGTTATGCGTGTTAGCATTTGGTTTTCTGCCGAAAAGGTAAATGTATCCTTCTTCGGATCCCATTGAAGTCCTAAGGTTTTGATCGATTCATTCTCCTCAATGCAGATTTTCTCCGTAGCACCGTCGTCCTGAATGTCGGCTAAAATACGTTCGTCATTTGCAACCCATTTTCGCAGATGCATGCCGGCCTTCTCCAGTTCATAGCACTCGTTGACTGTGTCTCCACCAGTTATGAGGTCATCCATATAAAAGTCGTCTCTTATTGTTTTTGCTAAGACGCTATCCTCTTGGCAAAACCGATCTGCCAGCTCTCGTAGACATCGGACTGCTAAGAAAGGTGCTGCCGAGGTGCCATAAGTTACGGTTGATAACTTAAACTCACTGATCTGCAATTTTGGATCATCTCTCCGTAGGATATATTAATATTCTTGGTCTTTCTCACCAACCTGTATTTGGCGATACATTTTTTCAATGTCAGCTACCATAACATATTGCCACTTGCGCCATTTAATTAGAATATCGAATATATCCTTTTGAATCTTAGCACCAGCTATAATAACGTCATTTAGGCTTAGTCCATTTGTCGTCTACTACTCGTAGCTTCGTAGTTAAGCTTCCAGGCCTGATGATTGCTTGATGGGGTAAATAGTATTTACCTTGACCCGTTGTCTTTACAGATTCCATATGTCCCATCTTAAGGTATTCTTTCATGAATTCGTTGTATGCAGCCCAGTTCTTTGGGTTTCTTTGAAACTTCTTTTCCATTTGCATAGGCCTTGCCATTGCCTGTTTGCGAGAGTCCCCCAGCTTTTCCTCTTGGTGGAATGGAATTGACACCACAAATCTGCCTTCCTCGTTGATGAAAGTTGTTTCTTGGAATTTTCTTTCGCATTTTGCATTGTCTGTAATCGTCTCATCGGCTTCATCTTCCAATTCCCAAAAGCGATCCAGGTCCTTTAGATTTATTGTTGTAGTGGCACTTATAATTTTGTGCTTTGCTGCTCGAGTTATATTTCCGGACACAATCCATCCAATTTGGTTTTTTGTCCCAAGATTCCATTCACGGTTTTTATTTTCTCCATCATAATCAGGGGAAATAGATCCACACCTATCACCATGTCAATTCTGCTTGGCTCGTTGAATCGTGGATCTGCTATTCTGTAGCCCTTCCACTCTTTGTTGATATCAATATCAAACTTTTTGCTGGGAAGGGCTCTATGGAGTGCTGGTAAAACCAATGCTTCCGTTGATGCTTTGAAGCTGCTTGGAATTTTTGGTTTGATCGTCAGGTGGACACTATTTTTTGATAATTGAGTAGTCTGGGAGATACCTTCGACCTCTATAGTACTTCTTACCCTGGGAATCCTTAATATTTGTGCTGCTTCCTCTGAAATCAGCGTCTTCTGGGATCCACCGTCAATAAGCGCCCTCAACTCGTTGTAACCTCCAGCTTTGTTTTTCACTAAAACAACAGCTGTAGCCAATAGTGTGTCTTGGCCTTGCTTAAGGCTATTGCTGTTGATACTGCGTTTTGTGTCTTCATGAATAAGGCTGTTGTGTCTTTTGGAGCATCGATTGCATGTAATTTCCTTTCTGCAGTCGATAGCATTATGCTTTCCAAAGCATCTAAAGCACATGCTGTTCTTTTGATCGAATTCTTTTCTTTTTTCGATTGATTGTGCTCTGAATTTGAGACACTTTATCATATCGTGGCCATCCTTAGAGCAAAAGGCATACGATCTAACTTGCACTTTTTTTGTAGCAAGCTGAGCGGTATTTTTGGTAATGGCATTTACTGAGTTGTATTGTTGCTCAATAAACTCTAGTACATCTTGTAAGGACTGTATAGCTCTTGCCTTTTTTACATGCTGTTCATACAGCTGCAAGGCTTCTGGCGAAAATTTCCAGAAGAATTTCAGTTAAAATTACGTCAGCAGAGCTTCCTATTTTTCCTTTTTGCTTTATGATGAATATGCTCTCGGTCGCAGTATCCAAAAACTTACCTAAATTTTTCTCATCGTGGGGCAGCAAGCACTCCAGTTCCATTAATTTGTTGAAGTCTTGGGAGAATATTTTTCTGCTATTCTCATAGCGTTTGCAGATAAGCTCCCATGCTGCTGCATAGCTAGCCGCTGATCCCATTATCAAATGGCTAACCACCATTTGAGCTTCTCCTTTTAAGCAGGCTCTTAAATATCCCAGCTTCCTTGTGTTGCTGAGATCCTTCCTGCTGTCTATTAGCTCAGAGAACAGCTCGTAAAATGTTGGCCATTCCTTCGCATTTCCATTGAACGGTGGAAGGTCCACTTTTGGGAGTTCTGGCTCGTCGTAGTTGGAGCTTTTGCACTGTTCCAACTTCCTCTGAAGTACCATTTCTAGTGCGGCAACATCAGATTGCAGAATGTCTGCCTCATCTTGATCAAAGGCAGTTCTGTCATACTTGTTTTCAAGCAGTTTCAGTGTGTCCGTCACGTTGGATCATTGACTTTTCATCATTGCCAGCTGCTTGACAAGTTCAATCTCACTTGAACTATCCAGGGTTTCCTATATTAGGCTTATCTGTTGCCTCACCCTGTCCGCTCTTCTGTCCACCAGTTGAACCAGATTATCAACTGGACTGGAGCTCCGAGCTGATGCGGAATCAGATAATTTTGATCCACTTGGTATATTTACCTCTTTAAATGTTTCTACCTTTAATTGCGACTCCTTGTAGGCCTTGACAGCATTCATAGTTTTAATGAATATTTTGTCATTAAAATATTGATGATCGCCAACTCCCAATTTTACCAGCGCATTGTTGTTAGTAGTAAATTGGTCTACCAATGCTTCTATTGCTGGTATAGATGCCTTGTCCTTGATGGCTTGCAGTATTTTGTTCTGCAGCACTCCTTGGTCTTGCATCAATTTCACAGGTCTTTCCGACAACATCTTGGGAAAACAATCACTGTGACTTGTACTTTCTGCTTGTATTCTTTGGCGTGATCCGTTGGAGGATTTTTTGATTGGTCGCCCAGTTGACCTAGCTATGCCTCGACTCACAGCTGATTGATCAGCCAAAGAAAAGCAAGAACACAATGTTTCACCTTATAGTCCTAGTAATTTAAGGCGTGGTCTTTTATTCTGTGTTTCTTACCACTGGTGGGGGAAACAACAGAATCACTCGAATAGTCTTGCTCTTTTTACTTTAAGGCGCTGGTTTCTTCTTCTGTGTTTCTTTCCACTGGTGGGGGAAAACAACAGAATTTCTCGAAGGACCTTTCTCTTTTTACTTTAAGGCGCTGGTTTTTTTCTTTTGTGTTTCTTACCACTGGTGGGGGAAAATAACAGAATTTCTCGAAGGACTAAAATGTTCACACTATAAACTAATGCGTACACTTAATGAGTTCAATTCGGGTGTTTGAATCTGACTGACTCGCTACTGCGAGGGCAACAGAATTTCTCGAAGGACTAAAATGTTCACACTATAAACTAATGCGTACAATTAATGAGTTCAATTCGGGTGTTTGAATCTAACTGACTCGCTACTGCGAGGGCATCGCCTTTTATTCATTCTTGCATAGGTTCTTATCATCTAATTATATAATGCAGCGCTTGTAAGACGATGCAGTCTGCGTTGGTCAATGCAGATGAGATTTATCTTAAATCTATATTTGTGGCCTATGACCGCGCTAATCACCTCCCGCGTGATCATATCTCCTGACACTTCGACAATAGACCACTGCAATCGTACTTATCTGTAGTTGCCACTTATGTTGTCCCGTACCATGTTTATTGCAGCCCATAAATAGAACCTATTTATAGTTTGTCTACTTATCATGTCTAAACACATCTTTAGACACCAACCAATTAAAAGGTGGCAAGTCGGTAATAATCAACAACGAATTCCGCGAAGCCTTCGAAGTCTGCAAGACACTCCTTGTCAACGACCCAATTTTAAGACACCCAGACTTCACCTTACCCTTCACCCTTACTACAGACGCGAGTATCGTCGCGTTGGGAGCGGTGCTGTCGCAAGGACTAAAAACCTGTGACAGACCAATATGCTTCGCAAGCAGAACCCTCAACGAGACTGAAACTCGCTACTCGACGATAGAGAAGGAAATGTTAGTAATTGTGTGGGCAGTAAAATATTTCAGACCAAACTAGTTACCGACCACAAACCCCTATTAGGACTCAAGAATTTTAATGGCCAGAACGCAAAACTTATTCGCTGGCGGGATGCCTTGAGCGAATACACGTACGAATTGGAAAAACGCCGGCGCAGACGCACTGAGCAGGGTGGAACCAAACACCCACATAAACATATCTATGCCGACCGAACTAGGAGACATTCCGGTATCCCAAAGCCCACTCAACGCTTTTAATTTGCAAGCCACCCTTACGGTTTTACCAGACTCGTCATGCACGGTCTGCGTCCCATCCAAAAATAAACCTCTCTTTACCTTAGAGATAGTTTCGGATATCTTAAAGGAAACGTTAGAACCGAACAAAACCTTAGCCGTGTTCGCTACCGACGAAATTTTCGAAATAATTAGAAAAGCTTATTCCGAATATTTCACAGGAACTAACAACTATAAAATCCTCAGGTGCTTAACGTTCCTTAAGGAACCTTCAAGCACCGGCGAGTTAGTATCACTTATTAAAACAACTCACGTAAACAAAAACCACCGAGGGCTAGACGAGATGTACGCCCACCTAAAAAAGGGAAATCTATGTGCCCCACTTAAAAAGTCTCATCGCACAGGCAATTCGGGACTGCGAGACATGCCTTACACTCAAGTATGACAGGCACCCGCAGAGACGAAATCCCGAACGAACCACTAGATATCCTGCATACGGATATCTATACAATCAATAAAAACTACAACCTCACAATCATATACAAATTCTCTAGATTCGCGCAAGCATTCCCCCTACCCAATAGAAATTCCATCAGTGTAAATCATTCTTCTGCCAATTCGGTATTCCCAAAAAGGTCATATTCGACCAAGGAGCCAAATTCGCGGGAACCGTTTTTACGGATTTCCTAGAGCAATACGGTGTAGAGGTGCACGTGACATCCATTCAACAGTCAAGCAGTAACTCGACAGTCGAAAGGCTCCACTCAACACTGACGGAAATATACCGAATCATCCTCGCAAAGAGAAAGGAGCGGAAACTGGACTTGAACCATGAAGAAATCTTATCAGAGACAGTTGTCACATACAACAATGCGATCCACTCGAGCACAAACCTAACACCGTTCGAACTCTTCAGCGGCCGTACCCACGTTTTCACAAAAACAGTCAAGTTCAACACTAAACACGACTTCCTAAATAAGCTCAATGAATTTCAAACCAAAATCTACCCAGAGGTCAAAAAACACTTGGAAGACATCGCTTTAAAGCAAAATGACCACCGACATGGACAGTTACACATGGGTTCTTCTTTTTTTTTTTTTGCTTATTTTTCCCTGTATTGGGGATTTCAATTTTGGTTTCCGATTAAGTTATTTCTGCGGCTTAAATTACATTTTTTCCCCTTCCTTCCCTTTAGTTGGACTTGGATTTCGGGGCTCCTTGTTATTTTCTTACCACAAATGGGTTTTATATTCTTCCACTAAAATATTTTTGTGCACTAGGTCATGGTTTTTGGTTAACTTCTATTATCAACCTTTTGACCTGGGATTTCGTTGTGCTGATACCCTTATCAGAATCTTACATTAAGAGTCACTAGCCTAAGCTTATTGGCGGCGCATACTACACCACCAATGACAAACTAGAAACACTTAACTGACGTCTTTTAAAGATTGACGATGACTAACGCCAAGGAACTGACATTCGAACCATTGACCAAGCAATAATAAAAGTCCAACTAGGAAAGGCCAGAACTGTATCGGCATTCACAACGAAACATCATATAGTACACCTGAACGAGTACGAGAGCGCAGCCAAAGGGTTGCGCAAGCTCATAGGGGATCTCCCGAACAAATCGGAGGCCACTAGCCTTAAATCCCTACTACTCGCGAAACTTGACCTCATCAACCATAGGCTAGAACTAGAAGAGTCTTGATCAACGGTCTAGGGACAATAGTGAAAATAGTAAGCGGTAACATGGACGCCAACGACGAAGACAGAATAAACAAGCAACTAACAAACCTAAATAACAACGAGGAGAGAACGAATAGATTCAAAAACGAAACAATAATTAGATTCAGGGAAATAGCAACACACATTAATAGAGAACAGGAGGTAATGACTGAAATCATTAACTCAAATCAAAATACAATTTTTAAAGAACTAAACACAGGACAAAGGGACATAGAGCTAGACCGTCTTATCCACAGGTTATATAATAAACATAGACCTACTCTACGCTCATTTGACTAGAGTAGCGGAAAGTCTTTTATTCGCAAAATTAAAAATAATTCTCAAATACATCCTAACCAATCCCGAAATAGTTAAAATCAGGAACTCTCTAACGAAACAGGGAATACAAATCAAAGCAGACCACAAGGTCTACGAATTATTATCACTTCATACTAGCACTAATAATAAAACTCTAACATTCGAAATTAAGATCCCAATTTTGTCTATTACAAAAATATAAATTGTACCGAATTATAGCAATACCGTTCAACGGTACGCAGATAGTAAACCTACCCAACTACATACTAAGAAATAACAAAGAATTAAATATTGTACAAGACCCATGTATCAAAGTAAACTCCAAATTTGTATGCGAAGCCCCCACCACCCCCGGTAACCAGCCATGCCTCCACAACCTACTCAACAACAAACCAGCGACATGCGACACGGTGGAAACCGCAAGGAACCAGCAAATCTACAGCCCAATAGAAGGAATACTCATCATCACCAACGCAGTATGCCTCAACATAACAACAAACTGCGCACCGGAAAGAATAGTAAACGGCTCGTTTATCGTAAGATACGACAACCGCTCTATCCTGGAAAATGGAACGAGATATGCCGACACCATCACCACAATCACAGAGAAACTACAGATTAACTTGATCAAAGCCGAGGAGGTAAAAACCATACCCGCAGGAGAACCACTCAGCCTGCGGAAACTACAAATAAATACGCTGAAAACCGAAGAAGACATCGCAACAATATACGCCAACGCAACGACCTACCTTACAGTCATCTACGTCCTGATATACGGCATTAGCCGCCGCCGCCTGGACGTTAAGGAAGAACAAAACGACGTACACCACCACGCATGTCCTTCCTACCGCAACTCCGGCCATACCTTCGCTATGGCCCTCGTTCCGTCTTGGGGAGCTATCGGTGACGGCACAAGCATGCCTTCACCTCCCCCGAAACCCCCACGGGCAGCGACCTACTTATGAGACACTCAACCCGGACACACACCGCAGCGAAGTCATCAACCCACACTGGATCAGCGGAGTCAGGATTCCAAGAATCAAACCGAAGCACTGGAAGGGGCATCCGGGCGAAAAGCGCCAACGCAAGGGGTTTTGCAGAAAAAAAAAGAATTGTACGCTAGGCTAAGAGGAAAATTATTCTGTAAATAAGGATTCATTCTGTTACCGAACTTCGAGCGACTCACTTCGAATATCGAAAATCCTCCTCGCGATCAATATAAAAGAAACACGAATCAACGACGTAACTCGCGCATTGTGTGTGCCTTAATATAATAAAGCATTGTAATAAAAGATATACCCAAACTAAGGAAATGGCGAAACCAACATCGCCATAGTAGTGACCCCGACAAGCGCAAATTGTGCGAGAATCTAAAAACAACTTTTCGTACTATTGACCCAAGTCAATGCGCAACAACCGTTATAATTTGCGAAATTTACAATCAAGACGCCCAAATTTCGACGACGAAAGCGATCAAGAGAATCTGTCCACCGCCATGCTGCACCCAAACCCAGATTTCTCCGCTCAAATTCGAGAGCTACAGCAACAGCTCAGTGGAGCGATCATTACGTTTGCACCACATTGTCGACGACACTAAAAAGTTCGACTTGGTGACATTGCATTTGGAAGAAGATGTGGTTTGGGCTGTAGAGGATTTGGTCACTCGTCCACCGGCAGACAACAAGTACGCAGCAATCAAAACTCGCTTGCTGCAGAAGTTCGCTGAATCGCCCGAGTCAAAACTGCGGCGACTACTTCAGGGAGGAGGTGCCACCGGATTAAAGCCTTCGGAAATCTTGGCAAATATGCGACGCTTGGCCCCGGATCCTAGCAGCATGAGCATCATTCACACCCTATTCCTCGCTGAGATGCCAGCCTCCATTCGTCCGCTGCTCACCGTATGGGATGAGTCGGTCTTGGACAAGCTTGCGAAGATTTCAGACAAAATGCTCGAAGCCGTTAGCACGAACGGCTCGTTTGCCATCGGCACATCTTTAACTGCTGTTCCTCCAGCAAACCCGGCTATCTGCGCAGTTTCCCCTGCAGATCCTTTGAAAGAACTTTCCGTCAATTTAAGTTCGCTCATGCAAGATGTCACGGCATTGAAAAAGGATGTCAAACGCATCCAATCACGCAACCGATCACGCAGTTCATCTCGTGGCGCCAGACCAGCGTACAATTCCGGTCAACAGACTTCAGAAGCACAAGAAAATCTTTGTTTTTACCACAAGCGCTTTGGTGACAACGCAAATAAATGTCGACCACCCTGCGTACGCTCCACGTCGTTAAACTAGAGGAGCTGCCGCCTGACGCGCTGGTCAGCGGCAGCCAGGACAGCAGCAGCGATGCATCAGTTCAGTCACCTTTTCCACGGGAGCAGCGTTTTCACGTCACCGATCGTACCTCCAATATCAGATATCTCATCGATTCTGGATCTGTGGTTTCAGTTGTACTTCGCACGCTGGTTAAACAGAAAACCACCCAAGCCGATCTGACACTATACGCAGCAAACCAGACCATCATTCACACCTATGGTAGATATATAACAGTTATGACAGTCCGAAGGACTACCCTAACGAGCACTGCATTTCCAAATAAAAGAAGATGAATTGATTTTAATATTTATTCAAGGTTTAGGTTAATAGAATGATCAAGAATTCTTCGTGGTCGGATCGCAGCCAGAATTGGACTAAATTCCCGCGACGAATCCAACGGCTTATCTACCCGGCTTGAGTAGCTGCGTCAGCCTTCTAGCCGCAGCGGACGTTGCGACAACAGCGTCGACCAATGCTTAGCCAGCGCAGCATTGTCGGGAGCTGACGCTGTGGTTTTTGGGTCCCACAGCGGCGATGCGCGTGCGGCGTCAGCGGTGTCAGCGTTTTGGTCGCAACGGATATTGCGGACACTTGCGCTAGTCGATATTTGACCAGCGCAGCGTTGTTGTTGGCCGAACGAGTTATTGAGGGGGACGGGGAGGAGGCTCGTTGTGGCCTGTGTTCTTCGACGGTCGTTGCCACTTTGTTGGCTTCCAATATTACCTGTTTCCGTCAATCACCGTTGGGTAGGTCCAACAGGTTTGTGTTGACTACGCCAGTTTTAGCTAATTGACAAGCTCGCGTGATCTCCGCTACCTGTGTGTCTAAGATCATAGCTTTGTGAAGTATAGCGGTGAAGAGATGAAAATCCCCATCTATGGCGTTGACCTTCCCAATAACGTGGTTTAGTTGCTGGAGCGACTGGTGTGTTGCATCGAATAGCCTAGTGTTGATCCGTATTGGCTGATCGTTGTTCCTGGCTAGATTATCCTGAGAGCTCAAAATAGCGTCCCAGTCTGCTGCATCTGGCAAGCCTGCTATCCATTTCCAGGCGGAGCGCAACCAATTGATGGCCCGACGGTTCCGTTGCGATGAGCCGGTCAGAGAGGGTCTCGCTTCCTGCAGATAGTGAGTCGTTATGGTGGTTATTCGTTGGTCGTTGATCATAGCCGCTTCTCCTTGAGTGGCCTCGACGATTCGTCGCATCCCTTCCAAATCGATAAAAACCACCAACTTGAGGACTCCGGTTACTCTACATACGTTGCCTTTTTGTAGTGGGACGACAGGTGAATCGTAATTGATTATGTGGATTGCTCCCACCATGTGGATGAAGAGCAAACTTAGTTTTCGGATTATTAAGATATTGTAGTATGATACAAGAAGGTTTTTTTTTTGTTTTTCCGTTTAGCTTCAGATTTTACGTTAACCTCCCGCCGCAGGGTGAATAAATGGTGTATTTTAAATTAAAATTTGAACTTAACAATTTGTGTGTGGACATTATGACAGTTAGAAGTGGAATTCTAGTATTCTTAATATATAAGTGTACGATTAAAAGTGACACGCTCTCTCTCTTTTTGTTATTATATCCTAAGATCTGATTTGTGAAAAGTTTTACCGGGTCTAGTCTTGACAGTTACTCTTCTATCTTCTAGTCCTACCTCTGGCTTGTAGCGTAGTTTCTATTGTTGTTGTATCTGTCCTCTGTTATGGGTACCAATTCTATGTCCTTAAACGTCGGATATTCGGTTTTTAGAAACCTATAGATTTCTAAAAAGGTGGAGTGGAATCTTTCTACCTGACCATTGACTTCGCTCTTCTGGGTTGGGGTGTTGTACAACTTAATTCCCAGCGTTTGGGTGCAAGAGTGGCTTATTTGGGTGCCTGTCGTATTTGAACAACTTGCAACATTCGCATAAAGACAGCTGAACACGGATGGTACTAGCCATTTTTGGGAAATAAAACTTTTCAAGAATTTGAAGACGAACCTCCTTGGGTGCCCGATGAGCCCTCCGATGTTCTTTGTCAATTGCCCTACAGATTTCTTCCTCATCAGATAAGTCTGTAACTAATCTTAGTGTAATACTTATCTTAAACATTTTGAAATTATTGAGCCATTGTGTCTGGAAGAGGTGCAAATATGAATCTGGAATTTTAACTCCATTAATAACGGATGGTTTTAAATATATTCGTAATGAAATGGTTAGGCTGGATTGGATACCACTGTTAATAGGTATAAAATGACGAACAAATCCCGAATGAGGGTGCTCGCAAGAGTATTTGGGTAAGTCCAGTTCAAAAATTAATTGACTTCTAAAAACGTTGATGGGCACTTCTACGTGGGGCACGTAGTGCGAAACGTCGTGGAGAGCGCTATGGATGGTTTGTACGGAATCAGTGTCAGAACCTGTAGCTGTGTCGGATCCTAAATAATTAACGTGAGAAACAATACGAGAAAGTGCGTCGGCGACTACATTTGACTTCCCTAGTTTGTAAATCAATTCACAGTTGTATTCCTCTATGCGAGATTCCCAACGCTTCAGTTTAGCATTGTTGCCTAAGGCAAATGTAAGAGGTTGATGATCTGTATACACTCTGAGTGTTGTAGCGCCGTACAAATATGATCGTTGATTGTCTAATGCCCAGACTATCGCGAGCATTTCCTTTTCTATTGTAGCGTAATTTTCTTCAGTTTTATTTAAGTCGCGTGATATATAAGCGATGGGTCTGTCTTTCCTCGGTCATTCTGTAACAAAACCGCTCCAATAGCGTAATTGCTAGAAAGCTAGTACTTCTGATGAAGACAGAATGGTTTTCATATTTTTAAAGGCTTGTAAGGCTTCTTTATCCAGCTCAATTAGAACCTTTGTTGATTGAGATGCCTTGATTCTAGCATATTTCCCTCTAGTAAGATTAGTTAAGGGTTTTGCCCCCTTGGCGTAATCCTGAATAAACTTCCTGTAGTAGGAAGTCATACCCAAGAATCTTTTTAATTCCCTAACGTTGGTGGGTGGTTCCATTTTGTTAATGGCTTCTACTTTCTTACTGTCAGCTTTAATGCCCTCCGCCGAGACAATGTATCCCAAGAACTCTACCTCACTTGCCAAGAACTGGGTTTTCTCCAGATTTACCCGAAGATTTGCGTTTCTCAAGCTTTCAAAAATAAAACGCAGATTCGACCAACGGTTTTCATAGTCTTCACTAAAGACTATAATATCATCAATATACACATAGCATATTTTTCCGATGTACTCTCTAAGCACATCGTCAATAATAAGTTGAAAAATAGCAGGTGCTATTAGTACTTGTACTTGTACTTGTACTTGTACTTGTACTTGTACTTGTACTTGTACTTGTACTTGTACTTGTACTTGTACTTGTACTTGTACTTGTACTTGTACTTGTACTTGTACTTGTACTTGTACTTGTACTTGTACTTGTACTTGTACTTGTACTTGTTTTTTTTTTTTTTTTTTTTTTTTTTTTTTTTGTACTTGTACTTGTACTTGTACTTTTTGTACTTGTACTTGTTTTTTTACTTGTACTTGTACTTGTACTTGTACTTGTACTTGTACTTGTACTTGTACTTGTACTTGTACTTGTACTTGTACTTGTACTTGTACTTGTACTTGTACTGTACTTGTACTTGTACTTGTACTTGTACTTGTACTTGTACTTGTACTTGTACTTGTACTTGTACTTGTACTTGTACTTTTACTTGTACTTGTACTTGTACTTGTACTTGTACTTGTACTTGTACTTGTACTTGTACTTGTACTTGTACTTGTACTTGTACTTGTACTTGTACTTGTACTTGTACTTGTACTTGTACTTGTACTTGTACTTGTACTTGTACTTGTACTTGTACTTGTACTTGTACTTGTACTTGTACTTGTACTTGTACTTTGTACTTGTACTTGTACTTGTTTTTTTTTTACTTGTACTTGTACTTGTACTTGTACTTTTTTACTTGTACTTTACTTGTACTTGTACTTGTACTTGTACTTGTACTTGTACTTGTACTTGTACTTGTACTTGTACTTGTACTTGTACTTGTACTTGTACTTGTACTTGTACTTGTACTTGTACTTGTACTTGTACTTGTACTTGTACTTGTACTTGTACTTGTACTTGTACTTGTACTTGTACTTGTACTTGTACTTGTACTTGTACTTGTATTGGTACTTGTACTTGTACTTGTACTTGTACTTGTACTTGTACTTGTACTTGTACTTGTACTTGTACTTGTACTTGTACTTGGCAGCACGGAACAAGAACAACAAAATAGCCTTTTCTCTCGTTTCTTTGCTTTTACTTATGTCTTTAGTTTTACGGCAATGTGCCCCTCGATTTCGAGCCGTATTCGGATCAAATACATAGCAGTTCCCCCCTGATTTTAGGGTAAGTGGCAACGAAAAAGACCGCAGTTTTTTAGTTTGAGGGCTTTACTTTTTCTAGGGCAATTTTCTAAAATGCTGAAAATTGAACTAAAAATTTAGGTTCTGGGTACAAAAAAATGAGCACCCACTTAAAGTGAAAGTCGCATGTATTGGGTTGACACGACAAAAAATATTGCATAAATAAGGGAATGTCCTTAATAAATAAGGTAAACGAGCGAACCAAGAATTAAATAAATTTAAAATTAAATAAATTAAATTTTAAAGATTAATTTTAAGAGCACCCATTGCTTCCTGCCATTCAAATAACTTAAAATCCCTTTTAGAAGATCAACCGGGAAACCAAATAGATCAAGTGTTCTTGCCAAGGCAACGATTGGCAGTTTGACAACCCATCATTTATCAACATTAAACATTGGTAAATATCTTTCGCTTTAAACAGCAACGAGCTTAGGCTTGGCTGTTCCTCAAGCCGTTGTTGCACCGGGACCACCTGTTGCGAAGTCCCCTGCTCTCTACATCAATTTCCCAATTTCGCTACTCTCTGAATTTACGCTGTCAGCGGCATCCCCTACTAATTCGCACGAACATTCTGTGTTCTAAGTGAAAACTTTGGACATACCTCACTTATTAATGGGCTTCCTGCCCATAGATGCACTGCAATATCCTACCACGAACTGACAGCTATTATATCAACACCACCCAATGTAGCTAACTAGAGAACGGGTATATATAATATCAGTCTTTCTGATCTTTCAATCTTACCATATTGGTTGAGACCTGGCTTAACACTAACGTAAAGATTCACTAACGGATAGATACAGCTCTTCGAGGATGACTATATTTTTAATAAACTCTCCCACATTTATGCTACCTTCGATTTCTATAATGTGGCGGGTGACTTTAACATGGGCTTTCTTGACTTTAACATGAACATTTGATTTTCTTTTCTCGTTCATGGTTTCAAGGCATTTACACCAGTCTGATGATCCCTTAATGATTTATATAATAAGGGCATTAACCAAATCTATATTGTTTTAAATGTCCCGCGCAAGTTACTTTATTTAATTTATAGCAGTTGTGTTCTTAACTCTGGCGGAATTTACTTTTTCCTGTTGTGATGTACACAAGATTCTAAGCTTTCTACCGTTTGTTAATTTAATTGACATTAAAAGGTACTGCAAATGGGGAGTGACATTTTTAAATAGTTTTGGGATTGACAACAATATAATGCTTGCATCTAATTTGTTACCTTTTTTTTGAAGAGGGACGTCCTAGAACTCTTTCCACATATAAGGGGGAACAGTTAAGTTTCCAGAGATAAGGTAAACAATGTTGCGTACACACTTTTCGTGCGATCGTATATAGGGGAAACTTAGAAATGTGATTCATAGGTGGGAACACTTGGCATAGAAGACCAATAGATCAGAAAAAGCTCTATGCCGGTATAAAAAGACCGTGGCCCACAGATAAAATAGTCAGTACATGGGTAAGCACCCGTAGTCAATACTCCGGGTAACCATCCGTACGTCAATACCCGGGCGATTATCCGTTAGCCTATAGCCGGGAAGACTCAAGGTGAACATCCAAAAGTGAATATCCTGGAAGACTTAAACTTGAACCAGTGTTGTTTCAACCCGCCACAGGGAGAGTATCCCGATCGCGAACACAAGAAGAGGGTCGTGCTCCGCGAAGTGCAAGTGCGGGAGACACCCCCTCGACCATATAAGGCACTTAATCAAGAGAGTCTTGAAAACTTCGAAAACCAGCCGGAAGAGGTAGGACACTTGTCCGAACATATTGAAAGCACAATGGATGAAGCAGCAGGAGGAATAGATTTACCACTAGGACTGCTTAGGGGACGCTCTAGCATGCTTCCACGGTACCAGGCAAGTTCAGAAGACCGTTCGGAGACTGCTGACAGGCGGGAAAGAGAACTAATGGATTTAGTGGGACACTCCGCAGCAGATATCGGAACAATGCGTAGCAGCAGAGACCAGCCACTAACTGCACCCCGAGCAAGATCGTAGTCTAACGCTTCAAGCTCCAGCACAAAAGGGTGTTCGGCTAGATAAATGGAACTTAAAATTTGACGGAACCGGCCGCGGTATGTCCGTTGAAATATTTTTTATTCCGTGTGGATAGACTACAAGGAATAAGTGGAATAAGTCGACAGCAAGTGTTCAGAGAATTTCAGTCTGCTGATCGGCACAGCCAGCAAGTGGTATTGGCAACACATGCAGGATCGAGCCGAGAATTACGATTTTTATTACTATTCGCTTACCAGGGAAATGAAACGCGTTTTTTCTACAACTGGAAGTGACTTAATGAAGATCAAAGAATTGATGGAGAGGAAACAAGGGTATAACGAGTCCTTCAGCGATTATGTCTCCGACATGCACAACTTACAATTTAAGTTAAAACACCAGATCGCCGAGGATGAATTTGTAGAACTTTTGAAGGACAACCTTAACTCTCAAATGGGTGAGTTACTGTTGACGTCCCCAATAAGGGGTCTGGCAGAGCTTAAAAAGGAAGGGGCTCAGAGTGGGTCGGTGGTTAAAAAACCATGGGAAATCGATGCGAAGTAGACCAATAAATGAGATCCAACGCTCAGAGAGCCAAGGACGTATTCCCGATGGTGTCCTTGTGGAAGAATTCTAACGCAAACAGGGAGACAGCCGCGAGTCCAACAGAACAGCGCCTGGGCGCAGAAACTCTTTGCACGATATGATTTGCTATACGTGTGGATACGGAGAGGATTTCTACCGCCAACACCCCGGAAACAAGAGTTCACTTGTCGTTTTTGCCAGAAGTCCGGTAAGGACGATAAACCGGGAAATTCGTCATACCCGTAAATTACATTAAGCTCAAGCAGAATTACCGAACATATAAGAACCTAGAAAAACGAGTTGCTAGTACGAGTTGTATTTGAAAAGAAGCAGAAGCATTCCTGAAAAAAAAAAACAGATCACAACCGATAAAATTTACCTTTACATAATAGCGGGGCTAGCGCAGTCAGCAGAGTGTCGTGGGTCGAAGACAAACGCTTATGGGCGCATAATGAGAACAAGAAAAAAAAACTACTAAAAAAACAACAAATATATAAGAAAATGGTGTACGGTTTTCTTTTGCGAAGTCATTCCATGCGGAAACGCATCTAAAAGTAGGGGAAGGGGTATAATCGCGTTGACTCAGTTGGATTGTGACAAAGAAAATGCAAGTCGACAATAAACGAGTCTCCGATGACCTAGATGGGAACACTTGGCCTAGAAGACCAATAAATCAGAAAAATCTCTATGCCGGTATAAAAAGACGTGGCCCACAGATAAAATGGTCAGTCAGTACCCTGGTAAACACCCGTAGTCATTACCCGGGAAAACACCCGTAGTCAATACCCGGGTAATCATCCGTACGTCAAATACCCGGGCAATTATCCGTCAGTCTATAGCCGAGAAGACTCAAGGATAACTCCAGTCGAGGAAAAAAATGTCAAGGAGGAAGGACGCTATCATCCTTTAAAATAGGAGGAACTACCTTGGAAGAATCCAGGACTAACAAGGAACACACTTTGAAGGAAGACTATAGTTCCACAAAACTCTAAGGATGGGCGGCAACGGGTCTAAAGCCTCCGACAACACAGCAAATGTGATCAACACCGTGGAGGTTGTCGACCACAAGCTGGAAAAAGAAGGGGTGCAGCATACCCTGGAATTCATCGCTGCTTTACTGATCTTCCTGGATCTATCAACGCTAGTGAAAATATACAAGAAAATATCCGTTCAGCGGAGGAGGGACCAACACCATACCCTGAACAGAATTGCATCCGGTTTCCCACAAAGTGATTAATTGAAATTACTAACGCCAAAACAATTAAATAAAATAACAAGTGAACCGGTGCATTGCCGTTAATGTGAATATCAGAGAAAACAAGCAACAGCGTAGACTTTCCTAACAAGTGCTTACTCCAAGTTATCTGGGAGCCGAATAGCAGCCAGAGCGTGCCACAGAAGAAAAGAAAACCAACTCATTTATTCATGCATATATATGTATACTTCACGTAGTGTATTTTTATACCCGTTACTAAGGGTATACTAGATCCGTTGAAAAGTATGTAACAGGCAGAAGGAATCGTTTTCGACCATATAAAGTATATATATTCTTGATCAGGATCGATAGCCTAGTCAATCCGGCCATGTCCGTCTATCCGATCGTCTGTCCGTCCGTATGAACGTCGAGATCTCAGGAACTACAAGGGCTAGAAAGTTGAGATTAAGCATACAGACTCCAGAGACATAGAAGCAGCGCAAGTTTGTCGATTTATGTTGCCACACCCACTCTAACGCCCACAAACCGCCCAAAACTGCCACGCCCACACTTTTAAAAAATAATTTGATATTTTTCATTTTTGTATTGGTCTTGTAAATTTCTATCGATTTGCAAAAAAACTTTTTTCCACGCCTACTCTCACGCCCACAAACCGCCCAAAACTGCCACGCCCACCCTTTTGAAAAATGTTTTAATATTTTTTCATTTTTCTATTGGTCTTGTAAATTTCAATCGATTTGCAAAAAAACTTTTTGCCACGCCCACTCTAACGCCCACAAACCGCCAAAAACTGGCCTTCGCACTTACACTAGCTGAGTAACGGGTATCAGATAGTCGGGGAACTCGACTATAGCGTTCTCTCTTGTTTTTATCTTTGTTTGTGTATATCTTATTATTGTTCGGTTACAATTAATTGGTGCACGAAGGTATATGTATGTATAACTCCATCACTATATATATATATATAGCAACATCCAGGATCCAAAGCGTCGAGATCTCATCGCTCCGGATTACAGTGGGGTAAGTTTGACGGAACCCTGCTCCCGAGTTTGCTCTATATTCATATATGTATATACATATATTCTCGTGCTCATTACACCATTAGTAAATATAAGTATATTATTGTAACAATGGTAACTGAAGGGTGTCAGATTTAAAAACAAATATTTTATTGTTAGCCTCTTCCAGGCAATGTCTTTATATAGTAGTTAAATATTTTTGTGTTCGATATTGTCTTAAATAAAAATTACTTTTTTATGTTTTGTTTGCAAAGCGACGCCTCAGAGCGACGTTTGTGGTCGTGAATAGCCCACTATTTTTGTTGACGTGCGCAGCTTTGTTTGGCGATGAAATCGGTACTCCTAAAAACAATTATAGCCAACTTATCATAATTTTTGTATGCTAGCCTTTTAATTCTTTTTTTGTATTACATAGCACTAGCCAACAATCTATTACTCAATAAAATTATGCTATTATTGCAACTACAACAAAATAAGTAGGTAAACATTTCCAGAAGGAGTGATGACGCGAGAAGTGGAGTAGGTCAAAACGATGACATAACGTTTGACGGACAACCTAGACCGAAGGGGATCGTATTGCGCGGCCCGCGACGATCCATCAGGCATGCGGACGCATGAAGGGGAGGGAACGTGGCCGAAACATTTCCCGGTCGTTTTACGATCAAGCTACAGCTTTTGGGGCAGTGAGGACTGTTGACTGAACAGCGGTACGAGATATTTCAGGCACTACTAATATTTATTCTCGTTATGTTGGAGAGGTGAGGGGCTTACCGAGATCTCACACCCAAAATCGATGAGCTTACGCTGGCAATATGGATGCCCCTTCATCGAATATACCGACGTAACAACAATTTTAGAAGAGGCTTGCACAAGCTTTCGAACAGAGCCTCAGCACACAGCAAGCAATGCCGACGAGACCTGGCGAATAGACCGGGTTTAAGATGTGACGTAGAATATGTTGTTTGAATAACTGGGAAAATATTTCTAATATTGCCTTATGCGATGTTACCACATTATCTTAAAATATATTAAGGAAGGGTAAGGCAGAAGCTTAGTGACAAATTACTTGGTTTGATCATTCCACCCATTTTATTCTTTAAGAAACCCAAATATCGGTTTAAAAGAACAGCTATTTTTTCCAGTGCACATACTTAGGCTAAGTAACATCCCAAACCTCGCAATGTCAACCTCGAAAAAGACATAGTAAGATGTTAAACGCCTAGCTAGCTACGTTAGATACCTTCTACTACCGCCATGAATACCGAGGCTGGCCTCGTGACGTATCCAGGGTAATAGCTGAATAATTTGGTAATGGTTGGTTACAAAACTCTTCGACCACCTTAATTAATTAACTCTTTTAAGAGATACTACATTGGCCTGTACTCTGCTTCATTCTTTCCCAAAAATAACATTTACAATCTACTACATCAACATTACCAAGAAAAAAAGTTATCGGAATAGAAGACTTCCACTCAAATATTTTCTAAAAGTACCCAATATGCTGAAAATAGTTCAGTCGGCAGACACACTTTTATCCGCTTCAGTATAGGGCATACACATAGCCTACACATGATTAGCTACGAAAAGAAACCAATCGTATTCAAATATGAGTCTTTGGGGACCACCAGAAGTGACCAATTAGGATAATAATGAGAATGTTTTTTATAGAAAGCTTCGAAGGCACTCAAGATTTCTATTTTTATACCGTTTACCGTATTACTATCTATTAGTAAATAAAGTAAATCAGGTAGGAAGAAAAAATACGCAAGGATTACGATCTATTTTGGTAAGGTTATGAAAGAACGCCAGTTAAATTAGGGTTGAATTAGGGTAGTACAAAAAGGAGATCTCATTCATGCACTCATCATGTCCAGAACAGCTAATTTATGCACGGGACGCTTTAATACTTGCACCGCTGCTTGTCGAAGTACTCCATCAGCCTTCCCCCACGACGCTTTTCATCTATTCCTCTCAATGCGCGGCCGGATCACCATTCTTACCTGCAGAATACTTATGTACCCACCGCTACCAAAATCTGACTCTCATCCGGGCGTTATGTCACTGTTTCCTAGTGGTGAACTTTGCAGGGGGTGTCGGTGGTCCCTCAAAGATGCGGAACATTTGCCACTGTTTTGTGGAAGCTTTCCAACACGTGCTTCTTAGGGGGCAGTTAAATTTTTAATGTATTTCATGCTTTCTTCCGATGTCCCTCCTTAATCTGAATATTGGACAACGGCGGGTTATATAATTCTTGATTTATAAGCAATATAATATATAAATTCTTGAAAAATTTCGGGTCATATCCAAGTCGATAGACAAGTAAAAAGCGCGACCTACCTTTGGTCCTGTGCGAAAGTATGTTTGGGCGCCGTGCTAAGTGGGACACAACTGATCAATTCAATCGTCGTCTATACATGACAAAAATACTCTTAATTGCCTGTCTTTCTCTGCGATATTTCGATAAGTCTCCTACGCAAGCGACTGATTGAGCAATCCGGATCAACAAGCGCTTTGCCTGGACGCACTCAGCAGAAGAAGACTGTAAAGACTGTACCGTCCCGACAGTGGCTCTGTCGGTTAAGCTTAAGGACCCACCCAACCAATTAATAGTAACCAATCCAGTGCAGCACTTTTCTTTTAGAGCTGGTCCATAGTACGCAGCTGCTAATCAGCACACCGAGCGGTGTCCATCTGCCTAGTTACCAACACGGCTTCAGTCGTTGAGTCAGCATGTAATCACAATTTGTTTTGGAATACAACAAAAATGCCCATCGTCACTGTCTTAATGACACTAGCATATAGGTACTTTCTAATCTGAAAAGCTTATCTGAGAATCTAGCTCCTTGATCGCCATGGCAGCTCGGGGATCTGTATGGGCATATCATTTCATAATATAATTCATACCTGGCTCTCGATTGCTCTCCGTTTTTTGTATAAACTCCTGGTGAAACATGTTCTTATATCACCCCGATTGCTCTATCCCCGAGAACGGCTGGAAGACTTTGGTACTGCATCTGCTGAGATGGAATCGACTGCTGAGCTGTGTTGGGGTGCGAAGAATGCTTGCTATATTATTTTTATACCCGTTACCCGTAGATTAAAAGGCTATACTAGATTCGTTCAAAAGTATTTAAGAGGAAGCGTTTCCCACCATATAAAGTATATATATATTTTAAGTCAAACTGGCCAGGTGCGTCTGTCCGTATAAATGCATCGATCTAAGGATATATAAAAGTTACAATGATGATATTAATCATGCAGCTTTCAAAGACATAAACGCAGCGCAAGTTTATTTCCAAATTTTTTTCACGCCCACTCTAAAGCCCACCAATCGCCCGAAACTGCCACGCTCACACTTTTGATAAATATCACAGAATTCTATAGTATTACCTTGTGGTCCAGGCTAAGTTGAGTAAGTCGTTATTGAGTCAGTGTAGATTTAGATAAGCTTTTTTTGGCTGCAGTATGCCTGTGACTCTTCGGCCAAGGTGTGTTCCTAGGTAAGTAACCTCTTATTCTTTTAGAATGTGTAGTATTAGTTGTTCAACGAAAGTGGTGGGGAATCCTGCCCGCGTAACAGAATGTTATATGCTTGCATATTTTCTCGTTTACATTTAAAATAAATCATTCGAAAATGAAAAATTCGAAAATGAAAATCACATAGAGCGTCGAAAACAACTAGTTGAGCCGTTTCCGCATTTAGGCTATTAATGTAGCGCCCTCTCGACCGCACAGTAAGAGTGTAAAGGAAGAGAGTAGAACAAAACCTAGAATAATCCCGTTAGGTAAAGTTTGACAATTTTCATTTTGATTGGTTAAATGCCTTTTTTTTATTTAAGAATGAGTTTCGCTTTTGTAGGTTTAAATTTTGTATGGAATAATTTTTGATTTAAAGAATAATAATAGAAATATTTTTTTTTGTTATTTTATTAGAGGAATTCTCAGCTATGTTTGATTGTAGAAAACCTTATGTTCGCGATTGACTACGCCATCCAATTGTTATATGAAATTTTAAATAAGGGATAACCGCCAAGAATTTCTCAATTGTTATCAAGGTAGGAAGGGTACAGAAAAGGGGCGAATATCACCTAACTCCCAATATTTCTTGGAAAGCTTGACCTACAACGTTTGTATTCCACATGCTTACGGCCACATTTTGTTAAACCTTTCGATTACACGAAGTGCACTCAAAATGAAAGACTAGAAAGATCCCACGACAATCCGACGAGCCTGGCACCGAGCAATACTGGAAGTGCACGAATTTTGTATGGTCTTGACGAACTCCAACCTCTATTTTGAGGTCAGCAAAAGTGGCTGTGTGCCACCGGACTACAAACTTCCATTTGTAAAGGTAGGGCTTTAGAAGCTTGTGTGTTTCTTCGGGCAGAGTCAGAATCTGTCGACAGCATGGAACGCATATAAAAATACTGATGTACAGAATTATTGATTTTCAAATGAGGGTCTTATTTCTGTTCTTATTCGATTCACTGGTTCTATCTGTACGATAAACGAACGTTTTGATCTTTAAGCGGTTTGGAATCAATAAGATGGTAATTTTTTCAATCGTTGGGGAAAGTATGTAACTTTGGTGATGGCATTAAAAAGTTGGGTAATGTAGTGAACTGAACAATGATAATTTTCGGAGTTATAAGGACTAGCTGGGATTCGTTGCTGGCTTAGTGACTTTTGCTGATAGTTGATCAATATATCAGCGCTAAGCGTATTACTCTTCTTGCTTCAGAGCATTGGACGGATTCCATGTGATAATTTTCCACTTTATCTTTACCATCCGGGTGTCGTTTCCTAAAACGCATGGTGTGGAATAGGCTAACGCTATACACCCTGTGCCGAGCGTGAATTGTTTCCCTACTGCCTAAGATCCACTGAATGGCCGCGGCAACTGTTCATCCAAAGATGACGTCACAATTTCCCTCAAATTCCCTACAAGATGAATTTCCACTTAAACATGGTGGGTTTATTCTGTATTGGGTTTATTCCCAATATACAGCAGACATACCGCAGTCTGGCCAATTGACTTGGACTGCATTCGGCATTGATAACTTTTCAGCGGACATCGGACCAAATGATACGTCCCCAAAAGCCTTCACCGGGATGACATAATAGTAATAGGACGAGAACTTCAGGAGCACATGCATATCCTGAAAGAGGTGTCCCGAAGACTACGAGCTTCAGGACTGCAGTACGGGGATTGCGTAACAGACCAAGGCATAAGGACGTTGGCGGCAGTAAAACAGCTGAAGGCCCAGGTAATTTTATGGACCGGGGCATTCGGAGACACGCAAAGGTAAACACAAATAGCGGAGAAATTTAAGAAAACCTTCGAGCTGGTGCAAAGGAGCATGGAGAAGGCGGAAAAGGATCAGGCACGTCGTTATAATCATTGGAGGAGTTACTGGAAATTAGTTATTCGCCACCTGGCAAGTTAAGAAAGATGAAAGAAGGCGTGTGGGAGAAGAATCAAATGATCGGCCAGAGACCGATGTTCCAGTACACGCGCACCACACGCTTCCGCGCCAAGAGGAAGAGGGTGGCTGGGTTACTGGAAATTAGTTATTCGCCACCTGGCAAGTTAAGAAAGATGAAAGAAGGCGTGTGGGAGAAGAATCAAATGATCGGCCAGAGACCGATGTTCCAGTACACGCGCACCACACGCTTCCGCGCCAAGAGGAAGAGGGTGGCATCGCGGGAGGCGCAGCCAACGAAGATACCCCGACAGATATCATGCCCCAGGGTACGAAACCCACCGCCGCGACTGTGCGTCCCCAGACAGCTGTAGAAGCAGCGCTGGATAAGGTGGCGCCATTAAGAAGAAAAGAGGCCAGTTGCCACAG
Source organism: Drosophila yakuba (assembly GCF_016746365.2). Classification (NCBI taxonomy): domain Eukaryota; kingdom Metazoa; phylum Arthropoda; class Insecta; order Diptera; family Drosophilidae; genus Drosophila; species Drosophila yakuba. The sequence continues at coordinate 26,975,346 of NC_052527.2, read as the reverse complement.
TGGTTGCGCCCATAGGCCAAAAATAACAAAAAAAAAAGTGTTTCCAAATATTTACGAAAAGTAACCAGATTGTCTCTAAAATGTCCAAATATGTGTATGGTAAAACCGTTTTGTCTTAACTCTAACGGGACATTCTAAAAATATAGTGTAAAGAGAGAACAACTGTTCATTTTTGCAGCCCAGCGGAGTTTTGATTGCTTTTCGTCACAACAAAAGTTAATTTCAAAGTAATCAAACGTGCGATTAATAGGTCCAATTTTAATTATTTAAAATGAATTTTAAAGTTTCAGGTATTTACTTCAATAAATTCCAATTGTAAAATTCATTGAATTGATTTATCATATTTGTGTATTATGTGAACGTCATTTTCCTAGTTTAAGTAAACTTTTAGATATATTGCCCCCCGATCCCCCCTTAATGAGTTATATCACCGTATTTGTCAATGTTTTAAGGAAATAAAAATCGTAAGTCTAGCTGCAAATATTTGCAAACATACGAGTAAACAATAATAAACTCAAGCTATCTTGCAGTCTTCAAGGTCAAGTTTTCGCCGTATTTTGCTGCTTGTCCTATGTTTTTGTGATGTTTCTTTTGTAATCATCATTTGTGTTTGTCAATTATGTTTCTGTGAACAATTTTGCTTATTATTTTTTTCCCCATACTTTTCTTACCGTTTTCTACAGACGATTCTTGTGACTGCACTTCTTCGCGTATGCACATTCTAGAGCTTTGGTGCGCAGAACAGGGTGCGAATGCGGAAAGAACACGTAGTGTGATACGTTTGGTATCAGAAACCATTAAAAACAAGGGCTATGTAGTTGAGTTGACGATTCTTGAAAACTGTTTGAATTACATTTGCAAAAAAATTATTGCTTTTTGGGTTAAATACAAACGCAATTAAGGTTCAATTGTTAAATTTCAATCCGAATGGCTGAACACTTGTGAAACCATGTTAATTGAGCCTCTTCAAGCAAAGGTTTCAAGTGCGGAACGTGGACGTCCCAAAATTGACTTTGCTGAGTCCTCAAAAAGGACGAAACGTCGTCGGATAGCGCTGCTGGAAAAACACGATGAGTCTGCAGCTTCTGTGTTACCCTTATCCGACACTCCACCGATCCTTAAGTCTTCCGAACCAGATACTGAAAAGGTTTTATCGCTTTTAATGGAGACTGGTATAACCAAACACCAATACTTGGTAATTCGAGAGTTTGTGAATAATGAAGCTTCGTGCAATATATTGCCTAGCTATGAGAAAATTCTCAAACTCAAGAAGTCAAGATACCCAAATGACATAACAGTAGGTGAAACAAATGCAGAAGTGGAGCTGCAGAGTCTTCTAGACAACACAGCTACAAGTATTTTACAGCTTCAAAATACTGTTATTGAAAATTGTCTGTATGGTGTGGAGGATAATTTAACAATGGGGCTTTGATGACAGTACTGGTCACAGTGAATACAAGCAAAAGTTTTCCAACTGTAATGACGATGATAGGTGTATTTTTGCAACATCGTACGTCCCACTTCAGCTTATAGCTGAAAGTAGCGCCAAAATAATATTGAAAAATCCGAGACCATCTTCTACTCGCTATTGTAGGCCAATCAGGATTCAATTGAAAAAGGAAACTGCCTCACTATCCGTTGAAGAAGAACTATACTTCAAAAAGAAAAGTGAGAAGCTAGTGCCAACTGAATTTCAAGTTCTCAATAAAAAATTATTCATCAAGCATACCCTGCAACTTACTATGGTAGATGGTAAAGTGTGAAACGCGTTAAGCAATACGCCCTCAATGAAATGTTTTATATGCGGTGCAAAACCAACGGAAATGAATCAATTAGAAAAATGTCTAGCAAAAAACGTTGATGAAAAGTATTTTGAATTCAGCTTATCGCCACTTCATTCGTACATACGCTTTTTTGAGTACATAATGCACCTATCATACAAGTTGGAAATAAAAATGTGGCAGGCGAGATCAGCAGAATATAAGCTCAATGTACTGCAAAGAAAAGAACGAATCCAAGCGGAATTTCGTGACAAAATGGGAATCATTGTTGATAAACCAAGAGACGGAGGCAAAGGATCTTCCAACGATGGAAATACATCTAGAAAATTTTTTGGAAACCCCAGCTTGGCATCTGAGATTACAGGCATTGATGAAGAAGTCATAACCCGATGCGCAACAATATTGCACGCTTTAGCATCAGGATATTCTATTAATATTCAAAAATTCGAAAGCTATGCTTTGAATACTGCTGAACGGCTAGTAACAAAATATTCATGGTATTATCGTCCAGCAACAGTACATAAAATTTTAATTCACGGTGCGAAGGTGATAGATCATGCGTTGCTGTCAATTGGAGAGCTTTCAGAAGAAGCTGCCGAGTCCAACAATAAGGAAATAAAGAAGTACCGGCTTTAGCATCCTCGAAAAATGTCTCGCATATTAACAAATACCGATTTGATGAACAACCTTCTTTTGCGTTCTGACTCCTTTATAACAGGTCAAAGAAAACTACCAAAAAAAGATAAATCTCAATTCTTTTCGTCGACATTTGATTTGTTAGATGATATTTGTTAAGTTTTTGAATTCAAATTAAAATTCGTTTTAATTTTACTTTTCTAATTAACTTCCGCATGACTGCTGTGCAATGTTTAACTGTCAAGAATACAGCCACACCCGATCTTACTGTACACTGCGCACTGTGAAGATCTTGTGAAGATCTTTACGCGTCTGAACACTGCCCAGCAATCAAGAACATACCCAGGGAGAAAAGGGGCGGAAACTGTGGTTGCAATCACACAGCCAACTACAGTGCCGCCCAATTTCCAAGATGCTGAAGAGTCGTCTCCACCTACAAACCACTACATTAAGGGCCCAACAAGGAATGCCCACATTCGCACCATCAAACACAAACTCAGAAAGCTTATTACCCAGAGCTTCAGGAACTGCTTGAACAAGAAACCGAACACCTCTAGCAACGTACATTGAGTCTGGCAGGAACCAAAATCATCAGCCCTTAGAACAAAATGAAACGAAAACATAAGCCATGTACACCCTGCTAAAAAGCAATTTGGAGTTTATGTCGTTTATTAGAATCACCATGCAAGATATTATGCGGAACCAAAATCTCCTGATACAAATGCATCTATCACAACAGTCTAAATAAATAATGTCTTCCCTACGTATAGCTATGTGGACCGCTAATGGTGTTTCACAAAGTAAACTTGAACTAACTAAATTCTTTTACGAAAAACACATCGACGTAATGCTTATCTCGAAAACACACCTTACAAACAAAAACAACTTTTAAATAAATGGCTTACTTTTTTACGGTACTAATCCGAACCCGATGGTAATGCCCATGGAGGGACAGGGATCCATGAAAGGAGTAGCATGAGGCATTACTATCAAAATGGGTTTTCTGAATTATCTGCAGACCACATCTATAAATATACAGATGGAGGGCAATAACTACCATACCCTAGCCACCGTATATAGTCCCCCCTATTTAAAATAAGGGAAGATCAATTTCTTACTTTTTTCAAATCACTTGGAGACCATTTTCTAGCTGCAGGAGACTACAACGCTAAGCACACACATTGGGGATCGCACCTCGTGAACCCAAAAGCCGCCGTGAATCTGACATTGACAAATCAACCACAACACTGGAATCCATTCTTCTTGCAGCAGCCCAATTTTCTACTCCCCAAACTTACTCAAAAGACACCTATTTAAAAAAGGGCAAATAAAGACATCGAGCATTTAGTCCATGTAAAGCGACGCTTAGTCCGTGAATAGCAAGCTTACAGATTCCCATCAACTAAACCGAGACTAAGAGATGCCACAAAAAAAGCTAACCAAAGCCCTGGAACAAGTAGAGGAGCTTGCCAAACGTCGATACATATAGAAACTATCAACAACAAGCACAAATCTTTCCCTGTGGAGAGCTCGACCAACTCATTGTCCACCGACCGTCATCGTGTCGGCTTTGGGCGGTAGAGTGGGCGTGGCAAAAAGTTTTTTGACAAATCGATAGAAATTTATAAGACCAATAAAAAAATTAAAAAATATTAAAACATTTTTCAAAAGTGTGGGCGTGGCAGCTTTGCGCGGTTTGTGGGCGTGGCAAAAAGTTTTATTGCGAATCGATAGAAACTTACAAGACTAATACAAAAATGAAAAAATATCAAAACATTTCTCAAAAGTGTGGGCGTGGCAGCTTTGGGCGGTTTGTGGGCGTTAGAGTGGGCGTAGCAAAAAGTTTTTTTGCAAATCAAAAGAAATTTAGAAGACTAATACAAAAATGAAAAAATATTAAAACATTTTTCAAAAGTGTGGGCGTGGCAGTTTTGGCGGTTTGTGGGCGTTAGAGTGGGCGTGGCAAAATGAATCGACAAACTTGCGATGCTTCTATGTCTCTGGAGTCTGTATGCTTAATCTCAACTTTCTAGTTTTTGTAGTTCCTGAGATCTTGACGTTCATACGGACGGACAGACGGACGGACAGACGGACATGGCCAGATCGACTCGGCTATTTATCCTGTCCAAGAATATATATACTTTATATGGTCGGAAACGCTTCCTTCTGCCTGCTACATACTTTTCAACGAATCTAGTATACCCTTTTACTCTACGAGTAACGGGTATAATAAGAAGACTAAGAAAAATGTAAAAAATATCGAAACATTTTTCAAAAGCGTGGGCGAGGCAGTTTTGGGCGGTTTGTGGGCCTTAGAGTGGGCGTGGCAGCATGAATGAAACAAATTTGCGCTGCGCCTATGTCTCTGGAGTCTGTATGCTTAATCTCGACTTTCTAGCTTTTATAGTTCCTGAGATCTCGACGTTCATACGGACGGACAGACAGACGGACATGGCCACATCGACTCGGCCATTGATCCTGTCCAAGAATATATATACTTTATATGGTCGGAAACGCTTCCTTTTGCCTGTTACATACTTTTTAACGAATCTTATACTCCACGAATAACGGGTAAAAGATCCTAGTATTTAGTAAAACTTCGAGTCAAATGAATACAATCAGAAAACAGCAACTCAACATTCGAAGTAAGCTCAAATCACCTGTGCAATTTAATATAATGCTTACTGAACTATGCTCCAAATACACTGACGTAACGGTACACTTAGAAACGCTCACGGTAGAAAAGTCATAACGAGGAACAATTTTTATAAACAAACATTGAGATTAGCATATAACTCCCGTTTATATCAAAACGTTATAGACGAATTCTCCGACCATCAGATACGGGTTTCTCAGCATGGCATTTCGAAAGAATTGGGAAAATCAATTACAAAATGAAATGAATAAATAAACAGTTCAAAAGTGTGGGCGTTAGGAGAACGTGGGAAACGTTTTGAAAAAAAAACTTGCACAGCGCAGACGTCACTAACATATGAAAATTAAATTTGTTGTTAAAAATTTATGTTTAGCTATTGAGCTTCTTCAATAGCTGTTGCGAGTAATGAATAGCCGAAGAAAGTTTGTTTATTTTCCGATACTGTTTATTTTGCGAATTGTTTACGGCAGCTAGGGCCGACAAAGAACTAGTCTTTTCCGAAAAACGAAGAAGTGACAATTGGCGGGACAGACAGCCGAAATGCAGCGCCCAAGCTTAACGTAGGTAGATAACAAAGAGAACAAGGAATGAGCGCCGTACGTAAATTTATTGGTGATAAACTTTTTAAACTTATACATTATTACAAGACACTACTATCGGTTTTTATCTTAGATCGTTCTCGATCCGATCTCGAAACAGGCTGACCTCTCGATTCTAATTCCTGATCCAATCAACCTCGGCCAGGAGCTTTTCTTATGAAACTTCTTGAACTTTCAATTATGTTTAGAATAAAAGCTTGATGCAGTTTGATTGAAGCTCAATAAGCTGACCATGGTATGGTCTCCAAGCGGATGCTGTGTTTCTGAGAGTTTGATTATTTATTTTAGCGGGTAGCTAAGCGCTGGCAAAGACAAGGACAAAAGCAAAGACAAAGATTGGAATTTAAAATTTGTTTATAAAATGGGATAGAGTGCTATGTTTGCGGGTTGGATAACTCTCCCCCTTCTAAAATGACGCGTCCCGCTTCATTACGAATTTCGTTTAAACGCTCATTTAATTCTGTTAAAAATACTTCCTCATTATTTGGTTTTTCTAGTTCTGGCCGTTTTTGTTTGGTTACAAATATAAAATATCTGAATTTTATTATTAGTGTAGTAATCAGATATAAAATTATTAAAATTAATAATATAAAAGATAGTTAGAAATTGGTATTACTTATTTTAATGAAGAGATTTAAAATGCTTACATTATCTAGAAAGAGTTCCGATTTATTAGACAGTATGTATCGGATATTTCATAATCTGTAAAGTGGTTATGTATTCAAGAAGTTTACTTTCTATATTGGTATAGGAAATGTTGTTTATTGTGGTTGTACCGGTAAATGTTATTAAAAATGACCCGTTTAGGTGGTGTAACGAACTGTTTTTCTTATTTCGGCTCGCTACTAAATGCAACGGCTAGCTAAGAGATTTTGTTTGTTCGTCCCACCAAATTTATGATTTGTGTGATTGCCCGACCAAGAAGAAGACAGATTCTCAGATTTAACCACTTTTATTTATCGTCACTTGTTGACCAGGATTCGGTGATCCTCGCCGCTGGGTGCACGTCGTTGCTCCCTCGTCGTCCTTCCGTCGTACGCCTGCGTCGCTGCCGACGGGGATCCGTACCGGCTCGCCTGGGGCTTAGGATGTTATGGGGCAGGGTGTATCGTCCACGAGTTAAGCTAGCGCTCCCCTCCGAACCACCGTTGCGACCACTGACTCCACCGTCCCTTTCTGACTACGCTAGGTCCTCGCCGAAGGATAGCCTGCGGGCTCGACCGGGGCTTAGGATGTTATGGGGCAGGGTGTATCGTCCACGAGTTAAGCTAGCGCTTCCCTCCGAACCACCGTTGCGACCACTGACTCCACTGTCCCTTTCTGACCACGCTAGGTCCTTGTGTTCGCTCGTCCTTCGCTGATCTTCACGTGCGGCTATCCACTCTGGATGCCCGCTTGACGCACTTGTGTTCCCGTCGTTTCACTGTCACTCGGTATCGACTCTTCGCGTACTTCTTCGCTTTCCGTATGGCTGTAAGGCCCTCGCGTACTTCTTCTTGACTGTCTGGCTGTAAGGCCCTCGCGTACTTCTTCTTGACTGTCCCGAGCTGCGCCGGCGCCGTCCCTTATATCGGCTGCGGGAATCCCGTTATTTCCCGTTTTGCACACGGCTCGCTCGGGTACAAGGTCCAAACATGTCCCGTTAGTTCACGGTGCGTCCTCTTTGTGCCTGTCCAAAGTCCGCACCGTTACCGTATGACCTCTACGCCCTTGGCGGGTTCGAGTCCAAGGTCCAGCGCGGTACCGTTAATTCACGGTCTCTCCGCTTTGCCGGGGTCCAAGGTCCATTATTTACCGTTCGACCTGACCGCCCTTGGCTCCTCTCGCATTCCAGCCGTCTTCGCTGTTGCTATGCCGATCTCCTACACCCGGATTTGTGGGGAGTTTTAAGACTCCTCACATCTCCCCCTTTCTTCGGAAGATTTCAAAAGAATGCTGCTTCCGGCGGTCCTCTGCTTCGGTGTCTCCTTGCATGGGCAACTTCCTCAATCACCTCTCGTCGACCCTGCGCCCTTTGTTCTCAGCCTGGCAGTCGCAGCTTATTAGACCCCGTCGTTCAGCGTCTTGACTTGGCATCTTGAACCTCCTTGCGCCTTCCTGATCGCAGCCTTACGTCTCAGCGTATTCGAGCATCTCGACGTGGCATCTTGATCCTCACCGTTCCATTGTCCTCACGTCGACCTGCGCCTCCTTGATCTCAGCCCGGCAGCCTCAGCCTAGTAGACCCTGTCGTTCGACGTCTCGACTCGGCATCTTGATCTTTGCGCCCTTCTCCAGCCTCCTGTATCTGTTGCCATCCGCTTCTCGTCACCAGCTCCGCATTTAAACTTGCCGCCTCTTCCTCGCTTCGCATCTCTGGCAACTCCACCGATACTCACCATGATCGACTTATCGATGTTGGCGACCGGCGTTGCCACCTCCGATTCCTACCGATATTGTCCCATCGCTGATTGCGCGATCGAGTTATCGATATTGGCGACCGGCGTTGCCACTTCCTGTTCCGATGTTCCGATGTCGTGCCGATTGCTGCCAATAGTGTGGCAGCGTGTTGAAAATCAATTAAAATCCAGTATTTGTTGTTCCCTATCGATCTCACTATCGATCGACCGCTATTATCGTAGCGCCCCCATCCCGATTTTCTCCAGACACGTGGATTTCGGAGTTACAGCTCAATGGAGGTAAGTTTACGGAATTTATTGTAAGAAAACCGCCATATTTACACATCCTCTCTTTTTTGTAGCTTCTCGGACATGCCATGAAGCCCCTTAATGCTCCAGGGTTGCCGGCCCTGGACACGGGCACCCTGGAGGCCCTTCTTCAGGGATCTCGGATGAAATGCCCCTACATGCTCCGGGCGGCTGCCCCTGGTCCTCAAGCGCCCTGGAGGCCTCCTCTTCCGTCTCCGCGCCTGCGGCAGCCTCGCGTCGATTTGCCGGCCCGCGTGCCTGGCCCCGCGTCCGATTGCTGGCCCGCGTGCCTGGCCCCGCGTCCGCTCGCTGGCCCGCGTGCCTGTTGGCTGCTGAAGATGACTCGCACCTATTTTTTTTACTGTGAGCAACAAAGTGCCCTTACCCTCCCCTGACCCACAACTCTCACAATGTCGTTTTCGCTTTTCAACTTCATTTATTGGGGTACGTACACCTGAATGGCCCCGCCGCGACGCACCTTCAGCCGGAACCGCTGGCCGTCCAGCGCGATCAGCTTGGCCCAGCGGTCCTTGTGGCTTCTTCTCGCCTGGGCCTCGGCCTCCTCGACCACTCTGGGTGGCCACTCCGCGCGCTCGAGCTCCTTCCATGGCTTCCCGCCCAGCGACTGCTGCCTGCGGAGGCATGGTCGCTGCGGTGGCGGTCTTGCCTCGGGGCACGACTCCTGCCGCGCGAGCTTCGGTGGTGGTGGTATGGGCCACACCCACGGACCCTTCTCCGGGTTCTCTCCCGCGTCTTCGACCTCTATCCGTGCGCGAACTTGCGGGTCGCGCGCTCGCTTCTCCACCGGCCTCCATCCGACCGCGCCCACCTCCTCCCACACGCGGGCCTCCGGCGTGTCCTCCGGCGGTGCGGGCCACGTCCAGGTCACCGTTTGCTGGTGCCACCGGCGGCCGCCCAGGCCGATCGTGCGCAGCGTTTGCGCGACGTGCGCCTGGTCCACTTCCCAGGACTGCTGCCGCTCGCACCGGGGCCCCTCCTCATCCTGGGGTGGCGGCGTCGGCGTGCGCGGCGGCGGCGGCGTTGGTGGTGCTGGCGGCGGTGTTGGCGTGCGTGGTGGCGGTGGTGGCTGCGGCTGCGCCGGTGGCGGCGTCGGCGGCTGCGGTTGCGGCGTCGGTGGCTGCGGCATCCCCGGGTGCTGCGGCTCCGGTGTCGGCGGCTGCGGCTGCTGCTGCGTCGGCGGCTGTGACTGCGCCGGTGGCGGCAGCTGCGGCTGTGGCTGCGGCGTCGGTGGCTGCGGCATCTCCGGGTGCTGCGGCTCCGGCGTCGGCGGCTGCGGCTGCTCCTGCTGCTGCTGCGTTGTTGGTGGCGGTGGCGGCTGTGACGGCGGCGGTGGTGTCGGTGGCAACGGCGGCTGCCGTGGTGGCAACGACGGTGCGTGGGGCACCCACAATGCCTCCTCCTCCTCTTGCCACTCCGACAGGCGTTTTTCCCACGCGGCCTTGGCGGCGGCTGCCTTCCGCTCCACCACCATCCGCTCGAACCGCCGCAGCGTGGCGATCCGTGCCTCCGCGAACTCGCGCACCTCCCGCGGGTCCTTCGACGGCATCGCCTCTCCCAGCCGAATCCGACCTGTGTCGCCCGCCGCACGCTGCGGTAGGCCATCCTCGCCTTCGCTCTCCGGCCTCCTTCGTCCTCCTCCGAGGATACCACCGGGGTGACGGTCTCACCCCCGTCGTCCTCCTCGCTCTCTGAGGAGAGGGACACGTAATCCACGGGTTCTTCGTGGATCGCCTCCATCGCCTCGTCCTCCGACAGCTCCGTGTCGGGCACCTCCTCCGTGTCCTCCTGGACCGGGGATGGGGATCGCGACACCAAGGGTGACGCCAGAAGCTGGAGGTAGGACTCGGAGTCCGCCCTCCATATCGCTCCGGGCTGTTCCCCGGTGCCGGTCACCCTCACCTCCCGGTTGTTCTCTACGTAGCTGCTCATCTCGTGCCGACTTGATTTCAAAAGAAAGCCTCTAGCTTTTTCCGCCGCGACGAAACCTCGGTTTTCGATTTATTCCTTTCCGCCGTTATTCCGCGGGGCCTGTACCGGTAACGGGATTCTCCTCCGTGCACCTGCCGGAATTCGCAATTGTGTGCGTTAGCCGTTAACGGTTTTCCGGCTGTGTACCCTCCCTGTCCCGCTCTCGCGCTCCAACGGGCCTTTTGTGTGTGTGTGTGTGTGTGAGTGATTAACTGCGACTTCCGACTTCTCGATACCCTGTATCGTCTTCCCCCTTCTTCGCGAAAGGGTTTTATTGTGGTGTGTCGCTCTCGTTGTCCTCTGGCCCGCCGGCGCCCGCGCTTCCCGGCTTCAAATCGCTAATATGAGCCGTTTTTGTCTTCTTCGTTGTGGCGTGTTCCAAAATACAAATCACCGGCGACGTGAATTTCTTTATTTTGAACGGCCCGTCGAACTTCGGTGCCAGTTTTGCCGCGAAGCCCTCAGCTGCTTTTGATAGGTGGTGCTCCTTGGCCCACACAGTTTCGCCCACCTTGGGTTTCCACGGCCTCCTCCGGAGATTATAGTGGCGCGCCTGATCCTGCGCTGCCTTTTCCATGTTCCTCCGCACCAGTTCGAAGATCTCCTTCAGTTTTCCCGCGTTTTCCGCCGGCGTCTGTGGACATCTGCCCGTTCCGGCCGTCTGTTCGTCGAACAACGCATTCGGCAGCCTCGGTTCTCTTCCCTGCGTTATAAATGCCGGGGAGTATCCAGTGGTTTCTGCCACGCTCGTGTTCACCGCCAACTGCAGCTCTGGCCAGTTCTCGTCCCATGTCCTCTGATCGGCCCCCGTGAACTGCGCGATCATCGTCTTCACGGTCCTGTTGGCCCTTTCGGTCGGGTTTTCTTGTGGAGTGTATGGAGCCGTGAGCTGGTGTTTTACACCCAGCTCCTCCAAAAACCTCTTGAATGCCCTGCTCGTGAACTGGACTCCGTTGTCCGTGATCATGACCTTTGGCACTCCGTACCTGGCCACTATCCGCTCTCGCACGGCCTTTCGTAGCTTCTCGGTGGTCGCCCTACGCATCGGAACGATCTCGGTCCACTTGGAGAACCTGTCCACCAGGACCAGCAGCATCGAATTGCCGTGCTTTGACCTCGGCAATGGGCCCACAAAGTCCGCACATACGGTGGCCCACGGTTCTTCCGGCACCTGTGTCAGCATTTTCCCGGCTGCTTGCAGTTGGTTGGGCTTGTATTTCATGCAGCTCTCGCAGTTCCTTACGTATTTCCTGACGTCTCGGTGCATTCCTGGCTAGTGGTACCTGGCTGCCACCCTCGCCATAGTCTTCCGACTTCCCAGGTGTCCCGCCGTCGGCATGTCGTGGTTCTCGGCCATGACGCGCTGTCTCTCCCTGGTTGGTACACACAGCTTCCATGACACCACATCCTCGTGTCCTGCCCGGTGCGGAATGTGCCTATACAATTGGCCGGCCTCTTCCAGGTAGTCCGGGTACTTTTGGGGCTCCTGCTTCATTTTCCTCCGCATCCCATCTATCCACTTGCACTCCTGCTGTTCGTCCGGTTGCCCTTCTTCCGTTATCCTGCGGCTCGTTTCCTGCAGCGGCTGCCTCGATAGGGCGTCCGCGACGATGTTCAGCTGGCCCTTTCTGTACGAAATCTCGAAGTCGTATTGTTGGAGCTCCAATGCCCATCTCGCGATCCTTCCGGACGGACTCTCGATGCTGTTCAGCCACTTCAGGGCCATGTGATCCGTTATCACTTTGAAATGGTAGCCCTCCAGGTATGGTCTTAATTTCCTGACAGCCCACACTATTGCTAAACATTCCTTCTCTGTTGCAGAATAATTTTTCTCCGCTCCGTTCAGCGATCTGCTGGAGTAGGATATCACCCGCTCGCCTTGCTCGGAGTGCTGTGTGAGGATAGCGCCCAGCCCGTAGTCGCTGGCGTCCGTCTGTAGCACGAACGTCCGTGTGAAGTCGGGGCATGCCAGGATCGGGTCGGCGACCAACCTAGTTTTGACGGCCTCGAATGCTTCTTGGTGGGCGTCAGTCCATTCCCATTTTGCTTGTTTCTTTAGGAGTGCGTTCAGTGGTTGTACCAACGTTGCAAAATTCGGTACAAAATGTCTGTACCACGACGCCACTCCTAGATACTGTCGCAGTTCCTTAACGTTTCCCGGGGGCTTTAGCTGAGCTATTGCCGCTACCTTCTCCGGATCCGTTCCGATGCCCTGATCCGTCACCCGGTGGCCCAGGTATTGTAGCTCCTTTCGAAAGAACTTGCACTTATCTGCGTTAACTTTCAGGTTTGCCGCCCTCAGCCTCCGGAACACCTCCTTCAGGTTACGCTTGTGCTCTTGTAGTGTCCGTCCGATCACAATTATGTCGTCCTGGTACGCAAATGCGTGTGGCATCATCTCTGGTCCTATCACCTGGTCCAACGCCCGCTGGAACGTTGCCGATGCGGAGTGCAGTCCGAACGGCATTACTTTCCATTGGAACAGGCCCTTTGCCGACTTGCTGCTGCCAACGGAATCTGCCAGTACCCGTCCTTCAAATCCAGACTGCTTATGTATTTCGCCTCCCTTAGTTGATCCAGAATGTAGTTGATCATTGGCATCGGGTACGCATCCTTCACGGACTTTGCGTTTATTTGGCGGAAATCCACACACAAGCGCCACTGACCCGTCTTCTTTTTCACCATCACTATGGGAGAGCTGTACGGGCTCCTAGACGGCTCGATGCACCCCTTTTGTAGCAACTCGTCGACCTTGGCGTTGATCTCCACCTGCATCTTCGGGTTCTTCGGGTAGTAGCGCTGTTTGACCGGTTGATCGTCTTTCATCGTGATTCTGTGCACCGCCACCGTTGACGTCCCTTGGACTCTTCCCAAATCTGCTAGCTCTGCCTTCAGGAAGCCGTCTATATCTTCCTCCGCAAAGTCGGTCATCCTTTCCACTACTGCCACTGACAGCTTCTCGCGTGCATTGCTTCGCACCAGCTGTCCCGCCGGTATCGTTGCGCTCAGACCCGCGCATGCTATCCTGGCTCCAACTTTCGTTAGGAAATCCCATCCCAGTACTAGCGCGTCGATGATGTTGTGGAGGATTAGCAGTTGCATTCTTACGGTCCTCTCTCCCAGTCCTACGTCTACTTCGAGCAGCGATGTGACCTCCTCGAACCGTCCATCAGCCATCCGCACCTCTCTTCTCGTGGCTACGACCTCTCCCACTGCCCGCAACCTGTCCGCCAACTCTTCGCTAATAAAGCTTGCTGTGGCTCCGGTGTCCATCGTGGCCTTAACTTCCATTCCGTTTATGAGCACTGTGGCGGACAGTTGCCTTTCTTCCGCCTTCAGCTTGCCCATTAATTTTGAGGGGCAGCACCTTGCGAACCCTGGTTGCCCCTCTGAGGCTGGGGTCGCGTGGCGTTTCCCGATCTTGGGCAGCATTCTGCGGTCTTCCGGCCGATTCGCCCGCACGACCAGCAAAATGTGATCGGTCGGTTCCGACACTCCCGCATCCAGTGCTCCTGGCTTCCGCACCTATGGCAGGCTTGCGCTGGGTTTAGCACAAACCCCCGCCGCGCCGGGTCTGGTCCTCGCCCGTTCGTCTCGTGCCTCGACGGTCCTGTGGGCTCCTCTTGGCACCTTCTGCACACCGTGTGCTGTTCCCCTCTTTGGAAATCCCGCTGGTGGCGGGCTCTTTGGGTCCGCTCTGATTCGAACCGCTCCCTCTGGGAGTCCAGTTCCTCGAATTCGTCGGGCGGACAAACATCCGTAGAGCCGGAGTGCTATTCTCCCTTATCCTCTCCAGGATCTCTTTGTGGGACATCCCCAAGGGCCGCATTAGGGTCTGCATGTTCACCATGTAATCTTTGAAGCATTCGCCATGCCGCTGCTTCCTCTGCCTGACCTGGTCTGCCAACTTCGTCATGAAGCCTCTGGGCAGGAAGAATTCCTGGAAGCTATGGATGAACTCTGCCCATGTCTCCCAGAACCTGTTGTTGGCGATGAACCACTTTAGGGCCCTGCCCTTCAGCAGTTCCGGCATCGCTCGTGGGATCTGGATGATATCCAGGCCGTACGTCATTGCTGACCACTCCACCTGTTCCAGGAACTCCAATGGCTTGTCGTGGCCGTCGTACCGGAAGCTCCACTCCCGCACCTGTTTCGCCACCTTTGCCTTATCCGGAGGGGCTACCCTTGCGATGTCTCGCCGATCGCGGCTGGGCTCCCGCCTCTCCCTTCTCTCGCGGCTGCTTTCCCGCCGTTCACTCCCGGTTTCCTGCCTTTCGGGTCTGCTCCCGCTGGCCTCCATCATGCTGTGGACATCGAGGCTCCCCACCAGGCCTTCCACACCGGTGACTTTGATCTCCGGGGCCGGTCTTCTTGCGTACTCCCTCTCCAACGCCTCGAGTATGGCGACTGTTTCGGGCTCGTCTGTGGTCTGCTGGATAAATTCGGACAGCGTCCTCCGCATATCCTCGACCAACCCTTCGAGCTTAATGCCTAGGGCGCTTGCTATTGCGGGAAAGTCATCCCTCTTCAGGCTGTATAGCCACGATTTCCCCATCTTCTCCTCTGTTCTTTTTGATCAGGACAATCACGGTTGGGCGCCAGATGTAACGAACTGTTTTTCTTATTTCGGCTCGCTACTAAATGCAACGGCTAGCTCAGAGATTTTGTTTGTTCGTCCCACCAAATTTATGATTTGTGTGATTGCCCGACCAAGAAGAAGACAGATTCTCAGATTTAACCACTTTTATTTATCGTCACTTGTTGACCAGGATTCGGTGATCCTCGCCGCTGGGTGCACGTCGTTGCTCCCTCGTCGTCCTTCCGTCGTACGCCTGCGTCGCTGCCGACGGGGATCCGTACCGGCTCGCCTGGGGCTTAGGATGTTATGGGGCAGGGTGTATCGTCCACGAGTTAAGCTAGCGCTCCCCTCCGAACCACCGTTGCGACCACTGACTCCACCGTCCCTTTCTGACTACGCTAGGTCCTCGCCGAAGGATAGCCTGCGGGCTCGACCGGGGCTTAGGATGTTATGGGGCAGGGTGTATCGTCCACGAGTTAAGCTAGCGCTTCCCTCCGAACCACCGTTGCGACCACTGACTCCACTGTCCCTTTCTGACCACGCTAGGTCCTTGTGTTCGCTCGTCCTTCGCTGATCTTCACGTGCGGCGATCCACTCTGGATGCCCGCTTGACGCACTTGATTTCCCGTCGTTTCACTGTCACTCGGTATCGACTCTTCGCGTACTTCTTCGCTTTCCGTATGGCTGTAAGGCCCTCGCGTACTTCTTCTTGACTGTCTGGCTGTAAGGCCCTCGCGTACTTCTTCTTGACTGTCCCGAGCTGCGCCGGCGCCGTCCCTTATATCGGCTGCGGGAATCCCGTTATTTCCCGTTTCGCACACGGCTCGCTCGGGTACAAGGTCCAAACATGTCCCGTTAGTTCACGGTGCGTCCTCTTTGTGCCTGTCCAAAGTCCGCACCGTTACCGTATGACCTCTACGCCCTTGGCGGGTTCGAGTCCAAGGTCCAGCGCGGTACCGTTAATTCACGGTCTCTCCGCTTTGCCGGGGTCCAAGGTCCATTATTTACCGTTCGACCTGACCGCCCTTGGCTCCTCTCGCATTCCAGCCGTCTTCGCTGTTGCTATGCCGATCTCCTACACCCGGATTTGTGGGGAGTTTTAAGACTCCTCACAGTGGTCATTAACAATATTGTAACCATTTACAGAAATGGCACCGATGTTTTCTTAATGGAAAATCTTGGTCAATAAATACATGTTTAAAATCATCAGAAAGAGATTCTATTTCTTTAAACAATTTGGAATTGATAATTAATTGTTTGTTATTATCAATTCCAAAAAGTCATTGATTGTATTTTGAATTAAAACGAGGTCATCATGATCCGGAGTTCCAGCTAACCACTTCCAAACAGTGCCTAATTCAGTAATTCACCTTTTGGATCTAGATGATATTAGCTGTGATAAAATTAGCTCGATAACTTCTAAGTCGTATGCGATTTCCCATTGTGATCTTTTGTTAGTGTCTCTTTTTATGTTTTCTGATTCAACATTGATAATTTCTTTATAAAAACTTAAATTGGTTACGTGGAATAAATCGCTATAGGATTCATAAGCAAGAACATCTTTTTTGTCATTGAACAGGAAAAATTCGTGATTGGAATTATCAATTATTTCTGAAGTGGATATCATAATATCTTTTCATAAACAACTTGTCCTACATGATATTCTTTTTCTTTACGACCTCCATTATGTGTTTCTAATATTTTTTCCTGAGTGTTCTTTAGAATTTTTGGAATGTTTTCATGTTCAATTTTATTATACAGAATATCAAAAGGTTTTTGGTTTGTTGTAGAATGAATGCTCTGATTGAATTCTTTTGCGGCTCTAATAATTATTTCAGAATAGTCAATGAGATTAAATTCTTTCTTTATGCAGTGAGCTAATTCTGTTAATGTTGAATGTGCCCTTTCCAATTTGTCCGTTCGAGGTACTGTGTCTTGGGTCTGCGAAATGTAGAGTTAACACACATCTTTTTGCAACGGATTTAAATTGAGCGAGGTAAAGCTCGGATCATTATCAGTCATAATTACTTTGGCGTTCGAAAATTGCTGGAGTAATTCCATTACTTTATTATCGATGTTTAGTTTATTTTGAATTTCTTTTACTACTAGGAATTTTGAATACGCTTCAATACAAGTTAAGAAAATAAGATTTTGCCCGTAATAAATATCGATGTGTAAATTTTCTCCCTCTTTAGTTGGAATAGGTGCTTTTCCAATGGGAACTTTAATAGGATGTCTTTTATATTTATTTTCGTTGCAAATTTTACAATTTTATCTGTATTCCTTCAATTTGGTAAATAAATTTGGCCAATAATATAATCTATTGATTTGTTTGTAATTTTCGTCTAGTCCTCTTTGAGCTCGACAATGTGTGCCTTCTATTATAATAGGCTTTTCTTCATTACTTTCCACGTCTTGTAGAAATATTTTAGTAAAAAGAAATTTGTTAGTAAAATTATTTTTTAAAGGTAATTGGATATGACAAAGTTCTTCTAAAGTGCAATGAATTCCTACCGTTATGTTTGGTTGTAGATATTCTCTTACTATTGTTATTAAATTTTCTGGCGTATCATATTCGATTTTATGTCGCGTCTTATCAAAAACTTTCAATGTCTCATGTATTGTATACCGCTCCGTTGTTAATAACAGTTGTTGTTGAAACTGATTTTACGGTTTACGGGTCTCTTTTATTACATTTTCGAAACTACTTTCATTGATTGTTTTATATCACTGTTTGTAATATTATTTATTTTTATTTGAGATAATGCATCAGCAACGACATTTGTTGTTCCGGGCTTATATATTATTTTTGGGGTGAAACTTTCTATGAAAGAATTCCATATTTTCATTTCTACGTTTTGGTTTTTATTAGGGATAGTAAAGGATAACGATTGATGGTCATTTTGTATTTCTATACCTATTACTCCATATAAATAATTTCTGAGATTATTAAGAGCCCAAACTATGGCTAACAATTCTTTTTTATTTCTGGCATAAAGTTGTTCGGTTTTATTTAAAGTTTTAGATATGAAAGTAATTGGTTTATTATCCTGTGATAAAACCGCTCCGATTACTACGTCTGATGCGTCTGTTGTCAAAGTGAATTTTTTGTTATAATCTGGTTGAACTAATTATCTTTAAGTTCGTTAAAAGCTTTTACAGCTGGTTCATCTAACTGTTTTAAAATTTTTGTTGACATTTTCCTAAAAAATTTTCCATTATCTCCTCCTAAGTATTTGGTTAAGGGTTTAGCAATTTTTGCATAGTTTCGGACAAATTTTCGGTAATATCCAGTGAGGCCTAGGAAACTTCGAAGTTCTCTAATATTTTGGGGAATCGAATACTTCATAATTGTACAAATTCTTTCAGGATCCGTTTTAATTACATTGTGAAAAACAATATAACCAAGAAATGCTGTTTCTAATTTAAAGAATTTAGATTTTTCAAGAGAAATTTTAATATTTGCTTATTGTAAAATATTAATTATTTGAATTAGATCGGTATAGTGTTGTTCAATGGTATTTGAAAAGATTAATATGTCATTCATATAAACATAACAAGTTATTCCAACTTGTTCTCTTAATATATCGTCCATCTTCAAACCAGAGGTTACACCACACGCCACCTTCACTCCCGCCATCGCTAAACCTGCTATAACAGCAGCTATGCCCCCGCTATGGTCGGTAGTTCAGTCTGAGGGGGGGAGAGGTACCGCCTCAGCGTTTACCCTCGGCGGTCCCCCGCCAAAGCCGCCTCGACAACCGGAGACCTAGTAGAGGTCCAGCAATACTTTGGTACGATCACGGGAATGCCGAGTGGTCGTATCATGTAACATTAAGTGCTGAAACAAGCAAACACCAGCTCCATTAAAACGCATCCGCTCCAAATCCATTTTAGCCCGGTCAGCAGAAACCAAATGTAAAAGACGAATTAAAGCTTGAAAATAAAAAGAATATTCATTGAGAATTCAGAACTTAACAGCAACGGACGTTTACTTTGGGAACAGTTCTATTCACCTTAACTAAGAACTACTCATCCAATCTCCCGAACCCTACGCTAATATGGAAATAACTCGCGCCATAATTCAGATCGCTACAGAATATTGCAAAATAATTAATAAATATAAAGTGGATGAAATAAGAGGAAAGCAGTACGACATACTATCCTAAGATAAACCTCCCGGGAAAAAAGGAGGTTATCGTTAAACGGCTCAATAGCTAAAACTATGAAACCTCCACCGTCGACATCTTGCATAGCTACCAGGAGCAAAGGGGCTAAAGGCAAGGCTAAGAATCCATCGAGCCAAAAAATTTTAGAGAAACATTTGGTAGTAAGTTTCCCTGTCTCAGGATTCTGTCTGAAAACGAGTATAATAAGAATCACAAAGGCCTATTCATTGTCGGCATAGACAAGTATTTAGATACGCCTGGCAGAAAAACCATAGACCAATTTTAGTCTGGAATGGGGTTTAACATAAGCAAGATCACCATGCAGTTCGGCAGCCAAGGTGAATGAGCTTGCAAAAATAGAGAGTTAACTGAGCAGGGGTACATCCCAAAAGTTTTTATAACTGTGTCTGCTTACATTATATTTTATATGCAAACCCATATATCAAATGGGGATCTTTTAAAGCAAATAAAATCTGAATCTCTAATATCGGAAGCTAAACGGTTAATATAAATATAAAAACAAGGGAGAAATACCTAATACCCGTTAATAAAAAAATTTACACAGTGACAGTTTTTGGTGATTATTGGCAAATCGAAAGAAATTTACTACAGTAAAAAATGTGATAAAATATCGAAACATTTTTCAAAAGTGTGGTCGTGAGAGTTTTGGGAGGATTATGGGCGTTAGATTAGGCGTGGCAAAATTTTTTCTGCAAATCTATAGAAATTTACAACGCTAATGAAAAAATCAAAAAATATCAAAACATTTTTGAAAAGTGTCTGTCTTGGGCGGTTTGTGGGCGTTAGAGTTGGCGTTGCAAAATATATTTTTGCAAAACGATATAAATGTATATAACTAATAAAAAAAAGTCAACATTTTTCAAAAGTGTGAGCGTGCCTGTTTTGGGCCGTTAGAGTGGGCGTTGCAACATGGGTCAAGAAACTTGCGTTTTTGTCTTTATAATCTGTATGCTGATTTTCAACATTATAGTTCCTGAGATCTCGACATTCATACAGACAGACGGACATGGCCAGATCGACTCGGCTATTGATCCTAATCAAAAAAGTGTATACTTTTATGGTCGGAAACGGTTTCTTTTGCCTGTTGCATACTTTTTACTTTTTACTAGTATACAATCTTATAATAACAACATGGAACTAGTTCCAACATGCAGGGTTAAGATCATTTTCTATGGGCAGGAACTACCTAAAAAAATATAATTTTTTCAAAGGCGATTCAATAGGTTTTACACTTCGCACATGCTTTCGTTTCGCACATACCGCTAAGCACTGCAAGGGCCTGAAAAAGTGGTTCAAGTGCGGAGTTGAAAATGTCAAAGACGTGGTATGGATAGAGTGCGCAAACTACAAAGGTGAACATGTTGCCACAGATCCGTATTGTCCGGCCAGAAATAAAGGATATACGATTCAAAAAGCGAAAACACTGGGGAACCTAATTTACATCATGTAAAAACAATATTGACTTAGCCATCATATCTGAA
Organism: Drosophila yakuba; assembly: GCF_016746365.2. Classification (NCBI taxonomy): domain Eukaryota; kingdom Metazoa; phylum Arthropoda; class Insecta; order Diptera; family Drosophilidae; genus Drosophila; species Drosophila yakuba. The sequence goes on along the minus strand of NC_052527.2, from coordinate 26,954,748 downwards.
TTCTAAATCAGGGACAACACAGATTGCAGCAGACTATAATTTCTTTGGAAAACCAAGAGGGAATGGTTACCACCGTATCCATTGGTTGGATTCTATATTAAACACATAAAAAAATTTGAATCCGAAAGTCTGTTGTGTAAAGAACTGATTTCTTGATTTCTGCTCGCTACGGATTGTAGCTGCTAGCTCAGAGAGTTTGTTTGTTCGTCCAAAGTAATCCAGGCCTGTCTACTTGAATGGCCAACCACATGCCTCCAAGCGATTCATTGGCAGGGGTCCCATTATCGGCGGCGCCAGCCGCGCTCGTTGCAGCTTGCATACGCTGCACTCGGAGATCACTCCTTTTAGTAATCGTCGCAGCTTCGTTATCCAGAACCTCGTCCGAATCTCTGCGTTCGTGGCATCCGTGTTTTGATGCCTCATACATTCGTGCACCTGGTGTACAATCATCCTCGCCAAGACGTGTCGGTGTGATAAGATCATCGGCCTTCTGGCAATGTACGGCATGCACAGCGCGTCGTCGATCCTATCGTATGCTCGTAGGACTACCTTTTCATCCACGTAGGACGTCAGCCCTCGAATGTCGCTTGTGTTGGCGACGCTCTCGTTCTTCGCTGCGGCTCGCATCTCCTCAGGGAACGCCTCTCGTTGGTCCCGGCGAACCAATAGGTACTCAGCTTCCTCGCACTTGGTCGCTGTGAGGCCATACTTCTCGCGCTCAGCTCTCTCCACGGCTCCTCAGCTCAGATGTCCACGGCATCGGCGCGTGAACCTCAATACCTAAGCTGTGGTCCTCAACAGCCGAGAATAGCTCGAAAATCTCTGAAACGAAATAAATACATCGCTTATACCGACAAGCGCAAACTCGCTCGGCATCTTTTCTTCGTCGTCTACACCTCCATTGTTGTCTGGTGCAGGTCCTGGCAAAATGTCCGCTGGCTGCCATAGGATGGCCGGTCCTCTCAGCCAACGTGAACTCTCGCTCAGATATACGCCGGCTCACGCTCTAGTCGCGACATCTGCCATGTTGTCGGCGGTCGGTACCCATTTCCACTGGGGCTCCCTTGTCGACTTCAAGATCTCCGCGATCCGGTTGCCGACGAACTGCTTAAATCGGCGATGGGTGCTACCGATCCAACGCAGCACTGTTTTGGAGTCTGTCCATAGCACGACGTCCCTGATAGCTACGCTGTGTTCCTGTTTGACAGCGTCTATCAGCCTCGTCCCTAGAACTGCTGCCTGCAGCTCCAACCGTGGAATTGACATGGTTCTCATTGGGGCGCACTTCGTCCTAGCGGAGACGATCCTCACTCGCACGTCGTTGTCGTCGTAGGTGACTCTCCAATACGCCACCGCTGAAAATGCGGACTGACTGGAAATACGTGTAGCTTTCACCTCACCAGGTCCAAAATAATGACGAGTGCATCTGAATTTTTCCACGTTCTTCATTTCGCGACGCCGGTTCGTAAACGCGTGAAATATTTCTTCAGGAAGAGGGTCGTCCCAGGAAATCTTCTGCCTCCAAACCTCTCGCAATAATAACTTGTCCGTTATCATGAGGCAGCAGAGGAATCCCAGTGGGTCAAACGTTGACATCACAAGACTTAAGAATTCCGTCTTAGTAGGGATCCGTGTACCGCTAGCTGGAACTCGATGGTATCTCACGTTGAACCGGAACTCGTCAGTGGCCACCGCATTCCCAATTTTTTTTGCTCAGCCTCGCCCCATCCGATGCTTCTAGGTGGTCCAAGTGACTCCTCTACGGTGGGCGAGCTGGAACTAAACTGACATAGTTCGAATCCAGCTTCTGCGTGTATATTCTTCACCCGGGTAGGTACGCTAATAGCCTCGTCCTCCGTCGAGAAGCTATCCACTTAGTCGCCGACGTAGTAGTAGTCGTTGATGGCTTTTATTGCTCGGGGGTCAGAATCCAGGAACCGACTGGCATTCAAAGTCTTGACGTAATGAGCTGCGCTCGATGAACACGCTGCACCAATCGTCATGACGCACATCTCGTACACGTCGGGTTTCCGCTGGTTGTCGCCATCTCGCCACAAAAATCGTTGTGTACACCTGTCTTCTGGCCGGATCATCACCTGGTGAAACCTCTCCTTGATGTTACCGCCGACTCCGACTACAACTTCTCTGAAATGAAAGAGAATTCTGGCAAGGGCTTGTAGTGTTGCGGACCCTTGGCCAGTGCTGAATTTAACGACGCGTCGCCAACTTACGGTGCTGCGTCGAAGACCAGTCGGATCTTTCCCTGCTTGTTGGGGTTCTCGACTCCAAAATGTGGCAGGTACCAATGCCTGACGCCTTCCACAGCGGTTTCACGATGTCCTAATCGTCGAGCGTATCCTTTGACTACATAATCGATTGGATGATCCTTTTGTATTCCTGTGCGAACTGCCCGTTGCGCTTCATCTTCTTTTCGATGTTGACCAGCCGATAGTATGCCATCTCATAGCTTCGTGGCCATCCTTCCAGAGCAATCCTTTCTGGTATCTTCGGCCTAATCTCACCGTGGTGTCCTCGAGTGTTCTTTGGGCCCGCATGTTGTCGCTGTCTGCGACTGGTGGCGCGGCTCTGACACCAAAGTTCTCCACATCGAAGTAATCTTCCACCATCTCCTCCATGTTATCGTCCGACGACACTGCTAGAAAACAAGACCTCGGTGATGGCGTGGTTTGCTGTCCGCGAACTGGTCCAAACACAACCCAGCCTAACTCCGTTGCGGCCGCATATGGTCCCTTTTGGGAGAATCGCCTCGTTCTCATGGGCAGTCCTAAGTGCTCCTGATCCAGCCCAACTAACAGCTTCGGCAGTACATTGCTGTAGGGCTACATCGGAAGGCGTGCACCTGCGAGTACACCCTTCACGTCACGCTGATGTAGGCTCTGCATCGGCAAACTCAGGTTTGATATGGCGTATACATTCCGTAGCGCATGGCGGGTAGGCTTACCCGCTCCACTGATCTGTAGATTTACTAAATTGGTGGGCTCACTGGTTGCTCTTCCTCCGAACCATTGGACGTTGAGTTGTCGACGTACTCCATGCACGCCAAGGTCTCGCAGCAGCTCATCGTCGACCATCGACAGAAGAGCCCTCGTCCAGCAGCGCGTACGTGTCAACTTGCCGCCCACCTCCGTATAGCGTCACCGGCAGTATTCGGAATAACTCAAGTTCCTTTCGAACCGGCGGCCGTCGATCATCGTTGTCTGCTCCATGCAGAAGACGATGATGGTTCCCTCTGCATCCGTTTATTGTGCACTCGCCGTGCGCGTTGCAGGTCCTGGTCATATGACCACAGCGTAGACACCTGAAACAAAGACGGTGCCTTCCCACAATTTTTCACCTGTTTGGTGGCGAGGCTCGCTTGAACTCCTCACAGTTCCTGACTGCATGTTGCCCCTCACACACCGGGAAATTTCTGCAGGTGCTCGTCTCCTCCTTGATCGCGGTCGATGCTGGCATGAAGCAAGCGACGTCTTGGCACCTTCCCTTCGGTATCCGTGACCATACATACGACCTTCCCGTAGTCCGTTAATCACGCGCTGAAGTGCACGACGGTCGGATATGGTTTGATACACGCAGCACTTCTTGCCCACTCTACGCGCTTGCTGGTTGGGAGCTTGGCCACAAGTTTATCCATTTTTGCTGACTGCAAATTGTTCCCCAAATTACTTACTCTGGTAGCGAACGGAATGAGCTTTGCTATGTTGTCATCCGTAATTTGAGGGACGTCGCGTATGCTGTTTAGCTGGCTGCGTATAAGCCGCTCCGGTCGGCCTTATCTGGATCGCAGTTGCTCCACCGCGGCATTAACGTTGCTGGGATGGATCCACAGCGACTTCACTGTCTCGCGTGCATCGTCCTTCAGCAAGCGTAGGTTGTTTTCCAGGTCCGTGCATCGGTACGCATGCGTTGTCTCCGTAAATTCACAATAAAATATGGGCCAATCCTCCGGCTGTCCACCGAGGGCTGGCAAATCCGTCAGCTGATACCGGGGTATCAGCTGTCTGCGTCTACCTGCTCGCTGCCTGCGTGATCTGGGTCCTACTTTATTATATTCTGCTGCTGTCTGCGGCTCCTTCACGCTGTCTGCGTGCTCCGGCAACTCTTTGACTGGTGGCCGCTGTCTGCTTTTCCTCCAGCGCCAGTTGCACTTGCAGTTTTAACCTCGGACTGCGAATAAAAGCTGTTGTCGTTGGCCCATCCAGGAGTTGCAAAAAACCAACCCGCTGACTGCTTGTTCGAGTAGGTATGGGTGATTTTATTCTGAGAATGGTTACAGTGAGACATAAAATATTTCAAAGAATTGATCGCTCACCGCAGTGTATCCTCCTATAATCCCTGACCTCAGACAATGTATAAAAAAGTTCGCAAAATATGGCGGCGATCGGTAAACTTAATATGACCACTTCTTCATGGGTCAAAAATCCATCTTCAATGTAAAATACTATACTATATACTATAAACTATTGATAATCAAATTCGACCAGCAACATCGGCAATGGATGCAGGCTTCATATGTCTTAACGATGGTTCACCAACCTTTTCCCTCAGTCCAGTCCAATATTGGGTTTTAGATCTAACCTCCTGTAATAGAAGCGATCTTAACATTTCCTCAATTATTACGAACAGCAATTTCCCAATTGAAATCATAATTGACAACATAAGTACAAATGCCACACCATAAAAAACTCTCCACAATAGAGTGAGTTCTGTCTTCGAAAGTGTACATTTTTCATGCCTAGACACACATAAACAAACATTTTTAAAATCACGGGACCAAACGAATACGAGCCAAAAAAGTGGTGGTGTCCACAAGCGGAAACGCTTCTCCGACTCAGATTCTTCAATAGTTCCAAACTTTCGACCTATCGATCTTCTAAGCGTTTTGTTAAGATAACAGAAAGGCTGATAAAAATTGTTTTAGACCACCACATCTCATGTAACCGCCTACTACCTATGCTTTCAGAAAATCCTGCATAAACGGCCTTATAAATAAATGTGATAAAATATCGAAACATTTTCCAAAAGTGTGGTCGTGAGAGTTTTGGGAGAATTGTGGGCGTTAGATTAGGCGTGGCAAAATTTTTTCTGCAAATCTATAGAAATTTACAACACTAATAAAAAAATGAACAAATATAAAAACATTTTTGAAAAGTGTCTGTCTTGGGCGGTTTGTGGGCGTTAGAGTTGGCGTGGCAAAAAATGTTTTTACAAAACGATATAAATTTATATAACTAATAAAAAAAAGTCAACATTTTACACTTCGTACAGTGTTTCCTATGCTTTCGTTTCAAACATACCGCCAAGCACTGCAAGGGCCTGAAAAAGTGCTTTAAGTGCGGAGTTGAAAATGTCAAAGACGTGGTATGGATAGAGTGCGCAAACTGCAAAGGTGAACATGTTGCCACAGATCCGTATTGTCCGGCCGGAAATAAAGCATATACGATTCAAAAAGCGAAAACACTGGGGAACCTAACTTAGCCATCTTATCTGAATTCTAAATCAGGGACAACACAGATTGCAGCAGACTATAATTTCTTTGGAAAACCAAGAGGGAATGGTTACCACCGTAGCCATTGGTTGGATTCTATATTAAACACATAAAAAAAATTGAATTCGGAAGTCTGTTGTGAAAAGAACTGATTTCTGCTTTCTACGGATTGCAACTGCTAGCTCAGAGAGCCACCAAATTTATGATTTGAGTGATTGCCCGACCAAAGAGAAAACAGAGTTTCTGATTTAGAATAGCCTTTATTTAGTACCACTTCGATAACAGGAACTCCCTGCGATCCCCGCCTTCGGATGCGCGTCGCCGCTCCTTCGTTGTCCTTCCACTCCACAATGACTCCACCGTCCCTTTCTGACCACGGTAGGTCCTGGTGTTTGCTTGTCCTTCGCTTGTGGATATCCGCTTCGGATGCCCGCTTCGACGCTCACTTGTCGGTCACCTGTTCCGGGTCTCGTTCTTCGTACTTTAACTGTTCACTATTCCGCTGTCGACCTCCGCGTACTTTCACTGACCGCTTAACTGTATAGCTCTCCACGCACTTTTCCCGATTCTGTCCTTTTCCTGAACGAGAGTGTTGTTCTCCGCGCACTTTCTTAATTGACCGTCCCGAGCTGCGCCTGCGCCGTTTCTTTTATATGCCGCGGGAATCCCGCTATTTCCCTTTTTGCGCACGGCTCGCTCGGGTACAAGGTCCAACTTATTTCCCCTTAGTTCACGCTGCGTCCTCTTTATGCTCGTCCAAAAGTCCACACCGTTGCCAGTCCAAGGTCCAGCGCGGTACCGTTAGTTCACGGTCTCTCCGCTTTGCCGGGATCCAAGGTTCATTATCTACCGTCAGACCTGACTGCCCTTGACTCCTCTCGCAATCCAGCCGTCTTCTCTGTTGCAAGGTCGATCTCCTGCACCCGGATTTGTGGGGAGTTTTAAGACTCCTCACATTTGACATCCTCACAATTGCAACATATTCATCCTATATATTCCACCTACCATTTCAAAGGAACACTTCAAATATGGTCTCAGGGATCTATTTAATTATGCCGCTAACTTTCTCAACCCTAGAATAGTTGGACTTCAACTCAAAATCAACATCGTGGAGATCCGCAATTAGTGACCAAAAGGGCCACATTGTATAAAAATCGGCAATGGATGCAGGCTTCATATGTCTTAACGATGGTTCACCAACCTTTTCCCTCAGTCCAGTCCAATATTGGTTTTTAGTTCTAACCTCCTGTAACAGAAGCGATCTTAACATTTCCTCAAATATTACGAACAGCAATTTCCCAATTGAAATCATAATTGACAACATAAGTACAAATGCCACAACATAAAAAACTCTCCACAATAGAGTGAGTTTTGTCTTCGAAAGTGTACATTTTTCATGCCTAGACACACATAAACAAACATTTTTAAAATCACGGGACCAAACGAATACGAGCCAAGTGGTGGTGTCCAGAAGCGGAAACGCTTCTCCGACTCAGATTCTTCAATAGTTTCAAGCTTTAGACCTATCGATCTTCTAAGCGTTTTGTTTAAGATAACAGAAAGGCTGATAAAAATTGTTTTAGACCACCACATCTCATGTAACCGCCTACTACCTATGCTTTCAGAAAATCCTGCATAAACGGCCTTATAAATAAATGTGATAAAATATCGAAAAATTTTTCAAAAGTGTGGTCGTGAGAGTTTTGGGAGGATTGTGGGCGTTAGATTAGGCGTGGCAAAATTTTTTCTGCAAATCTATAGAAATTTACAACACTAATAAAAAAATGAACAAATATCAAAACATTTTTGAAAAGTGTCTGTCTTGGGCTGTTTGTGGGCGTTAGAGTTGGCGTGGCAAAAAATGTTTTTACAAAACGATATAAATTTATATAACTAATAAAAAAATGTCAACATTTTACACTTCGTACAGTGTTTCCTATGCTTTCGTTTCAAACATACCGCCAAGCACTGCAAGGGCCTGAAAAAGTGCTTTAAGTGCGGAGTTGAAAATGTCAAAGACGTGGTATGGATAGAGTGCGCAAACTGCAAAGGTGAACATGTTGCCACAGATCCGTATTGTCCGGCCAGAAATAAAGCATATACGATTCAAAAAGCGAAAACACTGGGGAACCTAACTTAGCCATCTTATCTGAATTCTAAATCAGGGACAACACAGATTGCAGCAGACTATAATTTCTTTGGAAAACCAAGAGGGAATGGTTACCACCGTAGCCATTGGTTGGATTCTATATTAAACACATAAAAAAAATTGAATTCGGAAGTCTGTTGTGAAAAGAACTGATTTCTGCTTGCTACGGATTGCAACTGCTAGCTCAGAGAGCCACCAAATTTATGATTTGAGTGATTGCCCGACCAAAGAGAAAACAGAGTTTCTGATTTAGAGTAGCCTTTATTTAGTACCACTTCGATAACAGGAACTCCCTGCGATCCTCGCCTTCGGATGCGCGTCGCCGCTCCTTTGTTGTCCTTCCACTCCACAATGACTCCACCGTCCCTTTCTGACCACGGTAAGTCCTGGTGTTTGCTTGTCCTTCGCTTGTGGATATCCGCTTCGGATGCCCGCTTCGACGCTCACTTGTCGTTCACCTGTTCCGGGTCTCGTTCTGCGTACTTTAACTGTTCACTATTCCGCTGTCGACCTCCGCGTACTTTCACTGACCGCTTAACTGTATAGTTCTCCACGCACTTTTCCCGAGTCCGTCCTTTTCCTGAACGAGAGTGTTATTCTCCGCGCACTTTCTTGATTGACCGTCCCGAGCTGCGCCTGCGCCGTTTCTTTTATATGCCGCGGGAATCCCGCTATTTCCCTTTTTGCGCACGGCTCGCTCGGGTACAAGGTCCAATTTATTTACCCTTAGTTCACGCTGCGTCCTCTTTATGCTCGTCCAAAAGTCCACACCGTTTCCAGTCCAAGGTCCAGCGCGGTACCGTTAGTTCACGGTCTCTCCGCTTTGCCGGGATCCAAGGTTCATTATCTACCGTCAGACCTGACTGCCCTTGACTCCTCTCGCAATCCAGCCGTCTTCTCTGTTGCAAGGCCGATCTCCTGCACCCGGATTTGTGGGGAGTTTTAAGACTCCTCACATTTGACATCCTCACAATTGCAACATATTCATCCTATATATTCCACCTACCATTTCAAAGGAACACTTCAAATATGGTCTCAGGGATCTATTTAATTATGCCGCTAACTTTCTCAACCCTAGAATAGTTGGACTTCAACTCAAAATCAACATCGTGGAGATCCGCAATTAGTGACCAAAAGGGCCACATTGTATAAAAATCGGCAATGGATGCAGGCTTCATATGTCTTAACGATGGTTCACCAACCTTTTCCCTCAGTCCAGTTCAATATTGGTTTTTAGTTCTAACCTCCTGTAACAGAAGCGATCTTAACATTTCCTCAAATATTACGAACAGCAATTTCCCAATTGAAATCATAATTGACAACATAAGTACAAATGCCACAACATAAAAAATTCTCCACAATAGAGTGAGTTCTGTCTTCGAAAGTGTACATTTTTCATGCCTAGACACACAAAAACAAACATTTGTAAAATCACGGGACCAAACGAATACGAGCCAAAAAAGTGGTGGTGTCCAAAAGCGGAAACGCTTCACCGACTCATATTCTTCAACAATTTTAAACTGTAGACCTATCGATCTTCTAGGCGTTTTGTTTAAAATAACAGAAAGGCTGATGAAAATTGTTTTGGACCACCACATCTTGTGTAACCGCCTACTACCTATGCTTTCAAGAAATCCAGGGGTACCACTGTCTGCATAAACCGCCTTATAAATAAATGTGATACAATATCGAAACATTTTTCAAAGGTGTGGTCGTGAGAGTTTTGGGAGGATTGTGGGCGTTAGATTAGGCGTGGCAAATTTTTTTCTGCAAATCTATAGAAATTTACAACACTAATAAAAAAATGAACAAATATCAAAACATTTTTGAAAAGTGTCTGTCTGCATAAACCGCCTTATAAATAAATGTGATACAATATCGAAACATTTTTCAAAGGTGTGGTCGTGAGAGTTTTGGGAGGATTGTGGGCGTTAGATTAGGCGTGGCAAATTTTTTTCTGCAAATCTATAGAAATTTACAACACTAATAAAAAAATGAACAAATATCAAAACATTTTTGAAAAGTGTCTGTCTTGGGAGGATTGTGGGCGTTAGATTAGGCGTGGCAAATTTTTTTCTGCAAATCTATAGAAATTTACAACACTAATAAAAAAATGAACAATTATCAAAACATTTTTGAAAAGTGTCTGTCTTGGGCGGTTTGTGGGCGTTAGAGTTGGCGTGGCAAAAAATGTTTTTGCAAAACGATATAAATGTATATAACTAATAAAAAAAATGTCAACATTTTTCAAAAGTGTGAGCGTGGCAGTTTAGGGCCGTTAGAGTGGGCGTTGCAACATGGGTCAAGAAACTTGCGTTTTTGTCTTTAGAATCTGTATGCTGATTTTCAACATTATAGTTCCTGAGATCTCGACTTTCATACGGACAGACGGACATGACCAGATCGACTCGGCTATTGATCCTAATCAAAAAAGTATATACTTTTATTACTTTTGCCTGTACGGCTAAGCTACCAGCGATAGACAAAGCCCGAGACTATTTCCTCTCGGTATTATAATTGCAAACACGATTTTTTAACATTTTCTGGTTGAAACTGGAAAAACAATATTATTTAAAAAAATAAAAATATAATGCAACGCAATGAATTAAAATATGCGAATGTAATTGATGGGATGTTTCCACGTTCAACCGACCAAGAAGACCCTGGTCCCTTTCGCGAAGTTTGGTTTAATGAACGGTGGCATCTATCTAATAAGGAAAAAACTTTCGAATGCGTTGTCACCTCACTGACTTTCGGGAGCACCCCTATCTGTGGCTTCTAGAAAGCAGGGGTCACAAGCTTCAAGAAAGTAAACGTTTTAACGAAAATTAAAACTCTTCTAAATTCTAGACCGTTATTCTCTATGTTCTTAGATCCCTTAGACCTGTTAGCGCCGACACGAGAGCACTTTTTGATCGGCAGGAAACTTTTGTCCATAAAGAGCACCAAAAACGGAAAAAGTGAGAATATTATGCGGCTTGGCGAAATTAAATATGTTTATCCGGGAGCTGACGGCAACGACCAAGTAGCGGACGTTTGCAGGGCTCGCGACCTGGCCTAACTCGTCTATAGCGTTCGCTTTTGTTATAGCTTAATATTTAGTGTTATGCAAAGGCTATAAATTTAAAATGTAAATGTAAAGAAAATATACTTCTGTTAAGTTTCTGGTACAGGTTATATTGTGCAAAAAATGGTGACTGAATGACAAAATGATTCAACAACATGTATAACACCGAGTTTGGAAATTAATGATTCACCACCTCTAGTAATTACAAAGTTGTCAATAACACAATGCAAAGACCTGTAAAATAGGTTTTTGAAAATATAAAATAAATATCGAATCGATGATAATTCCCTTTTAAAAAAATTATTAAAGAAATACATCACCCGAAAATATTGATATATCGAGTATTCTATCGAAGCAGAGGCACAAATTGCAAATCTAGAGCTTTGTTACAGTTTTAATTCCAATGTTCTCAAATACTTTTTTACTCCTCTTTGACCATATTTACATATTTACAAACAACACCTTTGGCCCTCCTTTAATTTAAATGAATTACTTTATATTTTATAAGTATTTTTCTTCACGTTAACTTTTGGCGTCGTACTTATCGACTCATGCCAAATGGAAATATCTTGTTGCCGACGGCCAAATTTTGTTATTTGAATGATCTTGTGGTGGTGTGGAATAACCATCAATAGGTCACTGTGTAAACTATTATTTGCCATGGTAAATAAGATCTGGTTTTAATATAAAAAAGACATTTACTTTTACAATTTATCACGTGATGGTCAGGGGGGTTGCGGTGCGAGTCACGGTATGTCACATAGGGGGGGGTGGGGGTCAAAATGGCCCAAAATTAGCGTCGCGAGGTTTATGGACGGCCCCTATGTGAACAGTGGTGACCGGGATCTGGAAAAGACCAACGTGTTCCCATCACTCCCATCCAATCGCTCAGCGTCCCCGTCTTGGCCGAAATTCTAGGACCTACCACTCAAGGCCATAGGCTTTCAACATGAGGCAACCGACGTCTAAGATTATGTTAAATTCCTATTGTCAGCAATTATACATAGCACAATTATATCGTATCTATTCGATAGTGGCCTGTACGATTCGGTACCTAACTTGTTCTTAAATCGAACAGCAAAAGCCATTCAAAAAAACTTATCCGACACACTACACAATCGTTAACTCATTCTTTTTTTTTTTTTTTTTAAAGCGCGAGTCCCACGGCCACACCTCCCGCACAACCGACCGAGGGGCGCTACCGTGTATCGTACGGCTCGAATCGCAGGAAGATTGACGCGATATAGAAGACAGTAAAGGACGAGGAAATATATGTATATAGTAGTAAGATCTAAGAATTCGTTAAGTATGTTAGTATTGATCGCTTTGAAAACGGCAGAGAGTCAGAACTAGAGATAATTGGATACAATCTATTAAAGTCAGAACATAATACTCTGTAGGGATCATGCAACTCATAATTAGATCTACAATGATTTAAAATTAGAGGTACGTTATTTCTAGTAAATCTGGTAAATCTGCTCGAAACAGTGAACTTTAGCCGACTAACCAAGTCGGGACTTCACCACGAATAAGGTTAAAAAAATGTTCCAAGCATCGTTCTACGGTTAGCTAAGGAGGGTAAGTTAATTAACATTAGTCTACTTGAATAAGGTTTGCATCCTAATTAAGGCGCCATAAGGCAAAAAGTAAGAAGTTCTTTTGAACCGATTCGATGCGGTCCGAGTAAACAGGCGGGACTCCAAACAGGTGATCCATACTCGAGGATCGGACGGACTAGAGAAATAAATAAGGTTTTGGTCAATGAAGGATCATCAAATTCCTTTGACCACCGTTTTATAAAACCAAGCACACCTCTGGCCTTATTGACAATAGACGAAATATGGTCTGAAAATTTAAGTTTAGGGTCCAGAAGAACACCAAGATCATCAAGATGTGTTATTCTGTCCAAAGAGCACCCACTTAAAGTGTCCGTATAAATGACATCTGTTTGAAGATTATTTTTGAAGCCCTGTACTACGAAGGAGGTTAGCTCCAGAAGGTTAGTAGTTGTTGATCTGCGATTCATGAACCCATGCTGACATGGTGATATAATTGACCTACAAAGGTGCTGCAAATGAGGAGTGATAACGTTTTCAAAAAGCTTAGGGATAGCAGACAATTTGGAGATTCCTCTGTAATTGCTTGCATCCGATTTGCTACCTTTTTTATGGAGAGGGATCACAAAGGACTCCTTCCATATGGGGGAACTGTGTAGATTCCAAAGATAAGTTAAACAGTTTTAGTAGAGGCTTGCACAAGGCTTCCGCACAGAATCTAAGCACACAGCCAGGAATTTCGCCGGGACCTGGCGAATAGACAGGCTTAACTCGCTGAAGATCATAAAGCAGTGAGCTTTCGTTTAAAGTGGGACAGAATATTAAATTTGTACCGCGTAAGAGTAAGGCCGTTCAGAATGAGGTAACGTAGAATATGTGGTTTGAAAAAACTTGGCAAATAGATCGGCTATTGCCTGATCCGATGTTACCGAAGTATTTTCAAAAAATAGCGAGGAAGGGTAACTGGTTGTTTTGCGCTTAGTGTTAACGAAATTATAAAACTGTTTGGGATCCTGTGCGAACTGGAACTTACAACGGTTTAAATAATTCTTATAACACTGAGCGTTAAGCACGGTAAAATTTAACCGAGCACTTACATATTTAGAAAATATAGATTGAGAACCGGTATTTTTAAATTTTATATAAAGTCTGGACTTAACATTTCTTAGATGTGTCAACTCTTTATTAAACCAAGGAGGTTTGTAAAAGGTAGACGGATAGTACATCGGAACACAAGAGTTGAAAAATGATTTAATTGCAGTATAAAAAATATCTATGGCATCGGCCATTATGCTGCAAGAATATAGATCGGACCAATTAAAGCCAGATATAAAAAGATTTAGCCTCCGAAAGTTTGCCTTACGAAAACAATGAACTCGTTTGGTTGACTTATCTGGCCTCTCTTTTATTACGGTATCTGTGTCGATTGTCACCTCAAAAGTTGGATGGTATGGATCTTCTGGTTGACTAAGAGGTGCTACTCTAGTCAGAAACACACTTTCAGGACTTGTAACAAAACATAGATCCAATAAACGACCAAGAGAATTTCGAATATAATTAACTTGCAACAACGATATGTCAAGCAAGCCGTCAATAAAGTCATGCTGTGCTATAGGCAGGAGAATATTCGACTGTTCTTCAGTGGACCACTTAGTGCCTGGTATATTAAAGTCACCTAGACTGTCCCTATCGGACAGTCTGTTTGAATCGAATTGGATAGCGGACAAATGGTTAATATATTCAGGAAATTCAGAAGACGGCGGAATGTACGAGCACGTAATATAAACATGGCTATCAGAAAATGACAGCTTTACGCATAAGAATTCTAAGTTACGGAACTCATCAAAAAGTACCTCCTCTGACGTGAGGGTAGACCTAACAGCAATTAGGACTCCCCCTCCCCGCCTGGAGGGACGATCATGCCTGTATACTGTGTGCATACCTGGGAAAACTTCGGAGTTAAGTATCTCCGGTTTTAACCAAGTCTCTGTAAGCACAATAATATGGGATGCTAAGGAAAGGCTATTAGAATACAAATTAGTTAGCTTACTACACAAGCCTCTTACGTTTTGATAACAGATAGTGAGACTAGACTTTAGTTTTTTGAAGATAAAGAAGTAGAAGTAGTAGAGGAGGATGGGGCAGTGATCTTGCCACTTGTGGGAAGTTTAATTCCCACGGGCCCTTTTTTTCTATTTTTAATCTTAGCTTCAAACTCATTCACAATCATACTTTCCGGCCAAAAATCACCAGAACATATGGTTGAGAATAGCTCATTTGGGACAGTTATCTTGAAAGATGAGATGTCCCTAGCATAAGAAAAGTTAAATTTTTCCACTTTTATGTTGTCGGCTTTTGTTTTGGCTTGTATATAAGACAGTACATCAGATGATGTTTGATCAGGGGAAAGCCGAGAAACAAAAATTTGTTTCTTTAGTGGAACCACCGAGAGGGGTTTTAGGACTGCAGGTTGTGTTTGTTTGTGGAATCTGTAGCAATCCCAGGCTGGACTCCCTCCACAACCGATTGGTCGGATTGCACCGAATCTTTTTTAGCTGCCGATCTGAGCAACATTTGAGGGTTTGCTGCGATCGTCAACTGATCAGCTGTGGAGTCCTGTAACAGTATTTTAGATTTGGTCCTTTAGCTAGGTCTTCACTTGTTCGGCCGTTAAAACCAGCGCACTTAGTGTGCACCATTATATCACATAGCCAACAAGTCATTTTTGACTGCTCAGGCTTTATTACCTGACGGCATTTGTTATGGAAGCAGACAACATTGGTTTCCATGTTTAATTGGGTTTTGACCACTGTACCAAAAGACAAAATCAGAAAATGTACCGCAAGAGGGCAGTCTGCACTTTAGGACAGAAGTACGTATCAGCATGGAACTCTTGGTAAGATAGATTATTTTTTATTTTAAGGCATATGCTTTGTTTGATAATATCCGCTTACTAGGAGGAGGTGGACTTACCAACAACTGAAAATACCATGGTATATCCCACTGGTGGTGTTGTGGATACTTGACATTCGTAGATTCCCGAATCTCTTAGTTGAGAAAACTTGATCTTGAAATGTACAAATTTTTAATTATTATGTAGAATTATAGAAATAAAAATTTTGCTTAAAAATGCTGATGGTAATTTGGATATATAAACTTACATATATTCCTAATAATAAAGAAGATTGCTTTGAAATTTAGACAGACAAATTTCGGACTAAATTAAATAAATGTACTATGTGCTTACAGCATCTCAGCTAGAAAAAGTTAAACGACAAAGAAAATATAAAAATTTAAACAGTGTATGCGTAACAGTTAGAACTTACACAGCTAGGGCTTTACTAGAATCTGCATGCTCATTCTTTTTAGATCTTTTAGTTACTATCCTAGCCTATGACGAAAACGCGCGGTTTTCTTTGTTACATTACCGCCAGGGAAATTTTAAATATTTTTTTTATTCATATATTCATATTTTTAAAATAGTATTCGAGACAGGTGCATTCCCTTATAAGAAGACTTACTTAATTTCATTTCTTTCACAGTACTACTACTCTTTCGGGCATTGATAACTTAGATATGTTCCTTAAAGTAACAATGTTGCGATATACATTTTCTAAGCCTTTCGATACCGTATTAGGTTTCACATTTGTAGAGTTGGTTAACTTATGAGGTTAAAAGTTAGGAATTCATTTTGTTTAGTTTGCCCCTTTATGTATTACTTATTATACCCGTCACTCGTAGATTCGTTGAAATGTATGTAACAGGGAATTTTCATTTCCCGCACTTTCACTGGCTAAGTAAGGGATATCGAATAGTCGCGGAATTCGACTATTGCATTCTCTTTTAGTTTCGGGCTTTTTTTTGTCATCTCTTTCAGTTTACTTTGTGAACAAAATACTAATTTCAAGAAACTAGTTGGCAAATTTATTTTTCTTTATTTAGCTACGAGGCTATCGACGATGTAAATCTATATTTATATACAATGTTTGATCTAGATTAATGGTTTTTTTTTGATAAACTTAAAATAATATGTATAGGTTATTTTTTAAGGAGTTTAATTATGGTTGCAATTCTCTGTGTTTTGGGAACTTTAAGGTGGTCGGTATTTTTTTGATTACTCAGCAACTGTTGAGCTTCTTCTGTGACAGTTGGGCATGTTTCCAGGCTGTGATCCATGCTAATGGTGGTTACGGGATGGCGGATACAGGTGTGGTGTTGGGAATAAGAAGGGGTTTTTGTGTAACGTTTGAGAGAGTAGTTGTATGTATTTGATTTAGCCGCTTCAACTGGGCTCTTCTTGAATTATGTTAGTAAAGTTTGTTGCGTGGGTGTTGTTTGTGTTAATGGTTTTGTACCATATGTTGAATTTCTTTATTAAGGTTCTGTTTTCTTTTTGTAATTGTTATTTTACGAGTTTGTTTGTCTTTTATGCTATTTTAATAGTGTTAATGTGAGGGGCCACTGTATCGCCTGTGCGCACAGAGCTTTCGGTTTCGTCCGCGCTTGCCCCTCTTTTCCGTACTTACGCTTTCGCTCTTATCCGAGCTCGCGCGCTTTAGCGTAGTAAAGCGGGTGGGAGCGCCGCTATAGTTTTATAGCTTATATGGTTTTATAGCTTGAACTTTTAGTCTCATGTATGCAGCTGAATAAAGCAGAACTATTTTACACGACGCCCCCGCTTCTTCGTTCTTCCTTTTCGACCCCTGGGTGGTGTTATTCGGAATTTGCTCTGCGCCGTGAGTATTTATCTATTTTCCAACAGCCTATTTTTGGAGGACGATCGCCATCAAAACATTGGTCCTTCGAAGCTAGATAAGGATTTTCTTCCCTTCTGCCAGCAGTACCCAGCCATTTGTTCCGCCAAGATAAGTCCGAGGCTTCTTCAATTTTCTCACTGCCGGTATTCAGCAGAGCTCTTAACATTCAATTTCGGTCGCACTGCTGTAAGACTATTTTCCGTGTTAATTCCACATCCGTGAGTTTTCCTGACACAACGGCAGGTGAGAAATTCTGTTCACCTCATCGATCGACATTTTTCTATTCAATTCGTCTCCGCTTCGCGCCGCCATTCTCTATGTACATACATATGTACACAATTATATGTCGGCGTAACTGGTGTGCACTGTTTTCGGGAATTTCCTATTTCGCCGGAATATCCGCCGTGGTTGGGATATTTTTTTTATCACCTTGGTGTGTGTCATTTTTTCGTCACATAATTTTTCTGTCCTTTTACAGACCAAATACAGTCCACTTCTCAACGCTTCACTGTGCCCTTACATATGCATGCATGCCCATATATTCCATATACGTATATTATCTGCCATATTCCAGGAACCTCCGCTACGAAATTAATATAAATACACATTAAAAGCGGGACAAAAACAACAAACATTATAACAAATCCATAAGGGCGGGACCACGATTGATTTTTTTGTCCAAAGTATCGATTTAACCGCTGCACTATGGGGAATTCGACCTGTTTTTTTGGCATAAATTAATATCTCGCAAACTATTTGAGATACGATGATCATTTTTTTTACTAGTCTTATACACACCTTTAAAATTATTTTGGAAAAGTGGGTGACCACCCCCAACCCCCCTCCCACCCACAAAAAAAAAATTTTTTTTTTTTAATCAATATATTCTTCAGCATCTATTTCAATGTTAAATAATAAGTCATTTTCATATTCCTCTCCAATATGAGGATCATCCAAACATTCGTCTGCATGTTCAAACTCGCACGACAACAATTCAATGACTTCTCGCGGAAGAGGAAGTCGCCTATGTTTTTTAGTGCGCCTGCCTAAATTTATTGATGATATAATGGGGTCCGAAGTTTCCAATCCTCTGTGAAACACACCTGTAAAGTTGGAAATTCGACTGTGCTTTCTGGCATGATGAAGTCTGTCGGACTTGTAAATTTTATTTCTGGCTTCTGCAGCCTCTTCGCCAAAATAGCCGACTGGAAGAACTGTGTTTTCAAGAATCTGTTTTGAGTGAACGAGAATCTTGTGAACGGTCGCTGTCATTGGAAGCCAGGGAAGCCGATCAATAATTAGTTCTCCGGTCTTATGGCACAGTTGTTCGTACTTGTTCAGGTCTATTGGCAATTGACAAGACAGGCAAATTAAAATTGTCCTCATGTTTAAAATGATTTGGATGTCAACGCCAGTTATATCGGAGAAGACTTCGAAGTTGTTGAAGGCTCGGCGAGCAGTATTACCAACATTGGTGCTTCCAAATCCTCCTTGTTTAGGTTGGTCAACCCTTAGCGATAGCTTTTTCCAAAATGATTGCTGTATCTCCTTTTTTCTTTCTGAAACCATGCTTTTGTCGACAGCACTCGCTATCCTCCATTTCTTTACACCAATTTTATACCCAGCATGAAGTACAAATTCAAAAAATCGAATCCAGCAATGTAGTGGACTTACACCATGTTTTAGGTTGTCCAAAATCGGTACGAACTTAAGGCTCTTAAAATTTTTGTTGCAAAAAAAATCTTTTGGAGTCGCATTGCAAATGGGGCAAGCCTGGAATGAGTTTGTATTTGTTAGGGCGTTAAGCACTTTTCAGTCAATAACTGTCAAGTACAAATTAAACTTAACGTACAGGATTTTGTTATTATTCAGGATTACTTTACAGGATTTTGAATTTTTGATTTCCTCTTGTACTAGCCAATTTTCTCTAATAATTACACTTTTTGAATCCTTCAGAAACTCGAGTTTCAGAGGCCGACAATATCGTATGCTTTGTGGGGTACGATTGTTCCACAACACGTTGCCTGACGAATCTACAAGGCGCAGAGGCGTTACTGTCGTTGCAAAAAGAGATGACTCGTCTTCATCTGACTGGGAATCAGTGTACGCCTGGTTGTATTTTGATTGTCCCGTGCTTCCATCAAAACCGTAACTTAATATCAACTCAGTGGATAAGAAGTTTGATTGCTGATTTGTCATCGCCATTGTAACAGCCTCCTCTTGATAACTGGCAATTCGTGCTACTGTATGATCTAAAAGATCTTGTAGGCTTACCTTCGCTACGGTATCTGTAATTTGAATATTGACTGGACGACAGAATTTTTTTTTTTCAGCCACTGCCTTATAGTTAGGATAAATTGCTGCCTTTCTGTTTTTTGCGTCCTCCTGAATCGCACAGTACTGGTCCTTTGTGAGTCCATGATCCAGAATTAGGGCCAGAGCCTCTTCAGCGGTAGAGCGCACCGGATGTTGTACGGGCTTGCTGATCCACTTCCTAATTATCTTGGCTTTAGCTGGGTTAAAGGCCAGTATTTTGAGTACTGCAGCCAGATCGTTGAGCCCATTCTTCCGTGCAGCTATACTCGACGCTTGCAACAATAATGCGTGGTTATGTTTTTGGAGTCTTGAGAGGTTGGTTGCTTGCTTTCTCTGCCGTCTTGGTCCTTTCAACCCGAATGTTATTTTTGGACGACCAGCTTGATGTCTTTCACGCTCAACTTTGCTTAAACTTCCAAGTAAGTTCAAGCATAGATTGCCTTCCGTCCATGCCGAGTGTTTTGCTAGAAATTTATCCAGCTTTTATGTGACTTTTATTCATTTCCAAAATGCATTCGTCGATATGCAAACAAATAAATTTGAATATAGCATTAAGTTTTTCACGAGCTACCCATTGGGTGCGCCACACTTCTAAGAGGGCCGCATTGCCAATTGAGAGGTTGCTACCTAAAAATTTAATTTTCGCGAAAAGTCGCAAAAATTCGCTAATGAAACCAATATGTTTTAAATAGAGAATTAATCACTCTACAACATGGACTAACACACTTACTAAACAAATTTCAACAATTTTTTGAAACTCTATTCAAAGTTGAAATTTTATTTTAAAAGTTGGACGAAGACATCACTTGCTAAATACACAAATTGTTAAGTTTACACGAACACAATAAGCAACATATTAGTAAAAACACATAGTACACACCTGAAGGTTGAGTATTCATTTCAAATTTGATGGGTTTAGGCCTTGTGGTTCAAGAAATATTAATTTTAGTAAGCACTAAAAAAAGAAGCTCGCAGATGGCATGTGCTTTTTGTTTACAACAGCTGACTTTACAGCTGTTAATTTTAACAGTGGACTGTTAATTTAACATTTGCGTTACAGATTATAAATCTTTGATCAATTCTTAATATGTTAAAAAAAAAATTTCAAAATTTGAAACACTTTAAAAAACACATTTATGCCAAAAAAACAGGTAAAATTCCCCATAGTGCGCTGCAGAGGACGCGGTCTTGTTTGTTCTTCCTCGCTCTTGCGTCCCTTACTCGTACACTGCTTGCCGACGGCATGACAGCCAAGGTTTTAATTTCACCGTTCCGGAAACGCAATTATTAAGTTGGAAAAAAAGTGATCTTTTGCGATTAATATTTTCTGATTTATTAATTAATTATTTTCGGATTACGGAACAAGATCAACATTTGTTTTCTAACCCAACATAATATAAGAAAGCTCAACGTCCGAGCAGCGAAATATTAATATTTATATCCACATATTCATGGCCGACGACATCGGGATCTCGGATCTTCTTGCCTACAATCCCGTTCCCAATTCTGTTGTCCATTCCGCATTATGCATCATCCGCCCTCAGCAGCAGTCGGCCGTTGAAGTTTTCTGACCAAATTTTCTGCGGTGGCGTCCCGAGCCCGCGCAAGTTTCGCCAGTTTCGGATCCGGCACATTTATTAGTGTGCCACACAGGTCGAGTCATCGTCATTCGCCGCCGGACGGGCGCGAAACAAAGTGGTAGTATGACAATCGACCGGCAAGTATTTTTTGCCCGTTGGTTTGTTGGAGTCAAGTTATTTGCGAGCATGCGTTTTCTGGACCTTTAAATGGCTCTTTCTGCCGTTCTAAAATAACCCAATTTTTTCAACCGGCTTCAGTGGCCGCATCCCATTCACGTAATTCGTCCCTTCTTTCGGCGACGACAAGCTTGTCGCGCCAAGAGCCTTAGTGTGACCGTCTGGCAGCTTCTTCCAAGGCACCCGTTGCCCAGGTCAGGGATTTGCTGGACCAGCTCCTAACCAAATTCTGGGAGGTGGAGGAAGTGCCCACACAGACCCTCTCCGAGTCTGATTCGTTTTGCAAACTCAATTTCGTAAAAACCACCAGAAAGGACCATTTTGGCAAGTATGTTGTGACGTTCCCCTTGCGCTACCACGAGCATAAGGTTTCCGAGCTAGCATCTTCACGATCCCTTATTCTGGCTCAGTTCCTCCGCAACGATCAGCGGCTGAGAAGGGATGCCCTCCTCAAAGCCCAGTATAACGCTGTGGTCCAAAGATACCTTGATACCGGAGCAGTTCCGCAACGTACTATCTTCCACATCATGCCGTTCTCAACCCCGAAAGTACAGCCACACAAGTGCGGGTAGTTTACCATGCTTCTAGCCCTTCCGCAAACGTGACCAGTCTGAATGACATCCTTTAAGCGGGCTCGGTCTTACAGTCCGACCTAATTATTCAAACCATAAAGTGGCGATACTTTAAGTTCGTCTTTAATGCCGACATCGAGAAGATGTATCGGCAGATTTGGGTAGACCCCAAGCATACTCCTCTCCATCGCATTCTGTTTCGCAATTCCAATGGGGAAATCCGCGACTACGAATTAAAGGCGGTCACCTTCGGGATCAATTGTGCTCCATTCCTGGCGATACGGGTCCTTCAACAGCTCGCCGAAGACGAAGAGTCGAGGTATCCGCAGGTGAGTCAGATTATCCGACATTTCATGTATGTCGACGACGTTCTCGCTGGGGCAGACTCAAACAGAGGCGCAATCAACCATCCGAGAGCTCCAGGGGCCCTGTGTTCAGTGGGGTTCTCACTTAAAAAGGGGACGACCAATTGCAAGGCGGTTTTGGCAGACATCCAGACCTACCATGATTTTCGCGCTGATTTTCTCGAAATCGACGCAGAGAGCACGGCCAAGACTCTCGGCGTGCGGTGGAAGGCGACGTCTGATTAGTTTTTCTTCACTTCTCCAGAATTGACCTGGGGGTCGTCGTTCTCAAAGCGTCAAGTCCTTTCCCAAATTGCCAAGCTATTCAATCCAGCCGGCTGGCTAGCCCCTTCATTGTCCGAGCAAAGATGTTTATGCAGGACATTTGGCTTCAGGATCTAGGCTGGGACGATATCCTCCCTCAAAATTTCTGCAAGAGATGGGTTGACTTCCGGGAAAATTACTCGGCGCTCGATTAGATCCGCATTCCCCGCTGGGTCGCATTCCGAACACACTTGAAAGTAGAACATCATGGGTTTTGTGACGGTTCGCAAAAGGCGTATGGCGCCGCCATTTATGTCCGAGTTGAGGTCGGGTCCACGGTAGCGGTGAACTTGCTAACGGCAAGGACACGGGTGGCCCCAGTAGCCGCTCCCGCGGCTGGAGTTGTGCGGAGCCGTTCTATTGTCCGAGATGGCCAACGCGATTCTTCCAAAGATGCCTGGGCCTGCGTCCGCCCTCTATTGTTGGGCGAATTCAACTATTGTTCTTGCCTGGTTGCACAGGCCGGCATGTCATTGGACAACATTCGTGGCTAATCGGGTCTCAAGGATCACGCAGTTCACGGAGGTCGAGAATGGGCACATGTCCGCTTCGTGCATAATCCGGCTGATCTCCCTAGCCGGGGGTAGGGCTTCAAGGCCTCGCGGACAGTCGGCTGTGGTGGCAAGGTCCTGCCTGGTTGCAAGGGCCTCGTTGCGAGTGGCCCACTCAAGGCAATGACCCCCCCGAGACGGAACTGGAGAAGCGAGCAGTCAAGGTCCATGTTGCGAAGGCCCCCTCGGAAGATATTCTTGAGCGTTTTTCCACCCTCGACAGGCGTTGCGAATCCTCGCTTACGCTCGTCACTTTATCCAGCGCGTGCGAAAGATCAAGATCGTTTGAGAACCACTTGACGTCTACTGAGATTTCGTCGGCCGCTACGAGATTTCGTAGCGTCTTCTAATTTCCGTCACACAACGCAGGCATTTCATCCATGAGATTGGCTGTTTAAGCCAAAAGCGGCCAGTGCTGTGACGGGTGCCTATAGTCACCAGCAGCTGCTTTGGGAATTCATTCCTGAGGCCGGCCTCAGGAGTTTCAAGACTCTGTTCTACAAGTCTACGGCCATGCTGTCCACGCTTTTGGCTAGGATCGAAGCGTGCTTGAATTCGCTTCCGCCTGCGCCAATGTCCGAAGGCCCCGCGGACTTGTTGGCACTTACGTCTTGACACTTTTTTGTTGGAGAGCCCCTTCTTGCAACGGTTGATCCCGAGATAAAGGGAAATACAACGTCCACCATAAACTGCTGACAACACCTGAAGGCTCTCCTTCAGCAATTTCGTCTGCGATGGAAGGAAGAGTACCTTAAAGAACTTCATAATCGAAACAAGTGGCGAGTCCCTACTAGAGACCTCTGTGTCGGGGATATGGTGGTTGTCAAGGAAGATAACATTCCGTCCAATGAGTAGCGATTAGGCCGAATCGACGCGGTGTTTCCAGGATCCGATGGCCATGTCCGTGTGGTCGACATCCGCATTGCACGGGGGCTCATCAAACGTCCCATAGCAAAGGTCGTCCTTCTTCCGATGGAAGCAGCCGGCTGCCTTCAATAACCAGTACTCTGTCCACTCCAACATTCCCCTTCACTGTGCTGTTTTGCAGTTAGTCCAATCCGTAGTTCTTTTGCCCCTCGTCCGCCACTCCATGGTGGTCCCCAGCCGCTTCTTGGCTCCCGTTCCACGGCGTTTTTCAGACGCTTGTTGGCAATCGCCCGGCGCTGACCGACGTCTTTTAGCCGCTCCTCGGCCCTCCCGTCCGGGTAGACCGCCAAGCGCGGCCACCGCTTCGTCGTTGACGTCCCTGTTGCAACGACACAGCGTCAACCTGCTACCGACTGCTCAGGTGCGGATTAATACCGTGACTCAAGTATTCGTCACGGCGGCACTCATCGACCGTTGCACGCCTACGAGCTTCATTGACGCGTCACTGTCGACAGCGTTCAGACTGCCAACTGCCAAGAGTTGGGGATAAGCAGATTTGCTCGGCCACCGTAAGCTCCAAATTTGACAGCAGCGTCCGGTTCGATCTGGTATTCAGTGTCGAGTCCCACGTGCGCATTCGCACTCCAGTTCGGGAGGGACATTACCTTGGCCGACGAGCGTTTCTATCTACCCGCTACGATCTCCGTGGTCCTGGGAGCTGCGAGTGATGCAGCCATGCTTCCTGAATATGCAGGACGGACTGCCGGTGGCCCAGAGCACCGTTTTCGAATGGGTCGCGTTCGGAGCCTGCCATCAGCCTTATCAAGGAACCTGTAGCAGCCCGGGTGATTGCAAGGGGGCGCTTGCCCCTCTTTTCCGCACTTACGCTTTCGCTCTCATCCGAGCTCGCACGCTCCAAACTCAGCGGTCGGTCGCCGTCGATCTCCCGAGCGCGCTTCAACGAAGTAAAGCGGAAGCGCAGCTCTAGTTTAAGCTTGAACTTTTAGTCTTTGCGTTCTAATTGTGACCTGATTTGTGTTGGCTATTTGTTGTTGTTTAATATGTTGCGGCAGCTTCAATCGCAGCCAGGTAAACGGAGCAAATTACAAACTTTTCTTTCCTATTATTAACGATTTTAATAACTTCCTGGATTGCGATTGTTTTTGCTGTTAGAATGGATGAGTAGGGTGGTAGGGTAGGGTAGTGCAGAGGTTCAGTTTTCGTGGTGATGGCGAATCATATGTTTGAGTTTTGTTTGGATACGTCTGTGTTGATAAATGTGTGTTTTTGAAGGTTTCTTATGTTTTATAAAAAGTTTTTAAAATATTTCAAGTGGAGTGTTGTCTTTTTGGAAGATGTATAGAGATGTGTTAATTATATTTTCGGGAAGTTTCCATGTTGGTTTTGTTGCATGAGTTTCATTGGGTTGTAAGCTATGATGCGGAGTTGACATGTTTCTATTACTCGATCTAATGTTTAAATGTTTCATTCTTGCTTTTGGTTTTAGGTATTTGGATATTGGTGTATTGTTGGTATTTTGGTTTTCGTACAGCAAGTTCGTCGGCGTTGCACGGAAAGATCGTAAGACAAGCCTGAGTGCTGCAGAATTAGAAAATTACAATCGTATACAATTGCAATAGTTAAAATAGAATGACCCACCCAGTTTCTGCATGTGATAAGCAATACAAAAATGAAAAAATATCGAAACATTTTTCAAAAGTGTAGGCGTTGCTGTTTTGGGCGTTTTGTGGGCGTTAGAGTGGGCGTGGCAAACGTATTTTGCAAATCGATAGAAATTTACAAAACCAAGACAAAAATGAAAAAATATCAAATTATTTTTCAAAAGTGTGGGCGTGGCAGTTTTGGGCGGTTTGTGGGCGTTAGAGTGGGCGTGCAAAAAGTTTTTAGCAAATCGATAGAAATTTACAGGATTAATACAAATTTGAAAAAATGTCAAATATATCTCATATATATATCATATCATATCAAAATATCATTTTTCAAAAGTGTGGGCGTGGAAGCTTTCGGGTTGTGGGCGTTAGAGTGGGCGAAAAGTTTTTTTGCAAATCATTTTTTGCTTGAATCGACAAACTTGCGCTGCGTCTATGTCCCTGAAGTCTTTATGCTTAATCTCAACTTTCTAGCTTTTGTAGTTCCTGAGATCTCGACGTTCATGCGGACAGACGGACGGACAGACGGACATCGCCAGATCGACTCGGCTATTGATCCTGATCAAAAATATATATACTTTATAACGTCGGAAACGCTTCGTTCTGCCTGTTACATTCTTTTCAACGAATCTAGTATACTCTTTTACTCTACGAGTAACGGGTATAAAAATAAATTTTAAAATGTTTTAAAGTGGGTGTGGCAAGACTTATACAAAACTTACAAAATATCAAAACATGCTTCAAAAGGGTGGGTGGCAGTTTTGGACTGTTTAGGGGCGTTAGAATGGGGTAACAGACTTACGCTGCGTCTACGTATCTGGAACCAGCATGCTTGACCTCAATCTTTTACCTTTTATACACTAGAGGGCATAAATATTTTGACAAAATTGTCTGTTTCTTTTAAACCTAGCCTGTGCTTGATACCGTTAGCAGCGAATCAATATTTAGCAGACAGAATGCCAATTTTTATACGGTTTACCCTTTGCATTCTCTTTCTACTGTTAAGAATGCACGCAGACAACTAATTTTTTGTTCAGAATGATAACAAAGTTCCTAGAGGATGTTGGCGTTACCGTCTTGGACTGGGCACCTCAAAGTCCAGATTTGAATATTATTGAAAACATCTGGTCTCTTTTGAAACGCAAAAGAACAGTTTTGTTACATAAAACTGGAGAGGAGACGATTTCTGAGCTGACTTCCCTTTGGAAAGAGATAACACCAGAGATCCTTCACAATTTGGTGGATTCAGTAAGGGACCGCCTCAAAAAAGTTATTGATGCCAAAGGAGAATATAAATGTTATTAATTGTTTCAATAAGGAGCTAATCCAGCTTCATTTTCATTGTATTAAAGGCCTGTCAAAATACTTATGACGAAACAAAAAATCATCATTAAGTGGTTTATATCTTTTTAAGTTTCAATAAAAAAATTTACGTTTGTTAATTTTTAAGTTTATATTACTTACACATTTATATTACTTTTGTCAAAATACTTATGCTTACTAGTGGTTCATGAAATTCCCACGATCAAACGGACTCCGCTAATTTATATAATATGTATAGAAAACATATAGAATATATATAGAATATAAATAGATATTCTATTCTATTCTATACATATATAAATACAAATAGAATATATAGTGAAATGTTTGTGTTTTATGAGTTTTATGAGTCGAACTAATGTCCCGTCAGTTAACTAGAGACAACGCTATGAATAAAAAAAACTTCTCATCTCAGCTTAACACTAAATTTTGGTGACAAAAATCTTTTTTGTGCTGCCCATTCGTTTACATTATTTTTGGGAGCGAGATCGCCCGCTTGGAATATTGATTGTATACTATTATTGAAGATTTAGAGTGCCGCTTGGGGAGAGCGGCATCGCTTGCTCCGGATATGGATTGATTACATTGCGTATACTCAGCATATTCTTATGTATTCGGATAGTACAAGTTATGTGAATATGTCACTATCCTCCCCTTCAAACGGTTGCATATGCTTGTGCTGGAATTACAGTGTACAATGCAGGCAACTGGTTTTGTGCCGGTTTTCTTTGTGGTTCTAGATTATTTTTTTTTCTTGGGTTTCTTGATTATTTTTTTTTTGTTTTCTAAGCTTTAAATATAAGAATGTTACTGGAATTAGTGAGCAAGAAAAATGATCATAAAAATAATTAAAATTTTTATTGTAATATAGAACGTGGAATTATTTTCTGAAATTAATTTTAAAACGTCATTATGTTATCTTAATGACATTAATTGGTAAATATTATACAATGTAGTTAAATAAAATTCTGGACTTAAAGAAATTTCGCTCTAAATAACAATTCCGATCTTAACATTACATTGTTTTATTCTTATAATTTTGCTTCCATTTATTTTGTTATCCCCATTTAATTCTTGATAATTTTATGAGAATGTGGTTTCAGTTAAATTCCATGTAAGTATTATATTTTTAGGAAGTTGGTATAAAATTACAAATTGGATTCATACGCATAATTATATTTTTAATGCATTCATTGTTAAATTCTTTTTTGTCTTGATTATAAATTTTATTCTCATCTTCAAAATATGTTTATTGATCTGAATAGTCCAACTGTTACCCATTATGGTCAGGATAGGGAATTATTTTAATGGTTTTTTGGTTAATATTGATATGTGAAACTAGTAATAATTCCTTATTTGTGTGGTCAATGAAAAGTATATTCTGGTTGTTAATGCTTTCTAACTTGTCGTAATTCAGTAATTTTGGATTAAAAAGCTTAAGACGTGAAAGTTGCATGCCTAGAATTGGACATATATGTCTTCTATGTGTTCAATAAATTGCATACGTTCATAAACGAGTGTGTCAATACTATTGCGGTTATTCTTATAGTTTAGATTCTGTAATTAGATCTATTATTTTTATTAATTTGTACCCTACCATTTTCATCAAGTGTGCCAAAAAGAATTTTAAAAGATGAACCTATTATGTCAAATAGTCCCCGTTTCTGCCTGTTTTGCTAATGAATAGTTAAACCATTCAATTCTTTCGGAAGTATTTCTTTTTTTTTTATTTCCTTCTTATTCCTCTCGGGAACTTAGGGCTTAGGGACTATTCTGTTTGGCCAGAATATCCCACATATGATTCTCAGGCATTTGTTGCTGAAAACCTGCAGTTTTTGCGTTACTTTCTTCGTTGCGAGCCATGTCTCACTTCCGTATAGCAGTATGGATTTCACACACGCATTGTAGATCCGGAGCTTTGTTCGCCGGCTTATTTCTCTGTTTTTACCAAATGCGGTATAGTCTCCCAAAAGCTGAGCCGGCTTTGCCAAGGCGACTCGAGACATCATCATCCACTCCACCATTATTGGATATTATGGTGCCAAGGTATGGGAAACTGTTGACGAACTCGGGTTCCCATCATGTTTCCTTGGTTGGAGTGGTTGAATCGCATACCTTGTGTTTTTGCTACATTTATCTCGAGTCCGACGCTGCTGGCTATCCTGACGAGGTCATCAATTTTCCTCTATATATCGCCGAGTCTATGAGAGATAAGACAGTTGTCGTCTGCATAGTCCAAGTCCTCAAGGTGTCTGGTGAGGCTCCACGTAATTCCGCGCTTGGACGAGCATACTTCGCTCATTAACTCGTCTACCACGATGTTCAAGAGTAGAGGTAATAGAGGGCATCCTTGCTGAATTCCGGTGTTTGTCTGGAAAGGTTCACTTGTTTTTCCGTTGAGCAGTACCGCCAAGTTGGCAACGTCATAAATCGATTTGATGATATCGATGAGGTTCGCAGGTACTCCTTTCCTTGCAAGTGATCGCCATATTGCTGCCCTTTCAACTGAGTCGAACGCCTT
This sequence comes from Drosophila yakuba, assembly GCF_016746365.2. Classification (NCBI taxonomy): domain Eukaryota; kingdom Metazoa; phylum Arthropoda; class Insecta; order Diptera; family Drosophilidae; genus Drosophila; species Drosophila yakuba. The sequence goes on along the minus strand of NC_052527.2, from coordinate 26,925,468 downwards.
CTTGAAGTCGAAGAACAGAAGGTAAAGCGGGGCTCTCCATTCCACAGCTTGCTCGGTAATTATGCGTAGTGTGTTTGCCTGATCTACGCAATTCCAGTGTGGTCTAATGCCTGCCTGTTCGTCTCGGATTGTTGGCTCGATTTTTTCCTGGAGGCGTTCGTTCAGCAGTGTAGCTAGGATTTTATAGCTAGTGTTGAGCAGTGTTTTCCCTCTCCAGTTGTTGCAGTCACTAAGGTCGCGTTTTTTGGGAAGTTTCATTATGATTCCGCTTTTCCAGGAGGCTGGCACCGTCTCCCCTTCCCATATGCGTAAGAAATGTGGATGCAATATTTCAGCCATCAGTTGGGTGTCAACTTGAAGCAATTCGCCTGGTATGTTGTCTTCGCCAGCTGCCCTTTTGTGCTTCAGCTTCTTTATTGCATTCACGATTTCTCTTACATTCGGGGGTGCAGAGGGTATCCTGCTACTCCCACTTGGCGGCACAACACTCCTGTAGTCTATGGCCACATTTGGTGATGTGGTGTGGCTAATTCCCATGAAGTGTTGGCACCATCTTCGGATTTGTGCGTCATCATTGGATAAGAGGTTACCTACTAGATCCCTGACTGGTTTGTTCTGTTTGTGATGGGTTCCTGTGAACCGTGCAATCTGCTGGTATAGCGAGCGCATGTTGTTCTCGCCGGCTGCTCGTTCTGCGTCTGTTGCAAGTCTATCCAGCTGTGCTCTTTTGTTCTTTCTGGCCGACCTTTTCACCGCTCTGCATAGTCCGTGATACTCCTCACGGTACTGTGCGAGCTGGTCCGCCAGAGGCTTCAGGTGGTTCCTCTTTCTAATAATGTCCCAGGTCCCTTCAAATAACCAGTCCGATCTTCCGCGTTGTTTCAGGCCGAGTATTTCCTCCGCCGTGGTCCTTAGTTGCCTGAAGGTGTGCTCCCATGGGTGGTCTTCTAGGGGGATCAGCTGTTCTCGCAGCGTGGACGTCATTCTCGTCTTCAGAGTAGAGTCACTAAGGACTGTTGCCAGTGTTCCTTGAGTGGTTGCGGTTGAGCTTTATTAAAAGTTCTCCAATGAACAACTCATGGTCACTGTCTATGGCTGCTCGCCTACGTCCAGTAGCGAGTGTCTCCATTTCCTGCTAATGCATATGTGGTCGATCTGGTTGCGCGTATGACCACTTGGAGATGTCCAGGAGTATTTGCGGACATCTTTGTGTGGGAATATTGTGCCGCCGATGACCAGTTGGAATAGCTGGCAGAGTTCCACTAATCTCTCTCCGTTATCGTTGCGACTCCCAGTTCCATGCTGGCCCATGACAGATCTTAGTCCGGTTTTGTTGGGGCCAATTTTTGCATTGAAGTCACCCATGAGGATGTTAATGTCACCTTGCCGTAGCTTGTTGAGGGTTGCTGTAAGGGCAGTATAGAAGTCGTTCTTGGTGTCGTCATTTGCGTCTTCCGTCGGGGCATAGCATTGCATGATGTTTATAAGTCTAGCTCTACAACTGAACCTGGCGGTCATGATTCTATCAGAAATGGGTTCCCAGGAAACCAGTGCCTTCTTTATGCGCTTGGACACGAAAATTCCCACCCCATATCTGCTGCCGTCGCTGTTGCCACTGTGTAGGACTAGATTGCTATCTGATGTTGTTGTTTCCCCACTGCCAGCCCACCTCATCTCGCTGATTCCAGCTATTGCAATGTGGAGTTTTTCCATCTCCGCCTCGAACTGTGCTAACCTAGATGGTTCTCTTAGAGTTCTAACGTTCCATTGTCCAATTCGTGTCCGTTTTGATATGCCTATAGTCGTTATCGAATTTGGGGAGCCGTTTATGTTTAAATTTCTCTTATTAGTTTCAGTAACCGTTGTAATTTTTTCGACCGATCTTGTGATTGGCCAGATGCGGCTTATCCCAGTGGTGAGGCTGTCACCTGTCGCCATCGGGGATTGGCGTCTACGATGCTGTGTTGTTATTCGTAGAAAAGCGAACAGTCTGGTAACGCGCTCGCCCTGCTGGGTGTTGTTGCTATTCGCAGAAAAGCACAGGGGGTTCATTATGTGAAACACATATTATTTCAGTTGCGGAAATCTATAAAACATCTTGCAATCACGATTTTCATAGGTGATGTATTGCAGCGCATTTCAAAAGTGACAAAAAGTGTCCAAGATGTAATGTCTGAAGCGGTAGGTGTAATTAACCGTGGAAAATCAAAGCGTCAATTGCATTCAGAAAATCCAGGTGATTCTTTAGATAACGATAGGGCATCCACTTCAGCAAGCGCTGCAAAAACAAACGAAACTGCCAGCGATAGAATAAACCCTGGTGAGGCCATGAATGCTATCGCTTTAATTACAATGGAGCGCAGGCTTCTAACAAGTCTGTCTGAGAAAATTAGTGAACTTATACAGAATTTAGTCATGGACACCATGCAAAGACTCATGATTTTCCCTCCTCAGTCGAATTCAAATAATACATGAGCACAAACCCCGATAGAAAACTCTTCACATGAAGTAGGTTCCGTCTGAGAAATAGAACACCGACGAACCCAAAACTCGGGATCCCCCCTTTCGTATAGATCCCACAATACCGATCTGATAAATCGTCCCGACAAAGTTGTCCATATCTTAAACGGATGGAAACTAAAATTCTCGAATACAGGCTTTTTATCTGTCGATAATTTTATATACGGTGTAGAAGCACTAACCGTACAGACATTGGATGGAAAGTTTTCTTTGTTATGTAAAAACGCCAGTGTTATCTTCGAAGGCAAAGCCAATGAATTATTATTATAAGTCAGTAAACGAGATTCAATTAAATCAGTTGTGTGTAGCTTTGAGATTGCAATTTCGTCAAGATAGAGATGATGCAGACATCGAAGAACTCATTCGAAGTAGGAAACAAAAATTAAACGAAAACTTTGACTGCTTTTTTGAAAGTATTTCTGTGCTGTTAGACCAACTGGAGAATCCTTTGTCACCGCCGAAAATAGTGCGAAGTTTCTGAACTTATAAAAGAAAATACAGAAGAAGAATCGGATTCAGATTCACGTGTAATCGAAGTCGAAGCCTTTAATTTGTTGGAACTGCAACCAAGGGGGACATAGGTATCATGATTGTTACGGCTGTGGTACAAACAACAGTTACAAGCCAGAGAGCAGTAGGTCGCCTCCCAAACCGAAGACTTCCAGTGCGCAGCACAATCAGGGAACGATGACAGATTAAGGATCGATGTATTTTTAGATACATTAACAAGCTCACCGGACTTACTTATAAACCCAGACTTAACTCTTCTTCATCGAAAAATCACAATTTACCGGAAATGTATCCCCTCGAAAGTGTTTCTAGTTCTTTATTACGGCGTTCGCTGTCTAGAAGTTCCATTAGGATAAAAAGCTTTTATAAACTCGTTAAAAAGTGCCAGATTGCATTTAGTCACATTTGCGCAATACCCGCCACACCTACAAATCCTTGTCCTTATTTGCCAATTCGGCTGCTGAGACGAACGGTTTACGGACTGCTAGACTCAGGAGCGGCAATAAGCTGCATAGGAGATACTTCGGTCGCGTAAGTCCTTAACGGAGACGTGGTTTACAAGTCTATAAAAGCAACTGCTGCTACGACTGATGGCAGGTCACAACGTATAATAGGAAAATTTAAATTAAATGTAGGATATAGATCCGAAGAAAAGTCTCTGGACTTATACATAGTCCCATTGTTGCAACAGGAACTGTATCTTGGCATGGATTTTTGGAGGCTTTTTGGTATTCCCCAAAGAACTAAATATAGCCGAGTAAAATTTAAAAGAAAAAGGCATTCCAAATCCTTAAACAACACGCTTTAACACCAGATCAGTCGAAGCTAAATCTTGTGATCAGGTGTTTTCCATAATTTGCTGAGGAAAGGCTAGGAAAAACTAACCTGATAACACATTCAACCGACATAGGCAACGCTAAAGCTGTATTTTCCGGTTTCTACAGCTGTAGAATTCCGAATTCCGGTGTTTGCCTGGAAAGGTGCACTAGTTTTTCCATTGTGCAGTACCGCTAGGCTGGCATCGTCATACATCGATTTGATGATAGCGATGAGATTTGCAGGTACTCCTTTCCTTGCAAGTGCTCGCCATATTGCTGCTCTTTCAAATGAGTCGAACGCCTTCTTGAAGTCGATGAACAGGGGGTAAAGCGGGCCTCTACATTTCACACCTCGCGTAGTGTGTTTGCCTGATCTACGCAACTCCTGTGTGACCTGAAGCCTGCCTGTTCGTCTTGGATTGTTGGCTCGATTTTTTCCTGGAGGCGTTCGTTCAGCAGTGTAGCTTGGATTTTATGGCTACTGTTTACCAGTGTTATCCCTCTCCGCTTTTCCAGAAGTCATGCACAGTCTCGCCTTCCCATATGCGTGCGAAATGTGGGTGCAGCGTATCAGCCATAAGCTGAGTGTCAACTTGAAGCAGTTCGCCTGGTAAGTTGTCCTCGCCGGCTGCCCTGTTGGGCTTTAGCTTAATTGCATTCACAATCTCTTTTACATGCGGCGGTGTAGAGGGTATTCTGGTATTCCCACTTGGTGGCGCAATGCTTCTATAGCCCGTTACCACGTTTGTTGATGTGGTGTGGCTAATTCCCATGAAGTGGTGGCGCCATCTCCGGATTAGTGCATCATCATTGGATAAGAGGTTGCCTTCTAGGTCTCTGGTTCCGTCTGTGGTGGGTTCCGGCAATCCGTGCAATCTGCTGGTATAACGAGCGCATGTTGTTCTCGCCGGCTGCTCGTTCTGCGTCTGTCGCAAGTCTATCCAGCTGTGCTCTTTTGTTCTTTCTGGCCGCTCTTTTCACAGCTGTGCACAGTTCGCGATATTCATCACGATTCTGTGTGAGCTGGTCCGCCAGCGGCTTCAGATTGTTCCTCCTTCTAATCAGATCCCAGGTTTCTTCAGATATCCAGCCTGCTCTTCCACGTTGTTGCAGTCCAATTATTTGCTTGGCTGCGGTCCTTAGCTGTCTGCAGGTGCGCTCCCAAGGGTGGTCTTTTAGGGGGATCAGTTGTTCCCGCAATGTGGACGTCATTCTCGTCCTCAGAGTGGAGTCTCTAAGGAGGTGCAGGTTTAAGGGGGGCGCTCGTCGGTGTTGGCTGGTATCAGTGTTCCTTGAGTAGTTGCGGTTCAACTTTATTTCAAGTTCTCCAATGACCAACTCATGATCACTGTCTATAGATGCTCCCATTTTGTTCCGAACGTCCAGTAGTGAGTGTCTCCATTTCCTGCTAATGCAAATGTGGTCGATCTGGTTGCGCGTGTTACCACTAGATGTCCAGGAGTATTTGTGGACATCTTTGTGTGGGAATATTGCGCCGCCGATGACCAATTGGAATATTTGACAGAGTTCCACTAATCTCTCTCCGTTGTCATTGCGAGTCCCAGTTCCATGTTGGCCCATGACAGATCTTAGTCCGGTGTTCTTGGGGCCTACTTTCGCATTACGCGGCAAGGTGACATTAACATCCTCATGGGTGACTTATGTGGATGTTAAAGTCACCTTGCCGCGTCTTGCTGAGGGTTGCAGTGAGGGCAGTGTAGAAGTCGTCCTTGGTGTCGTCTTTGGCGTCTTCCGTCGGGGCATAGCATTGTATGAATTTTATATGTCTAGCTCTACATCTGAATCTGGCTGTCATGAGTCTATCAGAAATGGGTTCCCAGGAGTGCAGTGTCTTTTTTATGCGCTTTCCACTGTGAAGGACTAGATTGCTATTTGATGTTGTTGTTTCCCCACAGCCAGATCACCTCATCTCACTGATTCCAGCTATTGCAATATGGAGTCTCTCCATCTCGGCCTTGAACTGTGCTAATCTAGATGGTTCTCTCAGAGTTCTAACATTCCATTGTCCAATTCGTGTCCGTTTTAATATGCCTATGGTGATTGGCCAGATGCGGCTTATCCCAGTGGTGGGGCTGCCACCTAACGTCTTCGGGGAGTGGCGTCTACGTTGATGTTGCTAGTCGTAGAAATCGAACAGTCTGTTAACGTGCGTCAGGCCCTGCTAGGTGTTGTTGCTGTTCGCAGAACACAGGGTGCACTTGGTAACTATGTGGGGGACCCCGTTTTGCTCCATATGGTGCGGAGAGGGGGTGAAGTGGTTGGGCAAGAGTAAGCGCTGCTGAAGGTTGTTGTATTAGGCATTATGGATGGAAGAATACTTTCTAAAAATTAGAAAAGTATCTTTTTGAGAGGAAAGTTTGAGATGAAATTCGTAATACATGCAGCTGTCACCGATGCCTTAGCTGAGCAAGCCACTGCAAATAGGGCCTTGTTAGACAAAGTCAACTCAATGTCTCAGCAGCTGGCGGCAGCGTATATTACGCCGCCAGAGGTGCAAGCTTATGCACCCATAGAAATGAGTAATGATATCCGCTGCGATGAGCCATTTAATGCCGTCAAATGCTTGCCGAGTTTGCAGGCGCACATAAATAGTATGATTCATGGAGACAGGCAGCTCTCGCAACCTACCGTATTTTTAGGCCGTACGACGGCAGCTCACGGCATTACCAGGCGGCTATAATTATAAGAAACAAAGTCAGGGGGACCACGGATGTTGTTCTCTTTCGGCACAGTACTTAACTTTGACGCGATTATAAGTCACCTCGACTTCACATACAGCGACAAACGTCCAGTTCACGTAATGGAGGTAAAATCGAACCATGAGAAAAAAGAACACAAGGAAAGTGCCCGGCAGCGGGTCAAGCCACCCCAACAAGCAGAAGAGCAGGCAAGCGAGTCAAAAAACCCACAATTTAGTAGGCAATACAAGCAGCAAGGCCAATCTGGCAAGCGAAATTCCGAGCAGCAAACTCGCGCCATTGCTCCAGAATCAATGGAGGTGGACCCTTCGCTGTCAAAGTTTAGACACTATCCAGACCTCCGTTGGCGTCAGCTAGCGGTCGGCCATGTCCGATCGCTCTAACGGTAAGGGCAAACAACAAAGGGTCAATCATGTAACCCAAGATGCTGGACAGGGGCAAAACTCGTACACCGAAGCCGCCAACGGCCCTGCGGCACAAATCGAAAATGATATTGAAAGAGATTCTGACGCCCTCAAACTCCCTGATACCCGTCATCAGACGAAGAGTGGCAGGGCTGGATATGAGCTTCCTTATCGATACCGGCACGTCCAAAAATTACATAAGACCACACAAGGGGTTGCGTGGCGTCCGTTCGATTAACTCGCTGGATGCTTGCGATCGATTCATGGCTCAACCACCGTCTCACAAAAATTCTTTGTTGCGTTGTTCAACGTAAAAACAACATTCTTCATTCTAGCAGACTTGTTAACCTTTGATGGGATAATCGGCCTCGATTTGTTATCTCAGGCTGGGGCATGACTCTGTTTGGCATCCTGTCCCGGTATAGAAGTCGAGAAAATCTCCTTCCACAAATGCGCTGATGTCAACTTAACCGATGTGGATTGCTCAGACGCGCACGCTTCGGTGCGGGAAGTTTTTCGAAAATTACTAAACACCAGAAAAAAGACCTTTGCAGACCCAAACGAGGCCCTGTCATAGAATACTTCAGAGCCCATCTATGCCAAGCTTTACCCATATCCCATGTGCGTAACCGACTTTGTCAATAAGGAGATCCAAGATCTTCTAAAATACGACATAATTCAAAAATCAGCATTCCCCTACAAAAACCCTATATGGGTAGTAGATAAAAAGGGCACCGATGATGCGGGAAACCGAAACAAGCGCTTGGTAATAGACTCTCGCTAACTCAAGGAACGAACCATTCCCGACAAATACCCCATGCCAAATATATTAATGATAATAAGCAATTTGGGCAAAGCCCACTATTTTTCGACCCGATCGCTTTTTTTTTAGGAAAGCGTGAGCTTTTTTGGGTTTTTAGTCACCAGTAACGGTTCAACAACGGACCTAGAAAAAGTTAAGGCTATTAAAGAATTCCCAATTTTACCCATATCCCATGTGCGTAACCGACTTTGTCAATAAGGAGATCCAAGATCTTCTAAAATACGACATAATTCAAAAATCAGCATTCCCCTACAAAAACCCTATATGGGTAGTAGATAAAAAGGGCACCGATGATGCGGGAAACCGAAACAAGCGCTTGGTAATAGACTCTCGCTAACTCAAGGAACGAACCATTCCCGACAAATACCCCATGCCAAATATATTAATGATAATAAGCAATTTGGGCAAAGCCCACTATTTTTCGACCCGATCGCTTTTTTTTTAGGAAAGCGTGAGCTTTTTTGGGTTTTTAGTCACCAGTAACGGTTCAACAACGGACCTAGAAAAAGTTAAGGCCATTAAAGAATTCCCAATTTTACAAGCCCGGTAAATAGAACCTTGTAGCGGACGCCTTGTCCAGACAGCAGCTTAATGTGCTGGAACAAGAAGAGTCCTTACTTGCGTCGAACAGTTTTCTAAATTTGCCATCGTACAACCTATCGCCTCGAGAACTAGTGAAGACCTGAAGCCAGTGCTACTTTAGCTCATGAACTTTTTCCCAAGGGCAAAGTCCATTTATTGCCACAACGAACCGTCGTTGAAGGCGCACACGATCGTGTCCATGCTTTGTAACAACTTTGGTGTAAGCATTAAAAACGCACCACCACTGCACAGTACATCCAACCTACTAGGGTTTTCTCGTAAGAACGTGCCCTATCAAATCCATTTCAGCTCTGTGTTGGCTATTCTGTTTGGTCAGAATATCCCACATATGATTTTTAGGCATTTGTTGCTAAAAACCTGCAGTTTCTGCGTTATTTTCTTCGTTGCGAGCCATGACTCACTTCCGTATAGCAGTATGGATTTCACATACGCATTGTAAATCTGGAGCTTTGTTCGCCGGCTTATTTCTCTGTTTTCCCAAATGCGGTATAGTCTTCCAAAAGCTGAGCGGGCTTTGCCAAGGCAACTCGAGACATCATCATCCACTCCACCATTGTTGGATATTATGGTGCCAAGGTATGGGAAACTGTTGACGAACTCGATTGGGTTCCCGTGTATGATGATGCTTCCTTGGTTGGAGTGGTTGAATCGCATAGCTTGTGTTTTATGAGATATAAGACAGATGTCGTTCGCATAGTCCAAGTCCTCAAGTTGTCTGGTAAGGCTAAACGTAATTCCGCGCTTGGACGAGCATTCTTCGCTCATTAACTCGTCGACCACGTTGAAGAGTAGAGGTGATAACGGGCATCCTTGCCGAATTCCGGTGTTCGTCTGGAAAGGTTCACTAGTTTTCCCGTTGTGCAGTACCGGCAAGTTGGCATCGTCATACATCGACTTGATGATAGCGATGAGGTTCGCCGGTACTCCTTTCCTTGCAAGTGATCGCCATATTGCTGCCCTTTCAACTGAGTCGAACGCCTTCTTGAAGTCGATGAACAGGAGATAAACCGGGGCTCTCCATTCCAGAGCTTGCTCGGTAATTATGCGTAGTGTGTTTGCCTGATCTACGCAGCTCCTGTGTGGTCTGAAGCCTGCCTGTTCGTCTCGGATTGTTGGCTCGATTTTATCCTGGAGGCGTTCGTTCAGCAGTGTAGCTAGGATTTTAAAGCTAGTGTTGAGCAGTGTTATCCCTCTCCAGTTGTTGCAGTCGCTAAGGTCGCCTTTCCTGGGAAGCTTCACGATGATTCCGCTTTTCCAGGAGTCAGATACAGTCTCGCCTTCCCATATGCGTGCGAAATGTGTTCGGCTGGTATTCCCACTTGGTGGCGCAATACTTCTATAGTCCGTAGCCACGTTTGGTGATGTGGTATGGCTAATTCCCATGAAGTGTTGGCGCCATCTCCGGATTTGTGCATCATTATTGGACAATAGGTTGCTTACTAGGTCTCTGACTGGCTGGTTCCGTCTGTGGTGGGTTCTGGCAATCCATGCAATCTGCTGGTATAACGAGCGCATGTTGTTCCCGCCGGCTGCTTGTTCTTGCGTCTGTCGCAATTCTATCCAGTAGCGCTCGTTTGTCCTTTCTGGCAGTACTTTTCACAGATCTGCACAGTTCGCGATATTCATCACGATTCTGTGTGAGCTGGTCCGCCAGAGGCTTCAGATTGTTCCTCCTTCTAATCAGGTCCCAGGTCCCTTCAGATATCCAGTCTGCTCTTCCACGTTGTTGCAGCCCAGTTATTTGCTCAGCTGCGGTCCTTAGCTGACTGCAGGTGCGTTCCCATGGGTGGTCTTCTAGGGGGATCAGTTGTTCCCGCAATGTGGACGTCATTCTCGTCCTCAGAGTGGAGGTGCAGGTTCAGGGGGGGCGCTTGTCGGTGTTGGCTGTTATCAGTGTTCCTTGAGTAGTTGAGGTTCAACTTTATTTCAAGTTCTCCAATGACCAACTCATGATCACTGTCTATAGATGCTCCCCTTTTGTTCCGGACGTCCAGTAGTGAGTGTCTCCATTTCCTGCTAATGCAAATGTGGTCGATCTGGTTGCGCGTGCTACCACTAGGAGATTTTTTTTTTTTTTGTATCGCCTTACGGTAGGAAAATTAAAATCTTCTAAAGATACAACCTACCGTCCGTAGGTGGCATGCACGATTCATAACCCCTGGTGGGATTATGCCTACGTACTAAAACAAAAACCTCCGTATGCTCCTCAGTCCTATAAACGCTCACCAGAACTGCCAGTCAAGGTAAGACTTCGATGAGCAGGATGTGAAGCCAGGTCGCTCTCCCTTCCTGATGCATTGGCCATGTAGCGCTCCTCCTTTCCACCCTTTAGTCGCCTTTTACGACAAGCCGGGAACGCTGAGGTAGTATTCTTATCCCGCCACCTCACAGGAACACTCCTTCGGTGTTTTAATTGCCAGCTCTGTTGGCCGTCTCGTCAGCACGGACTCGTTTTATCATATTTATCCCATTATTTGTCCCAGCTCCCATTTATTTACATTCGCCGTCATCGCCGTGATCAATTCATTTGGACTAAGCGGGTCTCCAGTTAACGCTTTCAGCTGTTCCCTCTCCGCCGAGAACCTAGAACAGTGCATTAGCACATGTTCCGCGGTTTCCACCGATTCAATGCAGTATAGGCATTGGGCTGAGTCTACATGGCGGAAACGATGTAGGTAGGGCCGGAAGCAGCCATGGTCCGTGAGGAATTGCGACATGTGGTAGTCCAAAGTTTTGTGGCTGCACTGCGTCCATGCGTCTATCTCCGGGATGAGTTGGTAGGTCCACATTCCCCGTTGCGACATTTGCCATCTCGTCTGCCACTCTCCAACCACCCGTTCGTAAGCCTCGTCCCGTGTAGCACCATTGCTGATGAGAACAAGAGCCTTGATCTCCAGATCGGCTGGTGGCATGCCTGCTAGAACTAATGCTGCATCCTGAGATATCGTTCTAAAGCCTATTATTAGCCTAAGAGCCATCGACCTTATCACCATCCGCGCTCCATTTAAGTATGAGACTTTCTTTGTGGCGTCACTCCAAATTGGCGCAGCGTATAGGAGCGTTGCCTTTGCTACGGTTACCAGTACCCTCCTGGCTGGGTCTCTGGGGCCTCCCACGTTGGGCATAAGTCGAGATAAGGCTGCCGATGTGATGGCTGCCTTTCTGCTAGCGTATTTAGCATGATCCTTGAAAGATAGCCTGTGGTCTATGAGGACTCCGAGGTACTTCAAGGACTCAGCTGAAGACACCTGGGTTCCGCTGACTGAGACTTGCATGCTCTCCACCTTTTTCCTGCTGTTTAATAGGACAGCTTCAGTTTTATGTGCCGCTATTGCTAGTCCAGCTTTCTAAAACCAGTCGATGGTCGCTCTAATTGGTGAGTTGCACTTCTCCTGGGTTTCCATAATCGTTTTGGCGACTGCAGTCATAGCCACGTCATCTGCGCAGCAGTGCAGCTCAGCTCCTGAGGGCTTCCTGATTGACAGTATACCATCGTACATGATGTTCTACAGTATCGGTCCAAGTACAGATCCTTGTGGAACACCAGCCGAGACTCGGTAACTTTTCGGTCCATTTTCCGTACATACCAGAGGATACGATTTCTAAAATAGCTTAAAATCCTTAGGTACTCCGGGATACCCATCGTGTACATAGCATCGAGGATTAAAGGCCATCTTGCCGTGTTAAATGCGTTTTTAACGTCCAGCGTGACAATCGCACAGTATTTTTTTTTGCTACCTAGCCATCTGTCGCCCTCGAGCGCGTTTTTGGCAATGTTTCTCACTGCCGTGAGTGCGTTGAGGGTACTCTTTCCCTTTCGAAAGCCATATTGGTGGTTGCTTAGACCGTTTGTGCTCTCGGTTACCGCCTCCATTCGGGCATATAGGATGCGCTCAAATAGCTTTCCTACTATGTCCAGAAGGCATAGTGGGCGGTAGCTGACTGCAGCTTGTGCTGAACCTTTCCCTTTAGGCAACAGTACCAGCTTCTGGCTTTTCCACCTTGCTGGAAAGGAGGCACTGCTGAAAGGTGTCCTTGAAGATGTCCGGTCTAGACAACGCCAGGCCTTAAAAGCGAGATACGATCGCTTAAAGCACACTTAAAGCACAGGCGACAAGTTCTTCCTACCCATGATTGCAACGTCTATTATATGCCACATCACGCCGTCTTAAAACCGGAGAGCGTAACTACTAAACTCCGTGTAGTATTCAATGCCTCCAGCCCTTCATCGAATGGTACAAGTTTAAATGATATCCTTTATGCTGGCCCTGTCTTACAGTCCAGGGGCTTTGTTAGCCTTGATGCGCCTTGCTGCCTCCACAACCTCCTGTTCAGTGATGCTCGGGAAGTCGGAGACTGGAGCTGCGGCTATTGGCTGCCATGTGGTCGACTGCATTGGAAAAAGCCCCGCAACGATGTTGGCCAGGACATCAGGATCCGAAGGGGGGACATCTCTCTTCCGCAGTTTGTTGCTTACCAGCTTATAGGCCAGACCCCAGGTGTCGTCGTCTACGCTATCCAGCAGATTCTTGTAGGCCTGTGCCTTGGCCGCCGAGATTCCGTGCTTGAACGCGGTTCGTTTGGCTTTAAAAGCTTCCAGAAGCTCCGTTTGATGGGGGCTACCTCTGGCTCGTTGTGCTATCCTCCTAGCCTTGAGGCATTCCGATCGCATCTGTTGAAGGACGGGGCTCCACCAGTATACGGGGGGCTTACGCTGCACCTTTTTTTTGCAAGGCATTGTCTCATCGCACATTGCTACGAGTATTTTCATAAGCTCCGCCGCCATTGTCTCTGCGTCACCCGTTGGGATTAGTAGGGAATCGATCTGATATTGCAGCATATTCTTATCGAGCTTCCTGGTATCCCATGCTTGCCCCAGTGATCACTCGGTTGACTTCTGATCGTACCAGTCGAAGAGACGCTAAAAGTGATCAGAGCGTGATCGCTCAGCGTTACCACGTCCAGTACCGTCCAGCTTGAGTTAGCCACTAGGCCTCTGCTGACAAAAGTGACGTCAATGAATGAGGTTCCCCTGTCATTATTAAACGTGGGCACGCGGCCGTCGTTCAGCAAGGTCAGGTCCAGCATCATCATAGCATCTATCACCGCTCTGCCTCTGGGATTGGATACCCTGCTGCCCCATTCGACTGCCCAGGCATTAAAGTCCCCAGCAATAATTGACGGACAGCGCCCTCTCGCATGATTGACAAGAGTGTTCAGCATCTCCTCGAATTGGTCAGTGCTGTCGCTAGGCGGGGCGTAGCAGCTATAAATATGCACTCCCTTCACCCTGGCATATGCTATACCGCGCATCGGCTGGTAGGCCCGTTACTGGATGTGGAGTGGGCTACAACACTTTATGGCCGCTTTGCGTGACTCGTCCAAGATCATCGAAGGGTTTCCAATTCCCGGGGGATAGGGCTCGCTTAAGAGCATGATGTCTATTCTGCGCTCCGCCACAGTATGAGCCAGGAGGCTCTGAGCAGCTGCGCAGTGGTTGACATTAAGCTGGATGATTTTAAGCGTGAGGCATTTTGGTGGGGCCACGCATCCTTTTGCCTTATGCCCTTTCACGCCGCACCGCAGACAGCAGTCGGAGCGGTCGGCTGCCTTGCAGTTGGTCTTGTAGGACGTACATCCTGATTGATGCGGCACCGAGACCAGCCTACGTTAACCGAGCCCCTTTTGAGCACAGTGATTGCATCGTTTGCACTGAGCATCATTGTCGCACAATCTGTGCCGTTACGCATTTTGCGCAGGCCCCTCACATCTTCTTGGGCAACAATTGTGAGTCCATGCATCTATGGAGTACCCGTGCGTACCGCCGCCATTTCCTTAAGGGACTCTTCGATGGCTCCTCTGTATAAGGGTACGTTATCGGAGCCTTTGCCCTTCACCTCGAGCAGTAGCTCCCCCTGTTGAGTCCTTCTAATTCTCCTCACTTGGTTGCCAAACTCGCTTAGGTTCGGATCTGCTCTCACCTTAAGCAGTATATCGGCATACGATGCTTCGCCAGTTTTCTTTAATATGAACGCCTCGGGCTTTTTGCGTATGCGCTTAGGCTTCACCTTTGTCCATTCAACCGTGCTGCTAGTGTTCTTAGCAACCGCTGCAAAGCTGGCTGGGCTTGGTACCTTTGCCTTGGTAGCAGCCGCTTTGGGAGCCTTGTTTGGAGGAGGTAACACTGGAAACTTCTCCGTTACGCTTTTTAAGGCCGACGTCGCTGGACGCTTCTTCTGAGCCTCTGCCTCTGTCTGTGTAGCGATGTCTTTAGCGGGAGCCGCTACGTTGACTGTGCTCTGCTGCAGCTGGATCGCTCTTGTATTAAGAGCAGCCAGATCCGTTATTGCACCTTTCGTCTCCTTGGTGACATGACGCTGCGTCTCAAATGCGCACAACACCATATTTATCTTGGCATTCATAATGTCCAAGATGCTCCTCAGATTCTCGTGCTGGAGCGCTGACAGGTCTAAAGGCCGTATTGGCGAACCAGGTGGAGATTTCGACGCTATATTCTGCGTCGGCACGCTGATGAGATCACTGAGAGGATGCTTCTCGGTCTGTCCCAACTCGCGGATTAGCTTTTTGAAAAGAGAGCTCCCACGTAGGCCACAGATTTCCCCTAGGCGTTGACTGCTGGAGGTTATTCCGCCTCTTCTCGGACACCAGAGCCTCTACTTAGGCACCGCAAGGGTGAGAGGTTGATTTTCGGTCTGTCCGCGACCTTTGTGCCGACTCCCTTTTTCGAAAGCGACCGCTCTAAAAGCAGATTCGAATTTGAATTCGAATTTGAATTTAGCTGGTTGCGCGTCCTAACCGATCTCCAATGCATGTCTGGTAGCGCCGTTTGTCTGGCAACGCCGCTCGAACTAGATCGCCAACTGCGATAGGTTGGCAGCACCATCAGCTGATTTAACAGCTGACCTACAACAAAAAATTGCAAAATTGCAGTGTCAGTCGGATTGCAATAATACCTCCTTCTGTTTTATATCGATTCGATAGTGCGGCGAACACCCGCGCACTAACGCTATGGAACACTGCACGAAAACCAATTGTTCTGGCCACGGTGACCCCAAAAAAATCGAAATTTTGCGCAGCGTATAAAAAACACGTCCGTATTAGAAAACACTTTCCACTCTCTCCACCACTAGGAGATGTCCAGGAGTATTTATGGACATCTTGTGTGGGAATATTGTGCCGCCGATGACATGTTGGCCCATGACAGATCTTAGTCCGGTGTTGTTGGGGCCTATTTTCGCATTAAAGTCACCCATGAGGATGTTAATGTCATCTTGCCGGGTCTGTGAGGGCAGTGTAGAAGTCGTTCTTGGTGTCATCTTTGGCGCCTTCCGTCGGGGCATAGCATTGCATGATGTTTATAAGTCTAGCTCTACATCTGAATCTTGCTGTCATCAGTCTATCAGAAATGGGTTCCCAGGAGTGCAGTGTTTTTTTTATGCTTGGACACGTAAATCCCCACCCCGTATCTGCTGCCGTTATTGTTGCCACTGTGTAGGACTAGAATGCTATTTGATGTAGTTATTTCCCCACTGCCAGACCACCTCATCTCACTGATTCCAGCTATTGCAATATGGAGTCTCTCCATCTCCGCCTTGAACTGTGCTAATCTAGATGGTTCTCTCAGAGTTCTAACATTCCATTGTCCAATTCGTGTCTGTTTTGATATGCCTATGGTCGTTTATATTTAATTCTCTCGTTTCTGTTTCGGTAATCGGTTTAAGTTTTTCGACCGATCTGGTGATTGGCCAGATGCGGCTTATCCCAGTGGTGGGGCTGCCACCTAACGTCATCGGGGAATGGCGTCTACGTTAATGTTGCTAGTCGTAGAAAAGGGAACAGTCTGGTAACGCGCGTCAGGCCCTGCTGGGTTTTGTTGCTGTTCGCAGAACACAGGGTGCACTTGCTAACTATGTGGGGGACCCCGTTTTGCTCCATATGGTGTGGAGAGGGGGTGAAGTGGTTGGGCAAGAGTAAGCTGCCGAAGGTTGTTGTATTAGGCATTATGTATGGAAGAATACTTTCTAAAAACTAGAAAAGTATATTTTTGAGAGGAAAGTTTGTGTAGCCATGCTCTCGTCATGGGTGGGGTTTGAACCCACGACCTCGTGTTTGACAGGTAGTTGTGCTATCCTTCGAGGCCCCACACGGAAGTATATTGTATAAGTATTTCATTCGTAGCGAGTCTGTGATATTATTATATTAATTCTTAGACAGTGATGTTCATATACTACTGGTAATTGAATTGAATTGCCTGCTTCTATCTTGCTTAATTTTACTTCTTCGTCGTCAGATGAATTGATCATAAGGATTTTTTCATTTATTGTTTTATGTAGTCTTTTGACGTCTGTAACATGGTTTTTTGCCGTGTTGAGTTGCAGTTCGATTCCTTATGCTTTAAGCCATCGCTTTAAGGTTAAGCTGGAGAAAGCTCCGTCTCTGTCTGCCTTTAGTAATTTGGGTTAACCTAACTGATTAAAAAATGCGCATTAAGCCGTTACTGCATTCTATCCAGTCCTTTGTTTTAATTTGCTCAAGTGTAGCGAACTTAGAATACATGTCAATCCAACTGATGTAATGTTTTCCCTCAGATGAATAAATATCTATCACAAATTTGTCTTGGCAATGTTGAGGATCAGGTGTGATTTTAAAAGGCATTTTGGTGTTTCTATGTTCTGCTTTAGCCAAATTACATATGGTACATTCGTTTATTATATTCTGAATTAGTTGGCAAGTAGTTGGCTATTGGTATAGAAGTGAATTTCTTTAAATAGTTTTGTCATTTTCTGTATACCTGGATGTAAAAGTCTTTCATGTGATTGAAGTTTAATTTCTTTAAACTCGGCGTATGAACTAACATTCTTTAATAGAAAGAGACTGCGAATTACTTTAGTGTAGGTGGTATTAATAATTTCAAAATCTATATCGCTCTCAAAATAATTGGTAATGTTTCTATGAATAAACTGATCAAATAAAATTTGTTTGTATTGAATTGTGGTAATGGGGTTGCCCAATACTGTTTTATGCTCTACTTTATTTTTATCGGACTTAACGAAAATGATTTGAAAATAAATAATAATAAAAAATCAACACCAAGAATTTTTGAAGAAAGACCCCAACAGAAAATATTTAGGACAACTAAACTGAAGGAAGACTACAACGGAAAGTGGCAACCGGAGGTTCAGCTCCAATCCTTTCTTCTAGAGGTATTTAAATCTATACCAAAGTTCACAGGAGAAACACCCAATATGTAGGCTGGAGAGAAGCGGCAGAAACCGCCATGGGTCTTTAAAAAATTCGAAGCAAACAATTTTTATCGCTTTAACAATTCTGCGTAATAAAATCATGGGAGCAGCACATGATGCTCTCACTAACCATGGTACAGTTTTAAACTTCCAAGCAATTCTCTCCAGATTGGATTTTATTTATAACGATAAAAGACCAATTCATATTCTTGAATCAGAATTAAACATCCAGGGACGCATGACCATTACATAATTCTACAACGAAGTAAACAAGAAAATGACATTACTGATAAACAAAACCATAATGACATATGGAAAAGACAGCGGAATAACAAATAAAACGAATTAAACAACAAGAGAGAACGCTATAGTCGAGTTCCCCGACTATTTGATACCCGTTACTTAGCTAGTGGAAGTGCGAAGGAAAGTCTTCATCATTGACAGTTTTTGGCGGTTTGTGGGCGTTAGAGTGGGCGTGTCAAAAATTTTTTTGGCAAATCGATAGAAATTTACAAGACCAATACAAATATGAAAAAATATCAAAACATTTTTCAAAAGTGTTGGCGTGGCAACTTTGGGCGGTTTGTGGGCGTTAGAGTGGGCGTGGCAAAAAGTATTTTGGCAAATCAATAGAAATTTACAAGACCAATACAAATATGAAAAAATATCAAAACATTTTTCAAAAGTGTTGGCGTGGCAACTTTGGGCGGTTTGTGGCCGTGGCAAAAAGTTTTTTGGCAAATCTATAGAAATTTACAAGACCAATACAAAAATGAAAAAATATCAAATTATTTTTCAAAAGTGTGGGCGTGGCAGTTTTGTGCGGTTTGTGGGCGTTAGAGTAAGCGTGGCAACATGAATCGACAAACTTGCGCATTGTCTATGTCTCTGGAGTCTGTATGCTTAATCTGAACTTTCTAGCTTTTGTAGTTTCTGAGATCTCGACGTTCACAGGACGGACAGACGGACAGATGGACATGGCCAGATCGACTCGGCTATTGATCCTGATCAAGAATATATATACTTCATTTGGTCGGAAACGCTTCTGCCTGTTACATACTTTTTAACGAATCTAGTATACTCTTTTACTCTCCGAAAAACGGGTATAAAAAGGTTTTCTGGAATATAATGGAAAAAAGAAAAACTAGAGTGTTATGACAATGAGGAGAAAAACGATTTGCGTTTAATTGAAGAAAATAACACTCTTCCATTAAAGGACGATGTTAGCTCCGTCAAATTACAATTGAAAAGTTTGGGATCAATCCTTAACACGCTGTCGTTGAATTTTCCGACAAAGAAAAAATTCATAATCTAATAATAATTTCAAATCAATTAAAAGATTTCGAAATAAAATTATGATTAAAATTGAAATGGACAATTCTAAAATAAATTAGCAAATCCCTTTTCGAACCGATATTCGAAAGAGAAATAAATACTGACAATGACAGGGCAATTTGAAGCAAACAATATCCTTATGCTATGTTAGTCTCAGATTTCGTTAATAATGAAATCGATAGAATATTAAAGGAACAAATTATAAGACCTAGTAGAACCCCCTATAATTCACCAGTCTTAGTAGTACCCAAAAAGGGTCAAAACGAAGATGGAACTCTAAAACATGGACTAGTTATTGATTATAAAAAATTAAACGAGAGCACAATACCGGACAGATACACAATTCAAGCCCCGTCTGTAATATTATCTAACTTAGGAAAGTTAAAATATTTCTCAACAATGGTTTTGGAATCAGGCTTCCACCAAATTGTAATAAAGAGTCAGATATAGAAAAAACAGCTTTTTCTATTAATAATGGGAAATTTAACGTCTTACGTATGCCATTTGGGTTAACAAACGCCCCTAGAATATTTACAAGAGCAATGGACGATATATTAAGAGAACAAGTTGGAAAAACTTGTCATGTGTATATGGATGACATAATTTTTTCAAATACAATTAAACTACATTATACTGATCTAATTCAAATAATTAATTTAATAATATTATATTCTGAAAAAATTTCTACAATTATGAAGTATCCGATTCCACAAAACATTAGAGAGCTTCGAAGTTTCCTAGGCCTCACTGAATATGACCGAAAATTTGTCCGAAGCTATGCATAAATTGCTAAACCCTTAACCAAATACTTTGGAGGAGATAATGGTAAAATTTCTAGGAAAATGTCAACATTTCAATACAGTTAAATGAACCAGCTGTAAAAGCTTTTAACGAACTTAAAGATAATTTAATAGCACACGTAGAATTAGTCCAACTAGATTATAACAAAAAATTCACTTTGACAACAGACGCATCAGATGTAGCTATCGGAGCAGTATTATCACAGGATAATAAACCAATTACTTTCATATCTAAAACTTTAAATAAAACCGAACTACTTTACGCCACAAATAAAAAAGAATTGTTAGCCATAGTTTGCGTTTTTAAAAATCTCAGAAATTAATTATATGGAGTCGGTATAGAAATACAAACAGACCATCAATCTTTATCTTTTACAATCTCGGATAAAAACCCAAACGTAGAAATGAAAAGATGGTATTCTTTCATAGAAAGTTTCGCCCAAAAATAATATATAAGCCCGGA
This sequence comes from Drosophila yakuba, assembly GCF_016746365.2. Lineage (NCBI taxonomy): Eukaryota > Metazoa > Arthropoda > Insecta > Diptera > Drosophilidae > Drosophila > Drosophila yakuba. The sequence goes on along the minus strand of NC_052527.2, from coordinate 26,905,209 downwards.
ACAACAAATGTCGTTGCTGATGCATTTTCTCGAATAAGATTGAATAATATTACAAACAGCGATATACAGTAGAACAATCAAGCTCAGATCAAAATACACAGCATTCTGCTGCAAGTAGTTTAATGTACTTTAAATGTAATATAAGAGACCTGTAAACCGTTAAATCAGTTTCAACAACAACTGTTATTAACAACGAGAGGTATACAACGCATGAGTATTTGAAAGTTTTTGATAAGACACGACATATAATCGAATATGATACGCCAGAAAGTGAATATTTACAACCAAACATAACGGTAGGAATTCATTGCACTTTAGAAGATCTTTATCATATTCAATTACCTTAAAAAATAATTTTACTAAAAAATTTATTTTTTTTTTAAATGTTTCTACATGAATAATTATTTTTCGATAGCACTGTAATTGAATTCGTGTTCATTAAGTGATCTGCTTATTAAGGATATAGGATGACCATTCTGAGAATGCACTGTCCCAAGGGCTAAATTATTGGAATCTGTGGTTAAATTTTTTTTTTTTCGAAATCTGGTAATTGGACAATTGGTTCTCTTATTATTAAAGCTTTAAGTTTTTTGAATGCTTCTATGTAGTCTAGGTTTTGTGTATCTATTTTTGCTCCTTTTTTAAACATTTGGTCATTGGTCTCCGTAATTTGGGATAAATTTACCATAATAACCGGTTAATCCAAGGAAAGCTCTGATCTCTTTTACCATTTTTGGAATTGAATATGAATCTACGGCTTTAATTTTTAGATGGTTTGGTTTTATACCATTAGGGGTTACTATGTGTCCAAGTTACGGGGTTTGGACTGTCACCCGCTCTCCGCTCCCTCTTACGCTCTCCCGCTCTTCACCACAGAGTCTCCGATGCGCTTGGGAGAGCCTAACTAATTAGAATAAGCAACAGTGTCAAAATTAATTTCGCCGAATAAACAAACGCCCGGTCGCGCCCGCGCAATTACGAAAAGTCTAGTGTTCGCTTTTCTTCGAGTGTTTCTATTTCAGCATATTTGGAAAATTCTAGGACAGCAGCCCCCTACAACCCATCATTTTTGATCCATTCGAGCCAGATCACCTGGATTTTCAAGTTTGCCGGTCTGCAGCAAAAGGTTCGAAAATCCAATTTCGTTCAATTTGCTGTAAGATTTATTGTCAAATCTAACGGATTTCTCCGACAAAAGGCAATTAAAGAAAAGTACTTATTCATTCTCACGGGCGCCGCCATATTACCCACCGTTCTCCTTTCACCCTCATTTGTGAAAATTTCTAACTCCAAATTTCAGAATATATTAAATATGCATCCAGTTCGAAAAGTGCAAAATTCCAAATGTGAAAATAATTTGTTCCAAGTTCAGTGAAAATTTCGAAGTCCAAAGCTCTGCCAAGAGTGGCAAAAATGCTGTTCTTGTTTCACTGTGTCCAACGCAAGCCAAATTCTTTTCGCAACACATTTTTGCTTTAACTCCACAGTCCACTTAATACAATTTGCTTTGCTATCGAAGAATACAACAACGAAACAAACAACACATACCCTCTGGCCATTCCAAATAAAATATTAATTAAACATTTACCCGCCAGTTCCATATATATATTACATCAACATATACTACATCCATATACATTGCATATATTACATTTGCATATACTACATCCATATATATTACATATATTACATCAACATATATTATATCCACATATATTACCGACATACATTGCGCATATTATCTGCATTCCTTTTAAACATATACCTCAGTGTAAATTGTTTCCCGTCGGCAAATCCAAACAACAAATAAAATGTATTCCAAGTGCCGACGCGGAAAAGGCGTTTTGTTTTCCATCAATTTTTTCCGTAAATTTCCAAATAAATTTCCAAGCAATAAATTAAAAGCGGTTTTTTCTCTTTTTTATAACAAATAAATTTTTCAATATTTATTACATAATTTTTTTTTAAATTTTCAAAAAATTTTAAAAAGACTACAAGACAATTTTTTTTTTTTGATCCATAAATAAATAATACGACCGCCAAATACAAGTGGTTCACCCGACAAATATTTTTTCCTGTATTGCTTGGATATTAATTTGTGTTTGTTTTAGAAGTACTTACAACGCGGAGAAAAGACTCCAATTCCACATTCCATTTTCTCCGTTTCCAGTTGTAAACAAAAAAATAAAATTTTCTTCGTTCTAATAAACATTTTATTTCACCGTGTTCCACATTCCAAGTGTTCTAACCGTAAATCAGGTGGACCTAATTACCATAAATCACAGGTCATTTATACAATTCGCTGTTCACTCCGAGTCACCTGTCCAATCTGTCTATATTTTTAAAAGTGTGACCGGGCTCAAAAACGGCTTCCCTTCCATTTCGTATTTCTTCGATTATGCCCATCGGGGACGATAAGAAGAAATTGTCCGCTGACAAACCCAGGTCTATTTTTTCACCACAAGGGCCCAAGAGTCCAAGAATACCAAGCATTTCGGTGAAAACGCCTGCGCAGATTTCCGACGACTGTGCTACTCCATCCAAAGCCACAGTACAGCGCACAGCTAAAAATATGGCTGCTTCCGATCTAGCGCTAGCCAAATTCATTTCGGTTTCTGACCGCTTTAGCGAATTTGAGGCTCAAATCAACACTCCGGAATCCGCAGCTCCAACCGTCACGATGCTTAGCCTCCGTCGCGACCAAGTCCGAACCCTATGGGACAAGGTTGAAAAGGAATTCGACCACTGCTCAGAGTGCCTTGTGTCAGCAGGCGAAGCGGCAGCAGGCAACATGCCTATTCTCAGGGCTAAATACAGTTATTGCTATTCAGTCTATGAAAGGTGTGTTGCCCAGCTCGTTGATAAATTCGTCTCAGTCCATCCCAGCCGCGAACGCTGCGCCCCAGGCCTACATTTCCTCTGGCTGTCGGTTGCCTCCATGCGATACAGAAGTTTTCGCAGGCGACTATCTTCGCTGGCCGACTTTCCGGGATCTTTTCACAGCCATTTATATCAATAATCCGCGGCTGACTCCAGTTGAAAAGTTATTCCATTTAAATGCCAAAACAAGTGGCGACGCGCATGCCATCGTTTCGATTTCGCCTCTCACCAACGAGGGTTTCCGCTCTGCGTGGGAAAACCTAATAGAGCGTTTCGAAAATAAACGATTGTTGGTAAACAGTCAATTGAAAATACTGTTTAATGTGCAGTCGATACCACAGGAATCTGGGGCGGCCTTAAAGGTACTGCAAAGTACTGTTCAAGGTTGCTTGACTGCCTTAGAACTGTCAGGCATCAACACTGAGAACTGGCACTGCCTGCTGGTATATCTGTGTTCATCCAAGCTCCCGAAGATAACTCTCTACTTATTGGAGCAGTCGCTACATAAGAAAGCCGACATCCCGACATGGGCAGAGCTGAACACCTTCCTCACAGAACGTCATCGAACCCTAGAGGCCATCGATGATGTGAGACCGTCCGTACCAAGTCAGTCGCACTCCAAAGCGATGAACTCAAGTGGGCCCTCTAGAAAACTAAATTCCTATGAGACGAAAGTGGCTCCAAAATCGAAAAGTTGCGACTTGTACAACAAGGAAAACCATCCTGTCCGTGTATGTCCGCGTTTTCTCCAAATTTCGGTTGTACCGAACAACCGAAACAACTTCTTTTCCAGCAATTCAAGCCCTTCAAATCCTGCAAGGCCAATTTCCGCTAATCAGGCCAATTTCGTTCCAAATGAGCAAGCCGGTGTTCAAAATTATTTCGCCACGTGCTCAAGAGCTATTCTTCTTGGCACTGCCATAATCAATATTTCCCATTTTGGCACTAACTTTAAGGCACGCGCCCTGATCGACTCCGGATCAGAGGCGACATTCATAACCGATCGACTGTTTAATCTAATTAGATTGCCATTCCAGGTGGTTCAAGCCCAAGTCTCGGGCTTAAACCAAACATTAGCTGCTCAGTCCAAGAAGCTCTGCAGTTTCACCATCCGATCTCCGACTAGGCCCGCGTTGCAGTTGGAGACGACGGCCTATGTCCTCACTCAACTAGCCGGAAATCTGCCTTCCTAGCCAATTCCGCAAAATTTCCTTCGGGATCTTCCCGATTTTCCACTGGCAGATCCAAAATTCTATGAGAGCGCACAAATAGATGTCCTTATCGGAGCCGACATTCTGCCTTCGGTGCTTCTGAGTGGAGCAAAAACCAACATCTGTGGCTCTCTCTTGAGGCAAAAGACCATTTTCGGCTGGGTACTAACTGGGCCAGTGTCAGCCTCAGCCCAAAGCAGAATTTCCTCCTTTTCGACACAGATCTCCCACGCGTACGATAATTCACTGGACAAACTACTCACAAAATTTTGGGAGGTGGAGAATATACCAACAAAGTTGGTAAAAGAATCCGATTCCATGTGCGAGAAGAACTTCCTTCAAGAAACGAGAAACGAGTGCGGCAAATATGTCGTTACTCTGCCCTTTCGCGACCCAGAACATATCGGTTCCGGGCTAGGGCATTCTAGATCTTTCGCATTGGCTCAGTTCTTAAAAAATGAGCAGCGTCTAAAAAGTGATGAGGCCTTGAAAGCGAGATACGATTCGGTGATCCAGAAATATCTCTACTTAAAGCACATGTGACAAGTTCTTCCTACCCATGATTGCAACGCCTATTAAAACCGGAAAGCGTAACTACTAAACTCCGTGTAGTATTCAATGCCTCCAGCCCTTCATCGAATGGTACCAGTTTAAATAATATCCTTCATGCTGGCCCTGTCTTACAGTCCGACTTGACCATTCAAATTCTGAAGTGGCGATACGTGTTCAGCGCCCATATCAAAAAAATGTATCGGCAGATCTGGGTAGATACCAAACACACTCCATTCCAGCGAATACTTTTCCGTAACAATAGAGGGGAAATCAGAGATTTCGAATTGAAAACAGTAACCTTTGGAGTCAATTGCGCGCCTTTCCTGGCCATTCGAGTACTGCAGCAGCTAGCAGCTGACGTAGAACTCAGCCATCCAAAAGCTAGCAATGTCATTCGAAATTTCATGTATGTGGATGATGTTCTAGACGGAGCGGACTCCACGGAAGAAGCCAGCTCATGGTGCAAGAGCTCCGAGACGCTCTGAATTCCGCCGGATTTCCATAGAGGAAATGGACCTCCAACCAAAAGGAAGTTTTAGCGGCCATTCAGAGCAACCATCTATTAAATACTGAATTTCTCGAGATCGATGCATAAAGGACTGGCAAAACCGTCGGTCGAATTCTTCTTCGTCCCGCCAGAGTTGGCAATCGAAACGTCCTTTACAAAACGCCAAGTCCTGTCCCAAATTGCTAAATTGTTCGACCCTGCAGGCAGATTAGCGCCGTTTATCGTTCGATCTAAAATTTTCATGCAGGAGATTTGGCTGCAGGAGCTTGGGTGGGACGAAAACATTCCAAATGAGCTTTTTCAGCGATTGCTTAATTTTCTCCAAAGTTATTCGGTTTTAGAGCAGATACGCATTCCACGCTGGCTATCGTTTCATCCAGATTTCAAGGTCGAGCATCATGGCTTTTGCGATGCATCGCAAAAGGCTTATGGGGCGGCAATATATGTCCGCGTAGAAGTGGGCAGCACTATTATGGAGCTGTGCGGAGCGTTATTGCTTTCCAAAATGGCTGCAGCCATCATTCCGCAGATGCCTACGATTAACTCCGAACTTTACTTTTGGACGGACTCCACGATAGTGCTTGCATGGTTAAGCAAGCCAGCGTGCCAGTGGACATCATTTGTAGCCAATAGGGTGACGAAGATCGCCCAGGCCACAAAAACAGAGAATTGGTCTCATGTTCAATCTGAGCATAATCCAGCAGACCTGGCAAGTAGAGGAGTTTCTCTCCAAGATCTAGCCGATAGCCAGTTATGGTGGCACGGACCGACTTGGTTGCAAAATCCACGCAACCATTGGCCAACTCAAGTCGACAACGCTCCGGTAACCGACCTGGAGAAGCGTGCTCTAAAAGCCCATCTCGCAAAAGCTCCTTCTGAAGAGTTTCTCCAAGCTTGAGAAAGCTCTACGGGTCCTTGCTTATGTTCATCGCTTCATTCAGCGGTGCAGGAAGCAGACATCTCCATCTGATGTGCATTTGCTGGCCACTGAAATCGCCGCCGCCGATCGGTTTCTAATTTCGAACACTCAGCGCAGAGAATTCCCAGTGGAATATCAATGCCTAAGTGAAAAGCGTCCAGTGCCAAGTTCAAGTGCCATCCTAAGCATGAACCCGTTTCTAGATCCGCAAGGACTGATCAGGGCGTGCGGCCGTGTGGCGGCTTCCGAAAGCATTCAATACAATGAACGGCATCCAGTGATTCTAACGTATAGCTGCCAGCTTTCTCGCCTCCTTGCGAATTTCACTCATCGCATAACTCTCCATGGTGGTAACCAGTTAATGGTGCGCCTCATTCGGTCGAAATACTGTATTCCGAGAATTAAGAACCTGATAAAAGCAGTAGTAAATTCTTGCAAAGTATGTGTGATCCACAAAAAGCGGTTGCAAAGCCAACTGATGGGTGTCCTGCCCAAAGAAAGAGCATCGTTCTCCCGACCGTTCACGTATACTGGCATGGATTACGCCGGTCCGTTCGATATAAAGAACTATACGGGAAGAGCATGTCTTATTACAAAGGGGTATGTGTTAGTTTTTGTTTGTTTCTCCACCAAGGCCATCCATTTAGAGCCTACATCTGACTTAACGACCGAAAAGTTTCTTGCCGCTTTCGCTCGTTTTGTATCCAGAAGAGGGTGTCCACGTTAAGTCCAGTCAGACAATGGCAAAACCTTTGTTGGCGCTCCCACCCTGCTTTCCCGCGATTTCCTTCAAGCCGTAAAAGAGTCGGTGACGAATGCCTATAGTCATCAAGAGATGCAATGGCAATTTATTCCTCCGGGGGCACCCCATATGGGAGGCCTTTGGAAAGCAGGCGTAAAAAGTTTTAAGACGCTATTTTACAAATGCACTGCCACACGAAAATACACTTTCAAAGAGCTCTCCACGCCCTTGGCAAAACTAGAAGCGTGCCTTAACTCCACGCCGCTCTCTCCTATGTCTGAGGATCCGACAGATTTGCTGGCTCTGACGCCAGGTCATTTCCTTGCCGGGGGACCCCTTATGTCCACGGTGGAACCCGAAGTAAAGGGAGAATCGAAATCCATTCTTAATCGGTGGCAGCATTTGAAAGCTCTCCATCAGCAGTTCCGTGTGCTATGGAAAGAAGAGTACCTCAAAGAACTCCACAAGGCCCCGTCCAAAAATCTCCGCATCGATGACATGGTCGTCATCAAGGACGACAACTTACCCTCTAATGAGTGGCGGCTCGGCAGAATTGAGTCTGTTTTCCCAGGAGCCGACGGCAACGTCCGTGTAGTAAATATCCGTACTGCACGTGCAGTTGTTAAACGTCCAGAGTTGTTAAACGTTCGTTTTCGATATCCTTTCGACATTCAACTACGCGCAGCATGGTCCCTCGTCAACAAAACGCACGCAGTGCTCGTGGCTTGGAGAGCAGACGTACCCGAGGTATTCGATGCCGAGTCTGCCGCGGTATCCTTCCTTTTCGGAAGTGCGCGAGGTTCCTAAAGCTCAGCGCTGAAAAGCGTCTGCGAGCAGTCCTCATTAACAAATACTGCGCCAATTGCCTCGCTCACGAGCATTCCACGGGAGACTGCCGAAGCGGTGATCGTTGCAAGAAGTGCGACCGATCCCACCACACGCTGCTCCACATGCACGAGCAGGTTAGCTCGTTGTCGCGGTCGCAAGCGCGCTCGCGTCTCCAACCGGTGCCAACCCGGGAAGCAGCTTCGGCCTCGTCCCAACGTTTCCGCCGCCCTTAGGCTTCCGATGACCAATGTTGGCGACGAGAAGGTCGACGATTCGCTCCAGGATCGACGCGGACACTAAGCTGGAGGTCGTGCTCAAGATCGAGCCCAGTGTGCGGATCCGCACACCTGTCCGGGCATTGAGCGACACAGTGGTGTCCAAGTTCCGAGACATAATGCTGGCTGATGACCAGTTCCATCGGCCTGCTACCGTCTCCATGGTCTTAGGAGCAGATGTTTATCCAAAGGTTATCCAATCCGGATTCCTGACCTTCGACGAGGGAATGCCGGTCGCTCAGAAAACTGTTTTTGGGTGGATCGTGTCCGGTGCCTGCAGCCTGCCGTAGGATGGCTATGTTGCAACCCCAGTGATTGCAAGGGGGGCGGAATGTCCAAGTTACGGGGTTTGGACTGTCACCCGCTCTCCGCTCCCTCTTACGCTCTCCCGCTCTTCACCACAAAGTCTCCAAGGACTCCTTTGGACAGCCTAACTAATTAGAATAAGCACCAGTGTCAAAATTAATTTCGCCGAATTTCGCCCGGTCGCGCCCGCGCAATTACGAAAAGTCTAGTGTTTGCTTTTCTTCGAGTGTTTCTATTTCAGCATATTTGGAAAATTCCAGGACAGCAGCCCCCTACAACCCATCACTATGTGACTAAGAAAACTATTTTTTTTTTTAGGAATTCACATTTATCCAGCTGCAATTTTAAATTTGCTTCTGCGAGTTTTAAAAAAACTAGCTGTAGTGAATTTAAATGTTAACTAAGGGATGTGGATAAAATTATAATATCATCCAAATACACCAAACAGTGTTTGTTAAGCAAAAGTCAAAGGATATTATTCATGCACCTTTGGAAGGTAGCGGGCGCATTCCTGAGGCCAAATGGCATTCGAATGTATTCGTCATGACCGCTTTTGGTGAATAATGCGGTTTTAGATATTGATTCTGGGTCCATTTCTATTTGGTGAAATCCCTTTGCCAAATCAATAGTTGTGAAATATTGACATTTTCCTAATTTACCAAGGATTTCGTCCATGTTTGATATTGGATATATGTCAGGGATAGTTATTTCTTTAAGTTTCCTTTAATCTATTACTACTCTATACTTAATTTATTCAGAAGCATCCGTTTTTTTGGTACTACCCATGTATGACTGTTGTATGGCGAATTACTTTCCCTAATTAATCTCTGATTAAGCATTTCCTGTACTTGGTTTTCGACTTCAATTTTATGCGTTTGAGCAAGTGGATATTGTTTTGCAAAAATTGGGGAGTAATGTGTTGTATTAAGTATATGTGTAATGGTATTTGTAAATGTTAGTTTATCTCCTTCTCTATATTGAAGATTTTTAAGTTTATTTAATAAATCTTTCAACTTAAAGGTTTCCTCCTGATTAAGATGATCTAATCAAAGCAGTAAAAAATCTCTTTTTTGTATTGAATCCTGGCCTGAATTTTTATTTGGTTTAAGTTTCTTTAATTAACTTATATGTTTTGTCAAAAAGAGTAACTGTGCTATTTTTGTATTTTATTAATTTTCTTGTGCATTTTTCGACACTTTTCTGCCAATTAGCATATTGTAATTATAAGATTTATAAGAGAATTATAATGGTTGATTCATATTAAAAATACTATTGCTGGTTAAGATAATCAAACTCTTTAACGTAATAGAGCCATTTGATGTTGAAACTTCAAACTTTGAATAGGAAAACAAAATATATTTTTATTGATCATATTTATCGTAGATCCTGTGTCTATTAGGCATTTGTATGTGTAACCTTTGTATGCTATTTCTATGTATTCGTGATGTCCGGGCTGTTAACTGAAAATTTTCGTTTGGTTCTAAAATATTTTGGTTTTGCTCGTCGTTAATTTGGTCGGGTTGTACCTGTTGTTGCCCTTCGTTAGTGAACCCAAGGTATTGATTTTGGTCATAATACTGTTGGTTATAATACATAACTGGGTTGAAATTCTTCGTATTCGTGCGCATCCTGAAATCTAAATTCGTCAGTAGACATTTTGGTTTGTCCGCTGTCCGATGGTCTTGGTCGTTTACTAATCTGAAAGTTAGTATTATTAGATGTGGAGGGTTGTTGTAGTTGGGGGTATATATACCCTCTAAAATGTGCTGTTTAAGGATTTTGGATTTTATTTTAATGTTGTGGGAAAGGTCTTTTGGGTTGTATGTTCATGTAGGCATCTACAGGCATCTGCAGTGTATAGGTGGGTCTAAAAGGTTGCGTGAAATGATTAATATTAGGTTGGAAGGGTTGAGGATATTGTGGATAACTTGGTGGATATTGATTTTGGGTAATTGTATTGAATTTATGTACTTTTGGATTAAGATGAGGATTTGAGTTTTTATTTATTTTTATTTTTTATTTTTCGGATTTCCGGAATTTTATTCAATTCAAAATTAATATGTTCTTCATAAGTTCCCTTACTTTGTGCAATAGTTATAACCGATCGTAAGTCTGTTATATCATGATGAGACAAAATAGTAAATAATTGTATTGGTAATTTTCTAATCAGTGTTTTAATGGAATCTTTAATTGCTTGAAGATAAATAGAAAATTCTGGTTGGTTACTTTCTAGGTGTAATTTCGCCCCTTCGCAGAATGCCGTCAGATTTCCTTTATAAGGTGTCTCCCTGAAGTTCTCCAGTAGTTTGTAGTTTGGTGTTTGGTGTTCTGCAATTAATCTCGCTTTGAGGGTACATGTTGTCGCACATTTTTAGTTTGGTACAGTGTTATCACAAAGTCCACTCTGCTTACAAAAATATAGAGGGTTTCCGGATCACCCTTAACTGGGATTATATCCTTTAGCTGCCGACGGACTTCGGCAAGGTTGTTATCGTTCAGCACCATGATTTGTAGTGCGGAAATAATTGGTCAAAATGTTTTATTTTTATTTTAATTTCACTTTTTACAGTATACAAGTTTTTTTAAAAATGTTTTTAAATTTTCTTTTATTTTGATTTCACTTATTAGAATATAAAAGTTTGTTTAACTTAACATATAATTATACCCGTTACTCGTAGAGTAAAAGGGTATACTAGATTCGTTGAAAAGTATGTAACAGGCAGAAGGAAGCGTTTCCGACCATATAAAGTATATATATTCTTGAACAGGATCAATAGCCGAGTCGATTTGGCCATGTCCGTCTGTCCGTCCGTCTGTCCGTCTGTCTGTCCGTATGAACGTCGAGATCTCAGGAACTACAAAAGCTAGAAAGTTGAGACTAAGCACACAGACTCCAGAGACATAGACGCAGCGCAAGTTTGTCGATTCATGTTGCCACGCCCACTCTAACGCCCACAAACCGCCCAAAACTGCGACGCCCACACTTTTGAAAAATGTTTTGATATTTTTTCATTTTTGTATTGGTATGGTAAATTTCTATCGATTTGCAACAACATTTTTTGCCTCGCCCACTCTAACGCCCACAAACCGCCCAAAACTGCCACGCCCACACTTTTGAAAAATGTTTTAATATTTTTTTATTTTTATATTGGTCTTGAAAATTTCTATCGACTTGCAAAAAATCTTTATGCCACGCCCACTCTTACGCCCACAAACCGCCCAAAGCTGCCACGCCCACACTTTTGAAAAATGTTTTGTTATTTTTTTATTTTTGTATTAGTCTTGTAAATTTCTATCTTTTCGCCAAAAAACTTTTTGCCACGCCCACTCTAACGCCCACAAACCGCCAAAAACTGTCCTTCGCACTTACACTAGCTGAGTAACGGGTATCAGATAGTCGGGGAACTCGACTATAGCGTTCTCTCTTGTTTTAAATGTTGATTTTTAGTTGGTAGTTGCCTTTGAACTTAATGATTTATTTTATTTTAGTTTTCTTGTTCCACTTCCACTTTTAGAGTTAGACGACCGAATTTGAATTAAATTCCAAGTCAAAGGGTTGTGTTGGGAATTATTAAAAATAATGTTATTTATTAATTTATACCACTTCCACTTTTTGTGCCGAGCAACCGAATTGGAATTATAACCCAAGTTGAAGGGTGTTCGCGTCTTTGCGTTGGAAAATTTTTACGAGAACTGGATTATAAAATTTAAATTATTTTTCACTCGGATACTTTTTTTCTTTTTTTCGGATACTTTTTGTATCCTACCGACTGCGCCAGTGAAATGTTTGTGTTTTATGAGTCGAACTAATGTCCCGTCAGTTAACTAGAGACAACGCTAAGAATAAAAAAAGCTTGGAGTTTTCACGTCTTTATTTCTTTGATCTCAGCTTAAGACAAAATTTTAGTGACAAAAATCTTTCTTGTGCTGCCCATTTGCTTACATTACTTTCGGGAGCGAGATCGCCCGCTTGGCATTTTGATTGTATACAATAATTGAAGATTTAGATTGCCGCTTGGGGAGAGCGGCATCGCTTGCTCCGGATATGGATTGTTTACATTGCGTATACTCAGCATATTTTTATGTATTCGGACAGTACTAGTTATGTAAATATGTATGTCACTATATATATATTATCTATATAGAATATATATCAAATCTATATAAAATATATATATAATATATATATAATATATATAGAATATATTTAAAACATATATATAGAATATACATATATACTTTATATTGTCGGAATCGCATTCTTCTGCCTGTTAAATACTTTTGTATACTGTTGATTGTTTTATTATAATTATTTTTTAATTATCTTTTAATTGACAAAGTTCATCGGTATTGACTTCCAAAATACGGGAAATAGTGAAATTTTTCTCCTAGATGGGAACACTTAGCCTATAGAATGAAAAAGCTCCAGTCCAGTATTAAATACCGCAGACCACTAAAAGAAAAATCAGTCTCGGGAGCATTCATTCTTAGGAGGAGAGCTTTTAGGAAGACGACGTTCTCGACATCCTTAAGGAGTGATTCCCGGGAGGAGACCGTCTTCCGGTCTAGAGTTTTCGGTCCAAATTGAAAGATCCCGATTTCATGGTCAAGATCAATAGAAGTCTGGAGGACCCAGCGAGGACATCTTCGCTCTGATCCTGTACGAAATTTCCGAGTTCCAGAGTCCTGGTCAGGAATGATACTGGCTGGAAAAAAACACCTCGTAAAGACCCACTCTTTCAATTGAACAGACAGAAAGTCAAAAGGTCGCCTTATAAAGGAAGACCTGCCTTTCAAAGAAATATACAAGAAGTATCAAGATGGGCGGCAAGGCGTCCAACGCCTCCGACATTACAGCCAATGTGATTAACATTCCCTTGATTTCATCGCGGTAGTGTTGGTAGTTTCAGGATATATTGAGATTAGTTAAGACCTACAAGCGGTCAGTGCAGCGGCGTCGTGATCATCACCATACATTGGAAAAGATTGTATCCAGCATCCCGCAGCCTCAATAATTTACGTCGTGAAGTCGGAGTCCACTTTACATATATGACCAGTGCAGTGACAATGAAAATCAGGTAATCAGGTAATTTGAGAATCAAATAGCCATCGGAGCGGGCCGCAGGGAAACATGAATACCATCATACACGTATATACATATATAAATATATATCTAGATGCACAATATTTACTTTGTGTACTTTTTTTATGGGTATTACGTTTTGTTTAATCATCTATTTATTGGTGCACGTATATATATGTATGTATAATTCTATTAGCATGTCTAGTAAGACATGCGCTGCGTCTAGATCTCAGCGCTCAGGATTAACGTGGGGTAAGTTTGACAGAACACAGTTCCCGTATTTTCTTTATATATATTATATGTTTTTCCTATAGATGCAGGGTGTCGTAACCGGCTTCACTGTTCCATTCTCTGCACCTTTCCCATGCCGCACTAGTTAACACCGGTATCGGGTTGTCGGACGACGTTAATCCGCGCAGGGATGCTGTAGGCTGGGCAGATTTGTGACCTCTACTTGCAATGTTAGTTGGCCGGCTATTGACGAGCTTCCGGCGATGCGCTCTGTCAGCACCTGCATGAAGTTCTTCAGCGCACGAGCCTATTGAGGACAACTGGCCAAATGTGGCTCCCGGCGCTACGGAGCAGTTTTAAGACGTGTGGATCTTTGCGTCATATTGTACCACTATACTATCTTATAACCTCAACATCGTATATTGGTGAACTATGGGAAGGATGGTAACTTTTTTACAAGCTATCTTATCTTTAGGATATTTGATAATGAAATTTAAAATTTTAGAGGACTGCAAAACCTTTACGGATGCAACGGACAAAATGTCTCTGATAGGAGTATTGGTGGGCTCCTCGATCCAAACATTCTCCAAATCTTCATGATCCAAGATATTTCGACTAACTACGTTAGTTTTGCCAAGATTTATAGCAAACATAAGATTTTGCAATTCCATAATAATAATTCTATTCTAAGGTAATAACATCTCGTCCTGAATCTATTTGTGAGTTTGGAAGGCTTTCAAAATTTGAACGACGGTATTCGTAAGTTCATTAATTTGATTTTGAGTTCTAGTATTTATTTCCCCCTGTCTATTGTTTTCAGTTACTAACCGCTCTTGTTTAAATTTAATTCCCTCAGCATCAGGTGTCCCAGCGACAACCTTTAGAGCGGCACCCACGTAGTCTAGGCTCCTAGTGGTGAACGCCCAGGGAATCGAGCATGTCACGGAGATAAGCTCAGAAGCGTTCGCATATGGGATTGGAGAAACATGGCGACAATACTCAGGCAAAAATCGATGACGGGAATGTAGTTAGCCTGAGAGTAATCGGGGATGTGCCCGATGTCATGGAGACTGAGAAGTCGCATGGTTAGCATGAGCCTGTTATGTGTGTATTTCAATTGTTTGTTTTAAATTGGGTTGTCCACCACCAAGGGAAGTAAAGTTAAAATGTATAATTAATTATATTAAGGAATGTTAACAAATAATGTCAAGTGATAATGGATAAAAGGATAAACGTTTCGAGGCAACAGCAACCGGGTTATTTGAGATTGCCCTTATATCCCACCCTCTTTTTAATATGAACTGTGAACCAAGTCCGCCTTGATGGTCTTTTCCTCACCCAAGGGAGTTTTTTTGTTTCCTAGTCGTCTATTCGACTTTACTAGGACTTTATTGCCGACTTTAAACACTCTTGTCTGACGAGAAACGTTTTTTCGGTTCCAGGTCGTATTCTGGGCGTTTTTTATTTTTTCTTGGATTTTGTACTCCGGGTCGTCTGGGTGTGCCCGCATAATTTCGACGGTTTCTTGTTGATGACGGAACGGATCCATTGTAGACACTGAGGAGGGGCAGCGCATTCGAGATGCTGACGCCAAAGTAGTTCTTTAGCAGGGCCGTAATCGTATGTGAGTTCAATGACGGTTCAATGTCATAAAAGATGGCTTTGGCTTTAGGTACAAAACTAATCATTATTTAGGATCCAAGATCCTACAACCTAAATACCTCTTGCTTATGCTTACAACCTGATGCCTGAAAATCGAATGCCTGTCCTTTGGCTCAAGTTCTTTTCAAAAACAAAGGGCACTAATATGCCTACGTAACACTTATAATTACTATTTTCCTATAAAATCTTACTAACAATATTTGATATTTAATATGCAGTTCTATATTATCACAACAAATTACTATACCATTAAAATATGGTAGGGGTCGCAAAAAACAAATATACTTCCGCCTGTGCAGTTTTGGTGGCCCAATTGATGGCGCTGTTCTAGGATGCTTTCCTATGGCGTGGTTTACACGGGTTGTGCCGATTGGAAATTAAGGACACGTTACTGCAAAATCCATGCAAATACACTATACGTAAAGAAGTAACATTGTAGTAAATCTATACAAAGCATTGATTCAATTAAAGTATTCAAATAAAGCATCGACTACCAAAATCTATTTAGCGATATATTTACCAATAAGCTGGGCGTAAAATAATGATTTCACTAATTTTAGTCACAACAGAATTGAAATAGAAAGTCAAGCCAGTGGAAAGTAGTTTTGCGAGCGTATACTTATGAAGTTCCAAATGAAAAGAAAAGAAATTTCGGTCGCGAAGAGTTTTCTGTTCTAGCCGGTGTTGAATAACTTCACCTAAAAAGATCCTTCCAGGTTGAGCTGTACTATATGCCATTACAGGATCACGGTGCGCTTTGATAAGAGTGAGCACTACGCTAATGACCTATATATGGTACATTAAACTAGGTTCTGTTCGACACTCTCTGTAAAACTTGACTCACAGGCATATCCGATTCATTTGCTTCGAAGGGCCGTATCAGATCATGGATTCGTTTTACCAGTGATCCGTAAGGGATCTTACCGGAATAACAGAAAGGAACGCGCTGTACAATAGGATCAGGTGGAGGATAGTAGCGAGAACGGGTGATGCGGATACGATGGAAGAAGGCATTGAGAGTATGCGGCAGAGTCAACAGGTCCCGAGAATGGTCAGAGCAACATCAGCCTAAAGCCGGAGTCAACAGAGACATGTCGCGAGCAAATCATAATACTTCGTCGTACAAAAAGCACACGAGACAGCGAGATTTAGGAAGGATTGGGAGCAAGACAACTGTCTCTTCACCTAGGATAGGAAATAAGATCTCCGCCGCCGGGAGGGAAGGAATTGACCGGACCCAAGAATGGACGGAGCAGGTCGATCGTTTTAACGTCAGGCCGAAGCCGGAGTCATCGGGGACATGCAGCAAGTAAGTGGGGTACGGAGGAGTAAGGCCCTTACCGAAGCCTGATGCTACTGGGAAGGAAAAACCAATGATATACAAAATTAAAATATTTTTGGGCATCAAACTTACCGGAAAAAAAATGTCGATCGATGGACACAAATATAAGAACTATTAGCACATGACGGGTCACATTGCGAAAATACTGAGCGTGGAATTTGCACCTTATCACAAGAGACATCAGGGAATAACGGTTAAAGAAGGCCTATATAATTACGCCGAGTGCAAGACAGTTAAGAAGAACGAGAATTCGAGTGAACAACGCCAAGCAACGTAATCAGCAAGGCAGATACAACCGTGAAAGTCAGAAAGGCGCGTTATCGCTACGTACGAGGAAAGTCACTAAATTCAGACACATGTAGCTAAGGTCCATTAGGCACGACTAAATTGAGACGCCTCGAATGGAGACCAGACCCTGGCGTTGGCCCGATACGTCCCAAAGCGTTTGAACAGGCTAACCCAATACCCGAAAGAACCCGCTGACGTGGCGGGATTGTGGTGAAGACCCGGTCGACTGTGTCGGAGATTGCGTACGTAAGCCAGGCGGTTTCCCGGAGTGTTCCTATGAACCGAGCAGTGGTGGTACCGGCGCAAGCGATTAGAGCGTGAGGTTAACGTGTTATTGTTTCTCTCGGCGATTGCCTGGAGGATTCAGCCGTTAGGTATTCTGAATAATTCTTAGCCCAAGTGTTGAGCACCCAGCAGCGCAGTCCGCAGCATTTAGGAAAACTAGCTACAAACGGCGCTGAGAACGTACCACGTGGAGGCACTCCAAATCCTGGCAGACAAATACAAAGAGCTGCACAAGGAACGGGAAGCATTTACGGGAGAGCATAAATTTATCCGAAACAAAGCCTCAGCCGCAGCACAGGTCAAGTGTAGAAGGTCTGAGGAAGCACACAGGCGCAGGACAGAAAAACTCGACCCAGTCCAGGCGACTGAACACAACCCTATGGAGGCAGACAATTACTTTCCAGAGACACTATACACGACACCCGGTTGCAACTCCGGGCCAAAACCAAACCTACTTAACCAATCGGCAAGAAGCCTGTCGCAGCTGCGGTGGACACGGCTATTTGGAAAAAGACTGCCAAAACCAGATGCTATTGTTCTGCCGGACGTACGGAAGAGTTGGAATAAGAAGCAAGGAGTACCTCCAGAGAGCGGAAAACGGCCAGCAATCTCAGCCACAGGAAGGCGTGCAGGGCTCGCAAGGTGCCGCCTCTCCAAGCTAATTAAATCGGTCGGAATTGTAATCGATCGCAGTGGTCCAAAAATTGGACGTGGAATTATGGTTGGAAGATCAGGTTTTACCGAGTACATAATAACCAGGAAAGATGATGAACTGAAAAGGCAAAAAAATAAAAGAACCCAAACATTTAAGTGGTGATTAATGCAATGGTATAGAAATTTATCTTTAATTATTAAGCAAGAATATTTGTACATAGGACACCGCGCCGTAAGCCAATGAACATATCCAGACAATGTAGAACCCATAACCAAGTTAGAGACATCCTCGCCAGTCCGTGAGCTTTGACAATACCTTGGAGTTGCGACATGAAACCGCCATTTCGTGCTTGATTTCGCGCGCAGTTGAAGGGTCATCCAGGCAGCCACTACCAGAGTCGATGGTCACGACACCAGAGACAGTACAAGATCGCAGGAGACAGAAGACAAATCAGAATGCAGCTAGATCGCGGAAACGCGAGAGAAAATATAGGCAAACCCGTTCGCAGAATATGTATGTGTTCAAACGAACACGAATATATTTAAAGACTTACAATTTTGGTCTTCGTTCATATTTTGTGTAAATGAATCGAGAGTGTTAAATTTATATTTACGATTTTATTATCTATTATAAACATGTTATCTAATTGCACACCACATAAGTCAACCACTTGAGATCGTTCCCCGCCAAATTTAGTCTCTTAGTGGGAGACCTCGATAGGGCGGGGACTATTTACTTAGGCATCTGCGTAGGCCACTTACTTAAATATGCGATTCTTATGACACCTACTTAAACCGAAGATATTTCTAAATAAAATTTGACTCCCTTTCATTTTGGTCAATCGAGCCTTCGATCAATTCTGCAGTTTTCCCAGAGGTAATGGATCCAGAAAAAAGGCCAGTTCCTTCAAGCAATAGATAAAAAAAAAAGTCTTTATTGTTTAAAAACAAAATTGTCCAACTACAAAATTGGTTGGTTAATATACATTTTGTGGTCGAGGAATCGACATAAAAAAAATAAACAGAGTGTTTATAGTGGTCGTTTTCGAGGCCATAAACATCGAAGAATTCCATCTAAGTGACAATATCAAAAAATCAAACGTCCTAAAATCAAAATACCTCCAGTGCCCCACCGAAAATTATGTGCGCCACATAAATTAAACGACCTCAAGTGCGTCTCTTAACTTGAAACTCCTCCATCGACGTCAACGGAGCCTAGTTAGAGAAGGAAGAAACGCACCGCAAAACGCAGCAACAACAACAGCAGAAGCAACAACAGCAGCAGTGAGAACGACGGCAGCTAATTCAACTCAAGATTTTGTTCTGTGTATATATATAAATATAGAAAAATATACACATTCGTACATACATCTATATACATAAAGAAAATTTATACATATAAGAACAAAATTTTGTTATATTCAAAAAAAAAATCTTAAACCAGAAGTTGAAATTACAAAAGCAAAATAAAACTGTTGTCCGCTGAAACGATTGCCCTTATAAAAAGGCATATTGAAATTACCGAAGTCAGTGGAGAATTACAAAATTTTCCAAGACTCAGTTTTGCCTTCCTTAAGCAATTTGACGATTTAAAGTCGGAATGCGTACGAAACCACTCGGCATTGTTGCGTATTGGAGTAGTCGATCATGACTACTTCAAAAATAAGCACTTTGAAGAGATGATGGCATGTTAAAGATAAAATTGATATTGCATTAGAAAAAGCAGACAAAACTGATTCTAATTTTAAAAAGGCACTCGATCAATTAGAGGGTTATTTAGAGCAAACGCTTAACGCGAGTATGGAGAAACTCATACGTAAAGTAGCATATATAAACAGATTTGTTCAAATTAAAACCAAAAAAGAGTACTATCCATTTTATTTTTCAGTAAAGGAGTTAAAACTCGCTTAAAGGTTTGTTATTAAGAAACAACAAGAACATCAATTCAGTCAGGAGATAAAGTGCCTGCAAAATAACAAAGAAATTAAGACAAAAAATAAAATATTGTCACTAAATCCATTTTTAGACAAAAATGGGGTACTAAGAGTGGGAGGAGGACTGCAAAACTCCAATGCAGAATTCGAAGTTAAACACCCAATCATTATAGAAAAATGTTACCTAACATACTTATTAATAAAAATGCCCATACGGAAACATTGCATGGAGGGATAAACCTTATGCGAAATTATATCCAAAGAAAGTATTGGATTTTCGGTTTGGAAAATTCGTTAAAAAAGTATTTAGGAGAATGCGTAAAGTGTGCAAGGTATAAACAAAATACAGCTCAGCAAATAATGGGTAATTTGCCAAAATATAGAGTTACGATGGCATTACGATTTATTAATACGGGAATAGATTACGCGGGTCCCTATTTTATTAAATGTTCAAAGAATCGTGGACAAGAAACATTTAAAGGATACGTTGCCGTATTTGTTTGCATGGCCATACACTTAGGAATGGTTAGCGATCTAACTTCTGACGCATTTTAAACAGCGTTGCAGCTCCAGCTGATTTTGCTTCGCTAACAGGAAGTTGACAGATCTTCTTTAGCGATCTGTTTACTTCCCCATCGATTGTTTTAACCGTGACTACCCGGACTTTATCATCTTGTCCTTTAATCGTACTAATGAATCTTCCCATTGGCCATCTTGCAGGGTGAGTGTTCTCATGTTTTATAAGAACCAG
This sequence comes from Drosophila yakuba, assembly GCF_016746365.2. Lineage (NCBI taxonomy): Eukaryota > Metazoa > Arthropoda > Insecta > Diptera > Drosophilidae > Drosophila > Drosophila yakuba. The sequence continues at coordinate 26,884,758 of NC_052527.2, read as the reverse complement.
TGGTCCCTCCTTCAGATTTGGCTTTACTTGGCGCCATTTGGTTCGCTTTTGCAATGACACCAAATACTCCTCTTTCCATTTCTTCCAAAAATCAGCTCTGATGCGTTGAATAAGCTTCCATCTATCCAAAGAGCTGATTTTCTTACTTTCGTCAAAATGTTCAGGAGCCCCAATTAGAGGTCTTCCCACCAGAAAATGACCCGGCGTTAATATGTCCTCACCATCGTTTTCGGTCCTTACAGTGACTAATGGGCGCGAGTTTAGCACTGCTTCGATTTGACATAGCAGCGCTGCAAATTCTTCATATGTAAAGCTGTTTTCACCAATAACTCGATTGAGGTGGTGCTTTACTGATTTTACACCGGCTTCCCATAAACTTCCCATGTGGGGGCTTCCCGGGGAAATAAAGTGCCACTTGATGCCTTTTTCTAGTAGGTGCTAACTCATTATTGTTTTTAATGGCAGCTACAAATTCTTTGTCCAATATTCTTGAAGCTCCCACGAAGTTTGTTCCATTATCTGAGTATAGGTTCTCGCTCTTGCCTCGTCTTGCAAAGAACCGTCAAAGAGCCTCCAGGAATTTGTCTGCCGAAAGGTCGCTAAAAGCTTCCAGATGTATCGCTTTTGTTGCCATACAAACAAATACACAAATGTATCCTTTAAACGTTTTTTGATCTCTTCCCTTTGAGGAGCGAATCTGGAACGGTCCGACGTAGTCGATTCCAGTATTTTGAAACGAGTAATCAGCCGTTACTCGATAAACTGGTAAATTTCCCATCAGTTGACTGGACATCTCTTGCTTGTATCGTATGCATACAATACATTCCCTTAAATATTTCTTTAAGGAATTTTGTATGCCAAATATCCAGAATTCCCTCTGAATATAAGTTCTCATAATATTAACTCCGCCATGCAGAGTTTCTTGGTCATCCTTTACAATTAACCAAGTCAAATGTGACTTATCCAGTAGTATTGGATGTTTTACATTATACGGTATTATTGCGTTTTGTAGTCGTCCACCAACTAGAAGTACGCCATCACTATCCAAAAACGGATTTAGCGCCTGTAACTTACTCTTTGGTTCTAATGGTCTTTTGTTTTTGAGTAGTCTGACTTCGTGTCCAAAATCCAACTGTTGTTGTATCTTTACCACGGCGATCTTCGCTAGCTTTAATTCCTCCACAGTAAGATGTGACGGCTGTTGCGATTTTCCTCTCAGCTTTGTTATGAAGCGTAATACATACGCCATTACTCTAAGAAGTTTGTCGACCGATGAATACTTCGAAAGCGTAATACATACGCCATTACTCTAAGAAGTTTGTCGACCGATGAATACTTCGAAAAAAGATGGTTTTGCAGATATTCGGATTTTATCAATGTGGATACCACAACAATTTCCGATTCCTTTTGAGTGGGCTAGTGTTGTGCATCTATAGATAGCCAATTAGATAGCACTTTCGCTAATAACTTTGCTAATGAATAAAAATGAATACTGAACAGGTTGCCCGGATGGAGGCAAAGGTGCAGGCAGCCCTTGAGGAACAAGGTTGACGTAATCCAACAGCAACTAAGCACGCTTCAGCAGGGCAACTTGCCACTAATACAATATTTCGACGAAGTCGAAAAAAAACTCACACTATTGACAAATAAAACACTAATGACGCACGACCCCGTCGCAGCAGCTATATTAAACGAAAAAATTAAAAACGACGCGCTTCACGTTTTCGTCTCAGGATTAAGAAAATCTCTAAAGTGGGCGGTCTTCCCGGAGCAACCCATAGACCTCCCCTCAGCCTTAGCTTTAGCCCAAGAGGCCGAATCAAGCAACGAGAGTGGCATTTTCGCAGCAAATTTTGCAAAACACCTTGAGGAAAAACCCCAAAAACAAAATTCTCAAAAGTCTCAGAACTGGCGCCAGAACGCCCAACAGGCAAAGGAAGAAAACCCTCAAAACAGGAATTCCTACTTCCAAAAGAAACAAAAAGATAGAAATGACCACCAAAATCCAAATAGCACAAAACAGCGCTTTAACAACCAAAGGTTCCAAGGGCGAGTCCCCGAGCCAATGGAGGTGGGTCCCTCCTCTCGCTATAGGCAACCCTCACAGGGCTACAGGATCCATCAAATTTACGTCGACCAGTCCATGAGGACCCAACAAAACCTGAATCATCTACCCCAAGAAGATAGTAGCGGTGACTACGAGTCACGGTCACAGCATGAAACGCCACAGGTTGAGGACGATTTGTCCGGATCCGAAAGCTGTAATTTTTTAGCGGAAGTTCCCTGCTTCCGTTCATAAGACGAACGGTTGCAGGGCGAATTATCAGACTTCTGATAGACACAGGGGCCTCAAAAAATTATATAAAACCCCTTCCCGGACTGGCACATTGGGTGTCAGTTGACAGCCCTTTTCAAGTCAAATCAATTCATGGGCACACTAAGATCGAGCATAAGTGCCTCAAACACCTCTTCGACGTAAAGTCCTATTTTTTCATGCTAGAGTCACTTAATGACTTCGATGGCATAATTGGCCTTGACCTCTTAAAACAGGTCAATGCTCAAATAGATCTGACAAACAACGTCATTAAGCATGACCATGGGATGGAAAAAATCGAGTTCACCAAATGTCAACAGGTGAACCATATCCAAATTAATGACGCAGATGTCCCTCCTGCTATCAGACTCACTTTTGATAGTATGGTTATTGATTTTAGGAAACTAAATCATAAGACAACCGACGACAAATACCCTAATCCATCCATTTCGACTATATTGTCAAATTTGGGCGATGCTCAGTATTTTACTACGCTGGACCTCAAGTCAGGGTTTCACTAGATCGAATTGGTTGAAAGAGACAGGAAAAAGACAGCGTTCTCTGTCAACAACGGGAAGTACGAGTTTTGTAGACTCCCCTTCGGGCTGAAAAATGCCCCAAGTATTTTTCAACTAGCCATCGATGATGTGCTTCGCGAACAAATTGGTAGTATATGTTATGTTTACGTCGACGACGTAATAATTTTCTCCAAGTCCAAAGAAGACCACGTCAGAGACATTGAGTGGGTCTTGAAAAACCTTAGGGACGCAGGCATGCGGGTGTCTTAAGAAAAATCCAAGTTTTTCAAGAAAAGCGTGGAATATTTGGGATTTACAGTGTGCAGAGGCGGGATTCAGTCCTCGCCCGATAAAATTAAAGCTATTAAGGACTTTCCCCCACCAAAAACACTATTCGCTCTTAGGCCATTTTTAGGTCTAGCACGCTACTATAGCTGCTTCATATCGGGCTTTGCCAACATCGCAAGGCCCCTAACAGATATCTTGAAGGGCGAAAATGGCAAAGTAAATGCCAACTACTCAAGAAAGGGGATAATCGAGTTATCACCAGAGCAATATGAAGCCTTCGATAGGCTAAAAAATATACTGGCCTCCGAAGATGTAATGTTGTCCTACCCAAATTACCAAAAGCCTTTTGACCTTACAACAGATGCGTCTGGCTACGGACTGGGAGCGGTACTGTCTCAAGACGGCCACCCGATAACAATGATATCGCGAACACTGCGGGGTAACGAGGTAAATTTTGCCGCAAGTGAGCGTGAGCTTCTCGCCATCGTATGGGCACTTAAGAACCTCAGAAATTACAAATTATTGCAAAGCATTAAAGATGCAGTAAATGCTGACGTAGTCAACGCAATTCATTGCGAGCTACCCGTACTGCCTTTCATCCAACACGGATTAGTTGCGGCATTCCCTTCCACCACCTTTAGATATTGTAGGAACTTGGTAACAGATATTGTAAACCCAACGGAACAGAGGGAAATTGCGACAGCCGAACATAATCGCGCGCACAGAGCAGCGCAAGAAAATGCGAAACAAATACTTAGGGACTACTTTTTTCCAAAAATGGGTCACTTAACTTCAGAAATAGCTGCAAACTGTAGAATTTGTACTATGAGTAAACATGATCGGCACCCAAGAAAACAGGAAATAGGGAAAACCCCGATACCGTCGTTCGCCGGAGAAATGTTGCATATAGATGTTTACTCCACTGCCGGTAAATATTTTCTAATCTGCATCGATAAGTTTTCCAAGTTTGCAGTAGTACAGCCTATACGGTCTCGCGCAGTTGTGGATATAAAAGCTCCACTTTTGCAACTTTTGAACATGTTCCCCAAAACAAAGGCAATTAACTGTGACAACGAGAAATCCTTGAACTCAAAAACCATTAAATCAATGCTCAAGAATAACTTTGGCATCGTGATTTCAAACGCCTCACCCTTGCATAGTCTCTCTAATCGACAAGTCGAGCGGTTCCACGGCACTCTTGGGGATATAGCACGCTCTTATAAGTTGGAAACACAGGTAGAGGACACTGTCGAATACGTTCTCCTTGCAACTATAAAGTACAACAGGTCAATCCATTCGGTGACAAACGAGAGACCCATAGACATAATTCACGCAGCCTCCAAAGATAGTACAGTTCAGATCAAAGAAAAAATTGCGTCAGCACAGCAAAAGACACTTGACCATATGAATATAAAAAGGGTCTATAAGTCGTATCTGGTATGCGATCGGATTTGGATAAAAAACAATAAACGATTAGGAAATAAATTATCACCCCTATTCACAGAGGGTATAGTGGAAGCAGACCTAGGTACGACGGTTCTTATTAAAGGGAGGGCGGTCCATAAGGACAATCTTAAATAGGTTTTTGACATTTGAAAAATCATGACAACTATTTTTAACTAATTACATTTTTTTTAGGTTATATCTTTTCAGTTTAATAATAGCAACCATGACCTTGACCGAAGCGACATTGAGACTCAACGACTACTCCCACGCAGACTACATACTTATAGTTGATGGAGACGTAACAATCTGGGAGTCATACACTTACTTGGGACACACGACGAACTTGACATCTTTCGAAACTTACATCGACGAGACATGGAAATTAATAGACAAACTACCCAAAGATCATATGAGACAGATATTGAAAACGGACGTACAGCACATAGCCACCTTAATAACTTCCTTGACCGTTCATCACCGACAAACACGTAGTATTAACATGATAGGTAGTGCCCTTAAGGCAATTGCAGGATCCCCAGATTTTGATGACTGGAAAAAAACTGGGAAAGCAAGTAGATAGAGATCAACACTAAATTCCAGCAAAGACTCAATGACGTTTCAAGGGCCATCAATAACATTTTGAAACCAGATGCAGAGGTCGAACATTTTTATGCAACTATTTTGGCAAAGAATAGAATGATAATTACTAACCTTGAGGACTTAATCCTCACTGTTACACTCGCAAAAATAAATTTAATCAGCCCCCTTATACTAGACAGCATCGACATTAAAGAATTATTAAATGAACAACTCACCAATATTAGTATAACCGATCTTTTAGAGGTCTCCCATATAAAGGCTTTTCAAACTTCTGAATTATTGTACTTTTTGATCAAATATCTCAAACCTCTGTTAAGCTGTAAAAAAATAGATATTCTTCCTGTCTAGCATAATAAAGTAATATTAGATCTAGAAGAGGGTAATACGGTGGCCGACTGCGGAACAAGGACCTTCGCTGTACGTGACTGCGCTGCTACTGTGAGCACCACTTTTTGCAGAAGACTACAAAATACTATCTGCTCGCACACTGTGCCACACGACCCGGTCACCTGGCGCTCGTGATAGTAATCGGAGAGGGCATTGCAGTAATAAACAACGCGACCATGAATGTAGTGGACAGCACTGGACACAAACACATAATCTCGGGAACCTTCCTCGCGACTTACGACGATTACGTCTCACTAAATGGCAGCCGTTACGTGAACGATCGAGGCATCCTAAAGAAGAAGACTTCTGTATCCACTTCAACCGTGGTCAACGTCACCCTTTTCAGAGAACATCTAAGCCTCCCATTCCTACATGACCTTACCATAAAGAATCTCCGCCATATCGGGGATCTTAGAACAGGATTATCTTCACGATCATATGGCGGCTTGGCACTCATCGCCCTATTCCTACTCCTACAATAAATAAAAACAAATAAAGTTACCTCGCCGAGATATAATAAATAAATCAAACAAAGATTCCTTACTTAAAGTAAACGGTCTTGTTAATTTATACACAGCCGCTGCATATGCTTTCTCTAATGCATCGCAGAATCCATGTAGCTCCATAATACCTTTGGAGCATCCAGTCCAGCGTGAAATGCTAATTTCTTCTAAATATGATAGACCTTTAGCATATTCCATCCACCAGTTAGCTAAGTTGGATTTCAATTCAGCGTCCCAAGTCATCGGTAACTTCCACAGTTCCTGAATGAAACATTTGCCTTGAATCGTTACAGGTGCCAACCATCCTAGTGGGTCGAAAATTCTGGACAACTTTGATAACACTAACCGCTTTGTTATGCGTGTTAGCATTGGGTTTTCTGCCGAAAACGTAAATGTATCCTTCTTCGGATCCCATTGAAGTCCTAAGGTTTTGATCGATTCATTCTCCTCTATGCAGATTTTCTCCGTAGCACCGTCGTCCTGAATGTCGGCTAAAATACGTTCGTCATTTGCAACCCATTTTCGCAGATGCATGCCGGCCTTCTCCATCACTTGTCTCAATTTCCTTTGAAGTTCATAGCACTCGTTGACTGTGTCTTCACCAGTTATGAGGTCATCCATATAAAAGTCGTCTCTTATTGTTTCTGCTAAGACGCTATCCTCTTGGCAAAACCGATCTGCCAGCTCTCGTAGACATCGGACTGCTAAGAAAGGTGCTGCCGAGGTGCCATAAGTTACGGTTGTTAACTTAAACTCACTGATCGGCAATTTTGGATCATCTCTCCATAAGATATATTGGTATTCTTGGTCTTTCTCAGCAACCTTTATTTGGCGATAAATTTTTTCAATGTCAGCTACCATAATATAACATATTGCCACTTGCGCCATTTAATTAGAATATCGAATACATCCTTTTGAATCTTAGGACCAGCTATAATAACGTCATTTAGGCTTAGTCCATTTGTCGTCTTTGCGGATGCGTCAAAAACTTCTCGTAGCTTCGTAGGTAAGCTTCCAGGCCTGATGATTGCTTGATGGGGTAAATAGTATTTACCTTGACCCGTTGTCTTTACAGATTCCATATGTCCCATCTTAAGGTATTCTTTCATGAATTCGTTGTATGCAGCCCAGTTCTTTGAGTTTCTTTGAAACTTCTTTTCCATTTGCATAAGCCTTGCCATTGCCTGTTTGCGAGAGTCCCCCAGCTTTGCCTCTTGGTGGAATGGAATTGACACCACAAATCTGCCTTCCTCGTTGATGACAGTTGTTTCTTGGAATTTTCTTTCGCATTTTGCATTGTCTGTAATCGTCTCATCGGCTTCATCTTCCAATTCCCAAAAGCGATCCAGGTCCTTTAGATTTATTGTTGTAGTGGCACTTATAATTTTGTGCTTTGCTGCTCGAGTTATATTTCCGGACACAATCCATCCAAATTTGGTTTTTTGTCCCAAGATTCCATTTACGGTTTTTATTTTTTCCATCATAATCAGGGGAAATAGATCCACACCTATCACCATGTCAATTCTGCTTGGCTCGTTGAATCGTGGATCTGCTATCCTGTAGCCCTTCCACTCTTTGTTGATATCAATATCAAACTTTTTGCTGGGAAGGGCTCTATGGAGTGTTGGTAAAACCAATGCTTCCGTTGATGCTTTGAAGCTGCTTGGAATTTTTGGTTGGATCGTCAGGTGGACACTATTTTTTGATAATTGAGTAGTCTGGGAGATACCTTCGACCTCTATAGTACTTCTTACTCTGGGAATCCTTAATATTTGTGCTGCTTCCTCTGAAATCAGCGTCTTCTGGGATCCACCGTCAATAAGCGCCCTCAACTCGTTGTAACCTCCAGCTTTGTTTTTCACTAAAACAACAGCTGTAGCCAATAGTGTGTCTTGGCCTTGCTTGAGGCTATTGCTGTTGATGAATATGCTATCGGTCGCAGTATCCAAAAACTTCCCTTCTCATCACGGGGCAGCAAGCACTCCAGTTCCATTAATTTGTTGAAGTGTTGGGAGAATATTTTTCTGCTATTCTCATAGCGTTTGCAGATAAGCTCCCACGCTGCTGCATAGCTAGCCGCTGATCCCGTTATCAAATGGCTAACCACCATTTGAGCTTCTCCTTTTAAGCAGGCTCTTAAATATCCCAGCTTCCTTGTGTTGCTGAGATCCTTCCTGCTGTCTATTAGCTCAGAGAACAGCTCGTAAAATGTTGGCCATTCCTTCGCATTTCCATTGAACGTTGGAAGGTCCCCTTTTATGAGTTCTGGCACGTCGTAGTTGGAACTTTTGAACTGTTCCAACTTCCTCTGAAGTAAAATCTCTAGTGCGGAAACTTCGGATAGCAGAATGTCTGCCTCATCTCGATCAAAGGCAGTTCTGTCGTACTTGTTTGCAAGCAGTTCCAGTGTGTCCGTCACGTTGGACCAATGACTTTTCATCATTGCCAGCTGCTTGACTAGTTCAATCTCACTTGAACTATCTAGGGTTTCGTAGATTAGGCTCATCTGTTGCCTCACCCTGTCCGCTCTTCTGTCCACCAGTTGAACCAGATTATCAACTGGACTGGAGCTCCGAGCTGATGCGGTATCAGATAATTTTGAACCACTTGGTATATTTATCTCTTCAAGTGTTTTTACCTTTAATTGCGACTTCTTGTAGGCCTTGACAGCATCCATAGTTTTAATAAATAGTTTATCATTAAAATATTGATGATCGCCAACTCCCAATTTTACCAGCGCATTGGTGTTAGTAGTAAATCGGAATACCAATTTTCCTTAATGGCTTGCAGTATTTTGTTCTGCAGCTCTCCTTGGTCTTGCATCAATTTCACAGATCTTTCCGACAATATCTTGGGAAAACAATAACTATGACTTTTTTGTCCTTTCTGCTTTTGTTCTTTGGCGTGATCCGTTGGAGGATTTTTTGATTGGTCGCCCAGTTGACCTTGCTGTCCCTCGACTCACAACTGATTGATCGCCAAGGAAAAGCAAGAACACAATGTTTCACTTTATCGTCCTAGTACTTTAAGGCGTGGTCTTTTATTCAGTGTTTCTTACCACTGGTGGGGGAAAACAACAGAATTTTTCGAAGGACCTTGCTCTTTATACCCGTTACTCGTAGAGTAAAAGGGTATACTAGATTCGTTGAAAAGTAAGTGAAAAAAGGAAGCGTTTACGACCATATAAAGTATACATATTCTTGATCAGGGTTAATAGCTGAGTCGATCTGGCCATGTCCGTCTGTCCGTCCGTATGACCGTCGAGATCTCAGGAACTAGAAAGCTAGAAAGTTGAGATTCGGCATACAAACTCCAGAGACATAGACGCAGCGCAAGTTTGTCGATTCATGTTGCCACGACCACTCTAACGCCCACAAACCGCCCAAAGCTGCCACGCCCACACTTTTGAAAAATGTTTTAAAATTTTTTAATTTTTGTATTGGTCTTGCAAATTTCTATCGATTTGTCAAAAAACCACGCCACGCCTACTCTCATGCCCACAAACCGCCAAAAACTGTCAGTGTTGAAGACTCTCCTTCGCACTTCTACTAGCTTAGTAACGGGTATCAGATAGTCGGGGAACTCGACTATAGCGTTCTCTCTTGTTTTACTTTGAAGCGCTGGTTTTTTCTTCTGTGTTTCTTACCACTGGTGGGGGAAAGCAACAGAATTTCTCGCAGGCCCAAAATGTGCACACTATAAACTAATGCGTACACTTAATTCGGGTGTTTGAATCTAACTGACTCGCTACTGCGAGCGCATCGCCTTTTATTTATTCTTACAAAGGTTCTTATCATCTAATTATATAATGCAGCGCTTGTAAGACGCTGCAGTCTGCGTTGGTCAATGCAGCTGAGATTTATTCTTAAATCTATGTTTGAGGCCTATGATTGCACTAATCACCTCCGCGTGGTCATATCTACTTATCATGTCTAAACACATGTTTAGACACTCCGAAAGTTTGCCTTACGAAAACAATGAATTCGTTTGGTTGACTTATCTGGCCCCACTTCTATTATGGTACCTGTGTCGATTGTCACCTCGAAAGTGGGAGGGTATGGATCTTCTGGTTGACTAAGAGGTGCTACTCTAGTCAGAAACACACTTTCGGGACTTGTAACAAAGGATAGATCCAATAAACGACCCAGGAAATTTTGAATATAATTAACTTGCGACAACGATATGTGGAGCAAGCCACAGCTTTGACAGCTTTGCGCATACGAATTCTAAGTTACGGAACTCGTCAAAAAGTATCTCCTCTGACGTGAGGGTAAACCTAACAGCAATTAAGACTCCACCTCCCCGCCTGGAGGGACGATCATGCCTGTATACTGTGTACATACCTGGTAAAACTTCAGAGTTAAGTATTTCCGGTTTTAACCAAGTCTCTGTAAACACATTAATATGGGATGCAAAGGAAAGACTATCTGAATACAAATTAGTTAGCTTACTACACAAGCCTCCTACATTTTCATAACAGAAAGAGAGACTAGAGTTTTATTTTTTGAAGATAAAGAAGTAGAAGTAGTAGAGGGGGATGGGGCAGTGATCTGCCCACGTGAGGGAAGTTTAATTCCCACGGGCCCTTTTTTTCTATTTTTAATATTCGGTTCGAACTCTTTCACAACCATACTATCCGGCAAAAAATCACCAGAACATATGGTTGAGAATAGCTCACTCTTATCTTGAAAGATGAGATGTCCCTAGCGTAAGAAAAGTTACATTTTTCCACTTTTATGTTGTCGGCTTTTGTTTTGTCTTGTATTTAAGACAATACATCAGAAAAATATTTATCCAGCAATATGTCCTCTAGGAAAGGTAGAGAAAATACATAAAGGCAATGCTGATAAGGTCCGAGTGGTGAAAATTAAAATAAAAGAAGAATCTATCACAAGGCCAATTACAAAAATTTGTCCTTGGATGGTATAAAGTCTGTGGACAAAAATGAGGGTAACCCTGAGCCAAAAAGTCAAACTAAAGCGACATCAGGAATGTCCATAATTGGGTTTGTCTTAGCAATGCAGTTATTTATATTGTGTTGTGAATTTTCTAGCGCATTGCCTTATACTGATGAGAATTTCAAAAATGAAAGTAGTTTACGAAAAACTGTGTAGTTTTGAAGATCAATGTCTGTTAATTTTACATAACACCGAAAGACAGATCGCAAACTTGGAGGAAAATAACAAGCTCTTTATGTCCCAAGGTAAAACGAGAACTAGAAGAGCACCGTTTGGCTTTATGGGATCTTTTTACCACATTTTGTTCGGGATAATAGATGAGGATGATAGATTACAAATGGAAGAAAACATGAGGAATATTGTAAGCAATCAGCAGAGTCTTAACGAGTTGAGCAAAAAAACAAACGTCATTTGTCGATTCTACAGCTAATATTCTGAAAAGCACGACAGATGACATTAAAATCAGAAAAAGAATTGAAAATATGACTGCTCTTCTAAAAGAATCATATTATGTTTATGAGGAATCAACCAAATGACTTCATGATTGCCAAGTAATTAAGTAATATAATAGATGACTGTGCAAAAATTCAGTCCGGAATCATAAGCTTATTAATTGATATCAATCATGGGCGGCTTAATACTAATATGTTACATCCTAAAAGATTGAGATTTCTAAGATTAAAGATTTATTATCCGAAAATTTTATATTGCCAGGGAAAAGGACAGGCACTAAATTAAAAGAGGTCTATACCTTACTAACAGCTGGAGGACTTTTCGTTGATAAGAAATTAATTATTAATGCAAAAATACCTTTGTTTGGTAGGCATGCTTCAGTACTTAATAGGATCGTTCCAGTACCGATTAAAATTGACGAGCGCTTGATAATGGTTCATCTCGAGTCCCAATATTTAGTCTATAATTTTGAAATAGATGCTTATCATGTAATGACAGAATCCACACTTAATAAATGCCAAAGGTGGCAATCAAACAAAAGAGTTTGTGAAGGAAGTTTGTCTTGGAAAAGTGCCAACGATATTAGTTGTGAGATAATGCCTCTTAAGCCGACTAGGGTATCAAATTGTAGGTACAAATCAATTATTGAGGATAAATCGTACTGGGTTGAATTAGATAGACAAAGCAGTTGGCTGTTTAAGGTACAACACAACACAAAGGCTCGCGTTCAATGCGGAAGTTCCAAGTTAGAGATAATCAATTTTCCTGAACAAGGATTTTAACAATTAGATCAGATTGTACTGCACGGACAGATAATAATATTAGTGGCTTACCACTCAATTCAGTTAGAATATCAAGGGAAACTATCAATGTCATATATAGGTGAGATTAACGAAATACCTAAAATAGTTTGGAGTCATTTAGGTACTCCAATGGTTAACCACACAATAGAAATTAATAACCTTTTAAACGAAATAAAAGATTTAAAAACACATAAGCTAAAATTACATGAGTTAGATTTTCATCACGTTACTGGCCATACATCTTTGATACTAGTAATTATTGTTATAATTATATTAATTGTATATTGTGCAAGAAAAATAAAGATTCAAAGACAACTGCAATCCGGTATAGCTAGACCTAGCAATATACAAAATGTTTAAAATAAATACAAAAGATAATACAAATTGTTAAATTAAGGGAAATTAATTCAAAGAATACAAAACCACAAAACTGTAAACATACACAAGAAACTACGGCCATTACAAAAATATAAGTTTCAAAATAAATTATATCGAATAAAATAAATACAGTCCACTCTTTTTATAATGCAACTAATTTAAATGTAATTCTAATTTTGCTGGCCCTTGGCAGAATGTCCAGACGAACACTAATATATTTAAAGACTTACAATTTTGGGCTCCGTTCATATTTTGTGTAAATGAATCGAGAGTGTTGGATTTATATTTAGGATTTTGTTATCTAAGGCGAGATAAGTGCAGTGCTCATAAGCATGTAATCTAAGTGCACACCACAAAGGTCAACCCCTTGAGATCGTTCCCCGCCTCCCAAAATTAGTCTCTTAGTGGGAGACCTCTATAGGTCGGGGACTATTTACTTCGGCCTCTGCGTAGGCCACTTACTTTAATATGCGATTCTCATGACACCTACTTTAACCGAAGATATTTCTAAATAAAATCAGTTTCTTATAAAAACTCAATGAGGAAAGTCTTATTATTTTGACTCCCTTTCAGTATGGGATGGCAGTACCCTTTATAGGCCGATTCGGCATAGACTGGGAACAAAATTGTGGTAACCTGGGCGCTGTGCTTTTCGCGCCAACTAAGAGAAACCGTCCTACAAGAAAATCACGACTCTCCAGCAGCCGGCCATGTTTGCAGTCGCAAGGCCGAAGCATGGCAACAATAGGTTGGTGCTAATTGACAGATATTCTAAATGGACTGAGGTGGTACCTTTGCGAACAACCACGGCGAAAACGTTGCAGAAAGCATAAAGGGAACGCATAGTCGCCGGGTTTGGAGTCCCGAATGTGGTAATAACAAACGGCGTGCTTTTTACAAGTCGAGCAAACCGGAATACTGCGTCCCACAAACATACCCAAGGACGACTGTTTTTATGTGGCCACTGCCAGACTCAACACTCAGAATGGAGAGAAGCGACAGGACCTGAGAACGGACGCAACATGAAACCCCTTTCGTCAGGCCAAGGCGAGAGTCAACGGAGACATGCCACGAGCAAGCCTGAGTACTGCCACATACAAAAACTCGAGACAGGAGGTTCTAGGAAGCGGGAAAGGTAGTAAGGAGAAGGAGTCAAGGCAACCGTTTCGCCGTCGAACTATAACCAAAGTCAATAGGGTCTAACGCTTTTATTACTCCCGAGAAAAGAGAAGGGGCGGTACAGCGGTAGATAGAGAGGGGCCAGTTCGACCAGATGACTGAAGAACAGAATTTACGGAATGCAGCAGAGCTGTACGCGTCGAGGGAATCGCTTGAGTGTTCAACAAGGACGGCAAGAACAACTTTTACCATCTCCAAAAATAAACGGAGGGATGTGAGGAGTTGGAAACTCCACACATGTGTAAATGTCGACTGCGGAAGGAGGGCCTGCCTGTTGTTAGTTACGCAACAAATCTGAGCGTAGTAACGTCAGTGCTTAACAAAGAGGTCGGAGGAAGAGACTTAAGGAAAGAGAGTTTGAAGAAACGGAATCCGCAATGAAAGAAGAAGAAAAAGGCTTTGGAGGAATAGAATATGGATAGCGAAAGTAAGACGACACGATCTGGAGCAGGACAGCAGTAGAACAGTTTGCGTTATTTTTGGATCCGGAGACTGGAGACATTAAGGACTATGGGTTAAAGGACCCCTATATAAGCAGGGTATTGGCAGAGAACAACGCGAAACAACGAAATCAGCAAGAGAGATACTGCCGCGAAAGCTAGCAAACAGCAAGAGCGCGACGTCGAGACGTTCGGGAAAAAGAAAGTCCCTGAACTGAGACTCAGCTAGCTGAGCTCCAATAAGACAAAACACGGGTAGGTTGAGATGGTTTGCTACACCGTTTAGAACAGGCGGGCTCAATCCTAGCACGGACCCAAGTGCGCGGCAGGATTTTGGTGAAGACCTGGTCAACTGTATCTGATATTCTGCACGTAAACCAGACGATTGCCTGGAGCGTCCGTAAGAACAAAGCAGGCGTGGTACCGGCGCCACCAGGCTTGGGACTGTCATGTTGTTGTTTCACCAGGCGATTGCCTGGAAAACACAGCCGTTAGCTACCATGAGTCCGCATACGACAGCAATTTTTAGTCCAAGTGTCGAACACCCAGCAACTCAGTCCGCACCATCCAAGACGACGAGAGGAAAGCGGAAGCGAGGCCGTCGAGCAACCCCATTCAGCACCTGCTTCCGGAAAATGTTAGGGTGGAACGTTCGTCTCTCACTAGGCGTCTGGCAGCGGGCACGGGATTCGCCTTGAGAGTGACACTTCTCTAAGCCCAAAAGCCTGAGGAAGCAAACACCACCCAAGCGGATGGGAATCCAATCCTGGTAGTTGATAAGCTGGACTCCAAAGCTGTTTAGTTGTCGATTACAGCAAATCGATTTGTGTGCAATGGTTCCACTAAAGAAACCCAATCCAGATGTATTGGCTTATATACAAGTCAAAACAAAAGCGAATACCATAAAAGTAGAAAAAATAACATTTCTTACGCTACATTTCATCTTGACACTTTCAAGAAAACTGTCCCTAATGAGCTCAATTCAACCATACGTTGTGGTAATTTTTGCCTGAAAGGTAGTAGGCGGTGAAAGAGTTCAAAGCTAATGTCAAAAATAGGAAAAAAAAACCATGGGAATATAAATGTACTCATGTCGCCAGACCACTGCACCTTCGTCCTCTTCCTCTTAAAACAACTAACATTTAGCCTTACTATCTTAAAACAAATGCATAAATTGTATTCTGATAGCCTTTCCTTTGCATCCCATATCATTGTGTTTACAGAGACCTGGCTAAAGCCGGAGATACTCGGTAGATACAAAATATAGGCACGATCGTACCTCCAGATACCTCATATGCGTAAAGCTGTAATTTTCCGATAGCTCTATTTATAGTACGCGCTCTTACATTTAGTCGTCTTCTGAATTCCTAGAATAATTAAATCATTTGTCCGCTACCCAAACCGTTTCAAGTAAGCCGATTGTGACCAATTGATAGTGATAGAAGATTTTAATATACCTGGTACAACGAGGACTACAGAAAAAGTCGAATATTCCGATCCCTAACTGTACCACTGTAATACCATACAAACACATTTTAGCACTCTGTTGCATAGTGTACATAAACAGTCCAGCCAAAGTGCACGCGTAACACGAGCGTCCACTTGAAGGCTAACATGCATAGTTAACATTCTCACGCTGGCCAACCGCCGATCGCCTACAGCACTCCCCCTTCTCCCGGGTCGTCGCTCGGCGACAATTAATATATATCCATGTCGGAGCATTGGTAGCATTATTTGCTGGAGGCTTTGGTATGAAGCCAAAAGAGCAAAAGTCGAATGTAATATGCTATAAGTGTAGACAGGCTGGACACATTTCTACTGGATACCCTTCGATTAAACAAAGCATTGAAAGGAGAGTTAACATATGTTCGGTAATGGATCGTTTATTTTGGTGAGTTCGTTGATTTTTGCTTTGATTCCGGAGCCGAGTGTTCACTCATTAAGAAAAGCTGCTGGAAAATTCTCTGGAAAAAGACTTCATAATGTAGTAATGCTTAAGGGTATTGGAAACGATTCTGTATGTAGCTCTACGCAAATTTTGACCAATGTTACCTGTTCATAAATAAACCACCAGTGTTACTGTTTAGTTTGATTTATTGGTTACTTTCAGACACTTAATATTAATTATTTCGATACCGATGCGTACGTTTGCGTGTAGATCAAAAATGTGACTGACTTAAGCTTTGGCTGTACTCACGCCATACGATTAAACTAGCATAAGACGTAAACAAGTTACAGTTAGAAGAAGTTAGAAGTTTGGAAAAGTACTGGGCAAGCTCGCGGACAATTACATTGATTCCGCTGATAAGCTCCGCTGCAGCTGCAGACAAATGCAAATGTAAATGTAAACAAAGATAAAGGGTGACTTGTTCGCGCGGTGTCTCGTTCCCAAACATACCGGCCCCCCTGAACGGTTGTTCAGCAGAGAGGCAGTACAGCGATTTTGGCAATTGGGCGTTTGTATAATCCGTGAGCAGTCTTCACTGTAACGACTCGGACCTTGTTGTCGATTCAAGACAATCCATTTAGAAGGCGGTAGATTGGGCTCCTTGAGTACTACCAGTGTGTCGATCTTCAGATTCTCGGTTTCCAGATGCCACTTTGTCCGCTCATGAAGAGATGTCAGGTATTCCATATGCCACCTTTTCCAAAAGCCTTGAACCATGGCTTGCAGCTGGTTCCACCTCTCCAATCGATTGACTTGCATATCCAGACGACAGGGTTCAGGCAATGCAGTATACGGAGATCCAGTCAAAAAATGAGCAGGCGTCAGTGGATCCAAAGAATTATCCCCAGTTGGGCACAGCGGGCGTGAATTCAGGATAGCTTCAATTTGGGTCAGGACAGTAGAGAGCTCCTCAAACGTTAAAGCCTTTGATCCAAGTATCCGTTTCATATGGAGTTTAATTGAGCGAACTCCAGCTTCCCACATCCCTCCAAAATGTGGAGCAGACGGGGGTATAAAGTGCCAAGAAATCCCTTCATTGGCAAAGAATCCTGCTAGTTCCTCATCTTTGGCTTGTTGAATGGCCAGACGTCTCATGTCATCCAAAGTTCGCTTGCCTCCATGAAATGTAGTTCCGTTGTCCGAATACAGGTCAGTAGGCTTCGCTCGGCGGGCAATGAATCGTTGAAAGGCTGCGATGAAAGCCTGTGTAGTTAGCTCACTAACAACCTCGATGTGAAGTGCCTTTGTAGTGAGGCACACGAAAATAGAAAACCATGCCTTTCCGATGCGTGGAGTTCTTCCTTTTGATTCCTTGATTGCGATCGGTCCAGCGTAGTCCAGCCCTGTGTGTTGAAAGCAGCGGCTAGCTTGAACTCGAGGAATTGGTAGCTCTCCCATGATCTGGTTGCTTGTGCCCTTTCGTTGAAGAAAGCAGGATTTGCATTGGAAGACTGCCTTTCTGACGAGATTGCGGGCTCCCAGAATCCAGTACTGCTGACGAAGATTGGTGAACGTTGCATCAACTCCAGTGTGCAGATAGGAGACATGAAAATGTCGAACCAGCAGTCCAGCTAGTGGTGTATCTTTGGGTATCAGAATCGGGTGCTTGGCGTTGTAGTTGAGTGTAGATTGCTCGATTCTCCCACCGACTCGCATTACTCCATAATCATCCAGAAACGGAGAAAACCGGATAAGATGCGATTTAGCGTTAAGCTGGCGTCGATTCTCTAGCTGCGCATATTCTCTGGCAAAGGATTTTTGTTGCACATGTCGAATAAGTCGGCGCTGTGCGTCCAGCACGTAAGGAATGTTGCCGAATTCCTATGATGAGATCGAAGAGTGTGAATAAAGCGATGACAGTAGCTAGATACCCTTATAAGACGCGTCCAGGTTGAGAATTTGTGGATGAGTAACTCGTGTATACTTTTATCAGGAAAGTTATGTAGAATCGTGGGCTTTATGGCTCGTTCTTCGGTGTTGACATCGAAACTTGAAGATACGCTGAACTTGCTTGTAGAAGGTGGCCACTCAGAGGTGGGTGTGGCCAGCCAGGACGGACCTTTCCACCACAGTCGATGCTCCAGAAGCTTTGACGGATGAAGTCCTCGGGAAGCACAATCAGCAGGATTGTCTTCCGTGCGAACATGGTTCCAGCAGCTACGGGGAAAGTCGCTCAATATCTCAGAAGTTCGGTTGCAGACGTAGGTGTTCCACCGTCGAGGGGGAGCTGAAAGCCAGTGTAGCACAATTTCTGAATCTGTCCAGCAGCTCGTGCTGAAAAGAGGAATTGTTAGTGATGCTTTGACAATAGACAGCAATCGAGATAGAAGTAACGCAGCGTTTAGCTCCAAACGTGGAATTGATACCGGCTTGATCGGGGCCACCCGTGTTTTGGCGGCAACTAGAGTTACTTGAAAGCTGCATCCAACTGCAACTCGAGCGTAAACTACCGCACCGTAGGCGTGCGAGGATGCGTCGGCGAATCCGTGTAGTTGAACATCTCGAAATGGTGACGCAATATACCGTGGTACTTGGCATTGCGTAAGTGCTGGCAAATCCTCTACTAAGGCTCTCCAGCGCGTACGTAGACCTTCAGGAATGGGGTCGTCCCACTGCAGGACACTTGTCCAGCTTTCATGGAAGATTAACTTGAGTAGAACTGTGACCGGCGCTACCAGTCCAAGCGGATCATAAATTCTTGATAGCTGAGACAAGAGTTCTCTTTTCGTCGGAGAAATGGTCGCATCGCATCCCTTTAGGTTGAGATACAGAACGTCCTTCCCAGGGTTCCATTGGATACCAAGAACTTTGACAGGTGAATCCGCAGCTGATTTGTTGAGGAGCTGGATAGGTTCAAAACATCTATCTTCCTCTGGTAATGATTTCAGAAGACGCCAACTATTAGAACTCCATTTGCGTAGCTTGAATTTTCCCTTATCCAAGAGGGCTATAAGTTCGTCCTTGAGAATCATAAGCTCCTCGAATGTGTTGGCGCCTGTAGGGATATCGTCCACATAAGCATCGTGCAGAAGAGCGTGAGCTGCTGCAGGGTATTCATGGCCATGATCGTCGGCAAGTTGTTTTAGAACTCGAACAGTCAGAAATGGTGACGGTGCCAATCCGTAGGTAACCGTCAGCAGGCGAAAATGAAGCAGAGGTTCATTCTCAGTCTTGCGCCAAACAATGCGCTGATAATTGGTGTGTGGCTTAAAGATTTTAATGCCTCGAAACATCTTTTCGACATCTGCGCATAAAACATATTGGTGCTGCCGGAAGCGTAGACAAACGCCAAGAAGATCGCGTTGAATCGGTGGACCAATATGTAGTCTGTCATTGAGCGATACTCCAGAGCTGTCCTTTCCTGATCCATCAAAAACTACACGACATTTGGTAGTCAGACTGTCCAGTTTGATGACAGCGTGGTGCGGCAAATAGAAGCAGGTGTCTGGGGACTCCTCAACCTGAGCCGAGGTCAGTTGTTCCATATGTCCACGTTGCAAGTAGTCGTCCAGGAAGGCTTCGTACTGCTGCTTCAATTCTGGATGCCGACGAAATTTGCGTTCCAGCGAGAAGAAGCGATTGATGGCCTGTGGCAAGGTCGAATCAATAGGCGGTGCCTTCTCCTTGAAGGGATACTCGACGACGTACACCCCGTCCGTTGAGCGCTTGTGTGTGGCAGCAAAATGACGCTCTGTGAGATCGCTGGCGTCCAGGA
Organism: Drosophila yakuba; assembly: GCF_016746365.2. Lineage (NCBI taxonomy): Eukaryota > Metazoa > Arthropoda > Insecta > Diptera > Drosophilidae > Drosophila > Drosophila yakuba. Next base: position 26,864,828 of record NC_052527.2, on the reverse strand, counting down.
GAGCCTGGTTAGGCTGAATGCTGTCCATCTCCATGAATGAACGAACCATCGTGTCTAGGTCCGCGTGATGAGTAACCGCAGAAGTAGGGTAATCATTGAATGCAGAGTAAGAGCCTGCAAGAATCCAACCAAATACAGTATTGAGAGCGATAGGAAAGCCGTTACCAAAGTGTTTCCGATCTCCTGTGTATAGAGACCAAAGTTGATCCGATCCAACAATGACATCGATTGCTCCAGGTGTGCAGAACGTTGGGTCTGCCAAAGGAAGCTCGCAGATTTGCCTCCACGTAGAGGATGAGGTGTCAATAACTTGGGCAGGAAGTGATGACGTCAGCGAGTTGAGAATCAACGAGACCAATTCGACAGTTTGGCCCGAATGACGAGAGCGCAGCTTGATATGTGCGCGTCCTCGGGTAACGCCCGCGCTGTTGGCGGCGAGACCGATAATAGAAATCCGTGCGTGCGTTCGACGCACGCCTATTCGCTGAACAAATGATTCCGATGCCAAGGTTATTGTAGATCCAGTGTCCAGGAGCAGCCTGCAGGTTGTAGTATTTTCCCAGGCGTCGATGACGTCAGCAAGGATGGTTGGCAACAGAGTCTGAGAACCAGCCGCCGGAATATTCTCCAGAGTATGATGCGTAAAGTTGTTTTCCGCGGGAGTCTCGCTTCCCAAGCGATGACCTTCTCGAGCTAGCGGTTGATTGTGGCCAATTGTAGATCCCGCATGTGAAACTGCTGGTCGATCGCGGCTGCCAACACTTGCCGTGTCAATGTTGTTGCCGCTTTGAATTGGCTGCGACGAGCCATGAACCAAAGTATGATGCTTGCGGCGGCAGATCCGACAAGTATGCCTCGATGTACAGTTGCCCACCATATGAGCCGGGCTGAGGCAATTGAAACAGAGCTTTCTTGATTTGAGGAAGTCTCGGCGAGATGCAATGTCGAGTGCGATGAATTGAGGACACTTAAACAGTTGGTGATTCTGCTGGCACGATGTGCACTTCGGCTCTTCCCGTCTTGGATGCGTGTCTGCGTGGTGCGTGGTAGCTGCGCGTCGAGCTTGGGTTGATTGAGTTAAGTTAAAAGCCTCCAACGTATCGCAGCGTGATGTCAGGAATTTCAGGAATCGGTTGATGGTCACACCTTTTTCCTTGGATTCTGCGCACTGAGCCCAGGCTTGGCGGGTATCGCTATCCAATTTTGAAAGTAAAATGAAGATTAGCCAGGGATCCCTCTCTTCGCAATTAAGAGCTCGTAGACCACGAATAACTTCGTCTGCACCATCGGCAATTTTCCGCACTGTGCCGATATTTGAATTTATAGCACTCGGAAGGCTCATGAAACTGTTTAAGAACGATCGAATAATTAGCTATTGTTTGTTATATCGCTGTTCCAGCCGATCCCATGCTTCCCGATAGTTGTCATTAGTAACTGGAATATGTTTAACTAATGCAAGCGCGTCTCCGACAAGGTACGATTTTAAATAATGAAATCGTTGACAATCCGTCAGGCTCGAATTGGAAGCAATCGGTCCAATAAACATGTCCGAAAAATGTTTCCAGTCCTCATAATTTCCAGAAAAAGTCGGAAGTTTAATTCGCTCGAACTGAAAATCGACATGACTTCTCTGGGATGTGCCTGCGGCTTGAACTGTGGCATCAACACTGTTTGAGGTGACATCCCGTCTCAACTCCTCCAAAGTATTGCTGAGAATAGCGTGTGTAGCATAATGTTTGTCCTCATATGCGTCAAAATCCTCGTCAGGGTCCTCCCAATCGGCTTCCGATTTAAATGCATACAGCTCTTCCGAGAGCCGTACGAACCGCAAATAGTTTTCCTGTAGTTGCGCCAGGCGGACAACTATTGTTTGCACTGAATGAATGTCATCAACGAATTTTAAGGCATTATTATGCGCACGAGTAATTTGGCTTTTGCAGAAGCCCCGTTGCTGAATCACACTCCGCATGGTGGTCGAAAGAAGGGAACGATTCTATACGATGTAGGAATCTATAGATCACCGTTTGCCAAAAGGCCAATAATCAAAATCAAATGCCCGAAAGAAACGCAGTTCCGGTAATCCGGCTCTCGAAGGACCAATTTTTTATGTTCATAAATAAACCGCCAGTGTTACTGTTTAGTTTGATTTATTGGTTACTTTCAGACACTTAATATTAATTATTTCGATACCGATGCGTACGTTTGCTTGTAGATCAAAAATGTGACTGACTTAAGCTTTGGCTGTACTCACGCCATACGATTAAACTAGCATAAGACGTAAACAAGTTACAGTTAGAAGAAGTTAGAAGTTTGGAAAAGTACTGGACAAGCTCGCGGACAATTACATTGATTCCGCTGATAAGCTCCGCTGCAGCTGCAGACAAATGCAAATGTAAATGTAAACAAAGATAAAGGGTGACTTGTTCGCGCGGTGTCTCGTTCCCAAACAGTTACCATTAACGATTTTACCTTGGAAATGTTATTTCATGTCATTATTGACAAGTACTTAAAACACGATATTATGATAGGCAGGGAGATTTTAAGTCAAGGTTTCGGAGTGACGGTTAAGTCAGACAGATTCTGCATTTATAAAGTAAAACTGATTAATGTTGTAACTGAACTCAAAACATATGAAGATTGTATTAAGAAAAATGTAGAGTTGAATGAAGATGACAAGGGCCGTTTAATAAACGTTTTGAAACCATACATGAAACACTTTATCTCAAAAACACTTATCTCGCGTCGACTATAGAGAGCTAAATGCTAATACAGTGTCGGATAAATGCCCGTTGCCTCTTATCTCGGATCAAATTGCAAGGATGTGGGGGAAAGTATTTTTCTTGTCTGGACATGGCCAGCGGATTCTACCAAATAGCTATTCACCCATTCAGCGGGCAATAATAAAAGCGTTGGGGCCACTTTCGTATTCGTATGTTGTGGTTTACATAGATGATGTATTGGTCGTGGCCGAAACTAAAATGGAGGCCATTGCAAGATTACAGACAGTTATGGAAATTCTCATTAAAGCTGGTTCTCATTTTATTTCGAAAAATGTACATTTTTAAAATCAAAAATTGAGTATCACCTAATCCTCGAAAGTTGCAGGCATTAGTTGAATTGCCACCTCCGCAAACGGTCACGCAGCTAAGACAGTTTATTGGATTAGCATCATACTTTCGACAATTCGTGCCAAAATTCTGTGAAACGTTAAAGCCTGTATTATGTCTTACTTCTAAAGACAATAATAGTTTTGATTGGAAGGAAAATCATGAAGCAGTGAGAAAAGAGATAATCTTTGCATTGACCCGTAGCACGGTATTAACAATTTTCGATCCACAATATCCGGTTGAGCTTCATACAGATGCTAGCTCTGTGGGTTATGGTGCGATACTCATGCACAAGATAAACGATAAAAACCATGTTATTGAGTACTACAGTAAATGTACAACCCCAGCAGAGTCAAGGTATAATTTATATATTTTGGATACCCTGGCAGTATTTAACGCAGTGAATATTATCAACATTATTTGAAGGGTATCAAGTTTACAGTATATACCGACTGTAATTCTTCAAGGCAACTCAACAAAAGATTGAGTAAGATGACAAGGTATATCAATGGTGGCTGTATATACAATTTGATATTTGAATTCGATATTGTGTATAGGAATGGAAAACGCATGGCGCATGTGGACTTCTTCTCAAGAAACCCGATAACGAAAAAGTTACAGTTTGCTGCCAAAGCTCCTGAAATGCGTGTAGATTTAACTGAATTGAGTGAAACCTTACTTAGAGCTGAACAGCAGCGAGATCTAGAAATAACATCTTTAATCCCTAAACTACAAAACAATGAATTGAACGAGAGTCTTGGTAGTACGTAGAAGTTGAGAGCTGGTTTTCTGTATCGTAAAATTCAGAGGAATGGTAGAACCCGTTGGTTACCTGTAGTTCAAAGGTCTTATAGGTGGGTGAATGACAGACCACATTAACGAGGCTATATTGCACCTTGGTTGGGAAAAGACTCTTGACAAAGTCTATAGCTGTTACTGGTTCGTAGGAATGACGCAAAACATACGAAACATACATACATACGTTGACAATTGCACCACGTGCAAACTATCTTAACCACAATCTGGGAAAATTCAACAAGAAATGCATCCGATTCCTAAAGTCGAAATACCCTTTCATACGGTACATATAGACATCACGATATGAATGGTGTCGTTGAAACAGACGCAATTGGTACTAGTGAGAGTACAAGTGGTGTTGAAACATACGCAAGAGACCGTGCCAGAGAGGGTACTGGCGTTGAAACAGACGCATAAAGGTGTAACGTCATGATCCAAAGGGCCTCTTCGAGAAACCTATGACTTGGTGAGCTATCTGGACATTCATCTGTATAATTTGAATATCAAGTTAGTTGTAAAAATTATGTTTTAAAATTGATTTTAAGAAAGAGGAAGAAATACTTGAGCAGGGCATATCAACATGAATGCTAAATTTATACACAAGGACGGTAGCATTATTTGAATTTAGTACAGCAACGTGAATATTGTATGTAACAACATTGTAATAAAGAAGGATAGAGAAAACAGAACAACCGTTATTGCAGTCTTGTGTTCTTTATATCACCGAAAGTCGGTGAGGGGACTATTTGTAAATTCTCTCACTGAGTGTGACCCGTGCCTACGTGTTTGGTGTGTCGCCTCTTCCGTTGGTTCGTCCTGTGTATATCACCTGAAGAAGTGTGTGAGCGAGACTGGACTGGCTATTTGCTGTGTGTGCGAAAGCGGAGGATGGCAAGTGTGGCATGAACAAGCTGCGCAAGCTGCGCAAGCTGCGAGAACTCCAAGATATTGACAAATTTACTTTGAACGGAGCGGGACCTTCCCTGCTACAGAAATAAAATAACCAAAAAAAACGACAAACTAAAAGGGGTTTTTCTTTTCACGTAATACATGGCAACCGTGACACTTGTTCCTGCAAGAACAAGGCAGATCTCCCCCACCTATGTGAATCAAATCATTAAAAAAGAAATAACGAGGACTGGAATGGCTTTTTACTCAGACTGATTAGAGTGTGTGTAATGGGAAAAACCGCGGCGGAGTACAGAACAAAGTGAAAAAAGAATATAAAGTGGCTATTATTCACTAAGCGTGATCGACAGCTCAAAAATTGCAATCTGACCTAAATCATCTAACAAATTTCATTGGTACATTGGCCGAAAATCTCACTCAGCTAACATTAAAGTAGCAAAAGCTTTTAAAATAATAAATAAATAATAATAATAAAAACAACAAAAACCCTGCGAAAAATATTGCGAAGGACCACTGGGCGGTGTGTTTTGCAACTATATGTGCAGACACTGTCCCAGCAACAATAGCCAACAGCCTGGACAGCAGCAGCAGAAAGCCTGTGCGAAGACCAGCACCGGCGCCGCCTGAGCTTATAAGTCCAGGACAGGTGCAGCCGAAAACAAGTGCGGAAGGCACCCCGCCACCTGAACCTTCGAGGGAGCGTCAGCGTGCCAGACAGACTCCAGGGACATAGACGCAGCGCAAGTTTTGGGCTGCCACGCCCACTCTAACGCCCACAAACCGCTTAGAACTGCCACTTTTGAAAAATGTTTTAATATTTTTTCATTTTTGTATTGGTCTTGTAAATTTCTATCGATTTGCAAAAAAACTTTTTGCCACGCCCACTCTAACGCCCACAAATCGACAAAAGCTGCCACGGCGTTTTGAACTTGTCGCTATATGCTTCTTCAAATTCTTTTACGCCTATACACGCGAGAAACTGGCTAAGAGAATTTTAAGTAAAACACTAATATTATGGAATGGAAAGAAATCCGTATCATATTTTTATACCCGTTACTCGTAGAGTAAAAGGGTATACTAGATTCGTTGAAAAGTATGTAACAGGCAGAAGGAAGCGTTTCCGACCATATAAAGTATATATATTCTTGATCAGGATCAATAGCCGAGTCGATTTGGCCATGTCCGTCTGTCCGTCCGTCTGTCCGTCTGTCCGTCCGTATGAACGTCGAGATCTCAGGAACTACAAAAGCTAGAAAGTTGAGATCAGGCATACAGACTCCAGGGACATAGACGCAAGTTTGTCGAATCATGCTGCCACGCCCACTCTAACGCCCACAAACCGCCCAAAACTGCGACGTCCACACTTTTGAAAAATGTTTTAATATTTTTTCATTTTTGTATTGGTCTTTTGCCACGCCTACTCTTACGCCCACAAACCGCCCAAAACTGCTACGCCCACACTTTTGAAAAATGTTTTAATATTTTTTAATTTTTGTATTGGTCTTGTAAATTTCTATCGATTTGCAAAAAAACTTTTTGCCACGCCCACAAACCGCCAAAAAGTGGCCTTCGCACTTACACTAACTGAGTAACGGGTATCAGATAGTCGGGGAACTCGACTATAGCGTTCTCTCTTGTTAGATATTAAAATTTGGTTTGATAAATCTTATAAGTCATTAGCTCAAAACAGACCAATTCAAGAAACGACTGTTAACAAACTCGCTAGAGTATTTGTAGAATGCTTTAATGAAGCACGAATACAATTATACATGACAATAAGAGAAACCTGAAATCTAATAACTGGTCAGAGGTATCAAAAGTGTGGGCGTGTCAGCTTTGGGTGGTATGTGGGCTTTAGAGTCGGCGTGGCAAATAGTTTTTTGGCAAATCGATAGAAATTTACAAGACCAATACGAAAATGAAACAAGAGAGAACGCTATAGTCGAGGAACTCGATACCTGTTACTCTGATACCCGTTACTCAGCTAGTGAAAGTGCGAAGGGGAGTCTTTAACACTGACAGTTTTCGGCGGTTTGTGGGCGATACAGTGGGCGTGGCAACAAGTTTTTTGGCAAATCGATAGAAATTTACAAGACTAATACAAAAATGAAAAAACATCAAAACATTTTTCAAAACTGTGGGCGTGGCAGCTTTGGGCGGTATGTGGGCGTTAGAGTGGGCGTGGCAAAAAGTTTTTTGCAAATCGATAGAAATTTACAAGACCAATAAAAAATGAAAAAATTTAAAAAACATTTTTCAAAAGTGTAGGCGTGGCAACTTTAAGCGGTTTGTGGGCGTTAGAGTGGGCGTGGCAACATGAATCAACAAGCTTGCGCTGCTTCTATGTCTCCGGAGTCTGTATGCCGAATGTCAACTTTCTAGCTTTCTGGTTCCTGAGATCTCGACGTTTATACGGACGGACAGACGGACGGACAAACGAACATGGCCAGATCGACTCGGCTATTAATCCTGATCAAGAATATATATACTTTATATGGTCGGAAACGCTTCCTTCTGCCTGTTACATACTTTTTAACGAATCTAGTATACCCTCTTACTCTTCAAGTAACTGGTATAATTAATATCCCAACAATATTGAACACCTCTTTAAAAATCGTGACAGTTAAAAAACCTGAATTGATAGACCAGCAATAGACCGACTCGGAAAACAATTCAGATATCGAAATCGAGGATAGGGATCTAAACGATCTAACCATTTCCGCGGTCTTAACAATACCACCAACACATGAAGAGGCATTAGAGGCAGACGAATCTTCTTCGTTAATAGGTTTACTAGAAACCATCAATTTAGTCAATAAAATGCGAGCACTAACAATTAGCTATTTCAATAAAAAAAACAAAGCTAAAGCAAAGTAGCCAGAAATTTAATAAGAAATGAAACTTCTATTACTGAAGTTATTAAGCAATTAAAAAACAATGTCAAGGGTGAAACTCTCAAAATAACAAAAATCAAGGAAATATAAGAGTAGCCCAAAATAACTCGGGAAACTCCGAACAACCTTTAGCTACTCAACAATAATAATTACAAGGTTCACACAATTAATCTTAGCCAAAACATATTGGTTAATTTTGTCAATGTAGAAACAAATAAAAAACTTATATTTCAAATAGACACAGGTGCAGATATTTCCCTTTTAAAAGAAAATACCTTCAATGATATTTAAGAAAACAATAAAATTAATATCCAAGGAATAGGAGAAGAATTAATTCAATCCAAACGATTAATTTTAATTAAGATACAGACAGATTATTACATAATTCCACACGATTTTCATATAGTAGATCAACATATCTTAATACCATGTGATGGCATTGATTTAAAAAAAAGTTCAATTGCCAATTAGAATTTTATCAAATAGAAGATTGGCTCAAGATAAAACCGAAAAATTTGAATTTCCCAATTTATGTTCCAATAACATACAGTTCTGGTAATAACTCAATAATTTTACCAGCAAGATCCTAGTTTGTCCGAAAAATAAAAATATCTTCAAATGAAGATAGTGGTTAAATAAGCAGGAAATTCAAATCGGCGTTTTTGTTGCAAACACAGTTGCAAAAACCAAAAATGCATTGGTTCAATTACTAAATACAACTAGTAAAGATTAGATAATAAATATAAAAGATTTAAAATATGAATCACTTTCGAACTATGAAATAGTCTAAACCAATTCTGAAACAAGAGAAAAAACTGTCATATCTCAATTATCCAAAAATTTGTTACCCCAATTCAAATCAACACTAATAGATTTATGCACAAAATATAGTGATGTATTCGGACTTGAAACCGAATCAATAACAACAAATAATTTTTACAAACAAAATCTAAGATTAACAGATAATGAGCCATTATACAAATACTTGACGAAATAGTAATTGACTATCGTCAGATTATTAAAAAACTGTTAACCGATAAATACCCACAGCCTAGAATAGATGATATTTTAGATCAACTAGGTAGAGCAAAATAGTTTTCATGCCTAGACTTAATGTCAGGATTTGATCAAATTTAACTCGAAGAAAGTTCAAGAGATATAACAACTTTTTCAAAAGCAATGGCTCTATCGCACGCGATTACCATTTGGTCTAAAAATAGCACCCAATTCTTTTCAGAGAATGATGAGTAATGCTTTCTCTGAACTTGAACCTTCGCCAGCATTCCTGTATATGGATGGTTTAATAGTTATTGGTTGTTTCGAAAAACATATGCTTAAAAACTTTTGAGAAATGTTTTTGAGAAATGTAGGAAATATAACCTAAAGCTACATACAGAAAAATGTTCATTTTTCATGCATAAAGTCACATTTCTAACACAAATGCACAGATCAAGGAATCTTGCCAGATGACAATCTTGTTAGTCATCAGAAATTATCCAGTCCCACATGATGCGGTCAGTGCTAGACGATTTGTTGTATTTTGCAATTACGATAGACGTTTTATCCATCCATGCCGAGTTTTCTCGTCACAAAACAAGATTATGTGAAAAAGGTGTACAATTCGAATGGACAGCTGAATGCCAGTATGACTTCGAACATTTCAAATCGGCACTAGTTAATCCCAATTTATTACAATACCCAAATTTCAGCAAAGAATTTTGCATAATTACGGATGCAAGTAAGCAAACTTGTGAAGCAGTGTTAACTCGACAAAAAAAATGAACTTCATCTTCCAGTTGCATACGCATCAAGCGTTTACAAAAAATGAAAGTAACAAAACTACTACAGTACAAGCATTGGCAGCAATTCATTGGGCAATAACTCATTTCAGATCATATATCCAATGGTAGATCATACGATCCAATGGTAGACATTTGACTGTCTATGATAAATCCGAGCTCTAAACTAAATCGTATGAGACTTGAATTAGAAGAGTATAATTTTACAGTTGAGTATCTAAAGGAGAAAGATAACTATGTAGCTGATGCTTTATAAAGAATAACCATCAAAGAACTACAAGAAATTACAAGAAATATAAAGAAAGTCACTTTAAGATATCAATTCGGAATCGAACGTCGGCGAGTGCAGACGTGTTTCTTTCAAGCTACGAATAGCAAGTTCTAAAAACTACAACAGTATAGTGAAAGTTAAACACTAAGTGTAAAGTGCAGTTTGCACAACTAACAATTATTGACTATAGTAATTATTTACTAAAATAAATAATTATTCCATATTGTTCTGGTAATTGTTATATGTGGACTTAGAACAATGAATCAAAACGACATACGTTCTCAGCGACAATGTGAACAAGACGAGCGCCGGCTCTCTTTACAACGCAACAATGCATACTTTTCTTTCGTCTCACCGCAAATCGGTGATCGAGCACCCTCACCTTCAACTAACTCGAAACTTTTGCCCTCAGAGAACGACAGACCGCGTTCTTGCTCTCCCTCTCTGCCTGCTTCGGCTCACAAGTCGTGGAGCGAAGAGACCGCCTCTCCTACCCCGCTCCTCTCGCAGCGCCAAACGACCGTCCCGGGTAACTGTAACACTGCAATAACGAGTGCAGTGACCTCACTGGCAACTGTCACTGCTACCACAACAACAACTTCGTCAGCGGCCCAACTAATTATCGCTGTGCCAGCTGTAAATAATTCAGCAGCACTGACCGTTTGCAACAACAATAATGCACGCAAAGAAGAATCAAAACAAAAGCAGAAGTCGATTTCGACTGTGCAGACTGGCATGGATCGCTACATCCAAATCAAGAGAAAGCTCAGCCCTCAAAACAATAAGGCAGGTAATCAACCCAAAATCAATCGAACCAACAACGGCAATGAAAACTCTGCAGTAAATAATTCAAACCGATATGCTATCTTGGCTGATTCTGCGACCGAACAACCCAACGAAAAAACGGTAGGGGAACCAAAAAAGACCAGGCCTCCACCAATTTTCATACGAGAACAAAGTACAAATGCACTTGTAAATAAACTCGTTGCTTTGATTGGTGACAGCAAATTCCACATTATCCCACTTAAAAAAGGAAATATTCATGAAATAAAACTACAGATCCAAACAGAAGCAGACCACCGTATAGTGACTAAATACCTAAATGATGCTGGTAAAAGCTACTACACATACCAATTAAAAAGTTGCAAAGGGCTACAGGTAGTACTTAAGGGCATTGAAGCAACAGTGACACCAGCTGAGATAATTAAGGCTCTGAAGGCCAAAAACTTTTCTGCAAAGACAGCTATTAATATTTTAAACAAAGACAAAGTTCCGCAGCCACTATTCAAAATAGAACTCGAACCAGAGCTCCAGGCACTAAAGAAAAACGAAGTGCACCCAATATACAATTTACAGTACTTGCTACATCGGAGGATCACCGTGGAGGAGCCGCACAAACGTATCAATCCAGTTCAATGTACTAATTGCCAAGAATACGGCCACACCAAGGCATACTGCACCCTTAAGTCCGTATGTGTTGTCTGTAGCGAACCTCATACTACCGCAAACTGCCCCAAAAACAAGGACGATAAGTCTGTGAAGAAATGCAGTAACTGCGGGGAAAAACATACTGCAAACTACAGAGGCTGTGTGGTGTACAAAGAATTAAAGAGCCGCCTAAACAAACGTATTGCCACAGCACATACATACAACAAAGTCAATTTCTACTCTCCGCAACCGATTTTTCAACCACCCCTAACTGTCCCAAGCACTACTCCAACAATTTCTTTCTCTAGCGCCCTAAAATCCGGACTAGAAGTGCCCGCCCCACCGACAAGAACTGCTCATTCCGAACATACATCGACAAACATCCAACAAACACAACAAAGTGGCATCGAAGCTATGATGCTATCCCTACAGCAAAGCATGAGAGACTTTATGACGTTCATGCAAAATACTTTGCAAGAGCTCATGAAAAACCAAAATATCCTGATTCAACTTCTTGTATCTTCAAAATCCCCATAATGGCTTCCCTACGGATATCTCTGTGGAACGCAAATGGCGTTTCACGGCATACACAAGAGCTCACACAGTTCATTTACGAAAAAAACATCGACGTAATGCTACTATCAGAAACGCACCTCACAAATAAAAACAATTTTCATATACCAGGATACTTGTTCTATGGTACAAATCATCCAGATGGTAAAGCTCATGGAGGCACTGGAATACTCATCAGAAATCGCATAAAACACCACCACTTAAACAAATTTGACAAAAACTACTTACAATCTACGTCCATAGCCTTACAACTCAACAATGGTTCAACGACTCTAGCCGCAGTCTACTGCCCACCGCGCTTTCCAATCTCTGAGGATCAATTCATGGAATTCTTTAACACACTAGGTGACAGGTTCATCGCAGCGGGTGACTATAACGCCAAGCACACCCATTGGGGATCTCGACTTGTGACGCCAAAGGGTAAGCAATTGTTCAATGCGCTTACGAAGCCAGAAAACAAGCTAGACTATGTATCCCCGGGTAAGCCTACATACTGGCCAGCAGACCCAAGAAAAATCCCAGACCTGATCGATTTTGCAATTACTAAACATGTCCCCCGCAACATGGTCACCGCCGAAGCACTAGCAGATTTATCATCAGATCACTCACCTGTTTTTCTAAATATGCTAACTCGCCCCCACATCGTCGACCCACCGTATAGACTCACAAATTTTAGAACAAACTGGCCAAGGTATCAAAAGTATGTCTGTTCACACATAGAACTAACGACGGCATTATCTACAAAGGAGGATATAGACAAGTCAACGGAAACTCTTGGAAACATTTTAGTTTCGGCTGCAAAGGCTTCAACCCCGCCAGTGACGTATGCAAAACCAAACTACATCAAAACTAATCGCGAAATCGAGCGGCTGGTATTAGATAAACGACGCCTACGAAGGGATTGGCAGTCTAATAGATCACCAATTACAAAGCACATGCTTAAGATAGCCACACGCAGGCTTACCAATGCTCTCAAACAAGAGGAAAAAAACAGCCAACGTTCATATATCGAGCAACTCTCTCCCACCAGCACTAAGTACCCTCTTTGGAGAGCTCACAGAAACCTAAAGACTCCAATAGCGCCAATTATGCCACTACGAAGTCCCTCTGGCACCTGGTTTCGAAGTGATGAAGAAAGAGCCAGTGCTTTCGCTGACCATTTACAAAATGTATTCCGACCAAATCCCTCTACCAACACATTTATTCTCCCTCCTTTAATAGCAGCCAATCTAGATCCTCAAGAACCCTTTGAATTCCGACCATGTGAACTAGCAAAGGTTATCAAAGAGCAACTGAACCCAAGAAAATCGCCTGGCTACGACCTAATAACTCCAAGAATGCTCATTGAACTCCCAAAGTGTGCTATTCTTCACATCTGCCTGTTGTTCAACGCAATCGCCAAGCTTGGATACTTCCCTCAAAAATGGAAAAAGTCGACCATAGTAATGATTCCAAAGCCAGGAAAAGATAAAACGCTGCCATCATCATATAGACCGATAAGCTTATTAACATGTCTTTCAAAGCTGTTTGAAAAAATGCTACTCCTTCGGATTAGCCCTCATCTTAGAATAAACAACACACTTCCAACACATCAATTTGGCTTTAGAGAAAAACATGGAACCATCGAACAGGTCAATCGAATCACTTCAGAAATTCGTACTGCTTTTGAACATCGAGAATACTGCACAGCCATTTTTCTAGACGTCGCGCAGGCATTTGACAGAGTGTGGCTCGATGGACTTTTGTTTAAAATAATCAAGCTGTTGCCCCAAAACACACATAAGCTACTGAAGTCATACCTATATAACAGAGTGTTTGCAATAAGATGCGATACAAGCACTTCACGCGATTGCGCAATCGATGCTGGAGTGCCGCAAGGCAGTGTACTGGGTCCAATCTTATACACCCTGTATACGGCGGATTTCCCCATAGACTACAATCTAACAACCTCCACGTTCGCTGATGATACCGCGATACTCAGTCGCTCCAAATGCCCAATAAAAGCCACGGCACTCCTATCCCGACACTTAACATCTGTAGAACGATGGCTTGCCGACTGGAGAATTTCAATAAATGTTCAAAAATGCAAGCAGGTTACCTTTACCTTAAACAAACAAACATGCCCACCACTGGTCTTGAATAACATATGCATTCCACAAGCCGACGAGGTAACATATCTGGGTGTTCATCTGGACAGGCGGCTCACTTGGCGCAAACATATAGAAGCCAAATCGATACATCTTAAACTTAAAGCAAGGAACCTCCACTGGCTCATAAATGCTCGCTCTCCACTTAGTCTGGAGTTCAAAGCTCTTCTATACAACTCCGTCTTAAAACCTATCTGGACTTATGGCTCCGAGCTGTGGGGCAACGCATCCAGAAGTAACATAGACATTATTCAGCGAGCACAGTCAAGAATTCTGAGAATTATCACTGGAGCGCCGTGGTACCTTCGGAACGAAAACATACACAGAGACCTAAAAATCAAATTAGTAATCGAAGTAATAGCTGAGAAAAAAACGAAGTATAACGAAAAGCTGACCACCCATACAAATCCCCTCGCAAGAAAACTAATCCGAGTATGCAGTCAAAGCCGGCTGCACCGCAACGACCTCCCAGCCCAGCAATAAACTTATTAGGGCATTAATGAAAAAACTATCACTAAGTGAAAGTTAATTAAGTTAGATTAAGATTTGAACACTTATTGTTAGTCTCTTAACACAAAGGGAAGATTCAATAAATAATAAAAAAAGCTATAAAAAAAGCTATAAAAAAAAAAAAAAAAAAAAAAAGATATCAAAGTAGACAAAAATCCTGCGCAGGAGATAACGAAATAGAATTGCCTTAGCAATCTATAGAAAAAGCTTCGAAGCCCAACGTATATAAAGTCATCAATTCTATGTTTCTTTAAACATGGATTTGATGGAAGCGATTTATATACCAATGGAATCCTCGACTTAGGTCAATTTTTCCAAAGGCTTGAAATGCAAGCCGGTATAAATGAAATCAGCCAACTCAAAGTGGCACCGTGGAAAAATATTTTTGAACATGTGTTAATTGATAATTTCAAGATAATGGGCAATAAAACTATAAATTCATTGAGAGTAGCGCTACTAAACCCGGTGACCCTAATAGAAAGAAGCTATATTGTCTACATTTCATGACGATCCAATACAAGGAGGTCACAGAGGCATCGTAAAAACTCTTGACCGAGGTCAAAAGATATTATTACTGCTTATTACTGATTTAACTAAATATCTAGTTGCCACACCAGTCGCAAACAAAAGCGCAACTACTGACGCTAAAGATATTTATGAATCATTTATTCTAAGGTACGGTCCAACTAAGACGTTCATTACGGACATGGGAACAGAATTTAAGAATTCAGTTATAAATGACTTCTGCAAATATCTTAAAATAAAAAATATAACATTAACTGCACACCATCACCAGACAGTTGAAACAGTCGACAGAAGTCACCGAACTCTCAATGAATATATACACTAGTCGGCATAAGTATTTTGACAAAATAAACGCTGAACTATTGTCAGTAAAACTTTTAAATGGCTCGATATGCTAGTATTGATTTTTTTTTATTTTTTGTGTGTAAGTAATATAAACTTAAAAACAAGTGAGAACGCTTTTGTCGAGTTCCTCGCCTATCTGATACCCGTTACTCAGCTAGTGAAAGTGCAAAGGACACTATTCAACGCTGACAGTTTTTGGCGGTTTGTGGGCGTGAGAGTGTGCGTGGCAAAAAGTTTTTTGGCAAATCGATAGAAATCTACAAGACCAATTAATAATGAAAAAATATTAAATTATTATAGATAGAAATTTACAAGACCAATACAAAAATGAAAAAATATCAAAACATTTTTCAAAAGTGTGGGCGTGGCAGCTTTGGGCGATTTGTGGGCGTTAGAGTGGGCGTGCCAGAAATTTTTTTGGCAAATCAATAGAAATTTGAAAGACCAATACAAAAATGAAAAAATATCAAAACATTTTTCAAAAGTGTGGGCGTAGCAGCTTTGTGCGGTTTGTGGCCGTTAGAGTGGGCGTGGCAATAAGTTTTTTGGCAAATCGATAGAAATTTACAAGACCATTACAAAAATGAAAAATATCAAAACATTTTTCAAAAGTGTGGGCGTGGCAGCTTTGGGCGATTTGTGGGCGTTATAGTAGGCTTGGCACAAAGTTTTTTGCAAATCGGTAGAAAATTACAGGACCAATTCAAAAATGAAAAAATATTAATTTATTTTTCAAAAGTGTGGGCGTGGCAGTTTTGGGCGGTTTGTGGGCGTTAGAGTGGGCGTGGCTACATGAATCGACAAACTTGCGCTGCGTCTATGTCTCTGGAGTTTGTATGCCTAATCTCAACTTTTTAGCTTTTGTAGTTCCTGAGATCACAGCGTTCATACGGACGGACAGACAGACGGACATGGTCATATCGATTCGGCTATTGATCCTGATCAAGAATATATATACTTTCTATGGTCGGAAACAATTCCTTCTGTCTGTTACATACTTTTCAACGAATCTAGTATACCCTTTTACTCTACGAGTAACGGCTATAATAAGAAACTGTATGATCAGAAAGCAGAAACTTAGATATATCAGTAGGAAATAAAGTTTTATTAAAAAATGAAACAAGTCATAAGTTAGAATTTAAATATACAAGTTCGTATAAAAACAGAAAATAATAACATTAATAACAAAATTAAAAAGAAAAATGTTCATGAAAACAGATTAAAAATTTTCATTTTCCATAAGTATTTTTAGTATAATCATACATAAAAATATTACACAAAAAAAAAAAAATTTTATGTATAAAAATAAACACATTCGTACTCTTACATAAATATGTTTATTGTATAATTGTAATTAGTATGGCCATGCTTAGACAAAAATACTTTTTACATTTCAACATTATTTGTAATTAAAAAAAAAAAAACACAAAAATATAATATTAATTAATTTTTTTTTGTTAATAAAAAAATTTTTTTTTTTTTATATCATAAAATTACGTAATTTTTCAGAAGGAGAGAGATTTAGTATGTACGGATAGATATGTATGTTCATATGTACCACTGTATGCACATATAGCGATGTACCACTGTAATAACATACACACACATTGTAGCACTCTTTTGCAAAGTGTACATAAACAGTCGAACTTGAAGGCCAACATGAATAATTGCATAGTTAGAATTCTCATGCTGGCCCAACGCCGATCGCCGCATATGTGTGCCTACAGCACTCCCCCTCCTCCAGCGCCGTCGCTCGGCGAAAATTCATATATTGCGACATTTCCATAAGTCCCTATGACTTAAGCACAACCCTACACAATACTACACATACAACATGTACACCCGAACACACCCTACACTACTTTGGATGTACCCAATAGATACCAGATACCGTGCCTAATTTAAACATTCCTTGCTTAAGCCCCCGCATCATCGTCACGTTCCCACGTTCCGACTCGCAATCCCGAAAAACAGAAGAATTAGATTTCTATAAACAAAATTAAAAAAATTTTAGAGCACCAAGAGAAATGCAAAGACAATTAATGTCAGCAATTCCAAAGCTCTCTCTTCATTTGATCAGAACAAGCCAACTTATCATAATTTTTTATGCTTGCCGTTTTAATTCTTTTTTTTATTACATGGCACTAGCCAACAATCTATTACTCAATAAAATTATGATATTATTGTAACTACAACAAAATGAGTAGGTAAACATTTGCTGACGCGAGAAGTGCAGTAGGTCAAAAACGATGACATAACGTTTGACGGACAACCTTGACAAAAGGGGATCGTATTGCGCGGCCCGCGACGATCCATCAGACATGAGGACGCATAAGGGGGAGGGTACGTGGCCGAAACATTTTCCGGTCGTTTTACGATCAAGCTACAGCTTTTGGGGCAGTGAGGATTGCTGACTGACGAACGGTACTAACTTTTTCAGGCAATACTAATATTTATTCTCGTTATGTTGGAGAGGTGAGGGGCTTACCAAGATCCCACGACCCAAAATCGTCGAGCTTACGCTGGCATCATGGTACCTAAAGAAGGACACAGGCACGAATACACCGACGTAACAGCACTTGTATCCAAGAACGAATGCACTTAAATCCGAGAGAAATGCAAAGACAATTGCAAAAGACAAGTCAGCAACTCCAAAGCTCACTCTCTTCATTTGATCAGAACCCTAAAGTCTAAAGTCCATATTAGAAAAGCTCGAAACCGATACTTGAACGTCAATCAAATCAGAGTAATTATCAGAGTTCAGTTTGAGGTCTAATCATAATCTGTTCAGACGAACATGAATATATAAAAGGATTTACATAAGAAATGTATGTATAGCTAGTGAAACGCTGCAGCAATGCCTTATCTAAAAATAAACAACGCATGAGCTCCTGCGTGGGTTGCATCCCTTAAATAAAGATGCAAGCGATCACGTAGCATTTCCTTGAAGATAAGGGATATCTTGCAGTGGAAAATTCCTGCACTTGATACAGTTTTCCACATCTGGGGAACAGATGGTCTAGTCAGAGATAAGATTAGAATATGTAAATTTCATGTTAGCTACCTAAGCTAGGACTTAGAAAATAAAGACTCAGTTTGAAATTATCAACTCACAATTATTATTATCTTATTTGGAGCCTTCGAAGAAATTGAACTTCGTAAAACTCTGCAGTTTCCCCCGATATATGGTAAGGGACTCAGAGAAAGGCCAGCTCCTTTAAGCATTGCTAAATTTATCTTGCAGCTAAAGGTAGCGGAAATAACTAAAGGTTGTTGTGTTTACCATTATAATTTGTGGTAAGGCGTGCTTGAGGCCATACATCAGCAACTGTGAAAATAAAAAGTGCATAAAAATAAAAAGTGCCAGATAAATGCCATAGAGCATTATAAATGAACAGCTCATTAATTGAGTGCAGTGTAAATACCATTAAAGCATTAGTGGAGAAAAAGAGTGCTAAATAAATGCCTCTTCTGACTGGACTACTAAAATAAAAAGTGCCAAAAACAAAATCATCGATAAACATCGACGATGAAATTATTTTGGAAATTAGGAAGTTTGAAGCAAAACCAACATTGTCAGATTCCGATTTAGTAGGCTTAGAGGAGCTTCAAAAATGCTTTATTGCTAATCATAGCAATTTGATAAAGATCGGCGTTGTCGATCATGAATATTTTAATTCAAAGCAGTATGACCTAATAATGATGGTCTTAGCACAAATTAAAATTAAAACTGAAAAAAGTAAAAAAAGTAGTAGTTCCGTAGAGCTCCCAGTCACCATTTCAAACCCGGAGAAGAAGGGTATTCAAAAAACAGAGGGTATGACAAAAGAGCCAAATGAAAACACTTTATAAATAGAGCAGACGTTCCGTACTTATGTTGGTCAATTTAGGGTATACCTAGAAGATACGTCAAAAATGATAGACAGTAGTCCAGATTTCCTTCAAATGAGGAAAAACAAAATAGAGTTCCTTTGGAACAAAATATACAGGTAATTACTTATTTTGAAAGTTCGCTATTTGATGAAGAAATTAGCGAACTTGAATTTGAAAGGCAGAATGTTTTAGCAGCCATAAATAGTCGACTCAGTGGAGCAAACAACAAAGCTGAAATGTCGACGGTTGCAAAGGCAGAGGAGTTACCTACCCTGCCTAAAATCCAGATACCCACTTTCTTTGGTGATTCCAAAGAATGGGATCTTTTTAATGAGCTCTTCACAGAGCTCATTCATACGAGGGAGGATCTTAGTCCTTCACTCAAATTTAATTATCTAAAGTCAGCATTAAAAGGAAAAGCCAGGAATATGGTGACTCATTTATTGCTTGGCTCTGGAGAGAATTACGAAGCCACTTGGGAGTTTTTGACCAAGAGGTTTGAAAATAAAAGGAAAATTTTCTCAGAGCACATGAATAGGCTAATCGATATGCCAAGCTTAAATTTGGAATCGATTAAACAAATTAAGACATTTATTAACACAATTAACGAGTCAATTTACATTGTCAAATTAAAGGCACAGTTGCCAGAAGAAGTGGATGCAATTTTTGCTCACATAATTCTTCGAAAATTTAACAAAGAGTCGCTCAGTTTATTTGAAAGCCATGTCAAAAAAACTAAAGAAATCCAGGCACTTTCTGATGTCATGGACTTTTTAGAGCAAAGGCTCAATTCTATTTCGTCATTTTCACAGGAAGTTAAACCTGTAAAGAAAATGAGTAATACTAGCATGAATAAAAATGATAATTGTGCATATTGCAGACTACCAGGGCATTATTTAATTCAATGCCATAAATTTAAAATAATGAATCCAGCAGAACGGTCTGACTGGGTAAGAAAAAATCGGTTTTGCCTAAGATGTCTAAGGCATCCTTTTAATAAAAAATGTACAAGCGAACAGCTTTGTTCGACTTGTCAAAGACCTCACCACACGTTGCTTCACCTTGCAGGTCATAATCCAGAAAAAGTGAATACGTGTAGAACAGCAGGTCAAGCCTTGTTAGCCACGGCTTTGGTTCAAGTGAAGTCGAGGAATGGAGGTTTTGAAAAACTAAGAGCTTTGATTGATAGTGGTTCTCAAAGCACAATCATTTCAGAAGAATCTGCACAGATTCTTAAATTGAAAAAAGTTCGTTCACAGACAGAAATAAGTAGAGTATCTTCCACAGGAACGTGCATTTCCAGGCACAAGGCAATTATTTCAATCAAAAGTTCTCCAAAAAATTTAGAAATTGAAGCACTTGTTCTTCCAAAGCTAATGAAAGCACTTCCAGTAAGCACAATTAATGTTGATCAGAAAAAATGGAAGGGCTTTAAATTAGCCGACCCCGAATTTAATAAACTAGGTCGTATTGATCTAAACATTGGAGCAGACGTCTATACTCACATTTTGCAAAAAAGAGTTAAAAACAAGAGAGAACGCTATAGTCGAGTTCCCCGACTATCTGATACCCGTTACTCAGCTAGTGGAAGAGAGAAGGAGAGTCTTAAACGCAATTTTTGGCGGTTTGTAGGCGTTATAGTGGGCGTGGCAGAAAGTTTTTTGGCAAATCGATAGAAATTTACAAGACCAATATAAAAATGACAAAATATCAAAACATTTTTCAAAAGTGTGGGCGTAGCAGCTTTGGGCGGTTTGAGGGCGTTAGAGTGGGCGTGGCAAAAAGTTTTTTGGTAAATCGATAGAAAATTACAAGACTAATACAAAAAAAAAAAAATTTCAAAACATTTTTCAAAAGTGTGGGCGTGGCAGCTTTGGGCGGTTTGTGGGCGTTAGAGTGGGCGTGGCAACATGAATCGACAAACTTGCCCTGCTTCTATGTCCCTGGAGTCAGTATGCTTAATCTCAACTTTCTAGCTTTTGTAGTTCCTGAGATCTCGACGTTCATACGGACGGACAGACGGACAGACGGACGGACAGACGGACATGGCCAGATCGACTCGGCTATTGATCCTGATCAAGAATATATATACTTTATATGGTCGGAAACGCTTCCTTCTGCCTGTTACATACTTTTCAACGAATCTAGTATACCCTTTTACTCTACGAGTAACGGGTATAAATAGACGGGCTCTTTGGACAAAAAACTGATTTCGGGTTGATAGTTTCTGGATGTAAAAAATCCAAAGGAAAAGAAACCATTGTAGCTTCAACAATAGCATTAAAAGATTTAGATCGCTACTGGGAAGTTGAAGAAGAGGAAAAAAACAAGAGAGAACGCTATAGTCGAGTTCCCCGACTATCTGATACCCGTTACTCAGCTAGTGTAAGTGCGAAGGACAGTTTTTGGCGGTTTGTGGGCGTTAGAGTGGGCGTGGCCAAAAGTTTTTTTGCAAATCGATAGAAATTTTTAAGACCAATACAAAAATGAAAAAATTTTAAAACATTTTTCAAAAGTGTGGGCGTGGCCGTTTTGGGCGGTTTGTGGGCGTTAGAGTGGGCGTGGTAAAAAGTTTTTTTGCAAATCGATAGAAATTTACAAGATTAATACAAAAATGAAAAAATATTAAAACATTTTTCAAAAGTGTGGGCGTCGCAGCTTTGGGCGGTTTGTGGGCGTTAGAGTGGGCGTGGCAGCATGATTCGACAAACTTGCGCTGCGCCTATGTCCCTGGAGTCTGTATGCCTAATCTCAACTTTCTAGCTTTTGTAGTTCCTGAGATCTCGACGTTCATACGGACAGACAGACAGACAGACGGACAGACGGACATGGCCAGATCGACTCGGCTATTGATCCTGATCACTTTATATGGTCGGAAACGCTTCCTTCTGCCTGTTACATACTTTTCAACGAATCCAGTATACCCTTTTACTCTACGAGTAACGGGTATAATGATATCGAGTCTGAAATCTGTGAAAATAAATTTATTAAAACTACAAAAAAGGATTCAGATGGGCGATACATTTTGTCAATTCCATTCAAGGAGGATGTCACCTTAGGAGATTCAAAGAAACAAGCCATAGCTCGTTATACGAATCTGGAGAAAAAACTACAAAGAAATGAAAAACTTAAGGTTGACTACACTAAATTCATGAAAGAATACATGGATTTAGGACACATGGTTGAGGTGAATAATGAAGGCAAATATTTCTTGGCGGATTAGGCTGTAATTAGAGATTCAAGCCTCACGACCAAATTAAGAGTAGTTTTTGATGCTTCAGCAAAAACCACTAATAACAAAAGTTTGAACGACATAATGTGGTTTGGACCACGAGTTCAAAAGGATATTTTTGACATTATTTTTAAATGGAGAAAATGGGAATTTGTTGTTTCTGCGGACATTGAAAAAATGTACCGTCAGATTAAAATAAATGAAAATGACCAAAAATATCAATATATTTTATGGAGAAATTCTCCAGAAGAAAAAATTAAAAATTATAAACGAACAACAGTCACTTATGGTACGGCATCTGCACCATACTTAGCTACTAGGGTTCTGGTGGACATAGCAGATAAATGTCAAAATAAAAATGTAAGAGAAATAATAAGAAACGATTTTTACATGGACGACCTAATGACTGGAGCCGATTCTGTAGAAGACGCCAAAAATGTTGTCAAACGAATTACAAAATGTAGGACAAAATTTAAGAAAATGGATATCTAATAATTCAGAAATAATATCAACAGTAGAGGATACTCGGAATAACAAGGTTCTTAGTATTATTGAAAATGAGAGTGTTAAAACACTTGGACTTCAATGGAAACCAAAAAAGGATTTATTCAAGTTTAAAGTAAGCTGCGGGTCATCCAAATTGACAAACAAAAGGAAAGTACTATCAATATTATCTAAAATATATGATCCCTTAGGATGGTTGGCTCCCGTGACTATTTTAGGAAAGCTTTTCATTCAAAAACTTTGGATAAGCAGAATTGAATGGGATCAGGAATTAGCAGCAGAAGATTTTAAATACTGGAAAGCATATAAGGAAAATTTATTATATTTAGAAAATATTCGAATACAAAGTTGGATTAATTCTAGAAATGGCATAAGTATTCAGCTACATGGATTTGCTGATGCCTCAGAAAAAGCATATGGTGCAGTAGTGTATGCTAAAGTAGGAGATGCTGGATTACGCAGGTCCTTATTATGTTAGGTGTTCAAAAAATCGCGGACAAAAAACATTTAAAGGATACGTTGCCGTATTTGTTTGTATGGCAACCAAAGCCATACATTTATAAATGGTAAGCGATCTAACTTCTGATGCATTTTTAGCTGCTCTCAGAAGGTTTATTGCAAGACGAGGGAAATGTGCCAATATATATTCAGAAAACGGAACAAATTTTGTAGGAGCTGCTAGAAAATTAGATCAAGAATTATTTTATGCATGAATTGACTGGCATTTTATTCCCCCGGTAGGACCTCACTTCGGAGGTATTTGGGAAGCTGGGGTTAAGTCAATGAAATACCATTTAAAGCGTATAATTGGCGACACTAATTTGACATACGAGGAAATGTCAACCCTTTTATGTCAAATAGAAGCATGTTTAAACTCAAGACCATTACACACTATAGTTAATGAGATTGACCAACAAGAGGTTTTAACACCAGGTCATTTTTTGATTGGAAGACCCCCTTAGAAATAGTCGAACCAATGGAAGATGAAAGAATCGGAAGTTTGGATAGGTGGAGACTTATCCAAAAAATGAGGAAAGATTTCTGGGTAAAATGGAAGAATGAATATTTGCATACGCTCCAGCAAAGGAATAAATGGAAAAGAGAAATTCCTAATATAGAAGAAGGGCAAATAGTTTTGTTGAAGAATGAGAATTGTCATCCAGCAAGATGGCCTTTAGGAATGGTGGAAAAAGACCATAAAGGGAAGGATGATAAGGGCCGAGTGACTAAAGTAAAAATGCAGGAGGGATTTATCACCAGACCCATTACAAAAATTTGTCCTTTAGAAGCTATAAGTTCTGTCGAAAAAATAAATGAGGCTGACCCTGAGCCAAAAAGACGAACTAGAGGGACATCAGGAATGTCCAAGATTGGGATTGTCATGACAATGTTGTTGTTTATATTACGCTGTTAATTTTCTAGCGCATTACCTAAAAATTTAACACCGAAATAATCAATAGAGAATATAAATAAGAACTCAGCAATATATTTAGATCCTCTAGGAGACGTTGAGATTGTCAGTACTTCTTGGAATTTAGTGATCTATTATAAAATGGATCCATATTTTAGAATGATTACAAAAAGTAATGCGCTTATAAAAGGAATGAGAAAAGTTTGTGAAAGGCTTCATAGCTTTGAAGAACAATGTAGTCAAGTTTTAGATAATATGCAAGATCAGTTATCGGAACTTGAAGAAAACAATAAATTGTCTATGATCCAGAAGCAAGTGTGCCCCGTTCGAATTTATGGTATCTTTGTATCATATTTTTTTTGGTATAATGGATGAGGATGACAGGGAGCAATTAGAAGAAAATATGGAGAATTTATTAGATAATCAGAACAACCTTGATAAACTAATAAAAAAAACAAACATCAGTGGTTGATTCAAGTACCAATTTATTAAAAAAGAACAACCGAAGATTTTAACGCAAATTTTAGGAGTATGGAAATAAGAATTGAGAACATGACCGAAGTTCTTAAAGAAAATTATTATGTTTATAAGAAATCGATAAAATTCTTTATGGTTACGAAACAGCTGCACTCATTGATAGAAGAAGGCAAAAAAGTTCAAGCAGGTATTTTAAGCCTTTTGATTGATATTAATCACGGTAGGCTAAATACAAATATCTTAGGTCAAATCAGCTCAAAAAGGAAATTGCCAAAATTAAGGAGGTGTATACGTTGTTAACAGCCAGAGGTTTATTTATCGACGACAAATTAATAATTAGTGCAAAGGTGCCTCTGTTTAGTAGGCATCGATCTAAATTGTTTAGACATATTCCGGTGCCAATACGTAATGAAGATCAGATAATAATGGTGCATTCAACTGCCGAAGATTTAATTTATAATTATACCCGTTACTCGTAGAGTAAAAGGGTATACTAGATTCGTTGAAAAGTATGTAACAGGCAGAAGGAAGCGTTTCCGACCATATAAAGTATATATAGTGACATATTCATTTCTTCATACGACATATTCACTCTTCATATAAAAAAGCTAAAGCCGACCTTTGGAAAGCTTCACTCTCCAAAAGCCTCATAAATAACATTCCCCCAAGATACGAACCGCTTAACGGTAACGAGCTTAATGATCTGTTAAGCTTGACATATAAAGCTAAGTAGAACTTAAAAGGCTTATGTTAATCCTCTGTAAAAGGTTTGCTGGGCCGAAAGAATACCTTTGTAAATTAGTTCTTAACTGACCTCTGGTGAAACTTATTCAAATAAAGATCATAAAAAGGAAAATTTATTTTTATACCCGTTACTCGTAGAGTAAAAGGGTATACTAGATTCGTTGAAAAGTATGTAACAGGCAGAAGGAAGCGTTTCCGACCATATAAAGTATATATATTCTTGATCAGGATCAATAGCCGAGTCGATCTGGCCATGTCCGTCTGTCCGTCTGTCCGTCCGTATGAACGTCGAGATCTCAGGAACTACTAAAGCTAGAAAGTTGAGATTAAGCATACAAACTCCAGGGACATAGAAGCAGCGCAAGTTTGTCGATTCATGTTGCCACGCCCACTCTAACGCCCACTCTAACGCCCTCAAACCGCCCAAAACTGCCACGCCCACACTTTTGAAAAATGTTTTGAAATTTTTTCATTTTTGTATTAGTCTTGTAATTTTCTATCTATTTACCAAAAAACTTTTTGCCACGCCCACTCTAACGCCCTCAAACCGCCCAAAGCTGCTACGCCCACACTTTTGAAAAATGTTTTGATATTTTTTCATTTTTGTATTAGTCTTGTAATTTTCTATCTATTTACCAAAAAACTTTTTGCCACGCCCACTCTAACGCCCTCAAACCGCCCAAAGCTGATACGCCCACACCTTTGAACAATGGTTTGATATTTTTATACCCGTTACTCGTAGAGTAAAAGGGTATACTAGATTCGTTGAAAAGTATGTAACAGGCAGAAGGAAGCGTTTCCGACCATATAAAGTATATATATTCTTGATCAGGATCAGTAGCGGAGTCGATTTGGCCATGTCCGTCTGTTCGTCCGTCTGTCCGTCTGTCCGTCTGTCCGTCCGTCCGTCTGTCCGTCTGTCCGTCTGTCCGTCTGTCTGTCCGTATGAACGCCGAGATCTCAGGAACTACAAAAGCTAGAAAGTTGAGATTAGCAATACAGACTCCAGGGACATAGACGCAGCGCAAGTTTGTCGATTCATGTTGCCACGCCCACTCTAACGCCCACAAACCGCCCAAAACTGCGACGCCCACATTTTTGAAAAATGTTTTGAAATTGTTTCATTTTTGTATTAGTCTTGTAATTTTCTTTCTATTTACCAAAATAATTTTTGCCACGCCCACTCTAACGCCCACAAACCGCCAAAAACTGCCACGCCCACACTTTTGAAAAATGTTTTGAAATTTTTTCATTTTTGTATTAGTCTTGTAATTTTCTTTCTATTTACCAAAAAACTTTTTGCCACGCCCACTCTAACGCCCACAAACCGCCAAAAACTGCCACGCCCACACTTTTGAAAAATGTTTTGATATTTTTTCATTTTTATATTGGTCTTGTAAATTTCTATCTATTCGCCAAAAAACTTTTGGCCACGCCCACTCTAACGCCCACAAACCGCCAAAAACTGTCCTTCGCACTTACACTAGCTGAGTAACGGGTATCAGATAGTCGGGGAAGTCGACTATAGCGTTCTCTCTTGTTTCATTCTTATATTGGTCTTGTAAATTTCTATCGATTTGCCAAGAAACGTTCTGCCACGCCCACTCTAACGCCCACAAACCGCCAAAAACTGCCACGGCCACACTTTTGAAAAATGTTTTGAAATTTTTTCATTTTTGTATTAGTCTTGTAATTTTCTATCGATTTACCGAAAAACTTTTTGCCACGCCCACTCTAACGCCCTCAAACCGCCCAAAGCTGATACGCCCACACTTTTGAAAAATGTTTTGATATTTTTTCATTTTTATATTGGTCTTGTAAATTTCTTTCTATTTACCAAAAAACTTTTTGCCACGCCCACTCTAACGCCCACAAACCGCCAAAAACTGCCACGCCCACACTTTTGAAAAATGTTTTGATATTTTTTCATTTTTGTATTAGTCTTGTAAATTTCTATCTATTCGCCAAAAAACTTTTGGCCACGCCCACTCTAACGCCCACAAACCGCCAAAAATTGTCCTTCGCACTTACACTAGCTGAGTAACGGGTATCAGATAGTCGGGGAACTCGACTATAGCGTTCTCTCTTGTTTCATTTTTATATTGGTCTTGTAAATTTCTATCGATTTGCCAAGAAACGTTCTGCCACGCCCACTATAACGACTACAAACCGCCAAAAACTGTGTTTAAGACTCTCCTTTTCCCTTCCACTAGCTGAGTAACGGGTATCAGATAGTCGGGGAACTCGACTATAGCGTTCTCTCTTGTTTTTTCATTAAATCTATCACCAAAAAAGTTTATTGGCGCAGTCGGTAGGATACTGAAAAAAGTCCTAGTAAACTCGTTATCCTTTGACAATCTAGTGAAAAGAGGAAACTTGTACGACCAAGTAACCTTTTCTGATTGTACCCGCGAATCGACCACAACAAAGTGATTTCGGTTCGTTTAAAGTGACTAAAATCGGTATCCGCACAAGAACCGAGTTCGGAGTTAATTTAAAGACCTAATTTTGTGGACCGCTTCGTGAAGTGAGACCTCCACTAAGGTGTAATACAATTAAAAGGTGCACAGTGCAGTTCACTAAGACATAAGTCTCGACATACTGTAGCAGTCAGTGAACAAAAACAGTAGCCCCCTAAAATCAAAAGTGCAACCGCTACATTGTATAAAACAATAAAAAGTTAAAACAGTGCAGTTCACTTAAGGCATAAGTCTCGACATACTGCAGCAGTCTGTGAACAAGAACAGAAACTAACTTATAAATAAAACTAAAATGGAATTACCAGCGGAAAATATGACTCAATTACTTCGGCAAATACGCCAAGTACTGATATTCTCTGGAGACCCATCGAATCTCAGCTCGTTCATCAGACGTATCGAATACCTGTTGAACTTATACCCTTCAAACGACGCTCGACAGAAGGCGGTTATATTTGGAGCCATCGAACTTCAAGTTGTCGGAGATGCGGTTACCCAATTTGGAATGCACAACGAATGGACAACTTTAAGAGACGCCCTAATCACGGAATTCAAGACTCAGACGCCCCTGGAGGACTGTATCGGACACCTTTTAAGGTTAACTTACGTCTATTCTGTGAACAATTAGAAGATAAGTCCAGTGTAATTATAAATCAGTTAGCATTAGAGAATGACCGAAATAATATGGTGGTTTATACACTAGCAATGGCAACTACAATAAAAAATTCAATTCAACGCTCACTCCCCGATAGGTTGTTCATGACCTTAGCGAGGTATGACATTTCAACCGTTCAAAAATTAAGGCAAACCGCACAACAAGAAAGTCTATACGAAGACCCAATTTCAAAAACATTCGATAGTCAGCCAAAATTTAACTCAAATTCACCTAACACCTATAAACATACAAACATTAACCACATCAAAAACACTCACCCCAACCAACGATTCATTCGCCCCTTTATTCCATTAAATCCTACACAGACCCAAAACACTAACGTAAACAATCAAACCCCTTTTAGACAAATTCCTCCGACCAGACAACAGCAACTTAATCAGTACAGAAATTTATACAACGGATTCAGAACAGACTTACTTCAGGACCGTCAAAACGACACCCGAAACTACTATCAGCACCCCCAACAACCGAGAGTGCCAAATAAGCGTTTTAGAGAAAGCAGCGAACAATCGCGTATGCAGACAAATGAAAATTTTCACCAGCACGAATTAGATTACGATAACGAAACTGAACACTACATTAATAACGACGAAAAGTTCCACGAAAATCAATTACAGAATACTCAGACAGAATTGTTTACAGATCAGCAAAATCAATAAGCTGAAAATTTTCCAATACCAGCCTGGGATCCCACCAATACATAGAGATCATGTTTAATAACCACAGATATAGATGCATAGTTGATACTGGCTCTTCGATAAACTTGATGAGCTCAAACTTTTTCAATCTTCAAGTTAAAGATAAGCAAATAACTGTCCGAAGTATGACAGGCTATTCTAAATTAAATAAATATGTAGACCTTCCAGCCAACGGTCTTTTTCAACAAACGCAAAAATTCTATATTCATTCATTTTCACCTTATTATGATATTCTGTTAGGAAGAAAAATACTAATGGAGAATAACGGTTTAATAGACTACTCTCGGAAAGAAACAATAATTAACGAAAGAACATTCATTCACAAAGAATTAGATCCATGTGATGAGAACTCTTCGGAAAACTTTAATGCACTCTTACAAGAAAAAAACTTTACATCAGAAATAAACTGTGCCATGGACAACAACATAGACTAAGAACACACATACAGACTAGAACATTTAAATAGTGAGGAAAAATACAGACTTACAAATTTATTAAAAGAGTTCAATGACATTCAATATTCCAAAAACGAAAACCTTACATTCACAAGTATAATACGTCACGATATAAAAACGTCTCATGAAAACCCAGTTTACGAAAGACCATACTCGGACCCGTTTTCCTACGAAGCAGAAGTAAATAAGCAAATTGAGGAAATGTTAAAACAAGGTATTATACGCGAAAGCGACTCCCCTTATTGCAGTCCATTATGGATTGTCCCCAAAAAGATGGATGCCTCTGGCAAACCGAAATTCAGGTTGGTCGTGGACTATCGAAATCTAAATGAAATAACAATAAATGATAAATTTCCGATTCCTAACATGGACGAAATACTAGGCAAATTAGGAAAATGCCAGTATTTTACTACAATTGACTTAGCAAAAGGCTTTCATCAAATCGAAATGGACCCTAAGTCTATACCAAAAACGGCGTTTTCGACCAAACACGGTCACTATGAGTACACTCGCATGCCATTTGGCTTAAAAAATGCTCCTGCAACCTTCCAACGGTGCATGAATTACGTCCTAAAAGACCTCATAAATAGGCATTGCCTTGTTTATTTAGATGATGTGATCATCTATTCAACATCTCTGAACGAACACTTAGACTCACTGAGGAAGGTGTTTGAGAAACTTAAAGAAGCCAATCTTAAGCTCCAATTGGACAAATGCGAATTTTTAAAAAAGCAAACAAATTTCTTAGGTCATATTATAAGTCCAGAAGGCATACGACCTAATAAAGAGAAAGTTAAGGCAATCGAAAAATTTCCTCTCCCAAAGACACCAAAAGAAATCAAATCTTTCTTGGGCTTATGCGGATACTACCGTAAGTTCATTCCAGACTTTGCAAAGATTGCAAAACCTCTGACAATATTTCTCAAAAAAAAGGAGCTAAAATAGATACAAGAAACGAAGAATACAATAAATCATTTGAAAAATTGAAAACACTCATAATGAACGACCCAATTTTGATTTGCCCTGATTTCACAAAAACATTTTAAGTCACTACTGACGCTAGCAATTTCGCCATAGGAGCCGTGTTATCACAAGACAATAAGCCAGTAAGCTTTGCAAGTAGAACATTAAATGATCATGAACAAAATTATAGGACTATTGAAAAAGAACTACTAGCAATCGTTTGGGCAACCAAATATTTCCGCCCATATTTATATGTAGTCCCCTTTGAGATTTTGAGCGATCACAAACCCCTTGTTTGGCTAAATAATATTAAAGAGCCTAACATAAAACTACAACGTTGGCGAATTAGACTTAGCGAATGTAATTTCAAAATCAAATATTTAGAAGGTAAACTTAATCATGTAGCAGACGCTTTATCTCGCGTCAAAATTGAAGAAAACATGGTAGGCGAAGAATAAAATATTTCAACAGCAGCAACAATACACAGTTCATCAGAAAGCAACGAAACCTACATTGAAATTACAGAAAAACCCATAAACTACTTTGCAAGACAAATTGAATTTATAAAAGATAGCGTTGACCAAGTAGAGACAACGAAATACTTTTCCAAAATAAAACTGACCATCAAATACACTGATATGACCCTGAAAAAGGCAAAAGATATCCTTATTAAATACTTCTTAAATAATAGCAGTGTTATTTACCTGGAAAACGATAAAGACTTTTTAGTTTTTCAAAAAGCATATCGAGAAACCATTAACCCACATAGTAACGTAAAAATTCTAAAAAGTATCATAATGTTAAAAGACATAAAATCTTATCCTGAATTTAAAGAATTCATTATTACTCAACATTCTAAATTGTTACACCCCGGTATTGAAAAAATGATACGATTATTTAAAGAAACTCACTATTTTCCTGATTATAATAAACTAATTCAAAACATTATCAATGATTGTGAAGTCTGTAACCTTGCAAAGACAGAACATAGACCAACAAAACTAGTTTTCGAAATAACTCCAGAGACAAATAACCCATGCGAAATTTATGTTATTGACTTTTATGCTATTGACAACGAACAGTATTTATCTTGTATAGACGTTTATTCACTTATTAAAACAAACAGTAGAGATTGGTTAGAGGCAAAACGAGCCCTTACTAGAATTTTTAACGACATGGGAAAACCACAGAAAATTAAAGCAGACAAGGACTCCGCGTTTATAAGCACTTCTTTAAAAACTTGGCTAAACAACGAAGACATACAAATAGATATTACCACAAGTAAAACAGGAATAGCAGACATAGAACGCCTTCATAAAACCATAAATGAAAAAATCAGAATTATCAATACTGAAAACAATAGAGAAAATAAAGAAACGAATGGAAACAATTTTATACATATACAACCACAAGACTAAACATAACACAACCGGACAGATACCGGCTAACATCCTTCTTTACGCAGACACACCTACTTATGATACCCAGATGATTAAAGAAATGAAAATCAAAAATCTTAACAAAAAACGACAGGATTTCGAAAACGACACAAAATTTAGACAAGCACCCTTAACACGCGCAAAATCAAAGAATCCCTTTAGAAAAACAGGCAGAATAGAACAATTAGACGAAAAACATTATAACGAAAATAATAGAGGTCAAAACGTTATTCATTATAAAAGCAAATTTAAAAAGAAAAAGAAAGTTAATGACAGCAAATACTTGCAGCAAACCGACACCTCCCAAACATCGGACTCATAATCACCATAATAACTTGTATTGCGACACAAACTACAGCAGGAACAATCGAAATCAACCCAATAGAAAACAATCAAGGATTTATCTTGTTTGAATCTGGAACAATACAAATCCCCATCACCTTTATGCATCACTGTCTCACCATAAATATTACAGAAGTTGAAGAAACATTTAATAGTATAATTAAACAATGTCAAGAATTTAAAAATGTCACACAAATTAAATATTTAACCGAGAAAATGGAAAGAATATGGAATGGAATATCTTTGAAAAAGGAACAAAAATTGAATCTATTAATCCTAAACTACTAAAACATGAAAATATTGGCAACAATAATTACAAAAATCTGATAAACTTAAAAACTTCCGCTTGGTATAACGTACCTACTAATGAAATATTCCTAATGCCCCTTATTCCAATGAATTCAATTGAACGACCAACTTTCATCATTGCACCTTACCCCGACAATAATGGCCAAATTATTAAGGAAAATATTGAAGGCAAATTCTACTCACATAACAACTACGTTCTAAATACACTAAAAAAGAATATTGTCAAAGACCATTGCATAGCTAACATAATAAAACACGAAACACCAACTTGTACTTTTCAAAAATATCGTAAACAATCCTATATTCAATACATTAAACCAAATATACTTATAACCTGGAATATGACCAGAGAAAAACTTTATCACAATTGTAACGGTCAACAGATTTATATTGAAAATAATAAAATTATAAAAATATCCAACTGCACAGCAGAATTAAAACAAGAGAGAACGCTATAGTCGAGTTCCCCGACTATCTGATACCCGTTACTCAGCTAGTGTAAGTGCGAAGGACAGTTTTTGGCGGTTTGTGGGCGTTAGAGTGGGCATGGCCAAAAGTTTTTTGGCAAATAGATAGAAATTTACAAGACTAATACAAAAATGAAAAAATATCAAAACATTTTTCAAAATTGTGGGCGTGGCAGCTCTGGGCGGTTTGTGGGCGTTAGAGTGGGCGTGGCAAAAAGTTTTTTTGCAAATCGATAGAAATTTACAAGACCAATGCAAAAATGAAAAAATATTAAAACATTTTTCAAAAATGTGGGCGTGGCAGTTTTGGGCGGTTTGTGGGCGTTAGAGTGGGCTTGGCAACCTGAATCGACAAACTTGCGCTGCGTCTATGTCCCTGGAGTCTGTATGCCTAATCTCAACTTTCTAGCTTTTGTAGTTCCTGAGATCTCGACGTTCATACGGACGGACAGACGGACGGACAGACGGACAGACGGACGGACAGACGGACATGGCCAGATCGACTCGGCTACTGATCCTGATCAAGAATATATATACTTTATATGGTCGGAAACGCTTCCTTCTGCCTGTTACATACTTTTCAACGAATCTAGTTTCAACTCTAACGCCCACAAACCGCCAAAAACTGTCCTTCGCACTTACACTAGCTGAGTAACGGGTATCAGATAGTCGGGGAACTCGACTATAGCGTTCTCTCTTGTTTTAAAATAGATTCCTATCACATAATGACGGAAGCCACTCTAAATCAATTTCAAAATTGGCAACTAAATAAGAAAATATGCAAAGGAAGTTGGCCCTGGAATTCTGCGAATGATAATGCATGTGAGATCCAGCCTCTAAAGCCAAATAGAGCGGCGAACTGTATCTATAAAACAGCAGTCGACTCTAAAAGTTACTGGGTAGAGTTGGAGAGGAAAAGCAGTTGGTTGTTTAAGGTTCCGGTAAATTCCTAAGTCCGACTGCAATGTACGGGCTCTTCAATTGAACTGTTTGATTTGCCGCAGCAAGCAGTTCTAAATATTACGCCATATTGTACGGCTAGAACCGACTAGTTGCCCACCATAATATTCAATCGTCCGAAAGCGAAGAATCGCTATCAATGCCTTATATAGAGGAGGTTAGTGAAGTACCGAAGATTATTTGGGATCCGCTAAAGTTATCATTATTAAATCATACTGCAGAATTTGAACGATTAAATAATTAAATATATGAAGGAGCATCATCAGACATTAAAGGACTTAGATTTCCATAATATTTCCGGACATGCTGGATAAATTATTGCTTTTATAATAATGGTAGTATTAATAATATATTTTATACGAAAATGTGCTATTCAACAAAGATTGCAAGCAATAACCTTCGCATGCCCATTGTCAGTAGTGTAAGCTGTTGATATAAACAATAAAATTATTAAGAAAATATATATAGACAAAAATACAGTTCACTATATCGTTGATTCGAAAAGAAAAAATTTATAAGAGATAAAAGCAGAACTATTTCAAAAAAGTTAAAAATTAATAAAATTTAGGATATAGATATCTGGGATAAACAACGAACTCCTGCGTGGGTTTCATCCCTTAAATAAAGATGCAAGCGATCACGTAGCATTTCCTTGAAGATAAGGGATATCTTGCAGTGGAAATTCCTGCACTTGATACAGTTTTCCACATCTGGGGAACAGATGGCCACTGCGTTGGTCTAGTTAGAGATAAGATTAGAATATGTAAATTTTATGTTAGCTACCTAAGCTAGGACTTAGAAAAAAAAGACTCAGTTTGAAATTATCAACTCACAAGAAAAGTCTTCTTATTTGGAACCTTTACATAATCGGTCGGTGTTTTTCTCAACTAAAAATATTGTAATCATTCAGTAAAATAATATTATATTTTTTTTACATATGAGTATTGCGATTTTTTAATTGGCGCAGCCGATAGGATCTGTTAAATAAACAGTCCTTTTAGTACGGTACTGATCCATCGAAGGATACGCTATACAACTAGCTATCCAGGATCGGCGAATTAAAACAGCGATTCTAAAATTATTTTGAGATCCGCGAAAGAATCTACGTGAAGGTAGTATTTAAGAAAAATCCCGTGTGGTCAGTAACATCTGCAAAACAATTAAAAAGAAAATTCCGTGCGGTCGGAAACAAAATTAATTAAAATTTTTAATTCCGTAATTTAAAACCAAATTTAAAATAAAGAATTAAAGAATTGAACTACTACGATGGCACACCTGGGTTTGTTAACCAGGTCGAGCAGATACTTAACTTATACCCTACCCAAGATTCCAGGCAAGCACATGTTATATACGGAGCAGTAAAACGCTTACTAGTGGATGCAGCATTGGAGGTCGTGAACCAAGAAAGAGTAAATACATATCTGGATACAAAGACGGTCCTGGCGATGGCATTCAAGGATCACAGGCCCTACATAACACTTATAAGACAACAGGAGGATAAATCATACCCCGGAAGCATCTGTAAGTTCATCGAGAAGCTCGAATCACAATATTGGATTATGTTAAACAATCCTCTTAACAATTCCCTTAATTTCCAACCTTCAAATAATACTAACGGTCAGGTGCCGGTAAAAAGGCAACGACGAGAGTCAAAGTGGCCACAGCAGAATGGATGTAAATTTTCATTAAACTGCCTCGGACACTCAAGTGACACAGGAGGTCGTACCAGTCCCCATCCCCATGTGCGAATAGGTTATCATAACAAAATATACAAGGGAATGATCGACACAGGCTCATCAACCAATATCATTAGGGAAAATTTTGAAAATTTAGAAGAAAAACAAGAGAGAACGCTATAGTCGAGTTCCCGACTATCTGATACCCGTTACTCAGCTAGTGGAAAAGAGAAGGAGAGTCTTAAACGCAGTTTCTGGCGGTTTGTAGGCGTTATAGTGGGCGTGGCAGAAAGTTTTTTGGCAAATCGATAGAAATTTACAAGACCAATATAAAAATGACAAAATATCAAAACATTTTTCAAAAGTGTGGGCGTAGCAGCTTTGGGCGGTTTGTAGGCGTTATAGTGGGCGTGGCAGAAAGATTTTTGGCAAATCGATAGAAATTTACAAGACCAATATAAAAATGACAAAATATCAAAACATTTTTCAAAAGTGTGGGCGTAGCAGCTTTGGGCGGTTTGAGGGCGTTAGAGTGGGCGTGGCAAAAAGTTTTTTGGTAAATCGATAGAAAATTACAAGACTAATACAAAAATGAAAAAATTTCAAAACATTTTTCAAAAGTGTGGGCGTGGCAGTTTTGGGCGGTTTGTGGGCGTTAGAGTGGTCGTTAGAGTGGGCGTGGCAACATGAGTCGACAAACTTGCGCTGCTTCTATGTCCCTGGAGTCTGTATGCTTAATCTCAACTTTCTAGCTTTTGTAGTTCCTGAGATCTCGACGTTCATACGGACGGACAGACGGACGGACAGACGGACGGACAGACGGACGAACAGACGGACATGGCCAGATCGACTCGGCTATTGATGCTGATCAAGAATATATATACTTCATATGGTCGGAAACTCTTCCTTCTGCATGTTACATACTTTTCAACGAATCTAGTATACCCTTTTACTCTACGAGTAACGGGTATAAAAAGAAGATCCAACAGTGTATACCATTAAATGAGCAATAAAATTAAAGAAAAGCATAATAATGAAGCCCACTTCAGTATGTCCGTCTGTTCAGAAATTCTATATTCACAAATCCGACTATTATGATTTCCAGTTAGGTCGAAAGTATTTAGAGGATACGAAAGCTAAGATAGATTATGATAACGAGACGGTAATTCTAGGTTCAAGAACCTTTAAGTTTTTGAATGGAGAAAAGAAGGGCGAGACCGCATCTAAATGCCTCAACCCACAGCATCAGGATGATTCTGCTTCAGTGGAGGAAATCAATACAAAGATGCAAAAGGTTAAGACCGCACCTAAGTGCCTTAAATTAAAGCATCAACAACTGAAGAAGGAGACCGCATTACCAAAATGCCTCACTTCAAAAGTTGTTAGTCACACAGTGGTCAATGATATAACACATCTCGATCCAACGTCCGTTGACAACGAAGGAGAAGGTTTAAAGAAGGTTCTATACGAATATAGAGACATTCAGTACAAGGAAGGTGAAAATTTGGCCCTCACCAGTACTATTAAACATGTCATCCAGACTCAGCATGAGGATCCAGTATACCGTAAACCCTACAAGTACCCCCAAAGTGTTGACCAAGAAGTCAACAAAGAAATCAAAGAAATTATAGAACAAGGAATCGTTCGCAAATCGAAGTTCCCTTATTGTTCTACTATTTGGGTGGTCCCCAAGAAGGCAGACGCCTCTGGGAAAAAAAATTTAGGTTGGTAGTTGATTACAGGAATCTCAACGAGATAACTGTTAATGAAAAATTTCCCATTCCTCGAATGGATGAGATATTGGATAAGTTGGGTAGATGCCAATATTTTACCACCATTGATCTAGCTAAGGGTTTTCACCAAATCCAGATGGACAAAAATTCTATTGCAAAAACTGCTTTTTCAACTAAGCATGGACATTACGAATATACACGTATGCCTTTTTGTCCTAAAAAATGCTCCAGCTACTTTTCAGAGATGTATGAATAATATTTTGGATCTACAAAGATTGTTTAGTCTATTTGGTCAATACTATTGTTTACTCCACTTCATTGGAGGAACATATTTTATCTCTAAAGAAAGTCTTTGAGAAACTGAGAGACGCCAACTCGAAGTTGCAGCTAGACAAATGTGAATTCATGAAAAAAGAAACTGAACTCCTGGGACATATTGTCACAACAAATGGCATTAAACCAAACCCAAGCAAAACTAGCAAGCAAAAAATTTTCGGTTTCATAAGACACCTTAACAGATAAAACCATTTTTGGGATTATGTGGGTTCTATTTACATCGAATCATTTAAAAGACTAAAGGTTATGATAACTTCAGATCCGATATTAATCTACCCTGATTTTTCAAAGCCCTTTTCTCTAACGACTGACGCGAGTAATGTAGCTATTGGTGCAGTGCTATCACAGAACCATAAGCCCGTTTGTTATGCCAGCAGAACGCTGAACGAACACGAAATCAACTATGCTACTATTGAAAAAGAATTGTTAGCTATAGTTTAGGCGACCAAATATTTCAGGTCATACCTATTCGGCAGGCTATTTGAAATAATGAGTGATTGGTTGGCTCAATAATATAAAGAGCAGAACATGAAATTACAAAGGTGGAAAATCAAACTTAATGATTTCAATTATAAAATAAAATATCTTCCGTACAAAGATAGAAGAAGTCATGGTTGGCGAAGTCGCAAACAGCGCAGACGCAACATACATAGTGCTGATATAGATAATTTAAATTATATATCCATAACGGAGAGACCAATCAATTTCTTCTCTAGACCAATAGAGATAGAAAAAGGCGACACAGCAAGTGTAAGCCACTTCTTTCAAATACTAAACATTAAAATAATCTATAAAGAAATGACACTTGAACTCGCCAAAACCCTCATTAAGGAAAGCGTAATTTACTTCCCTAATGATGAGGATTTTCTGATCTACCAGAGGGCATTTACCGAAATCATAAGCCCTAACAATTTCATAAATCTGTTGAGATGTACCACGATGCTAATTGATATACTAATTTATGCGGAATTTAAGGATTTAATCCTAAAGAAACATAAGGAACTTTTACATCCAGGTATGGAAAAAACCATTAATTGGTTTAAAGAAAAATACAATTACCCGGATAGTCAAAAGCTAATTCAAAATTATATCAATGAATGTGAACACACAAGGGAAAAATACGTTAAAAAGTAGATATTGGCTAGAAGCGAATAGAGCCATTACTAAAATATTCAATGCAATGGGAAAGCCACAGGAAATTTAAGCGGACAAGGATTCAGCTTTTATTTGCATAGCTTTGCAAAACTGGTTAAGATTCGAAAGCGTAAAAATTTCTGTAATAACCAGAAAAAATGGTGTTTAGCTATTGAGCTTTTTCAATAGCTGTTGCGAATAATAAGTAGCCGAAGAAAGTTTGTTTATTTTCCGATACTGTTTATTTTGCGAATTGTTTACGGCAGCTAGGGCCAACAAAGAGCGATATCAAATGCACAAGTTGAGTCTTTGCCGAAAAACGAATAAGTGACAATTGGCGGGAAATGCAGCGCCCAAGCTTAACGTAGGTAGATAACAAAGAGAACAAGGAATGAGCGCCGTACAGATAAATGCGTGCGAGAACAGCGGTTTGCACTATGGGCATCGCAACTGCTACCACTGACTACTTCGGCTTACAATATTAAGAGTATGAGATTAGTCTACTGCACAGTTTTGGCGGCTGCGTGACCCAACATCCTCCCCCCGTTGGAAGCTTGGCTTCCAACAGAGTCCTCAAGGGGAAGCAGACACAGCTTGTTTACTGCCCGCCTTATTACTCCGGACGCGGTCCTCAATTCTGCAACTCGAGCGACGCCGTCTCTGCCAGGAATTAACTGCATGACTCTCGCCAAAGGCCATTGGGGGTAGATTCTCGTCCTTAACAAGAACGACGTTGTCCACGGCTACGCCAGGCTTTGGGGTGCGCTACTTGGAGCGCTGCTGGAGCAACGTCAAGTACTTTCCTTCCATCGCGACCAAAATATTTGCTGAAGAAAGGAGATGCGCTGCCAAGAGTCAGACCGATTATAGTTTAGGCCCGTTATATCTGGCTCGTCAAACGACGAAGGCGGACCACCATTGAGAAAATGCGCCGGAGTGAGGACGTCCAGATCGGCAGGGTTCTCTGAAATGGGAACTAAAGGTCTGGAGTTAATAACTGCCGAGATGTGGCACACCAGCGTCCTCAGCTCGTCGAAGGTCAGAACAG
The DNA here is from genome assembly GCF_016746365.2 of Drosophila yakuba. Classification (NCBI taxonomy): domain Eukaryota; kingdom Metazoa; phylum Arthropoda; class Insecta; order Diptera; family Drosophilidae; genus Drosophila; species Drosophila yakuba. Next base: position 26,824,568 of record NC_052527.2, on the reverse strand, counting down.
CCGTACCCACAACGCGGTAGAAATGATGTTTGGCCGTTTTCACCGCTGCTTCCCAAAGTCCACCGAAATGGGTGGCCAGTCAATCGTCTCCGAAAGTCAAAAATTCTGAACGGAGCCTTGATGCTCACTGCTGAGAAAAAACCTTCGAAGTTCCAGAAGTTCAATTTTGCTTCGGCTTCCGCCGGGTGCATATGAACCTCTTGAGTCCGCACAGAAACGCAACTGTCGAGAGATCCTTGATCAGCTCCAGGTGCACTGCCTTGGTTGCAAAGCATATAAATTTAAGCGCGGGCTTGTTGCGAGTATCCGACTTGTGAAAGAAGGGTCCACAGAAGTCTATACCAGCAACCTCAAAAGGATGAGATCCTTCCGAGCGCTCCTTGGGAAGGTGCGCCATTATGTGCTCTATCAGCCGCGGCTTAATCCGAAAACATCTGATGCATTTGTTCACGGCCTTGGTAACCGTCTTCCTTCCCCCAATAGGCCAATATTGGGATCGAATTGCACCCAGAAGAGCTCGAGGTCCGGCATGAAGATTGCTTTCATGGTAATGCAAAATAATTGCCAGAGTTTCCGGATGGGACCTTGGAAGGATTTTCGGGTGGCGGCCATCAAAGTCCAATGACAAATTCCGGAGGCGACCGCCTACTCTAAGAAGTCCAAATTGATCCAGAAACGGCGAAAGTGAGGATATGGGACTAGACGAGGAAACTCTTCCCAGCGTTTTTAGGGACTGCATGTCCTCCCATAACTGCGCGCGGTGCACCAACCGAAGCATCATCTGAGTACCCTCTTGAATGTGTGCGACGGTGAGCCCAGGACGACGAATTCTAGGGTGCCTTGTAAGCTTCCTTTCCAGCGACAAGAATCTCCGCAAAGCCTGAGGATAGGAATCTCCTAAAGAGTCCAAATGGAGTTTTAGCGGCAACCGTACCGAGTAATCGCCAGCTGGCAATCGCGTGTAACTTTTAACAAAGTGGGCCTCGCAATCTAGCTCCTCCTTAGTGGCTTGAACTATTGGGCCGGGACAATTTTCTACCTCCCAAAAGCGCTGCAGAAGTGAATCAAGTTCAACATCAATGCCGTTTTCCTTGCTGGCTGAAGAAGGAACGCGTGAAGCTATTAAGGCGCTACCGCAAGGGCGCGTGCAGCCTCCAGACACAACCCAGCCCAGACGAGTTTTTTGAAGCAGTGGCAGTCCTGGCAACAACTTTATCTGACCTACGCACAGCAGCTCATAAAACAGGCTAGCTCCTATTAACAGGTCAACACGCTGAGCTTTATGATATTCCGGGTCAGCGAGCTGCAGGTTTTCTGGAATCTTCCAGTCCCCAATGTCCACATTTAAACTTGGCTGGCGATCCGTGATATTGGGAGCGATAACTGCTGTTATGCTCGTTGAGAAATCCAAAGTGGCAGACCGCATCGCAATTCCTACCGAGAATCCATCAGTCGCGAAATCGGAATTCCCGATTCCAGTGACGGAGCCGGACGACCTTGACCTCTTAAGTTGCAGTTGATTTGCAAACCGAGAGGTGACCAAGTGCAGTTGAGAGCCAGAATCTAACAAGGCCCTGCAGGGAACAAACAGTCCCGACCGATTCTGCACTAGAACGGTTGCAGTGGCTAGCAGCACAAGGTCACTACCGAGATCCTGGGCAATTAGAGTAGAAGAAGTCGAAAGCGGGGCAGCTGGCTCAGTGTGGGAGCTTGAAGACACCGGAACATGTGGCTGCGAGGAAGGCGGACCATCTAGATGGAGCAGAGTATGATGCCTGATTCCACAGGTGCGGCAGCGGCTCGAGCTGCATTGCCGTAGCTGATGACCTGCCTTTAGGCAATTTAGGCAAAGTGCTGGTCTCTTTGCCTCGCGCAGACGATCTACTGGCGCTAAGTCTCTGAATTGCGGGCAATAATATATGGCATGCTCTGCACTATGGCAAAGCATGCAACCAAGAGAATTTCGGGTGGTAGGAACTAGCGTCGAACGATTTCTGCCCACCTGAACGCCTGGCGCATAGGTAGCCATGGCGCAATCCACGGCCTCCAAAGTCCTACATCGCTGCTCCAGTAATGCAGCCATCGATTCCCACGACGGAATAAGGTTGGCAAAGACCGGATCCTCCAAGCGCTCCTCCCACTTAGCTTGGCTCGCCGCATCCAGCTTTTGCAGCAGCACTTGCACTATAATGCAGCCAGCGATTTGCTCAGTGGTGCCCAAACCCTTCAACGCACGAATGTGAGCGTTAAACTTGTCCGACAATTCCCGAAGCCATGCCACTGAACCATTCCGTACTACCTTTAAACCCAGAATCTCGTTGATGTGCGCCTGAAAAACGAGACGCCGATTATCAAACCTTTTTTGAAGCAACTCAAAAGCCGCTTCGTAATTGCTGTTTGAGATCTCCAATGATCGGATAGTTTCCAGCGCTGAATCCCTCAAACATGACCGCAGATGCTCGTGAACACGGAGTAAAAATCCGCCCAGTTTGCGTAGCCTCCATAGGCGGCAACGGCATCGGCCTCGGCCGCGGCTGCGTTTGATGACAACTACACTGGTAGGGCACAAACCCTTCCGCAAGCGTTGAGTGCGGCGCGAAATGCACATTGCGTTTGGCTATTTCCGCGCGCACACTAGCCTTGAATTCAACGATGAATTCATCGAAACTCTCGCTCATTTCACTGCCAATTTCGTCGAAATCCAATTCCTCCAGTTCTGTATGCAGAACATTGAAGGCAATTTGCAGCTCATCAATCTGCTCCAGCCTCACCGTAAGAGTGGGTTCGTCGTATCAGCTTAGCGTCTCATTATACAGCGACGTTTGTAGCCTCTGCAACCTGCTGAACAGCGCATTGGCTTTGCGCTTTAAAAAGGTCACCCTGTTTTTGTCACTTTCAGCGGGCATAGCAACAAATCGCTTTCAAATCGGTTCAGCGGGAAGATGAGCACACAATACCATAAATGCCGAAAATGCAAGCGGAGTCAATGCACTTAACGGTATATGTAGCAATGCGATTTAATGTATTAATATTTATTTATAAACGGGATAAGTGCATTAATTAATGCATGCAAATTAACACGATCACGTCGTGGTCACCAATGTTTAGCTATTGAGCTTTTTCAATAGCTGTTGCGAATAATAAATAGCCGAATAAAGTTTGTTTATTTCCGATACTGTTTATTTTGCGAATTGCTTACGGCAGCTAGGGCCGACAAAGAGCTAGTCTTTTCCGAAAAATGAAGAAGTGACAATTGGCGGGACAGACAGCCGAAATGCAGCGCCCAAGCTTAATGTAGGTAGATAACAAAGAGAACAAGGAATGAGCGCCGTACAGATAAATGCGTGCGAGAACAGCGGTTTGCACGATGGGCATCGCAACTGCTACCACTGACTACTTCGGCTTACAATATTAAGAGTATGAGATTAGTCTACTGCACAGTTTTGGCGGCTGCATGACCCAACAAATGGTGTATCTGATATAGAAAGAGTTCACAAGACCGTAAATGAGAATCATCGGTAGTGAACACAATATTTAAGATAGGTGTAAAAGGTTCGAAACAATCTTACACGTCTATAATCATAAGACTAAACTTAATAGTACCAAACGATCTCCGGCAGACATGTTTCTATATGCAGGCAGCCCAGACTTTAATGTACAACAAAACAAAAGCGATAAGATCAAATATCTCAATAGGAATAGGCATGATTTTGAAGTTGATAAAAAATATAGACATTTAATAACATGTCAGAAGACTTCGTGAAAACCCATCATCTAAACATGATTATCGACGTAATCAACAGCGGTATAGACATAATTAATAGGCTCAAGGTGGAAAAAGAACAGAACCAACAAATTGCGATACTGATATTCAACCTACAGCAATTTACAGAATACGTAGAAGATATCGAGATAACCAATAACCAGATAACCAATCTTTAGCCCAAAATTACTAAAACACGATTATTTGAAACACGTAAATTCGGAGAAAATGCTAAAGATAAAAACATCAACTTGGCTCAAGATAGACACGAACGAAATTTTGATTATATCCCACGTTCCTAGCGAGGTCACTAAAGTTCCGATATTTCAAATAGTTCCGTACCCAGATAACTATATTCTAACCGAGCAAATATTCGAAAAATTTTATATTTTCAATAACCAAGTATTTCATAAAGATACATTTGATTAATATTCGACAAATGTATTGTCGGACTTATCAAACAAGAGCAAACTCAATGCAAATACATTAAAACCCAAAGAAATTCCAAATAAATTATATAGAACCAAATATACTTTTAACATGGAATACTCCTGAAACAGTTGTCAACCAGGACTGTACAAACAACAAAATATTAATATCAGGAAACAACATTATTAAAATTAAAAATTGTACCTTGCAAATAGATGAATTCCTAATTTCTAATATTTTAGCAAATTTTACACAAACGATTTATATCACCAACAATGTTACACGTTTAGAACCAATAAATCACTTAGAAACAAGAAAAATTATAAAATTGTATGTAAAACACTACAGCTTTTTTCCAAATTATATGCATTACAACTTTTGTCATCATTATAATTAGTTTGACTCTTTATTTAGCATATAAGTTTAAAAAAATATACCTAAGAAAATTATTGTCAAATATTGTAAACAAAAAGAAGAACATCCGCACCTTGAAACTAAAGTCAAGGAAAATATTCAACCAGAAAACAATATTATGATATATCCAAATTTAACGACCTGAGGACAGGCCAAAGTCAATGATTGGGGGAGTGACATATCCATAAGTCTCTAAGACTTAAGCACATGCCTACACAATAAAACACATACAACATGTACACCAGAGGTCTGCATGAATACAGTCAAAGCAGCATTTGGTACTCTTACTCAAAGTTCTGACTGACTGAGTGATGTCTCACTCTGAGTAAAACGGATTTGGCAAATGTGGTAAAGGCATGAGTAAAAAATTTACTATATTCGAACGGCGAAGCAGCCAAAGCGTGCCACAAAAGACAAGAAAACCAACTCAATCATACATTTTTTTTTATTTCACTTAGTGTATTTTTTTTATTTTTGTTTGTTTGTATCTTATTATTGTTCAGTTACAATTAATTGGTGCACGAAGGTATAACTCCATCACTTTTTATATTAACATATCCATTCTACACCCACAACTCCCCAACTCACACACTCACATTAATGTCTAAGTACAAAACCACACACAGTATTGTAACAACTCACACGCACACATTAATGTCTATGAACAAAATGTAATCAAAGATCGAGAGCCCTTCGATTAAGCTTAGCTGTCATTTACGTCATATTTATTCCAAAGTCTAGACTCTGTGGCGAGCTAACGTCGTCCCCTAAACATTCGATCACTTGGAAAAGCCAACTGAAATAACAAATCGTAAACATTTGACCACTTGACGAGGCCAACTGAAATAACAAAAACTTCCGCTCACGCAATGGTCTCAGGATTCTCCAATTACTCCTATTTTTCGGGAGCTTCTCTCTCATATAAAATAGTTTTATTTATATTCATATATATACAAATAATTTCGTGCTCATTTTATTTTTACACCATTAGTAAATATATGTATAGTTTTGTAACAATGGTAACAGAAATGGGGCCAGGTTTAAAGAAAACTTTTTGTTAGCCCCTTCTAGGCAATGTATTTTATTAAAAGAGATTAAATATAATATATTGTGTTCGATATTGTCTTAAATAAAAATTACCTTTCAGCGGCGAGTATCCGCCTTGTTTTTGTTATGCAAAAACCAGAGCCCTCAGAGCGACGTTTGTAGTCGTAAATAGCAATTTTTGTTGACGTGCGCACCTTTGCTTGGGGATAATTCAATTCTCCTCGCTAAAAAAAATTATAGCCAACTTATCATAATTTTTGTATGCTAGCCTTTTAATTCTTTTTTGTATTACATGGCACTAGCCAACAATCTATTACTCAACAAAATTATGCTATTTTTGTAACTAAAACAAAATGAGTAGGTAAACATTTCCAGAAGGGGTGCTGACGCGAGAAGTGGAGTAGGTCAAAACCGATGACATAACGTTTGACGGACAACCTTGACAAAAGGGGATCGTATTGCGCGGCCCGCGACGATCCATCAGACATGCGGACGCATGAAGGGGAGGGAACGTGGCCGAAACAATGCCCGCTCGTTTTACAATCAAGCTAAAGCTTGTGGGGCAGTAAGGATTGCTGACTGACGAACGGTACGAACTTTTAAAGGTACTACTAATATTTATTCTCGTTATGTTGGAGAGGTGAGGGGCTTACCAAGATCCCACGACCCAAAATCGTCGAGCTTACGCTGGCATCATGGTGCCTGAACGTCGGATGCCCCTCCCTCGGCCAGAGTCCTTTCCCAGGACACAGGCACGAATACACCACGTAACAGCACTTGTATCCAAGAACGAATGCACTTTAATCCGAGAGAAATGCAAAGACAATTGCAAAAGACAAGTCAGCAACTCCAAAGCTCTCTCTCTTTATTTGATCAGAACCCTAAAGTTTAAAGTCCATATTAGAAAAGATCGAAACCGATTCTTGAACGTCAATCAAATCAGAGTAATTATCAGAGTTCAGTTTGAGGTCTAATTATAATCGGTCGGTGTTTTTCTCAAGAATAACAAGAGCTATAGTCGAGTTTCCCGACTATCTGAAACCCGATACTCAGCTAGTGGAAGTGCGAAGGAGACTCTTCAACACTGACAGTTTTTGGCGGTTTGTGGGCGTTAGAGTGGGCGTGGCAAAAAGTTTTTTGGCTAATCGATAGAAATTTACAAGGCTAATACAAAAATGAAAAAATATCAAAACATTTATCAAAAGTGTGGGCGTGGCAGTTTTGGGCGGTTTGTGGGCGTTCGAATGGGTGTGGCAGTATGATTTGACAAACTTGCGCTGCGTCTATTTCCCTGGAGTCTGTATGCTTAATCTCAACTTTCTAGCTTTTGTAGTTCCTGAGATCTCGACGTTCATACGTACAGACAGACGGACGGACGGACAGACGGACAGACGGACAGACGGACGGACAGACGGACATGGCCAAATCGACTCCGCTACTGATCCTGATCAAGAATATATATACTTTATATGGTCGGAAACGCTTCCTTCTGCCTGTTACATACTTTTCAACGTATCTAGTATACCCTTTTACTCTACGAGTAACGGGTATTAATTTGTAATCACTCAGTAAAATGAAATTATATTTTTTTTACATATGAGTATTGCGATTATTTAATTATGTATATATAAGATATGCATAAAGGCGTCGCGGCGCCGCAGACAGAAACCTTTGTATGGAGAACTCCAAGATGTGGACAAATTTACTTTGGACGGGGCGGGACCTTCCCTGCTCCAGAAATAATATAATCAAATAAAAAGACCAACTAAAAGAGGCCTTTCTTCTCACATAATACTCTATATCTTATAAAAAGTCCTGAAAAGTAATTTTATCCAGTCTAGCACCTCTTACTCAACTTGAAGGTTCATATCATCCTATAATAGACACAGGAACCGTAATAAATGAAAAATCAGAAAAGTCAACCAAACCAATTCCTTTTTAATCGAAAACTAATTTTCTAAGGCTAAATAATTTTATATCTGTTTTAATAGAATTGATCCTTACGCTTGCAATATTATGGCTGATTCCATAAATATATTTTATACGGCAATTAAATAATTTGTTTACTCTTGTGTTCAGGTGTACTATCCGTCTATCTTCAACAAACTTCCTTAATAATAAGAGTTGACACACTAAAGAATTTATAACCCAGAATTTATAAAAATTTACAGATGCCAAAATTTACAGCGCAAAACAAGTTTTTACCCTTCCTCGGTATCTATCTATCTTTTTGCCCTGTTTTTTTCAAACAATATATTCTACGTTAGATTATTCCGAACAGCCTTCATATTGCTATGATAGGAATCTTGGGAAATATTTTAATTAAAGACAACTAAAAACGCTAAAGGCGAGTTCCCGTTACTCAACTAGTGGAGTTGCGAACAAGAAATTTCCAAATTTTTCTGGCACATCCATATAAAGTGGGTAAAAAAGTAATAACATTATTTAAAATAAAGTATTGAAACAAAACTATGGGCAGGTCAGTTCTAGGCGGCTTGTGAGCGTGGGGTAGGAACTCAACTATAGCGTTCTGTATTTCTTGTATTATTATTTACACTACGAAGAACGCAGGAGATAGAGGCCAAAGCAGAATGCATCTGGAACGCGAGAGAAAATATAAGTACATCCTCAGAATTTTCCAGCATATGTATGGGAAGGCACCCTTTATAGGAAACGAAGATGTGGTTCCCTAGAAGCTGTGCTTTCCGCGCCAACTAAGGGAAACCGTTCTACGAGAAAACCACGACTCTCCAGCAGCCGGCCATGTTGGCAGTCGAAAAACAATAGCTCGATCAGCAGCCCGGTACTACTAGCCAGGAATGCGGAGAGACGCAAGGGCGTACGTTCAAATCAGTGGCAGGCAGCGGGAAAAATGTTGACGCAAGTCTCGGAAGAGCCCTGGGCAACAATGTATGCCGACTTCGACAGACCATTGCCGAGGCCGAAGCATGGAATCAATATGTTGGTGCTAATTGACAGATTTTCTAAATGGACTGAGCTGGCACCTTTGCGAACAACTACGGCGAAAACGTTGCAGAAAGCATAAAGGGAACGCATAGTCGCGGAGTTTGGAGTCCCGAATGTGGCAAACGACGCCGTGCGCCGGAGGAAGAGACGTGGGGAAAGAGAGTTTGAAGAAACGGAATCTGCAGTGAAAGAAGAAGAAAGAGGCTTTGGAGGAATAAAATATGGATAGCGAAAGTGACACGACACGATCTGGAGCAGGACAGCAGTAGAACAGTAAGCGTCGGCGTGCATGGTTAACGAAAGCAACGGCACCACGCTGGACTTTAGACCAGGCTAACAGTAAAACAGTGGATTTTGGATCCGGAGACTGGAGACATTAAGGACTAAGGGTTAAAGGAGGCCTATATAAGCAGGCCGAAAGCTGGACAATCAAGGAGAACGACGCGAAACAACGAAATCAGCAAGAGAGCTACTGCCGCGAAAGCTGGCAAATAGCAAGACCGCGACCTCGAGACGTTCGGGACGAAGAAAGTCCCCGAACTGAGACTGATTTTGGTGAAGACCCGGTCGACTGTGTCGGATATTCTGTACGTAAACCAGACGATTGCCTGGAGCGTCCGTAAGAACAAAGCAGGCTTGGTACCGGCGCCACCAGTAAAAGCAGACGTGGGACTGTCATGTTGTTGTTTCACCAGGCGATTGCCTGGAGGACACAGTCGTTAGCAACCATGAGTCCGCATACGACAGCAATCTCTAGTCGAAGTGTCGAACACCCAGCAACGCAGTCCGCACCATCCAAGACGACGAAAGAAAGCGAAAGCGAGGTCGTCGAGCAACCCCATCCAGGTATGTCCCCACCAGCTTGAGGAAAGGGTTAGACGAACGTTCGTCTTTCACTAGGCGTCTGGCAGCGGGCACGGCATTCGCGGGAGACACTTCTCTAAGCCTATCTCTTCACCACTAATATCATGGTGGCGGTTGTACCTGGACAAGCAAACACCACCCAAGTGGATGAGAATCGAAAAACAACCAATAAATACGCAGCTGAACAAAAAGATTTTGAAAATATTTTTATTCGCTCTGTCCAACGTTTGCCTTAGGGCCGATTTCAAGTCGGACTCCTTTTTAAAAAGGATCCTAGTATACTTGGCATGTCATTTCAAACGGCCGAAAGGCGTTATCTTCAGCTTAAGTCAAGACGATGCACTGTCAGATATGTATCATACATTTATGAAAGAGTACAAAGATCTGGGTCATATGTCTATAATACAATCTGCTCCTCTAAGACAGCATTTTTACATCTCCCATCAATGCGTCTTGAGTCCTGAAAACACTTCATTTCAAGGCGTGTTTGATGCTTCAAGGAAAACATCAACAGCTGTTTTATTAAATAAAGGGGGGCTTTTCTTAACATTGCTAAATTTTAGATTAAATAAATTCGCTGTTACAGCCGACATTTTTAAAATGTATCGCCAAGTTGGCATTGCTGATGAAGATCACAATTTTCAGCTAATTCTTTGGAGAGAAAAAAGCTCGCAGCCGACATGCTTTCTGGCTTTGACACATATATATGTAGGTCTACTAGAAATTTGCCAAGTTAAAGAAGTTTTACTGTCAGAAAATTTTCCATTGGCCAAATGGGCCAATCATCTAATCATCCAAAGTTGTGCACTGATGAGGGCGAAAATGTATTAAAGGTCAACGAGACAAGCTCAATGAAGACTATCGGCATATGGTAGGTGAATGTAGATGAATGCGAATGAAGCGCAACATTTATCGAGTTGATTCTCGACGCCCTTATCACAAAAGCAAAAATTCGAATGCAAAAATTGTGGAAACAGAAACTAGATAGATAGAGATACTTTATGTGATCTAAGCAGAATAAAGCTATGTCCACGGGTCCATGGTTCTTACGTAGAATTGACCACAGCTCCATAGGTTTAATTTCTGCGCAGAAGTACAAAGCTCAGAAAACAAAAAATGTGGGTCCGTTCATACAGTAGTTTATGAACGGGACATATTAAATAGAATTTTTGAACTAATTGAGCGGCAATCTTCCATCTCTAAAGTCTTCGAATTGTTGCGTATATCATGCTGTTCTGCTACAGAAATTATTTACCCAATTCTCATGTTGCGTCGGCCATTGAAAGAAGACTTGCCTTTTGGAAAATAGTGCAAGCAGTGCGAGAACAGATTTCAACGATAAAAATTGATTCTTTAAAAATCGCACGTTTTGCAGCCAAGTATTTAGTCGTTAAACCCCTTTATCCATGAATTTCACGAAGATGGAATACATTTTAAAGTCATTAGTAAAGTTGGTAAGTTACTGCAGGGTATCATACGATGCGAAATTTCCTCTTTTTTTGCTGATATTTTTATCCAGATATTTATACCCAACCTGCATATTAAAAACAAGAGAGAACGCTATTGTCGAGTTCCCCGACTATCTGATACCCGTTACTCAGCTAGGGAATGTGCGAAGGAGGTCTTCAACACTGACAGTTTTTGGCGGTTTGTGGGCGTTAGAGTAGGCGTGGCAAAAAGTTTTTTGGCAAATCGATAGAAATTTACAAGACTAATATAAAAATTAAAAAATATCAAAACATTTCTCAAAAGTATGGGCGTGGCAGCTTTGGGCGGTTTGTGGGCGTTAGACAGGGCGTGGCAAAAAGGTTTTTGGCAAATCGATAGAAATTTACAACACCAATACAAAAATGAAAAAATATCAAAAAAATTTTCAAAAGTGTGGGTGTGGCAGTTTTGGGCGGTTTGTGGGCGTTGTATGTAAATTTGTTATTTGTTACAGAAAAAGGGTATACTAGATTCGTTGAACAATATGTAACAGGCAGAGAGAAGCGTTTCCCACCATATAAAATATATATATTCTTGATCAGGATCAATAGCCGAGCATATATATATATGATCAAGAATATATATACTTTATATGCCTACGCCTTGAAATGAAAACTCGATTGTTGCAGTTATCATATAAATCGAAACGGCCAGATCGGGCCCCTATATCATATAAACCAGCTAGTTATCATCCACAAAAACTCAGCGTCATCCACATTATGAATCGTGGATATAAAATCGTTTAAAGGTTCCGTTTGCCTTTAAATACACCGTCTTCAAATTTTCCAGATTGTTTCTCGAACTATGGAATAGTTAACGAAACACGAAACTCGGTTACATAAATTTATAGGATTATAATGTTTTAAGAATTTATATTAAAGTAAGTAAGTATTGTTTTTATACAAAATATAAAAGTATAATAGTTTTGCAAAAACTAATTCGTCCTGACTAAGATCAGGAATATAAATAAGGTTGAACTTAAACATATAAGCAAGCTATACTTAGCTTTCCTTAAAAAAAAGAGGCCTACCTGTAACGACCAATCTCCAGTTTGCTTATTGTAAATGGAAGTGAAGCGCTGATCCGAAGTGTAAGTGCTTTCAGAAACAGTAAGCAGATGTAAGTCTCTATGCCTTATCCATGACACCTATTAAAAAGTAAGTTTTGTTTATTTTCTTATTTTCAGTTTCTTATTTTTTTGCAATTGGTTACGGCAAACAATAAATATATTGTGCTTTAGTCTATATTTTACTATATTATAAAATCCGCTTTATTTCCTCGGCTATCAGATTCCCGCTACTCGCAAACAAATCAAAACAAATGAAAGGTGTGGGCGTGATAGCTTTGGGCGGATATTAAAGTGGGTGTAGCAAAAAGTACAAAATAATAAGAATTTACATGTAAAGTAAGAAAATATTAACACATTTTTCAAAAGTGTGGGCATTACAGTGGGCGTGGCAACATGGGTCAACAAACTTGCGCTGCGCAATATCTCTGGGGTCTCCATGCTGAATCTTCACTTTCTATCTTTTATTGTTCCTCAGATCTTGACGTTCATACGGACGCGCAGGCGCTTTTTTCTGCCTGTTACATACTTTTCAACGAATCTAGCATACCCTTCTACTTTACGAGTAACGGGGATAATAAAATATATTTTATAAAAACAAATATTATTTAAAAATTATTATTTGTAAAATAAATACGAGGGCACGACGTGCGGAAATAAGCACCTAAAATCACTGCCATCAAATGTTTTTTCCATTTCTATATAATGCTATGCACCGACGGAAGACGCCAACGACGACTTTTACACTGCCCTTACAGCAACCCTCAGCAAGACACGGCACGGTGACATTAACATCCTCATGGGTGACTTTAATGCGAAAGTAGGCCCTTACAACACCGGACTAAGATCTGTCATGAGCCAACATGGAACTGGGACCCGCAATGACAACGGAGAGGGATTAGTGGAACTCTGCCAGCTATTCCATCTGGTCATCGGCGGCACAATATTCCCACACAAGGATGTCCGCAAATACTCCTGGACATTTCCTAGTGGTAACACGCGAACCAGATCGACCTCATTTGCATAAGCAGGAAATGGAGACACTCACTACTGGACGTACGGAACAAAAGGGGAGCATCTATAGACAGTGATCATGAGTTGGTCATTGGAGAACTTGAAATGAAGTTGAACCGCAACTACTCAAGGAACACTGATAACAGCCAACACCGACAAGCGATGATGCACAGATCCGGAGTTGGCGCCAACACATCATGGGAACTAGCCACACCACATCACCAAACGTGGCTACGGACTATAGAAGCATTGCGCCACCAAGGGGGAATACCAGGATACCCCCCCGCATGTAAGGGAGATTGTGGGCAACAGGGCAGCCGATGAGGACAACGTACCAGCCGAACTGCTTTAAGTTGACACTCAGCTGATGCATCCACATTTCGCACGGATATTGGAAGGCGAGACTGTAACTGACTCCTGGAGAGGCGGAATCATCGTGAAGCTCCCTAAGAAAGGCGACCTCAGCGACTGCAACAACTGGAGAGGGATAACACTGCTCAACACTAGCCATAAAATCCAAGCTACACTGCTGAACGAACGCCTCTAGGAAAAAATCAAGCCAACAATTCGAGACGAACAGGCAGGCTTCAGATCACACAGGAGTTGCGTAGATCAGGCAAACACACTACGCATAATTACCGAGCAAGCTGTGGAATGTAGAGGCCCGCTTTACCTCGTGTTCATCGACTTCAAGAGGCGTTCGACTTAGTTATGGCGATCACTTACAAGAAAAGGAGTACCTGCGAACCTCATCGCTATTATCAAATCGATGTATGACGATGCCAACTTGGCGGTACTGCACAACGGAAAAACAAGTGAACCTTTCCAGACAAACACCGGAATTCGGCAAGGAATGCCCTCTATCACCTCTTCTTTGGAACATCGTGGTGGACGAGTTAATGAGCGAAGTATGCTCGTCCGAGCGCGGAATTACGTGGAGCCTCACCAGGCACCTTAAGGATTTGGACTATGCAGACGAGAACTGTCTTATCTCTCATAGACTCGGCGATATAAAATTGATGACCTCGTCAGGATAGCCAGCGGCGTCGGACTCGAGATAAATGTAGCAAAAACACAAGGTATGCGATTTACCCACTCCAACCAAGGAAACATCATCATACATGGGAACCCAATCGAGTTCGTCAACAGTTTCCCATACCTTGGCACCATAATATCCAACAATGGTGGAGTGGATGATGATGTCTTGAGTCGCCTTGGCAAAGCCCGCTCAGCTGTTGTCTCCCAACCGCATTTGGTAAAAACAGAGAAATAAGCCGGCGAACAAAGCTCCGGATCTACAATGCGTGTGTGAAATCCATACTGCTATACGGAAGTGAGACATGGCTCGCTACGAAGAAAGTAACGCAAAAACTGTAGGTTTTCAGCAACAAATGTCTGAGAATCATATTTTTTTTTTTTTTACGAGCGAGTCCTTCGGCCACACCTCCCGCCCAACCGACCGAGGGGCGCTGCCATGTATCGTACGGCTCGAATCGCGGGAAGAGAGACGCGATATAGAAGACAGTTAAGGACTAGGAAATGTATATAGTAGTAAGATCTAAGAGTTCGTTAAGTATGTTAGTATTGATCGCTTTAAAAACGGCAGAGAGTCAGAATTAGAGATAATAGGATACAATCTATTATAGTCGTACTCTGTAGGGATCATGCAACTCATAATTAGATCTACAATGATTTAAAATTAGAGGTACATAATTTCTAGTAAATCTGCTCGGAACAGTGAAGTTTAGCCGACTAACCAGGTCGGGACTATCCACTTCACCACGAATAAGGTTAAAAATAAAGACTGTTCCAAGCATCGTTCTACGGTTAGCTAAGGAGGGTAAGTTAATTAACATTAATCTACTTGAATAGGGAGGTAATCTAAGGTTTGCATCCCAATTAAGGCGCCGTAAGGCAAAAAGTAAGAAGTACTTTTGAACCGATTCGATGCGGTCCGAGTAAACTTCATATTGTGGACTCCAAACAGGTGATCCATACTCGAGGATCGGACGGACTAGAGAAATAAATAAGGTTTTGGTCATGTAAGGATCATCAAATTCTTTGACCACCGTTTTATAAAACCAAGCACACCTCTGGCCTTATTGACAATAGACGAAATATGGTCTGAAAATTTAAGTTTAGGGGCCAGAAGAACTCCAAGATTATCAAGATGTGTTATTCTGTTCAAAAAGCACCCACTTAAAGTGTAAGTTGCGTGCATTGAGTTGGCACGATAAGAGTTCATAACTTTACACTTAGAGCCATTTAAGTTTAATACGTTATTACGGCACCAGGTTTGAAAGCGATCTAGATCGGATTGTAAGTCCAAATGGCGAGAAAAGTCCTTATATTGCAACCTTAATTTTACATCATCAGCGTACATTAGTACACGCGAATGATTTATTATTAAGGGAAGGTCGTTAATAAATAAGGTAAAAAGGAGCGGACCTAGGTGGCTCCCTTGTGGGACGCCGGATGTGACTCGGAGAATACAAGAAAGAGAATTTTTAAAGAGGACCCGTTGCGTCCTGCCATTCAGATAACTTAGAATCCAATTTAGGAGATCAACAGGAAACCTAATAAATCAAGTTTTTTTATTAAAAGTGAATGATTAACAGAGTCGAATGCTTTACTAAAATCCGTATAAATGACATCTGTTTGAAGATTATTTTTGAAGCCCTGTACTACGAAGGAGGTTAGCTCCAGAAGGTTAGTAGTTGTTGATCTGCGTTTCATGAACCCATGCTGACATGGTGATATAATTGACCTACAAAGGTGCTGCAAATGAGGAGCGATAACGTTTTCAAAAAGCTTAGGGATAGCAGACAATTTGGAGATTCCTCTGTAATTGCTTGCATCCGATTTGCTACCTTTTTTATGGAGACGGATCACAAAGGACTCCTTCCATATTTGGGGGAACTGTGTAGATTCCAGAGATAAGTTAAAGATAAGTTTTAGTAGAGGCTTGCACAAGGCTTCCGCACAGAATCTAAGCACACAGCCAGGAATTCCGTCGGGACCTGGCGAATAGACAGGCTTAACTCGCTGAAGATCATAAAGCAGTGAGCTTTCGTTTAAAGTGGGACAGAATATTAAATTTGACTTTGATACCGCGTAAGAGTAAGGCCGTTCAGAATGAGGTAACGTAGAATATGTGGTTTGAAAAAACTTGGCAAATAGATCGGCTATTGCCTGATCCGATGTTACCGAAGTATTTTCAAAAAATAGCGAGGAAGGGTAACTGGTTGTTTTGCGCTTAGTGTTAACAAAATTATAAAACTGTTTGGGATCCTGTGCGAACTGGAACTTACAACGGTTTAAATAATTCTTATAACACTGAGCGTTAAGCACGGTAAAATTTAACCGAGCACTTACATATTTAGAAAATATAGATTGAGAACCGGTATTTTTAAATTTTATATAAAGTCTGGACTTAACATTTCTTAGATGTGTCAACTCTTTATTAAACCAAGGAGGTTTGTAAGAGGTAGACGGATAGTACATCGGAACACAAGAGTTGAAAAATTATTTAATTGCAGTATAAAAAATATCTATGGCATCGGCCATTATGCTGCAAGAATATAGATCGGACCAATTAAAGCCAGATATAAAAAGATTTAGCCTCCGAAAGTTTGCCTAACGAAAACAATGAATTCGTTTGGTTGACTTATCTGGCCTCTCTTTTATTATGGTACCTATGTCCATTGTCACCTCGAAAGTTGGATGGTATGGATCTTCTGGTTGACTAAGAGGTGCTACTCTAGTCAGAAACACACTTTCAGGACTTGTAACAAAACATAGATCCAATAAACGACCAAGAGAATTTCGAATATAATTAACTTGCGACAACGATATGTCAAGCAAGCCGTCAATAAAGTCATGCTGTGCTATAGGCAGGAGAATATTCGACTGTTCTTCAGTGGACCACTTAGTGCCTGGTATATTAAAGTCACCTAGAAAAACTAGTTGGTCCCTATCGGCCAGTCTGTTTAAAACAAATTGGATAGCCGACAAATGGTTAATATATTCAGGAAATTCAGAAGACGGCGGAATGTACGAGCACGTAATATAAACATGGCTATCAGAAAATGACAGCTTTACGCATAAGAATTCTAAGTTACGGAACTCATCAAAAAGTACCTCCTCTGACGTGAGGGTAGACCTAACAGCAATTAGGACTCCCCCTCCCCGCCTGGAGGGACGATCATGGCTGTATACTGTGTACATACCTGGGAAAACTTCGGAGTTAAGTATCTCCGGTTGTAACCAAGTCTCTGTAAACACAATAATATGGGATGCAAAGGAAAGGTTATTATAATACAAATTAGTTAGCTTACTACACAAGCCTCTTACGTTTTGATAACAGATAGTGAGACTAGACTTTAGTTTTTTGAAGATAAAGAAGTAGAAGTAGTAGAGGAGGATGGGGCAGTGATCTGGCCACTTGTGGGAAGTTTAATTCCCACGGGCCTTTTTTTTTTCTATTTTTAATCTTAGCTTCAAACTCATTCACAATCATACTTTCCGGCCAAAAATCACCAGAACATATGGTTGAGAATAGCTCATTTGGGACAGTTATCTTGAAAGATGAGATGTCCCTAGCATAAGAAAAATTAAATTTTTCCACTTTTATGTTGTCGGCTTTTGTTTTGTCTTGTATATAAGACAGTACATCAGATGATGTTTGATCAGGGGAAAGCCGAGAAACAAAAATTTGTTTCTTTAGTGGAACCACCGAGAGGGGTTTTAGGACTGCAGATTGTGTTTCTGAAGTGCCAACTTGAGCCGGTAGTCCGGACTCAATATTTCTTTGTGGTGGTAAACAATTCGGGACGGGTGGAATCAGCGGTTGAGAAACCAGTGCGGACAAAACGGAATCTGTAGCAATCCCAGGCTGGACTCCCTCCACAACCGATTGATCGGATTGCACCGAATCTTTTTTAGCTGCCGATCTAAGCAACATTTGAGGGTTTGCTGCGATCGTCAACTGATTAGCTGTGGAGTCCTGTTGATCACTTGCCGAAGGTTGCAGGGCATTCCCCTTAGGCAGCCTACCACCAGCGGCTTTCTTGCGCTTTGGAGATTATTCTAATAGTTTGAGGCTATTAAATTGTGAATCAAGCGCAGAAAGAAGATCATCAGCTCGAAGATCATGAGCTCTCTAGCCACGCCAAAACTGCTGATCAGTCCTTTCAAGTCACCTTTAGTTTGGCGCATAAAAAGCTGCATTTCATTCGCAACTCCTAGGCAAGTATCACATCAGTATTTTAGATTAGGGCCTTTAGCTAGGTCATCACTTGTTCGGCCGTTAAAACCAGCGCACTTAGTGTGCACCATTCTATCACATAGCCAACAGGTCATTTTTGACTGCTCGGGCTTTATTACCTGACGGCATTTGTTATGGAAGCAGACAACATTGGTTTCCATGTTTAATTGGGTTTTGACCACTGTACCAAAAGACAAAATCAGACCTTGTAACTTGCCCTTCACAAGTTGGTCGACAGTGGTCGACACAGAGTCTTGCATACAAGAAAGCTTATGGCTCTAAAGCGCTCTCTTTCTGTCTTCCAGAGAGCCTGGTGCCAACTCTAAGAAATAGTGCGTAACTAAATCGCATGGCTCTCGCATCCTGCTATTCTAATGACCGTGTGCTCCACCTTGGGTTTCCAGGGACGCCCCCGGAGATTATAATGGCGTGCCTGATCCTAAGACCTCTTCTCCAGAGTAATTTACACTTAACCACATTTATTTTGCATGTGTTCCTGCAGCGTCCGATTACTATAATGTCGTCCTGACAAGAAAAGGCGTGTGGCATACGAATGGCATACCTTTCCATTGAAATATGCCCTTTCCCAACACCGTAAATGCTGTGTTCTTCCGGAATTCAGCTTCCAGCGTAATCTGTCTGTGTCCGCCTTCTAAATCTAGACCACTTATGTACTTCGCCTACCATAGCTGGTCTACAATGTTGTTTATCAAATTAACATTACTATTGGTAAGCTGTACGGGCTTCTAGACGGCTGGATGCATCCTTTCGGAAATAGCTCATGGACCCTGGCGTTGATTTCTCGATGCTTGACCGGATGATCATCCTTATATAAACTTTGAAGCTCTCGCCATGTCGTTGCATCCTTTGCCTGATGCAATATCATAAAGCCTCTAGGCAGAAAGAATTTCTGGAAACTTTGTTTGAACTCCGACCAGAGCCTGTTGTTTCCTGCCTTTCTCCAATCCGTACGTCATCGCATCACTCCACCTATTCCAGGAACTTTAACGGCTTTTCGTGTTTCACTCCACTTTTGCACCTATCTCTCCTCTCGCGGGTTTCTAATTTACGACCGTTTTGTGGAAGGGATACTCAATGTGGACTCCGACGGCCCTCGTTGTCTGCTCTGCGGCGTCGTGACGTCCTTGACGTCGTTTTCTCGTCGCCCACAATGCCAGCTCGAATGAGACCTAGGATAATATATTTTTTTTTATTAACCGTGCGGGGATTTATTACATATTCTCTTATAATATGAGAACTATTTATAGGTTTTACAATCTTAATACTATTTTATTTTGTCAACTCTTTATTTTAAACTGTCCTTCGATGAGACGTCCCTTAAAAGTTTTTTCGCTGGGCAGTTAGGTCTTTACGGCGGAGACGGAATTAATTGCTGAGTTGCCTAGGTGGTTGGGGCGCAAAGTAAGCTTGAAGTAGTATTTCCTCTTGATTTTGGCTATTGCATTTTTGACTGTTCAAGTCTTGTTTAATGTTTTCGTTTTGCACATACCACGGTTCCCCGGTGATAGTTCTGAGGCCACGTGAGACGTCTGTCGAGGTGTACTTCCAGGTATGTTACCTCTTGTGCTATGTTGGTATCACAATGTTTTTCGCAAAAACAAAATTGATGTGCTGGTATTATGTAGTAAGCTTAAAGGTACGGGTTGGGTCGGTAGAAGCAGATGTCGGATCCCTTCCGGGTTAAGGAATCATTATAATGATTGATTTTTTTTATCTGTCTAGGAAGTGACCAACTCTTGTTATGGCGTTTAATAGTTGGGTTATATAGCAATTGGCACAGTAAGGCAGCCGAGGGGTTTCTTTGGATTAATGTGCTCATTTAAGAGTTTTAAAATTGATCTTGGGTGAAACACGTTTGGCTCATGCTGGTGATTGGAGTCATTTGTTGAAGTTGGTAATGTATATGCTTTAGTAGCTTGGCTTGGTTGGAAGACTTTTTGTAGGTGAGCGGCAAATATACTCGTCCTGTCTTCATCACATCGAGCCCAGCCGCCTCTGGAATTTCTTATTGGCGACACGGTGACGGTCGGTGGACAAAGAGTTGGGCGAGCTCTCCACAGTAAATGCTTTGTTCTTGTTGTTGATAGTTTCTATATGTATCGACGTTTGGCATGCTCTTCTTTTTGTTGCAGGGCTTTGGTTAGCTTTTTTGTGGCATATTTTAGTCTCTGTTTAGCTGATGGGGAGCGTCGCTTTACATGCACTAATTGCTCGAGTTGTTTATTTGTCTTTTTTGTATATCTATTTTTTTATCTATTGTGTAAGTTTGGGGAGTAGAATATTGGTCTGCTGCAACACGAATGGATTCCAGTGTTGTGGTTGATTTGTCAATGTCGTATTCACGTCGCCTTTTGGGTTCACGTAAGGAATTGATCTTCCCTTATTTTAAAGCGGGGAAACAATATACGGTGGCTAGGCTAAGGTGGTTATTGTCCCCATCTGTATATTTATAGATGTGGCCTGCAGATAATTTTCAGAAAACAAGGATTCCTGTCCCTCCATCGGGTTCGGATTAGCACCGTAAAAAAGTAAGCCATTTATTTGAAAGTTGTTTTTGTTTGTAAGGTGTGTTTCCGAGATAAGCATTACGTCGATGTGTTTCTCGTATAGGAATTCAGTTAGTTCAAGTTTACATTGTGAAACACCATTAGCGTTCCACATAACTATATGTAGGGAATCACATTATTTATTTGCACTCTTGTTATACAAGCATTTGTATCAGGAGGTTTTTGGTTTCGCATAATAACGACATAACGACTAAACCAAATCATGTTTTTTGCATGGTGTACATCATGGCATCTATTTTTTTTGTTTAATTATACCCGTTACTCGTAGAGTAAAAGGGTATACTAGATTCCTTGAAAAGTATGTAACAGGCAGAAGGAAGCGTTTCCGACCATATAAAGTATATATACTCTTGATCAGGATCAATAGACGAGTCGATCTGGCCATGTCCGTCTGTCTGTCCGTCCGTCTGTCCGTCCGTCTGTCCGTCCGTCTGTCCGTCCGTCTGTCCGTCTGTCTGTCCGTATGAACGTCGAGATCTTAGGAACTACAAAAGCTAGAAAGTTGAGATTAAGCATACAGACTCCCAAGACATAGAAGCAGCGCAAGTTTGTCGATTTATGTTGCCACGCCCACTCTAACGCCCACAAACCGCCAAAAACGGTCAGTGTTGAAAACACTTTCACGCACTTCTACTAGCTGAGTTATTCTGAGGGCTAGTGATTTTGGTCCTTGCCAGACTCGGCGTACGTTGTTGGAGGTGTCCGGTTGCTTGTTTTAGTAGTTTGGCCTCACGGTTGCATTTGCAACCGTTACTTTCGGGTTTGCTGTGTGATTGCCCCCACAGCTCCTGCACCTTTGCTCGAGGGGTATGTTCTTGATTGCTGGGCTGTTTGCAGAAACGTGGAGATCTCTACAAACTACGTGATGAGTAAGATCGGACGTGGCCATATTCCAGTCAGTTTGTACATTGTACAGAAGTCTTGCGCTTATGCAGACCTTCTACTGTGATTCTACGATGCAGAATAAACTGTAGCTTGTAGATTAAATGAAACTCGTTTCTTTTTAAAGGCTTCGTTTCCGGTTCGAGCTCTTTCTTAAAAAGTCGTTGCGGATTTTTGTCTTTGTTCAGAATGTTAAAAACTGATTTAGCGGTAAAGCCTTTTTTTCTGTAGCGCCTCCGTAATTCCTTTGGGCATCACCTCGGACTCAATGCCCTTCAAAATAACTTGTAGACCCTTGCTGCTTTAAGCTGATAGGTGTCATAATTTATAACTCTCTGAAGTTGTGGGATTGTGCCCTTTATTATTTGGGTTATGTGAAAATTGTTCTTTCCAATTAGGTCAACCAGTTGATTCACTAGAGTGCTTTAGCTCTTCTTACGGATAAAAATTGGAGCAGGCTTTGGCTCCTTTTTTTCTCTGATGACAGGTCGCCAGTGTTCTCTACCAGAAACTCGAACCTATAGATGTTTGTTGGCGCTTCGCTAGACGTTGAGTTACTATTGTCACGTGGGATTTTTGATTTGTTTTTGAGTGCTTAATTTTCTTTTAATAGTAATGTAGCGGTCCATACCCGTCTGCAAGGTCAAACCTACCTTTTTGTTTGCATTTAGCTGAAGGGGCTGCGCTTCAGTTTCTTTTTGTTGTTTCCCGTTGTTGTTGTAACTCCAGTTGCGGTAGTTATTGAGGTCACTGTACTTGTCACTGTCGGGAAGCGATGTGCAATTTCTGGAGTGTTTAGCGAAGTTATTGTATTAGCTTTGAGTTTAGGATTTAGGTTCAATGACCGCTCTTTTACTGCATATCTTATAGTTGCGTGCTGTGTTGATATAAATAGGAACTAAGCGTTCTTCTTTTAAAGAAACCGACGTTCGTCTTGCTCCCGCTGGCATGGAGAGCGAATATCGCTTCGGCTCATAGTAATTTTATTTATTTTTATTTATTTTATTTCTATTTTTTCTCAAGAATGACAGAAAAACTTAAAATTCTGACCTGGAATGTCAATGGCGTACTGCCCGAGACGCTAAACGATTAAGTCTACTAGGCTAAGACTGCAACGTTAAAAAACACACGAGGAGGATACTGCGGGAGCAGAGGATAAGAACCTGGCGTGGTCAGTAAGTCATTGGTTGGTGTCCTTTGACAGGGGAGATCATAGCAGACGTGCGGTCTCGGGTGTTTAGCAACAGTGGTTCTGGGAAGAGCTCTAGTTCTAATAAACAACACACGTTGCGGCCCCGCCACCATATTATCCTAGGTCTTATTCGAGATGACACGGATCCTGTCGTCGAAGTTGACGTGGAACAATCTGAACGACGAGGAAATTACATCAAGGAAACTATGCCTCACGGCAGACGGCGAGGGCCGTAGGGAAGGAAGTCGCGAGAGGAGAGACCGGTGCGAAAGTAAAGTGAAACACGTAAAGCCGTTAAAGTTCCTGGAATAGGTGGAGTGGTGCGATGACGTACGGACTGGAGATCAACCAGATTCAAAGAGCGATGCCCCTGAAAGGCAGGAAACAACAGGCTCTGGTCGGAGTTCAAACAAAGTTTCCAGAAATTCTTTCTGCCCAGAGCCTTTATGATGAAGCTGGGGGGTCAGCCAAAGGATGCAGCGACATGGCGAGAGCTTCAAAGATTATATAGGGATGATCAACCCGTCAAGCAGGGAGAAATCAACGGCAGGGTCCACGAGCTATTCCCGAAAGGTGCATCGAGGTGTTTAGGATCACGTACTTACAGACTCAATTCTTCTTGGTCCGTGTGATAACTTGCGGATAACTTGTGTTATCCGGGTGGATGGGACGCATATCAGACTCGATCTTCATTTGTGTCTTAGAAGTGCATAATTCCCCGCACGGCTATTGGATTTTTATTTTTTTTGACTGTTTGTGCGAAGCTTTGGGCACTTATTATATTGATCCTGATGGGGGATTTTTAATACACTTAAACATTTTTCAAAAGGGGCCCTCAACTTGGCTGCTTTTCGGCACTGTGGCTGAACTTCTTGATGCAGATCAGTTCGATTTTATTCGCCTTACGATAGGCATACCTTTCCTCAAATACATTTTTTTCCCATGAGGTCTTTGCTTATCACCAGCTTACAAAACTACTTAGAAAGAATGCTTTTGAATAGGAAGTGCAAAGTGTCAGTCCAACCAGAAACTGAAGTGGATCTTAACATCTGAACCAGTCAAACACATATACTCCAGAACAGCATAAACTGAACAAGACAAAAATGGTCGAAATGTACACACATTAAAAAATGAAAATATATCTCCCGCAGATGAAGTGTTTAATATCGCAGGCATTCCGGGACTGTAGAATTAGCTTTACTTTAAAATACGGCAGACGCCCACAAAAACCTCCTTACGTATTAAGCGAAATACAAAACGTACCGTTTGACATTATACACGCGGAAATCGACACAATTAACGACAACTATAACCTGACAATTATCGATAAAACTTTAGAAATTGCAAAAAAAAATTTAGCTAAACAAAATGCAATTAGTTTCAGGAAGGCATTTAAAAAATTCTTTGGCCAATTTTGTATACCGAAAAAGATAATTTTTGTCAAGGAGACGAATTCGCTGGGGATATATTTACGGATTCCTTAGCCCAATATGACCCTGAACACATCACATCTTTCCAACAATCTAGCAGTAACTCAACTGTCGAACGACTGAATTCCATATTAACAAAAGTAAATAGAATCATCCTTACCAACAAGAAAGAACAAAAATTACAATCACATTACTACGAAATACAGGCAGACACTATTAAAACTTTTAACAATGCAATACACTCAAGCATGAATCTGGACATACACACTTGTTCAAAAATACTATTCAATTTAACACACGACTACTTGACAAAACTGAACGAATTTCATGAACAACTTTATCTATAAATAAAAAACGCAGCCCGGAACGCAGCCCGGAAACGCATATCACCACTAAACGAATCTAGAAATCCCTACGGACAATAACATCATTTACGATCATCAAACATTTAATCCAACTGGAAGAATACAGTCTCCACTGACAAATTTCAAGAACTAATCGCGAACCTTCATAATGATAAAAACATTATTGTACAAAAAATTAAAACAATTGGAACAAAATCTAGCTTACGTCTACCTAGTGAGGGTAATACTTGTAGTAGGCCTTATTAATGAATTGGGCACAATAGTAACAGCAGTCATTGCCAACATGGCAACTACTGTCGAAGGAAGAATAAACTCTGAGCTAAATCAAAACATAAACATATATATAAAAAAATTGATACACGACACCGCAGAAATAAGTATATTTTTAACAAGAATCAATCTTATCTTAGACCTTTTCTACACCCATTTGGTAGGAAAGTGGAAAACCCCTTATTTGCAAAACTTAACATTATTGCAAAATATAAGTTAACGCTTCTAATTTAACATTTCTCACACACTGATCTATGTGTAAAAACAAGAGCTTTTTCTTGAGTATAAATAATAAGTCGGATGGTGCTAGTTTTAATAGTATAAATTTTAATAACAATTCTTGATTATTTCTCCTAACTTTAATCTTCTTCTTCCTATCTGCCACTCACTCGCTAGTACGAGTTGGCAGCATCATGTAACATAAGTTATGTTAACAACATTCAAAAGGAGCGGAATCCAAATACAAAAACCAGAGAGAACGCGATAGTCAAGTTTCCCAATTGACTGATACCCGTTACTCAGCTAGTGGAAGTGCGAAGGAGAGTTTTCAACACTGACAGTCTTTGGCGGCTTGGGGACGTTAGAGTGGGCGTAGCAAAAGGTTTTTTGGCAAATCGATAGAAATTTACAAGAGTAATACTAAAATTAAAAAATATCAAAACATTTTTTAAAAGTATGGGCGTGGCAGTTTTGGGCGGATTGTCGGCGTTAAAATGGGCGGGGCAACATGAATCGACAATTTTGCTCTGCGTCTATGTCCCTGGAGTCTGTATGCCTGATCTCAACATTCTAGCTCTTTTAATTCCTGAGATCTCGACGTTCATACGGACGGACAGACAGACGGACATGGCCAGATCGACTAGGCTATTGATCCTGATCAAGAATATATTTACTTTATGTGGTCGGAAACGCTTCCTTTTGCCTGTTACATATAATACTTTTCAACCAATCTAGTATACCCTTTTACTCTACAAGTAACGGGTATAATTATTCTAATTGGGGTTTGACCCAGCATACCGCTCCCTTGAAAGTATGCGATTGACTTTCAAGAGACAGGTAATAAGGCCAGTTCCCGTATAAGGCGGCAGATGATTCCCTTGGCAGTGCGTACGTTGGCTACACGCACGATGTTATCCGCTCCTGCAATGGTGCTGACTATGCCAAGAAGCCACCGTTGTGAAGGAAGATTATCCTCGTGAACGATGACAGCTAGATTTGGTGAAGTCTTTGTCCAGGTTGTGCGATTTTGGAGCTCGTTTATATACTCGTGGCTTCAGCGACTGCAGATGTGATGCTTAAGTGCGCTGACCCTTTCCTATAAATCCAACTTGTCCAGATTGTCGTCGATTGGTGGAAGTTCAGGTAGTGCTTGTCGCGCCAAGTCCCTTGCATTCACTATCCAGAACTGTTTTCGAATTAAAGCGACGAGCATTCGTGGCCCGGCGTGATAGTTCTGTAGATGAAGATGGCGAGCGAACTGTGATACAAATGTATCCTTAGCTGGGAGCAGGGCAGGATGCTTTTGGGTTTCTGGGTAGTCTGCTAGCTCCAGGCGCCCTCCGACCTTTAGCAGTTGGAAGCCATCTTGAGCGAAGTGAATGGTTTGAATATTCCAGACCCGCAGCAATTCTGCTTACGTCGGCAACAGCAATTGGAATGGTGTGAGTTTACGGAAGCGCTGAATAAATCTGTACAGCCAGGTTATAACTAGTAAGCATCGATGATGCGAACTGATTTTGTAGATTCCTTTAAGCAGTTGATTAGTGGTCGTGTGTACGGGAAAAACTGATTTTCTTTTCTCCAGTTGCACAGTTTTCATATCAATGTCAATTTTGTCTTGACTGTCCTTTGGTCAATGTTAATGATCTTGACGTAGAAACTCAGGTCCCTGGATTGTTCCAACTCGGTGATGGTGCAACCTCTGGACAGGATATCAGTCAAGTGCAGTGGGTAGGAACATGTCTCCAGTGGCAATCTGACGGCTTTCTTAAATTTCAGCAATTCGATTGCGAACAAAGGTTGATAAGGTGGCTGAGTGTTGGCGATTCCAATGTGCTCCACAAAATTATAATTTTGGCAGGGATAGCTTCTTAGTGGGAGCAACTTCGATTAGCTGTACCTTGGTTGGACAATCTCATCCAAGTGTGCGAGCGTAGATGCAGCATCCATACGCTCAAATGGAGGCGTGTATCTGAAAGGTGCGTATCGCTAGTTGAAGGCAATGTGGTGGCATTACTACAGACTCCAACGACGCAAGCAGAGACTTTCAAGCTGTATGAATGCCTTGGGGTACTGACTCACCCCAATGTAGTTTTAGGAGCTAACGTGGAGGAGGTAACGTGGTCTGAATGGGTCCCATACTTGGTCCCATTTTAGGTTAAGCGTGCTGGTTAGCTTTTCGTCGTCCAACTGCAAATGTTTGACTGCAGCGTCGTCGACAAACTTGCAGTGATTTTAATGCCATTTTGCGAGATCTAGTTGGCTATCCTGTATAACCGCTTTAACTTCTCAGGACTTCATCCGCTCCACCCAGGAAGTCATCCACATAGAACGACGATTTGATGGTTTTAACCCCAAACTCCAATTTGACCATGAATTTGTCGGCTAGATTTGATAAACTGCGTATGGCCAGATACGGTGCAACCACTGTTCAATAAGTTACAGTATTCAATGCCAAGGTGCTCAATGGTTGCGATGGCGAAGTTCTCCAAAGAATGTATAGGAATCTGTGATCCGAAGACATGTTGACTTGGCGGAAAATCTTGACCACATCAGCAGTTTTTGCATAGCGATGTATCTGAAAATAAAGGAGTAATGTATAAAGACCTGGCTGAATGGCCGGTCCGACCATCATAATGTCGTTGACCGATTTCTGGGACGTCGTCTTGCAAGATGCGTCGAAAACCACTCCAAGCTTTGTTGATGTGCTATTAGGTTTGAGCACGCAATGGTGCGGTGTATTAAACTGTGGATGTCTCACCAGCCTCATTTGTCCCAGGTCTTGAAACTCCTGCATAAATTCTAAATAGGCCTACCTCAGGCCTTTTCCCTAGACTGCGTTCGAGAGAGAGGAATCTTCTTCTGTCGATGTCGAATGAGGCTCTGAGAACGGTAGGTTCATCTTTAAATGACAGTCGTACTTCCAATCGACCATCTAAGCCGCGTCGTACTGTTTTGGTATAGAACTCCTCACAGTTTCGCTGCTCTGGCGTAAGTGTGTTCTCGGGAGTCTCCACATGATCGATGCGCTATAGCCTTTCAATTTTTTAGTCAATTTCTTCTAGTGCGATAGATGAGTACTGATGAAGTATTCTGGGATAAGCTCGACATTGATCAGACACTATCCAGCAGTGTTTTCTTTCCTAATTTAACTTGGCCGACTGCTAAGTTATCGAAGAAGGTTTCCGTGCCTAAAAGCAAATCGATGCGGCGAGACTAGTTAAAGTTTTCGTCGGCAAGAGATGAGTGCTGCGGACGGTTCCACGAGGAAATGTCAATTTCCGATTCTGGATGATGCCTCGACTTGATATTGGTGGTTGCATGGTGAATTTCATATCCGAGGAGTTTGCCCAAAGGCTTCGACTGCCACGGAGCAAGTGCAACCTCGAGCTTCGTAGCATTGGTGAGATACAAACGCAAATTTGCGTTGTGTAGTTGTCTGCGGTCACCTGGAAAGCTCGAACCGTTTCAAGAGCGAGTCCTCAAAGACAGTTTGACCACTGGTTGAACTTCTCGATCTAAGACATGGATGGCTGGTGGCCAACGACTTCATTAAATGACAAGATGAAGTTTTGGTACTAGCAGTATCTGCCGTCAGATGCCGGCAATGATAAGAGCGGGAGCTTAACTGCAGATGTGTGATCAAAACTGACCGTGGATTCGTGAATGCCCGTGCTGGATGCATCTGGTCCAAGTTGTTCCTCAACGCAAACCCTGGCGTGGATAAATAGTTCCTCTATTTTGAAGCGAGTATTACGCTGTGCTTCAGCTGGCTCCATCGGCTCTATGGCGTCCTGAGTAGGTTTAAAGTACGATTCCAAAATCGACAAACGGATAATTCCAACGGAGATAAATTTAAACCAGGTTCCACTGATTTGCTCATACGTGTAAGGTTTTCCAGAGCACTCGTTCGCTGAAGTTGCTTCAGCGAAGACATTTTGCAGATGTTTGTTTACTTTATTTATTTTCGATCTGGCAATGCGTTGCTTGACGAGGTATGTGAGAGCGAGCGAGACGACGAGATGTAGTGAAAAATTTTCGTTCGCCAAGCCTAGAGTGCAATCGATGTGTTGCGGCAGAATAAGGTTATGTATGGGGGTGCTCCTAGGGGCTATAGATGTATAGATGGAGGACCGAGATGTCGACTCCAACTATGGCGATGACACTTGGAGAATGGTATGTCCACTCCAACGACGTCCAGGGATGCAGCGGGAGACCCTTGAATATGGCCGGCAGCTGCGATGCTATAAGTTGTGCGCAAGTGCACGAGCGAAAATTCTATGCGGACGCTGGGTAGACCAGCAGCGAATGCAATGCGCGAATGTACCAGAGTTTGGCAGAGCAAAGGTCGTAAATGCGCGTGCTAGACTTAGAGCAAAGTAAAAATGGGGGCGAACATAACAACAACAATCACCAAAATGAACTAAAAAACTAGCACAAGTCCTGTCACGGGCGCCAAAATCTAAAACAAGAGCTTTTTCTTGAGTATAAATGATAAGTCGGATGGTGCTAGTTTTAATAGTATAAATTTAAATGACAATTCTTGATTATTTCTCCTCACTTTCACTTCTCGTGGCTTTCTTTCAATTTCAGTCTTCTTCTTCAATCTGTTCTATTCACACTCTTTTACAGTCTTCTTCTTCCTATTTGCCACTCACTCGCTAGTACGAGTTGGCAGCATCATACAACATATGTTATGTTAACAACATTCAAAAGGCGCGGAATTCAAATATAAACAAAATTATTTTAATTGGGGTTTGACCCAACACTTTGGTTTAACGACCCTAAAAATTTATTCACTGGTTGGTAAGTCCGTTCTGTGGAAGTGGGATCGACTGCTGGGCTGCGTTAGACCTCTTGTTAGGTGGTAAGGGTGCGAAGAAAGCTTGCTGTGATATTTTTTCGGAGTTATATATTATACTGGTAGTTACAGACCTTATATGTTTGATATCAATGTATGATATCAATTTTACTGGCAATCCCCTCTATCTGTAAGGCAAAGATCCAGATTGGTTTCTGTTCAGAATTGTATAATAAGACCTAAGCGGGGAGCGCACGTTTATGAGCCACTGTAGATTGCTGATATTAAGTTTTAGATGAGTTTTATGGCTTCAATATGCCTGCGCCTTGTGAGTTTTCTGTCAGGGTGTACGCCTAGGTAAGTCACCTTTTCTGCCCTGAGGAGTGCGAAAGTGGTGGGCACTCTTGTTTGTTTACTTTTATTCGACACTTTTAATGTCTTTGAGATGTAAGGCTTGTTGATCTGTAGCTTGGAAAGCAGACTTTGAGCGGCTAAAAATAGCTGTACCATCGAAAAAAGTTGATATTGTTAGGAGTATATTTATTGGGATGTCTGCTGTGTAAAGTAGGTTTAGAGTTAAACCGTATCTGGAGGGGCTCCTTTTATTTTAAGGTCAGCAGGAGTGGTAGTGTTGCCTCGGACTGCAAACTAGCTGACATAAAGGTGTGGCTTTATAAGCTTGTGTTTGCTTTTAGCAGAGCTGTTCTGATTTTTAACATTAATCCATTAAGCGTGGTTAGGTCGAAAGATTGTTATACATCTAAAAAAAACTGCTGTACAGTATTCTCGATTTTAGAATGTGGTTCTAATATCTGTCGTTACTCTATTCACTTGATCAATAATTTCATGGCTTTAACGAAAGCCAAATTGATCAGCTGGGATTATGTTGTGGGAGGAGGATAATTTTTGCCACTATGATGATGAGAGTAAGTAATCTCAACGGATCAAACAGCGAAGACGCCGTGGCCACCTCCTTCGAGTAAATGTACCGGGGGGTGTCGGTCAGTTCCCTCTCCCACATGAGGTCCGATCCTTCTTTCTAACAGGCAACCTGCCTCCAAGCCGCGTGGTTCTGCCTTCCGCAGCTCCTCCTGCCGCCGCTTCTCCTTTTCTACCTGGTCCATCGACCGCTTTAGGACCACATGCATGGCCGTTCTCTGCTGCATGCAGATCCGCGTCTCTTTGGCGGCCTCGTACTTCTTCCGGGCTGCGAGGCCCATATTGCCTCCAAACTGTCGTTGGACGTTGGATTACCGATGTCTCCCCGCTCCCTTTGGGATTTTGCCTCTTCAAAGGCTGGGGCGGTCCCTGGTAGGATCCGGTCTGCCGCTCAGTCCCAGGCCCTGTCCAGTCTCCACCTCCATCTTTTCTGGGCGGGTTCTCCTCCCATTCCAGGTCGCTTCATTCGGGCGTGACCACCGATCTCCTTTATTGTCCTCGACTCCACGCCTCGGAGCTCGGGTGGGCGGGCGAATAGGCAACCGCCCTTGCTACTTGGCGGACCTTGACCCAGAGCAGCCAGCTTTAGCGCTTCTTGTCGGGTGATTCGAATTCACGGTGATGGTTCGATCTCGTATCTCCACGATACCTCAGTTTCGAGCATCCTTTTTGGACTTTCCTGTTATTTTCCTCAGTGTATGTATGGGTGTCTCCCTCTCTCTTCGCCACCGTTATGTCTTCTTGCCCATTGTATCCCGGGGCCCGGTCTTCAGTCTGCATCTGTCTGTCTCTGACTCCAGTTGTTTATCCTTACGGTACTGCTCTGTTACGCCGTACCGTCTATCCTCTTTCTTCGAAATTTAATAGGCGGTAGATCCTGTTGGCTCTGGAGATAGACGGCTAGCTTTCCTGCTTCCTCGATCCTCCTGTCTCGGCTGTGGCAGTACTTTAGTTCGCTCGCGGCACGTCTAAGGCTGACGGCAGAGTGCGCGCGAGAAGCGAAGCGATGCGAAGCGTAGCGAGAAGCTATGAGCAAAGCGATAAGATGACAGAGTGAGAGCGAGACGAGAAGCGAGCTACATTGCTCTCTTTTATTTATAAATGTGAACGAGATGGATTCGGACGAAGAATTTTTCGCATCAAGTGCAACTATAAACCTTATAATAAAAAAAAAAACCGGCGTCCACCCCCTAAACACCAACAGAAATGAAAAAAGGGGAATTACACAATTTATACAATGATTTGCAAAACTACCCAGATAGGTTCTTTAACTATACGCGTATGTCTATTTCGACTTTTGATTATATATTAAATATAATTAATAGTCGTTTGATAAAGAATTGGCCAAATTTTGTTATACACCCCATAATGCTTTGTCAAAAATTAATAATAACATTGAGGTAAGTTTTTAATATATTTATTGTGTATCGGAAATATCGTCAAAAGAAAAATTAAAAATTGTTTTTTGAATTTCCATTCGGCATAATAATTTTTTTTCGGATCCATTTTCCGCAAGTATGGTAGTAGGCTGTCAAAAAATGCCTCGTCGTCGTCTTTCTCTTTTTTATTGTTCAATAGCAACCAATTCCTCCGCTGCAGTCACCTTCTTTTGTTTTTTTTTTTGGTGGACAAATTGGTTGATCATCACACTTCTGATGAAAATCCCGGTGAAGCTGCCTCGAAGGTAAATTGTGATGATGCGTCAAAACTTCCAACCAATTTGCTCGGTTTCATCTGGTTTTTTAAAAAAAGCAAACTGGTGAAATGAGGCCAAGAAGTGTAATGGCTGTAAGCCTCCTCCGAAATTCCAGGGTCTCCAGATTTGGGAATTTTGGTAATTTTTTTCCATTCGCCTCGGAACTGGTCGCGGATGTTCTTCCATTTTTTTTTTTAAACAGCCTTCTGAAATAAAAATTGTATTAATTACACTAATGTCGAAAATTATCCGTATTTAAAGATTTTTAGCTACTGGAGCATCTTTCGCATCATTGGCATATTAATTTAAAATTGGGCGGACTACTGTTTCAGTTGTTGTAAAAGAGACTGAAATAGCTCTTTGGGAGGAGCTACAACCGCTACATATGCCTCAGCCCACGAAGGAAATAATTAGCCAGACGGCAGACAAATTTTGGAATCTGTGGAACTTTCCCAATTGCGCTGGAGCAATTGATGGAAAACACATCCGTATTAAGTGTCCAGCGGATTCTGGGTCTATGTTCTATAATTATAAAAAGTACTTTTCGATAGTACTTCAAGCGATAGCAGATGCCAATTGCAAATTTATTGCCATAGAAGTTGGAGGTTACGGAAAAAAAAGTGATGGTGGAACATTCAATGCATCACAACTGTATATGATGCTAAAGGCTCGACAATTCTTGCCGCCAGATTCTTGCTCGCCTGGAACAAACACAAAGATGCCATATGTTTTTATTGGTGATGAGGCTTATCCATTACTCGGAAATCGTTTAAGGCCATATTTAAGAAGGGATATAAATGCAAACAACGAATATTTTAACCGTAGACTTTCCAGAGCTCGAAGATGCATTGAATGCGCCTTTGGTATCATAACATCCAAATGGCGTCTTCTCTGGAAGCCTATTAAGACAGATCCCAGTTTTGTTGATATAATTGTGAAGAGTATATAAATTGTGCATAATTCAATTATTAACCTGGAAGGGCCATATGATATTGATATGGAAACACAAAATTTCCATATTGACACCGAAACTCATAACGACGAAACTTTCAATTATGTTAATTTAAGAACAGGCCAATTAATTAGAAACGCCTTTCGCGACTTTCTTTGCACTCACAGAAACACCGAATAAAAATATGTAAATACAAATAGTTCACAGTTATTAATAAATCTATACTTACTTTCTGTTTCAAATATGTTTTTCATCTCTGTCCAATTTTTTTTTCACCAAGGCTCTATTATGATAGATCTTGCTCTTTTGATCCCATAGCGCTGGGCGTAAAAATATTTCGTCAATTAATTTTTCAACGTTTATCTCCATTTCGTTTTGTTTTCTCACAAATCCCACCAAATGAAAACATTAAAAACGCATGCTTTGAAAGCAAACGGTAAATAAAGCACAGAATGCAACAAAACAATCGTACGCTCTGAGCGAGTTGAAGCGATAAAGCAGGTTGCAAAATGCTCTCTCGCTTTGCTCTCGCTTTATCGCTTGAGCACGCTACTCGCCTCGCTCTCACTCTGACATATTTCGAGTGATTTCACTTAAAAATGCTTGGAGAGCTTTATCGCTCGTTCTCGCCCAATATTATCGCATCGCTTCGCTTCTCGCGCGCACTCTGCCGTCAGCCTAAGTTGACTCTCGCCTTGGTCTGACGCTGAAACGGTTGTCATATAGCGTCCGTTCTCAGGTCCTTCACGTAATCTCAATGGTGGAGATCTCACCTTCCACCGGTGGTGGGGATTGTAAATTCCGGCTGTGGCCAGACACCTAAACAGTCCTCCGGTCTCATTTAAATTCCTTGGTCTCACTGTACCGGGTACCGTGGGTAGTAAAGAAACCGGTGGCGGCTCTTAAAGATTACTAGCGATACGAAATCCACAATCTGATAACCAGTGACACTAAAAGCAAGCTTGGCCGCAAATCCCTCGGAGACTCTGGTTGCCTTTCTGTACCTAGCGTACAATGCGTTCGGTAGTCTGGGCTCGGGGCCTTGTGTAAAAAACGCCGGTGAGTAGCCCGTATACTCTGATGCACTTGTCTTGTCTCTTGTCTGTGATCACCACGTACGCGACTCCAAAACTCGCGACAATGCGTTCCCGATTGCATTCTGCAACGCATCCGCCATGGCTGTTCGCGAAGGTACCAACTCAGTCCATCTAGAAAATCTGTCGATCAGCACCAACAACATATTGTTTCCATGGTTCGAACTGGGCAATGTTTAGACGGCAATTCTTTTGTTTAGCCATTTCAGCACCATGTGATCCGTCACTACCTTGACTTTAAAGTATGGCTTTAATTTCCAAATTGCCCACACAATTGCCAAAAACTCCATTTCTGTTGTTAAAACGTTTTGCTCGGCTCCGTTTAGGGTCCGTTTAGGGATAGAGTACGAAATAACTTTCCCGCCCTCTTCTGTATCCTGCGTGAGAATCGCGCCTATCCGTCATCCCACGCCAGGACTGGGTCTGTGACCAATCTTGCTTTTACCTCCTCAAAGGCTTGCTAGTGGTCCTGTGACCATGTGAACTAGGTACCCTTGCGTAGGGTGGTTAGTGGCCTCACAATTCGTGCGAGGTCAGGCACGAAACGTCGGTACCAAGATGAAACTCCAAGGTACTGTCTCAGCTCACGGACCGACGAAGGTGGTTCTAACCGGGCTATGGCTGCTACCTTTTCTGGGTCCGTACCTATCCCTCGGCTTGTAACGCGATGTCCTAGGTAAACTTCTTCTTGCTTGAAGAATGGTCATTTTTCTGGGTTTATCTTTAGGTTCGTGTTCTTCGGGGCAACCAATAACGATGATGTCATCTTGGTACGCAAAGGCATGTGCCAAACATTTCCGGTAAAATCACCTGGTCCAATTTAATTGGATGTAATTTATTGGTGGTACAGCCAATGTACGGGCTCCTCGGCTATACTTGATGTTCCGGCCAGAGCGAAATTCCGTGAGCTTATTTATTTATACACGTCGCCTTCTTTGCCATCCTTTTGGACCACCTCTTCTTTTGGACCACCTCAAAGTCTACAACAAATAATTCACTTGCTTACTCTTAAGAGCCGAAAATAACTGCAGACAATTTTGAAAAAATTGTTGGTCGATGGCGTCAGCATCCCAGTAGAGATTTGGCTTGAAAATTTTGTGCAGAATGCAGATGCATATGAGCTTACGGAAAAACAACGGTATGTGCAGGCACGAGGAAAAATGGTTAAAATGGCCAAGTTGTTTTTGAAGTCAGAGTTGGTGAGCACATATGAGCAACATAAAAATGCCCTAATTGGCAAATTTAAACGCGCGTCGAAAAGTACCGATGTACATGCAAAACTGACGCACAGGAAGAAGAAGAGCGACGAAAGCATGCACGAATACATGCTAACATTAAAAAGATTGCAGCACTTGGACAAATTGATGTTGAGTCTATTATCGCTTATATAGTTGACGGGCTGGATATTAAAAGCGAGTTCAAATTTGCATTGTATGGCAGCAAATCATACAGAGAACTGTACGAAAGCAAGTGTGTTATCGAAAAGCCGCAAAAGCAATACAGGGGTGGCAGAAAAAATATAACCGATGGAAAAAGTATTCTTTGCTACAACTGCGGCTCTAATGAACACATGAGAAAAGACTGCAAGGCAGAAACAAAATCTTTTCAATGTGCAGGCAGCGGTCATATATCTTTAAATTGTCTACAAGCTGTAAAAAGTGTTCAAGTCGTAAAAGATACTACGCGCGTAAAGATACAGGCGCTGTGTCGCCTGCCTTGTGGACACAGGATCCGATATGTCAATCGTATGTCAGTCTTTGTACAAAAAACTTCAAAGTACTGTGATGCAGAAGTGTTACTCCGTTCTACGAGGCCTTGGAAACGCTAAGACGCAGCCGATAGGTTCATTTATGGGCAGAGTACACGTTGACGGTTGAACAGAATTGACTTTCTGGGCCACACCGTGGAAATGGGCAAGATTTGACCAAGACGCAAGCTGTGCAGAGGTTCAAATGTCCAAAGAACATAAAAGGCGTCCAATCCTTTTTGGGGTTGACCGGATTTTTCCGCAAATTCATTCGAGATTACGCTCAGGTCGCTGGCCCGTTAACTAACTTGACGTGGTTTTCAAGATGGAGGCAGAAGAACTAAACGCTATAAGCTCCGAAAAAAATTCATTGTCATCAGAACCTGTACTAAGTATATACCGTCGACAGGCGCCAAGGATGGATTTGGTGCAGTATTGACACAGGAGTTTGACAAGCAGCAGCATTCTGTATTTTATCGGAGCAAAAAGACGCCGCAGAGCGATTCAAAGCTGGAGGTTAAAGCATCATATCTTGCCATGCAGAAATTACGCTACTACCTGCTAGGCATACATTTCAAGTTGGTGAAAGATTGCGCTGCTTTTTCGCAAACAATAAATCCTTGCTTTGCAGGACTTTAATTTCGAAGTCAAACATCGCTCCGGCAGCAGGATGAAGCACGTTGACAGTGTCAGTCGATATCCACAAGATGTTTTTGCCATAACATCAGAAGTTACAGCTAGATTAAAAGTTGCCCAGGAAGGATAACTACATTAAAGCTATAGCAGAAACATTAAAATTGCAGCCGTATGAAAATTGTAAGCTGAAAGGTGGAATTGTATACAACACCATGAACGGCAGTGACTTGTTGGTCGTACCTAAAACAATGGAGCATGAAGCTATAGCGGATGGACACAGTGTTGGCCATTTTGCATTGCAAAAAACAATTCACACACTACAGCAGCAGTTCTGGATACCACATATGGAACGAAAAGTAGCCCAGCTGATTAACACTTGCGTCAAGTGCATTATTGTTAAGAAGAAGTTGGGAAAGCCAGAAGGATTTTTGAACTGCATTGAAAAGGGAATGGTCTAATATTTTTGGTCAGCCGCTACGCATTATCAGTGACAGGGGCGTGGCATTTACCGCAAACAGCTTTAATGAATATACCAAGTCAAATGGTATTGAACACGTTTGGACAACAACAGAGTTGCCCTACAATAACTGCAACATGTGCAGAAAATATGAAGCTATGGGAGTACGCGTCTACAAATGAAGAAATATGATCGTCTGGGTCAGACGACATCGATCAGGATGGCCGAATGTAACGATAGTTATTGATATGCGATGATCGATAATCTTCGCAAGGGGTAGCGTCGTGAGCGCAGGCAGAAGAGAAAGAAGGAGTTATAAGAAAATGGACAAGCATAGAGTGAGTCGAAGAAGAAAAAAGCGAGTTGAAAGTTGTGCAGTAAAAAGATCGTCAAGCCGAAAGTTGTCGTGTCCGGAGTAAGGCAAAGTTGTGTAGTCGTTGATCAAAATATTACTAAGATAAACAATTGTGCTAAACAATATATATATAAATATATTATTTGTATTTTAAAAGATAAGATGACATTTGTTCTTTTTATTATTTGTCTTGTATACTAAAAATTTGATTGGCTTTGAAAAATAATTTAAAACATATTATTTTTGTAAATTTCTATTGATATTCTTTTTTTATATTTGTTCATTTAATTTTTGCCAATTTCTATCGATATGTAAGTAGAAGGTTGAACTTTTTTATTAGCACTCTCCATAGCTTAGTAACGGGTATCTGATAATTGAAGAACTCGATTATAGCGTTGTCTCTTGTTTGTCCCACTATCTTTCTTTCCACTCAATTCTCAAACGCCTTGTCTCATTCTTCATCCCCTTATTGTACCACAATTTCGGCCATCCTAATTTTTAGTTCATTCCAAACCCACTTGATTACCAACATTCCTTACATGATTTTTTTTTTAGTTGTCTTTTTTTCGTTCGAATTTTTTGCTCATTCTTAAGCTCATTAGCATTCAGTGCGTGAGGAGGTGTGATGTTTATGTTTTGTGTATCGGATCTAGATCTAGATCCACAATGTTTAAAATTCGACATTCTACACAGCTTCGAACTACTCTATCTAATTTTGGTTCTACATTATGTATTGCATACTGCCGTTCTATTGTTTTCTTGCTTCTTCTTGCATCAGGCTCAGATCACACACGGAATCAATCATTGCGATAAAATTTACATCGCTTTTTGACGTAATCGTAAGGATTAAGTCCTTTGATTTTGGTTTATATAGTACTCTTCTCGTTTGTCCTTCCCTATTTTCCATTTATATCCATGTCCCCAGTTTTGTTGAATTTAAAGCATATAATCGGCGCTCTACATTCCTTGCAAAATTCCCCACTCTGTCACTTTTAAAATATTTTTCATTGTTTGTGTTTAGCTATTGAGCTTTTTCAATAGCTGTTGCGAATAATAAATAGCCGAAGAAAGTTTGTTTATTTTCCGATACTGTTTATTTTGCGAATTGTTTACGGCAGCTAGGGCCGACAAAGAGCTATATCGAATGCACAAGTTGAGTCTTTGCCGAAAAACGAAGAAGTGACAATTGGCGGGACAGACAGCCGAAATGCAGCGCCCAAGCTTAACGTAGGTAGATAACAAAGAGAACAAGAGAACAGATAAATGCGTGCGAGAACAGCGGTTTGTACTATGGGCATCGCAACTGCTACCACTGACTACTTCGGCTTACAATATTAAGAGTATGAGATTAGTCTACTGCATAGTTTTGGTGGCTGCATGACCCAACAGTTTGTGTAAAAGGTTTCTTGTATTGATGAAACTAACCCCTAATTCGAACGTACATTTTGATCTCTACCTTTAATTCACCGGTGACATCGGTACAGGTTACAATTGTTTGTTTTGTTACAAGCATATTTCCAGTAATCGACTAAGAAACATTCGACGTTGATTAAAATGCGACAACGAGATGTCGAGAAAGCCTGCCAAAAAAGGAAATTTATAAAAAAAATTTATAATTTTCTTCTGTAGACCACTTAGTAACAGGTATATTAAAATCACCTAGAACAACTAATTGTTCCCTATCTGAAATGGAGTGGGTTGACAATGTGGGTCCGCTGGTCGCTGTTGCTCTGAACCCCCTTTATTTCGTCAGTTGGATGGGCAGCACGATTGGTGTCAGCACTTCAGGCATGCTCCCGAGACGATATATCCGAATACCGTATTCTGAGTGACGGGCAACCCATCCTAGATTTTTAGGAACCCCGGTTGGATCAGCTTCGCATAAATGTCTGACCCCAGCATGAGGGAGATGCATGCATGATTCGACCATGACGCCGTCCTCCAAGGTCGTTGAGCCCGTGTCCAGCACGACGATGGCTGTCGGCAGGATGTGACAGCCTTCTGATGCGGGCACTTTGCCACCGACGGATACGCGCCATCGGCGGGTCGCTTCGGAGCGAAGCGGTGGTTCGCTCCACACTTCTGGCATCCCTCTTGGCTGCGACAGTCTTCTTCTGAGTGCTAATGGGCGAGGCAGTTCGAACAGTACCTACTAATAAGTACTGCTCGAAGGCCCTTTTAGCGCTCAGTTTGTGGCACCTCTTTCAGCTCCAAAGATAGCAGAAACGATTCTGCCGAGCCGCCATTCGTTCGATGGGAGATTGTCCTTCATAACGACTACCATATCGTTGACTTGGAGATTCCTGGACGGAAATTTATACTTATTGCGTTTGTGGAGCTCTTTATGTCTTTCCACCGTCTGATTTTGCTGATTTTAAGCCTTGAGATCGTGCCATCGATCTAATATCAACTTGGCGTCGCCCTTTATCTCCGGCTCAGCCGTGTAAAGCTACGGCCCTCCAATAAAAAATTGGCCTGATGTGAGGGCCAGCAAACCTGAGGGATCTTCGGACATCGTTTGAGAGGGGTCCTCGCGAGAAGCATCGCCAGCTCCTCAAACGTGTACTTGTGGGCGGACGTAGATTAAAAAAAAATGGGGTTTGAAACTCTTCACTCCCGCTTCCTACCCGCCATATGTGGAGTCCCGGGTGGGATGAACCGCCACATGAGTCCTTGACGGTTATATACATCAGTCACCGACTCTTTGATGGCCCCCACAAAGGTCTTGCCATTATCGGAATGGACCCACTGAGGGCAACCGCGCCTCACTACGAAACGGGCAAAGGCCGCTAGAAATTTCTGGGTTGTAAGATTGGAGGTGGGTTTCAAATGGAACGTCTTCGTGGAAAAACACACAAAAATATTCCTTCGGTATGAGACCCGTTCTCCCCGTGTAATTTTCCATTTCGAAAGGGCCGCCATGGAAGGGACACTGACACTTTTTGGCGGTTTGTAGGCATTAGAGTGGGCGTGGCAAAAAGTTTTTTGGCCAATCGATATTAATTAACAAGACTTGTGTTGCGTCTATGTCTCTGGACACATCTTAATCACTTGTTTTTTCTTAGACTAAAAAATTAGTTTATTAAATATTATTAAATGTACGTTTTTTGGATTCGCAAAGATATGTTCTCCGTTCTGAAATTATAAACTAGAACCATTTTTGGTATTATAGAAGAACTGTATAATGTAACCCTATACAGAAAACTCAAACTAAATATCTCTCTCCGTTTTGGAGTTATTAATTTTGGATACAAAAAGGTATCATTAAGCTTAGCGAATGGTCAGTAAGACGCCGTAGCCTAGCCGCATTTTTAAAAAATATTTAGATTTTTTTGTCTTATTAATTTGGTTGCACTTTGTTTTTGGATACTCCCAATCTTACGCCCAAAAATTGTGCAATTTCTGGCTTGCACTAATTCTAGCTTCGCACGTAGCGAACGTGAATTTGAATTGACACCGCCTAGATCCATAAATCTAGGGAGAGTATAGAAAGCAGTTGTCCAAACTACCAGTTATTTCTTTGAGTATGTCTTGGTTCTACTAATTTAGAGGAAGACGTGCCTAGCATAAAGTAGAGCTTACAGAGGAAACTTTAAATGTTTCCGTTTTTATTGGTACATTCTATCTCTAGATTGAACTGATATCGTTGTTTTTATTCAATAATAGTTATGTCAGCTAACCTTTACCAATTAAGGGCAGGGATTAATTCCTTTTTGTTTTAACTTTAAAAAATCTGTTTATGTCAGCTATTATGGGCTGTGGATTAAACAGAAAATTACAAGACTAATACAAAAATGAAAAAATATCAAAACATTTTTTAAAAGTGTGGGCGTGGCAGTTTTGGGCGGTTTGTGGGCGTGGCAACATGAATTGACAAACTTGCTTTCAACTTTCTAGCTTTTGTAGTTCCTGAGATCACAGCGTTCATACGGACGGACAGACAGACGGACATGGTCATATCGACTCGGCTATTGGTCCTGATCAAGAATATGTATACTTTATATGGTCGGAAACGCTTTCTTTTGCCTGTTACATACTTTTCAACGAATCTAGTATACCCTTTTACTCTACGAGTAGCGGGTATAAATATCAAAACATTTTTCAAAAGTGTTGGTGTGCCAGTTTTGGGCGGTTTGTGGGCGTTATGGTGGTAGAAATTTATAAGAATAATATAAAACTTTAAAAATATCAATGCATTGTCGCGGCCATATACAATTCGTCTTCTACAAATGTTGTATCCATACTGGTATCTTTTTTCTGATGGGCTTAAGAAATACATATTACATATAAACTGACAAGGCCCGGGAAAGTTTATGAAAGGCAGGAAAGCTTCTGACTTGCTTGCACTTTTCCTAATGGATATGCACACATTAAATGAATTAATATAGGCACTTACACCTGGCATTAGTCCAGGTCATAAATGGTAATACCTTACTCTCTCAATCGTCTTGTGAATACAACAGTTAGACTAGCTCCACTGGCTAGTCGGGAACTTAGGTCGATATTGGACATTAGCCACTTCAAGGATGCATGATCGGTTACAGTTTGATATAGAGAGTGCGAGAGATGTACCGCAGCTTCTCTGCGTAGATAAGAAACGATCTAATTGCACAAATGAGGTGCCTTAGATAAAAATTGTGTGTTTTTAGGACGGAATGCTTACAATAAATAATTTATGCTTTGCTGGCGACTCCGAGACCCGACATACTCCCCTCTTTGGATGCGTGGCTTTTAACAGCATCCATACAGGGTACAGATGCAGCTTACTCTCTGCTTGCTTCGGTCCTGCTACTTTTTTTTGCAGGAAAGTTTAGGCGACTCCATCTCTTCTCAACGACTCTCATGTGTGGCAACCATTCGTCGTTAGCAAGGACCAAAACATCTGCTGCATGTGGGCGATGCGCTAAAAGACATCCACATTTGGTTCGATTAACGATGAGGAAGCTAAATCATCGATTACAGCCGGGCTTTCTGACATTAATACGAAGGTCAGAACTAATTTAAGCAACATATTCCTATACACAACAAAAATAGTTGCATTGTCGGACCAAATTTGTCGTGGCCTCCTCCAAAGGTTCCTGAACGGTATTTTACTAATACGGTGCGGTAGTTAGGAGCACATCTTTACTCAGATTTGCGTTGTTTTTGAAATCTCTAACAATAATAAATTATGGGCCCAGAAACATTACAGAAGGCACAGGTCGAAGGGTTACGATTAGTGGTAAGAAAGATAACTATACATATTAGATTTTAGATTACTTCCTATCTGGTTGCCTGTCGTATATCTTAGTCTAATCTATAGTTCTGCATCGCTGCTCCGAAAACGGTGGGAACCCAACGTCGTAATTAAACTTTTTAAGGCTGGGTTCGCCAAACCCTCCTATAACTTTGACTCGCCGGATCCAGCTTTTGAAGAAGTACTTGGACCATGATGCATCTAACGATTTGTTCCGTTGAGCCCATTCCATTTAGAGCGCGAATATGAGCGGTAAATTTATCTAACAGTTCACGAAGCACTACTCTGCACGGCCTTGGAATCTTGGCCTCAGAATCTCAGTAATGTGTGCCCTATCTGCCATATCTACTATGTCTAGTTCTTCGAGCTCGTGGAGAATTTTTCTAAATGATTGCTGGAGCTCATTGATCAGCTTCAACCACATAAAACCTTCATAAAGAAAAAACTGTTTTAAAGAAATTGTTGCCAAGCTTGATAAGGAAAACTTGTAGGCGTTCTGTATTTTGCATTCTATTTTTAATAGCGCTTTAGAAATGACACCCTGC
This sequence comes from Drosophila yakuba, assembly GCF_016746365.2. NCBI lineage: Eukaryota > Metazoa > Arthropoda > Insecta > Diptera > Drosophilidae > Drosophila > Drosophila yakuba. Next base: position 26,780,846 of record NC_052527.2, on the reverse strand, counting down.
TTACAACATCGGTAACGTTTGCAGAATTTTTAGCATCCAAGAAAACTGCAAAAACAAGAAACAGAACATTATCTCAAAATTTGATGTTACCAGAAAGAGCAAAGAAGCGAAAGAAAATTAGCGACAGAAGTCCGATACTTGTCTATGTACGCACCCAAAAGTAACTTCGATTATATGAAATTATAAGTTTAATACAGATTTGATTGCAGCTACAATCACAACAACTGGAACGGTATCAAAAGCTCGCTCAATATCGTCGTCAACAGCACCCCCTCTCACCGAGTCGGCGACCAAAACAAAAACTATAGAGCTACACGGTTCTGCTCCGTTATCAGCAAAGTAGGGATGTCGTGATATTAAAAAAATATCGTATCGATGATATTTTTTTTATCAAAACAAAATGATGATAATATTTAAAATATCACAAAAAAATATCGATATATATGATATTTCTGATATTTTTTTTTTCAAATAAAATTTTATTTCCCCTCAATAAAAATATAAAAGTTTCTTATTAACTTAATTTTCATATTTTCATTTAATCTTAATATATCATAACTTAAATTAATGTATTTCTAACACAGATAATAATAATAATACGGATATAATACAGATAATAATAAATTCTCAGTGAAATTTTGAGCTTCTGAAATTTGAACATACGCACACATACATACACCATATGACATACCTTCTTTTTCGCACATTTTACGAAAACATCTTTATGTTTATTTTTAAGGTGCGAGGACATGTTTGAAGTGTTTCCACAGGTTTTTATTATTCTTTTGAACAATTTGCATTTTGCAGTCCCGTTTTTTATTTCTATATAATTTGATTTGATATTTATTCGTATGGTTGGTTTCGCGTCGAAATCAAAGTGAGCAAAGAGAAAATATCAAAAAATATCCAAAAAAAATATTGCAATACCGATATTTGGGCAAATAAAATATCACGATATAAATATATCATTTTCAGAAAAAACAAGAGAGAACGCTATAGTCGAGTTCCCCGACTATCTGATACCCGTTACTCAGCTAGTGTATGTGCGAAGGCCAGTTTTTGGCGGTTTGTGGGCGTTAGAGTGGGCGTGGCAAAAAGTTTTTTTGCAAATCGATAGAAATTTACAAGACCAATACAAAAATGAAAAAATATTAAAACATTTTTCAAAAGTGTGGGCGTAGCAGTTTTGGGCGGTTTGTGGGCGTTAGAGTAGGCGTGGCAAAAAGTTTTTTTGCAAATGGATAGAAATTTACAAGACCAATACAAAAATGAAAAAATATTAAAACATTTTTCAAAAGTGTGGGCATGGCAGTTTTGGGCGGTTTGTGGGCGTTAGAGTGGGCGTGGCAGCATGATTCGACAAACTTGCGCTGCGTCTATGTCCCTGGAGTCTGTATGCCTAATCTCAACTTTCTAGCTTTTGTAGTTCCTGAGATCTCGACGTTCATACGGACAGACGGACAGACAGACGGACGGACAGACGGACATGGCCAGATCGACTCGGCTACTGATCCTGATCAAGAATATATATACTTTATATGGTCGGAAACGCTTCCTTCTGCCTGTTACATACTTTTCAACGAATCTAGTATACCCTTTTACTCTACGAGTAACGGGTATAATGAGCAATTTCATACCTGGCCACTTTTTATAAATGCGTAAAATACAAATAATAAGTGTATCCGCAAAATGTACCTAAATAAAATAAAAACATTAGTTAAATTACGAGTGAGGATTTGGCAAGCCTTATAGTGACTGCGCTCAAGATCAAGCCAATACTCCAAATATCGATTTGGATAGTCCGAGTACAAGTTCTGTGGCACATCGAAGTAGCGTCCCTGTTAGTATGAGAATACACGAATGCATATATAAACTACAAAATGTCAAAACAAGGTCAGCAAACTGCATAACCAATGGAAATTGAACTTACAGATGTGAATTTTTAAGCACAGACCTCAGGCAGTTACCGCACATAAAAACAAGAGAGAACGCTATAGTCGAGTTCCCCGACTATCTGATACCCGTAACTCAGTGAAAGTGCGAAGGACTGTCAACACTGACAGTTATTGGCGGTTTGTGGGCGTTAGAGTTGACGTGGCAAAATGTTTTTTGGCAAATCGATAGAAATTTACAAGACTAATACTAAAATGAAAAAAATTAAAACATTTTTCAAAAGTGTAGGAGTGGCAGCTTTGGGCGGTTTGTGGGCGTGGCAAAAAGTTGACAAGTCGATAGCCATTTATAACAAAACAAAAATGAAAAAATATTAAAACATTTTTAAAGCAGCATGATTTGACAAACTTGCGCTGCGTCTATGTCCCTGGAGTCTGTATGCTTAATCTCAACTTTCTAGCTTTTGTAGTTCCTGAGATCTCGACGTTCATACGGACAGACAGACGGACGGACAGACTGACAGACGGATGGACAGACGGAAATGGCCAAATCGGCTATTGATCCTGATCAAGAATGTATATACTTTATATGGTTGGAAACTCTTTCTTCTGCCTGTTACTCACTTTTCAACAAATCTAGTATACCCTTTTACTCCACGAGTAACGGGTATAATAAAGGTCAATTTAAATCACTCTTATTTTTTTAGATACGGGGGCAGAATTTAGTGTAAAATATACAAACCTATGCCACCCAAATTGGAAAAAAGAAGCGAATGTTAGTATTATAGCTATGGGCAATTTAATTAAAATTAATACATTGTGTGGACTCCCAAGTTTTAATGAGTTCAACATCAAGAATTACTTTTGCGAACTTTTAGATAATGATATTTATTCACGTTTCGGTGGCCTAATAGGCGGAGATAAATAAAAGAGAATTAAAACTGAATGACACAATGCTAAAACTCTATATACATAACTGTTTTCCGTACGTAAGAATGGCCATCAGTTGACTATTAAAAACTCAATAGTAAAACAACTGAAGATAAATTTCCTATTTCATATATCGTCGATATATTTGACAAACTGTCAGGATGCAAAATTTTGTCGATCCTAGATTTGGCAAAGGGATTTTATCAAATCGAAATTAATGAAAACGATAATCCGAAGACTGTCTTTTCTACAGCAACCGCCCATTGCGAATTCTTTCGAATGCCGTTTGGGCTCCAAAACGTCCCTGCAATCTTTAAAATCTTTCTGAACTATTTATTAAGTCCATATATATATTTTTTCTGTCATGTATATATGGATAATATTCCTATTTTTTCTAAAAGTATAGAAGAACATGTCGAGCATCTTAGGACAATTCTTAATTGCTTAGAGTTTTTAGGAAACAAAATAAATTCAGCCGGTTTAAAACCAAATAAAAACAAGAAAGAACGCTATAGTCGAGTTCCCCGACTATCTGATACCCGTTACTAAGCTAGTTGAAGTGCACAGAGAAATTTCAACACTGACCGTTTTTGCCGGTTTGTAGGCGTTAAAGTGGGTAATTTACAAGACTAACAAAAATGTGAACAAATATCGAAAAAATTTTCAAAAGTGTGAGCGTGACAGTTTTGGTAAGTTTGTGGGCGTGGCAAAAAGTTTTTCTGCAGATCGATAGAAATTTACAATACTAATAAAAAAAATCAAATTATTTTTTAAAAGTGTGGGCGTGACAGTTTTGGGCGGTTTGGTGGCGTCTATTTCTCTGGAGTTTGTATGCTTCGTCTCAACTTTCTACCTTTTATAGTTCCTAAGATCTCGACGTTCATACGGACGGACGGACAAGGCCAGATCGACTCGGCTATTGATCCTGATCAAGAATAAATATACTTTATATGGTCGGAAACGGTTCCTTCTGCCTGTTACATACTTTTCAACAAATCTAGTATACCCCTTCACTCTACGAGTAACGGGAATAATTAAAGAGGTGGAAAATTAAATTAAATTAATTAATTAAGATACTTAAGCTAATGGAGAAAAAACGTTAGAACTTGACAAAGACCCTACAAAGGTGCAAACTAATTCATCAGAAATTGAACTGCTGCATTTGTTTAATAAAAAAGTTGATGAATTGCAAACAATTCATAGTGCCGAATCGGATAATAATGATTTCATTAGAATGTATTCAAAATACAATTAGTCATTATAGAATCAACTGTCAAATCACATACGAAATATCCCATACAATTAAAACGAATGACTATGATAAAAATATGTTAAAATTTATGAAAGAAGTTCTACCACATTGAGTTTAATAAGCAGTGTATTTTAAAAAAGATAATTTATACAAAAAGTTTTAAGATATTTATTGACATTACTCTGTTAACAATAAGAACTTAATAATATTGAATTACTATTAAAAGCGTTGCAGTTTTGGGCGGCTTGTGGGCGTTAGAGTGGGTGTGGCAACATGAATCGACAAACTTGCGCTGCTTCTATGTCTCTGGATTCTGTATATCTGCTTAATCTCAACTTTCTAGCTTTTGTAGTTCCTGATAGTCCCGGATAGTTCCTGGTAGTTTCGGATAGACGGACGGACAGATTGACGGAAAGACGGACGGACAGACGGACATGGCCAGATCGACTCGGCTATTGATCCTGATCAAGAATATGTATACTTTATATGGTCGGAAACGCTTCCTTCTGCCTGTTACATACTTTTTAACGAATCTAGTATACCCTATTACCAAAGACGTTATAATAACAAGATGCGTAACGGCCATACATTGGTTTTGCACTATGCAGCCACTTTTTTGGTGACGACCAAAATTGCTCTCTTTGCGCTCGCCTAAAATAGAGAGCGTTAAAATCTAAAAATAGAATTGTCTTGCTTGTAGGAGTAAAAACAATAAAGGAGATCGTGTGCATGTGTACGTGCTTATGCTAGAAGACGATTTTAGGGCCGAAATCAATTTTGATTTAAGAAACAAATTTGATTAATGTTTTGGTCAATTTCGATTCGTAACTCTTATGGTTTGAAAAAAGTTTTTATACCCGTTACTCGTAGAGCATTTCTTACCCCACCCATAATAAAATAAATATTTCATAAAAATAAATCATAATCTAAAATATTATTTATAAAATAAATAAAACAAGAGAGAACGCTATAGTCGAGTTCCCCGACTATCTGATACCCGTTACTCAGCTAGTGTAAGGGAGAAGGAGAGTCTTAAACACAGTTTTTGGCGGTTTTTAGGCGTTATAGTGGGCGTGGCAGAAAGTTTTTTGGCAAATCGATAGAAATTTACAAGACTAATATAAAAATTAAAAAATATCAAAACATTTTTCAAAAGTGTGGGAGTAGCAGCTTTGGGCGGTTTGTGGGCGTTAGAGTGGGCGTGGCAAAAAGTTTTTTGGCAAATCGATAGAAATTTATAAGACCAATACAAAAATGAAAAAATTTCAAAACATTTTTTAAAAGTGTGGGCGTAGCAGCTTTGGGCGGTTTGGGGGCGTTAGAGTGGGCGTGGCAAAAGGTTTTTTGACAAATCGATAGAAATTTACAAGACCAATACAAAAATGAAAAAATATCAAAACATTTTTCAAAAGTGTGGGCGTGGCAGATTTGGGCGGTTTGTGGGCGTTAGAGTGGGCGTGGCAACATGAATCGACAAACTTGCGCTGCGTCTATGTCTCTGGAGTCTGTATGCTTAATCTCAACTTTCTAGCTTTTGTAGTTCCTGAGATCACAGCGTTCATACGGACGGACAGACAGACGGACAGACGGACATGGTCATATCGACTCGGCTATTGGTCCTGATCAAGAATATATATACTTTATATGGTCGGAAACCCTTCCTTCTGCCTGTTACATACTTTTCAACGAATCTAGTATACCCTTTTACTCTACGAGTAACGGGTATAAATATGGAAACTTTTTATTGCAACTTATTATTGATGCACGAAGTGCGGACATAAGCACCGAAGAATCATTGTCGTCTTATATTTTTCACACGTCGCACGCTGAATACTCTAATGAAAACTATTCTAATATAAAATCATATTTGAAAATTACTATGCATATTATTATGTACATAGATTGTGCTATTATTATTTCTATGTTAAATTTAAATAATTGTTATGTGAAGGCAATGCAAAACTAGAGTTTTTAAGTGGTTTAAGTGGTTTAAGTGGTTAATTTATAAAAAATAATATAGATTTAAAGTCTAAGAACTTCTAAAATGAAGGGCATGTTTTGTCATTTTTACAATGCATGTGCATACGTGGTCAGCTGTCGCTGTATGCGTACAAGAGAGCTGCTGGCTCTAGAGCTCTCCGCTCTCTGGCTTTTGAACAAAATTTCGAGAAAGCCTGGAGCCACTTGAAAAGCCACCACGAAAAAATCGTGTGCAAAAAAATCGTATGGCGTTACGCATCTTGTTATTCTAATGTCTTTGCCATTACTCTATTAGTAACGGGTATAAAAAATTTACAAAGACCAAGTAAAGAGGAAATACAAATTTCAAAATCTATAATTAAGATAAAATCAATACTACTTTCAAAATTTTAATGCTATCCTTAAGCTGTTATTGATTGTTTAATACTGGCTCCGGGGAAGTCAAGTTAGGACTACGCGCGTATGTAAATACTCCATTCGCGCTATTATCTTCACAGAGAGTAAGCTCATAAACTTATAAGATAACAGAAGGCAGTATCTTTTGGATCGCAGATACTATACTCAATCAATGTATACTAACCTTCAATAAAGTATACTAGTAGCATAGTCAAACTGAATCGATTATTTCTATTGGCTATTAATGTGGACTACCCAAGAGAGTAGATCAACAATAATACCTTTAACTATAAATTAGATTTCGTTTATTTTGACCGAACTATCAGATACCCCTTACTTAGCTAGGGGAAGTGCAAACGAAACCTTTTAACATTTTCTGGAATATTGGTAGAAATTGGGAGTTTTGTGCGGTTTGTATATACATAGTTTTATAGTTCCTGAGATCTCCAAGTTCATACGGACGGACAGACGTCCAGATGAAACAGACTATTAATCCTGATCAAGAATATATTTGCTTTATATAGTTGGAAACGCTTCTTTCTTCCTGTTACATACTTTTCAACGAATATAGTACTTATAATTATGTCTCCAGTATAAGGACATGTCTTGCCATTTGGACTTACAATCCGATCTAAATTGCTTTCAAACCTGGTGCCGTGATAACGTATTAAACTTAAATGGCTCTAAGTGTAAAGTTATGACCTTTTTGTCGTGCCAACCCAATGCACGCGACTTACACATGTTGATGATCTTGGTGTTCCTCTGGACCCTAAACTTACATTTTCAGATCATATTTTGTCTATTGTCAATAAGGCCAGGAGTGTGCTTGGTTTTATAAAACGGTGGTCAAAGAATTTGATGATCCTTACATGACCAAAACCTTATTTATATCTCTAGTCCGTCCAATCCTCAAGTATGGATCACCTGTTTGGAGTCCATAATATGAAGTTTACTCAGACGGAATTGAATCAGTTCAAAAGAACTTCTTACTTTTTGCCTTACGACGTCTTAATTGGGATGCAAACCTTATATTACCTCCTTATTCAAGTAGACTAATATTAATTAACTTACCCTCCTTAGCTAACCGTAGAACGATGCTTGGAACAGTCTTTATTTTTAATCTTATTCGTGGTGAACTTGATAGCCCCGACTTGGTTAGTCGGCTAAACTTCACTGTTTCAAGCAGATTTACTAGCAATTACGTACCGTTAATTTTAAATCAATGTAAATGTAGTTATGAGTTGCATGATCCCTACAGAGTATTATGTTCTGACTATTATAGATTCTATCCTATTATCTCTAATTCTGACTCTCTGCCGTTTTTAAAGCGATCAATACTAACGTATTTAACAAATTCATAGATCTTACTAGTATACATATATTTCTTCGTTGTTTACTGTCTTCTATATCGCGTCTAACTTCCCGCGATTCGAGCCGTACGATACAGGGCAGCGCCCCTCGGTCGGTTGGACGGGAGGTGTGGCCGAAGGACTCGCGCGTTAAAAAAAAAAAAAAAAAAACTACGTAACAATTAAAGTCTTGTTCGAATCGGTACGACCCATTTTATTGTTGCAATCTTAGCTACCGACGGTATGGCCGGAGCTTCGAGCTGCATCTGGTCATCAACCAGTATTTACAGATGTCCGGCCATCGTTCACGACCTTAAACGGAGCTTGCGCTTTTACCAAGGATGTGGATACGACTCACAGGACAGCATGGATCCATCAATGCTCGGGCGTCAAGGCGATGAGGGTAGAGTTAGGGTCCCATGGAAGTGCACCAGGGTGTAATCGCTTCTCTTGGCGACTTGGCTTTTCTGGCTTTTTTCGCACAGGACGGGCAATTGTGAAACAGTTCACAACTTAAACGGTATAGTGGCGCAACCATACATCTGCAGTCAAGCTAAAAGCAGTGCCCACAAACTTTTTTTAAGCAACGCAAAAAAAAAAACATCATAAACCACGTTTAATCATCTTTTTGATTATCACTGGAACTCAACTAATATAAGATGGTATTAATAAAAATACAAAGGTTAATTTAATACATTTTCAGAAAAAACAAGCCAGAACGCTGTAGTTGAGTTCAACGACTATCAGATACCCGTTACTTCGCTAGACTTTGCGTTCTCTCTGGTTTTTTGTTGTTTTTTATGTGTATATGTGTACACTATGTGTGCATTAAATACGTATTTATGTATTGCCTCTTTTAAATTTAAAACTTATACAATACATTTGTAGGCAATATTTAGTACAATAATGTGCTTACACTACATTTTTATACCCGGTACTCGTATAGTAAAAGGGTATACTAGATTCGTTGAAAAGTATGTAACAGGCAGAAGGAAGCGTTTCCGACCATATAAAGTATATAACAAGATAGAACGCTATATTCGAGTTTCCCCGACTATATGATACCCGTTACTCAGTTAGTGAAAGTGCGAAGGAGAGTCTTCAACACTGACAGTTTTAGGCGGTTTGTGGGCGAGGCAAAAAGTTTTTCATCAGATCGATGGAAATTTACATTACTTACATTATTTACAAATGAAAAACGAGAGAGAACCCTATAGTCGAGTTTCCCGACTATCTGATACCCATAACTCAGCTATTGGTAGTGCGAAGGAGAGTCTTCAACACTGACAGTTTTGGGCGTTTTGTGGGCGTTAGAGTGGGTGTGGAAAAACGAAAGAAATTTACAAGACTAATGCAGAAATGAAAAAATATCAACACATTTTTCAAAATTGTGGGCGTGGCAGCTTAGGGCGGTTTGCGACAAAGAAAATGCAAGTCGACAAAAAACGCGTCTCCGATGACCAGGTCATCGGCCGCAATAGATGGCAGAAAGAAAAGAAAACCCACACCAGTTCCGGGCACACTTCACCGATGGGGTATTGACTCCCAAAATACGGGAAAGTTAGAAATATGATTCCTAGGTGGGAACACTTGGCACAGAAGACCAATAGATCAGAAAAAGCTCTATGCCAGTATAAAACAAGAGAGAACGCTATAGTCGAGTTCCCCGACTATCTTATACCCGTTACTCAGCTAGTGAGTAACTGTCAACACTGACAGTTTTTGGAGGTTTGTGGGCGTTAGAGTGGGCGAAGTTTACAAGACTAATACAAAAATGAAAAAATATCAAAACATTTTTCAAAAGTGTGGGCGTGGCAGCTTTGGGCGGTTTGTGGGCGTTAGTGGGGGCGTGGCAAAAAAATTTTTGGGATACCGATAGAAATGGGCAAAACAAATAGAGAAATGAAAAAATATCACAACGTTTTTCAAAACTGTGGGCGTCGTAGCTCTGGGCGGTTTGTGGGCGTTAGAGTGGGCGTGGCAACATGAATCGACAAACTTGCGCTGCGTCTATGTCCCTGGAGTCTGTATACTTAATCTCAACTTTTTAGCTTTTGTAGTTCCTGAGATCTCGACGTTCATACGGACAGACGGACAGACAGACGGACGGACAGACGGACATGGCCAGATCGACTCGGCTACTGATCCTGATCAAGAATATATATACTTTATATGGTCGGAAACGCTTCCTTCTGCCTGTTACATACTTTTCAACGAATCTAGTATACCCTTTTACTCTACGAGTAACGGGTATAAAAACCGTGGCCTACAGATAAAATAGTCAGTCAGTACCCGGGTAAACACCCTTAGTCAATACCCGGTTAATCATCCGTACGTCAATACCCGGACGGGAAGACTCAAGCTCCAGTCGAGAACAAAAATCTCGAGGAGCAAGCCCGCTATAAAACCTTAAAATAACAGGACCCACTCTGGAAGAATCCAGGACTAACAAGGAACACACTTTCAAGGAAGACCATAGTTCCACAAAAAACGGCAAGGAGTCTAAAGCCTCCGGCAACACAGCAAATGTGATCAACTCCGTGGGGTTGCTGCTTTATTGATCTGCCTGGCTATATTAAAACTAGTTAAAATGTACAAGAGATCCGTACAGCAGAGGAAGATCACTACCATACACTGGACAGGATTGCATCCAGTGTCCCACAAAGTGCTTAATTAAAAATACTAACAGCAAAACAATTAAAAATAAAAGAGCAAGTGAACCGGTGCATGGCCGTTAATGTGAGCATCAGCAAAAACAAACAACAGCAAGTGCTCACTCCAAGTAACCTGAGAGACGAATAGCAGCCACAAAAGAAAAGAAACCCACTTACTTACTTACCCACTTCACTTAGTTTATTTTTTGTTTGTTTGTTTGTTTGTATCTTATTATTGTTCGGTTACAATAAAGTTATGTATGTATAACTCCATCACTATATATATATATATATATAGCAACACCCAGGATCCAACGCGTCGAGATCTCATCGCTCCGGGTTAAAGTGCGGTAAGTTTTTACACCATTAGTAAATATAAGTATGTCGCAGATCATTTGAATTTAACGACATTTTTAGCAATTGCGTCTTTCTGGTTGGCACGCGCCATGCAGGCGTCTTTTCTATTCTTTACGGCAGACAACCGTTAGAGTTTCTGCCGAACGTAGTCTGGTCGCGAATATGACCGGGGGGAAGTAGAAGTCTGCACGAAAACGAGAAGCATACAGAAATATGCAGTGTGCATTAGTATTGGTGTATGCGGACGGGAATAAGTCTCCAAAATGTGTTGGTATGGCATGTAGAGTTAAGAACTACGCAAAATTCTGATTTTGTAAAAAGAGAATTGGGTCAGTCAGTTTTCGATCATTACGCATAACAGACATGCCTCGCTCACGCGTCAGAAAACGTTGCGCAGACAACGAGAGTGGTGAAGGAGAAGAAGGGCTTCCTGATAACTCATCGACATCAGAAGTGGGATCGCCTATACCTACTTTGAACAATGAAAATAGTTTGCTGGCAATTTTGGAGTCGCAAAATCGAAATTTTTCTGAACTTCTGAAACAAGTGCAACACTCACAAAGAGAGCCAAAAGAATCGTTTGCTGTGGTATTGCCCAGGTTTAATCCTGTACGTGCGGGATCAGACGCGCAATCCTGGTGTTCAACGGTGGACTACATCTTGTCTGAAAACCAACTGGAAGGCAGCGGTCTTGTGATGACCCTCAGCAAATCACTGGAAGGAAGCACGTCTCATAGGCTGTCACAAACATACTTTCCTGGTATATCATGGACACAGTTCCGAGAATTGTTTCTGCAACATTTTGCGGGAACTGAAACATTAGAGGCAGCAGTTATGAATCTGCTAAATGGACGCCCCGCGGAAGGCGAGTGCCTTTTGTTATATGGAAGCCGAATGGTTACTTCGCTTATGGCCAAATGGAAAACGCTGAGTATGGAGCAAATCGCAGTGTCCATTACACTGGCGCATGCAGCTGGAATTGACAGGCGTTTGCGGCGTTTAGTTTTCACTTCCGACATCAACACTCGGAACGAGCTACATCAAGAACTGAAGGCCTATTCATTTGACGCCAAACCGAGCCACCTTTCAAACGATGGTACATCAGAGCCGCCAGGAAAACGAGCTAAGCCCCACTTCAAGTGTCACAACTGCGGAAAGCCTGGTCACAAAAAGGTGGACTGTCGATCAAAAACAATCGCAGTGCACGTCCAGCAACCAGGCAAGCAACCTTCAGGGAAAGACCGGTCTACTTTGACTTGTTTCAATTGCGGAAAAGCTGGACACATCTCTACAGTATTTCCTAACGTTTTCACAATCTGGTGAGTCGTTCCAATTTTGTTTTGATTCTGGAGCTGAGTGTTGACTCATCAAGGAGGCTACTTCGCAGAGACTATCTGAATCCAGAATGGGCAACGTAGTTATTTTAAGGGGTCTTGGTAGCAATACTATTTATAGCACCTTGCAGATATTGGCCAATGTTTTGATTTGTGAACGTTCATATGATATATTGTTTCATGTAGTGTTAGACAATTATATTAAGTATGACGCTCTGATTGGTCGAGATATTTTGAGCCAGGAAGTCGGTGTGACAACAACATCAAAATCTCTTACTATGTTTAATGAAAAATCTATATTGGCTGTTGAAGTTTCCGAAAAGAATCCTGATTTGGCTAGTGTTGACACCGATCTGCATGGACCAGATAGAGACCAATTGTTGTCAATAACACAAGAATATTCAGGGTCATTCATAAATGGAATTCCCCAAAGCCGTGTGACTACGGGACAGTTAGAAATTCGCTTGATCGATCAAAATAAGACGGTTCAAAGGCGCCCATATAGGTTGAGTGTAGAGGAAAAGGAAAAAGGCATTTAATTCAGACCCAGTTCCTCCCCCTTTGCGAGCCCAATGTTACTTGTCCGAAAAAAAAAATGGTACTGACCGCCTCTGCGTGGATTATAGAGAGCTAAACGCAAATATCGTTTCTGACAAGTACCCTTTGCCGCTAATTTCTAATCAAATAGCTAGGCTGAGTGGTGCTAGGTTTTTCAGCTGTATAGACATGGCAAGCGGATTTCACCAGATCCCTATTCACCCGAATTCAGTCGAGCGAACGGCGTTTGTCACCCCAAAAGGCCAGTACGAATATTTGACTATGCCATTCGGGATTAAAAACGCACCTTCCGTATTCCAAAGAGCTACCTCAGGGAAATAAGTATATGTGGATGCATTTTTTTCCAAAAAAGTATACTTTCAACAAAGTGAATCCGGTCCAATTTTTTTTTTAATTTATAGGCCTTTTGAACCGCTAACAGAATATATAATAATAAGACATAGTTTAATGGAAACTTATAAATATATTTTATTGAATTTAACAAGTCTTTAGGAAATAAGTATATATGTGTATTTTTCATTTGGTTCTCTTAATCTTATTAATTGTTTCTGTATTCAATTATTGTTTTTTATTTTAGTAATTTATATGCTTTCCCTTAGCCATAAGAAGCTTATGAATGCGATTTGGCATAGAGTCTGCTAAATTTTGGAGAGTTTCATTGCTTATTAGCTCCCACTCTGCAACCAAAACGTCTTATAATTGCCTGATATTGTCAAACTGCCGTCCATTCTTATAAATTCTTGCTGAATGCGATTAATTGATTACTAACATATTATTTTTGTGTAATTAATTTATTTTCTTTAGAATACAGTCAATTAACACCAATTTACTCGATCCAAATAACACGCTGATTGACAAATGCGCACAAGCTTTTGTGTTCACATATACTTATTTCCTAAGAAAAAAAAATCGCAGCACACAATTTTTCTATAACGGTGCTACGAATTGTGAGCAAAGAAGAATTTTGCATTTGCATTGTAAGAACAGAAGGCAAGAGTAGAGTATTGCATACCAATAATAGATTAAAAGCTACGATTATAGAAGATATAGGCTCATAAACAGTAAAAATAATCATACACATATACTTATTTCCCTGAGGTATTAATCGTGCCTTAGGTGATCTTACCCATTCATATTCCATTGTTTATATGGATGACGTAATGATAATTGCACGTACAAAAGAAGAAGCTTTTGAAAGATTGCGAATAGTATTGCAAACACGTACACATGCTGGATTTTCTTTTAATATTACAAAATGTTTCCTTCTTAAGTCTTGTGTTGAATATTTTGGCTTCGAGGTAAAGGCAGGTGAGAACCGACCGAATCCGAGGAAAATTCGAGCCCTTTTGAGTTTGCCACCCCCGCAGTCCGTCACTCAGTTGAGTCAATTTATTGGGCTAGTCTCATATTTTCGACAATTTGTACCCAAGTTTTCACAACTGATGAAACCTCTTTACGGCCTTACTTCAAAGAGCAAGTCATTTTTGTGGGAATTGGAGCATGAGCAAATACGGCAAAAAGTAATATCTATTTTCACCAGAATCACGTTACCATTCATATGAATTGGAGACACTTGCTGTCTAAAATTCTATAAAACACTTTCGCCATTACTTGCATGGACGTCATTTTGTTTTTTGTATTTTGTGTTTACTGACTGCAATTCGCTTAAAGCCTTTCGTACAAAGATAGAACTGACTCCTAGAGTTCATAGGTGGTGGTCGTACTTGCAATCTTTCGAATTTGATATTCAGGTGAGCGTATGGCTCATGTTGACTTTCTGTCTCGGAATCCGGTTCCAAAAATTGTCAAGAATTCCAAAGGCGTAGCCGAAAATAATATCAATCTGACAGAAATATCCGACAACTGGTTATTGGCTGAACAGCAAAGAGACGAAGAAACTTCTTCTATTATCTCTAAATTGCGTAATGATAAATTGCCCGAGGATTTGGCCAAAACTTACGAAATACGGTCTGGAACTCTATACCGAAAAGTTCAAAGAAATGGAATGACTCGATGTCTGCCCATAATCCTAAAGCAGTTTCGGTGGTCCGCTGTCATCAACGTACACGAGTCAATTATGCATCTCGGGTGGGAGAAAACTCTTAACTCTTACGAGTTCTATTGGTTCGATAAAATGTCTAAATATGTTCGTCAATTTGTGGACAACTGTATCAAAACCTCCGTCTGGCAAAATACAATCCGAACTCCATCCCATTCCTAAAATCGACATCCCGTGGCATACGGTTCATGTGGATATTACGGGTAAGCTTAGCGGAAAAAGCGAGGAGAATGAGTATATAATTGTGTTGATAGACGCGTTTACCAAATTTGTCTACCTCTCACATACTATGAAGTTAGACACTGATAGTTGCATTAAGGCAGTGAGATCTGTTATATCGTTATTCGGTGTCCCCTCCCGACTTATCGCTGATCAAGGTCGTAGTTTTGCTAGTTCAGCATTCCGTGATTTCTGCTCAGCACAGAAAATGGATTTACATTTAATTGCCACAGGTGCTAGTCGTGCCAGTGGCCATGTGGAGCGAGTCATGAGTACTCTAAAGTCTATGCTGACCGCAGTTGAAACTGGCCCAGGATCTTGGCAGGATTCTTTAGATGAGATTCAGCTGGCTCTTAATTGCACACCCAACATAGTTACTAAAGTCCATTAGAGATACTTATTGGCAAAGAAGCAAGGCCATTTGGTCTTACACCTGTTGTAAATGAAGAAAATATTGTCGATGTTGGCTCAGTTAGAGAAATGGCAAAACATGGAAAAGAATGCCAAAATTGATAAAGCTAGATTCGATAAAAATAAAGCTACTATTGTAAGGCACAAGGTAGGAGACCTTAAAAATGAGGAACGTCTTCAGAGCAAACTAGATCCTAAGTTTAAAGGTCCATTTGTAGTGGCCGAAGTATTACCAGGAGATCGATATAAACTTAAAGAATTAAAACCAAACTTATAAATATTCTCATGAATCTCTGCGATGTATGCCTGAGAAGAGGATTACCACAGTGTTTTAAGATGAAAGCGCAGAAGACGCCAGTGATCAAGCCAGTGAGGGCTGTGATCTTGAGAATGACTAAGAATTTGTAAACCCCCGGACCTATTCCAAATGCGACTTTCTCTACCATATGGGTGCCCGAGTTATGTGGTTCGCCATTTTGTTGCCGGTAAGTTTACATTTGGTAACGGTTGGTGGTGCGAGTTAGTTGGCCAGCTTATAGACTGCGTCAACCAAAATTTTGATTTTGTAAAAAGAGAATTGGGTCAGTCAGTTTTCGATCATTACGCATAACAGACATGCCTTGCTCACGCGTCAGAAAACGTTGCGCAGACAACGAGAGTGGTGAAGGACAAGAAGGGCTTCCTGATAACTCTTCGACAAGTATATAATATTGTAACAATGGTAACCGAAAGTTGTCAGGTTTAAAGAAACTTATTTTATTGTTAGTCTCTTCTAGGCAATGTATTTCATTCATAGAGATTAAATATTTTCTGTTCGATATTGTCTTAAATAAAAATTACTTTTCAGCGGCAAGTATCCGCCTTGTTTTCGTTATGTAAAAACCAGAGCGCTCAGAGCGACGTTTGTAGTCGTAAATAGTTAACAATTTTTGTTGACGTGCGCACCTTTGCTTGGAGATAAATTATACCCAACTTATCATAATTTTTGTATGCTAGCCTTTTTATTCTTTTTTTGTATTACATGGCACTAGCCAACAATCTATTACTCAATAAAATTATGCTATATTGTAGCTACAAAAAATGAGTAGGTAAACATTTCCAGAAGGGGTGCTGACGCGAGAAGTGGAGTAGGTCAAAAACGATGACATAACGTTTGGCGGACAACCTTGACATAAGGGGATCATATTGCGCGGCCCGCGACGATCCATCAGGCGGACGCATGAAGGGGAGGGAACGTGGATGAAACATTGCCCGATTGTTTTACGATCAAGCTACAGCTTGTGGGGCAGTGAGGACTGCTGACTGACGAACGGTACGAACATTTTCAGGCACTACTAATATTTATTCTCGTTATGTTGGAGAGGTGAGGGGCTTACCAAGATCCCACGACCCAAAATCGACGAGCCTACGCTGGCATCATTATGCCTGAACATCGGATGCCCCTCCCTCGGCCTGAGTCCTTTCCCAGGACACAGGCACGAATACACCGACATAACAGAATTAGCGCCCAACGAAAGGATTTGTCATATTTGTTGAGGAAGAGTGTCATTAGTTTCAACGAAATATAGGCATGAATTCCATCTTTTAATGTCCTAATTAATTTGACTATGTAAAGAATATTGGACTTAAGTTAAGTTAGCGCACGTTTAATAATTATTTTACCATTTAGTTTAACCTAAAGTCCCCAATTCTGCAACCTAGAATACGTGTAATTGGTTTAGAATAGAGGCCTGACTTTGAGATCACTTTTGTTTATCATCCCTTTAAAATCGTAAGTCCTTTGTTTGGTCATTAGAAAAATCGGTTTGAAAAAATTCCTTAAATCAAGAATTTGGGAGATATCCTTGTTATAATATCAAGCAACTAAGTACCGATCGACGTTTTTTGTAATTAACGTAAATATAATTTGAGGGTGGCTCACGCTTCCAACGTATTAGGCCTAGTAGCCAGGTCGTTCGAGAAGGTTGAGTAATGGTAACGCAATTAGCGGTGCGTTGTGGGTGTATCGTTTATTTGACGATCTAGTACAAAGGGGGTGGGGGAACTGACCGGAAAACGTAAAATCGATGCTGCCCACTTACTAGGCTAAGGAGCCAGGTCGTTTAAGGGGCTCGACTCATTACGGCTTTCCATGACAAATTTTGGGCGGGGGACGATTTAAGTTTCTTTGGTTCACGCTGCCGGCGTACTAGGCCAAGTAGCCAGGTCGTTTGTGAGGCACGTGGCCAAGGAAAAATAAAAACTGTTGTGAATTCCGAACGTATCGGTCAAATAGCAGCAGGTTGTGGAGTACGCAAATATTGGTCAAACATCCTGATTTTCCGACGACTGGCGGGAGGGGGTTTTCGGACATACACTGTCTTAGGTGGACCAGTTCACATAGGGAACCATCGTAAAAGCTCTCTAGAAGAAGGTGGGCCAGTGCACATATGGAACTAAGTTAAAGCTTCTCTGGAAAAGATGGGTCAGTTCACATATGGAGCAATAGTAAAAGCTCCCCAGGCAAAGCGGACCAGTTCACATATGAAACCATCGTACAAGCTCACCAGGAAAAAAGAGGGCCAGTTCACGTACAGAACCTAATAAAAGTTCCCTAAGCAGTGGTAGACGGAGGTATGTTGGCCGGGTGTAACCAGGTCAGGGCAACGACCAACATCTCCGGGTAGTTGTTTTTTTTTTGGGGTCTTAAATACTGGACGAGTTTTTGACTGAGGAGAGACTTATTAATGCGTAACAGCCCCCAGCTTACCTATCTTATTTTAACAAGTTGTAGTCAGCAACGTTCAATGTTAGCTGCATACCAAGCAGAACACCAAAAACCAGTCTTAAATAGAGCAATCCAAATACGTAAATGAAGGGGGCAAAAAAAAGTGTTGTTTAAACCCTCCACCAGAAGAGTAACCCGATCGCGAACACATGAAGAGGGTCGTGCACCTCGAAGTGCAAGTGCGGGAGACACCCCCCGACTATATGAGGCACTTAATCAAGTCTTGAAAAGGACGGGAGAAAAAACTGATGGATTTAGTGAGACCAGGTAGAGATGTGGAATTGGTCGCTCAAATAAACGCTCTGAAGAAGAAAGTGGCTGAGTTACAAGCCACACAAACCTTTACCGAACAACAAAGAATGGCCCCACCACCTAGACTACCTAAAAACCCAACGGATAGCTTTCTAAGACATCAAGATACCCCGACACCAGAACAAGTATCGCAAGAATGTTTTGACAGACAGATGCATCGATTAAGGGAGCCCAGACGAACGGCCACTCCCCAGCAGATACTGGAACAATGCGTAGCAGCAGAGACAGGTCACCAAAGTCTAAAGCCTCCGACAGCACAGCAAATGTGATCAACCCCGTGGAGGTTGTCGACCACAAGCAGGAAATAGAATGCACTTCTTCTACCCATACCCTGGAATTCATCGCTGCTTTATTCATCTTCCTGATTCTTTTAAAACTAGTAAAAGAAGATGGCATGGGGCATGGGGAGCGTGTACCTGCGCCTCAAAAATCGCCATCCCAGGGATGAGGATGCTCACACCCTGAAGGCAGGCAAAGTGGAGAAGGACCTAGGAGGGAAACCATCGCGGAAGCCGCACAGGGATTTTCGCAGTCGAGACGGATGAGGAGGACGGAGACCTGACGTTGACAGTCAACCCGTCCACTGGAGATGAGCCCAGTACCTATGCCACTGATGGTGCTGCAGCTCAATTTTCATAAAAGCAAGGTCGCGTCGCCGGAACTCCTCTTTGCCCTTAAGCAAGGGTCCGCCGACATAGCTTTGGTCCAAGAGCCATGGATTGCCTCGGGCAATGCCGTCGCCGGACTAAAGTCCTCCAATTACAAACTCTTCTATACACCATCGGTAAGCAGAAACAGAGCCGCCGTACTTGTACGGAGGGGCCTGCATTATAACTTTAAGTCTCATTACAGCACGGATGACCTGGCTGCTGTGATGCTGGAGAGCGAGAGGAATCGCCTTTTGGTAGCTTCCTGCTACATGGCACACGACAGATCGGCCCCACCGGAGGAACTCAGGAGCATGGTGGAAGCCAGCCCGAACGACCAACAACTGATCGTGGGTGCAGACGCCAACGCCCATCACTGCGACAGAGGTGAGTCACTTCTAAACTTTTTACTATCAACTAACCTATGCATAGCTAACGTGAGGGAAGAGTATACCTTAGTAGGTCCCACCTCCTCGAACGTGCTAGACCTAACACTCGTAAGGGGACAAAGTTCTATGGTTTCAGAATGGAGAGTCCTTGAGAGACCATCTTTCTCAGATCATAAGTACATTCAATTCCTATGCGAATTCGACCACTCTCCCAAACCAACCTCTTTCAGAAACCCCCGGAACACTTACTGGGGGAAGTTCAAGAAGACAATCTTGACACGACTCGCGACTGGCCCGGGCCTAGTAAAATCCGCTGAAGACATAGAAAAGTCCCTAGAGATCCTCTCCGGGGAATTATTAGATGCGCTACGCGCAGCATGCCCGAGATCTAGGGACAGGAAGAGCACCAGGCCACCCTGGTGGAATGGTAATCTTTCGCTTCTACGCAATAACCTCCGAGAATTTCTCAAAATCGCCAAAGACGCGACTAATGATATAATCAATGGGAAATACAAGATCCTACTCAGGGATTACAAGAAGAAAATATACAGGGCACAACGAAGCTCGTGGAGAAACTTCTGCTCCAATATCGAGACGGCCCCGGAAACGGCTAGACGGAGGAAACTGCTATCGAAGCAGCCAACCATACAGAGTCAGATGAGGGCAGCGAAGAGGCCCTAACAGCACTAATGGATGCTCACTTCGCAGGATGTACCGAGAACTGGAGAAGAGCATCTCCCAACAGATCTAATATCCTCTGGAAGAATCCAATGGACTATAGACTGATTTGCGGGAATAAAAGCACCGGGACTAGATGGAATATTTCCAGCCATGCCACAGGTGACCAAAGAAGTGATCACCCCATGGCTACACGCTATATTCACAGCTTGCCTAAGCACGGGCTATATCCCTATCCAATGGAGGACCTCTAGGACTGTATTCCTCCCAAAAGCAGGGAAGTGCAGCCATATGAGCACCAGGCCGATTTGTCTTACCTCTTTCTTACTCAACCCGCTAAAAAAGCTGCTGGACCTATACATCCGAAATTATGCAGGACGACTACTGTCATCCAACCAGCATGCTACACGAAAGGTAAATCAGTGGAGACGGCATTAAACTCATTAGTAGCCACCACTGAGAAAGCCCTACATAACCAAAAATATGCTCTCGGAGTGTTTGTGGATATATCCTGAGCATTCAACAACGTGACCACAGACGCTATAATTGATCGCCTAAGCATTATTATCACGGGAGTCTGTCCATCGACACTCAGCTCGATTATGGAATCAACGCTCAGGGAGATATGTGAGTGGGCGAAGTTGGTAGGACTCACCATAAACGCGTACAAGACGGACCTCATTCTCTTCACCAAGAGATACAAGGTGCTGCTATGAGGCCCCCCGAAGATTAACTCATCCAGGCTAACCCCGAAGACACAAGTCAAGTACCTTGGAATTGTTTTAGACAGCAAACTGACATGGAAGCCCAATGTACTAGAGAGGGTGAAAAAGGCCACCATAGCGCCATATGCATCCAAGAAGATGCTTAGCAGCACATGGGGCCTCTCACCCGCTCTAATGCACTGGGTTTACATCTCGGTGGTGCGTCCAACTCTGATGTATGGAGTCTTAGTGTGGTGGCAGGCTATGGAAAATAAGTCATACAACAAGCTTATGGAGAGAACCCGGCGGTAGGCA
The DNA here is from genome assembly GCF_016746365.2 of Drosophila yakuba. Taxonomy (NCBI): domain Eukaryota; kingdom Metazoa; phylum Arthropoda; class Insecta; order Diptera; family Drosophilidae; genus Drosophila; species Drosophila yakuba. The sequence continues at coordinate 26,759,643 of NC_052527.2, read as the reverse complement.
CTGCTCTGCATAACAGGGGCGCTGAGGTCAACCCCCACATGAGCAGCATATCTGACAACATAGAACCAGAACGTGCCCGGATGTAAAAACTACAGCATTCATGGGACCAGACGACTGGAAAACAGGTCAGGACCATGCTCAACACCTCAATATATACACGGACGGCTCCAAGATGGAAGGAGGAGTTGGAGCGGGCATATACTGTTCAGACCCTGAAATGAGGCTGTCGTAAAAGCTACAAAGCCTATGCAGCATATTCCAGGCGGAAGGATTCGCCATAGGGAAAGCGGCAGAGCTTGCGCAGAGCTTTGACCGCCCACATGAAGCGGTCAACTTGTTCGTAGACAGTCAAGCGGCGATAAAATCCAGCGGTCAGTTCCAAAAGTGTACTGATAAGCAGGAAGGCACTAGATATTCTTAGCACGACCACGTCAGTGAGAATCTACTGGATGGTAATGAGACGGCAGACGAACTTGCAAAGGAAGGCGTTAGACTGGCGAATGAAAGATCAGAAAATGTTCCTGTCTCCCTTAGAACGCTCCAAAGCGAATTGGAAAGACGGGTTAAAAGCAGATGTAGAAGAACATCCACCACCTGCAAAATTTCAAAAAGTCATGTGCAAAGAGCGCAACGCAAAACTCAGTCACTACGTGCAGCATCTTCCAAGGAAAGACTGCAGACTGTTAGTGGGAATTCTTACAGGTTACTGCCTAGCTGCGGCACACGCAGTCGAACTGGGCATTACCGACAACGCTAAATGCCGGAAATGTGACGAATTCGAGGCGATTAAAACCTTGAAGCATCTCATTTGCAAGTGTCCGGCCCTAACAAGGGGAAGAATAAACTACCTAGGCGCTCCGGTTCTTGCATCGCTAGAAGATGCCTCCAGGAAAAAGCCAGACAAACTACTTGCCTTCGCGAAAAATACCTCGATCCTAAAAGATTCCGAAAGCCCCGAAAACATTCTATAGGTCCATAAAGAAACATTTGGACAGCTATGGGCCATATTGGCCTATGCGCGGCCCCGTTAGGGCCTTCCGAACTAACCTAACCTATTAGTAAATATAAGTATAGTTTTGTAACAATCGTAAAAGAAGGGCGTCTAGCTTAAAAAAAATTATTTTATTGTTAGCCTCTTCCAGGCAATGTATTTCATTAATAGAGATTAAATATTTTGGTTCGATATTGTTTTAAATAAAAATTACTTTTCAGCGGCAAGACGTTTGTAGTCGTGAATAGCCAAAAATTTTGGTTGACGTGCGCACCTTTGCTTGGTGATGAATTCGATACTACTCGCTAAACACAATTATAGCCAACTTATCATATTTTTTGTATGCTAGCCTTTTAATTCTTTTTTTGTATTACATGGCACTAGCCAACAATCTATTACTCAATAAAATTATGCTATTATTGTAACTACAACAAAATGAGTAGGTAAACATTTCCAGAAGGGGTGCTGACGCGAGAAGTGGAGTAGATCAAAAACGATGACATAACGTTTGACGGACAACCTTGACAAAAGGGGATCATATTGCGCGGCTCGCGAGGATCCATCAGGCATGGACGCATGAATGCAAGGGGAACGTGGCAGAAACATTGCCCGATCGTTTTACGATCAAGCTACAGCTTGTGGGGCAGTGAGGTCTGCTGACTGACGAACTAGCTTTTATAGTTTCCAAAATCACAGACAAACAGACGCGTAGTCGAAGGAAGTCAGATCGAGTCGGCTAGTATTCTCAGGATCACTTAATAGGGTTGGAAACGCTTTCTTCAACTTGTTACAAACTTTTCAACGAATAATTATACTCTTACGCTACGAGTAACGTGTATATTAATGTAATCTTTGCATCATAATAAAGGCACCGTAATACAAAAAGTAAGCAGCTTCCGGACTCCAAGCGCGTGACAACTTTTCTAACCAGAAGTAATTTGAGGGTCCCGAGTTTAGGTAAAGGCATTGTAAAAACTGTTTAAAAACCAGACAAAAAGATTATTATTAATATAATGATAAAAATAAAATAAACAAGAGAGGACGCTATAGTTGAGTTCCCCGACTATCTGATACCCGTTACTTAGCTAGTGGAAGTGCAAAAGAGAGTCTTCAACACTGACAGTTTTTGGCGGTTTGTGGGCGTTAGAGTGGGCGTGGCAAAAAGTTTTTTGGCAAATTGATAGAAATTTACAAGACTAATACAAAAATGAAAAAATATCAAAACATTTTCAAAAGTGTGGGCGTGGCAGTTTTGGGCGGTTTGTGGGCGTTAGAGTGGGCGTGGCAAAACGTTTTTTGGCAAATCGATAGAAATTTACAAGACTAATACAAAAACAAGAGAGAACGCTACAGTCGAGTTCCCCAACTATCTGATACCCGTTACTCAGCTATTGGAAGTGCGAAGGAGAGTCTTCAAAACTGACAGTTTTTGGCGGTGTGTGGGCGGTAGAGTGGGCGTGGCAGAAATTTTATTGGCAAATCGATAGAAATTTACAAGACTAATACAAAAATGAAAAAATATCAATACATTTTTCAAAAGTGTGGGCGTGGCAGTTTTGGGCGGTTAGTGGGCGTGGCAACATGAATGGACGAACTTGCGCTGCGTCTATGTCTCTGGAGCCTGTATGCCGAATCTCAACTTTCTAGTTCATACGACAGACAGACGGACGGACAGACGGACATGGCCAGATCGACTCGGCTATTGATCCTGATCAAGAATATATATACTTTATATGGTTGGAAACGCTTCCCTCTGCCTGTTACATACTTTTCAAGGAATCCATTATACCCTTTTACTCTACGAGTAACGGGTATAATGAAAAAATATCAAAAAATTTTTTAAAAGTGTGGGCGTAGCAGCTTTGGGCGGTTTGTGGGCGTTAGAGTGGGCGTGGCAAGAAGTTTTTTGGCAAATCTATAGAAATTTACAGGACCAACACAAAAATGAAAGGATATCAAATGTGTGTGCGTGGCAGTTTTGGGGGTTTGTGGGCGTGAATCGACATCGCATGAGTCGACAAACTTGCGCTGCGTCTATGTCTCGGGAGTCTGTAAGCTTAATCTCGACTCTTTAGCTTTTGTAGTTCCTGAGATCTCGACTTTCATACGGACGGACAGACGGAACGAATCTAGTATACCCTTTTACTCTACGAGTAACGGGTATAATAACAATTAAAATAAACAAAAAGAGCAAAAACGGAAACGAGGGGAATTTCTGTCGACCTCACAACCTAGGTTTCCCCCTACAACCACAATACTATTTTTCATTTCTTTTCTTTTTATTTGTATTTTCAATTTCTATTGAAGAAGAAAACTCACGGCAACTCTAGGCGGGGTGTGCTGAAAAGGAATTTGGACGAGGCACCACATGACACCACAAGGTCTAAAAATGACTCGCTTCCGCACGGTATTTTTCTAGCAAATCAGGTTTACCCGCACATTTAGGCCTTGTACGTTTTCTTTATAAGATAGTTAGTCTTTAAAGATTCACACATAAACAGCAAAGAATATGAAGTAAATTCAAGGGTGCGTTGAGTCAGTCTAAAAGCAAATGAAAAGACCCAGGAGGGACGAGAATCCGTAATTGGGAAGACAAGGTCAACGCAAAAAGACACATCGAGGACATCCGGCAGGACATAACGGGAGCGCCATGTTCAAGAACCAAGCTTTCCATTTCTTGATTTCGATATTTATTCTTATTGGAATTTCAAACAAAAGCCTATTTTGGCTTCAAGCCATACATCGAAAAAAAGGATACTTTCGAAAAGGCGAAAGTAAATATCCTTCAATTGCCACAAAGGCGTAAACGCTTTATAGATTGTAGTATAGGGAATTTTTGAATTTGTACCTAGGTAGTGGGAGTTAAAGTGTCAATCTTCTGAAAGTAAACTGTTGCAGTGTTGACGTCTCTAGTTCCGACATGCTTAATCTTTGCTTTCTAGCTTTAACAAAAGTACATAAAGATGTACTCGCAATGCTTTTGATGCTAGTCTTAAATATTAATAGGGTCGGAAACGTTTTCATTTATTTGTAACATACTTATTAACGAGTCTTGTGTACCCCTAGAACAAAAGAAAAAAAACAAAAGGTCAAATATGAGAAGTGTTAAAGTCTGGGTCGGGACAGATTAAGTAATTCTAATGTGGTTCTTTATTCTCAATCGCATGATAAAGGTTAACCATTTCAATGTTACCCTTATTATATTTTAAACTAATTGTATTTGTTCCATTTTCACGAAATTTTCATCAATAACAACTTGAATCGAGAAAAAATTTTGGCGTAACGTTCGAGAGCTCACCACAAATAAGCCGTCAAGAAAACTATGGAAGACTTTATAAATGTTTATATCAACATTGCGCTCTTTTTAAATACACTGTACAATTTGTAACAAATTTTATTGACTTATTGAACATTTCCTAAGGGTTTGAAGAAAAACACAAAAAAAATTTTATAAAGGTAATTTTGCACGTTTTATATTTTCAACCTATTTTACTTTTTAACATATCTTATTGCCCAAAATCAGTCATGTTATTTTTTATGGTAAAATCTGCTTCGAAGAAAAAAGCTGTTTTATTTGTGATCTATTTAAAAAAACTAAATGATTGTGATTTTTGTTAAAAAATATAAGGAAATCACCTTGTGAAATCGAAAATTAGCTAATTGCCAATTAAACAGACGATAGCGCAAGTCCGAAGTTCGAGAACAAGCTTTTAACCCCAAACTGTTAGAAACAAATAGGTTACGGAATGGACTAGTATGAGAGCTTTGCAAAGCCATCTGATATATTTACAAAATTACAATAAAACAAGAGAGAACGCTATAGTCGAGTTCCAAGACTATCTTATACCCGTTACTCAGCTAGTGGATGTGCGAAGAAGAAATTTCAACACTGACTGTTTTTGGAGGTTTGTGGGCGTTAGAGTGGGCTTGGCAATACGTTTTTTGGCAAATTGATAGAAGTTTACAAGACTAATACAAAAATGAAAAAATATCAAAATATTTTTCAAAAGTGTGGGCGTGGCCGTTTTAGGCGGTTTGTGGGCGTAATAGCAACATGAATCTACAAACTTGCGGTGCGTCTATGTCCCTGGAGTCTGTATACTTAATCTCAACTTTCTAGCTTTTGTAGTTCCTGAGATCTCGACGTTCATACGGACAGACGGACATGGCCAGATCGACTCGGCTATTGATCCTGATCAAGAATATATATACTTTATATGGTCGGAAACGCTTCCTTCTGCCTGTTACATACTTTTCAACGAATCCAGTATACCCTTTTACTCTACGAGTAACGGGTATAATGATATCGAGTCTGAAATCTGTGAAAATAAATTTATTAAAACTACAAAAAAGGATTCAGATGGGCGATACATTTTGTCAATTCCATTCAAGGAGGATGTCACCTTAGGAGATTCAAAGAAACAAGCCATAGCTCGTTATACGAATCTGGAGAAAAAACTACAAAGAAATGAAAAACTTAAGGTTGACTACACTAAATTATGAAAGAATACATGGATTTAGGACACATGGTTGAGGTGAATAATGAAGGCAAATATTTCTTGGGGGATTAGCTGTAATTTCTCTAAAGCCTCACGACCAAATTAAGAGTAGTTTTTGATGCTTCAGCAAAACCCACTAATAACAAAAGTTTGAACGACATAATGTGGACCACGAGTTCAAAAGGATATTTTTGACATTATTTTTAAATAGAGAAAATGGGAATTTGTTGTTTCTGCGGACATTGAAAAAATGTACCGTCAGATTAAAATAAATGAAAATGACAAAAAATATCAATATATTTTATGGAGAAATTCTCCAGAAGAAAAAATTAAAAATTATAAACGAACAACAGTCACTTATGGTACGGCATCTGCACCATACTTAGCTACTAGGGTTCTGGTGGACATAGCAGATAAATGTCAAAATAAAAATGTAAGAGAAATAATAAGAAACGATTTTTACATGGACGACCTAATGACTGGAGCCGATTCTGTAGAAGACGCCAAAAATGTTGTCAAACGAATTACAAAAAGTAGGACAAAATTTAAGAAAATGGATATCTAATAATTCAGAAATAATATCAACAGTAGAGAATACTCGGAATAACAAGGTTCTTAGTATTATTGAAAATGAGAGTGTTAAAACACTTGGACTTCAATGGAAACCAAAAAAGGATTTATTCAAGTTTAAAGTAAGCTGCGGGTCATCCAAATTGACAAACAAAAGGAAAGTACTATCAATATTATCTAAAATATATGATTCCTTAGGATGGTTGGCTCCCGTGACTATTTTAGGAAAGCTTTTCATTCAAAAACTTTGGATAAGCAAAATTGAATGGGATCAGGAATTAGCAGCAGAAGATTTTTAATACTGGAAAGCATATAAGGAAAATTTATTATATTTAGAAAATATTCGAATCCAAAGTTGGATTAATTCTAAAAATGGCATAAGTATTCAGCTACATGGATTTGCTGATGCCTTAGAAAAAGCATATGCTGCAGTAGTGTATGCTAAAGTAGGAGATGCTGGATTACGCAGGTCCTTATTATGTTAGGTGTTCAAAAAATCGCGGACAAAAAACATTTAAAGGATACGTTGCCGTATTTGTTTGTATGGCAACCAAAGCCATACATTTATAAATGGTAAGCGATCTAACTTCTGATGCATTTTTAGCTGCTCTCAGAAGGTTCATTGCAAGACGAGGGAAATGTGCCAATATATATTCAGAAAACGGAACAAATTTTGTAGGAGCTGCTAGAAAATTAGATCAAGAATTATTTTATGCAATTCAAGAAAATTTAGCAATGGCTGCGCAGCTGGAGAAGGATAGAATTGACTGGCATTTTATTCCCCCGGTAGGACCTCACTTCGGAGGTATTTGGGAAGCTGGGGTTAAGTCAATGAAATACCATTTAAAGCGTATAATTGGCGACACTAATTTGACATACGAGGAAATGTCAACCCTTTTATGTCAAATAGAAGCATGTTTAAACTCAAGACCATTACACACTATAGTTAATGAGATTGGCCAACAAGAGGTTTTAACACCAGGTCATTTTTTGATTGGAAGACCCCCTTAGAAATAGTCGAACCAATGGAAGATGAAAGAATCGGAAGTTTGGATAGGGTGAGACTTATCCAAAAAATGAGGAAAGATTTCTGGGTAAAATGGAAGAAGGAATATTTGCATACGCTCCAGCAAAGGAATAAATGGAAAAGAGAAATTCCTAATATAGAAGAAGGGCAAATAGTTTTGTTGAAGAATGAGAATTGTCATCCAGCAAGATGGCCTTTAGGAATGGTGGAAAAAGACCATAAAGGGAAGGATGATAAGGGCCGAGTGACTAAAGTAAAAATGCAGGAGGGATTTATCACCAGACCCATTACAAAAATTTGTCCTTTAGAAGGTATAAGTTCTGTCGAAAAAATAAATGAGGCTGACCCTGAGCCAAAAAGACGAACCAGAGGGACATCAGGAATGTCCAAGATTGGGATTGTCATGACAATGTTGTTGTTTATATTACGCTGTTAATTTTCTAGCGCATTACCTAAAAATTTAACACCGAAATAATCAATAGAGAATATAAATAAGACCTCAGCAATATATTTAGATCCTCTAGCAGATGTTGAAATTGTCAGTACTTCTTGAAATTTAGTGATCTATTATAAAATGGCTCCATATTTTAGCTTGATTACAAAAAGTAATGCGCTTATAAGAGGAATGAGAAAAGTTTGTGAAAGGCTTCATAACTTTAAAGTACAATGTAGTCAAGTTTTAGATAATATGCAAGATCAGTTATCGGAACTTAAAGAAAACAATAAATTGTTTATTATGCAGTCTAGATCCAGAAGCAAGCGTGCCCCGTTCGAATTTATCGGATCTTTGTATCATATTTTATTTGATATAATGGATGAGGATGACAGGGAGCAATTAGAAGAAAACAAAAAGAATTTAATAGATAATCAGAACAACCTTGATAAACTAATAAAAAAACAAGAGAGAACGCTATAGTCGAGTTCCCCGACTATCTGATACCCGTTACTCAGCTAGTGTAAGTGCGAAGGACAGTTTTTGGCGGTTTGTGGGCGTTAGAGTGGGCGTGGCCAAAAGTTTTTTGGCAAATCGATGGAAATTTACAAGACTAATACAAAAATGAAAAAATATCAAAACATTTTTCAAAAGTGTGGGCGTGGCAGCTTTGGGTGGTTTGTGGGCGTTACAGTGGGCGTGGCAAAAAGTTTTTTTGCAAATCGATAGAAATTTACAAGACCAAGACAAAAATAAAAAATATTAAAACATTTTTCAAAAATGTGGGCATGGCAGTTTTGGGCGGTTTGTGGGCGTTAGAGTGGGCGTGGCAACCTGAATCGACAAACATGCGCTGCGTCTATGTCCCTGGAGTCTGTCTACTCAATCTCAACTTTCTAGCTTTTGTAGTTCCTGAGATCTCGACCTTCATACGGACAGACGGACAGACAGACGGACGGACAGACGGACATGGCCAGATCGACTCGGCTACTGATCCTGATCAAGAATATATATACTTTATATGGTCGGAAACGCTTTCTTCTGCCTGTTACATACTTTTCAACGAATCTAGTATACCCTTTTACTCTACGAGTAACGGGTATAGCAAACATCAGTGGTTGATTCAACTACCAATTTATGAAAAAGAACCACCGAAGATGTTAACGCAAATTTTAGGTGTATGGAAATAAGAATTGAGAACATGACCGCAGTTCTTAAAGAACATTTTTATGTTTATAAGAAATCGATAAAATTCTTTTTGGTTACGAAACAGCTGCACTCATTGATAGAAGAAGACGAAAAAGTTCAAGCAGGTATTATAAGCTTTTTGATTGATATTAATCACGGTAGGCTAAATACAAATATTCTTAGGTCAAATCAGCTCAAAAAGGAAATTGCCAAAATTCAGCAGAGTCTTTCGGAGAATTTAGTAATTCCAGGAAAACGGTCAGGTACGGAACTTAAGGAGTTGTATATGTTGCTAACAGCCAGAGGTTTATTTATCGACGACAAATTAATATTTAGTGCAAAGGTGCCTCTGTTTAGTAGGCATCGATCTAAATTGTTTAGACTTATTCCGGTGCCAATACGTAATAAAGATTAGATAATAATGGTGCATTCAACTGCCGAATATTTAATTTATAATAATTATAATTTACATAATGACGAAAGGCACTCTAAATCAATTTCAAAATTGGCAACTAAATAAGAAAAAATGCAAAGGAAGTTGGCCCTGGAATTCTGCGAATGATAATGCATGTGAGATCCAGCCTCTAAAGCCAAATAGAGCGGCGAACTGTATCTATAAAACAGCAATCGACTCTACAAATTACCGGGTAGAGTTGGAGAGGAAAAGCAGTTGGTTGTTTATCGTTCCGGTAAATTCCAAAGTCCGACTGCAATGTACAGGCTCTCTAATTGAACTGCCGCAGCAAGCAGTTCTAAATATTGCACCATATTATACGGCTAGAACCGACTAGTTGCCCATCATAATATTCAATCGTCCGAAAGCGAAGAATTGTATCAATGCCTTATATAGGGGAGGTTAGTGAAGTACCTAAGATTAAATAATGAAATTAAATATATGAAGGAGCATCATCAGAAATTAAAGGACTTAGATTTCCATCAAATTTCCGGACATGCTGGATTAATTATTGCTGTTGATATAAACAATAAATGTAAGCAGGCGATATATCGAGCAGTTGGCAGCGTTCGTTGGAGAGACTAGAGTTGGCAGCACTAGAAGTGGGAAGTCGATCGAGAGCCAGCGGAAAAGAAGGACGTGTAAAAAGTTGCTATAAAGAAGCCGAGCCGAATTAATGCAGTAACCTGAAGCCGTAATCGAAAGCCGTAGCAGAAGCCGTTATCAAGTGCCAAGTCTTTAACTTATTATAAACATTCGCCGAGCTATTATTCGTTGTATTACTTAAATACCCATTAATTATCAATAAACTATAAACATATATCTACATAAAATTATTAAGAAAATATATAGACAAAAATACAGTTCACTATATCGTTGATTCGAAAAGAAAAAAATGTATTAGAGATTAAAGCAGAACTATTTCAAATAAATTAAAATTTATTAAAATTTGTTAATTTAAAAAAAGAATATATAAAAGGATTTACATAATAAATGTATGTATAGCTAGTGAAACACTGCAGCAATGCCTGATCTAAAAATAAGCAACGCCTTAGCGTTAGGATATAGATATCTGGGATAAACAACGAACTCCTGCGTGGGTTTTATCCCTTAAATAATGATGCAAGCATTTCCTTGAAGATAAGGGATATCTTGCAGTGGAAAATTCCTGCACTTGATAAAGTTTTCCACATCTGGGGAACAGACTGCGTTGGTCTAGTTAGAAATAAGATTAGAATATCTAAATTTCATGTTAGCTACCTAAGCTAGAACTTAGAAAATAAAGATTCAGTTTGAAATTATCAACTCGCAAGTAAAGTCTTCTTATTTGGAACCTTTACATTATTCTTATCGACATATGGAACCACAAAAGTTGGGCCATTGACTGCAAAAGTGTTGTCTGGTCCAACGAACCTAAGTGTGACCGTCCAATAGAAAACCATGCTGTTGGCGTAGACTCGAAAATCGTGAAATACGGAGGAGGGGGCAATTCCAACAGCAGATACTGGAGGTCTTGGGCCGCATTCATCTAGAGTATCCATAAATACTTTCTGCCCAGTGGATACTTTGCGAAGCTTGCGGACAAGGTGAGGCAAAGGAAGCAAGGGCTTAGGGAATCATTCAAGGATTACATGGTCGAGATGCAGACCCTAAGAAGGCTTCTGTAATACTGGAAAAGGAAACGCTTGAGAATATCAAGGATAACTTCACGACAGAATACAAAGAGCTGCACAAGGAACCGTATAGAAGAAATGGATAATAAATTAAATTTTCGATCAACTAAGAAGGGTCACATTTCTACAGGCACTGGACCGAAAATGCCGCCACATGCCTTTGCGTACCCAGATGATTTATCGTAATTGAGCGCGCCCTAAATGAAGAAACCACAGAGAAATGTTCCATTTTAAGGTGGTGACAAATTATATGGCTACAACAGTACCATTTTAAGATTGCGTACAGGAAGGGCCAGTTGAACGTGATGGCCAATGCCAATCAAAAAACAAGAAAGAACGCTATAGTCGAGTTCCCCGACTATCTGAAACCCGTTACTCAGCTACTGAAAGTGCGAAGGAGAGTCTTCAACACTGACAGTTTTTGGCGGTTTGTGGGCGTTAGAGTGGGCGTGGCAAAAAGTTTTTTTGCAAATCGATAGAAGTTTACAAGACTAATACAAAATTGAAAAAATATTAAAACATTTTTCAAAAGTGTGGGCGTGGCAGCTTTGGGCGGTTTGTGGACGTAATAGTAGGCGTGGCAAAAAGTTTTTTGGCAAATCGATAGAAATTTACAAGACCAATACAAAAATAAAAAAAAATAAAAACATTTTCCAAAAGTGTGGGTGTGGCAGTTTTAGGCGGTTTGTGGGCGTTAGAGACAAACTTGCGCTGCGTCTATGTCCCTGGAGTCTGTATGCTTAATCTCAACTTTCTAGCTTTTGTAGTTCCTGAGATCTCGACGTTCACGTACAGACAGACGGACGGACGGACAGACGGACAGACCGACGGACAGACGGACATGGCCAAATCGACTCGGCTATTGGTCCTGATCAAGAATATTTATACTTTATATGGTCGGAAACGCTTCCTTGTGCCTGTTACATACTTTTCAACGAATCTAGTATACCCTTTTACTCTACGAGTAACGGGTATAATAAAGGCACATTTTTAGAAGTTCCTAGGGAGGGCAATGTGTATAGGTAGATTCCGCATACAGCAGAGAGCAAAGATGTAGTGACACGGAAGCTGTGCGTTTCGCAGCAACTGCGGAAAACCGTCCTGCGAGAGAATCATGACTCTACTTTAGCCGCCCATGTGGGCAGTCGAAAGACAATAGCTTGACTAGCAGCCCGGTTTTACTGGCCAGGAATGCAAAGGGACGCAAAGACAAACGTACAAAATTGCGAAGACCTCGCAGCGGCTTAAGCAAATCCCGAAAAAAGCTTGGCAAATATCTGTGCCGATTTCTTCGGACCATTGCCAAAGGGGAAGCATGAAAAGAATATATTGTTGGTGTGGAGAAACATATTTTCTAAGTGGACGGAATTGGTACCTTTGCGAGTAGCTACGGCGAAACGTTGAAGAAAGAATTTGGGAACCGCATAGCCGACAGGTTTCGATTTCCAAAAGTAGTCATCGCGGACAATGGCGTGCAGCTTACTAACCTGACGATATGAGAACAAAGAAACGGTTTACAGCATCATACACCCTCAGGAGAATCCGACGGAGAGAGCAAACCCTACAGAAAGGGCAATGATAGCAAAGTTTGGCGGATAAATGGAAAATATGAAAAATGGCTCGAAATCGTGATTGTTGTTCCAGTTCCAGAAGAATCTTCGGCCTGCTTACCCGCCTTTTTGACAAGGTCGCGAGCCAAGGCTACCGAACGAGCTGTATGACACAGAAACACTAGGTACAGGAAGGCAGCCAGAGTCTCCGGAAAGAAACGACAAGAATATTAAGGAGATTTTTGAAACAGTGTAGACAAACCTGTAGGAAATTTTCTAAGACTATGCACAACATTACAATCTACGAAGAAGGTAATAGAAGCCAAGGATCTGTGTCGTTGTTTTGCCCAACGCGCACCATTTGTCGAAAGCGGGCCAACTGTCTGCCAAACTGGCCAGTGATCCGTAGGGTCCGCCCCTGGAAAGACAGACAGCTCTAGCCCATAGCTAGAGCTGTAAAAGGACACACGGAGCAGTAAAGGAGCAACCAAGAAACCTGCATACTCTCGTGAAAGGGGAGGGGTGGTACAGCGGTTCTCATAAGATAAGACAGAATGATGCTGCAGGGCATCAAACTTACCGGCAAAAACCTTTATTCGATCACGACCAAATGACGAAAGAACAGATAATATGGAATGCAGGAAACTCCGCTGAAGTACGGGACCGCTTCACGGAAACGAAAACGGTTAACAAATTTAAAAAAAGGATGAAAAGCTTACGGAGTTCAAACTCCGTACAAATGTCAATTACGGAAGGAGTTGACGGTTGTTGGAGCGTGGTAACGACAGTGCGAAACGAAAAGTTTAAAAAAAGACCTCCGTCCGTATGAACGTCGAGATCTCAGGAACTATAAAAGCTAGAGAGTTGAGATTTAGCATACAGACTCCAGAGACATAAACGCAGTGCAAGTTTGTTGCGCCCACGCTAACGCCCACAAACCACCCAAGACGGCCACGCCCACATTTTTTAAAAATAATTTAATATTTTTTATTCTTTATTAGGTTAGGTTAGGTTTTACCGGCCGTCGGTCCGACGCACTTAGTCTAAGTACATTGAGGTCCATTGTGATACCGTGTATGTTTCCTCTTTGCCCGTCGAGGTTCGTGTGAAGTTAGCAGTTTCCCCAGCCAGAGGCGCTGGTGAATTTTTGTATCCGATGTGGATCGGTGTCGGACAGGTCAGACGTGTCTATCAGGAATCTGCTTCCTAATTGAGCAAGTCTTTTCGCTTGCAGTGCTTGGCAGTGGCATAGTAGATGCTCTAGCGTTTCTTCCACTTCTTCTTCGTTTTTCGGCAAAGACTCAACTTGTGCATTTGATATCGCTCTTTGTCGGCCCTAGCTGTCGTAAACAATTCGCAAAATAAACCGTATCGGAAAATAAACAAACTTTCTTCGGCTACTTATTATTTGCAACAGCTATTGAAAAAGCTCAATAGCTAAACATTGGTGACCCCGACGTGATAGTGTTAATTTGCATGCATTAATTAATGCACTTATCCCGTTAATATAAATAATATTAAATTAATATTAATACATTAAATCGCAATCGGTTGGACAAGTGAGTGGTGATTTCGGTGATAGTGGCATACATACATACATACATTGCTACATATATCGTTACGTGCATTGACTCCGCTTGCATTTTCGGCATTTATTTTGTGCTCATCTTCCCACTGAACCGAATTAAAATCGATTTGTTGCTATGCCTGCTGAAAGTGACAAAAACAGGGTCACCTTTTTAAAGCGCAAAGCCAATGCGCTGTTCAGCAGGTTGCAGAGGCTAAAAACGTCGCTGTCTAATGAGACGCTAAGCGGATACGACGAACCCACTCTTACGGTGAGGCTGGAGCAGATTGATGAGCTGCAAAGTGCCTTCAATGTTCTGCATACAGAACTGGAGGAATTGGATTTCGACGAAATTGGCAGTTGAGGCTAGTGTGCGCGCGGAAATAGCCAAACGCAATGTGCACTTCGCGCCGCACTCAACGCTTGCGAAAGGTGTTGTGCCCCACCAGTGTAGTGGTCCTCAAACGCAGCCGCGGCCGAGGCCGATGCCATTGCCGTCTGTGCAGCTGCCAACCTTTGGCGCAGGCTACGCAAACTGGGCGGATTTTTACTCCGTGTTCACGAGCATAATCGACAACCATCCGGACCTCTCCAACATTGAGAAATTTCAACATCTGCGGTCATGTTTGAGGCATTCAGCGCTGGAAACTATCCGATCATTGGAGATCTCAAACAGCAATTACGAAGCGGCTTTAGAGTTGCTTCAAAAAAGGTTTGATAATCGTCGTCTCGTTTTTCAGGCGCACATCACCGAGATTCTGGGTTTAAAGGTAGTACGGAATGGTTCAGTGGCATCGCTTCGGGAAGTGTCTTTGCCAACCTTATTCCGTCGTGGGAATCGATGGCTGCATTCCTGGAGCGGCGATGTAGGACTTTGGAGGCTGTGGATTGCGCCATGGCAACCTATGCGCCAGGCGTTCAGGTGGGCAGATATCGTTCGACGCTAGTTGCTACCACCCAATATTCTCTTGGTTGCATGCTTTGCCATAGTGCAGAGCATGCCATATATTATTGCCCGCAATTTAGAGACTCCAGTAGAGACGCCAGTAGATCGTCTGCGCGAGGCAAAGAGACTAGCACTTTGCCTAAATTGCCTAAAGGCAGGTCATCAGCTACGGCAATGCAGCTCGAGCCGCTGCCGCACCTGTGGAATCAGGCATCATACTCTGCTCCATCTAGATGGTCCGCCTTCCTCGCAGCCACATGTTCCGGTGTCTTCAAGCTCCCACACTGAGCCAGCTGCCCCGCTTTCGACTTCTTCTACTCTAATTGCCCAGGATCTCGGTAGTGACCTTGTGCTGCTAGCCACTGCAACCGTTCTAGTGCAGAATCGGTCGGGACTGTTCGTTCCCTGCAGGGCCTTGTTAGATTCTGGCTCTCAACTGCACTTGGTCACCTCTCGGTTTGCAAATCAACTGCAACTTAAGAGGTCAAGGTCGTCCGGCTCCGTCACTGGAATCGGGAATTCCGATTTCGCGACTGATGGATTCTCGGTAGGAATTGCGATGCGGTCTGCCACTTTGGATTTCTCAACGAGCATAACAGCAGTTATCGCTCCCAATATCACGGATCGCCAGCCAAGTTTAAATGTGGACATTGGGGACTGGAAGATTCCAGAAAACCTGCAGCTCGCCGACCCGGAATTTCATAAAGCTCAGCGTGTTGACCTGTTAATAGGAGCTAGCCTGTTTTATGAGCTGCTGTGCGTAGGTCAGATAAAGTTGTTGCCAGGACTGCCACTGCTTCAAAAAACTCGTCTGGGCTTGGTTGTGTCTGGAGGCTGCACGCGCCCTTGCGGTAGCGCCTTAATAGCTTCACGCGTTCCTTCTTCAGCCAGCAAGGAAAACGGCATTGATGTTGAACTTGATTCACTTCTGCAGCGCTTTTGGGAGGTAGAAAATTGTCCCGGCCCAATAGTTCAAGCCACTAAGGAGGAGCTAGATTGCGAGGCCCACTTTGTTAAAAGTTACACGCGATTGCCAGCTGGCGATTACTCGGTACGGTTGCCGCTAAAACTCCATTTGGACTCTTTAGGAGATTCCTATCCTCAGGCTTTGCGGAGATTCTTGTCGCTGGAAAGGAAGCTTACAAAGCACCCTAGAATTCGTCGTCCTGGGCTCACCGTCGCACACATTCAAGAGGGTACTCAGATGATGCTCCGGTTGGTGCAGCGCGCGCAGTTATGGGAGAACATGCAGTCCCTAAAAACGCTGGGAAGAGTTTCCTCGTCTAGTCCCATATCCTCACTTTCGCCGTTTCTGGATCAATTTGGACTTCTTAGAGTAGGCGGTCGCCTCCGGAATTCGTCATTGGACTTTGATGGCCGCCACCCGAAAATCCTTCCAAGGTCCCATCCGGAAACTCTGGCAATTATTTTGCATTACCATGAAAGCAATCTTCATGCCGGACCTCGAGCTCTTCTGGGTGCAATTCGATCCCAATATTGGCCTATTGGGGGGAGGATGACGGTTACCAAGGCCGTGAACAAATGCATCAGATGTTTTCGGATTAAGCCGCGGCTGATAGAGCACATAATGGCGCACCTTCCCAAGGAGCGCTCGGAAGGATCTCACCCTTTTGAGGTTGCTGGTATAGACTTCTGTGGACCCTTCTTTCACAAGTCGGATACTCGCAACAAGCCCGCGGTTAAATTTATATGCTTTGCAACCAAGGCAGTGCACCTGGAGCTGATCAAGGATCTCTCGACAGTTACGTTTCTGTGCGGACTCAAGAGGTTCATATGCACCCGGCGGAAGCCGAAGCAAATTTGGTCAGACAACGCCACCAACTTTGTCGGCGCCAAAAATGAACTTCTGGAACTTCGAAGGTTATTTCTCAGCAGCGAGCATCAAGGCTCCGTTCAGAATTTTTGACTTTCGGAGACAATTGACTGGCGGTCGCCCCATTTCGGTGGACTTTGGGAAGCAGCGGTGAAAACGGCCAAACATCATTTCTACCGCGCTGTGGGTACGGCGGTTCTGACCTTCGACGAGCTGAGGACGCTGGTGTGACACATCTCGGCAGTTATTAACTCCAGATCTTTGGTTCCCATTTCAGAGAACCCTGCCGATCTGGACGTCCTCACTCCGGCGCATTTTCTCAATGGTGGTCCGCCTTCGTCGTTTGACGAGCCAGATATAACGGGCCTAAACTATAATCGGCTTGACTCTTGGCAGCGCATCTCCTTTCTTCAGCAAATATTTTGGTCGCGATGGAAGGAAGAGTACTTGACGTTGCTCCAGCAGCGCTCCAAGTCGCGCACCCCAAAGCCTGGCGTAGCCGTGGACAACGTCGTTCTTGTTAAGGACGAGAATCTACCCCCAATGAGATGGCCTTTGGCGAGAGTCATGCAGTTGATTCCTGGCAGAGACGGCGTCGCTCGAGTTGCAGAATTGAGGACCGCGTCTGGAGTAATAAGGCGGGCAGTGAACAAGCTGTGTCTGCTTCCCCTTGAGGACTCTGTTGGAAGCCAAGCTTCCAACGGGGGGAGGATGTTGGGTCACGCAGCCGCCAAAACTGTGCAGTAGACTAATCTCATACTCTTTAATATTGTAAGGCGAAGTAGTCAGTGCCCATTGTGCAAACCGCTGTTCTCGCACGCATTTATCTGTTCTCTTGTTCTCTTTGTTATCTACCTACGTTAAGCTTGCGCTGCATTTCGGCTGTCTGTACCGCCAATTGTCACTTCTTCGTTTTTCGGCAAAGACTCAACTTGTGCATTTGATATCGCTCTTTGTCGGCCCTAGCTGCCGTAAACAATTCGCAAAATAAACAGTATCGGAAAATAAACAAACTTTCTTCGGCTACTTATTATTCGCAAAAGCTATTGAAAAAGCTCAAGAGCTAAACAATGTTCACGTGTGAGCTTTCCGGCTTTAGTGCTTTCAAATGTTTTAGGGCCTCCCTTATTGCTGCTACTTCAGCTTGGAAGACGCTGCAATGATCGGGGAGTCTAAACGAGATGCGAAAGCCCAGCTGTTCAGAGTGAACTCCTCCTTCTACTTTGATTGCCGCTACTGTAGCCTGTTCCATGCCAGCTAGTTCTGGGCTTGGGAGGTTGAGTATGGCATTTAGGGCTTTGTTTGGGGTGGCTCTTTGCACGGGCCAACAAATTAACTAGTTAGCAACTGAAAAGCAAAATATTGTCGTCTACGCATCAATCGAGGAAAACCCAACGCCGAAAAGATCAGACGCTGCTTGGTTCTTAAGAAACTTTTCTTTGACGAAGGAAGTGTATTCGGTGAATAGCCCAAATAGGCCGGAAGGGCTTTTATTTTGTTTGAAGACCACGTCGCCTGGTCTGGGTAGCCTAAATGTCGTTAGTTTTATTATTCAGCAAAGAAAGAAAAGCAGTTCAAGAAAAAGTGACAAAAGGTAAATTAAGGTTGTCTATTTTCGTTTATTTCCATCACGGCATATGTACAGCAAAAAGAGAATACAGGAGAGGCTTACCGAAAAGGCTTATCGCCCCGAGAAACTGCAATCAATGCCTTAGGAAGGAAAAAGTTGTTACAAGAAAATGTTACAAGAAATATGATTTACTTTCTTTACCATTAACTAGGGCCCAAATAAGTGTGCTAACTAGGCCCAAATAAGTGTGTTTAATTTTTTTGTTTTTGTGTGATTCCGCCAGCCTTATAGTAATTTCAGCCGAACCCGTAACAAGGAAAGCGTTTTCGCCGTTATGAGTTCCATCAACAATAAGTATGCAGTGTCAGTCAACACAACTTATTATTGTTTATTTGGTCTTCCTATTTCTTTTTGTCTTGGCTCTTCTCCTGCCAAACATTTCAATTATGAGTGTACTTGCCCTTGAAAATGTTTAGGGAACGAACAGCATAATTAATGCAATGCATTATGTCTCTCACTGGAACATCAGCTACGAAAGATGATCGAGTATTACGATCCAGATTGGTAGGCACGGTACTATACTAGATTCGTTTAAAAGTGTGTAACATGCAGAATGGAGCATTTCCGACCTAAAGTATATATATATGTCGCATAATGAATTTATTTTGACCACTGTACGTGTCTGTCACATTATTAACATAGTTTGACCACTGCGCTTGCAAGTCGCTTTTGCGCAATGAGTTTGGTACATTGTGAAATCATTCTTAGAATTTGACTACGACGCATAATATGACTGGCGCCAGACGCAAGAAAACCACAACACTTGTTCAACGCTTTGTTTGCATCGATACAACTGCTGCCAAATTGATGAAAATTTTTAACGGGAGACCAAAGTCTGGAGAAAGTTACACCGAATTTGGGAGCCGAATCGTCACCTTACTTATGTCAAAATTTAAATCTATTGATCTGGAAGAAATTGCGGTTTCACTTACTCTGGCCCACATGGCACAAATTGATGACAAATTGTCGCGCTGGGTTTTTACAAAGTTTGGAGACTCGGGAAATGGAGAGAGAGAGGATGGAGACTCCGGACTTGCTGAAAAGAGAGTTTGGAGAGTCAGCAGGCTTAAAGGCAATTAACGGGACAAATCGAACTTTGGACCGGCCAACGGTAAAATCTTGGACTTTGGATCCGGAGACTGGAGACCAAAGGGATAAACCGTTAGAGGTGGCCTATATAAACAGGCCGAGCGCTGGAAGCGGGACCGACAGTCAAGGAAAGCAAGTGTACGAGTCAGCAACATAGAACGAAGTTAGCAGAGGAGCTACGACCGTGATAGTCACCAAGGAGCAAGATCGCTACGTCAAGACGTTCGGGACGAGAAGGTCTCCGAACTGAGACGCAGGTAGCTGAGGTCCAAACGACGAAGCACGAGTAGCCAGGAGGCAAACGACAGGAGAGGCCAGATCTAAGCGGGCACCAGAGGAAGCGGCAGGGATTGTGGTGTAGACCCGGTGGACTGTGTAGGAGATCGCGTGCTTGAACCAGGCGATAGCCTGGTGTGTCCGTGCAATCCAAGCAGGCGTGGTACCGGCGCCGCCAGTCCGAACCAGACTTGGGGTTGACGCGCTGCTGTTCCACAGGCGTATGCCTTGGGGATCACAGCCGTGAGCTTCCGTGAGTCTGCGTACGACAACAATTCTCAGCCCACGCGACAAGCGCCCATAACGAAGGTCCGCGCCACCCAGGACGACGAAAGCGGCAAGACAGGGGAACCAGGCCGCCGAGCAGGACATCCAGGTCCGACCGAGCCGACAGGAGAGAAAGGTAGGGTGGAACGTTCGTCTTTCACTGGGCGTCTTGCTACAGGGACTGCGGCGTATCCGGGCGATAGCGCGGTGCGTCGGAAGGAACTGAACAAGCGTCTGGCGGGACCGGCCGGGACAGAGCAAGGGACAAGAGGTTGTGGCTAGCGAGGCGTATGCCTTTGAGAGCCCGCCAATTGTTCACCCTAGTCTGAGAACGGTGACGCTTCCCTAAGCCCTCGACCTTCCTTCTCGCGCGTCAGCGGCAATACCAGGCGAAGGTCCGACGCTACGACGAGAGAGCAGAGGCGTCCGGACAATTAAAGTGCATTGTAAACTGAGCTCAAATAAAGACCCGAGAACGAAACTGCGAGTGTTATTACTGGTACTCTTTGTTCAACGCTTTGTTTGCATCGAAACAACTGCTGCCAAATTGATGAAAATTTTTAACGGGAGACCAAAGTCTGGAGAAAGTTACACCGAATTTGGGAGCCGAATCGTCACCTTACTTATGTCAAAATTTAAATCTATTGATCTGGAAGAAATTGCGGTTTCACTTACTCTGGCCCACATGGCACAAATTGATGACAAATTGTCGCGCTGGGTTTTTACAAAGAATATTAAAACTAGAAATGACATGCAACAACAACTACAAGCGCACACTTTTAAAAAACGGAACCTTGATGACGACGCATCTACAACAGACCCAGAGCGTAAAAAGTCTAAGTATCTCTCTCAAGTGAAATGCCATTATTGTAGAAAGACCGGACATAAATATGCCAGAGAACACAAAATCAAGGAAAAGGCCACAACGGAAGTTCAACGCAAGGATCAAAGGACCGGTCAACAGTCAAATGCTTTAAATGCGACGAGCTTGGACACTTCGCATCCGCTTGTCCCAAAGGACGATTACGAGGAAACGACCAAGTGATCAAGAAACGTGTTGACATCTGTACTGTAGCTCGACCATCAGGAACAATAAGAAGTTCAACCGGTGAGTCTGTTCCATTTTGCTTCAACTCTGGCGCTGAATGTTCCTTGGTTAAGGAAAGTGTTGCCGATAAATTAAGTGGTAAAAGAATTAATAACATTATTAAAATAACCGGCATAAGTAATGATTCTATAAGTAGCACTCAACAACTACTATGTAATATTATTACATATTATGTAATGTTATCATGGACAAGTATTTGAAATATGACGTACTAATTGATCGTGAAATTTTAGGCCAGGGCTTTGGCGTAACTATGGACGCTGACAAATTTCATATTTACACAACCAAAAGAGTAGAATCGTTAGTAATTATCAATTATCAAGATGTCATAGAATCAAATCGTGACCTTGATGATTTTGATAAGGCAGCCTTGAAAAAAATTCTAAAATGTTATTTAGATTGGTTTATTGATGGAATACCAATGAATAGGGTCACCACAGGGAAGTTGAAAATTAGATTAATAGATAGCAAAAGACAGTACAACGGCGGCCAAATAGGCTTAGTGAAGAAGAGAAAATCAAAGTGCAGGTTACAGTTGACGAATTACTAAAAGCTAATATTATTCGGCCAAGCTGTTCACCTTTCGCTAGTCACATGATGCTAGTTTAAAAAAAAATGGCACCGATCGACTGGACTATCGCATGCTAAATGAAAACACAGTGGCTTACAAGTATTGCCCCTTCGGGGTGCTAAATACTTTTCGTGCATTGATATGGCAAGCGGCTTTTACCAAATTCCAGTCCATGAGGACTCAATCGAACTGCATTTGTAACGCCAGAGGGTCAATACGAGTTCTTGACAATGCCGTTTGGTTTGAAGAACGCACCATCTGTGTTCCAGCGGGCTATAATGAAGGCCCTATGAGCTCTAGCTTACACTTATGCAATTGTATATATTGATGTTGTTCTCATAATAGCAGAAAGCTAAAAAGATGCGCCAGTTAGATTGCAAAAAGTAATGGAGACATTAAGTAAGGCTGGATTTTCATTTAATGTCACAAAGTGTTCCTTTCTCACCACAAAAATAGAGTATATCGGATTTGAAATAAGCAACGGAGAAGTCAGTAAAAATTCACGCAAAATTCAGGCTTTTAAAACCTTACCACCACCCCAAAATGTCTCACAGCTCAGACAATTCATTGGTTTAGCCACCTATTTTCGGCAATTTGTGTTAAATTTCTCCCAAACACTTAAGCCTCTGTATCTTCTTACATCTAAGAAAAGCACTGACTTTGTTTGGTGCATAAACAGGTACGAATAAAAATAATAACTATATTAAACCAGACGCCAGTTTTAACCATATTCGATCCGATCGAAATTTATAGTAATTATATACTGTAATTCTTTATAGGCCAGCCGCACAAAACTAAATTTAACACCGAGGGTGCATAGATGGTGGGCGTTTTTACAAGCATTTGATTTCGAAATAGAGTATAGAAAAGGCGAGCGAATGGAGCATGTGGACTTTCTCTCTCGGAATCCAGTGCTTGAACAACACAAAAGTTTAAATGAGATTCTAGAGTTACGAATCAATTTGACCGAGGTATCTGATAACTGGTTAGTTTCAGAACAACAGCGAGATACAAGAAATAATTTTAAAGTTAAAGAATAATGAGTTACCAGGAAATCTGGATAAAACATATGAATTGCAAAAGGGAATACTACATAGAAAAATACAGCTAAATAGTAAGACCAAATGTTTGCCGGTAATACCAAGAGGTTTTCGATGGGCCGTCATAATTTACGTCCTAAAGCAATTATGGATCTTGGATGGGAAAAGACGCTGGACAAAGTCTATTGTTATCACTGGTTCGAAAATATGTCTAAATATGTGCGTAGATTTGTAGAAAATTGCATTGCATGTAAAGTATCTAAGCCACTTGTGGGAAAAGTGCAGGCTGACCTGCATCCTATTCCAAAAATAGAAATACGTACCGTGGCATACGATTCATATTGACATCACAGGCAAATTGAGTGGTAAAAATGATGCCTTCACCAAGTTTGTTTATTTTTATCACACACTAAATATAGATTCTGAAAGCTGCATCAAGGCTGTAAAATCAGCTGTGTCCTTGTTTGGTTTACCCACTCGAATTATAGCAGATCAAGGACGTAGTTTTGCAAGTAAAAGTTTTCGCAAATTTTGCTCCTCTCAAAAAATTAATCTACATTTAATTGCTACTGGGGCAAGTAAAGCGAACGGTCAGGTAGAACTGGTCATGAGTACTTTGAATTTATGCTGAAGTGCAGCTAGCAATGAATTGCACGATTAATCATGTGACTAAGTTTAGCCCTTTGGAATTATTGATTGGTAAAGAAACTCGACCTTTTGGATTGTTGCCGCTAAATGAAGATATAAATTATGGGGAAGACAAAGAAAATTTGAGAAATTATGCTAAAAAGAACATGGAAACTCAAGCAAAATACGACAAAAATAGGTTTGATAAAAATAAGGCTATAATAGTTTTTTAATTAATTAACATCTTTATTTAATATTATTCAGGAACAGGTCAATTAAAGCCTTTAACCTAAATGTTGTCTTAAGTAAATAATCTCTTAATTATAAAATATAATTTGTTTTCATCTTAATATATAGGAATAGGTCAAATTTCGAGTAGTGAGGTTTCAGGTAAATAATATATTCATACTATCATCTTAGAAGCAGCCCAAAATGTCTTCTTTTGAGCCTGCGAATTGGGATAGCCCCCTGTAATCTCCGGGCGAGACGATTACGGTGGGCAGTTAGTCGGTCGTTGTATCTGCTTGAGAAGAACGAGATTTGGTCTTCAACAAGGCTCAGGTTTAAATCATTGTGAAGCGTTTGGCCGCTAACGAACCAGTCACAGCCAGTGATTTGTCTTAATGTTTTGTTCTGGACGGTTTGGAATCGTTTTCGGTGGGACGCAGCCGCCACTCCCCAAATTTGGATGCCGTATCTCCAAGTAGGTGCGATAATTTGCTGATAAATCTGACGCTTGCATCTTAAAGGTAGTTTGCTTTTCTTATTTAGCATCCAGAATAGTTGGTTACGCTTTAGGTTGCACATTTTGACGACTCTGGCAATATGATCTCGGAAGGTTAGGCGTTTGTCCAGTGTGAGGCCTAGGTATTTCGCCTTAGTTGCTTGCTCTATGTCCACATTATTAATGTGTACCGCAGGAGTTGTTTTACGGCGTAACGTAAAGCAAACGTTTACGCATTTGCTTTCGTTAATTTTGATGTTGTTCGCCATGGCCCATTTCTCGAATTCGTTGAGATAAGTTTGCAGCATTTGTGACGACTCGGTCTCACTGTTCGAGGAGCTGAGAAAGCAGACGTCGTCAGCGAAGCTGGCCAGCAGCATTTTGCTGTTGTCATAGGTCATTTCATAATAGCTTGGCTTGGGGATGTCTGCTGTATAGATGGAGTAAAGTATCGGTCCTAAGACGCTTCCTTGAGGTACGCCAGCTGCAATGGCAACATTTACAGAGGTTGCGTCTCTGGACTGGACGCAAAACTCTCTGTTTGTGAGAAACGATCTGATGAGCTCAAACAGGTTGGCTGGCAGCGCTGTTTTGACTTTGGCTAGTAGTCCCGGGATCCAAACTCTATCAAATGCCTGTTGAATGTCGAGGAAGATTCCGTTGCAGTATTCTTTATGGTCATAGGCCTTCAGGATATGATTGACTACACGGTGCAGTTGCTCAATCGTACTGTGGCCAGCTCTGAATCCGAATTGGTGCATTGGGATAGTATCATTGTCTTCTAGATGTATTATAAGTCGGGAAGCTATCAGCCTTTCCATTACCTTCGATAAGGAGGGCAGGAGACTGATAGGCCGGTAGGAGCTTGGATCCTGTTCCGGCTTCCCTGGCTTTAGAATCATACTGATTCTAGCACTCTTCCATTTTTTGAGAAAGTATTGCACTCTAAGTATCGCATTGAATATCAATGTGATAAGTAATAGTGCTCTCTTGGGAAGGATTTTAAGTACTGCGTTGCTTATTAGGTCGTGACCTGGCGCCTTTCGTCTTTTGAGGGTACGTATCATGTTTGAGACTTCTTCCAGACGGATAGGTCTTATTGGAGGTGACATCTGGAATGGGCGCTGTAGTACTTCGTTTATACTGTTGATATCCCCCTCGGATGCGAAATTAAACGCAGTGAATCTGTCGCCAAGGTGTTCCGCAAATGTTTGTACTTGCTCTTCTAAGGAGCGACACCAGTTACCATTGCTGTTCTTCAGAGGCGTAACTTTCTGTGGCATTCTTTTTACTTTTTTGGTAAAGGACCACATATTAAAAGTGGAATCATTAGAATAATCCATATTGGTTAGCATATGTTCGAATTGCGCATTTTTCAATTCAGCCATGGCAACGTGAAGCTCTCTGGCGCATCTATGCCATTGAGCTTTATCCTCAGGACTGTGCGTTCGAATATAACGTCTTCTCAGTGCTCTCTTACGGACTAGCATCTCTGCAATGGTTGGATCAAATCTATTCGAGTGGCGTATGAGGGCTCTGCTATGATTATTTACAGTGTGCATGTTTGCACTCATCGCCGCATTTGTCACATTGGTAGTGAAGAGGTCTACCGCGTCGTCAATTTCAGCAGCAGAGTTGATCTTAATGTTAAGGCGTATCGATCTACATAGTTCTTCCTTGAAAACAGCTACATTTGTGTGTTTGCTAAGAAGTTGCCTACGTTGAGTGCATTGTGTGGCTTCTGTTTTTAATGTAGTGATGAGAGACAGGTGGTCCGATTCAAGGTCCCAGCTGTCTCTGATGTTTAGCTTGTCGTGTGGAATGTTGCGATAGATTGCAAAGTCTAAACAGGATGGTCTTCGATTTACTGCGCTTGGATAGTATGTTGGTGCTCCAGTCGCCAGGATGTTGGCGTTAATTGAGTTGACGCTAGCGGCAAGTAAGTTACCTCGGTGACAGGTGATCGCAGAACCCCACCATGGATGTTTTGCGTTCCAGTCTCCGCTGATGAATGATCTTGGAAAGTTGAAGTTAGCGAATATGTCATCAAATTCTGATTGAGTCCAGCTGAAGTTTGGAGGGCAGTAGATTGATCCGATGAATATTTGTCCTATACATGTTTGGATTTTGGCACCCACGATTTGGACTTTAGCATGGGCGATTGGCTCAATGGGAAAGTGATTGATCTTTTTGTTAACCAGGATTGCAGCTCCACCCCTGCGACTGCCGTCAGGTAAATTTGAAGTGTAGACTTCATATCCAAATAGTTGAAGGTTGGATGTCTTCGTTTCGGTGAGAAGGAGAATGTCAATATTCTCTCTCTCCGCAAGGTGGCCGATTTCAGTCATTTTGCCGGCAGCACCTCGCGTGTTCCAGGTGAGAATTTTTATTTGGGACATTGTGTGAGTTGCGCGTTAATTGCGACCAGCATCTGCAGCATCTGGGCTTGCATGGAGTGTAGACCCTCGATAGCTTTTGTGAGCGATGCAATTGCCGTTTCTATATTAGATTCTTGTGCATTTTGCTGTTGTGAAACATCTGAGAAGAAGTGCGCATGATTTTTTGCACCGTAGTGATGTTGTTGTTGATTGGCGTCCTGTAGCCTATTTGTTAGGTTTCCTGGTCTTTTGTTTTGTTTTTCCGTGATTGGAAGTGCATTTCTGGCTATTTGAGCATAAGAAACTCCATTTTCATAATGTTTAGGTGTAGAGTTATTGTTTATGCCCACTATTGGAGTTTTCTGTACATTGTCGTTCATTTTGAGCAATTTTTGATAGGATTTGCAGCCACGGAAGTTAGCTGGGTGATTTTCTCCGTAGTGAGTGCAAGTTGCTGGTGCTTCTTTGCTTCTGGGACAATCTGATGATTTATGATATTCACCGCAAGAGACACAGATAAAAGGTCTGTAGCAATATCTTGCAGTATGACCAAACGATTGGCATCTCCGACATTGCACAATGTCGTGCGCTTTTCTGGCTACTTCAATACTGACGCGTTGGCGGCATAGAGATCGTAGTTGGAGTATATCTTTGTTATTTAGATTCTTTTCTACATTAATGAAGAAGAGGTTCATCTTTTCACCGCTCTTGTTGCTTTTTGGGTTATATATTGATTGAACTTTATGCCCCTGTCTGAGTAATTCCTCTTTGATTTTGTGATGGAGCTGTGAATGGTGTAATCCTCGCACAACAACTCTGAATGGCTTCTCGTCTTTCAATTGATAGCAATGGAATTCAATTTTCGGAGTATTTAGTTGTCGTACTACAGCCCTGTAGGTATTAGCGTCCTTGGTGTAGATTCTGTGAGTGGAGCCCACAGAGGATTTGATTTCAATATTTTCAAGATTTGTAACTTCCTCGATAGCGATAAGAAGTTCGTTCACGTTTGTCACGTCCATAAGAACGATTGGAGGTGGTTTTGGACTACCAGTATGAGCAGAGTTTATCGTAGATGAATCAGTTTTACTTTGTACGTTTGCGTTCTTATTATGTACGTTGCTGTCTTTAGCCTTAGAAGCGGTATTAGAACGGTAGGCCGCTGCTTCAGCGCTAGTCGATGGTTCGTCCACACTAATACAGTCCATCTCATCGTCATCTACTGATAGTGTCTCGAACCTGTTAGCTGACACAGGGTCACTGGGTTCTAAATTTCTAGAAACGGCACGTTTTCGTTGAATTTTTGGTGAGTTCAATGGCACCTTCCTCTTCTGGCTCTGGATTTTTTGCCATCTAGGTGAATTAGATTCATTGAGGCCCGGTAAAGGGGGGAAGTCTATAGAAGCGCCCAATGCTTTAAGAGGCATAGACGCTGAGCACACGATACTGCATATGCTGGGCGATGATGAAGTGTAGGTATACATTGGACTATGAGTTGTTATCACAGTACTAGTGACACAGGCTGCATTACTGCTTGATACTGCTATAACATATGGGTCAAGCTTGCCGCTAGTGTCCAGTTCTTCAGCCAGAGTTAACACTCCTGTAATCTCCTCATCCATGACGGCTTCTCTCATAGCTTCGCCAAGAAGCTTCGTTTTCCTAGAGTTTGCCATCTCTCGCGATTATATGCAGATTTGAATGTAAGACAATCACTGTTTTTGTTTCCCCTCTTGTGCAGCTGCTCGCAGTGTGAGGGGGACAGTGATGCCCTGACGGGCCACAAATGCAGTCTATCGCACTACACTTATGTTGTTGTTATTGTCCAACTGCCGACACTGCGCTAGACAGCGTCAAGTCTTATGTTATAACAAATTATTATTTTTATTTGGCCCGAATTTAGGTGTGACAGGTTTCGTGCACAAACGTCAGATTGTTTGTGCTATAATAGTAAATTTCAAAGTGGGTGATCACGTTTTGCTAAAAAACGAAGAACGTCATCAAATTAAACTTGATCCAAAATTTAAAGGGCCATTTGAGATAATTGAAGTATTGGATGGAGATAGATATACGCTAAAATCTTTAACATGTAATGGAACATATAAGTATTCACATAAATGTTTAAAGCAATACCAAATAATCAGATACTCGATGAGTTATGTAAAGATAGGGACAGCACAATAGAAGTTGTGTTTGTTGCCCAATAGAGAAACTGAAGACCGCACCATAGCAGAAGAGACTTGTTATGGCGGGGGTCGTATGTGTTAATGGAACTACACAAATGATAAGTTAATTATGTATAAAAGGAATTACAAATATTGTTTGGTTTAAAGAAATTAAAAAACAAGAGAGAACGCTATAGTCGAGTACCTCGACTATCTAGTAGTAGAAGTGCGAAGGAGAGCCTTCAACACTGACAGTTTTTGGCGGTTTGTGGGCGTTAGAGTGGGCGTGGCAACATGAATCGACAAACTTGCGCTGCTTCTATGTCTCTGGAGTCTGTTTGCTTAATCTCAACTTTCTAGCTTTTGTAGTTCCTGAGAACTCGACGTTCATACGGACGGACAGACGAACGAACGGACGGACAGAAGGACATGGCCAGATCGACTCGGCTATTGATCCTGATCAAGAATATATATACTTTATATGGTCGGAAACGCTTCCTTCTGCCTGTTACATACTTTTTAACGAATCTAGTATACCCTTTTACTCTACGAGTAACGGGTATAACTAGCCCCTTCGTTTAAACGTTTAAAAAGCCCAAAAGTAGGCAGCACAGGTATCTGTGACAGATACGACAAAAAAAAAGATTTTGGATGTGGCAAGCGTATTTGGGGGTAAGATACTTTAGGATAAACATATGATTAGCGAGCTGAAATTATCCGCCCAAAATGAAGGCGCTGACAAAGTCGCAGGTTAGGTCTTTTCATTTGGGAACCTTATAGTAAGCAGATGCAGTTCCAACACCACCAAAGTTGCAGTTTTGCCAGGCTTGTATATATTAATTTAAATAACCTCCAACACAAATCGCGAGTGCCGCCTCATGTAGAAAAAAAGCAATACTGAAATTTATTGCAGTGCACAGCCCAAGAAATAGAAAGCGGTGAGTTAGTTTTTGTCCCGCATCTGTAAAGCATTTGTAAGACAAGTGGACGGATTCCAGCAAAAGCCTCGACATTGGTCGTTTTGTTTTCTAAAAGTGGACCTAAAAGCGCAATTTTTCTCCCTGGATCATTGTGGACTTCCAATATCATCGAGCGACTCGGACTGTTACCAAGTTGCCCTCCCATTTTTTTCGCCGTACCGCATCTCTCATCTATTTCTATATCGCTGGCTGCTAAGAATCAGTTACTCCAGAGCCGCTGGACAAATTGGCCGCTAAACCAACGGACTCCCCTAGAGAGAAGACCGTGAGCGGTCGTAAAAAGTGAGTAGTTAGCGGTTGAAAAACAAAATATTGTCGTCTACGCATAAATCGAGAAAAAGCCTAACGTCGGAAAAATCGGCGTTTCTTTTCTTTGACGACGTTTACCCCAGTTCGGTGAACAGCCCAGAGAAGCCAGAAGGGACTTAATTTGTTTGAAGAACTCGTCACCGGGTCTGGGTAGCCTAAATGTCGTTAGTTTTATTTTTCAGAAGTAATGAGCTAAGAAAAAAAAGCAGATCAAGAAAAAGTGACAAAGTGAGGTAAATTAAGGTTGTCTATTTTTGTTTATTTCGTTTATTCTGACATAAGTACAGACAAAAAAGGGATAGAGGCATACCAAAAAAAATTAATTATTGTCCCGAGAAACGACAATTAAAGTAATTTGCATGTATTAGTGTTTATTTGCTTATACTCATACCACTAGGCAATATATATAATATAAATTATATATTCTAAATTATAAATTCTGTGTGGAGTTTTAAGACTATCCACATATCCGGGTGCAGGGGAGCGGTCTAGCAACAGCAAATACGTTTGGAATGCGAGAGGAGTCAAGGGCGGCAATGTTGAACGGGATAGAATGGACCTTGGACCCCGGCATAACGGAGAGACCGTCAACTAACGGTACCGCGCTCGACCTTGGAGTCATGCCGGACAAGGGCACAGATGTCGAACGGTAACAGTCTGCACTTTAGACGAGCAGAAAGAGGACGCACCGTGAACTAATGGGACATGGTTTTGACCATGTACCCGAGCAGGCCGTGAGCTAAAGAGGAAATAACTGGATCCCTGCGGCCTATAAAGGGACGGCGCACGCCCAGCTCGGGGTTAGTGAGAACGGAGAGCTATACCCGGGAGTCGACAAGAGATCCGCGAGTAAGAACGGTTAAACGTGCACCCGTCGATAAGTAAATGAGCAATTACACTCAGGAGGATATCAGCTAGTAAGTGTCCCTGCAAGTGAAGAACGGAGCGAGCACAAATACCTGGCGTAGTCAGAATGGACATTGGAGTCATTGGTAGGCAAAGGTGGTTCGGAAAAGAGCGGTGCCTTTACCTCACGGACGGTACACCCTGCCCCATAACATCCTAAGCCTCATTCGAGCCGGCACGCTTACGCTGTCAAGGACGACGCGGGACAACGAAAAAAGGACGACGAAAGAGCGACGCAGATGGCGAGGACTCTAGGAGTTCATTGTTGGTTAAAGCTATTCTAATCTAATCTCTGTCTTTTCTTTGGTCGGCACTCACTCAAATCATAAATTTGCTGGGACGACCAAACAAACTCTCTAAGCTAGCCGTTGCAATTCGTAGCGAGCAGAAACAAAAAATCCAGTTAGTTACAATTTATAATGTTAAAAATAAACACGACAGACTGATTTAAATGTATGCTGGCGCAAAAAAAAGGTGTGGGTAAAAAACGTTGTCCGTTTGAGGGACAACCTTGATTAAAGGGGGATTGTCTTACGGATTGTGAAGGGGAGTCTATGTAGTGAGGACTGATTTCTGACGAACGGTAAACAATTTTTTTTCAGCCACTTTTAATATTTATTCTGGATATGTTGGCGAGGTGAGAGGTTTACCAAGTTCCTACGACTTAAATACGACTAGTATACACTGGCAAACTGGTGCCTGAATATTGTATGCCTCTTTCTCGGTCCAACTCTTTTTCACACTGGTACTTAGATACCTATGCCACAAATTGTTCTAAACCACTGAATATTTTGCTTCACACAAGAAAGTTTTATTAAAGAGATGCCTATATATATGTATATTTTATTTATTGTTTTATTTATGTAGTACATCGTTAAATACTTTTAAAAATGTATTTACATCATTGTACATTCTTACGTTAGCTTTCGGTCTTTATGAAGGCAACCCGCATGTCCATATTCTAGTCTCTGAAAAACATTAAAGAGCATTAATTTAATTTAATACATTTTTTCTGTACCTAAATGCCTGGTTACAACGTAAATAAAAGTTTCTTTTATGTATTTTTCCCTAAACCTAACCTAACATTAGGTCAGATGGCCAAGTGGAACTGTTAAGTTATGTATTTTTTAAAACCGTTTTTTAAATTGATTATCTTTTTAATTTCTTATCATGGAACCAATGAGCATAATTGACGGCAGCGCTATGACTTAATTCCTTACCTTGTACTTCACATTCACTGCAAGAGATCGACAGCCTTGGTCAGCGAGCATAGATACCGGTGACGAAGAGGCACACTGACACAATTACTAAAGTAAGATCGTTGCTTAAAATATGCATCACTTAAACTTTCTACCTAAGACGTTCGATGTTCATGGGCGATGATTCTTGAACGCATGCTAAGAAGACAAATGCTTAGAATCCAATATTGATGGGATTAATATTAATATTAAATTAATTTTCTTATATATCAAGTTACACTCATAAAAATGTAGTTCATTATTATTTTAAATAAAAAGAAAAACATCAGCCAGCTATTCCCTAAAGCTTCCTACACGCCGAACGAACAACAAAGCCTTGAAAAAGTACATTCAGTGCCAAGCTTTAAATTTTGTTGCGAGGAGCTTGAAAAGGACACTCTTTAGACTTTAGCCCGGAAAATAAAAGCTATCACACGGAAGAAATTTATTGCGCCGCGTAAAGGGACCACACTTTTAAACCTATCGCGGTAATAAGTTGCATGTAATTTTCGGAGAAACGATGGATATCACCTATAAAGCATATAAATATTGCTTAGAAAGATTTTCAAACTACCCATAAAAACGGGTTCGCTTTTGGGCCAAATCTTTCTATTTCGTTTTTAGGTGCTCTGGTTTCCCAAAATTTTTTGCTATCGGAATGTTTCGTTTCTCATCGCTTCTTGCTGCTCAAACACCTGTTTTATTTTATTTGTCTGAATCAAACAACGTGGAAATATAAATTTTATATTTGCAATTGCTTGTTTGTACGCCAGGAGAAGTCAGAAATTGGAGGGCTTGAGAAAATCTGGAGCTGCCACCTTTTTCACAGTTTTAATTCCGATGTTCGCAATTACTTTTTTACTGAACTTTAAACATTTAAGTAATTAAATAAAAAAGCCTTATTTACAAACAACAATTTTGGCTCTCCTTTAAATTAATTAATAAATTCTTTTATATTATCTATATATATTATATTATATTATCTGCACTTTCTCTTCGCACTTCCACTAGCTGAGTAACAGGTATCAGATAGTCGGGGTACTCGACTATAGTGTTCTCTCTTGTTTTTTATTGTAAAGCTTATAAAATCTCGAATAGGGTTTTATTGATGTTGGTGAAGTCTTTCATTAAACACCTATAAAAGCTTTGAGACCCAGACTTGTTTTAATCTTTTTTTATCTGGCCTCTTTCGAGGTATTCGGCACTTTTTTAAAAAACTTAAACTTTTTTCTAAGATAGATAAACGACTGCTTCAAAAAAGACCTGTTAGAACCTAGTTCATATATTTGATCTGATCTTCTTTAGTAGAGATGATATTATCTACATACACAAGTAGGGCTTTCAACCTTGGAAAGTGCCATTCCTTTCCTGGCAGCTAAAACAAGAAAGATTTTATAGCGTTGTCATCCAAAAATTGTTGGACACACCAAAAATTATTGGCAAAAGCCTCCTAGCTGCCTTTAACAAGGGTCAACCAGTAAAATGTATTAACTGTGGCGAAAACCATACAGTCAGATATAAAGGCTGTGTTGTCTATCAGCAGATTGCAAGTCGACGCAAAAGTATCACATTCCATTGCAGAAGCGTTCCCCACCAGTCAGGAAGACCAAATATTGACCAGAGCTTATAAACTAACGTCGTCCGTGTTTTCAACAATTATCTATATAGTCATCCCCTGTACCAACAACTTACTAAGACTTTCCCGCAGTCAGCATTTCCCCCGCTGGGCAACAACAATATATATATATAATATATAAAGCAAAGTCAGATGCGTCAACAAGAAGTATCACCTCACCAACAGCCATTACAAAAACAAAAAAGATCTCAACAACAATAGCAGCCAGATCGCCAGCAGCAGTCATCCCAAAAGCGATACAATTGTTAATTGACCAGCAAGAGCAAAAGTTTTTGAAATCCAACGATAGACCATAATAACCATAACCATAATAATGCTATCATATGGGTAATTATTTCCTGTCTTCAATGTTACTAGTTATATAGTCTGCAAAGTCTAAATGTTCAATGTATCGCAGTCAAAGTCAAACTGACCAAATTTCGACTGGGGGGATTGAAATGCTAGCGTTAGTCGCTGGGGATCTCGAAACTCAACCACCCGCAGACTCCGTTCACAGTTCAAATGCTCTTACTATAGGAGGGCTAAACATTATCCAAGACTCCTGCCCAGAATTATACGACACCCCGGAAATATTAGTTTTGACCCTCGTAAGACGGGGAAACATAGTATAACAAAATCAAGTATGCAGAATGAAAGCTTTATCAATTCTGCATAGAATGAGATCTTCTTATCTCTGGTTGCATCTTTCGTTTTTAATCAGCAGGAAAAAAGCACAAAAGCCCGATTTTCGGCATGCCTGCAGCTGTATCAAAATTATACGACACGTTGTGATTATTGCGGCCAGAGAGGAAGATTTCATTTCAAATAATTTTTTTTTTATTTCACTTATTAATTTAATTCTTTTGTTACAAAATGCCGCGGGGAAGTTCGTTAACTGAAGAGGAAAAGGGAAGAATAAAAGGCTACAACGATGCTGGCTTTAATGTAAGCGAAATATCGCGAAAAATTGGCCGAGTAAGCCTGTAACCCAATAAGCCTGCAGTCTTCGGAGTGCATTGTGAGAGGAGTCTTAAAAAAAACCTCCGTTTTCAAAATGGCACCACAAAATTGCTCGGCTGGAATTTGTTGAAAATAACTTTGAGAGAAGCTGGGCCTTGGTAGGCAATTTTGACTTTATTTTCATTATACATTTTTGGTTGAAAGTTTTCATTTAAATAATTTTTTCTGATGAAAAAAAAATTAATATGGACGGCCCAGATGGATTTCGACACTATTGGCGGGATTTACGAAAGGATCCACTTATGTTCCCTAAGCGGAATTTCGGAGGCGGATCCGCAATGGTTTGGGGAGCGTTCACTTCATCTGGAACGCTTGATTTGGCTTTCACAAGCTCACGAATGAATAAATCGGAGTATAAAAAAGTATTGGAGGAGCGTTTTCTGCCATATTTTGAGCAAAATGGGGAGAAAAAAAATTTGTTTTATGCAAGATAATGCATCTATACACCGGAGCAAAGAGACCCAGCGTTTCCTAAGTGACCACAGAATACGTGTTTTGGATTGGCCAGCGTGCTCCCCGGACTTAAACCCAATTGAGAACATCTGGGGTATCTTAGCAAGGCGACTTAACCCTAATAACAAAAAATTTGAGAGCATCCAAAGCCTTAAATCGGAGATTTTGGCACAACGGTCACTCTTAGACCAAAATGTTCTTAAAAAATTAATAAATTCAATGCCTAAGAGGCTTTTTGGGGTTGCAAAGGCTCTAGGTGACCCGATCAATTATTAAAAATTGTTTAAAAATGATTAAAAAAAATAAAAAACTATTACAACTAACAAATTGTCATGTGTCCGTATAACTTTGATACAGTTGCAGGCATGCCGAAAATCGGGCTTTTGTGCCTTTTTTTCCTGCTGATTGGAAACAAAAGATGCAATCAGAGATAAGAAGATTTTAAGCAGAATTGATAAAGCTTTCATTCCGCATACTTGATTTTGTTCTACTATGTTTCCCCATCGACCTACGAGGGTCGAAACTAATATTTTCGAGGTGTCGTATAATTCTGGGCAGGAGTGTAGCAAACGCGAATACTTTGATGAGATGCTCCGCATCGCTGATCCCACCAAACCGTAAGGCTTCAACCTCTAGAAATCTATACCGACAATAAAGCGACAGCAAAATCTCCATACAGAAAGCCGACAATACATGATGCACGTCCGACTCAGAAATTTCGCATGAAGTAAATGCGTTACCGATCCAGCATGTAAGTAAGCCCAAAATAAGTTTGCCATCATATTCAAGAGCTACATCATAGAAAAACGCCAGGTGTCAATTAACAAGGGAATCCTGTTCCTTGTTCTTCTATTTAACTTAATGCTACGTATCCACAACTTCCTCTCAATGAAAGTTTTCGGGCGCTGCTCCCTATTGTTAATGCAGATTGTTACATCAGGAACGATTGTTTACAAACAAAAAAAGCGGATTGCCAATCTGTGAAATATAAGTCAGTCTGAATCTTCCGAAAATAAATATTTAAACAGGAAAGATACGTTGATTTAAATTTGCATATCACTGCATCACAAAATTTGATCTTTAATTTATTAAAATGAAGGTGACAAAAGAATGATAGTTTACACTATATACGCAATACAGAAACTTATAGTCTGAAAATATTTTAAAAAAAATGAATATCAATCATACATTAGCAAGGAGCGCCACTGTGTAGATATCGTCCAGTAGTAGTAAGTAGTAGTAGTAAGGTTGACCAAGACTTGGAAAATCTCGGCCACTGAGTTTTAGGAGCCATGGCAACTCAGGATATCGTCCAATATTAAATATAACAACTAACTAAAATATATATTTATTATCATAATATACTAATCAGCTACTGGATTGACAAAACGTTTTTACAGCAAGGTTCTTTCAAGCGTATGCATTTCAAATAAATTGTATTCCTATTACAAATATATATATAAATCAAAGTTTTAAAGAGGAGCCTCGCCTTTGAAAACATTGTGTCAATCCTGAAACTTGTGGATATGGTAATGAAGGTGCACTCGAACTAAGGGAGAACATTTTTTGATTCCTTAAAATCTTTTAGCAAGACAAACCGACTGCTTACATGATATCAAACTAATGACAATTCGTTCCATAAGAAATTTAAAAAAAATAAATATAAAATTTACTTTTAATTTATTTTAAAACTCCTAAAATAGAAATGTTTTGGGCTTAATACTTTCATAGCCTTTAAGCTGGTATAATCTAAAATATATAAGCGTAGACACGTGAACATAGGAATAAAATAGTACACGAGCTTACCGTTTTATTTCCAAGATTTTTAATGCGACAATTTAAATGTCCAGTTTTTCCAACTAAGGATGTGACGTTTTTAGTAGCAGAAGTATCAAAGTACGGGCCCCTATCCAGAACCCTTCTCATTTGATCAATATTTTCTTCACTTATTAAATACAGGTCTGTCACAGTCCCATTCTCTCTTAAATGTTGTGGGCAAGTTTCCCTTAAAATTACTAAGCAACTTATTATTTGTATGTTTTTTATACACATTTTAATATACTTACATATGCAAAGAAATATTCGAAAAGTTAAAAAAACTTTCATTTTTAATGATTTAAGTTGTCAAACATCTTACACTAACCAAAAAACATTAGTATAGTGCAAATTTTTTTCTTGAATTTCCTGTCACATGCGCAAACGCATGCGCAAAATTTATAATACATTACAAAAATGTCGATAAATATGTAAAAAGCTTTTCTCGATTTTCCTTTATTTTAAGTAAATTATATATTATATTTTATATATTAGAAGATGGTATTGCATTATACAACCTACAAACGTAATTTCTTGTTCTTGCCACTCGGGCTGATGTG
This sequence comes from Drosophila yakuba, assembly GCF_016746365.2. Classification (NCBI taxonomy): domain Eukaryota; kingdom Metazoa; phylum Arthropoda; class Insecta; order Diptera; family Drosophilidae; genus Drosophila; species Drosophila yakuba. The sequence continues at coordinate 26,722,143 of NC_052527.2, read as the reverse complement.
GTATATATTTGGGATGGTCACACGTGCTGCTTTAGAAAAAAATTTTTTTTTATAGTATAAACAAATTTAAACAAACTACTTTCTCGCATTGTATTATATTATATATTATACGAATTGATAACAAATGATCCACTCCGTAGGACGTGTATCAAAACAAAAAATAAAATATAAAGTGGTGTTTGGTGACTTTTAAAAATCACGCAAAGAAACACTCTATATGAATGGTTACAAATACCGCTTACTCAGCTAGTGAAAGTGCGAAGGTAACGAGTAACGGGTATAATAATTCAAAATTTGGGAAACAAATCAAAACATTTAAAGTAATAAAGTAAAATAATTAATTTCCAACTTTTATTATTACGAATTGCTCTTATATTATTTATGACTTATATTTATGACTTAAAAAAACAACTATACAAACGAATAGGTATATAATTCCTTACCCAAATAATTCATTTCCAACTTCCATTACTATGAATTGCTTTTATATAAGTATGAATTAGAAAAACAACTATACGAACGAATTTAACTAATGTGGAATTTTATAAGATATAAAAAGGTATAGAAAATGTAAAGTTTAAGGAACCTTAGGACTTTGAGAATCTTATGACATAAAAGCTTTCAACATTTTCCTTATCAAGTCCTGTTTGGATTCATTTCAGTTGTATTTTCCAATGTTACAGAATCTGCATTGAAATTGAATATAGCGGAGCAGTTAGCGTTATTAAGGGAAAGATTAACAAATAAAATTTACCGGCAAAAACCGTGCCGCATCAAAGCGAAACTTTTGCCGATAACATAGCCGATAGGAGATTTTGTTGCGGCTGTGCTGGTGGACAATATAAGAGTCCAGTAGAAGATCGTCGAGGTGTCGAATGACAAGCTGGAGTACAATTTCATGACAACGTTTTTCGTTGGTTTGTGTCGGAATAGTTTTAACTTTACTCAGAAGGTTGCGCCGATTGAACAGGAGGCGCCGAATGTGCTAAGTATCTGTAATGTTGTCGAAACCGATATTTAAATCCACACTCCCCCGCAGTTCCAGCCCGCTGAAAAAAGGCCAATCGAGCGAAAGATTGGGCCCAAGGAGAAGATGATATCATTTAAATACCATCCCAGTCGATACTTTATACTTAAAAGCGAAGAGATTCAACTCGCTAATCGACGTTGAATTTGGCCAGGAGAGTCGTCAAAAGGAATATGGATCAAATAGAGTCTGCGTTGATTTGACTGTTTAAGCCAATTTCCATGTTTATACATACCTTTTGACCGGTTGTCAAAAAGCATGAGAATATAAATAAAGCCTATGCAGATGGACGATGCACAGCCTCCTTATCCCGCACATGAAACAAAAGATGTCACAGGCTAACGCCACATGCATAAAGTGCATAATGATTACGAAGATTGGTAAGCAGGAGAGTAACCTGCTTTGGAACGACAAATGAAGTCAACCGTTACAAACGCTGCATCTGGATTACCTAGGCCCAACAGATTCTCAAATGTTTATTCGACTACACAAAAAGCACCATGTGCTTACCAATGTGCGGATCAAAATTACAGACAAGACAAAATTGGAACTAGAAGAAAGAAAAGACAAGGGAGACTTTGAGAAAGAGACAAGACAAGCGCCACGAAGCTAGAATACAAATACCAGAAGCCCTGGATGTCTACAAACACAATTGTGACAAAAGGAGAAAAAAGGAGGTCACTTAAAAGGAAGGGGATTTGTTTGTCTTCAAGCGAACGCTGTTTGTCACCGGTAGGAAACTGGCTAATCTTTTTCCTGGACCATATGAAATAGATAAAGTGAAACCATGTGGCCGCTGTGACGTCAAGAAGGCTGCCGAGTTTAAAGGTCAAAATTATATCTCCACAAGCGTAAATAACATTATGTTATGAAGATGTGTGGCAGGATATAAAAATTTGTTGTGGTCTGAGACAGACAACGAGGAGTAGGATGACCAAACTTAAGCAGGCGGTATATCGAATATCTTATAACCATTCAGTGAACTGAGAACTTAAACTGTCCATTTCTGAATTATAAATAAAAAACAAACTATGTAACGAACTGTTTTTGTTGGTCTGCTCGCTACGAGATACGTAGCGAGAATACTATTAAAGAATCCAGTCAGTGAGAAATCAGTCAGCGAGCGTCAGAAGCGTAAGTACAAGGATAATCGATGCAAGTGTCTGAGCAGTGCACCGCGGAGATCCACTGGTTGAGGATACAGGAGAAGAAGAATTCAAGGACGTGCCGTGGTTAAAAGGATATGTGGAGTCAGTGGTTGGTGTCCTACGACAGGAGCAGTCCGGGTGTTTGCCATGGTTGTTCCGGGAAGATCTGACGACACACCTTGCGGCCCCGCCACCATAATATCCCAGGTCTCATTAAGCCTGCATGGGGTCCGTAGTCAAGTCGACGCAGGACGTCAAGCGAAGGACGTTAAGAAAACGAACAATCGGAACTCATACGAAGTATACCTTTAATAAAGCTGACGTAAATCTAAAACCCTGTGTTCTTCTGGGTCGGCCAATCACATAAATCAGAAAATTGGTGTTACGAACACACAAACGATCTGAGCTAGAACGTGAAGAAAACACTTGATTATAAACAAGAGAGAACGCTATAGTCGAGTTCCCCGACTATCTGATACCCGTTACTCAGCTAGTGGAAGAGAGAAGGAGAGTCTTAAACGCAGTTTTTGGGGGTTTGTAGGCGTTATAGTGGGCGTGGCAGAAAGTTTTTTGGCAAATCGATAGAAATTTACAAGACCAATATTAAAATGACAAAATATCAAAACATTTTTCAAAAGTGTGGGCGTAGCAGCTTTGGGCGGTTTGAGGGCGTTAGAGTGGGCGTGGCAAAAAGTTTTTTGGTAAATCGATAGAAAATTACAAGACTAATACAAAAATGAAAAAATTTCAATACATTTTTCAAAAGGGTGGGCGTGGCAGTTTTGGGCGGTTTGTGGGCGTTAGAGTGAGCGTGGCAACATGAATCGACAAACTTGCGCTGCTTCTAAGTCCCTGGAGTCTGTATGCTTAATCTCAACTTTCTAGCTTTTGTAGTTCCTGAGATCTTGACGTTCATACGGACGGACAGACGGACGGACAGACGGACAGACGGACGGACAGACGGACATGGCCAGATCGACTCGGCTATTGTTCCTGATCAAGAATATATATACATTATATGGTCGGAAACGCTTCCTTCTGCCTGTTACATACTTTTCAACGAATCTAGTATATCCTTTTACTCTACGAGTAACGGGTATAAATATATATTTAATTATTGATTTCACTTTTTATTTTAGCGTTTTCGCGTTCTTCGGTAAATTCTGTGTTGGTTATAAAAGTACATTAAATGGAAACGAAAACACAGAAAATAACACAAAAAGAATCTTTGACTCCAAAGCGGTCGCGTTATTTTCTACGTGCCGAAATAATACCTGCTATTGCTAAAACCAACGGCGGTTTTTAATAAATTTTTAAATAACTATATTTGCATACCTAATTATTATAACACCATTTCGCTTTCCGAGTGAATCTATTCTCACTTGTGCACAAATTTAAACAAATGTATTTATTTATTTACCATTGGAGTTATTGGGTTGTTTTGTTTATGCGCTTTGCTTACTCTCTTCAGTGCGTTGTTCGTGGTGTTGTTTGGTGTTATTATACCAGTTACTCGTAGAGTAAAAGGGTATACTAGGCCACTCTAACGCCCACAAACCGCCCAAAGCTGCCACGCCAACACTTTTGAAAAATGTTTTGATATTTTTTCGTTTTTGTATGTCTTGTAAAATTCTATAGATTTGCCAAAAAAAACTTTTTGCCACGCCCACAAACCACCAAAAACTGTCAGTGTTGAAGACTCTCCTTCGCACTTCCACTAGCTGAGTAACGGGTATCAGATTATCGGGGAACCCGACTATAGCGTACTGTCTTGTTTTTGTATTCACATAAAGTGCGCTGTGCATCCGCTCTCTCGCTGTCCCACACAAAACTGTTTATTTTGGCAGCCAAACTATTGATGACCTAGCTAAATGTCCAAGCCTAAAATACTGTTGAGATGCTTGTTTTAAAGGTGGCTTGATGGTATTGATCAGCAGTTTAAGCGTGGCTAGAGATTGTTTTCGTCGAGCTGAAGATCTCCTTTTCGCCAATAATCTCTAAAAGCCAATAACATAAAACGATGTGATTTTAAGTAGGTAATTGTTGCGTCTGTGAGAATTAAATAAACGCAAGCGATCTGGATGCATAAGTATAGATTCAGTCGAATTTTTAAATTCAAGCTTAGAAAAACTATTAATCTAAATGGAAGAAAAAAATTTAAAAATTCTAAGTAAGAAATTTCATGGAGAAAAATTTAAGCAAATGATTAAAAAGGAAGTGTTTTGAAAAGTTAAATGATTCACAGCTTCTGAGCATTGATAGTTAGTGAATTTAATTGTTGTATTGATTACTAAAATTTCGCACGAAAGTCTGGGAGACATTAAACTGTTGAACTATTAAAGATTATTTATATCTATATTTAGAAAGCAATGTTTTAATTTTAGCAGATGCTTTTGAAAAATTTGCACCAAAATTTTTACGACCTGTTATAAAATTTTTATTTTGATATGATTTTGTTTCCACTATAAGTATATTTAAATTTTCTCTTAATTTGCTTTGCATACCAGTTGCTAATGCTGTTTATATATTATATCTTGCGTTTATCGTTAATTTAATTAGGAATCTTGTGATGATCTGTCAGTGCTCGTGTGGCTCAAGGATGGCAAGGATTCGTCTTAGATATTTTATTTGGTTCAGGTGGGGTTGCTGGAAGAGAATCGGACCGGGTCCCAGAGGAGAACAAGGTTTATATTCGTATGTAAGCAATGTGTTTACAGTCGTTTCAGGGTGGCTGCTGACCTCGTAGCGAGTTGGCCAGTTGGCTCGGGGTCTCGTCTCGTTCCTAGGGCCGTACAGCTCCACGACGGGTACGGATTGACGCTGGACTCCGGAGATGGCAGCTCAATAGTTGTCGGGTCACGCGACCGCTTGTTCCTCAAACGCCTGTGAACGGGAAACAACAGGGAAGAGGCCGTATTGGTCTACAAGGCGGAATAGTTTAAGAGGCCGGTGGGGTCTACTAATTATGAGAAGAGTTTTAGAGGCCGGTCAGGTCTACTAATTATGAGAAGAGGTTTAGAGGCCGGTCAGGTCTACTAATTAAGGGGGAGAGTTTGAGAGACCGATCAGATCTACTCTAAGTGAGAAAAGTTTGAGAGACCGATCAGGTCTACTACAAATGAGAATAGTTAGAGAGGCCGGTCAGGGGTACTACAAATGAGAATTGTTTGAGAGCCCGGTCCGTTCTACTACAAATGAGAACAGTTTTAGAGGCCGGTCAGGTCTACTAATTATGAGAAGAGTTTTAGAGACCGGTCAGGTCTACTAATTATGAGAAGAGTTCTAGAGGCCGGTTAGGTCTACTAATTATGAGAAGAGGTTTAGAGGTCGGTCAGGTCTACTAATTATGAAAAGAGTTTAGAGGCCGGTCAGGTCTACTAATTATGAGAAGATGTTTTAGAGGCCGGTCAGGTCTACTACAAGGGGGAATAGTTTGAGAGGCCGATGAGGTCTACTACAAATGAGAATAGTTTGAGAGGCCGGTGAGGTCTACTAATTAGTGAGAAGAGTTTTAGAACCCGATTAGGTCTACTACAAACTAAACACGGCCGGTGAACCGAGCCGGAGAATGAGACGTAATACGCAAGGACTACTGTGATTACGCCGTTTACGGTCTTTTCGCCTATCGCTGGCCGAACTGAATGCTCTGGCTAATGGCTATCACCAAATCGAAACGTTGTTTAATATATTTAGACGATATTATAATCTTCTCAAGAGCATATCCATGATCTACATAAGGTTTTTTTCAAACTAAAGTCTACAAACCTCAAGCTGCAAGTTAAAAAATCAGAATGTTTAAGAAAAGAAATCGAATACCTTGGAAATGTTATATCAGGTGATGGCATTAAGCCTAACCCAAACAAATTAACAGCAATAATATATTTTCCACTCCCCAAAACAAGGAAGGAAATTAAATTATTTTTTGGATTGCTAGGTAGGATACTACAGAAAGTTTATTCGTGATTTCACAAGGATAACCAAACCCTTAACAGCACAATTGAAAGGAAAGAAGACAGTTAAAATTGACCAAAATTTCGTCGATGTATTCGAAATATGCAAAAATCTTCTATGTAATGATCCTATCCTACAATATCCAGACTTTCCTAAACAATTTATTCTGAAGACAGACGCTAGCAATGTAGCATTGGGAGCGGTACTGTCTCAAGGCAGTTTAGGAAGCGACAAACCAGTATCCTTCACCAGCAGAACTTTGAACGATACCGAGCAGAATTATAGTACAGTAGAGAAAGAAATGCTGGTGATTATTTGGACAATTAAATATTTTAGACCATATCTATTTGGTAAAAAATTCAAAATTGTTATAGACCATCGACCCCTGATTTGGTTAATGAATTTTAAAGACCCGGCCTGGAAACTTAAACTCACAGAAAGCTTAAACTACTAGAATACGAGTTTGAAATTGTTTATAAAAAAGGTTCACAAAATGTCGTTGCAGATGCGTTAAGCAGAATAAATGTAGAAATTAAGTGTAGTGACATTGAAACATTGGAAGGCACAGCGGGTTTTACCTTTCATCCAGAACAACCAAACGACAATATTTATATCTCAGAGAAACCACTTAATAATTTCAGACTTCAATTAATCCTTGGAAAAGGGCCGAACTCCGAGTTCTTTTAAATAGTTCCTTTCAAAAATAAAGTACGATGAACAATCATAAACCCAGAGTTTAACTTAGAAAGCATAGCCAAAACATTAAAAATTTTTCTAAAACCCAAAAAAAACCTGCGCAGTATATACAACAGACAGAATATTTAATTTAATTCAGAAGGCGTACTCACATTATTTTGCTCACAGTAACACCTTTAAACTTATTAAATGCAAAATATTTTTAACAGACCTGATAGGCATCGACAACCAAGAAGAAAAAATTCGTACGCAACATAAAAATTCAAATCATAGAGGGGCGGATGAATTTTGGCATACCAAAAAAACTCATTTGCGACCAAGGTGCGGAATTTCAATCTAACCTTTTTAAAAGTTTTGGTTTACAATATAATATAGATTTACACACTACTTCGTTTCAGCAATCTTCAAGAAATGCTCCAGTCGAACGGTTGCATTCCACACTGACCGAAATCTATAGAATCATTATAGATCGAACGTCCAAAGAAAGGCTCAAATGCAATCACGAGGAAATTTTATCAAAAAAATTAATCACATATAATAACGCAGTATATTCTGCTACTAAATTAACTTCATTCGAATTTTTCTCGGGAAGAATCCATCTTTTTAATAACAATATTACATTTGATAACTATCATGACTATTTGACTAAATAAAATACATTTCGTATACCCAAAAATTAAGAAACAAGTAGGCCAGGCAAAAATAACCAAAATACAAAAACTTAACGAGGATAGACACGAACCACTCCCGGTTACCCCAAATCAAAATATACACAGAAAAGAAAGTAGAAGAAATAAATTAACGGCAAGATTCACTCAACAAATAGTTCACGCTGACGAAAGCCCAACGTTGCTTACTAAGAAAAACCAAAAACTTCATAAATCAAAGATAAGAAGGAATATTAATAAATAGTCAACAAGGGTAGCAACATTACAGATCCAGACTCCACATCAACGTCGAACCGACCTAAACGAAATAAGACTTTAAACTAACAAATACAGAAATAAAAGCAAATGAAATTGAATTTTTAAAAACAAAAAAAAGAGTCATTAACACAAAAATATATATATTATATAATACATTTTGTTTAAATATACTTTTTATTATAAATAATGTGGGGTTTTATTATTATAATATAAGTTTTATTTGAATTTTGTAACAAATAATATAGGATATTGAAATTAATCGTCACCGTCGTTGTATTGTTGTCGATCTCGTAGCCACACAGGCAAAACGCACAACTTCCTTCTTCTCCGAGCAAAAAACAACTCTCTCTCTACCGCTGTCGTAAAGCACTTCGCCCTCGTAGCGTTGCGCTTTTTCTCCTCGTTGATCGTCGTGTTTGCGAATTCGCCACCTCGCTAATTCGCCATCATCTTCATCTCGTCGTTGTTATCGTCGTTGTCGTTGTCTAGGGATGTTTCATACTAGTGGGATTAGGGTAAACAGCCAAAAACCAATCCCACATTCGGCCATTCTGACTAAGCTTTCGACCCGAATGCTTCATCGTCATCGCTGTCATCGTTGCCAATTGGCCATGGCTTCATATATTCCGCGCACGTTGCAGAATTCTTTGGTCCATCGCTGTTGCCTACTTTTTGGACATCATAGGCGTTGTTGTACTTCACCTTTACAACTTTATAAGGCCCCAAAACCTTAGGTTTCAGCTTTAGGCCACTACCAAACTGGGTACGTTTAATAGCAATTAGGTCGCCAATATCATATCGTCTTGCTTGCTTGCGTCGAAGATTGTAGTTCGTCTTGTTCTCGTTCTGCAGCTTCAATATCTGAGTCTTAGCCTTTACTCGTAACTCGTTGCGTTCTTCATTGAAAACTGCTACGGCCTCTTTGTTTATCAAGTCTCGTATCTGAAGATCATCTTTCGTTCTCATTTTGATACCAACCAGTAGCTCAAAAGGCGTCGTGTTAATGCTTCTGGTAAATGTTGAGTTGATCGCCTGTTGCACTCTGTTGACATTGCGGTACCATTTCGTGGGGTCATCGACACTTAGCTTTGAGAGTACTGAAATGATAATAGAATTTAGTCGCTCAACCTGTCCGTTTACCCTTGGCAAGCCAGTAGTCGTCTTCACTAGCTTTATTCCCTCGTCCTCGCAATATTTCACAAAGTCTTGCGATGTGAATGCTGAGCCTCTATCCGAAATAATGAATGCTGGGTTGCCAAAGTTAACACTTTGGTTGCTGAGCTTCACAATCACCTCGTTTGCTGTGGTTGACTTCGTAGGATAGAGCCAGCAAAATTTCGTAAAAGAATCGATCACGGCCAAAATGTGTTGGTAGTCTTTATGCGTTGACTCCAGCGGACCCAAAAAGTCAATATGGTAGGTAAACAATGGGACGTCTTCTTTCTGGAGTGGGTGTAGTAGTCCTTCTTGCTTGCTCCGTTTGCGATCCGTTAAAATGCATGGAATACAGCACTCGATATATTTTTTAATCTTGTCTTCAACGTGTGGTATAAAAAATTCTCGGCAGATTAACTCCTTTGTCTTCTTAGCAGCAAAATGACCTCTGTCATGGGCACTGCTAATTACTCGCTTTTGCATTTCGTTTGGCACTACTACCAGCTCATCGTCACCTACAAGTTTGTACAGCACACCTCTTTTTAAAAAGTAGTCATCGTATACTTTATTTTCATCGCTTAGAACTTCTTTGATGGCTCTTATCTTCTCGTCGCGTGCTTGCGCATCCTTCAAAGCAGTACTTATGCTATCTCCTTTTATGAGCATCACAGGATACCGGCTGAGAGCATCGACATGCTTCATTCTCACGCCAGATCGATGTTCAACTGTATAGTTATATTCTTGTAGAAAAAGAATCCAGCGAGCCACCCTGGTGCATAAGCTTTGTTTTTCTAAAGTTTTCGTAAAAGCGTTGCAGTCTGTTACTAGTTTAAAATGAATGCCTAACAAATACACCCTAAACTTAGTCAAAGCTTCGATGACTGCCAATATTCAAACTCATAGCTGCTGTATTTACGCTGTGCATCTGTGGTCTTTTTTGACATAAAATACACAGGATGCAGTTGACCATCGTCGACGTTCATCTGTAATAAAACTGCTCCGAATCCATCAATAGACGCATCTGTATGCACTTCCGTCTCGTAAGTCTGATTATAAATACTTAAAACAGGGTTCTCAGTTAGTAACTTTTTCAAAATATTAACTGCATTCTCTTCGTCCAAATCAAATCTGAATCTAGTGTTTTTCTTTGTCAACTCAGTTAAAGGTCTAGCTATTCCTGCGTAATTTGGTATAAACTTTCTGAAATAGCCCGTCAGGCCCAAAAAACTTTCTACTTGCTTAATAGTTTGTGGCATCTTGAATTTGGATACAGCTTCGATTTTCTCTGGTGAGGGGTAAATTTTGCGATTTTCTATAACATGGCCCAGAAATTGAATGCGCGTCTTCAGAAAATTGCATTTTTTCAAATTAAGCTGCAGACCATAATCTTTGCACGTCGCAATAACTTCCTTCAAGTTTTGTACAGCGTCTTGTTCCGTCTTAGCGGGGATAATAACATCATCTACGTAGGGCAATGCGATTCCTCTGCGTGACAGATCCCGAAATATCGCATTAACGTGGCGCTGAAAAACGCCTGGCGAATTTGAGAATCCAAAGGGTACTTTCAAAAACTGATATTGTCCTTGGTGTGTCACAAATGACGTATATTTTCTGCTGGGTTCAGCAACTGGTACGTGGAAAAATCCGTTTTTCAAATCAATTGTACTGAATATTTTTGCCTCTTGCAGACGATCCAACTGGTCCTCAATGAGCGGTAATGGGAAATGGTCTTTAACAATTACTTTGTTAATTCTGCGATAATCTACACACAGCCTTACAGAACCGTCGTGCTTTTTTACAAGTACTATGGGACTTGTAAACTCGGATGTTGACTCTTCAATTATGTCATTCTCAAGCCACTCCTTAATCTGTTCGTCAACAATATGCATTTCCGAAAAAGCTAGTCTGCGTGGACGTGAGAAAATTGGCGCTTCATCATTTAGCACAATACGCATTTCTACATTTGTTGTTTTTGTTTTGACCGGTTCATAATTCGAAATTAGCTCACGCACCTCTTGCTTGGCATATTCGCTCGCAGCCTCGTTAATGTCAAACAACTCATTGTCCACTTCAACACAAATGTTTAGAAAATTTTGTTCATTATTTCTTTTATTTTTTCGCACTTGTAAGCCGTTACAGTTAAAAACAATCTCTGCTTGTAAACATAGCTGTTCTCCGATAATTAATTGTATATCAAGAACGACGTAAAAATCTAACAAATAATCCTCTTCATCAATCAGAATTCGTTGTTTAAATTGTCCAATTGGTTTTATTTTATTGGAGTCGCGGTCACTCCCGAATCCAATTAGAACGACATTGCAGCTTTCCAATATCACAATAAAAATCTTCCCGTATGATATTGAATTTACTACCCGTATCGAATAATGCCGTACACTTTTTATTTGCAATATAAACTTCTTTGCTGGTCAAATCGTTTTTTGAAATCAAACTGCGAGTGTTCGTGTTTAAAGCATTTTTGTCAATATTTGCGCACTCTTTAGAAATAATACTGATTACATTTGTAACACTTTCTGCCTCTTTCTTTATTTTGGCAGTTATTCAACACATGTCCTTTTTCACCACAGTTGTAGCATTTCAGCTCTTTTTTCGCGTCTTTGTTTACATTCTGATTTTTTCTGTCTTTCTCTTTCACAATGTTCTCATTGCGCTTCGATCTGTCTTTCTCACTCTGATTTTCCTTTGCTATCATTGTTCCGAAACACTTTAGTTTGTCTTTAAATTGACTCATATTTTTGGCACCATATAATATTGATTTGTTTACACTTTTTTCGTCAATGCCGTCAATTAAATACTGTATGAAAGCGTCATCTGCAATTTTACCTCTAGAAGCAATATTTTTCATTCTATAAAAGTACTCGAAAACACACTCGTTGTTGCCACGTTTCGTTTGCGCGAGTTGCTCGTGAACTAGCTTGCTGCTGACACTTGACTTAAATTCGGACAGCAATGCTACTTTGAGGGAATTCCACGAATTTAGACCTCTCTCGCTCAACACATACAATTTTGCAATTCCTTTAAGTGATTTTTTTGCAAACAGAAACTTCTGGAAGTCATTCCAATACATAAGCGTCGCTTGCTCTTCGTACTCTTCTATCCATACTTCGATTGGAATAGTGTTAGTGCCATCATAACTGCGTATGCTCTCTTCAACGTCGCGAAAACTGATCGCAAAGCGTGGCGTCGACATACTGTCGTTTTCAGTAAATATGTTGCGCCTGGTATTCATCTCGTCTACTCCTTGTACATTTTCATCACTTCTTTCGGCGTTCGTTGCTCTGTTCGGCGTCTGGAATACAACGTTTTCTGCTTCACTGTCTGTTTCATCGTCTGTTTCATCATCTGTTTCGTCGGCTTCGGTTGACGACAGTAAACTGTTCTTCTTCAAGTTGCGGAAAATGTGTATATGCAAATCTTCGTCTCTGTACCCTATGCCTAGCACGTTACATATTGCCACAAGGTCAGCCTGCGTCAAATTATCTTCAGCGTATTCCTTCTTTGCACCATATCTCTGGTCATTTTCGGCAAAATCGCAACCAGTAAATTCCCGTAGTCTTTGGCGATTCCTTCTGTTTCCTTCACTCTCGAACACAAACTTATGCAGTGCAGCAATGCTCTCCTTCTTACTTGAGCGTAAACTAGCACTTATGAAATTATTTAAACACGCCATTATGGTAAAAAAAAATTGCTTGTACTTTTTTGTTTTACACGTTCAACTTTTGTTTAATATCATCAATTTTGTTCACAATTCCGTTCACATTTGCTCAATTCCGTTCACATTTGCTCAATTCCGGACGAGCGCCCAAAATGTGGGGTTTTATTATTATAATATAAGTTTTATTTGAATTTTGTAACAAATAATATAGGATATTGAAATTAATCGTCACCGTCGTTGTATTGTTGTCGATCCCGTAGCCACACAGGCAAAACGCACAACTTCCTTCTTCTCCGAGCAAAAAACAACTCTCTCTCTAACGCTGTCGTAAAGCACTTCGCCCTCGTAGCGTTGCGCTTTTTCTCCTCGTTGATCGTCGTGTTTGCGAATTAGCCACCTCGCTAATTCGCCATCATCTTCATCTCGTCGTTGTTATCGTCGTTGTCGTTGTCTAGGGATGTTTCATACTAGTGGGATTAGGGTAAACAGCCAAAAACCAATCCCACAATAATATTAATATAAATGTAACCTCAATAAATTTGGAAAAATTTACGTTAGGTTAGGTTAGGTTTTACCGGCCGTCGGTCCGACGCACTTAGACCATTAGAAGTCCATTGTGATACCGTGTATGTTTTCCCCTTTGCGCGTCGAGGTTCGTGTGAAGTTAGCAGTTTCCCCAGCCAGAGGCTCTGGTGAATTTTTGTGGCTTGAGATTCAGCCAATCGATTTGATAGCTGCGTGGCTATCACTGAAAATGTTTACGTGTGAGCTTTCCAGTTTTAGTGCTTTCAAATGTTTTAGGGCCTCCCTTATTGCTGCTACTTCAGCTTGGAAGACGCTGCAATGATCGGGGAGTCTAGACGAGATGCGTAAGCCTAACTGTTCGGAGTAAACTCCTCCTCCTCCTCTGTTCTGTAGTTTTAACCCGTCCGTATAGAAAAATATAGCATCCCGGGGTCCAGGTGTCTGTGAGTTCCACTCGTCCCTCTTTGAGATGTTTGTGTTGAACGGTGTTTGTATGTACTCCGTTGAAGTGCTGTAGTCTGTCCTGGAGGGGACTTTTTGAATGTGTTTTAGGATACATGAGTGACCCGCTTCTTGTGGGTTCCACTGTTTGGCATCTCTAAGCCTGATTGCCGCTACTGTAGCCTGTTCCATGCCAGCTAGTTCTGGGCTTGGGAGGTTAAGTATGGCATTTAAGGCTTCGTTTGGGGTGGTGCGTAAAGCACTGCTGATGCAGAGTACCGTGGCTCTTTGCATCTTTGCTAGCATTTTTATGCTGGATTTCTTTTTCAGGGCCGGCCACCGTACCACGACCCCATCCAGTAGAATTGGTCTGACGATGGGCTTATATATCCAGTTTACTATATAGGGTGTCATACCCCATTTGAGCCCTATTGCTTTCTTGCACGTGAAGAGTGCTATTGAAGCTTTTTTGTATCTGTCTGTGAGGTTCAAGTTCCAGTTTAGTTTCCCGTCAAGTATTACGCCCAGGTACCTTGCGCTGCTATGAAGGAAAGTCTGGTATATTATACTTCCTAGTGAAGAGAACCAGCTCGGTCTTTGAGGGGTTAAGTCCTAGTCCGTTCTTTTGGTCCAGCTGGACAAAACACTGAGTTTTTCGCTCATGAGATCGCATAGCGTTTGGGGGTATTTACCTGTGAAGATAATAGGAATGTCGTCCCCATAGGCTATTATCCTGAATCCCCCCCTTCCATGTCTCATAGTATCGAGTTCTATGTTCCATAGAAGTGGGGAGAGGACACCTCCTTGCGAAGTGCCTCTGCTGACGTGCCTTGTGAGGGTTGACGCGCCTAGTGAAGACATAACCTCCCTGCATGTGAGCAGTTGGTTCATGAGTCCCATTAAGTGGCGGTCCACCCCAAGGTCTGTCAGGGCTCCGGTAATCGCCGTCGGGATGACGTCGTTAAAAGCTCCTTCTATGTCCAGGAATGCTAGCAGTGCCTATTCCTTTTGGGACATTGATTTTTCTATCTTGGAGACGAGAGAATGAAGTGCTGTCTCTGTCGATTTCCCTTTCTTGTAGGCGTGTTTCGTGTCTGTGATGAGACTTGGATTGAGAGTTAATCTCAGATGCAGGCCGATGATTCTTTCAAGGGTCTTTAGTAGGAGAATAACAGACTAATTGGTCTGATATCCATGGGGGTCGAGTGTGATGGTTTCGCTGCTTTGGGGATGAAGACAATTCGGGACTCTAGCCAAGATTGCGGTAGGTTGCCAGTTGTGGTAGTACATATGCAGAAGTTTTAATTTGGATGTGGGGCTTGACGGGAGAACCTATGCTGAGTTGACAGCGCTTACGGGGCTGAGCCGCAACAGTGAGGATGAGCCCTGAAACTTGAGCATGGATGGATTCATAAGGCAGCTTAATCAAGTTGAACAAGCGTTCTGAAATAAAGGTTGCCTCAGAACCCGAGTCAATAAGTGCCCGTGCTGAGTATTTGATGCCTAAATGGCAATTCTCTATTAAAGCTGTACTCAGGAGGACCCCATGAGTGTTTACAGCCAGAAACGTTTGCACATTCGGTTGATTCGTTAATGGAGTGGACTGTATATCTTGCTGGTGGTTAAAAGAGGCCGGTCAGGTCTACTACAAGGGGGAATAGTTTGAGAGGCCGATGAGGTCTACTACAAATGAGAATAGTTTGAGAGGCCGGTGAGGTCTACTAATTAGTGAGAAGAGTTTTAGAACCCGATCAGGTCTACTACAAACTAAACACGGCCGGTGAACCGAGCCGGAGAATGAGACGTAATACGCAAGGACTACTGTGATTACGCCGTTTACGGTCTTTTCGCCTATCGCTGGCCGAACTGAATGCTCTGGCTAATGGCTATCACCAAATCGAAACGTTGTTTAATATATTTAGACGATATTATAATCTTCTCAAGAGCATATCCATGATCTACATAAGGTTTTTTTCAAACTAAAGTCTACAAACCTCAAGCTGCAAGTTAAAAAATCAGAATGTTTAAGAAAAGAAATCGAATACCTTGGAAATGTTATATCAGGTGATGACATTAAGCCTAACCCAAACAAATTAACAGCAATAATATATTTTCCACTCCCCAAAACAAGGAAGGAAATTAAATTATTTTTTGGATTGCTAGGTAGGATACTACAGAAAGTTTATTCGTGATTTCGCAAGGATAACCAAACCCTTAACAGCACAATTGAAAGGAAAGAAGACAGTTAAAATTGACCAAAATTTCGTCGATGTATTCGAAATATGCAAAAATCTTCTATGTAATGATCCTATCCTACAATATCCAGACTTTCCTAAACAATTTATTCTGAAGACAGACGCTAGCAATGTAGCATTGGGAGCGGTACTGTCTCAAGGCAGTTTAGGAAGCGACAAACCAGTATCCTTCACCAGCAGAACTTTGAACGATACCGAGCAGAATTATAGTACAGTAGAGAAAGAAATGCTGGTGATTATTTGGACAATTAAATATTTTAGACCATATCTATTTGGTAAAAAATTCAAAATTGTTATAGACCATCGACCCCTGATTTGGTTAATGAATTTTAAAGACCCGGCCTGGAAACTTAAACTCACAGAAAGCTTAAACTACTAGAATACGAGTTTGAAATTGTTTATAAAAAAGGTTCACAAAATGTCGTTGCAGATGCGTTAAGCAGAATAAATGTAGAAATTAAGTGTAGTGACATTGAAACATTGGAAGGCACAGCGGGTTTTACCTTTCATCCAGAACAACCAAACGACAATATTTATATCTCAGAGAAACCACTTAATAATTTCAGACTTCAATTAATCCTTGGAAAAGGGCCGAACTCCGAGTTCTTTTAAATAGTTCCTTTCAAAAATAAAGTACGATGAACAATCATAAACCCAGAGTTTAACTTAGAAAGCATAGCCAAAACATTAAAAATTTTTCTAAAACCCAAAAAAAACCTGCGCAGTATATACAACAGACAGAATATTTAATTTAATTCAGAAGGCGTACTCACATTATTTTGCTCACAGTAACACCTTTAAACTTATTAAATGCAAAATATTTTTAACAGACCTGATAGGCATCGACAACCAAGAAGAAAAAATTCGTACGCAACATAAAAATTCAAATCATAGAGGGGCGGATGAATTTTGGCATACCAAAAAAACTCATTTGCGACCAAGGTGCGGAATTTCAATCTAACCTTTTTAAAAGTTTTGGTTTACAATATAATATAGATTTACACACTACTTCGTTTCAGCAATCTTCAAGAAATGCTCCAGTCGAACGGTTGCATTCCACACTGACCGAAATCTATAGAATCATTATAGATCGAACGTCCAAAGAAAGGCTCAAATGCAATCACGAGGAAATTTTATCAAAAAAATTAATCACATATAATAACGCAGTATATTCTGCTACTAAATTAACTTCATTCGAATTTTTCTCGGGAAGAATCCATCTTTTTAATAACAATATTACATTTGATAACTATCATGACTATTTGACTAAATAAAATACATTTCGTATACCCAAAAATTAAGAAACAAGTAGGCCAGGCAAAAATAACCAAAATACAAAAACTTAACGAGGATAGACACGAACCACTCCCGGTTACCCCAAATCAAAATATACACAGAAAAGAAAGTAGAAGAAATAAATTAACGGCAAGATTCACTCAACAAATAGTTCACGCTGACGAAAGCCCAACGTTGCTTACTAAGAAAAACCAAAAACTTCATAAATCAAAGATAAGAAGGAATATTAATAAATAGTCAACAAGGGTAGCAACATTACAGATCCAGACTCCACATCAACGTCGAACCGACCTAAACGAAATAAGACTTTAAACTAACAAATACAGAAATAAAAGCAAATTAAATTGAATTTTTAAAAACAAAAAAAAGAGTCATTAACACAAAAATATATATATTATATAATACATTTTGTTTAAATATACTTTTTATTATAAATAATATTAATATAAATGTAACCTCAATAAATTTGGAAAAATTTACGTTAGGTTAGGTTAGGTTTTACCGGCCGTCGGTCCGACGCACTTAGACCATTAGAAGTCCATTGTGATACCGTGTATGTTTTCCCCTTTGCGCGTCGAGGCTCGTGTGAAGTTAGCAGTTTCCCCAGCCAGAGGCTCTGGTGAATTTTTGTGGCTTGAGATTCAGCCAATCGATTTGATAGCTGCGTGGCTATCACTGAAAATGTTTACGTGTGAGCATTCCAGTTTTAGTGCTTTCAAATGTTTTAGGGCCTCCCTTATTGCTGCTACTTCAGCTTGGAAGACGCTGCAATGATCGGGGAGTCTAGACGAGATGCGTAAGCCTAACTGTTCGGAGTAAACTCCTCCTCCTCCTCTGTTCTGTAGTTTTAACCCGTCCGTATAGAAAAATATAGCATCCCGGGGTCCAGGTGTCTGTGAGTTCCACTCGTCCCTCTTTGAGATGTTTGTGTTGAACGGTGTTTGTATGTACTCCGTTGAAGTGCTGTAGTCTGTCCTGGAGGGGACTTTTTGAATGTGTTTTAGGATACATGAGTGACCCGCTTCTTGTGGGTTCCACTGTTTGGCATCTCTAAGCCTGATTGCCGCTACTGTAGCCTGTTCCATGCCAGCTAGTTCTGGGCTTGGGAGGTTAAGTATGGCATTTAAGGCTTCGTTTGGGGTGGTGCGTAAAGCACTGCTGATGCAGAGTACCGTGGCTCTTTGCATCTTTGCTAGCATTTTTATGCTGGATTTCTTTTTCAGGGCCGGCCACCGTACCACGACCCCATCCAGTAGAATTGGTCTGACGATGGGCTTATATATCCAGTTTACTATATAGGGTGTCATACCCCATTTGAGCCCTATTGCTTTCTTGCACGTGAAGAGTGCTATTGAAGCTTTTTTGTATCTGTCTGTGAGGTTCAAGTTCCAGTTTAGTTTCCCGTCAAGTATTACGCCCAGGTACCTTGCGCTGCTATGAAGGAAAGTCTGGTATATTATACTTCCTAGTGAAGAGAACCAGCTCGGTCTTTGAGGGGTTAAGTCCTAGTCCGTTCTTTTGGTCCAGCTGGACAAAACACTGAGTTTTTCGCTCATGAGATCGCATAGCGTTTGGGGGTATTTACCTGTGAAGATAATAGGAACGTCGTCCCCATAGGCTATTATCCTGAATCCCCCCCTTCCATGTCTCATAGTATCGAGTTCTATGTTCCATAGAAGTGGGGAGAGGACACCTCCTTGCGAAGTGCCTCTGCTGACGTGCCTTGTGAGGGTTGACGCGCCTAGTGAAGACATAACCTCCCTGCATGTGAGCAGTTGGTTCATGAGTCCCATTAAGTGGCGGTCCACCCCAAGGTCTGTCAGGGCTCCGGTAATCGCCGTCGGGATGACGTTGTTAAAAGCTCCTTCTATGTCCAGGAATGCTAGCAGTGCCTATTCCTTTTGGGACATTGATTTTTCTATCTTGGAGACGAGAGAATGAAGTGCTGTCTCTGTCGATTTCCCTTTCTTGTAGGCGTGTTTCGTGTCTGTGATGAGACTTGGATTGAGAGTTAATCTCAGATGCAGGCCGATGATTCTTTCAAGGGTCTTTAGTAGGAGAATAACAGACTAATTGGTCTGATATCCATGGGGGTCGAGTGTGATGGTTTCGCTGCTTTGGGGATGAAGACAATTCGGGACTCTAGCCAAGATTGCGGTAGGTTGCCAGTTGTGGTAGTACATATGCAGAAGTTTTAATTTGGATGTGGGGCTTGACGGGAGAACCTATGCTGAGTTGACAGCGCTTACGGGGCTGAGCCGCAACAGTGAGGATGAGCCCTGAAACTTGAGCATGGATGGATTCATAAGGCAGCTTAATCAAGTTGAACAAGCGTTCTGAAATAAAGGTTGCCTCAGAACCCGAGTCAATAAGTGCCCGTGCTGAGTATTTGATGCCTAAATGGCAATTCTCTATTAAAGCTGTACTCAGGAGGACCCCATGAGTGTTTACAGCCAGAAACGTTTGCACATTCGGTTGATTCGTTAATGGAGTGGACTGTATATCTTGCTGGTGGTTAAAAGAGGCCGGTCAGGTCTACTACAAGGGGGAATAGTTTGAGAGGCCGATGAGGTCTACTACAAATGAGAATAGTTTGAGAGGCCGGTGAGGTCTACTAATTAGTGAGAAGAGTTTTAGAACCCGATCAGGTCTACTACAAACTAAACACGGCCGGTGAACCGAGCCGGAGAATGAGACGTAATACGCAAGGACTACTGTGATTACGCCGTTTACGGTCTTTTCGCCTATCGCTGGCCGAACTGAATGCTCTGGCTAATGGCTATCACCAAATCGAAACGTTGTTTAATATATTTAGACGATATTATAATCTTCTCAAGAGCATATCCATGATCTACATAAGGTTTTTTTCAAACTAAAGTCTACAAACCTCAAGCTGCAAGTTAAAAAATCAGAATGTTTAAGAAAAGAAATCGAATACCTTGGAAATGTTATATCAGGTGATGACATTAAGCCTAACCCAAACAAATTAACAGCAATAATATATTTTCCACTCCCCAAAACAAGGAAGGAAATTAAATTATTTTTTGGATTGCTAGGTAGGATACTACAGAAAGTTTATTCGTGATTTCGCAAGGATAACCAAACCCTTAACAGCACAATTGAAAGGAAAGAAGACAGTTAAAATTGACCAAAATTTCGTCGATGTATTCGAAATATGCAAAAATCTTCTATGTAATGATCCTATCCTACAATATCCAGACTTTCCTAAACAATTTATTCTGAAGACAGACGCTAGCAATGTAGCATTGGGAGCGGTACTGTCTCAAGGCAGTTTAGGAAGCGACAAACCAGTATCCTTCACCAGCAGAACTTTGAACGATACCGAGCAGAATTATAGTACAGTAGAGAAAGAAA
Source organism: Drosophila yakuba (assembly GCF_016746365.2). Classification (NCBI taxonomy): domain Eukaryota; kingdom Metazoa; phylum Arthropoda; class Insecta; order Diptera; family Drosophilidae; genus Drosophila; species Drosophila yakuba. Next base: position 26,701,675 of record NC_052527.2, on the reverse strand, counting down.
TGCTGGTGATTATTTGGACAATTAAATATTTTAGACCATATCTATTTGGTAAAAAATTCAAAATTGTTATAGACCATCGACCCCTGATTTGGTTAATGAATTTTAAAGACCCGGCCTGGAAACTTAAACTCACAGAAAGCTTAAACTACTAGAATACGAGTTTGAAATTGTTTATAAAAAAGGTTCACAAAATGTCGTTGCAGATGCGTTAAGCAGAATAAATGTAGAAATTAAGTGTAGTGACATTGAAACATTGGAAGGCACAGCGGGTTTTACCTTTCATCCAGAACAACAAAACGACAATATTTATATCTCAGAGAAACCACTTAATAATTTCAGACTTCAATTAATCCTTGGAAAAGGGCCGAACTCCGAGTTCTTTTAAATAGTTCCTTTCAAAAATAAAGTACGATGAACAATCATAAACCCAGAGTTTAACTTAGAAAGCATAGCCAAAACATTAAAAATTTTTCTAAAACCCAAAAAAAACCTGCGCAGTATATACAACAGACAGAATATTTAATTTAATTCAGAAGGCGTACTCACATTATTTTGCTCACAGTAACACCTTTAAACTTATTAAATGCAAAATATTTTTAACAGACCTGATAGGCATCGACAACCAAGAAGAAAAAATTCGTACGCAACATAAAAATTCAAATCATAGAGGGGCGGATGAATTTTGGCATACCAAAAAAACTCATTTGCGACCAAGGTGCGGAATTTCAATCTAACCTTTTTAAAAGTTTTGGTTTACAATATAATATAGATTTACACACTACTTCGTTTCAGCAATCTTCAAGAAATGCTCCAGTCGAACGGTTGCATTCCACACTGACCGAAATCTATAGAATCATTATAGATCGAACGTCCAAAGAAAGGCTCAAATGCAATCACGAGGAAATTTTATCAAAAAAATTAATCACATATAATAACGCAGTATATTCTGCTACTAAATTAACTTCATTCGAATTTTTCTCGGGAAGAATCCATCTTTTTAATAACAATATTACATTTGATAACTATCATGACTATTTGACTAAATAAAATACATTTCGTATACCCAAAAATTAAGAAACAAGTAGGCCAGGCAAAAATAACCAAAATACAAAAACTTAACGAGGATAGACACGAACCACTCCCGGTTACCCCAAATCAAAATATACACAGAAAAGAAAGTAGAAGAAATAAATTAACGGCAAGATTCACTCAACAAATAGTTCACGCTGACGAAAGCCCAACGTTGCTTACTAAGAAAAACCAAAAACTTCATAAATCAAAGATAAGAAGGAATATTAATAAATAGTCAACAAGGGTAGCAACATTACAGATCCAGACTCCACATCAACGTCGAACCGACCTAAACGAAATAAGACTTTAAACTAACAAATACAGAAATAAAAGCAAATTAAATTGAATTTTTAAAAACAAAAAAAGAGTCATTAACACAAAAATATATATATTATATAATACATTTTGTTTAAATATACTTTTTATTATAAATAATATTAATATAAATGTAACCTCAATAAATTTGGAAAAATTTACGTTAGGTTAGGTTAGGTTTTACCGGCCGTCGGTCCGACGCACTTAGACCATTAGAAGTCCATTGTGATACCGTGTATGTTTTCCCCTTTGCGCGTCGAGGCTCGTGTGAAGTTAGCAGTTTCCCCAGCCAGAGGCTCTGGTGAATTTTTGTGGCTTGAGATTCAGCCAATCGATTTGATAGCTGCGTGGCTATCACTGAAAATGTTTACGTGTGAGCATTCCAGTTTTAGTGCTTTCAAATGTTTTAGGGCCTCCCTTATTGCTGCTACTTCAGCTTGGAAGACGCTGCAATGATCGGGGAGTCTAGACGAGATGCGTAAGCCTAACTGTTCGGAGTAAACTCCTCCTCCTCCTCTGTTCTGTAGTTTTAACCCGTCCGTATAGAAAAATATAGCATCCCGGGGTCCAGGTGTCTGTGAGTTCCACTCGTCCCTCTTTGAGATGTTTGTGTTGAACGGTGTTTGTATGTACTCCGTTGAAGTGCTGTAGTCTGTCCTGGAGGGGACTTTTTGAATGTGTTTTAGGATACATGAGTGACCCGCTTCTTGTGGGTTCCACTGTTTGGCATCTCTAAGCCTGATTGCCGCTACTGTAGCCTGTTCCATGCCAGCTAGTTCTGGGCTTGGGAGGTTAAGTATGGCATTTAAGGCTTCGTTTGGGGTGGTGCGTAAAGCACTGCTGATGCAGAGTACCGTGGCTCTTTGCATCTTTGCTAGCATTTTTATGCTGGATTTCTTTTTCAGGGCCGGCCACCGTACCACGACCCCATCCAGTAGAATTGGTCTGACGATGGGCTTATATATCCAGTTTACTATATAGGGTGTCATACCCCATTTGAGCCCTATTGCTTTCTTGCACGTGAAGAGTGCTATTGAAGCTTTTTTGTATCTGTCTGTGAGGTTCAAGTTCCAGTTTAGTTTCCCGTCAAGTATTACGCCCAGGTACCTTGCGCTGCTATGAAGGAAAGTCTGGTATATTATACTTCCTAGTGAAGAGAACCAGCTCGGTCTTTGAGGGGTTAAGTCCTAGTACGTTCTTTTGGTCCAGCTGGACAAAACACTGAGTTTTTCGCTCATGAGATCGCATAGCGTTTGGGGGTATTTACCTGTGAAGATAATAGGAACGTCGTCCCCATAGGCTATTATCCTGAATCCCCCCCTTCCATGTCTCATAGTATCGAGTTCTATGTTCCATAGAAGTGGGGAGAGGACACCTCCTTGCGAAGTGCCTCTGCTGACGTGCCTTGTGAGGGTTGACGCGCCTAGTGAAGACATAACCTCCCTGCATGTGAGCAGTTGGTTCATGAGTCCCATTAAGTGGCGGTACACCCCAAGGTCTGTCAGGGCTCCGGTAATCGCCGTCGGGATGACGTTGTTAAAAGCTCCTTCTATGTCCAGGAATGCTAGCAGTGCCTATTCCTTTTGGGACATTGATTTTTCTATCTTGGAGACGAGAGAATGAAGTGCTGTCTCTGTCGATTTCCCTTTCTTGTAGGCGTGTTTCGTGTCTGTGATGAGACTTGGATTGAGAGTTAATCTCAGATGCAGGCCGATGATTCTTTCAAGGGTCTTTAGTAGGAGAATAACAGACTAATTGGTCTGATATCCTTGGGGGTCGAGTGTGATGGTTTCGCTGCTTTGGGGATGAAGACAATTCGGGACTCTAGCCAAGATTGCGGTAGGTTGCCAGTTGTGGTAGTACATATGCAGAAGTTTTAATTTGGATGTGGGGCTTGACGGGAGAACCTATGCTGAGTTGACAGCGCTTACGGGGCTGAGCCGCAACAGTGAGGATGAGCCCTGAAACTTGAGCATGGATGGATTCATAAGGCAGCTTAATCAAGTTGAACAAGCGTTCTGAAATAAAGGTTGCCTCAGAACCCGAGTCAATAAGTGCCCGTGCTGAGTATTTGATGCCTAAATGGCAATTCTCTATTAAAGCTGTACTCAGGAGGACCCCATGAGTGTTTACAGCCAGAAACGTTTGCACATTCGGTTGATTCGTTAATGGAGTGGACTGTATATCTTGCTGGTGGTTAAAAGTGGATATGGGGGGCTGGTGGTCAGGATTGACCGCTGCCTGGACTGGTGGATTGCCATTTCGGTGCAGGAGAGTGTTGTGGCGTCCTCTGCAAGTATTGCAATTATGCGTGCTAGTGCAATCCCTAAGCAGATGCGTTCTAGCAAAACAAGTTAAACACAACTTCTGCTGTTTTATATATTTCTCCCCCTCTCCGACTGGCATTCGTAGGAATAACGGACATACTCGGGTATGATAGATCTTTGCGAACAGAGTTTACAGGATTGTGGAGTTACCGTCACTTTATTCTCAAAGGTCTGGATCGCCCGCGAGCTATTGTCAGTCCGCCTGGAAAGCCTGGAATTCAGCCCAGAGTGGAATATCTGTCTTACTCATAAGGAATTGTTTCCGTAGAGACAGCGTTAGCTTTGGCAACTTGGCAGAGCACAGAAAAACGAGGAGGCAATCCCAGTTAGAGGTGTCGATTTTTGCTATTTTCAAAGCTGTTAAACAACCTTGAATTGTGCTCTCTAGCTGTTTCAAGGATTTGCCGCATTCAAGGGCAACAGAAGGTAAATTAAACAAAATCTTAAGCTGACTGTTGACCAGCAGCCTCTTGTTTTCGAAACGATTCTGCAAGTTTCTCCATGCTGATTCGAATCCCTCATTGGTTAAGAGGGATAAGGCCACAATGGATTTAGCCTCACCACTAGTTTTAGCATTGAGATGGAAAAATTTCTCAACTTCTGAAAGCCGAGGGTTGTGTATGTAGATGGCTGAGAAAAGATCCCGAAACGTGGGCCAGTGAACATAGTCCCCACTGAAACTGACTCACTCGACTGGGAGTAAGCGAGGAGGCGCCGGAATGGAGGCCTGAACGGAATGTTGCGAGCGTGAACCTTCTTCAATGGTCTCGTTGAGGCTCGCTGCGTACCGCTCATAAACGGCATAACAGTAGTCATACTTGGACTGCATGACTGTTATTGTGTCTGAGGATCCCAGACCGGACAGAGCTTCGGAGCACGCTTCGTATTCCTTCTCCACCTTGTCCCATAGGGCTCTGATCTGCTCGAGTCGCACCCTACTTGTGTGGATTGACGGAATTGTGTCTGCTGGGGTGTTGACTCTGGCCTCGAACTGACCTACTCTATCAGTTATGGTCATGAATTTCATCAAGGCCCTGTCTGCCTCAGCTTGCGCCATTTTTGCGGTTGCTTTAGTAACTTGGGGTGAGAAGTCTGAATTCGGTTTCGTGTTCGGTGCTGACCGTGGAACTTGGAACTTGCTGGTACATATATATGTATGCAATATGTAAATATTATTATTATGGATCTGAATTATGTGTTTTTATTGGGAAGTTGAGCTGATTGGACGAAACACAAAAGGGAGTGGATGCATACAGCATATACACACATATATATATTATTGCGCAGGTGGCCACCAGTTGATAGTGAGCAGATCTTGACCGCAGCAATATATATGCGTATGTATATATGTACATATATAAATGGTTGGGGTTTTGAAACCGTACTTATCTCGGCAAAGGCGCTGGAAGATCTCGGGCGAAGAACCAAAAATGTGAGTGTCTAGAAGTATCTCCAAAGATTCCTCACTCGTGCTGGTCCAGGAGCCGTCTGTTCTTTTAAGGTAGCCTAAGGTTGTGGCCGGTTGGGAGAGGATTTTTCTAAGTCTGGCTGCCTCAGTTGTATTTTCTATTTCTGAGCAGAAGGAATGCCACGAGGATCGCTTCCTGATGGCTTTTTTGTAGTTTGCAAGGGCTCTCTTGTAGGCGGTCCACAGGGCCTCCTAATTTCCTGTCTTGGCCCTGTTAAAAAGGGTTCTGCAGTCTATTCGGAGGGGGGACAGTTCTGCTGATCACCAGGGAGGTTTTCTTTTTCTTTTGTGCTTGCTATTGGGGCAGGCCTTTTTTAGTGCATAGTTGCAGGTTTCTGTTAAAATTGAAACTAGTTCGTTTAGACTAAACATTTTTTGGGGGATGGAGGGGGATCCGTTGGGATTTTTTCCCTTAAAATATTTTTGTATTTTTGCTAGTCTGTTTTCCTTGGGTTTAAGAAAAAAGTGCTGGTTTTGAGGGGTTGATTGTGAGGGTCCTTTCTATATACCTGTGGTCCGAGAAAGAGTGCTTATCTCCAGTGAGTTACTGTCTCTAATAGTGGTTTAGAGACGAGAGTTAGGACTATTCTCTCTTTTCGGTTCTTAATGATATTGCGTATGAAGCGATATCTGCATCGCTGTAATTATGGAGCAGAAAAATGCTAAGGTGTTTTTTGGCTAAGATGCAGGCCCTTACTTTATCTTCGCTAGGAGCTGTTAGAAGCTTATATTCCTTAGTCCCTAATCCTGAAACCTTTCCTCCTACTATCCAAGGTTCCTGGATCAGGACTATGTCGACTCCATCCTCAGCCAGATGGAGTTGAAGAGCAGCGAAAGCTGCTTTACTGTGGTGGAGGTTTATTTGCAGAAGCCTCACGGACATCTGCTGTGGGCCTCTCCACCACGGTAGTATCGGCTTCCTCCTCGTCCGATGTGTCTAGGTCCGTCATTGGACCCATATTTGCAAGGCTGCGGAGAATTGAGGCATGGGTCGAGTAGCCTTCCTCGGCTTCAGATGCCTCGATCTCAGAGGCAATTCGAGCACTCCTCCACCGCCTACCTGATCCTCCTTGACGGAGTCCGATTTGTAGACCTTCATGGTCACTGAGCTAAAACCGAAGTTTAGCTCACCATGAGCGGCCTCAATGGGAGCTAGGTACTCCTTGTTTAAGATGAGGATGGCCTGGTTTGTTGGCCCTTCCATCTCGTCGACCTTCACCACTCGCCAGTCCGAGGTGGGAAGGTGTGGGTTGCATAGCTGCAGCATTGTGTGGAATCCTGCCACTCGGGTCGTTTCCGTCAACCACGCCCAGGAGAATGCGGTTTTTTGCGATCTCCGCAAAGGATCGCCCTGGCTGTACGCGATGCCGCTTTGCCGAGGGGTCGGAGGGAACGTTCTCGGAGCGCTCCCTTTTAGATGGAGGTCGCTTTCTAACCTCTGTGGGCTTGGATGGCTATGGGATCTATACGGAACTTGCCCATTCCACCATCTTCATCCATTCAGCAGAAGAAGCCGTTTTCGATTTGTCCTGGCTGCATTAATTTACGTTAAAAATAAAAAAAAAGGTATGATCAATATAAGAAAAATTACGAAATTAATATGTTTAAGACTCATATTTATCTTAAAGCAAAAATAAAAAAAAATGTTCTAAAAATATTAAAGATTCCAAAATATCACTATACCAAATACCGAAAAACTGTATCGATTGTTAGAAGTAAAATAAAATTCCGGAATAATGAATTTCCCCTTTAAATACCAATATTCAAGCAAAAAGAAATTGTATTTATTAAAATTATTATTAATACTAAGATTATTTTATTATCAGTCTATCAACAAAAATCTTCAACTTAACAAGTAAAAATAAACAAATCAGTAAAGCGATATTTTAAGCCTATTCGAAGACATAAACAAAATTAATTTAAACAAAATGCATACCAAAGTAAACTACAATAAATGTCAAATGTATTTTAGAAAAATTTAAGTACATTATGCCGCAAATACCCTATACCTGGACCAGCAAGCACAATATGCAGCATAAAATTATTATTAATATTAAGATTATTTCATTATCTGTAATCAAACTACCTATGTAATTACTTATAAGTCTATCAACAAAAATCTTCAACTGAACAAGTAAAAATAAACAAATCAGTAAGCGATAATTCAAACCTATTCGAAGACATAAACAAAATTAAGTTAAACAATTTGAATACCAAAAAAACTACAATAAATGTCAAATAGAAATGAAGTCTAACAGCGACAAGATATTAACAGTCCAAGAATTAAAGAAAAATTAAAAGTACATCATGCGGCAAATCCCCTGTACCTGGACAAGCAAGCACAATCTACAGCATTAAGAAATCAAACTATGTTCAGATTATCGTCGGCAGTGTACTAGGCTTATACCTACAGATCTTCCAAACGATAGGCCAGTGATCCTCGTTCAACCCATACATTCGTTACGGGCCTCACTCCGTGCTAGGGAGGGAAGAGTTACCATAACAGCGACAACCTTGTCTTTCATCACGAACTCGTCTCTACTCTGTGCATACCAAGGGACTGGATCATAAGCACCGACGAATATCAATAGTGACATACATAAATATCTAATAAGCTTTCGTCTCTACTCTGTTACCATCGACTAACGGGATAAAAAGCTCTAGCATAGAAGCATACATAATTATTTTTTAATAAAGCTTTGTCATTCTGAGTCGCACCATCTACTTGATCAGTCGATCGTTATCCGCATAGAAAATTATATATACATTTAAGAAAAATTCATATGTACATAGATATGTGTATGGATGCACATCGTAGCCTCCCACCGTCTCGACCTAAGGCAATTTCGTAGCTCCCGCGGTCGCATTGGGTTTGAATTGAAATGCGGGTTTTGTGTGTGTTTCTTTTCCTCCTTTTCTTTCTTCTTTATTAATTTTTTTCCTTATTTACTATACATGTTTTTCCCCATGTTTCTATGACTTCATATTTTACACTTATACTATGTGCGCGTTCGTAGCAGCACAATCTCCATCCTCACTTTCGGAAGGTAAGTCCGGGAACTCTGGCTTTCATGATAGTGAATCGTCGGACTTAATCTTTTTTCAACGTTCAATAAGATTTAAAGTTTTGAGGGAAATCCTATAACTTCGACTTGTTCGGCCAGGAACGACATTACAATCTGCGAAGGAGACAATAACCCGTGTCGTTGTTTGGAACTAAGAGCACCATTTATCAATAGAGACCTAGGGATTTTTTTTCCAAACTGGTACCGAGCTTCGATGGGCCGTGCCAGATTATGAATTTCGTATTGCTAGTGATCTGTAAGATTCGCCACCGGAAAGACAGAAAGAAACATCACATCAACGATCTGAAATAACAGGAGACATGTCGCGAGCAAACCGGAAGTCTGCATCATTCAAACACACTCGAGACACCGATATTTAGGAAGGAAAGGGAGCAAGACAACTGTTTCTTCATCTAGGATAGGAAATAAAATTTCCGCCGCTGGGGGGAAGGAATCGACAGAAATCCTTAAATATTAGTAGCAGAGGCGATCGCGTCGCGTCAAAGCCGGTGTCAACGAGAGCATGCCGAACGTAAGAGTAACGCAAGCCAAGGGGCCGAGGAGATAAAAAGAAAGTTACAACCGTTTATCCATCGAGCCCGAAGCCAGAGCTGGAAACGGTAACGAGGAGCACGACAGAGGCGCAACCAAGGAACCTACATACTCCCGAAGAATGGCGAGGGGCGGTTAGGCGGAACCGCAGGGCATGCAGAATGATGCTGCAGAGAAGGAAAAGCCAATAATAAATAATGATCAAATTGTGTTGAGCTTTAAGCTTACCGGAAACAAAGTGTTTGTTTGTAGTCATCAGTGCTTAGGGAAGAAAGCGTCTTAATCACAAGGCGGTCGATTGGCAGTGGACAAGAGTGTCGATCGAAGGGCATAAATACAGGAACTATCAGCACATGATAGTTGCACGGCGAAAATACTAAGTACACCGAGTAGCAACGCCACAACAAAGAAAGATATTGGAAGGTGGCAACAATAGATCTTGTGAAGTTTGGGGACTGTACACACTATAAACTAATGCGTACACTTAATGAGTTCAATTCGGGTGTTTGAATCTAACTGACTCGCTACTGCGAGGGCATCGCCTTTTATTCATTCTTACATAGGTTCTTATCATCTAATTATATAATGCAGCGCTTGTAAGACGCTGCAGTCTGCGTTGGTCAATGCAGCTGAGGTTTATCTTAAATCTATATTTGTGACCTATGACCGCGCTAATCACCTCCCGCGTGATCATACCTCTTAACACTTCGGCAATAGACCCCTGCAATCGTACTTATCTGTAGTTGCCACTTATGTTGTCCCATGCCATGTTTATTGCAGCCCATAAATAGAACATATTTATAGTTTGTCTACTTATCATGTCTAAACACATCTTTAGACATTCTCCGGGGGGGAAAAGTGTACGGCCAGTAGTTGTCTCTCATTTATGCGTTGCCTCCGGATATAAATGACCATTATAATTATGATAATCGCTGTCAACGCTAGAGCCGAGTGTCCGCTTGCCGTGTGAAAAATCAAGTCATCAATGTGTACTTTGTTATTTTTCAGAGTATTGATGCGCATTTGAAGATTTTGTAGTTCATTAGTGTTGTTGACAATCAAGTGCTTCAGCGGGACCACGTTCCATGTCTCCTTGTCATCTATAATTCGTAAACTGGGAAAGATAGACATTTCAGACGCTGTCGAAATTACTTTTTGAGGAGTAATTATTGTTGTATCCCCTAATATTGCTGTGCATCCTGCAGGTAGTTGTATAATGCCTTGATTAGGCAGTCTTATAACTTGATGCTGTTCGTTGCATCTTATATTAGCTGTTGTATTCCGAAACAGTCTAAATAGCCAACGGTTGGATCCACTTATCTCTTTGATGAACGAATTGCCTTGGAATTCCATCATTTCCCATGAGTGTGCCTTGCTTGGTTTCAATGGAGATATTTCGCAAGCGTGATCATCCGCGTTTTTCCATGCCCAATTATTTTCGCAAAGCCATGTTGTCGAATCCTCTTGTCTGCATTGGTTAATTTCCATTTCAGACATTAGGTGATATGCGTTTATATCGGTATTGAACGCAAAATATTTAGAATTCAATTTCGGAATAAGCTTTGTACCGTTTGTCCACAGTGGTATTGGGATTACTTCAAAGAGATCCGTTTCCTGATTGTTGTATATCGGCAATTTTGCTTCAATGAATAGGACATTATCCTTCAACATAGCTTGTGCCTTCATCAGTTTATAGATCAGTGGTAATTGTATAACTGAATTTCCACCCGGTAGCATTTGTTTTCGTCCTAATTTTTGCTTAACTTTTTCGAGCTCCTCCAGAATTTTGTTAGGCGCAATTAGTGTAGGATGAATTCTTCCTTCACTAATGTCCGTTACCATTGAGATCGCTGTTGCTTGTAGGCTTTCTGCCTCTTCAATCCAGTTTCGCACTTGATTTGATAACATAAGGAATTTAATTGACTCCTTATATACCATAAAGTGCTCCTTCATGGTTTCTGCAATAATATTGACTTGTTGGGTCAGTTTTCCCAAATTCCGGTTTGCTTCTATCGTAGTTGTTCTTACTAATTCTTCCGTGGCATTGATGACCGAGGTCTGATTGTCAACATATTCCATTAGATGTTTTTCGTTTTTTATGATCGTTTGCATATTTTCCTGTATTCTATTTGCATTTCCGATATCAAAGAACAGTATAAACCTTTTCTTTCGGTTGGTACGGTGCCGTAGTATTTTGTCTTTTTCTTTTATGTTGTCAATTTTTGTCCTTATTGTCGTGCCGAAGAAATCGCAGTAGTCCTTGAAGTCTCCCATTTTTTCGCAAGCCAGGCGGGATTTTTCCAGGAAGTCCTCTGATTGTTTTATGACATCAAAATAGGCTTGCATGTCATAATAAAACAGTAATTGCCAACTGGATGTAGCGACTTCAATTTTACCAATTTTGTTTACCATTACTGCAGCTTTTGCGTCGATGTCGTAAATTTTTATCGCTTGTTTTAACCGTGACTACCCGGACTTTATCATCTTGTCCTTTAGTCGTACTTATGATTCTTCCCATTGGCCATCTTGCAGGGTGAGTGTTCTCATGTTTTATAAGAACCAACTGTCCCTCCTTCAGATTTGGCTTTACCTGGCGCCATTTGGTTCGCTGCTGCAATGACCCCAGATACTCCTCTTTCCATTTCTTCCAAAAATCACCTCTGATGCGTTGAATAAGCTTCCATCTATCCAAAGAGCTGATTGTCTTACTTTCGTCAAAATGTTCAGGAGCTCCAATTAGAGGTCTTCCCACCAGAAAATGACCCGGCGTTAATATTTCCTCACCATCGTTTTCGGTCCTTACAGTGACTAATGGGCGCGAGTTTAGCACTGCTTCGATTTGACATAGCAGTGATGCAAATTCTTCATATGTAAAGCTGTTTTCACCAATAAGTCGTTTAGGTGATACTTCACTGATTTTACACCGGCTTCCCATAAACCTCCCATGTGGGGGCTTCCCGGGGGGATAAAGTGCCACTTGATGCCTTCTTTTTCTAGTGTAGGTGCTAACTCATTATTGTTTTTAATGGCAGCTACAAATTCTTTGTCCAATATTCTTGAAGCTCCTACGAAGTTTGTTCCATTATCTGAGTATATGTTCTCACTCTTGCCTCGTCTTGCAAAGAACCGTCGAAGAGCCTCCAGGAATTTGTCTGACGAAAGGTCGCTAACAGCTTCCAAATGTATTGCTTTTGTTGCCATACAAACAAATACACAAATGTATCCTTTATACGTTTTTTACCTCTTCCCTTTGAGCAGCGAATCTGGAACGGTCCGGCGTAGTCTATTCCAGTATTTTGAAACGAGTAATCAGCCGTTACTCGATAAACTGGTAGATTTCCCATCAGTTGACTGGACATCTCTTGCTTGTATCGTATGCATACAATACATTCCCTTAAATATTTCTTTAAGGAATTTTGTATGCCAAATATCCAGAACTCCCTCTGAATATAAGTTCTCATAATGTTAATTCCGCCATGCAGAGTATGCATGTGAGAATCCTTTACAATTAACCAAGTCAAATGTGACTTATCCAGTATAATTGGATGTTTTACATTATACGGTATCATTGCGTTTTGTAGTCGTCCACCAACTCGAAGTACGCCATCACTATCCAAAAACGGATTTAGCGCCTGCAACTTACTCTTTGGTTCTAAAGGTCTTTTGTTTTTGAGTAGTCTGACTTCGTGTCCAAAATCTAGCTGTTGTTGTATCTTTACCACAGCAATCTTCGCTAGCTTTAATTCCTCCACCGTAAGCTGTGACGGCTGTTGCGATTTTCCTCTCAGCTTTGTTATGAAGCGTAATACATACGCCATTACTCTAAGAAGTTTGTCGATCGATGAATACTTTGATAAAAGATGGTTTTGCAGATATTCGGATTTTATCAATGTGGATACCACAACCATTTCTGATTCCTTTTGAGTGGGCCAGTGTTGTGCGTCTATAGATAGCCAATTAGGCCCTCTCCACCAAATTTCACAGATTTTAAGAGCTTGCGGTGATATCCCTCTTGAAGCCACGTCTGCTGGATTTTCTTCCGATTTAACGTAATTCCATTTGACATTGGGAATTAGTTTATTGATATCTTCCACTCTAGTTCTGACGAACTTATCTTTGCTGCGCTTGTTCTGTATCCAAGCAATAGTAATTTGCGAATCACTCCATGCATGCGTTGTAATCTTGTTGCTCCATATAGCCTGCACTTTCGCTAATAACTTTGCTAGTAAATGCGCAGCACATAATTCCTTTGGAATTGTTTTCCTGTTTTTTATAGGATTTACTTTGCTTTTTGCTGCTAGCAAGGTAACTCTGCCGCCTACTTTTGTATACACAGCCGCTGCATATGCTTTCTCTTTAGCATATTCCATCCACCAGTTTGCTAAGTTGGATTCCAATTCAACGTCCCAAGTCATCGGTAACTTCCACAGTTCCTGAATAAAACATTTGCCTTGAATTGTTACCGGTGCCAACCATCCTAGTGGGTCGAAAATTCTGGACAACTGTGATAACACTAACCGCTTTGTTATGCGTGTTAGCATTGGGTTTTCTGCCGAAAACGTAAATGTATCCTTCTTCGGATCCCATTGAAGTCCTAAGGTTTTGATCGATTCATTCTCCTCAATGCAGATTTTCTCCGTAGCTCCGTCGTCCTGAATGTCGGCTAAAATACGTTCGTCATTTGCAACCCATTTTCGCAGATGCATGCCTGCCTTCTCCATCACTTGTCTCAATTTCCTTTGACGTTCATAGCACTCGTTGACTGTGTCTCCACCAGTTATGAGGTCATCCATATAAAAGTCGTCTCTTATTGTTTCTGCTAAGACGCTATCCTCTTGGCAAAACCGATCTGCCAGCTCTCGTAGACATCGGACTGCTAAGAAAGGTGCTGCCGAGGTGCCATACGTTACGGTTGTTAACTTAAACTCACTGATCGGCAGTTTTGGATCATCTCTCCATAGGATATATTGGTATTCTTGGTCTTTCTCAGCAACCTTTATTTGGCGATACATTTTTTCAATGTCAGCTACCATAACATATTGCCACTTGCGCCATTTAATTAGAATATCGAATATATCCTTTTGAATCTTAGGACCAGCTATAATAACGTCATTTAGGCTTAGTCCATTTGTCGTTTTTGCGGATGCGTCAAAAACTACTCGTAGCTTCGTAGTTAAGCTTCCAGGCCTGATGATTGCTTGATGGGGTAAATAGTATTTACCTTGACCCGTTGTCTTTACAGATTCCATATGTCCCATCTTAAGGTATTCTTTCATGAATTCGTTGTATGCAGCCCAGTTCTTTGGGTTTCTTTGAGACTTCTTTTCCATTTGCATGAGCCTTGCCATTGCCTGTTTGCGAGAGTCCCCCAGCTTTGCCTCTTGGCGGAATGGAATTGACACCACAAATCTGCCTTCCTCGTTGATGACAGTTGTTTCTTGGAATTTTCTTTCGCATTCTGCATTGTCTGTAATCGTCTCATCGGCTTCATCTTCCAATTCCCAAAAGCGATCCAGGTCTTTTAGATTTATTGTGGTAGTGGCACTTATAATTTTGTGCTTTGCTGCTCGAGTTATATTTCCAGACACAATCCATCCAAATTTGGTTTTTTGTCCCAAGATTCCATTCACGGTTTTTATTTTTTCCATCATAATCAGGGGAAATAGATCCACACCTATCACCATGTCAATTCTGCTTGGCTCGTTGAATCGTGGATCTGCTAGCCTGTAGCCCTTCCACTCTTTGTTGATATCAATATCAAACTTTTTGCTGGGAAGGGCTCTATGGAGTGTTGGTAAAACCAATGCTTCCGTTGATGCTTTGAAGCTGCTTGGAATTTTTGGTTTGATCGTCAGGTGGACACTATTTTTTGATAATTGAGTAGTTTCCAGAGTAAGAAGTACTATAGAGGTCGAAGGTATCTCCCAACCTTCGACCTCTATAGTACTTCTTACTCTGGGAATCCTTAATATTTGTGCTGCTTCCTCTGAAATCAGCGTCTTCTGGGATCCACCGTCAATAAGCGCCCTCAACTCGTTGTAACCTCCAGCTTTGTTTTTCACTAAAACAACAGCTGTAGCCAATAGTGTGTCTAGCCCTTGCTTAAGGCTATTGCTGTTGATACTGCGTTTTGTCTTTTCATGAAGAAGGCTGTTGTGTCTTTTGGAGCATCGATTGCATGTAATTTCCTTTCTGCAATCGATAGCATTATGCTTTCCAAAGCATCTAAAGCACATGCTGTTCTTTTGAACGAATTCTTTTCTTTTTTCGATTGATTGTGCTCTGAATTTGAGACACTTAATCATATCGTGGCCATCCTTAGAGCAAAAGGCACACGATCTAACTTGCACTTTTCTTGTAGCAAGCTGAGCGGTATTTTTGGTAATGGCATTTACTGAGTTGTATTGTTGCTCAATAAACTCTAGTACATCTTGTAAGGACTGTATAGCTCTTGCCTTTTTTACATGCTGTTCATACAGCTGCAAGGCTTCTGGCGAAAATTTCCGCAGCAGAATTTCAGCTAAAATTACGTCAGCAGAGCTTCCTATATTTCCTTTTTGCTTTATGATGAATATGCTCTCGGTCGCAGTATCCAAAAACTTCCCTAAATTTTTCTCATCGTGGGGCAGCAAGCACTCCAGTTCCATTAATTTGTTGAAGTGTTGGGAGAATATTTTTCTGCTATTCTCATAGCGTTTGCAGATAAGCTCCCACGCTGCTGCATAGCTAGCCGCTGATCCCGTTATCAAATGGCTAACCACCATTTGAGCTTCTCCTTTTAAGCAGGCTCTTAAATATCCCAGCTTCCTTGTGTTGCTGAGATCCTTCCTGCTGTCTATTAGTTTAGAGAACAGCTCGTAAAATGTTGGCCATTCCTTCGCATTTCCATTGAACGTTGGAAGGTCCACTTTTGGGAGTTCTGGCACGTCGTAGTTGGAACTTTTGAACTGTTCCAACTTCCTCTGAAGTACCATCTCTAGTGCGGCAACATCAGATTGCAGAATGTCTACCTCATCTTGATCAAAGGCAGTTCTGTCATACTTGTTTTCAAGCAGTTTCAGTGTGTCCGTCACGTTGGACCAATGACTTTTCATCATTGCCAGCTGCTTGACTAGTTCAATCTCACTTGAACTATCCAGGGTTTCGTATATTAGGCTTATCTGTTGCCTCACCCTGTCCGCTCTTCTGTCCACCAGTTGAACCAGATTATCAACTGGACTGGAGCTCCGAGCTGATGCGGAATCAGATAATTTTGATCCACTTGGTATATTTACCTCTTCAAGTGTTTCTACCTTTAATTGCGACTCCTTGTAGGCCTTGACAGCATCCATAGTTTTAATAAATATTTTGTCATTAAAATATTGATGATCGCCAACTCCCAATTTTACCAGCGCATTGTTGTTAGTAGTAAATTGGTCTACCAATGCTCCTATTGCTGGTATAGATGCCTTGTCCTTGATGGCTTGCAGTATTTTGTTCTGCAGCACTCCTTGGTCTTGCATCAATTTCACAGATCTTTCCGACAACATGTTGGGAAAACAATCACTGTGACTTGTACTTTCTGCTTGTATTCTTTGGCGTGATCCGTTGGAGGATTTTTTGATTGGTCGCCCAGTTGACCTAGCTGTGCGTCGACTCACAGCTGATTGATCAGCCAAAGAAAAGCAAGAACACAATGTTTCACCTTATAGTCCTAGTACTTTAAGGCGTGGTCTTTTATTCTGTGTTTCTTACCACTGGTGGGGGAAACAACAGAATCACTCGAATAACCTTGCTCTTTTTACTTTAAGGCGCTGGTTTTTTCTTCTGTGTTTCTTACCACTGGTGGGGGAAAACAACAGAATTTCTCGAAGGACCAAAATGTACACACTATAAACTAATGCGTACACTTAATGAGTTCAATTCGGGTGTTTGAATCTAACTGACTCGCTACTGCGAGGGCATCGCCCTTTATTCATTCTTACATAGGTTCTTATCATCTAATTATATAATGCAGCGCTTGTAAGACGCTGCAGTCTGCGTTGGTCAATGCAGCTGAGGTTTATCTTAAATCTATATTTGTGACCTATGACCGCGCTAATCACCTCCCGCGTGATCATACCTCTTAACAGTTCGGCAATAGACCCCTGCAATCGTACTTATCTGTAGTTGCCACTTATGTTGTCCCATGCCATGTTTATTGCAGCCCATAAATAGAACATATTTATAGTTTGTCTACTTATTATGTCTAAACACATCTTTAGACAGGGACCATATGACGAAAAAACGTATTCAACGGAATGAGAATAGGATAGAATAGGACGGCGCTGTGGGTCTCAGGATTAATCTGTGAGCGTCGATGGATTTCCAGGAGTGTTGACCAACGTTAAGAAGTTAAAGGTCTTCACGAATGCAGATGTAAACTGCGGAAATAGAGCCTGCCTGATTCCAGCTAGACCAAGTGTTGAGCATCCAGCAGCGCAGTTCGCACCATCCAGGGCGACGAGAATGGCAGGACAGCAGAAACGAAACCGTCAAGCAAACCCGCCTTGGTCCGTCCGGAGCAGCTTGAAAAAAGGCTTGGTTGGAGCGTAGTCTTTAACTAGACATCTTGCTACAGAAAGAACCCAGCAGCTATTCACCATCGTCTGGGAACGGTAACGCTTCGCATCTCCTTGCCACCATTCGTTCGTGGCCCGCAAGTACCTAAGTAAGCACGAATTTCCTCGGCGGAAAAGGACCCCACAACGAAAAATCAACTCAAAGTGTGTGAGAAGTTACAACACCGCACAAATGCAAATGAAGATTGCATGAGGAGGGCCTGCCGTTGCCAGTTACGCAACACCGCGTAGTACCGGAAGTGTGAAGCCGAGGAGAAAGAGAGTTTGGAGAAACTGAACCGGTAGAAAGAGAGTTTGAAGAAACATAACGGGTATAGAGAGAGAGTTTGGAGAACAGAAGAAGAGAAGGAGACGGCACGAGAAGGACGACAAGGCAATAGTAGGCGTCGACGTTCCAGGGTAAGGAGAATAACGGTATCATCTGGACATTGGACCAGACCAAGCTGGACATGGGACCGGGCCAACGGTAAAACCATGGACTTTGGATCCGGAGACTGGAGACTAGAGGGATAAACCGTTAAAGGAGGCCTATACAAGCGGGCCGAACGCTGGACGTTTGTCCCTTGGGCTTAGAATTGTCGTCGTATGCGCACTCACGGCAGCTAACGGCTGCGATCCCCAAAGCAAACGCCTGGTGGAACAGCAGAACGCCAACTCCTCGTCTGCTCCTACTGGTGGCGCCGGTACCACTCCTGCTCGGATCGCGCGGATACACCAGGCAATCGTCGGGCTCACGTATGCAGTCTCTGAAACAGTCGACCGGGTCTACACCACAATTCCTGCCGCCTTTTCGGTACCCTCCTTGGTTTGGCCCCGCCTGTTGAATGCTTCCGGACTAACCGTACTTCGTTGTATTGGACCTCAGCTACCTGCGTCTCCATTCGGAGACCTTCTCGTCCCGAACGTCTTGACGTATCGATCTTGATCCTTGTTGACTACTACGGCTGTAGCTCCTCCGCTGACTTCGATTTCACGTTGTTAATTCGTACACTTGTTCTCCTCGACTGACTATCCCGCTTCCAGCGTTCGGCCTGTTTATATAGACCTCCTCTAACGGTTCACCCCTTTGGTCTCCAGTCTCCGAATCCAAAGTCCACGATTTTACCGTTGGCCCGGTCCAAAGTTCGATGTGCCCGTTATTTGCCTTTGAGCCTGCTGACTCTCCAAACTCTCCTCTCAGTAAGTCCGGAGTCTCCACCCTCTGTCTCTCCATTTTGCGAGTCTCCAAACTCTCTTCCTCTAGAGTCTCCAAACTCTCTTTCTCCAGCCCAGATTCTCTAAACTCTCTTTCTCCGGGCTTCGCACTGCCGTTACTACGCTTTGCCTTGTTGCGTAACTGGCAACGGCAGGCCCTCCTCATGCGATCACCATCCGCATTTGTGCGGAGTCAACTCCTCACATCTCCCCATTTCTTCGGGAAAATGTAGAATCCGGCCTTGCATTTACCGCAGAACACTCCTGTGATCTCGTTGACGCTTCCAGCTCCATCTCGAGTTCCACCGCGCCGATCTCCCTTCTGTACGTTCCTCGTTCCTTTTTTTCCAAATTTGCCGCCCATTCGAATTTTCGTGACGCTACTCCGTCCACCACTCTTCTTCCCGCATTCCGCGTTTTCGTCTTCTCGCCATCTGGTCACACTACTAGCCGTCGATCGATTGTTTCCGATAACTTTTGTTGGCGCGGCGTTGCCACTCGATGACCATAGTGTTTCAATAGTGTGACCCGTCATGTGCTGCTTTCTCCGATGTTTCTGCCCATCGATTGACACTATCGAGTGCCGATCGACCGCCTTGAGATCGAGGCGCCCCCTTCCCTAAGCTTTGATGACTATAAACAAAATTTTGGCGGTAAGTTGGAATATAAACAAAACGTTTCATCCTTGTAATCCTCGATTTTTTTTTTCCCCGCAGACTCATTTGGCATGCCTTGCGGTACTGCTGTACCGCCCCTCCCCTTTCCTCGGGAGTATGTGGGTTCCTTGGTCCGGTGGTTGTTGAGACAGGATTCTGGTTCGCTCGTGGTTCGTTTCCGTTGACTCTAGCCTTGGGCTGACGCTAGAACGGTTGCTGGATACGTAATCTGCACCCGTTGACTCTCGACCTGGCCTGACGCTAGAACGGTTTCCGAGCCTAGTCCGTTCTCAGGTGCTGTCACTCTCAACTTCCCATCGTTTGTTCTTTGCTCTTCCCTGGTGGTGGTTGTCGCGGCAATACTCTGGTTCGCTCGCGGTCCCCAGCCGTTGACTCTCGCCTTGGCCTGACGCTGTAATGGTTGTCGGACTCGCAGTCTGCATCCGTTAACTCTCGCCTCGGCCTGACGCTAGAATTACTGCCGAACCCAGTCCGTTCTCAGGTGTTGTCGTTCTTCTGCATGCCTTCCCTGCTTCCTTCCGATGGATCCGACTCCACGTTCTCGTCCCCATTCTCCGTTGATCCTGCTGTTTTATGTCGCTGACATGTACCGTGAGCTCCTTTTTGTTCTTCCGGTGGCGATTTTTACATATCACTGGCGATATGAAATCCACAATTTGGTACGGTCCATCAAACCTCGGAGCTAGTTTGGCCGCAAACCCTTCAGCCGCTTTAGACAGATGGTGCTCCTTGGCCCACACCACTTCACCAACCCTTGGCTTCCACTGCCTTCTCCGCAGGTTGTAATGCTTTGCTTGGACCTGGGACACCCTCTCTAGGTTCCTCCGCACAATCTCGAAGACCTCTCTCATCTTCTCAGCGTTTCCTTCCGGTGACTCTAGTTGCCTTCCCGTACCTAGTGTTTCTCTATCATAGAGTGCGTTCGGTAGCCTCGGCTCGCGGCCTTGTGTCAGAAATGCCGGTGAGTAGCCTGTGGAATCTGAAATACTGGAATTCGCCGCCAGCATGATCTCGTGCCATCTTTCATCCCAATTTCTGTGGTTCTGTCCAGCAAACTGCGCTATCATTGTCTTCACAGTGCGGTTGGCTCTCTCCGTCGGATTCTCCTGTGGGGTATACGGTGCCGTAAGTTGCTGCTTTATCCCCATGTCGTTGAGGAACTTATTAAAAGCCCGGCTCGTGAACTGCACACCGTTTTCCGTGATCACCACCTTCGGTACTCCAAATCGTGAGACTATGCGCTCCCTGAACGCTTTCTGCAACGTTTCCGCCGTGGCTGTTCGCAAAGGCACCAGCTCCGTCCACTTCGAAAACCTGTCGATCAGTACCAACAACATACTTTTTCCGTGCTTCGATCTTGGTAGTGGTCCAACAAAATCGGCGCATCTGTGTCAACATCTTTCCCGCCGCCTGCCGCTGATTCGGTTTGAACCTCGCGCAGTCCTCGCATTTCCGCACGTAGGCCCTTGCGTCTCTCTGCATTCCTGGCCAGTAGTACCCGGCTGCAAGCCGTGCAATCGTCTTTCGACTGCCACCCTCCCACACGTAGTCTGGGAACTTTTGAGGGTGTGCTTTGATCTTTTCTCGCATTTCCTTGATCCAGCGGCACTCTGATTCGGCCCCCTTGTCCTGGGTTCTTCTCAGCATATCGGGTTCTGCTGAGACCGACTCTGGCAGTGGCTGCCTTGACCACGAGTCTGCTACCACGTTCAATTGGCCTTTCCTATATGCTACCTCGAAGTCGTACTTCTGCAGCTCCAACGCCCATCTGGCAATTCTTCCCGAAGGGCTTTCTATGCTGTTCAGCCACTTCAGCGCCATATGATCCGTCACCACCTTAAAGTGATAGCCCTCGAGGTACGGCTTTAGCTTCCGAATGGCCCACACAATTGACTCCTTTTTTGTCGTCGAGTAATTCTTCTCGGCTCCGTTTAGGGTCCGCCTGGAGTATGAAATGACCCTTTCGCCCTCTTCTGTGTCCTGTGTGAGGATTGCGCCAATCCCGTAGTCACTGGCGTCCGTTTGCAAGATGAACGTTTTCCCGAAGTCGGGGCACGCCAAGACTGGGTCGGTAACCAATCTGGCTTTTACCTCCTCGAAGGCTTGCTGGTGGTCCTGTGACCATGTCCACTTGGTACCCTTGCGGAGGAGGTCGTTGAGTGGCCTTACCATGCGCGCGAAGTCAGGCACGAAACGTCGGTACCATGATGCGACTCCAAGGTACTGCCTCAGCTCTCGGACCGATGCCGGTGGCTCTAGCTGGGCTATGGCTGCTACCTTTTCTGGGTCCGTGCCTATCCCTTGGCTTGTGACGCGGTGCCCTAGGTACAGAAGTTCTTGTTTATGAAGCGCGCCTCCCTTAGTTGGTCGAGGATGTAGTTATTCCGTGGCATCGGGTAGGCATCCTTTATGGATCTCGCGTTTATCTGCCTGAACTCCACGCATAGTCTCCATTTTCACGTTTTCTTCTTTACCATGACTATGGGTGAGCTGCTACTCGATTTTCCGGTCATGGAGTGAAACTCCGCGAGCTCTGATTCCGGGAATTTGTTCATGTCGTCCTCTTCGTCGTCCTTTTGGACTACTGCGACCGACAACTTCTCCTCGAGCCACCCGTTGTGTCTGCCTCTGGCCGGTATTCGGATTTCATGCCCGGCGCACTTGATCTCGGCCCCGACTTGTGTGAGGAAATTCCACCCCAGCACCAACGCATCCACGCATGAGCAGGCTCATGACGAATCGCCTGTTGCCGAACTCCACTTCTATTTCGAGCTTTGCGTTGATTTCGCCGCACCTTCCATCTGCCAACCTAACCTGCCGTCGTATCCTTCCGCCAGCTCTTCACTTATGAAGCTTGCTGTTGCCCCGGTGTCGATCGTGGCCTTGTACGTGTCTCCACCGATCGTTACCGCTGCGAACAACTGCTGCTCCTCCTCGATTAATTGTCCAGTTAGTTTGGAGAGGCGGCACTCTCCGACCCCTGCTCGCCTCTCTGCGGCTGAGATCGCTGCCCATTTCCCGCTCTCTGGCAGCATTCTGGGTTGGGTGTTGACCCGAGTTGCCCGCAAGAGTGTCTCTGGGTGGTGACTGGCGGCCTCCATAAGGTAGTGTTGTGCAGCCCCGACTGACCCGGGGCATATCGTGCCCACTGCTCCTGGGACTGCGTGCCTAGCTCTCCAGAGTCCTCACACCTTCTTCACGTGACTGGTGTCGCGGCAGGGTCTTTGTTGCGGCTGTACTTGTGCTCTTCCGCAAAGGCTTCCCGTTCCCTGTGCAGTTCCTCGTACTCATCTGCCAGGATCATGAGGGCCTCTAGGTCGTCCACGTGGTAGGATCTCTACGCTATTCGGAGGTCTGGCGTGAAGTTATCCTTGATGAACTCCAGCGTCCAAACCGTACGTGTTTGCAGACCACTCCACCTGCTCCTGGAATTCGAGAGGCTTTCTTCTCCGTCGAAACGACCATTCCCTAACTTGCTTCGCCACCTTTGCGTAGTCCGGCTGGCTGGGCCTGGGTCTTTCTATACTTCGCCTTCTTTCCCTGCTCGTCTCCCTCCGCTGACCTTTCCGCTGCATCTCCTCCATGCTCAGACTTGCGATGAGGTCTTCGCCTTCGGGGCTTGTCACCTTTTTGCTTGGACCTGGTCTGTCTAGATATGCCGCCTCCAATTCTGTCCAGACTGCTGTGAGCTGTGGGTCGTTCTCCGTCTTCGCGTAATACTCCGCTAGGGCTTTTCGCATGTCTTCTGTCCTTCCTGACAGCGCTGTGCGACATATGCGAAGTCTTCCTTCTTAAGACGGTAGATCCAACTTCTACCCATACTGCTTAATTTGTGTTTTACTGCCGGGATAATCACGTTATTTGGGAGCCAGATGTAACGAACTGATTTTGTTTGTCTGCTCGCTACGGAATACGTGCGGCTAGCTCAGTAGAGTTTGTGCGTTCGTCCCACCAAATTGATAGAATAACGTGATCGCCTGGTTACCAGTAATAACACACGCAGTTTCGTTCTTGGATCTTTATTTTGTGCTTGGACTTACAAAGGAATCTGATTCGGCTACGGCTACGGCCTTGGTGCTGGATGGTTTGTTCCCCGGCCTCGTTCCGCTGTCTCGCCGCTCCTGTCGCCCTGAATGTGGCGGACCTTCGTTGTTGGGCGCCCGTCGCTTGGGCTGAGAGTTGTTGTCTTACGCAGACGCACGGCAGCTAACGGCTGTGATCCCCAAGGCAAACGCCTGTGGAACAGGAACACGTCAACCCCACGTCTGGTTCGGACTGGTGGCGCCGGTATCACGCCAGTTTGGATCGCACGGACACACCTAGGCGATCGCCTGGTTCAAGTTCGCGGTCTCCTACAGAGTTCTTCGGGTCTACACCATAATCCCTGCCGCTTATCCTGTGCCCTTCTTGGTTTGGCTTCGCCTGTTGGGCGCTTCTGGGCTACTCGTGCGTCGTCGTACTGAACCTCAGCTACCTGCGTCTCAATTCGGAGACCTTCTCGTCCCGAACGTCTTGACGTAGCGATCTTGCTCCTTGTTGACTACTACGGCTGTAGCTCCTCTGCTGACTTCGATTTCACGTTGTTAATTCGTTCACTTGTTCTCCTCGACTAACTATCCCGCTTCCAGCGTTCGGCCTGTTTATATAGGCCTCCTCTAACGGTTCACCCCTTTGGTCTCCAGTCTCCGGATCCAAAGTCCACGATTTTACCGTTGGCCCGGTCCAAAGTTCGATGTGTCCCGTTATTTGCCTTTGAGCCTGCTGACTCTCCAAACTCTCCTCTCAGTAAGTCCTGAGTCTCCACCCTCTGTCTCTCCATTTTGCGAGTCTCCAAACTTTCTTCCTCTAGAGTCTCCAAACTCTCTTTCTCCAGCCCAGAGTCTCCAAACTCTCTTTCTCCGGGCTTCGCTCTGCCGTTACTACGCTTTTCCTTGTTGCGTAACTGGCAACGGCAGGCCCTCCTCATGCGATCACCATCTGCATTTGTGCGGAGTTTTAACTCCTCACACCGGGCAGAACCAGAGGAATTGGGATAAAAGATGGCCCGAAATTATGCTGGCTTTGATTTCCAGTATGTCAGATTTCACAGGCTACTCACCGTCAGAGCCGCGAGCCAAGGTTACCGAACGCGCTATATGACAGAGAAACGCTGGGTACAGGAAGACAACCAGAGTCGCCGGAAGGAAACGCTGAGAAGATGAAAGAGTTCTTCGAAATTGTGCGGAGAATCCTGGAGAGAGTTTCAGCGTCAGGCCAAAGCCGGAGTCCACGGAGACATGCCCCGAACAAACCGGAATACTGCGTCCCACAAACATGCATGAAGACGACTGTTTATTCGTCTGGCCACCGCCAGAGTCAACAGCCCCACCACCACTGTCAGTATGGAAAAATGACAGGACCCGAGAACGGACGCAACACGAAACCCGTTTCAGCGTCAGGCCAAGGCGAGAGTCAACGGGGCCATGCAGCGGGCAAGCCGGAATACTGTTTCTTCCACGCCGACATCAGGATTCCCCGACTAACGTCAGGCACACTCAACGTATCCCAAATACAAGCAGCAGAGGCGACCGTTTCAGCGTCAGACCGATGCCGGAGTCAACGGGGGCATGCCACAAGTCACGGTCTTGCTCACCAATGCTTATGACTGCACGATGTGAACCCAAACGAATTGAGGCGTCTCTCTCGCGCTCTCCTCATTGCAAACGGTGTCAAGCTCTGTAGCTACCAGCACAGTAACTTCGATATCTACTGCAACTGCACCTATAGCAACAACAACAACAACATCAACACTATGCTCAGTACCGAGAGCTGTGTACATTTCTGCTTAATCAACAACAACCAAAGCAAGTGCACTCTCTCCGACTCTAGAAAACAAAAGCGGACAAGAACCAAAACAAAACTGTCTCAAACAGGGCTGGATCGCTACATTCAAATAAAGCGAAAGCTAAGCCCACAACACAAACAGGCTGGCAATCAGCCGAAAATAAATCGCACCAACGTTGACAACTCAACTTCAAATAGGTTTGCACTACTGGATGACTGCGAAGTGCATCCAATCAAAGAACAGGAGCAGAAGAAGATAAAGCCGCCACCAATTTTTATACGAGAGAAAACCTCAAGTGCACTGGTTAACAAACTAGCTACGATCATCGGAGAAAACAAGTTCCACGTTATACCTCTTACCAAGGGAAACATACATGAAACAAAAGTGCAGACTCCGGATGAGTCTAGCCATCGATCAGTGACCAAGTACCTGGATGAAGCTGGAAAGAGTTACTATACCTACCAGCTTAAAAGTGCCAAAGGATTGCAGATTGTCATTAAAGGGAATCATCAGTGCCCCCATCCGAAATTATCGAGGCACTAAAGGAGAAAAACTTTAAGGCAAAAACGGTGATCAACATTCTTAACAGAAGAAAGAGCCGCAGCGACTCTTCAAAGTCGAACTGCAGCCATCGAGTCAAAAAATCAGCACAAAGTACATCCTATTTATAAACTACAGTTTCTACTGCATCGGAGAATAACCGTCGAAGAGCCACACAAGCGCAAGCAGCCTGTGCAGTGCACTAACTGCCAAGAATATGGCCACACCAAAGCGTACTGCACCCAAAAATCTATCTGCGTCGTTTGCAGCGATGCTCACAGTACCGCAAACTGTCCTAAGAACAAGGACGACAGCTCAATTAAATTATGCAGCAACTGTGGCGAAAACCACACAGCCAACTGGCGAGGATGCATTGTTTACAAGGAACTTAAGAGTCGCCTAAACAAACGAGTGACTTCAGTTCGTGATCGTACCACACCAACAATTCACAAAGCAATGGAACCGAGTACAACTAACATCGCTTTGTCTACCAGCTACCGAACAGCGCCAAATATTTCCTTTGCAAGTGCACTAAAATCAGGGATCCAAATACCAGCAGCGGATACCCCCATTCATCAAACAAACACTCACGATAACATGCAACAGCAGCCAATTGGCGTTGAAGCGATTATGCTTTCGATGCAGCAAAGCATCAAAGACTTTATGGCCTTCATGCAAACAACTATGCAAGAGCTTATGAGGAACCAAAACATCCTTATTCAAATGCTCGTTTCTTCTAAAACAGTATAATGATTCCCCTAATAATAGCAACCTGGAACGCTAATGGCGTTTCGTGGCACAAGCTAGAACTTGCTCAGTTCTTAGCCGACAGAAACATGCTACTCTCAGAGACTCACCTTACTGAAAAGTACAATTTTCAAATGCCAGGATACAAATTTTACTTTACGAATCACCCGGATGGCAAGGCCCATGGAGGGACTGGCATACTAATACGATCGCGAATCAAACACCACTTTGTTAGTAATTGGCAAAAAGACTGCCTACAATCTACCTCTATAAGCCTCCAATGCTATAACGGTGCTCTCACTCTGGCTGCTGTCTATTGCCCACCCCGCTTCACAATATCAGAGGACAAATTCACAACACTCTTCGACTCGCTCGGTGAAAGGTTTGTTGCTGCTGGTGATTGGAATGCCAAGCACATGTACTGGGGATCTCGGATAGCTACCCCTAAAGGAAAACAGCTATACAACGCAATTATTAAACCGCAAAACTTAATTAGCTTAATTATGTTTCACCGGGTACGCCTACATACTGGCCAGCAGAACCTAAAAAGCTTCCAGACTTGATTGACTTTGCCATCACCAAAAGGATATCCCAATCAATGATTACATCTGAGGCACTTTTAGAACTTTCATCTGATCACTGCCCTCTTTAATCTTTTGTACCAACTGCAACACATCGAGCGGCCGTATAGACTCACAAGCAACAGGACCATCTGGGAGAGGTACAAAACATATGTTGTTCACATACCGACTTCTCTAGCTCATTGGAAACCGAGCAAGACATCGATCAGTTCGCTGGTAGCCTAGAATCAACACTAGTTGCAGCAGCAAAAGCGTCAATTCCACAAGATACCCACGGATGCAGTAAAAAGTTTAACTTGACAAGTCGAGATACCGTACTCCGTGTGCTTGAAAAACGACGACTTCGAAGGGAGTGGCAGGAGCACAGATCACTTGGCGCAATGAGAAGACTAAAAGCAGCTTCTCGCAGACTTACTAAAGCGCTTAAGAAAAAAGAAGCGGACGCACAACTGCGTTACATCGAGAATCTCACGCCCACCAGCACAAAAAACTCATTGTGGAAAGCCCACAGGAATCTGCAGGCACCAGCAGAAACTGTCTTACCCCTCCGTAACTCTACCGGAAACTGGTCTCGTAGTGACATGGACAGAGCAAGAGTCTTTGCTGATCATCTCGAAAAGGTATTCCAACCAAATCCAGCCACTAACTCATTTACTCTCCCACCCTTAACTGCATCTGACTTAGCACCACAAGATCCCATAGAATTCCGGCCAAGCGAAATAACGAAAGTCATTAGAGAGCAACTGAAGACTGGAAAATCGCCTGGCTTCGATTTAATAACACCGAAAATGATCATCGAGCTTCCAATTTGTGCAGTTCTACAAATCTGCCTACTCTTCAACGCTATTACCAAAATTGGATACTTTCCTCAAAAGTGGAAGAAATCAGTTATAGTTATGATCCCTAAGCCTGGGAAAGACAAAACACAGCCATCATCATACAGGCCAATAAGCCTACTTACTTGTCTCTCCAAGTTATTTGAAAAAGTACTGCTGCTACGAATCAGTCCCCACCTTAAAACACACGACACACTCCCATCGCACCAATTTGGTTTTCGGGCAAAACATGGAACTATTGAGCAGGTTAACCGCATCACAACGGAAATTCGCACTGCTTTTGAGCATCGTGAATATTGTACAGCTTAATTCTTAGACGTCGGTCTCCCCTAAGCCTGGAGTACAAAGTCCTTTTGTATAACTCCGTTCTTAAACCGATATGGACCTATGGCTCCGAGCTATGGGGCAATGCATCGAGAAGCAACATAGACATCACACAGCGAGCACAGTCTAGGATTCTGAGAATCATAACTGGAGCTCCATGGTATCTTCGGAACGAGAATAAAACTTGTCATTGAGACAATAACAGAGAGAAAAGTAAAATACAAGGAAAAACTAGGCTCACATCCAAATCCCCTTGCAAGAAAACTTCTTCGAGTATGCAGCCAAAGTCGACTGCACCGCAACGATCATCCAGCCCAGCGTTAAATTTGTTAGGCCATATAGCACAAATCATATCATAAAATGATAATTAGCTAGCTTAGAATAAGATTTGAAAACTTATTGTTAGTCTCTTAAGTAAAAGGGAAGATTCAATAAATAAGATAGCCATGTCAAAAAAAAATGAAAAACCACTCATTCCACTTTGTGCTCAAAGTTGGTTTCAGTTTGGATTCATTGAGCACTTGGGTAGCTCAAAAAGCTCACTCATAGTCATCTTGAAGAAGAAAACGGGCAATTGGAGACTGTCTGTGGAATTTAGGCAGATAAACGCGAAATCCATAACGGACGCACACCCAATGCCACGGATATATTATATTCTCGATTAACTAAGGAAATGTTTCCACACGCCTTTACGTACCAAGATGACTCATTGCAATTCAATAAGCATGAACTTTTGTACAAAAGAAAAGAAGAAGAAGAAGGAATACATACACATCTTACATGTATGAAGATTTTAATTAGTTTATTAAAAATATTTAATTTTGGTAGCAAGAATAATTATTTTAAGCTCGGAACTACGACAACGAAAAAAATGCGTGTGCTCGTATTGAATTCAATTTTCGACTTCATCTCTATTTAACATATGTGTTCTTAGGCCTAGCTTAACAGAGGTTGGCGAAGACGGGCGAATTTGCAAAGAGCGAGAGAGAACTTTATTATGCTCCCGCCTTCGCCCTAAACTAACTAACACTAGACTTCAGATTTTTTCTACTTCACAATCCAACAATAAGCAACAAACAATAAACAATAACCGACAATATGAGTTCCGCCAACACCGGCCCCGTTGAACGCCTTCACGGCTTCAACAAATCGGCAGCGGCGCCAGCTTGTGGATCGCCCTCCGGAAGATGGCTCCATCACTCCTAAGGTCGACGACCCTGACCTTGCCGTCCTCTCCTGCGTGCGTCGCGACGATCCTTCCCAGGAGCCACTGTTGAGGCAGCAGGTTGTCCTCTGCCACGACGACGAGTTGGCCCTCCTCGACGTTGGCCTTCTTCTCGTGCCACTTGCCCCGAACCTGATGGCCCAGGACATATTCCCGGGACCATCGCCGCCAGAACGTTTGCCTGACTGACGAGACAAGCCGCCATCGCCGCAAGCAACTGAGACCCGCCTGGTCCGGGGTCCGGAGTGCTGGTGCTGCGATGAGCGGCCCGCCTGTCAGCAGGTGCCCGGGAGTTAGCGCCTCTCCGTCGCTTGGGTCCTGGCTGAGCGCTCCGAGGGGCCGCGAGTTCATCGTGGCCTCGATACCGACGAGGACTGTTGCCGGCTCTTCGGCGTTGAGAAGTGCGCTGCCCACCGCTCGTAGGAGTAGGTGCTTTGCAGTTTTCACACCTGCCTCCCATAGTCCGCCCATGTGCGGAGCCCAAAGGGGGTGTGAACGCAAATTCGCATCCGCTTTTTGATGCGAGCTCGCGAATTGTGTCAGCCTGCTCCTCGATCTGATCGCGAGGAACCAGGAAGTGGCGACTCGCTCCGACGAAGTTCGTCGCGTTGTCGCAATGCACCGTCTGCGGACATCCTCGTCGACCAATGAATCTTTGAAAAGCCAATAGAAACGAATCAGTACTTAGATCTGAGACAATCTCTAAGTGAACCGCCTTGGACGCAAAACAAACAAATAAGGCAACGTAGGACTTATACGGGGGCCTTCCTCGAATTTGTAATGTCGTATAGACAGGGCCACAAAAATCAAATGGCCGAGAGCACGGAGTCTATCTGCGGGTAGATTTCCCATAATTTGTATCATCAGTCGAGGCTTGCATTTGAAGCAGCGCACACATGATCGAACTGTCTGACTGCAGAGTTCCTGAGCGTTTACGGTCCAAATACGCTGTCGTAGGATGCTCAAAAGTGCTCCAGGGCCGACACGAAAATTGGAATGGTGCAAATGCCGGACGTAGATCTGCACAAACTGAGAGCGTTTCGTCAACAGCAAGGGAAACTGGGCATCATATGATATAGGAGCGTTAGCTAGTCGCCCCCCAACTCGCAACAACGAAAAGTTTCACCAAGTGCCTGTATCCTCATGGATGAATTGGTTCAATCGCTGAAGACTTGGGCCGACCTTGGAGCCTTTACGAACCTTTTCAATTTCTACTTGATACTCGTGCTTTTGTACTATTTCGATAATCTTATGAAACGCTTCATAATATTCAGTCGGTGACAGAGTTTCTTCGAAAACTATACTCTTGTCTTTGCATTTTCTTATAAAGCTTCCGATCCGCTTCATTACCCCATTACGTGGCGATACATCTTTTTTACATCGGCAGTCAGGGCATACCTGTGCAGCCGGAAGCGGAGTAGAGTTGAGTACAAATCTTCTTGAATTGTCGGCCCCACCATCAGGATGTCGTTTAAGGCCACCTGAGACGATGTTTTGCTGGACGCATCGAACACGACGCGCAACTTTGTTGACGTACTCTGGGGCCTTAACACGCATTGATGGGGAATGACATAATGTGGAGTGGAAGGGATTTTGTTGTCTTTAGGCGACATATGACCTAGGGCGAGATGTTCTTTCATGAATTCCAAGTACATGGTCTTAAAGTAAGGATCTCGAGACAACCTTTGCTCAAGCGATAGAAACCGCCGTTTTGCAACCTCGAAGGAGTTGCCTAATCCATTTGGATCAGATTTAAACGGCAGCCTAACCTCAAACCGACCTGATGGCAATACCTGAGTAGTCTTCCTATAATGGTCCTCACATAACTTGTGCTCAGGCGACCGAATTTTCTTTGGATTTGGCATTTCCTCCAGCGACCAAAATTTCTGTAGTGTACTGTCAATCGATACTAAAGGTTCTTCACTACAACTGAAACTATTCACAACTTGTTTCGGGACTGCAGAGTTGTATCTGCCCGAAACAACCCAACCAAGAAGGGTCTTTTGTAGAGTTGGATAGTCAGGACCTTGTCTAATTTGACCAACAGCTAGCAATTCGAAAAATGATTCTGCTCCTATCAACATATCAATTTTTTGTGACTTGTAGAAATGTGGGTCTGCTTATGGTAGGTTCTTCGGGATCTTCCAATCACTGATGTTCACCGACTGTTCACCGGATGGTAACCGGAGATCGATTTTAAGATCTAGAAATCGAACGAGAACTCACTACCATTTATTCGCGACTTGATTGGACTCGCCAATACCAAGTAAGTTGATACACGACTCCTCTCTCCTCTGTAAGCGGTTCGCCAGTTCTTCTGTTATAAAATTCGTTTGAGACCCAGAGTCCAGCAGAGCTCGGGCTAAAACGTATTCTCCGTTTTTCGTACGGACGCTTACGATTCACGTAGCCAAAATCACCCTGTCCAAGGACGTGGCATGAATAACATGTGACGTGGAAGGATGATCTTGGCTAAAAGGGGGAGGCATGGTCTCTGGCGGGTGTGGCAACGCTAAACTGTTCTCAGGCACTGTATATCTATTAAGCAGAATATGGTGTAAGCGGTCACAAGCTCGACACTTTTTGCCTTTGCATTTCCAAACAGTATGGCCTTTTCGCAGACAATTAATACATAAGGAGGCAGACTTAACAAACTCGAACCTTTCCATTACAGAGAGACGCCCAAACGGGCTACAATTCTGTAGCAAATGATCTGCTGCATTGCAATAGCTACAAGTTTGCTGAGGCTTGCTGTTGGAGAAGGAACACGAGAATGAGCTACGATTATGTGGCTTGCTCGACACAATTTTATCTTGCTTCGGCTTTGTCGATTCTTCAGCTAATAAATGCTGATATCGGCGATTTAACATTTTTTCAAAATCGGCTCAAAGCGGCAAAGTCTCATAATCGAGCTGTTTCTCCCATTTCTGTTTGGTCACTGGGTCGGCTCTGTTCAATACCAAATATGTCAACATTGCATTCGAAATTTTTGTATCATCTCCTATCGATAACAGAGAACCATAAATCGAAGAAACAGTATCTATAAGGTTTCTCAAGGAGGAAGCGGACTGATGCGATATTTTAGGCAGACTAAACAATGATGATATATTATTCATAAAGATGATGCATTCGTTATCGTAAACCTTTTTTAAACTGGCTAGTGCCTTTTCGTAATTGCTCTCGGTGACTTGGTAAGCTTTAACTGTTCCTAAAGCTTCACCAGAGAGACATGAAATGGCGTCTTTATGAACCAAAGTTTCGAAAAGGCTGATGAAATTTTTGAACTCCAAATAATCTCCACTGAATTTGGGCAATGCCAAATTCGGAAGTCGCGCACGAGTTGGAGCTACAGCAGCTGACCCCGGAGCTTCGCTGACGCTTGCTACCTTCAAGGCAGACAACAGGGACATTATTTTTGCCTTGGTCACTATATAAAGCTCTTCCAACTCGTCGCCAAATTCATCGCTACAATCTATGTCTTCTATCTGTTCTTGTAATTGATTTTCCTTATTAATTGAAGCATTTAAGTTTTCTAGTCGACATTTCAATTCTTCCTCTAATAGCGGAATCGATCCCGTTTCTAGTCGCTCATTTAATCGGCGAATTGTTCTGACCCGACTTTGGAGCTTTCTTTTCAGCTCTTCCAGAAACATTTATATTTGGTTTCTAGGCTCATTTTAAATTAAATATTTAAATTAATTAAATTAAATTGTATTTCCGAATTAGCTAAATAAATGGCCGAAACAAATTATATCAAATCAGACCGACAATATAATTTAATAACCTTCGAATCAATAATTAGAAATTTATGAAACCAAAAAATTTTAATTTCATAAATTATTAATTTATTGTTCGAAATGTATAGTAAATATTTTTCTGATTAGAACAACGAAAACAAATTATTTAAATTGAAGTTCAAGTCACGCAGTATCAATTAATAGTGCGTACGAAATGACGCCAAAAAGGGTATACCCGCAGAATACAGGGTAGAGCGTCACTTGACGGTCCGTTAATCCAAGCGCGCCAACGAAAGAGGGCCAAACAACAACAACGCAGGTAGCGGTGCAAAAGCGAAGCGAAAACGAAAAGTTCACCGCTGCAGCTGCTAGTACATAAGGCTGTCTGTGTATTAGTGCGCAAGCTTGGATTAACTTCCCAACTATTAATGCGAGTTTCACCGAACGAGAGGGGGAAGGGGGGCGACAGTGATTGCAATAATACAGTACAAATAATAGATAAATGTTGCGTCCAAAGCAGTTCAAATATGTATGTGTATTTATTTTATCAACCACTAAATTGAATAATTTGCATGCAATAATCTAGCTCTACTATATTGATACGTACATATGTGCCAAGAACTGAAAGCGAGGTGCAATATTCCAGCACAAGACAATAAACATTAAATTTGTCTATAACTCTAGCTTTAAATTTTTTGCATAAATACCTGTGGTTTCCGAATGCTAATTTTAGCGGCAACTTTCCTTAAAAGTTCCCTCGGTGGTGGCGGCAATTCTGGAAGCAGGGTATTTCGCGACCGACAGGGAATATGTTTAAGAAATATTTATTGTTTACATAATAGCGCGTCGCGGGCAAAAATATATTTATTTATTTGCACTCACAAAAAAAAACAAAGAACAATTTTTTATGTTGCACTTTTATATATTATATATATATTATTATTATATATTATATATGTGTCACTGTCACTTTAATTAAATGTTGCCTTTTGTTTAACTAATTATCTTGTTCACCCGGGGGCGCCATGAAGATTTTAATTAGTTAATTAAAAATATTTAATTTTGGTGGCAAGAATAATTAGTTTAAACTCGGAACTACGACATCGAAAAAAATGCGTGTGCTCGTATTGAATTCAATTTTCGACTTCATCTCTATTTAACATGTGTGTTCTTAGGCCTAGCTTAACAGAGGTTGGCGAAGACGGGAGAATTCGCAAAGAGCGAGAGAGAACATTATTATGCTCCCGCCTTCGCCCTATAGTAGCTTACACTAGACTTTAGATTTTTTCTACTTCACATTCCAACAATAAACAATAACCGACAATATGAGTTCCGCCCACAATAAATATTTATCAACACACATAAATAATGCCTATGAAAGTCATACATATATTAAAATTGTGAGTATATATGATTTACTACAAACAAACAAAACAAGTGCAAATTTTCACGTCAGGCCATACGCCCACACACGTTACAATCGAGCAACAGGTTCGATGCGGTCTTCTGGCCTCAACAACGTGTTCGGTGTGACGGACGGACAACGATGGGGCAAACGGTTGAAACCCAACCAACCGTATGGATCCCGGAGGGATCTCGGAACTAGAGGACCGGCCCTGTTTACCATGGTGCCGGTGTCCCAGATCCGAGGGAGAACGGTGGCCGAGCGCGTCACCCGCGTCCCGGCCTTCGCCGCTGGAAGGGTTCGAATCCTGAGACCCTGCGATGTCGATGTTGCTGGCTGGTGCTTGCGATGTCGATGTTGCTGGCTGGTGCTTGCGATGTCGATGTTGCTGGCTGGTGCTTGTTTCCTAACTCCTACCTATTTACAGGCACCCTTCGTGGGACTTGGCTTGTCACTTACATACTAACCCTAACTATTAACTACTAACTTAATACTAGCTTAATTAACTATATACATATTTACATAAGGCTTGTGAGGGATACCTTTTACTCTACAAGTAACGGGTATAAAAATAAAAAACACTCTACAAGTAACAAGTAACGGGTATAAAAATAAAAAACAATTAAATCTTGCTATGTTATGCAAATTAACAAAATTTACAAAAAAAAAACCAACCAAAGCAATTAAAAAATTAATTTAATGTCGGCCATTTATAAGAACCAGGCGTGAGATATGTAGTGTGTAACGCATAAGCTCTAGCTAGAATGGACAGACTGTCGGGGAGAAAACAATTTTTTTGCGGAGACAAAGCTGTAATTGTGCTCGCATAATATCCACCCTACCTACAATCACCCGCCGCAAGAGCATGGACCTGGTGATCCCTTTTGATCCCTACGACCGTGGAGTCATCAGAGTCATCAAGTCGGTAAAACACAGGGATTAAAGAGTTCATGGTTTCAATACTGATTGATTAATATAATGTACTGATTAAGGCTAACATTACGTTTAAATTCATTGGTCTTGAGATGTATAGGGAAATGGATTATATGTATATCATCTTATCATTATAAAATTAGAAATTAATAGGTTTAATTGGAAATTTTTACCTCAGTGTGCTTTAATCTTTTATTGTTTTTTTTTTTGTTTAATCTATTCTTGCTTTGCACTGTTTCTTGACTTCATGTTGTTCTATTTCTTAAATTCCGATAAAATTAAGTTTGATTTTTCGGTGGCGATTCATTAATTTAATTCCTTACGATATTTAATTTAGGTTTAACTTTTAGTATAGGGTAGAATACATTTAATTTCTTAAGGCATTTGTTTGTTTATTCCAAAGACAAAAAAAGAAAAGTGGCTTTATTATTAACACTCACATACCGTCGGCGAAAGATCGATCTCCCTCGAAGATAGCTGAAAATTAATTGAGGTTCTTGGGCTAAACAAAAGCGATAATGAGACATTTCCTTTTACCCTATTCTTCACACCGCGAGAGAGAAACATTAAAATTTAATTAAACTTAATTTGGAATTACTTAAATAGTTGGAAAGTATAATTAGGAATTCATAGACAGTTTTCTCATTATTCTTGGCTTTTAGTTTCAGCAAAAGTTCACAAATAAAAATCGTATAAGGCTTGCGTAAGAGTTAACGCCATGTAGGTTAATGCCGTTTGGAGAAACAAAATTGAGGCACTTCTGCTTGTAAAGATCGAAATTTGATTTAATTCGCACATTTAATTCGTAATTTTAATCGCGCATTCACAGCTGTCGGACGACGGACGATGCCTATGGCCAAGAATCCGGCCTGGTTAAGTTCACTAGCGAATAGGGTTAAATCCCAAAAAGGCTCAAAGGTCATGTCAGGGTCATATAATTAATGTCCAACTCCTACAAAGATTCTCCGCAACTGCGTAGCCGGCCACTGAAGAAGATTGCGCTGCCGCGCTGTTAACCTATTTAACTGCACTAGAAGTTATTTGTCCATCCTTCTGTCAATTTTCTAGTCCGTCCAGGGCGTGCTCCTCGGGATCGGTACTCGATTACTGATTGCTAGGTTAAATATGTGGATTTTAAAATTATTCACAGTAAGAAACCAATAACCGAAACGCTCTTTCAGAAAAAATAATATTTACCCGCTGAATAATAGGTTCCGATACAAGTAAAGGAGATCTCCCAGATCTAACCTCTCACACTTCGTTAATAATGGTTTCCGTGACCGGGGCAACAAAAGGCTAAACCTCGTCTGCGTGGACTTAGTACTTTTTTTTTAATTAAAAAAATCGACTGCGTTAAGCAACTGAACACTTTTGCACTCCACCAGATCTCGATCTGAAAAGAAATTTAGTACCGAAACGGATAGAGCGGCTTATGTTCAAGCTCAGCAGCAGCAGAAAATTTCCTAATTAGAACACGAGTACACGAGATTTTTCCTGGCGCTTCAATGAGCTATCTAGCATATTTGCCCTAAATTCAGTTCTGGCAAAAATTGATATCGTTACTCCATATCCCAAAGATCGCTCAAAACTTTTTTGATCTGTAGCATGCTTCTAGGCCAAAAAAAAATGTATTTCGCAGCTGTTCAGTCGCCTCTACAAAAGCCCCCCGGTAATATCTGGTGTCCGGCGGTCGTGGCACTCTGCCAATACCCTTCCACGCTAACGGCGCCCACACACAGCTTGCAGGGGGTATATTTCTCTGCCTCTGCCGTTCTCCTCCCGAAAGTCTGGAAACTTGGCTGGTTCCTGTCGAATCCTCTGTAGCATCTTCGTGACCCATTTGCAGCTGGTATCTTGAACTTGTGCTTGTTGTAAAGTTGCCAGGGGTTGTCGCGACAAGGCGTCTGCGACCGGGTTCTGAGTCCCGCGGCGATAATTGATGTCGTACTTGAACTGTTGGAGTTCCAGTGCCCATTGGGCGATCCTGTCCGTGGGGTTGTCAATGCTATTTAGCCATTTTAGCGAATGGTGATCCGTTACTACCTCGAAGCGATATCCCTCGACGTAACAGCGCATCTTGCGTATGGCCCACACTATAGCGAGGCACTCCTTCTCGGTTACGGTGTAGTTTTGCTCAGCAGTGTTTAGCCGGCGGCTGGCGTAAGCGATTACTCGTTCCTGCCCGTCGATGGTCTGGATGAGTACTGCTCCGATCCCATACCCACTCGCGTCGGTCTGGAGTACAAATTTCTCTGCGAAGACCAGGCATGCGAGGACCTGCGCCTTCGTCAAAAGATCCTTTAATCCTTGAAAGGCTTGTTCCTGCTTCTCTGTCCACTCCCATTTCCGGCCCAGCTCGGGGCCGTCTCTGCTCCTGCGTGCTGTAGCATGCTCCCTCGTGCAGGTGTTATCATGCGGTGTCTCCGCGTGGGATGTGTCCGTGTGGCAGCCTCTGCCGGTGTCTCGTGGTGCGCCAAGGTGGCGGCTTCTACTCGTGTCTCGTGGTGCGCCAGGGTGGCGGTTTCCAATCGTGTCTCGTGCTGCCCCGGAATGCGGCTTCGTACAATGCTCCTCGACTGTGCCACTGTGTTCCAATCCAAGCTCGAGCAGAGTGGCCTCCAGCTCGTGCTCGTGCTCGTCCTGGCGGCAGGAAACTCTGCTGATCGACTCCTTGATATTCGTAGCTCTGCTGATCGACTGCTGTTAACTCTCGTAGCTCTGCTGATCGACTCCCTTTTAGTTGCTTGTCGGCGTCGACTTATATACCCGTGGCTCTGCCGGCCTCGGGCGTCCGTCGCCAGGAGGGCCAGCGGTGCGACAGAGATGGGAAAACTGGTTAGGATTTTTTTCAGCTTGGTTGCTATGCGAGCCTTCTCTGCTTTTCTTCTTTTCTCCTGGTTGCCGCCATTTTCTTGTCTGTCTTGTCCCCTTACAATTCTGTCGCGCTGACCGCGTGTTTTCCTAACATTTCGTCCATAACATCAAAATTTCAACCTAAATTTTCCTAATGGTTCTTTACGCCACGATGGATGGAATTATCCCTTTCGTTGGGATAGTCCCTGTTCGGGCGCCATGTAGGGAAGCGTTCTATTCTAAGGCTGAGATACCCTCAGCGGCTCAGGAGTCCTCCCATTATTTATATATTGAGAAAGGCGGGAAAACGGGGGTGCGAAGGTGGAAGCGCGGGTTTTATTTTGGGGAAATGGTTTAGGGAAAGGGTCCGTGTAGGTCTTTTCTTGGGTGAAACAATTCCGTTCACATCGACCATGTGGCTGGACTGCCGTAACGAGAGGGGTGGCTCGAGCGGCCGGCGGGCCGTGCCGGGGCTCACGAGGCGTGGCCATGGTGCCGGGCCGCTGGCTGGGCGCGTCACCCGCGTCCCAGTTCCCGCTCTCGGAGGGATCTCGGAACTTGAGGACCGGCCCTGTTTACCATGGTGTCGGTGTCCCAGATCCGAGGGGGAACGGTGGCCGAGCGCGTCACCTGCGTCCCGGCCTCCACCGCTGGAAGGGTTCGAATCCTGAGACCCTGCCCTGTTTACCATGGTGCCGGGGCCCAAGTCCGCAAAGGAAGAGATGGGAGAAAAGGAAGAGGCGGAGGAGGAGAGCTGCCCAGGATTATCTAGAGTGTGCCGTTGGTTCTTTCCTTATCTGCGTTTATTGTTTGTCTTTCTTGCCCTATTTGGAGTTTTCCCTATCTAAGTCCGCACCGCCGGCGCCCATGCCGTGGGATGCCGCTGGGCCGGCTCACCCTTCTAGGCCTGGGCGCTGGACTCCATGTCCTGTGGCCTCAGGCGTAAATCCCGTCGGTGGTTTTGCGTCTCGTTTTCCCGCGGGTTATTACTTCGCACGTCTGATCGCTTCCAGGTTCGCCGAGAGAAGAGGACGATCGGCCAGCAGCGAAGTTCCTCGTGCCCTTGCTCTGCCGGCGTTTCTACGCAGGTGCGAGACTCTCCTCGTCTCGCTCTGGCATGCGTGCTTCCCGATCGGTCTATGCTCGTTCTTGTTGCTATGCTCCTTTGCCGGCAATTTTGCTGTCGGTTCCGGTGTTGCTGTCGATGTTGCTGGCTGGTACTTGCGATGTCGGTGTTGCTGGCTGGTGCTTGCGATGTCGATGTTGCTGGCTGGTGCCGGTGATGTCGATGTGGCGGGCTGGTGCCGGTGATGTCGATGTGGCGGGCTGGTGCCGGTGATGTCGATGTTGCTGGGTGGTGCTTGCGATGTCGATATTGCTGGCTGGTGCCGGTGATGTCGATGTGGCGGGCTGATGCCGGTGATGTCGATGTTGCTGGCTGGTGCTTGCGATGTCGATGTTGCTGGCTGGTGCCGGTAATGTCGATGTGGCGGGCTGGTGCCGGTGATGTCGATGTTGCTGGCTGGTGCTCGCGTTGTCGATGTTGCTAGCTGGTGCTTGCGATGTCGATGTTGCTGGCTGGTGCTTGTTTCCTAACTCCTACCTATTTACAGGGGCCCTTCGTGGGACTTGTCACTTACCTTCTAACCCTAACTATTAACTTTTTTTTTTTTTTTAATTCCTTCTATTCCTTCTATTCTACTTAAGGCTTTTACGAGAGCTGAGTTTGTCCTATAAGTTGTAGTAATCGTTGTAAGTTTTTCGACCGATCTGGTGATTGGCCAGATGCGGCTTATCCCTGTGGTGGAGCTGCCACCTGTCGCCATCGGGAATTGGCGTCTACGGTGTTGTGTTGTTATTCGTAGAAAAGCGAACAGTCTGGTGTTGTTGCTGTTCGCAGGTACTAGGTTAATTAACTATATACATATTT
This sequence comes from Drosophila yakuba, assembly GCF_016746365.2. NCBI lineage: Eukaryota > Metazoa > Arthropoda > Insecta > Diptera > Drosophilidae > Drosophila > Drosophila yakuba. The sequence goes on along the minus strand of NC_052527.2, from coordinate 26,661,471 downwards.
ACATAAGGCTTGTGAGGGATACCCTTTTACTCTAACGGATACTCTTTATGTAACGGGTATACAAATAAAATGCAATTAAATCTTGCTATGTTATGCAACTTAACAAAATTTACAAAAAAAAAAAAAAACAAACCAAATCAATTAAAAAATTAATTTAATGTCGGCCATACATAAGAACCTGGCGTGCGATATGTAGTGTGTAACACAAAAGCTCTAGCTAGAATGGACAGACAGTCGGAGAGAAAACTGTTTTTTTGCGGAGACACAGCTGTTATTGTGCTCGCATAATGTCCACCCTACCTACAATCACCCGCCGCAAGAGCATGGACCTGGTGATCCCTTTTGATCCCTACGACCGTAGAGTCATCAAGTCGGTAAAACACAGGGATTAAAGATTTCATGGTTTCATTACTGATTAATTAATATAATGTACTGATTAAGGCTAACATTACGTTTAAATTCATTGGTGTTGAGATGGATAGGGAAATGGATTATATGTATATCATCTTATCATTACAAAATTAGAAATTAATAGGTTTAATTTGAAATTTTTACCTCAGTGTGCTTTAATCGTTTATTGTTTTTTTTTGTTTAATCTATTCTTGCTTTGTACTGTTTCTTGACTTCTATTCTATTTCTGTTTGCTAGGTTTAATATTTGGATTTTAAAATTATCCACAGTAAGAAACCAATAACCGAAACGCTCTTTCAGAAAAAATAATATTTACCCGCTGAATAATAGGTTCCGATACAAGTAAAGGAGATCTCCCAGATCTAACCTCTCACACTTCGTTAATAATGGTTTCCGTGACCGGGGCAACAAAAGGCTAAACCTCGTCTGCGTGGACTTAGCACTTTTTTTAAATAAATAATTCGACTGCAACTGAAATGCTTTTGCACTCCACCAGATCTCGATCAGAAAGGAAATTCAGTACGGAAACGGATGGAGCGATTTAGGTTCAAGCTCAGCAGCAGCAAAAATTTCCTAATTGGAACACGAGCTTTCCAGATCTTCCTTGGCGCCGCTATAAGCTAACTGTCATAATTGCCCCAAATTCTGATCTGGCAACAATTTGCTTAAGAAAAAGCAGCTCACGAATTTTGTGCACATGCAATAAAAGCTTTTAGTTTACGTTATTCCATATGACCCAAAGATCGGCTCAAAGCTTTTATGATCTGTAGCATGCTTCATGTACAAAAAAAATGATTTCGCAGCTTTTCAGTCGCAACTACAACGCCAAGAACAAGTTTATTGTCTTCCAAAGAAAGGGGGTATGTAAGGTGTAAAAACTCCACACAAAAGCAGAAGTTAACTGCGGAAATAGGTCATGTCTGTTGCCAAACGAAAAGTTTGAAGAAAGAGAGTTTGGAAAAATGGAATCTGTAGAGAAACAGAATCCGCAGAAAGAGAGTTTGGAGAAGCAGAGTCTGGAGATCAATTGGTTACGGTATTAAGTAGGACATTGGATAGTCAAACGGTAAAAGCGGCGACTTTGCACCTGGTCACAAGAGACATCAAGGAATAACGGTTAAAAATGCCTATATATATAGTCAAGCAGAACGAGAATACGAGTAAGCAACGCGAAGCAACGTAATCAGCAAGGCAGCCACAGCAGTAAAAGTCAGAAAGACGTGTTATCGTACAACGTACAAAAAACAATGTGGCTATGAAATGAAGATTTCGTCTGAATAATATGCCGAAACGGAAAACGATCCAAAGCTCGCTACCATCTGGACAGAATTGAAAGCATTGATTATATTGCGAAACTTGCAGGCAAGGTAAAGGAAGCAAGAGTTTAGGGAAACATTCAAGGACAACATAGTCGAGATGCAGACCCTAATAAGGCCTTTAGGATACTGGAAAAAGAAAACGCTGGAGATAATCAAGGAGAACAGCACGCTAGACCTCCGAACGGCGTTGAGATCCTCATGATCCTGGCAGACGAATACAAAGAGGTGTACAAGGAACGGAAAGCGTTTCTGAAATAACACAAATTTAACCGAATCAAAGCCTCGGCTTTCGGATGAGCAAGGCATATAGGCCCAGGGCAATAAATCCCGATCACAGTCCAGGCGTCTGAAGACAACTCTAGAGAGCCCGCCAATTACTACCCAGAGACACCATGATACGATAGCCGGGGCAACACCGGACCAATACCAAACAGACGTAACTAGACGGCAAGAAGCCTGTTGCAAGTGCGGTGGACTTGGCCATTGCGAAATTGGCTGCCAAAACCAGAGGCTGCTATTATTCTGGACGTATGGAGGAGTTGGAATCGGAACATATAGTACCAAGCGATCTCAGCAGAGAGGCGGGCTGGGCGGGCAAATGGAGACCGTGTGTGGTTTTTATGCAGATAAACGCGAAATCCGTAATGGACCCAAGCCCACGGATAAATTATATTCTCGATCAACTAAGGCAGGCCACATTTTTAAAGGCACTGGACCGGAAATGTTGACACATGCCTTTGCGCACCGAGATGATTCATTAAGCAATAACTTTTGTACATAGGACACCGCGCCGCAAGCCAATGAACATACCCAGACAATGTAGCAACCAAGATAGATCCACCCTCGCCAGGCCTCCAGCTTAGAAAATACCTTGAAGTTGCGACATGGAACCGCCGTTTCGTGCATTATTTCACGCGCAACGCGAACGGAAAACAACAGTACCAAGCTGGACTTGGACCAGGCTAACGGTAAAAACATTGGGGTGATTTTAAACTTATATGAGTTTACAAAATGTGTGGTTCAATGTGTTACGCTTGAGGTCTCGGCACCGACTGCTCTCGTTAATAACATTGATCTAAATTCTCTCACATTCTCTTGTTTTCCCGTGTTCTTAGAAGCGACAACCACTACGCGTCTGTAGGTCTACTTGCTCTTCTGGCTTGTTTCCGATTCCTACTTTTGGCTCTTCTGACAGGGTGTTAGTCCGAACTCCTTTATGAGCTTGGCTATTGTAGATGTTTTCCAAAAGCCCTCGCCATCTCCCACTTTCTCAACATCATATCTGCCATGCTTTTGAACTTGTACCATTTTTTAAGGGGCAAGAAACTTTCTTTTTAACTGTCGGGTCTTGCAACTTAAAAAATGTCTAAATTTGTTATTTGTAAACAAGCCAACTTTGATGACACAGTTCAACAGCATTATCTGCATAGAAAAGATCACCTGCACACACTAAAGGACAGGATCATACAGCAGCATGCTGCCTCTTAAGAATTCTGTTAAAAGCCACGCTTTCGACGGGGGGAGTCGAGGCTCGCAGTCGCCAGAAATGCCTAAATTTTTTTAATTGTAAACATGCCAATTTTAAATACACAGTTTAACATCATTATCAACAGATAACATAAGCTGCGTGATCATATAAGCTCTTCCTTCTCGAGCTCTTCCTTCGCACCTAGACTTTGGTCTGCAATAATTTCTTCTCTCGCTTTCTCAGCCTACATATGCTTGTGCGCATCGCTACTAAAATAAATAAACAAAATTCGTTTGAAACTCGCTACAAAATAAAACCGTCATTATAAACATAGCTCATTAAAAAGCCTAGAGGCTTAACATTAAATTCAGACCACTCAGACTTCTTACTTAGTAAGCTTTGCACTGTCAAGTACACGTATGTCAACGCCTGATAATTGTTTGAACGGTGACAGTATCGTGCTTCTGGGTTCGATATTGTTTATTAATTGTTGAACTTGCTTGTACTAATTTCCTGGGTTCTCTAGGATCATCTTCGACAACCTTGGCACCACGATTTTGTGCATTCCTTCCACCTGTCCGTTACCACGAGGAACACCTGTATATAATAAATGTTGGATCTGCTGTTTTTCGCAATATTCCTTGAGCAAATGTGATGTGAAAACTGCACCACGTTCTGACACAGTCCTGAATGGGCTTCCAAAATTTAACGCCTGTCTCCCTAGTCAATTAAGGACCTAATCTTCTCCAGTACTACACGACAGATACAACAAAACGTACTTCAAAAGCCTCAACAGAGTGTCTACCTCTTTTTGGTGATCTTTACCCGTCCTAGTTCTTTGTTGGGGTCCATGAACAATATTTAATTTGCATTGTAATAATCCTTATGCCCCTTTGTTTTAACTAAGCTTCTGACTGCCTTGAATCAATCATCTGCTTACTGTGCTTTCTTTAGCTTATGCATAACGATTTCTGTCAAAACCAAAGATAAATCTCTGCTAAAAATGTCTACATGCCTCATCTTTGTTCCTGATCGATGTTCGAGTTCGTAGTCATACAAAATATTGCCCACCTGAGTACTCGCAACGTAACTTCTTTCTTTTTTATCGTCATTGCAAACGCGTTACAATCAGGGACGATTTTAAACTTGGTTTTCATACACAAGCCAATTTGTCAGTGCCGCAATGAGTGCTAGAACTTCCAATTCGTATGAGTAATATTTTTCTTCCCACGACTTTGTCTTTTGACTCATGAACATGATGGGATGTAAATGGCTGTCTCCTCGATTCTTTTGTAACAGGGCTGCACCAAAACCAAACTAAGACGCGTCCGTGTGTATCTCTGTAGCCAACTTCGGATTATACAGTTATCCAGATTATACGAATACCCATCAAAAGCCGTATATCCTTTCGATCGGACAGTAAGGGAAAATTTGCTACATACATAGCTGGGTGTGATTGAGGCGTTTTCGATGATGTACCCAAGAAAATCTACCCTCCCTACCCTGTTGATTAACTACAAAGTTGTGAAAACTTTCCCTCCTTGTGATTTCTCAATAACGCTGTCCAACTGGACTTCGCCGTCTCGAAGGATCTAGGACCCACCAAGATAATACGCTCATATCCGATCACAGTTTACGTGCTCCGCGTCCTCAGTAGAACCTTGCCTAGAAGATTTAGCGGGAACACGCACACATGCCCTCAAGTTTACGCTTTGGATGCTTTCCTCCCTGAACCCAGATTTCTTTCCACACCGACAACATAGATGTTGACTTCGAAGAACTAACCACAGAGATGCACAGTGCTGCCGAATTCGCGAATCCTCCTCCTCCACCTAAAATAGAGTGGGCGTGGCAAAAAATTTTTGGTAAATCCATAGAAAATTACAAGACTAATACAAAAATGAAAAAATATCAAAACATTTTTCAAATGTGTGGGCGTGGCAGTTTTGGGCGGTTTGTGGGCGTGGCAACATGAATCGAAAAACTTGCGCTGCGTCTATCTCTCTGGAGTCTGTATGCTTAGTCTCAACTTTCTAGCTTTTGTAGTTCCTGAGATCACAGCGTTCATACGGACGGACAGACAGACGGACAGACGGACATGGTCATATCGACTCGGCTATTGTTCCTGATCAAAAAGTATTTATATATTCTTTTTATTTTACTAAAGTCGTTAAAATGTATGTAACAGGCAGAAGGAAGCGTTTTCAACCATATAAAGAATATATATTTTGATCAGGATGTATTTCCGTCCGTATGAACGTAAAAATCCCAGGAACTATAAAAAGTAGTAAAAAAAACTAGAAAGTTAAGAATAAGCATGCAGACTCCAAAGACATAGACAGCGTAAGTTTACCGCCCGTTTAACGCCCACAACCCCCCAAAACTGGCAGAAGGAAGCGTTTTCGAATATATATTTTGATCAGGATGTCTGTCCGTCCGTATGAACGTCAAAATCCCAGGAACTATAAAAAGTAGTAAAAAACACGAGAAAGTTAAGAATAAGCATGCAGACTCCAAAGACATGGACAGAGTAAGTTACCCGCCCGTTTAACGCCCACAACCCCCCAAAACTGCCACGCTCACTTTTAAAAACGGTTTTTATATTTTTTCATATTTGTGACGGTAGTTTTAAACCATTTTCAAATAGTCAAGATTTTGATTTATCACGTAAAGCGATAACTAGTGGAGTTCCAGGTAATTAATCTAGCAGCCCTAGAAGCCGCGTGTTAATCTAAGTCACTTGCAAGTCGTGAAGACCTTAGCTGGAGCACCGATTCAGACAGAATCTGGTGATACTTATTTTCAACTAAATTGGGTATGTGGATTCTGTTCATTTTTGGGCATCAGCCTTCTTATTGAGGTTACCAATGGACGCAAGCATAAAAATTACAGACTGGGCACGAGCGAAGTCCGGTTGTATCTAGCGCGTCACGCGCGTACCCCACGTGGCCGCGACTTCGGCTAGTAACCGTTACCCCTGGAAGGTTGAGGCAAATTGACGCACCGAGACGACATAACCTGCCGAAAGACAGGCGCAACTAGAAAACACCCTGGCCGCATTCCACGTGCGGATCGCTTTACGGACTCCGCATTCCACGTGCGGATCATTAGCGGAAACCGCATTCCACGTGCGGATCGCTTTACGGACTCCGCATTCCACGAGCGGATCATCAAAGCAACGATTTAAATTTAAATTTCAATGAAGAACAATTTTATTTTATTTTATTATCGCAAAGTCCACAATATGAAGTTTACTCGGACCGCATTGAATCGGTTCAAAAGAACTTCTTACTTTTTGCTTTACGGCGCCTTAATTGGGATGCAAACCGTAGATTACCTCCTTATTCGAGTAGATTAATGTTAATTAACTTACCCTCCTTAGCTAACCGTAGAACGATGCTTGGAACAGTCTTTATTTTTAACCTTATTCGTGGTGAAGTGGATAGTCCCGACTTGGTTAGTCGGCTAAACTTCACTGTTCCAAGCAGATTTACTAGAAATTACGTACCTTTAATTTTAAATCAGTGTAGATCTAACTATGAGTTGCATGATCCCTACAGAGTATTATGTTCTGACTATAATAGATTCTATCCTATTATCTCTAATTCTGACTCTCTGCCGTTTTTAAAGCGATCAATACTAACATACTTAACGAATTCTTAGATATTACTACTAGCATACATATATTTCCTCGTCCTTTACTGTCTTCTATATCGCGTTTATCTTCCCGCGATTCGAGCCGTACGATACACGGCAGCGCCCCTCGGTCGGTTAAGCGGGAGGTGTGGCCGTGGGACTCGCGCGTAAAAAAAAAAAAAAAAAAAAAAAAAAGTTACTAGAATATATTCAATTATTTATAATTTAATGGAGGTAATCACGATGAAGAATAACAAACAAAAAGGGGAACTTATGACTGATTTTAACATAATTCCAGGAGGGCGGGTATAGAGCAGAAGAAATCACAATCTAAATCTTCCCCTGCTAGCTGAGCTACCTTTTTTTCGTCTACATCTATAACTTCCAATCCGCTTTTCATATTGCCTCTGTCTACATATTGGTAATGTGACGACTGCGATTCGAGAGTCAAAACAACCCACCCCAGCCCTGAACTTAGCCGGGAAGCTAGTAGACAGAGACGACTCTCTGGCGTAGATAAAATGTCGTGTTTATTACATACAAGACAAGTTTCCGAATAGCCTTACGAATACCTCCACTTCCCAGTATTAGATGCCACCTAAAACTTTGTTATTAGTGTAAATAGTTATATTTATATTCTTTATGTCAGGATATGCTGGAATTGGCAGATTTGAGTCAAACCAGACCGGTCATAATAATATAAATAACAAGGGGTTTATTATGTCAGCCCGAAACAAGAAGTTAATCAGGAGTTGTTAGTATGGAATGATAGTATTGTATTATTACAATTCTATACAGACCAGAACTTTCAGATTGACGACGTATATTTGGATGGTGGAAATCGAGACTGTTTGATACAAGTACAAGAAGTAGCGACAATCTTGCTGTCAGCAATCCTAAATGCACCATTTGACCCGATAAAGTAGCTAGCGAAGTTCCGATCATTGAAACCACCTGCCGACACAGTTTTCATAGCGAGTGTATATCGCAGTGAATGCTTAATAATGACAATTGTCCAAACTGTCGTAGAGCCTGTAGTTTAGACGAGCTCAACATGTTGACCACTACCAATAGCAGGAGCTTAGCGCATCAGTCGACCACCCCGTCAATTCCGGTAAGTGCCAACACTCGAAGTCATCTATAGCACCGAGACGACATAACCTGCTGAAGAAGAGGCGCAACTAGGAAACACCCTTGCCGCATTCCACGTGCGGATCGCCTTACGGACTCCGCATTCCACGTGCGGAACATCAGCAGACGCCGCATTCCACTTGCGGATCGCTTTACTGACTCCGCATTTCACGTCTGGATCATCAGAGGACGCCGCATTCCACTTGCTGATCGCCAAACGGACGCCCCATTCCACGTGCGGATCAACAAACGGACTCCGTATTCCACGTGCGGATCATCAGTACGGAATCTGCATACAATGATCGTTTCAACCAATGATCGGCATGTGATCAACTGAACAAAGCTCTGTTTCGTTTCAATATGATTAAATTCAATTAAATTTTGTAGCATTCGTAAAATCGTAAAAAACGCTTGAATCGACGTAATATCCGACGTTATCAGAACTGCTGACTTCGTGGGAACTTTCGTAAGTACGGCATAGCCGGCATTTTGGTATAGTTAACGATAGTTTCGAAGCAACGATTTAAATTTGAATTTCAATGAAAAACAATTTTATTTTTTTTTATAATGCTAAGTTACTAGAATATATTCAATGATTTATAATTAATTGGAGGTTATCACGATGAAGACAAATATGATTGAGTAAATCTACAGAAGGTCGCCTGAGGGAGGAACGGTTTGCAACAAAGGAGAACTTATGACTGATTTTAACATAATTCCAGGAGAGCGGGTATAGACCAGAAGAAATCACCATCTACAATTTTTGACAATTTCTGGCGGTTTGTGGGCGTTAGAGTGGGCGTGGCAACATGAATCGACAAACTTGCGCTGCGCCTATGTCTCTGGAGTCTGTATGTTTAATCTCAACTTTCTAGCTTTTGTAGTTCCTGAGATCTCAGCGTTCATACGAACGGACAGACGGACGGACAGACGAACATGGCCAGATCGACTCGGCTATTGATCCTGATTAAATATATATATATTTTATATGGTCGGAAACGCTTCCTCTGCCTGTAACATACTTTTCAACGAATTTAGTACACCCTTTTACTCTACGAGTAACGGGTATAAAAATATCAAAATATTTTTCAAAAGTGTGGGCGTGGGAGCTTTGGGCGGTTTGTACTCGTTAAAGTTGGCTTGGCAAAAAGTTTTTTGGCAAATCGATAGAAATTTAAAAGACCAATACAAAAATGAAACAAGAGAGAACGCTATATTTGAGTTCCCCGACTATTAGATACCCGTTACTCAGCAGCTAAATTTAAAAAACAAGAAATATGCCTTCATATATGTACGTAACTTTTCGCCGCTCGAATTAGCTTCCGATTAGAATTTAGAAATCGGTACCCAGGCAACACCACGTGGAAGCCGTTGCGTTACAATGGGGTCGTTTAAATCAATTTTGGGGACCTACGAGTCGACTTGAGTTTTTAAACTTTGGAAAATTTATAAAACTCCATGTTCCCCAAAAATTTAGTTTGTCCGTAGCATACGGAGGCATAGATATTGTTATTATTTAATTAAATAACTAAAAAAATTAATTATTAAATTAAATTAAATGATCACACTTATTATAAAAAAATGAATCATTTTTTTGTTTTATTTTTTCGGGGTTTTTCTTTTTTTTTTTTTGTTTAAATAAATAAAGTTATCAGACTTAGTTAAAAATATAAATTATTTTTGTAGGTTTTTTTTTTGTTTTTATTTATTTTTTTGCGTTTTTTTTTTTTAATTTAATAATAAATACATCTAATAACAAAAAAAAAATAAATTAAATTATCAGACTTTTTTAAAAATATTAATTTTTTTTTGTTTTTATGGTTTATATTGTTTAATTTAATAATGAATACATCTAATAACTAAATAACTAAAAAAATTCAAAAATATTCTTATTTAGTATATATAAATAACTACAATACCTAATCTGCCTCCCCAACGCTTTAAAAATATCAATCATTTTTATTAGGCTATTAATTATTTTTGTTGGCCCTTGTTTTGTTTTTATTTATTTTTTTGGTTTTTTTTTTTATTTAACAATAAATACATCTAATAACTAAAAAAAAATAAATTAAATTATCAGACTTATTTAAAAATATTCATTATTTTTATTTTTTTTTTTTTAATTTAATAATGAATACATCTAATAACTAAATAATTAAAAACAATCAAAAATATATACCTATTTAGTTTATATAAATAACTACAATACCTAATCTGCCTCCCTAATGCTAACTAATATACTACTATGGTAACTATATGTGGTCTCAAATGTGCGTGCAGTGGCCCGATTATCGAAAATATTTGAAAACGCCCAATCAATATGCGTATTGCTTTTGGTTGTAGGCAAATCCAAATTTATCAACGAACTTAAACCTTTAACATCTACTAAAAAATCGAAAATTTGCTTGCAGCAGCCAGAGATGGAAAGATTTCCGTATTATGGACAAAAATATGACTGTTCGGACTATTGATTAAGCAATCGAAATGGGTATTCAGTAGCTTAGTGGAACGCAATTCTTGGAACTCTGCTTCTGAAGCTGAATTCTGAGCGGATTTTTTTTTGACTCTACTACAGGCTACATACAGCGCAGCTCTCTGCATGAATAGTAATTGCTTCTGCAGGAACCACTGGAAACTGCTTTCGGTCAATCGTAGTTGCCTGGTTAGAATTAATTTGAAAACTTTTTATAATTTTCGAAATTGTCGTCCATGAAGCCTCCTCACAATGTCTGCGCTTGGAACGCGCATTTACTCCTATGCTTTCATCTGCTTTCAAAATTGTATCCAAAGAAGATCTGGAGTGTTGGACGTACTGAAGCCTATCTCTCTAAGGACACCAGTGGCTCCGTTTAAGAGACCATCTGATGTATCTACATTGAACGTCATCATATATTTGGCAGTGGTTTTTAAAGTTCCAGACATCTGTTCCTCTGCTCTAAGCTTATCTAAGCGGACTTAACTGAGTCTAAAGCTTCCGAGAGAAATGGAGCCCATGTTATCTTATTGTTATCCCATGTTATTAAGTGCAATTGCAAACGGTTGGTCATCTCGCTGTCGCATTATCACTGTGAGCTCAAAAAACGTAAAAGGACTCCACAGATACGATCCAAATATAGCGCTGTATGGATCATGCGACGGGGCCTAAAAAATCCAGCGATCACATACGGGCCGCAATTGTTTAAGATCGCCGAACACGATAACCGAAATACCTCCGAAAGGAGTTTCAACAATAGAAAAAATTTGCTTTAGCCGAGAGTCCAAATGGGAAAACATTTTTGCACCGACCATAGAAATTTCGTCTTTTATAAGAATTTTAAGATCAATAAATCTTGAACGAAAAGTATTCAACAAATCACGGCTTAAACTTCTAAATGCGGACCCAGCCTGATTTACCAGGAGAGAGAACATGGAATGAAGGGTGCATCCTCCGATTCCGAAAGAAACTTTGCTTGTGGGAGCACACAGTAAAATTTTTACAGAAGTTGGGTGGCATCCTACTCTACTATTATACTCCTTGGATAGGTACTGAAATAAGGTTGATACTAGTCTACTTTTGCGTTCGATTTGTCCTCGCATTATGCAAGACATGTCTAAGGAAAGTTTTTTGCTCCAAATTTAGAGATCTAACTAAATTTGCTAAATTTAAAGAGGATATAAGTTGCGGAAGCTTTATTACCCGGATATTGATATTCGGATCAACATCTAACAAGTTGTTATTTAAGTTTAAAACATTAATTTGAGAAGATATTTCAGCAATTGCTAGTGCCCTAAACTCCTCATTAAGTTCGGCCTCCTCTTCTTCATTTTCTTCACTATTATCTACCTCCATGGCCCTTCTAAGCGCGTCTTCTAAACTATCTATGGCATTCTACTTTTCAATGTTGGCTTTAAGCCTCCTCATTCTCCTTATAAAATTCCCCGCAATTTCTTTGAATTAGATCTACCAGTTCGTTTCGCCAAGGAGAAGAAGCATTACTTATGATCTAAAATAGTTTATCCTATCTGTATTAATATTAAAAGGCCTATACCTAATAATACCAGCCTTATTTCTTTCCCGTATAAATCCGCTGCCATCTCGGAGCCGAAAATATACATCTCCTAAAACGTCATGGCCTTTTTCAGTGTCATCGTCACTATTTGACCTCTGACGAGTACTTTTACGGCTTTTCGGAAACTCATAATTTGCCAAAAAATCGGCTAAACACAGGCCTTCATGGAAATCTGGTCTTTGTTCGTATCTATCCAGCAATCCTTTCAAAAATATGTCAGTTGAATTCTGAGGCATATTTTGAAGGTCGCGTGTAGGGGTAAGCATACGAACTCGTTGTTCTCGAGGAAAGGTGTTTATATGAACGCACTTATTACTTGCTTCTGACAACGCCATTCCCAGACAACAAAAAACGGCTTCGTGAGCAGATATCTCAGTGCCTGAAATAAACTTGTGACCAATATACTGTAGCTTTTTACGAATGCTTGAAGTACCTATTCTAATGTCATTAGCTGCTTCTCGCATTAACTTCGAAATACCCCGTTGGGATTAATTAATATAATTAATAATGTAGCTACCGCAAGCAAAAAGGTCAAAACTGGATATCCATATTTGCCCTCTGCATAGAAAGAATGTGTTTATTATAAGCATTTACTGCAAATGTTCTCTTTAGAAATATCTGTGTTTTTTTTCAAACTAGACCTAATAGCATAAATGTAGTCCTCGTAACTGAGGCTCACATGGTTGTGAGAAAGAAAATTTTCAAATATGCTTAAATGGCTAATCATGTCATCTCCATGATTGCGAAGTAGAAAATCTCGAATTTTTTAAAGTTTTCGTGATGAAGAGAATTTTGAGTTGCTTCGGGAAGTGGATTTAATATTTCCGTCCGGGGCATTGGAGGGTATGGAATACCGAAACGACAAATAGATTGTCCCCGCACTTTTTTAAGACACTAATGCCCGTGCTTATATTTTTGGTATTCAATATACGGAGCCAAATCTGGGTTTGTAACATCCACAGTTACAAACTGATCAATAAAGGCTTTGACTCTACACATAAACTCTTCATTGTTTAAATCCACTTTTTGGGCATCTTTCAGCCAAAACATGCCGTGAATATGAGGCAAACCTCTCTGTTGAATCTCAACTCGCGAGTAATAAGTCGTAACGAAAATACTTCCAAAGACACCCCTAGGCTTTTTCATAAGTTTTAAAACTTCTCTATATCTGTAATCAAAATATCTAGTGCACGTCACTGGTTTTTTTGTTCTTATAAGGCGCGCCTTTTCCCTAAACTGCAAGTTTGAAGCTTCTTCTTCATTTATATTAACCCTATCTACATTGCGCTTGAGCAGTACTAACAGCTCTGGCCACCTAGTTTCAGCGGTCGATAAAGTTATGAAAAAAGTTGGCAGCCCAAATTGGCGAATCATGACCATGACTTTTTTCTTCTCGTCTCCAGTTCTCAGAATAAACATCAAGAATTACGTCGAGAGGCTTTTGGCCCTCACCTGGAGCTATTTTAATTTTTGTCATTCCTACTGTTCATAAATAAACCCGCCAGTGTTACTGTTTAGTTTGATTTATTGGTTAATTTCAGACACTTAATATTAATTAGTTCGACACCGATGCGTACGTTTTCTTTCAGATCAAAAATGTGACTAACTTAAGCTTTGGCTGTACTCACGCCATACGATTAAACTAGCATAAGACGTAAAGAAGTTACAGTTAGAAGGGAGTTAGAAGTTTGGAAAAGTACTGGGCAAGCTCGCGGACAATTACAGCGGTGCGATGCTTACATTTATTCCGCTGATAAGCTCCGCTGAAGCTGCAGACAAATGATAATAATAAGACAAAACAAAGATAAAGGGTGACTTGTTCGCGCATACAGGGTGTCTCGTTCCCAAACATACCGGCCCCCCTGAACGGTTGTTCAGCAGAGAGGCAGTACAGCGATTTTGGCAATTGGGCGTTTGTATAATCCGTGAGCAGTCTTCACTGTAACGACTCGGACCTTGTCGTCGATTCCTGCGTGCACTGCGGTGATGGGGCCAAGAATCCATTTAGAGGGCGTGAATTCAGGATAGCTTCAATTTGGGTCAGGACAGTAGAGAGCTCCTCAAACCTTAAAGCCTTTGATCCAAGCTGAATGGCCAGACGTCTCATGCCATCCAAAGTTTGCTTGCCTCCATGAAATGTAGTTCCGTTGTCCGAATACAGGTCAGTAGACTTCGCTCGGCGGGCAATGAATCGTTGAAAGGCTGCGAAGAAAGCCTGTGTAGTTAGCTCACTAACAACCTCGATGTGAAGTGCCTTTGTAGTGAGGCACACGAAAATAGAAAACCATGCCTTTCCGATGCGTGGAGTTCTTCCTTTTGATTCCTTGATTGCGATCGGTCCAGCGTAGTCCAGCCCTGTGTGTTGAAAGCAGCGGCTAGCTTGAACTCGAGGAATTGGTAGCTCTCCCATGATCTGGTTGCTTGTGCACTTTCGTTGAAGAAAACAGGATTTGCATTGGAAGACTGCCTTTCTGACGAGATTGCGGGCTCCCAGAATCCAGTACTGCTGACGAAGATTGGTGAACGTTGCATCAACTCCAGTGTGCAGATAGGAGACATGAAAATGTCGAACCAGCAGTCCAGCTAGTGGTGTATCTTTGGGTATCAGAATCGGGTGCTTGGCGTTGTAGTTGAGTGTAGATTGCTTGATTCTCCCACCGACTCGCATTACTCCATAATCATCCAGAAACGGAGAAAACCGGATAAGATGCGATTTAGCGTTAAGCTGGCGTCGATTCTCTAGCTGCGCATATTCTCTGGCAAAGGATTTTTGTTGCACATGTCGAATAAGTCGGCGCTGTGCGTCCAGCAACTCTTCAGACGTAAGGAATGGTGCCGAATTCCTATGATGAGATCGAAGAGTGTGAATAAAGCGATGACAGTAGCTAGATACCCTTATAAGACGCGTCCAGGTTGAGAATTTGTGGATGAGTAACTCGTGTATACTTTCATCAGGAATGTTATGTAGAGTCGTGGGCTTTATGGCTCGTTCTTCGGTGTTGACATCGAAACTTGAAGATACGCTGAACTTGCTTGTAGAAGGTGGCCACTCAGAGGTGGGTGTGGTCGGCCAGGACGGACCTTTCCACCACAGTCGATGCTCCAGAAGCTTTGACGGATGAAGTCCTCGGGAAGCACAATCAGCAGGATTGTCTTCCGTGCGAGCATGGTTCCAGCAGCTACGGGGAAAGTCGCTCAATATCTCAGAAGTTCGGTTGCAGACGTAGGTGTTCCACCGTCGAGGGGGAGCTGAAAGCCAGTGTAGCACAATTTCTGAATCTGTCCAGCAGCTCGTGCTGAAAAGAGGAATTGTTAGTGATGTTTTGACAATAGAAAGCAATCGAGATAGAAGTAACGCAGCGTTTAGCTCCAAACGTGGAATTGATACGGGCTTGATCGGGGCCACCCGTGTTTTGGCGGCAACCAGAGTTACTTGAAAGCTGCATCCAACTGCAACTCGAGCGTAAACTACCGCACCGTAGCCGTGCGAGGATGCGTCGGCGAATCCGTGTAGTTGAACATCTCGAAATGGTGACGCAATATACCTTGGTACTTGGCATTGCGTAAGTGCTGGCAAATCCTCAACTAAGGCTCTCCAGCGCGTACGTAGACTTTCAGGAATGGGGTCGTCCCACTGCAGGACACTTGTCCAGCTTTCTTGGAAGATTAGCTTGAGTAGAACTGTGACCGGCGCTACCAGTCCAAGCTGATCATAAATTCTTGATAGCTGAGACAAGAGTTCTCTTTTCGTCGGAGAAATGGTCGCATTGCATCCCTTTAGGTTGAGATACAGAACGTCCTTCCCAGGGTTCCATTGGATACCAAGAACTTTGACAGGTGAATCTGCAGCTGATTTGTTGAGGAGCTGGATAGGTTCAAAACATCTATCTTCCTCTGGTAATGATTTCAGAAGACGCCAACTATTAGAACTCCATTTGCGTAGCTTGAATTTTCCCTTATCCAAGAGGGCTATAAGCTCGTCTTTGAGAATCATAAGCTCCTCGAATGTGTTGGCGCCTGTAGGGATATCGTCCACATAGGCATCGTGCAGAAGAGCGTGAGCTGCTGCAGGGTATTCATGGCCATGATCGTCGGCAAGTTGCTTTAGAACTCGAACAGCCAGAAATGGTGACGGTGCCAATCCGTAGGTAACCGTCAGCATGCGAAAATTAAGCATAGGTTCATTCTCAGTCTTGCGCCAAACAATGCGCTGAAAATTGGTGTGTGCCTCGAAACATCTTTTCGACATCTGCGCATAAAACATATTGGTGCTGCCGGAAGCGTAGACAAACGCCAAGAAGATCGCGTTGAATCGGTGGACCAATATGTAGTCTGTCATTGAGCGATACTCCAGAGCTGTCCTTCCTGATCCATCCAAAAAATATCACGACATATGGTAGTCAGACTGTCCAGTTTGATGACAGCGTGGTGCGGCAAATAAAAGCAGGTGTCTGGGGACTCCTCAACCTGAGCCGAGGTCAGTTGTTCCATATGTCCACGTTGCAAGTAGTCGTCCAGGAAAGCTTCGTACTGCTGCTTCAATTCTGGATACCGACGAAATTTGCGTTCCAGCGAGAAGAAGCGATTGATGGCCTGTGGCAAGGTCGAATCAATAGGCGGTGCCTTCTCCTTGAAGGGATACTCGACGACGTACACCCCGTCCGTCGAGCGCTTGTGTGTGGCAGCAAAATGACGCTCTGTGGGATCGCTGGCGTCCAGGAGAGCCTGGTTAGGCTGAATGCTGTCCATCTCCATGAATGAACGAACCATCGTGTCTAGGTCCGCGTGATGAGTAACCGCAGAAGTAGGGTGATCATCGAATGCAGAGTAAGAGCCTGCAAGAATCCAACCAAATACAGTATTGAGATCGATAGGAAAGTCGTTACCAAAATGTTTCCGATCTCCTGTGTATAGAGACCAAAGTTGATCCGATCCAACAATGACATCGATTGCTCCAGGTGTGCAGAGCGTTGGGGCTGCCAAAGGAAGCTCGCAGATTTGCCTTCACGTAGAGGATGAGGTGTCAATAACTTGGGCAGGAAGTGATAACGTCAGCGAGTTGAGAATGAACGAGACCAATTCGACAGTTTGGCCCGAATGACGAGAGCGCAGCTTGATATGTGCGCGTCCTCGGGTAACGCCCGCGCTGTTGGCGGCGAGACCGAGAATAGAAATCCGTGCGTGCGTTCGACGCACGCCTCTTCGCTGAACAAATGATTCAATTGTAGATCCCGCATGTGAAACTGCTGGTCGATCGCGGCTGTCAACACTTGCTGTGTCAATGTTGTTGCCATTTTGAATTGGCTGCGACGAGCCATGAACCAAAGTATGATGCTTACGGCGGCAGATCCGACAAGTATGCCTCGATGTACAGTTGCCCACCATATGAGCCGGGCTGAGGCAATTGAAACAGAGCTTTCTTGATTTGAGGAAGTCTCGGCGAGATGCAATGTCGAGTGCGATGAATTGAGGACACTTAAACAGTTGGTGATTCTGCTGGCACGATGTGCACTTCGGCTCTTCCCGTCTTGGATGCGTGTCTGCGTGGTGCGTGGTAGCTGCGCGTCGAGCTTGGGTTGATTGAGTTAAGTTAAAAGTCTCCAACGTATCGCAGCGTGATGTGAGAAATTTCAGGAATCGGTTGATGGTCACACCTTTTTCCTCGGATTCTGCGCACTGAGCCCAGGCCTGGCGGGTACCGCTATCTAATTTTGAAAGTAAAATGAAAATTAGCCATGGATCCCTCTCTTCGCAATTAAGAGCTCGTAGACCACGAATAACTTCGTCTGCACCATCGGCAATTTTCCGCACTGTGCCGATATTTGAATTTATAGCACTCGGAAGGCTCATGAAACTGTTTAAGAACGATCGAATAATTAGCGATTGTTTGTTATATCGCTGTTCCAGCCGATCCCATGCTTCCCGATAGTTGTCATTAGTAACTGGAATATGTTTAACTAATGCAAGCGCGTCTCCGGCAAGGTACGATTTTAAATAATGAAATCGTTGGCAATCCGTCAGGCTCGAATTGGAAGCAATCGATCCAATAAACATGTCCCAAAAATGTTTCCAGTCCTCATAATTTCCAGAAAAAGTCGGAAGTTTAATTCGCTCGAACTGAAAATCGACATGACTTCTCTAGGATGTGTCTGCGGCTTGAACTGTGGCATCAATACTGTTTGAGGTGACATCCCGTCTCAACGCCACCAAAGTATTGCTGAGAATAGCGTGTGTAGCATAATGTTTGTCCTCATATGCGTCAAAATCCTCGTCGGGGTTCTCCCAATCGGCTTCCGATCTAAATGCATACAGCTCTTCCGAGAGCCGTACGAACCGCAAATAATTTTCCTGTAGTTGCGCCAGGCGGACTATTGTTTGCACTGAATGAATGTCATCAACAAATTTTAAGGCATTATTATGCGCACGAGTAATTTGGCTTTTGCAGAAGCCCCTTGTTGAATCACACTCCGCATGGTGGTCGAAAGAAGGGAACGATTCTATACGATGTAGGAATCTATAGATCACCGTTTGCCAAAAGGCCAATAATCAAAATCAAATGCCCGAAAGAAACGCAGTTCCGGTATTCCGGCTCTCGAAGGACCAGTTTTTTTTATGTTCATAAATAACCCCGCCAGTGTTCTGTTTAGTTTGATTTATTGGTTAATTTCAGACACTTAATATTAATTAGTTCGACACCGATGCGTACGTTTTCTTTCAGATCAAAAATGTGACTAACTTAAGCTTTGGCTGTACTCACGCCATACGATTAAACTAGCATAAGACGTAAACAAGTTACAGTTAGAAGGGAGTTAGAAGTTTGGAAAAGTACTGGGCAAGCTCGCGGACAATTACAGCGGTGCGATGCTTACATTGATTCCGCTGATAAGCTCCGCTGAAGCTGCAGACAAATGATAATGTAAACAAAGATAAAGGGTGACTTGTTCGCGCATACAGGGTGTCTCGATCCCAAACACCTACATTATGTGTCTGGTTATTCTCAAGCAAAGTTTCTTGTCCTCCAGGATTTAGTTCTTCGGCTTTTGTATTCTGATCAGAATTACGCGCCTCCGAATTTTCATCCTCCTACTGGATGGCTAGTGGTCCCTCTACAAAGGCTACATCATCTTGAGATGCTACGAATGGAACAGTATCGGATGTGAAGTCAGAGATCCACTGCTTGTTAACTGACACATTGTGCTTTCTATAAAGCTCAGTATTAACTAAATTCCTAATAGCGTCAGCCATTTTGGCAGGCCGTATGGTTTCTGCCATGAAATCATGTCCGTATTCCACTCTTCGTTTGATGTGGAGCTGAATTACCTCTGCTTCATTGAAAGCTTGTGGAAGAGACGTCACGATATTGCTTATTGGATTAGGGACATTTTCCTTTGATAGCACTTTGGCGCTCATGACCTATTTACTTAATAATCATACATGGAAGGCGAGGTGAAATCAGTCGTTCTTTCAAGGGAGTTAGGCCCCTCAAAGCGTTATGAATTTCTGGGAAATCTAAGCCATTTGAAATGGCCTCTTTGGGCTTTCGGCCGGCTTTAATATTGCTGTGAGAAGTTTTGCAAAACTTGAAAAAATTACCAGCGAAAGCAAGATGTCTTGCATTTCGGTATATCTCTTCCCTGAACTCACTATGTTCTCCCAAATAAGACCTAGAAAGTTTACTTATTTGCTTAAGGAACCACAATCCTTTGCAACAAAAGCAAATCTGATCTGGACCAAGCTTAACATTCCGATTGAATGCATTCCGAAGATTTTCTGATTCCCTATTAGCACTAAGGCTACCATACTGACTAACTCTTTGACTTATATATCTAATTGCATCGATCGTTGCTTGTCGAGCACCTAATCGTGCGCTTCTTCGAGCAAGTGTATTTCTCGCCTCCTCGACTACCCTGCGATCCCTACCAGCCCTAGCCCTAGCTCTGTTATCCCTATCACGCTCTCTTTCTAATAAGCGTTCCTGTGTATCCCGCGCGATAATTGGTATCCAAGTGCCTTCTTCTATGGTTGGCAGTGTTTTGTTCCCTCTCCATTGCCCTAATCTCTATATTTTGTCGCCTTTCAAAACGACGTCGAGTATCGACTGCTTGTTCAACCTCACGAATTGCTGGGTCTATACGCATTTGAAAGCGTCGCAGAGTATCGACTGCTTGTTCAGCTGCGTGAATAGCAGGATCTAACCGCCTTTGAGAACGAAACTGATAGTTAGATTCTTGCTCAATCGCACAAACAGGACGATTCAAGCGTCTCGACCTTCGCGACACTGTATTGACGCCCTCTTCTGCATTCCTGACTAACGAATCTTCCCTACGCCTACGCTGAGTTACTGTATTTGCCACTCTCTCCACCTCTGCATAGCCTTCATTTTCCCTATTTATCCTATTTCTCAACATTTGCCTTCCTGCACGTCGAGAAGCAGTGGGTCTATTTAGACGAGGCATTTCTGAGAATTATATACACGACCTGATAAAATATTTATTAATATATATATCAAATATTTAGAAATTATTATTTATTGAACACAGAAAAATAATAGTATAAGAATATGTATTTAAAAAGACTCAAGCTTATATTATTATTTTAAATATCAATATAATTTAATTAATAGTATTAGAAGTATAAGTCTTTATAAAGACTAACGCTTGCGGCACTATTAAACAAATACGTGTAAATATGTAAAAAATGTATGTATAAAAATATAAAAATTATTATTTTAAAAAGTATAATTCTTATATTTATATTAGTTTATAGAATTTGTAGAGTAGATTAAAATTAACTTTAAAAAAGCGAAATAATATTAAGTTAAGAAAAAGTCTATACAAAGACTTAAGCTTAAATTATTATTATTAGAACCAACCTAACTAAATTAATAGTATTATAAGTACAAGTCTTTAAAAAGACTTAAACTTTTAGTACTGTAAAGATTACGCTGAGTACGTATATGAATAAAAATATAAGAGTAAGCTTTTAAAAATGGAAAAAGCTTATATAAAGATTAAATGTGTTAAAAATAAATAATAATAAGTTAAGAAGTCTTTAAAAAGACTTAAGTCAGTTCTTATATTAATATGGAAGAAAAGCGTGGGCGATATTAGAATAAAGGAAAATCAACTACAAATTTGATACTTAGCAATGAGCGCAGCGACGAGACAGCAGCGGGCCAAACGGCAGCGACGTCAATCGAAGCAGCAACAGCACTAACGACAGCGTTGTAATTTAAAAATCTATGCCACTTTTTATTAAAAAATCGAATCTTTACGTTAAAAATGGAGCTTAACACTTATTGGTTGGCAAAAAAACGTTAAAATCTGAAAAAATTAATTAAAAATCGCACTCGGCTCTAAAAAGATGTTGTATTACCAAAATTTAGTCTTCGACTGACTGACTTCTTCTTTATTTTCTTTTACTATTTACTTTCTTAAGAAAAGCGCGGGAAAGCACCGTAAGCTAAGAGCGAGATCTTCCATTTAGATTTAACATTTTCTAAGATTTTCTCAATGCTCTTTGTTGGGTCATGCAGCCGCCAAAACTGTGAAGTAGACTAATCTCATACTCGTAATATTGTTAGCCGAAGTAGTCAGTGGTAGCAGTTGCGATGCCCATAGTGCAAACCGCTGTTCTCGCACGCATTTATCTGTACGGCCAAAGACATTAGAATAACAAGATGCGTAACGCCATACGATTTTTTTGCACACGATTTTTTCGTGGTGGCTTTTCATGTGGCTCCAGGCTTTCTCGAAATTTTGTTCAAAAGCCAGAGAGCGGAGAGCTCTAGAGCCAGCAGCTCTCTTGTACGCATACAGCGACAGCTGACAACTGTATTGGTGCACACGTATGCACATGCATTGTAAAAATGACAAAATATGCCCTTCATTTTAGAAGTTTTCAGACTTAAAATCTATATAATTTTTTTATAAATTGTCACCACTTAAAAACTCTAGGTTTGCATAGCCTTAACATAACAATTATTTAAATTCAACATAGAAATAATGTATGTTGTTATAGAAATAATAATAACAACAAATAATGTATAATAATTTTCAAATATGATTTTATATTAGAATAGTTTTCATTAGCGTATTCAGCGTACGACGTGTGAAAAATATACGACGTCAATTCAATGAATTTCGCAATAAAGAGTTTCAATATTTTTATTTATTTTATAAATAATATTTTAGTTTATGAATTATTTTTATGAAATATTTTAAATGTAATGTAAATTTGAAAATTCTTTGTTTTAAATTAGATCAGTTCTAATAATTTACCTTGTATTTGTTTTAATTATTTACTATAGTTATTTAGTCAAATTACTAGTATAAAAATTACCAATTTTCAGTATTTAAAATGCAAATAAGATTTACTTAAATTTTTTTTTAATATTTTATTTTGATATTTTTAAAAAAGCGCGAAATTATGGGTGGTAAGAAATGCTCTACGAGTAACGGGTATAAAAAACTTCTTTCAAACCATAAGAGTTACGAATCGAAATTGACCAAAACATTAATCAAATTTGTTTCTCAGATCAAAATTGATTTCGGCCCTAAAATCGTCTTCTAGCATAAGAACGCACACATGCACACAATCTCCTTTATTGTTTTTACTTATACAAGCAAGAAAATTCTATTTTTAGATTTTAACGCTCTCGATTTTAGGCGAGCGAAAAGAGAGCAATTTTGGTCGTCACCAAAAAAGTGGCTGCATAGTGCAAAACCAATGTATGGCCGTTACGCATCTTGTTATTATAATGTCTTTGGTACGGCGCTCATTCCTTGTTCTCTTTTTTATCTACCTACGTTAAGCTTGGGCGCTGCATTTCGGCTGTCAGTCCCGCCAATTGTCACTTCTTCGCTTTTCGGCAAAGACTTAACTTGTGCATTCTATATAGCTCTTTGTCGGCCCTAGCTGCCGTAAACAATTCGCAAAATAAACAGTATCGGAAAATAAACAAACTTTCTTCGATTTATTATTATTAGCAACAGCTATTGAAAAAGCTCAATAGCTAAACACTCTTATTAAAATTACATTCTATTCAACACTAGATCAATATATATTCAGTTATTGAAGAGTACCTGAGAAAAGTCAAGTAACCATAACCTATGATTGCTTAATGATTGTAGCGCCTGCCAGCTCATAAGAAAACAAACTTCAAGCTTTTAGAATTTTACTTTTATCTTAACAAAAGGAAATTGTTTAGACATATATTTTACTATAGTAAAAGAAGATAAATAAAAGGTCAGAAAGAAAAAAAGGGCACATGTTAATAATATTATGTTTGTTCAAAAACCGAGTTTCTCTCTTTATAAAGAGTGCGCATCGATTTCTATTTTCAACAGAGACGTCCCTCTCTCTCTAACATTCACCTGCCACGCACATGTAAATAACGTGGAAAAGCGCCCTAAGAGAGAGAAGCTAAGAACGAGATTTAAAACTACAATTCTTTTCAAAACTGGATCAATATATATTGAATTATTGCGAAGTGGGAAAGAAAAGCAAAACAACTTATGATTTCATTTATTTACCATCATATGTCAGCTACTTAGATATATCAGCTACTTAGATAAAGCATTGCTCCGATCAAAATGATATACTAAGATAATATTCAAATAGATATTGATATTGCGCTTATTTCGTGGAGGCAGAACAATCATATTTCAAAGCGTGTATTTAATAATAAGAATTATTTATTTGTGCACAAAATAACGCTTGAAGCAGTTTTGAATATTTTAAAAAAGTCGCTGCAGCGATCTATTACGTCATCGGCTGACTGTCTCTGACGTCATAGAACATGCAACTTCTTTCAAAGTGTCAACAGAGACGTCCCACTCTCTCTAAAATTCACCTGACATTCTAACGTGCAAAGCGCCCTAAGAGAGAGAAGCTAAGAGCAAGATTAAACACTACAATTCTTTTCAACACTAGATCAATATATATTGAATTATTGCGAAGTGGGAAAGAAAAGCAAAACAACTAATGATTTCATTTATTTACCATCATATATCAGATACTTAGATATATCAGCTACTTAGATAAAGCATTGCTCCGATAAAAATTATATAATAAGATGCTTATGTATGTTGTATTTTGTGTAAATGCTTTAATAATAGTTTTGCACTGTTTTTGATATTGTTGGTGGATATATATGTATATGTAGATGTATTAGTATTTTTATACCCGTTACTCGTAGAGTAAAAGGGTATACTAGATTCGTTGAAAAGTATTTAACAGGCAGAAGGAAGGGTTTCCGACCATATAAAGTATATATATTCTTGATCAGGACCAATAGCCGAGTCGATATGACCATGTCCGTCTGTCTGTCCGTCCGTGTGAACGCTGTGAACTCAGGAACTTCCCAAAACTGCCACGCCCACACTTTTGAAAAATGTTTTGATATTTTTTCATTTTTGTATTGGTCTTATAAATTTCGATCGATTTGCCAAAAAACTTTTTGCCACGCCCACTCTAACGCCCACAAACCGCCCAAAGCTGCTACGCCCACACTTTTGAAAAATTTTTTGATATTTTTTCATTTTGTATTAGTCTTGTAAATTTCTATCGATTTGATAAAAAAACTTTCTGCCACGCCCACTATAACGCCTACAAACCGCCAAAAACTGTGTTTAAGACTCTCCTTTCCACTAGATAAGTAACGGGTATCAGATATAGTGTAATTGCTATACAACAGTTGAGAGAAATGGGTCGGTAAGACGTAGTTTTAGTTTTGTCGGTGTTAGGTTTGAGAATTGGGATGATTAGGCTTGGTGTATGTGGCTATTAAATATTTCATTAAACAGTTTTGTTATTCTGTGTTTTGTTGTGGGGGAGCTATTTTTTATCATTTGATATGAAATTCTATTTTGCTGGAGCTGATCCTTTTAATGATTGAAGCGCTGCGATAAGTTCGAGATATGTTATTTTTTTTCAATGGTTTGGGCTATTGGAGAGGGGGTATAGTTGTGTAGGTTGTTTCTGTATTTATTGTTTCGGAACTCCTCTGAAAAGTTCCAGTCGCCGGAGAGTTTAAAAAAGTGTTGTGCGAATATATTAGCCATTTCGTTGCTAGCTAGTGTCGTTTCGTTGTTTTCTGGGCTGGATATGGCATGAATTTGTTTTATTGGGTTATGTCCGCAGAAAGGTCCATATTTTGGTTGAGGGGGTAGTGGGCTGGATGGTTGAGGTGAAAGAGCTGAAAGCTTCTTTTTTTCTTTTTTTAATTCATACTTAAATTTTGCGTTTTTGCGTCTATAGTCAATAATGTTTTCTAGGGTAATTGGCTTAATTTATTCCAAGCAAGTTGTTTTTGCTTTCGTAGTTGGTTGAGGTGCTTGTTCCACCATGGGGCCCTGTATGAATGTCCTTTTGGTGAGGTTTGTGGGATTGAGAGGTTTGCGCTATATAAAATAATTATATTGATTTGGGCGGCTTCCTTGCTTACGTTTTGGGAGGTAGGGTATTTCTCGTTTATTTGTTGCTGTACTGTTCCCAGTTTGCTTCTTTCAGTTTAAAAAAGGGTCCGTTGAATTTTTGTGTATTAGTCGTTTGGGAATAGGGTCGTGATGATAGGAAAATGGTCGCTGCCATGAAGATCGTTTAGTATTTTTTAATTTGCGTGAGGGGCTAGGATTGGAGAGCAGAGTTTGAGGTGGATATGTGAAGAAGTATTGTGTGTTGAAAAGTGTGTGGGAGATTTGTCGTTTAGTAGAATAAGGTGAGTATTGTCGATGAATCTTTGGGTTGTTTTCCCTCGTGTATTTGTTGTTGGGGAGCCCCAAGACGGGTGCCATCCATTGAAATCTCCCGTAATTGTAGATGGTGTTTGCTGAATGTTAAATGTGTTTTGGAGTGTCTGGTCAGAAATGTTTTTGGTCGGGGAGATGTATGTGAAAAATATGTTTAATTTTATTTTAGATTGTATGTTTATGGCTATTGCTTCTAGATCGCTTGTGATATTGAGGATAGTCTATTGGCTATTGGTGGCTATAGTGGTTAAAAGCTTATAGCGTATTGGAGTTGGAAGGATATTATTGTATTGTATGTGGGTTTCTTGGAGGGAAATTATGTGTGGGGAGTATTTCTTAATGAGAATAAGGAGTTGGCTGTAGTTGTTTACATACCCTTTTAAGTTCCATTGGATTTCAGTAAGAGACATTTAGGAGGAAATAAAAGCTTATAACTTAGTTTAAGGGTGGTGTTGACGGTTTAGTTTAAGTTCTGCGTAAGGCTTAAGATTCTATATGGATTCGCTACCGCTATTGTTAGTGTGTTTCTTTTTGTTTAGAGCTTTGGTCTTTATTTTGGATGCTTTGAGGTTAGTAGATAGGTTGTTAGACTTATCTTGTTGTGATGAGTATGGCGTAGATGTGGGGTGGTCAGTATCCATGCCTTCTAGTTTGTCGTAGCAGTGATAATGATGGTGTTGAAGCGGTTGGTTTGATGGTGGAGTTGTTTTGGTTGGTCCAGTTGTTGTTGTCTTCAATGAAGTGGTATGTGGAGTTGATGTGGGTGTGGTGTACGAATTTTGATTTTGCGATTGGGTTGTGTGTGTATTTGCGTCGATATTAGATGCTTGAGTGTTTTTTATACCCGTTACTCGTAGAGTAAAAGGGTATACTAGATTCGTTGAAAAGTATGTAACAGGCAGAAAAAAGCGTTTCCGACCATATAAAGTATATATATTCTTGATCAGGACCAATAGCCGAGTCGATATGACCATGTCCGTTTGTCCGTTTGTCTGTCCGTCCGTATGAACGCTGTGATCTCAGGAACTACAAAAGCTAGAAAGTTGAGATTAAGCGTACAGAGTTTGTCGATTCATGTTGCCACGCCCACTCTAACGCCCACAAACCGCCCAAAGCTGCTACGCCCACACTTTTGAAAAATGTTTTGAAATTTTTCATTTTCGTATTGGTCTTGTAAATTTCTATCGATTTGCCAAAAAACTTTTCACCACGCCCACTATAACGTCTACAAACCGCCAAAAACTGTGTTTAAGACTCTCCTCCCTTCCACTAGCTGAGTAACGGGTATCAGATAGTCGGGGAACTCGACTATAGCGTTCTCTCTTGTTTTTATCTTTGTTGTGCTGTTTGTGAGTGTTTTGGCACAGGGGTCTCGCAATTGGAACCCGTGTCGTTCAAAATAAATACGTTGAGCAGTTTTATGGTCTACTTTTTGTCTGGTTTTAATGGATGTTAATTCCTGGTTTTTTATAATAGTGGGGTATTTGCGGTCAAGTGGGCTGTGCTGATGATTGATTTCTGGGTTGTTTCTGCAGTTTAAGCAGTTTTTTTCGTTTGTGCATGTCTCTCCGTCGTTTGTGTGTTTTGTTTCTGAGCAATTGGTGCAGGTTTCTAGGCTTTTGCATATTGGAGCTGGGTGGCCGAAGCGAAGGCATTTTTTGCATCGAAGTGGAAGTGGAATATAGTCTCGTACTCGGACTGTTTTGTAGCCGATTCGTAATATTTCGGGGAGTTTGTGTGATTCAAATGTTATAATGATCAAGCCAGTTTCAATTAAGGTGGTGTTATTGCTATCAGAGTTAGAGTTGGGGTTTTGTCGTTTCATTATTTTTTTTACATCAGTTACTTTTTGTGGTTGTAACTCTTGTAGAATTGTGTCTTCGTCGATATATCTAAGGTCGTTGTAATAAATAACTCCCTTAGAGAAGTTTAATGTTTTATGTTCAGTTGGTGTTACTTCCACATCTGCGATTATTGTTAGTTTAAGGAGTTTTCTGGTTTGTAGTTCATTTTTAGTTTTTATTAATAGGCTGCCGTCTCTTGTTCGTTTGCATCCCTCAACTTCTCCTCCACAGGCAAAGTCCACAGGTTTTTTAATGATGAATGGTGATATTCTTTCAAATCAGGCGCTGGTGATCTACAATCTGCAGAGGTGTCAGTAATCTGCAGGAGGATCTGCAGAAGTGGCGCTAGGATCTGGAGAAGTGTTGGTAATCGACGAAAATCGACCATCTAAAGCAGTATTGGTGACGCGCGGTGTATGGATAGAGAAGCAGAAGAACGAGTTGTCTATCTGGAGCAGTATTTGGTGACGGCGAGTAGCTGGACAAAAAGAAAGATCTGGAAAAGAGCGAATTCGTTATTTTGGGCAGTGTTAGCGAGCCCAATTTTGAGTTTGTGAGTTGAGTAGACTCTCAGACAATTGCAACATTGGTGAGTAGCAGAAAATTATTCGGTTTGGATCAAAGCGATCGGCAGAGAAAGACGGAGCAAGAGATGACGTAACTGTAACGTATTTATATTACGTAATTGTGCTGCTGCATTAACATGAGTTTAATCTTACGTAGTGTTAAGTTTAGCATTATTTTAAATTAAAATTTGTTCTTAAACTGTATTTTTGGACCGAGTGGCATATGTTGGGTTTAATCTGTTTTAGTTTATAAGCATTACCTTTATATTTGTTATACTATTCTAACGTTAAATGAACAAGCAAGAAATTTTGGCTCTGCTAGTTGCTGATTTACGAAAAAAAATGACCAGAATTAGGAGATGGAAGAAAACATGAATTGGAAAACAGACTGTTGCCTCAATATGGCTTGAATTCGGGTAATGAAGAAATCAAAGAGGATCTAATAATGTACAGGCAGGTCGGAGTAAGCGGGATACAGGTGTAGGTGGGCTGGATCACCAGATCATTGTTCACATTCAACGATGTGGAAGGAAGTGCGCCACATTTTTCAGGAGCTAGTTCACCAGACATTAATCAGTGCATCGAAGAACTTGATGAGTGTTCACTAGCGGTGGAATGAAGTTAGTTGCAGTACGCGAAACTATTACTTAGTGGAGCTGCAAAGCTTTTTGTTCGTAGTCAACGTGATGTTCGTGATTGGAGAACTTTGAAAACCGCATTGATTGACGAATTTGGTGCGAGGGTGTATTTGGCAGAGGTTGCTATAGACATGGTAAACGACAGCAAAAGAAACCGAATCTTAAAACGAATAATTAAAATTATTAAAATTATAATTAAAAGTATTTTTTTGTGAAACTGTCAACTTTTATTTTTTTTCTCGCGCAACGAAATTCCGTTGTCTCGAAAGCCGATAAATTGTGCTCGCCAAAAATAAATTCGTGAAATGCCTAAATGACGGTATCCGCTTATCAAACATATGCTGTGCAGTGACATTAATGTAAGCCAAATTAAACTCAAATATTTACAGCCAAGAAAAAATTGCAGGTAAAACAAACAATTGAAAATAGTGAACCTATTTATATCTTGACTAGTAGATAACCACCTATTGGGAATCCGAATTATATAGTTTTTCTATCTTTTTGTCATATTAAAAGAAATTGGAAAACAAATAATACAATTTAAAAAAGAATTTATTTGCACGTTTAATGTTTGATCCCAACTTTTTAGATTTTACAGTTTCTGAGATTTTGACGTGCAAGTAAACAACTAAAGATAGTAAAGATAGCGCTCAATATATTTGATTCAGCAACTAAGTAGTTTTACATAAACAAAACCCTAGCAAATAAGTAGCTCCACACGAACAATGCTGACGCGCCTAAAATAAGTTCAGCGCATCGCGCTAAGAACGTCTAACAGCGGGAATAGGACACCGCCTATCCGGATTGCCACATTGCGGTGCATGGGAATGCTGACTTTATGGAAGGATGAATTGGATAGGGTAGACATACGCTTTGGATGCTTTCCTTCCTAAACCCAGATCCCCCTCCAGATCCAGATCCACACCGACAACATAGATGTTGACTTCGCAGAACTAACCACAGAGATGCACAGTGCTGCCAAATTCGCGAATCCACCTCCTCCGACTACCCTGAGAACTCCTGAAATAGACGTACACCTGTGGTCTCCTAAAGAGTCACGTTTTTTTTTTGCGCAACCCCATGGACAAGACAGCACTTAATCGCGCCGCCAAGGAACTGAAGGTCAAGCTATCCATCTTACTGCAGGACTCCTACCATAGGTTCCCTGAGGAGTTGAAACCTGGAGGCCCACAGCACAACCTGTGGAATGGCACGAGGCAAACAGAAAGTCCTGTGAAGAAAGGCGACAAAATATAGAGATTAGGGCTATGGAGCAGGAACAAAACACTGCCAACCATAGAAGAAGGCGCTTGGATACCGTGTATCGCGCGGGTGAGCAAGACGAAAATACCCTGCGTCGAGCACTGGCAAGAGATACACAGGAACGCTTATTAGAAAGAGAGCGTGATAGGGCTAACAGAGCTAGGGGTAGGGCTGGTAGGGATCGCAGGGTATTCGAGCAGGTGACTCGAAGAAGCGCACGATTGTCTACTCGACAAGCAACGATCGATGTAATTAGAAATATAAGTCAAAGAGTTAGTCAGTATAGAAGCCTTCGTGATAATAGGGAATCAGAAAATCTTCGGAATGCACTTCGAAGTCAGGAAATTAGACTTGATATAGCTCAGGAAAATAGGACTATTAGAATCAGACCTATTGAAATAGAAGCGCACATAGCTACATTCAATAGGAATGTTAAGCTTGGTCCAGATCAGATTTGCTTTTGTTGCAAAGAATTTTGGTTCCCAAGCAAATAAGTAAGCTTTCTAGGTCTTATTTGAAAGAACATAGCGAGTTCAGGGAAGAGATATACCAAAATGCAAGACATCTTGCTTTCGCTGGTAATTTTTTCAAGTTTTGCAAAACTTGTCACAGCAATATTAATGCCTGCCGAAAGCCAAGAAATTCATAACGCTTTGAGGGGCCTAACTCCCTTGGAAGAACGACTGATTTCCCCTCGCCTTCCATTTATGATTATTAAGTAAATAGGTCATGAGCGTCAAAGTGCTATCATAGGAGCAGTTGTTAATGTCCCTAATCCAGTAAGCAATATCGTGACGTCTCTTTCAATGAAGCAGAGGTAATTCAGCTCCACCTCAAACGAAGAGTGGAATACGGACATGATTTCATGGCAGAAACCATACGGCCTGCCAAAATGGCTGACGCTATTAGGTATTTAGTTAATACTGAGCTTTATAGAAAGCACAATGTGTCAGTTAACGAGCAGTGGATCTCTGACTTCACATCCGATACTGTTCCATTCGTAGCATCTCAAGATGATGTAGCCTTTGTAAAGGGACAACTAGCCATCCAGCAGGAGGATGAAAATTTGGAGGCGCGTAATTCTGATCAGAATACAGAAGCCGAAGATCTAAATCTTGGAGGTCAAGAAACTTTGCTTGAGAATAACCATACACATAATGTAGGAATGACGAGAAATACAATAGCTCCAGGTGAGGGCCAAAAGCCTCTCGACGTAATTCTCGATGCTGATTCTGAAGAACTGGCATTTTCTAGCATACATGCTGGCATAAAAAGACCATCTTCAGAAAGCTACACAACCATAGTAAGATCTGAACTTAGGAATGTAGATAGACGAGGTTGTCGAACTCATAAGTTATTCATCAATTATAAGAAGTGGGAATTAAAAAAAAATTTGAAAAAATATTTCAACTTGCTTATGTAAGCGGAGTGCCATTACAGCTGCTAACGTCCTGAATGAAGATTTTATGGGATATTCGCACGTCTCCTGCTCACTGGGAAGACGAGAAGAAAACAGTCATGGCCATGATTTGCCAATTTGGGCTGCCAACTTTTTTCATAACTTTATCGGCCGCTGAAACTAGGTGGCCAGAGCTGTTAGTACTGCTCAAGCGCAAGGGATAGATAGGGTTAATATAAATAAAGAAGAAACTTCAAACTTGCAGTTTAGGGAAAATTCGCGCCTTATAAGAACAGACCCAGTGACGTGCGCAAGATATTTTGATTACAGATAAAGCCTAGGGGTGTCTTTGGAAGTAATTTCGATACTACTTATTACTCGCGAGTTGAGTTTCAACAGAGAGGTTTGCCTCATATTCACGGCATGTTTTGGCTGAAAGATGCTCCAAAAGTGGATTTAAGCAATAAAGAGTCTATGTGTATTGTGAAGCCTTTATTGATCAGTTTGTAACTGTGAATGTTACAAACCCAGATTTTGCTCCGTAAATTGAATACCAAAATCATAGGCACGGGCATTCGTGTCTTAAAAAAGTGCGGGGACAATCTATTTGTCGTTTCGGTATTCCATATCCTCCAATGCCCGGGACGGACATATTAAATTTAAATGATTATCCGTTTAAGCAAATTTGAAAATTTTCTTTCTCACAACCATGTGCGCCTCAGTTACGAGGACTACATTTATGCTATTAGGTCTAGTTTGAAAAAAACACAGATATTTCTAAAGAGAACATTTGCGGAAATTCAAGTAAATGCTTATAATAAACACATTCTTTCTTTGCAAAGGGCAAATATGGATATCCAGTTAGTTTTGGACCCTTTTGCTTGCTGTATCTACATTATTAATTATATTAACAAATCCCAACGGGCATTTCGAAGTTAATAAGAGAAGTAGCTAATGACATTAGAAGAGGCAATTCAAGCATTCGTCAAAAGCTACAGTATCTTGGTCACAAGGTTATTTCAGTATGCCGTATATTGTTGTCTGGGAATGGCGTTGTCAGAAGCAAGTAATAAGTACGTTTATATAAACACCTTCCCTCCAGAACAACGAGTTCGTATGCTTAGACCTACACGCGACCTTCAAAATATGCCTCAGAATTCAACTGACACATTTTTGAAAGGATTGCTGGATAGATACGAACAAAGACCAGATTTCCATGAAGGCCTGTGTTTAGCCGATTTTTGGGCAAATTATGAGTTTTCGAAAATCCGTAGAAGTACTCGTCAGAGGGCAAATAGTGACGATGACACTGAAGAAGGCCATGACGTTTTAGGAGATGTATATTTTCCGATCCGAGATGGCAGCGGATGTATACGGGATTATAAGGCTAGTATTATTAGGTATAGGCCTTTTAATATTAATACAGATAGGATAAACTATTTTAGATCATTAGTAATGCTTTTTTTTCCTTGGCGAAACGAACAGGTAGATTTAATTCAAAGAAAAAAGCGTTTCCGACCATATAATGTATATATATTCTTGATCAGGACCAATAGCCGAGTCGATATGACTATGTCCGTTTGTCCGTTTGTCTGTCCGTCCGTATGAACGCTGTGATCTCAGGAACTACAAAAGCTAGAAAGTTGAGATTAAGCGTACAGAGTTTGTCGATTCATGTTGCCACGCCCACTCTAACGCCCACAAACCGCCCAAAGCTGCTACGCCCACACTTTTGAAAAATGTTTTGAAATTTTTCATTTTCGTATTGGTCTTGTAAATTTCTATCGATTTGCCAAAAAACTTTTCACCACGCCCACTATAACGTCTACAAACCGCCAAAAACTGTGTTTAAGACTCTCCTCCCTTCCACTAGCTGAGTAACGGGTATCAGATAGTCGGGGAACTCGACTATAGCGTTCTCTCTTGTTTTTATCTTTGTTGTGCTGTTTGTGAGTGTTTTGGCACAGGGGTCTCGCAATTGGAACCCGTGTCGTTCAAAATAAATACGTTGAGCAGTTTTATGGTCTACTTTTTGTCTGGTTTTAATGGATGTTAATTCCTGGTTTTTTATAATAGTGGGGTATTTGCGGTCAAGTGGGCTGTGCTGATGATTGATTTCTGGGTTGTTTCTGCAGTTTAAGCAGTTTTTTTCGTTTGTGCATGTCTCTCCGTCGTTTGTGTGTTTTGTTTCTGAGCAATTGGTGCAGGTTTCTAGGCTTTTGCATATTGGAGCTGGGTGGCCGAAGCGAAGGCATTTTTTGCATCGAAGTGGAAGTGGAATATAGTCTCGTACTCGGACTGTTTTGTAGCCGATTCGTAATATTTCGGGGAGTTTCTGTGATTCAAATGTTATAATGATCAAGCCAGTTTCAATTAAGGTGGTGTTATTGCTATCAGAGTTAGAGTTGGGGTTTTGTCGTTTCATTATTTTTTTTACATCAGTTACTTTTTGTGGTTTTAACTCTTGTAGAATTGTGTCTTCGTCGATATATCTAAGGTCGTTGTAGTAAATAACTCCCTTAGAGAAGTTTAATGTTTTATGTTCAGTTGGTGTTACTTCCACATCTGCGATTATTGTTAGTTTAAGGAGTTTTCTGGTTTGTAGTTCATTTTTAGTTTTTATTAATAGG
Organism: Drosophila yakuba; assembly: GCF_016746365.2. Taxonomy (NCBI): domain Eukaryota; kingdom Metazoa; phylum Arthropoda; class Insecta; order Diptera; family Drosophilidae; genus Drosophila; species Drosophila yakuba. Next base: position 26,627,366 of record NC_052527.2, on the reverse strand, counting down.
CTGCCGTCTCTTGTTCGTTTGCATCCCTCAACTTCTCCTCCACAGGCAAAGTCCACAGGTTTTTTAATGATGAATGGTGATATTCTTTCAAATCAGGCGCTGGTGATCTACAATCTGCAGAGGTGTCAGTAATCTGCAGGAGGATCTGCAGAAGTGGCGCTAGGATCTGGAGAAGTGTTGGTAATCGACGAAAATCGACCATCTAAAGCAGTATTGGTGACGCGCGGTGTATGGATAGAGAAGCAGAAGAACGAGTTGTCTATCTGGAGCAGTATTTGGTGACGGCGAGTAGCTGGACAAAAAGAAAGATCTGGAAAAGAGCGAATTCGTTATTTTGGGCAGTGTTATGGAGACAGCGAGCCCAATTTTGAGTTTGTGAGTTGAGTAGACTCTCAGACAATTGCAACATTGGTGAGTAGCAGAAAATTATTCGGTTTGGATCAAAGCGATCGGCAGAGAAAGACGGAGCAAGAGATGACGTAACTGTAACGTATTTATATTACGTAATTGTGCTGCTGCATTAACATGAGTTTAATCTTACGTAGTGTTAAGTTTAGCATTATTTTAAATTAAAATTTGTTCTTAAACTGTATTTTTGGACCGAGTGGCATATTTTGGGTTTAATCTGTTTTAGTTTATAAGCATTACCTTTATATTTGTTATACTATTCTAACGTTAAATGAACAAGCAAGAAATTTTGGCTCTGCTAGTTGCTGATTTACGAAAAAAAAAGACCAGAATTAGGAGATGGAAGAAAACATGAATTGGAAAACAGACTGTTGCCTCAATATGGCTTGAATTCGGGTAATGAAGAAATCAAAGAGGATCTAATAATGTACAGGCAGGTCGGAGTAAGCGGGATACAGGTGTAGGTGGGCTGGATCACCAGATCATTGTTCACATTCAACGATGTGGAAGGAAGTGCGCCACATTTTTCAGGAGCTAGTTCACCAGACATTAATCAGTGCATCGAAGAACTTGATGAGTGTTCACTAGCGGTGGAATGAAGTTAGTTGCAGTACGCGAAACTATTACTTAGTGGAGCTGCAAAGCTTTTTGTTCGTAGTCAACGTGATGTTCGTGATTGGAGAACTTTGAAAACCGCATTGATTGACGAATTTGGTGCGAGGGTGTATTTGGCAGAGGTTGCTATAGACATGGTAAACGACAGCAAAAGAAACCGAATCTTAAAACGAATAATTAAAATTATTAAAATTATAATTAAAAGTATTTTTTTGTGAAACTGTCAACTTTTATTTTTTTTCTCGCGCAACGAAATTCCTTTGTCTCGAAAGCCGATAAATTGTGCTCGCCAAAAATAAATTCGTGAAATGCCTAAATGACGGTATCCGCTTATCAAACATATGCTGTGCAGTGACATTAATGTAAGCCAAATTAAACTCAAATATTTACAGCCAAGAAAAAATTGCAGGTAAAACAAACAATTGAAAATAGTGAACCTATTTATATCTTGACTAGTAGATAACCACCTATTGGGAAACCGAATGAGATAGTTTTTTTATCTTTTTGTCATATTAAAAGAAATTGGAAAACAAATAATACAATTTAAAAAAGAATTTATTTGCATGTTTAATGTTTGATCCCAACTTTTTAGATTTTACAGTTTCTGAGATTTTGACGTGCAAGTAAACAACTAAAGATAGTAAAGATAGCGCTCAATATATTTGATTCAGCAACTAAGTAGTTTTACATAAACAAAACCCTAGCAAATAAGTAGCTCCATACGAACAATGCTGACGCGCCTAAAATAAGTTCAGCGCATCGCGCTAAGAACGTCTAACAGCGGGAATAGGACACCGCCTATCCGGATTGCCACATTGCGGTGCATGGGAATGCTGACTTTATGGAAGGATGAATTGGATAGGGTAGACATACGCTTTGGATGCTTTCCTTCCTAAACCCAGATCCCCCTCCAGATCCAGATCCACACCGACAACATAGATGTTGACTTCGCAGAACTAACCACAGAGATGCACAGTGCTGCCAAATTCGCGAATCCACCTCCTCCGACTACCCTGAGAACTCCTGAAATAGACGTACACCTGTGGTCTCCTAAAGAGTCACGTTTTTTTTTGCGCAACCCCATGGACAAGACAGCACTTAATCGCGCCGCCAAGGAACTGAAGGTCAAGCTATCCATCTTACTGCAGGACTCCTACCATAGGTGCCCTGAGGAGTTGAAACCTGGAGGCCCACAGCACAACCTGTGGAATGGCACGAGGCAAACAGAAAGTCCTGTGAAGAAAGGCGACAAAATATAGAGATTAGGTCTATGGAGCAGGAAGAAAACACTGCCAACCATAGAAGAAGGCGCTTGGATACCGTGTATCGCGCGGGTGAGCAAGACGAAAATACCCTGCGTCGAGCACTGGCAAGAGATACACAGGAACGCTTATTAGAAAGAGAGCGTGATAGGGCTAGGGCTGGTAGGGATCGCAGGGTAGTCGAGCAGGCGACTCGAAGAAGCGCACGATTGTCTACTCGACAAGCAACGATCGATGTAATTAGAAATATAAGTCAAAGAGTTAGTCAGTATAGAAGCCTTCGTGATAATAGGGAATCAGAAAATCTTCGGAATGCACTTCGAAGTCAGGAAATTAGACTTGATATAGCTCAGGAAAATAGGACTATTAGAATCAGACCTATTGAAATAGAAGCGCACATAGCTACATTCAATAGGAATGTTAAGCTTGGTCCAGATCAGATTTGCTTTTGTTGCAAAGGATTGTGGTTCCCAAGCAAATAAGTAAGCTTTCTAGGTCTTATTTGAAAGAACATAGCGAGTTCAGGGAAGAGATATACCAAAATGCAAGACATCTTGCTTTCGCTGGTAATTTTTTCAAGTTTTGCAAAACTTGTCACAGCAATATTAATGCCTGCCGAAAGCCAAGAAATTCATAACGCTTTGAGGGGCCTAACTCCCTTGGAAGAACGACTGATTTCCCCTCGCCTTCCATTTATGATTATTAAGTAAATAGGTCATGAGCGTCAAAGTGCTATCATAGGAGCAGTTGTTAATGTCCCTAATCCAGTAAGCAATATCGTGACGTCTCTTTCAATGAAGCAGAGGTAATTCAGCTCCACCTCAAACGAAGAGTGGAATACGGACATGATTTCATGGCAGAAACCATACGGCCTGCCAAAATGGCTGACGCTATTAGGTATTTAGTTAATACTGAGCTTTATAGAAAGCACAATGTGTCAGTTAACGAGCAGTGGATCTCTGACTTCACATCCGATACTGTTCCATTCGTAGCATCTCAAGATGATGTAGCCTTTGTAAAGGGACAACTAGCCATCCAGCAGGAGGATGAAAATTTGGAGGCGCGTAATTCTGATCAGAATACAGAAGCCGAAGATCTAAATCTTGGAGGTCAAGAAACTTTGCTTGAGAATAACCATACACATAATGTAGGAATGACGAGAAATACAATAGCTCCAGGTGAGGGCCAAAAGCCTCTCGACGTAATTCTCGATGCTGATTCTGAAGAACTGGCATTTTCTAGCATACATGCTGGCATAAAAAGACCATCTTCAGAAAGCTACACAACCATAGTAAGATCTGAACTTAGGAATGTAGATAGACGAGGTTGTCGAACTCATAAGTTATTCATCAATTATAAGAAGTGGGAATTAAAAAAAAATTTGAAAAAATATTTCAACTTGCTTATGTAAGCGGAGTGCCATTACAGCTGCTAACGTCCTGAATGAAGATTTTATGGGATATTCGCACGTCTCCTGCTCACTGGGAAGACGAGAAGAAAACAGTCATGGCCATGATTTGCCAATTTGGGCTGCCAACTTTTTTCATAACTTTATCGGCCGCTGAAACTAGGTGGCCAGAGCTGTTAGTACTGCTCAAGCGCAAGGGATAGATAGGGTTAATATAAATAAAGAAGAAACTTCAAACTTGCAGTTTAGGGAAAATTCGCGCCTTATAAGAACAGACCCAGTGACGTGCGCAAGATATTTTGATTACAGATAAAGAGAAGTTTTAAAACTTATGAAAAAGCCTAGGGGTGTCTTTGGAAGTAATTTCGATACTACTTATTACTCGCGAGTTGAGTTTCAACAGAGAGGTTTGCCTCATATTCACGGCATGTTTTGGCTGAAAGATGCTCCAAAAGTGGATTTAAGCAATAAAGAGTCTATGTGTATTGTGAAGCCTTTATTGATAAGTTTGTAACTGTGAATGTTACAAACCCAGATTTTGCTCCGTAAATTGAATACCAAAAACATAGGCACGGGCATTCGTGTCTTAAAAAAGTGCGGGGACAATCTATTTGTCGTTTCGGTATTCCATACCCTCCAATGCCCGGGACGGACATATTAAATTTAAATGATTATCCGTTTAAGCAAATTTGAAAATTTTCTTTCTCACAACCATGTGCGCCTCAGTTACGAGGACTACATTTATGCTATTAGGTCTAGTTTGAAAAAAACACAGATATTTCTAAAGAGAACATTTGCGGAAATTCAAGTAAATGCTTATAATAAACACATTCTTTCTTTGCAAAGGGCAAATATGGATATCCAGTTATTTTTGGACCCTTTTGCTTGCTGTATCTACATTATTAATTATATTAACAAATCCCAACGGGCATTTCGAAGTTAATAAGAGAAGTAGCTAATGACATTAGAAGAGGCAATTCAAGCATTCGTCAAAAGCTACAGTATCTTGGTCACAAGGTTATTTCAGTATGCCGTATATTGTTGTCTGGGAATGGCGTTGTCAGAAGCAAGTAATAAGTACGTTTATATAAACACCTTCCCTCCAGAACAACGAGTTCGTATGCTTAGACCTACACGCGACCTTCAAAATATGCCTCAGAATTCAACTGACACATTTTTGAAAGGATTGCTGGATAGATACGAACAAAGACCAGATTTCCATGAAGGCCTGTGTTTAGCCGATTTTTGGGCAAATTATGAGTTTTCGAAAATCCGTAGAAGTACTCGTAGAGGGCAAATAGTGACGATGACACTGAAGAAGGCCATGACGTTTTAGGAGATGTATATTTTCCGATCCGAGATGGCAGCGGATGTATACGGGATTATAAGGCTAGTATTATTAGGTATAGGCCTTTTAATATTAATACAGATAGGATAAACTATTTTAGATCATTAGTAATGCTTTTTTCTCCTTGGCGAAACGAACAGGTAGATTTAATTCAAAGAAATTGCGAGGAATTTTAAAAGGAGAATAGGAGGCTATTAAAGCCAACTTTTAAAAGTATATTGCCATAGATAGTTTTGAAGACGCGCTTAGAAGGGCCATGAAGGTAGATAAAAGTGAACAAAATGAAGAAGAGGCCTCCTCTTATGAGGAGTTTAGGGTACTAGCAATTCCTGAAATATCTTCTTAAATTAATGTTGTAAACTTAAACAACAATTTGTTAGATGTTGATCCGGATAGCAATATCCGGGTAATAAAGCTTCCGCAACTTATATCCTCTTTAAATTTAGCAAATTTATTTAGATCTCTAAATTTGGAGCAAAAAACTTTCCCTACACATGTCTTGCATAATGCAAGGACAAATAGAACCTTTTATGAGTTCGTAGGTGGCGGAGCAGGTGTCGGCAAAAGTAGACTTATATCAACCTTATTTCAGTCCCTATCCAAGGAGTATAATAGTAGAGTAGGATGCCACCCAACTTCTGTAAAAATTTTACTGTGTGCTCCCACAAGCAAAGTTGCTTTCGGAATCGGAGGATGCACTCTTCATTCCATGTTCTCTCTCCTAATAAATCAGGCTGGGTCCGCATTTAGAAGTGATTGCCGTGATTGGTTGAATACTTTTCGTTCAAGATTTATTGATCTTAAAATTCTTATAAAAGACGAAATTTCTATGGTCGGTGCAAAAATGTTTTCCCATTTGGACTCTCGGCTAAAGCAAATTTTTTTTATTGTTGAAACTCCTTTCGGAGGTATTTCGGTTATCGTGTTCGGCAATCTTAAACAATTGCGGCCCGTATGTGATCGCTGAATTTTTTAGGCATGATCCATACAGCGCTATATTTGGATCGTATCTGTGGAGTCCTTTTACGTTTTTTGAGTTCACAGTGATAATGCGACAGCGAGATGACCAACCGTTTGCAATTGCACTTAATAACATGGGATAACAATAAGATAACATGGGCTCCATTTCTCTCGGAAGCTTTAGACTCAGTTAAGTCCGCATAGATAAGCTTAGAGCAGAGGAACAGATGTCTGAAACTTTAAAAACCACTGCCAAATATATGATGACGTTCAATGTAGATACATCAGATGGTCTCTTAAACGGAGCCACTGGTGTCCTTAGAGAGATAGGCTTCAGTACGTCCAACACTCCAGATCTTCTTTGGATACAATTTTGAAAGCAGATAAAAGCATAGAAGTAAATGCGCGTTCCAACCGCAGACATTGTGAGGAGACTTTATGGACGCCAATTTCGAAAATTATAAAAAGTTTTCAAATTAATTCTTATCAGGCAAGTACAATTCCAGTGGTTCCTGCGGCAGGTCTTTTCATTATTGGACCTTTTGTCCCTCCAAGATCCGCTCAGAATTCAGCTTTAGAAACAGAGCTCCGAGAATAGCGTTCCACTTAGCTACTGAATACCCATTTCGATTGCTTAATCAATAGTCCGAACATTCATATTTTTTTCCATAATACGGAAAGTTTACACTGCCACATTAGCGATGTTCGTTCCGATCGTCTAATGCTTAGGTCTCCTCTTTTGTGCTTCGTTAAAGCATCAACATACTCAAATGAGGTTTATGAAATTCCTGGCTTTACCACAACAGTGAGATTAGATTGCCAGTCAGTAGCTAATGGAGCCCGACGAAAAAGAGGCAGCCCTGCTCTTTTGTGCTTCGTTGAAGCATCAACATACTCAAATGAGGTTTATGAAATTCCTGGCTTTACCACAACAGTGAGATTAGATTGCCAGTCAGTAGCTAGTGGAGCCCGACGAAAAAGAGGCATTCTCGTTTTTATTCGAAACGAACTATTCGAGAATGTTAGTCTTTGCTCAAGTGGTCGATTTTTTTCAAATCTTTCAAATTTAGCCTCTCCAGTGTTTGAGTTTGCTATCTTTAAGTACCGATCTGTAGGGATTTTTGTTTTATATAAAAGTCCGACCTATCCCTTAAAGAAGTTTGAAACTGAATTTACGGAGTTATTTCAGCAACACACACATTTTTAAATAGTAATTGTTTAGTGCTAGAATATTTTAACTTGCCTCCACTCCATCTCTGGCTGCTGCAAGCAAATTTTCGATTTTTAGTAGATGTAAAAGGTTTTAGTTCGTTGCTAGATTTGGATTCGTCTACAACCAAAAGTGGTATTGATTGGGCGTTTTCAAATATTTTCGATAAACGGGCCACTGCGCGAGTTACCAAATTTATTATACCCGTTACTCGTAGAGTAAAAGGGTATACTAGATTCGTTGAAAAGTATGTAACAGGCAGAAGAAAGCGTTTCCGACCATATAAAGTATATATATTCTTGATCAGGATCAATAGCCGAGTCGATCTGTCCGTCTGTCCGTCCGTATGAACGTCGAGATCTCAGGAACTACAAAAGCTAGAAAGTTGAGATTTAGCATACAGACTCCCAAGACATAGACGCAGCGCAAGTTTGTCGATTCAGGTTGCTACGCCCACTCTAACGCCCACAAACCGCCCAAAACTGCCACGTCCACATTTTTGAAAAATGTTTTAATATTTTTCCATTTTTGCATTGGTCTTGTAAATTTCTATCGATTTGCAAAAAACTTTTTGCCACGCCCACTCTAACGCCCACAAACCGCCAAAAGCTGCCACGCCCACACTTTTGAAAAATGTTTTGATATTTTTTCATTTTTGTATTAGTCTTGTAAATTTCTATCTATTTGCCAAAAAACTTTTGGCCACGCCCACTCTAACGCCCACAAACCGCCAAAAACTGTCCTTCGCACTTACACTAGCTGAGTAACGGGTATCAGATAGTCGGGGAACTCGACTATAGCGTTCTCTCTTGTTTTTTTTTGTATTTTTCACAATAAGGTGTGCAGATCTGTGGGTGTGCCGTTCGTTGTCGGGACAGAACCCGGATCTAATGCACGGTGGAGCCCTATCCGCAGAGATGTGCACTCTAAAAGCCGGGGTGCTCCGCTGGCCGACGCAATGTGCACGCTCTGCATAAAAAACAAAATCGGATTAGATTTAATCAATGAAAATTGATAAATTAGTACTCACTGATTTGCCTTGGACTTAAAAATATAGAGCACAACACTTGTTGTCTTTTTTTCTCGAAAGACCAAACGACCACGTTTTTTTAAGTTATTATTTTATGCAGATTTCACATCTGCTCTTCGCGAATGCCAAAATAGAAAAGAACTCTATGAGAGCGTAGGTGTCTCTCGGGCAGTGCAAAGCTCACATGCAACTCCCAAAGTTATAATTGGAGCTTTGAGCTTTTTGTTAGAGTTGAATTGGAGTGATCTAATATTGACTCCGAATTATCCGAGATAGAAATTGAACGTTTTTGGAGTTAGCGTATTTTTCAAAAAAAAAAATCGTTAGTTTCTTTTTTTCTTTTATACAATTGGAAGGGCTTTACATTACACCACAAGCCATTTGTAAGTCGTTTAGGCCGGGAAATGGCTTGAAAAAAAGAAGCCCTGATTTTAATTTGAAATATGTTTATCATTGTTTGATATCTTTGGCATGATAAGTGTAATTTTCTCGTCCCTGTAAGCCTTCTAAAACATAATAAGAACTTCCAAGCTTCGCTTTTACGCGCGACTTTAAACATTGTGGATTTAGCTTAGCATTTATTTGTTTAGAAAAATTACTTTGGGAGAAATTACGGCGAAACACCTCCTGACCGACCTTGAACGATATTTCTCTTGTTCTGAGATTGTATTGCATTTCATTTTGATCGTAGGCTTTAGCAATGTTTGCCTTTATTTCGGATGTCTTCAGATTCGCATAACAACAGAAAATTCTTTAATAGGTCGTAATTTTTACCATGAGTTGCCATATCGAATCCGTATAAAGCAAAATACGGAGAACACCCAATGCTCTGATGGTAAGCATTTCGCAATGCACAACTTATTGAGTGAATGTACCGATCCTATTCGGCGTGATTCTCCGAAAGAAAGGCTCTAATGCCTGCAATCAAGGTTCTATTAACCCTTTCTGAGGCATTCGATTCGGGAGAATATAAAGCCGTATAAATATGCTTCACTCCCAATGAAGTCAACCAAGCATTGAAATCAGACGATTTAAATTGAACTCCATTATCACTTACAATGCAGCGCGGTACTCCATATGTCCAAAATATATGATCTTGCAGAAACTCCTTTATAGGGGCCGTATTAAATTATTTCAATGGGCATAGCCAATGAAATTTTGAAAGGTGATCAACGACTATTAGCAAACCAATATATCCTCGTTTGCTCCTCGGATAGGAATATCTATATATAAGCGTTCATAGGAGGCTTTAATGATTGATTTGGTGCCTTAGTGGATGGACCTGTGACACCATGCTTGGCCAAAAAAAGTTACAACGTATAAGCTCCAAGGTCTTAGACCACCTTGGGCGGTCACTACCGACTCGTGAGCCCGACGAATGACACATTCTGTCAAACCTTTGGGTATTCATAACTTCCATGCCTGCTGCATACCTAAGTCTGTGCCATCTTCATGTTTAGTTCGAATATATAAATATTTACCTATAATTTTTAAGTCTGGATATTTTCCTTCCGAAGTTTCTGCTATATTTCTCATTTGGACATAATCTGCCGCATCAAAACATGCTGAGTCGAGATCAATTTCTGGCTAAATAAGCTTAATTTCTTCTTACAACTTTAGTAATCGGGAAGTCTAGTCCAGAGAAGTTACTGATGAATCTCCGATACCATCCAACAAGGCCTAAAAAGCTTCTCACTTGTTTGATCATCTTAGGAGATGGCCATGTTTTTATAGCATCAACTTTTTTTGGGTCAGTAGCGATACCACCATTTCCTACAATGTGTCCCAGGTATTCGACTTCTGTAACACAAAAACTACTTTTAGTCACATTTAAAGTTAAATTTGCCCTACGAAATTGTTCCGCTAACCTAATAAGAATCGACATATGTGTGTCAAAGTCTTCTGACACTACACACACATCATCAAGCTAACCAAAAACACATGTTTTCAAGTCTGCAGGGATCAATTCATCGACTAACCGGCACATGGTCTGTGGAGCATTACAGAGACCAAACGGCATCACTGTAAACTGGTATAATGGCCGCCCCGGCACTGTAAAAGCTGTAATTGGTTATGATATTGGCTTTGGGAAGCCGAGAAAAAATGCCATCTATATGTGGCAGTGGGTACGCGTCCTTTTTAGTGCACTCGTTAATGCGTCGTGCATTTAAACAAAGGCGTACCTTGCCTGGCTTTATGACGAGCCTCATCGAAGAACTCCAAGGACTCTTCGATGGGACGATGACGCCTTCTGACAACATTCTGTCCACCTATACGTAGATAAGTTTCTCTACAGCAGGAGAAACGGGATAAAAACGCTGTTTTATTGGCTTGGCGTCACCGACGTCAATATCATGGCTTAAAAGGGATGTTTTTCCTAACCCCTGTTCTTTATAATTAGGAAATAAATTAATTATACTCTCTAATCGCGTTTCTTGCGATGAAGAAAGTGGAAATTTTTTCAGATTAGTATCAGTACCATAAACCATTGCCTTGAAAGTGTCAATGCTAGATATAATATCTGAAAAATTCTCCAAAAATCAATCCCCAAGATGACACGCTTGTTTATTGATGGAATAACATAAAAATTCAGACGTTTTGTTAGCCCTTAGAGGCTACATCCGTGCTAATAAAACCAGTAATTTGGTGGCTGCTTTCATCAGCAGTTTTCACACGTGATGATATTTTTAAAAACTTGGACAGGTTGACCTAAATTCTTCTTCTCCCAAACAACTTATATTGGCTCCTGTGTCTAATAAGCCAATTTCTATTAGACCTAAAAAGGTAATAGAAGCATAAAGACGACCATCTGTCTGGGTGTCTACAACCGAGGATACAAGCAGTTTATGCGCGGATTTTATTTTATGCCAGTAATTAGGCATACGAAGAGTGTTCCGCTTAACACAGTCAAGAGTAGTTACTTCTGAAAATATTTTTGCTCTGATCTCATTATAATGAGCTAATCTCTCATGGTATGGTTTTATTTGATTCTTCAGATTGATGTTCAGTTGCGGATTCTAGTTTTGGGCCATTCGCCATCAATCGACGAATGAGACCCTCTTGGAGTTTTCCGCTCTCTTAAGGCATGTTGGGCATTGAGGCTTATACAAATCTTTTGCTCCGCACTCATAGCAAATTTTCTCAAAATTTTCGGTTAAATGAGTACTCACAAGCTTAAGTCGCAATTCGGCGCGCCAAAACGGTTTCAATAGAGTTAATTGCGCATTGGCTAGCGTTGTTTTTGTTGTATGTGGAATAAGTGAAATTCAAACCAATGCGGAATGGATAGAATGAGTGGATGCAGAGTTAATGTTTAGAGTACTCGGATAAAATTTTGACATTCTCGTCATTCATGTCGCCAATGCGGCGCGCAGTTAACCGTTTCGGTTATTCCGAGTACTCGGTCGCGAGTACTCATTCGTGCATTGCCTCGCCGTTCGGTTATAGTAAATTTTTTACTCATGCCTTTTCCACGTTTGCCAAATCCGTTTAACTCAATGTCTCGCTCAGTCAGTCAGAACTTTGAGAAAGAGTACCAAATGCTGCTTTGACTGTATTCATGCAGACGTCTGTTGTCTTAGCTCTGGAATTAAATTCCTTTGCAGCTGCTGAACAAGTCTGTACTCGTCTAAAAGAATAGTTAATCGAGAAACGATCGACATAATGTCCTCATAAAACGAGTCAAAGGGCTCTGCCTCTTTCTGCTTTCGAGCACGAATTTCTTCCATAAGGACATCATCGTCTTTATGGTCCTAAAATTGATTTTTCAGAGCTGCACAAAAATCTTCCCATATTACCCCTCAGGGTAATCCAATACCATTCTCTTGCTTTACTAGTCAAGAGAACATGTAAGTTTTTGCACACAGTAGCAAAATCCCCGTTTAGACTATCTATGGTCAATGTTCTTACTCTGAATAAAAATTCCTGGACTATTCCGTCGTATTTTATGCCCCAACCCTGAAAAATCTGGGTGACTTTCTCTGGACTTAACATTGTGTTCGAGCGCATGTCACTTGCCCTCGCCGACGCTGGACTAATGTGAGACACACGTGGAGACGGAAGTTGCCGATAACTATAAGGAGAATGTATGCCGCTTGATAGGTTTAAGTTGTCAAAATTGGCTTGTATAAGATTTTCAATCCTACTAAAAATTCTGTCATAATCGATTTCTCTAAAATGATGTTCAGGCGGGTTGGAAATTCGTGGCTGATAGCGAATATTTCTATTTCGACCTCCACCGCCCCTAGGCTGTCAACCTTGGGTGGATCGTGAGTTAATTTTCGGCTGAGTATCTTGGCTTTGTGACTCATTTAAATCATCGAGCATGTCTCCTCATCTATATGTTTGTTTAGTGTTACCCCAGTATCGGTTTTTCCTTTACTTCGTGTGTTGTGTACTTTTGAAATAGCACTTTTGCTAGTGTTTGCTTGAGGCTCTAGATGTGCTGAGTAATGCAAGCCCTGTATTGTACCAGGTGCTTTGCTCTCAGGACACTCTGGAAACTTTTCTAGATGTGCCACGATACACTGATTGTGAAATCTATGCCCGCATTCAGTATTAAGTATATTTTCTGTTGTCAGCAGATGCTCTAAACAAAGATTGCAAGTACCTTCAGGCTCTCCTGCAGGGGCATGTACCTGACGCAAGTCCTCTCTACTGCGTGGTAGGCATATTAGTTTTTTTTTTATGTTCAGAAAAAATTGTATTATTTTCGTTTTTTTGTTGGCTTGTTCCAAAATGTTTAATATTTTATTATGTTTTTTTTTTATTATTTTATTTACTTTCATAAGTTATTTTCCTTACGCTACTTATGGAAGTTGATGAAAGGGTAGTTTCAATTAGCTTTTAATAACATAACAGCAGACCGCTTGGGTCATACCTTACAATGACTCTTTAATTTATAAACTTTTACGCTGTAGCTTTTCAGCAAAACCTGCATAATAGGGTGAAGTTTAGCCGAGCTGAACGCATCACATTCCATATTCGGCCGATTTCCTGAATACTCCACAATTGAAAACTTATTTGATGGTCAATAGACAACGACTCATCCTATCTAGTGATAGGCTAGTTAGCCTCAATAAAAAGTTCGATTAATTATTAAGGTAAATCTTCATTATTGTAAATTCGTTATTGGTAAGTTTACTTCGCTTCCAATTTGGTGAAAAAGTGGACCAAAATTTTATTGTATTAGAAATATGCTTCCTACTCTATTTTATAATCACATTGTGGAAGGTCTAGTGAATTAATTTCCAGAATTTACTTTACAAGGAACAATTATTTCTGAACACTGTGCATTAGCAGGTCTGTCGGATATTCTCTAAGATACGATTATTAGGAGTATAGTTCCAGACAGAACCCAATGCAAATAAAACGGATATAATTTCCCAACAACTAATTTAAACATCTCGGATCTAAAGAGTGGACGAGTTTGTTGGTCAATGCCAAAAATAGTGTTTCCAATTCTTCAGTTTCAAAACCTAAGTCAGTTTGATACTATGACATATGCACTTGGGATAAGTGAAGCCGCGATCGCTTAATTTTTAAGGTATTGTTAACAGTCTATTATCCGACGCTAACTTGCGATGTAACACACTCGGTATAAATAAAGGCTGGATTTCGCCTTCTAATTTAAAGTACCTAGTAGTTTCTGCGTGGCCCCACGTTGGGCGCCAAATTCTATAATGTACTGTTTTTTTTTTAAGTTGATTGAGTGGTGAAATCTTCGCTAAATTATAGGCCGATTGGGACCCTAGTTGGTCCCTAGCTTGCAATCGTATTGGGAGGGGGGTTTGTTGGCCAAAAATTAAGGCCCTCACTTGATCAGACAGTCACATAGAATTAAATTTATAGTCTCATGCCTATTACGTAGATCAACAAGATTTATAATTAATGCATACAAAAATTTAAAAGAAAGAACAAAAGCTCGTGAGTGTATAATGCTGCTATGCCAGAATATCTAATGTAAATGAGGCTACACTGATGTTATAGTAGCCCGCCTTTGTACCCACCCTCCATGATTTACCTTTGGCGATATAAGTAAATCCCTAATTTAAATGTTACCCTTTCATTATATACTTCGCCTTTTCACTTAAGTAAAACAATATATATTTACCAAAACATTATAATAAGTTTATTCATTTAATAACAAGAAATAAGATAGTATGTAAGGCCATGCTGCCGTCTTGATAAGTTTTAAAAAAAATAAGGAAAATTTAATTTTATTGAACCTTATATCATTCAAATCTTTTATCAATATTTAACTTCATTATCTTCAGCTTATTTGTTCCATTTTTTTTGTTTCTTTATTTTTAAAACAATGCAATATTTCATTAAATTTTCGTGATACAGTTCCTAACTTTAATTTATTTCCTTTAGTTCTTATTTCTTTTCTTCTTTCTTTCTTTAATAATTTCTGTAATTTCGTTTAATACTATATTTTATTTATGTTTCACGAACTTAAATTTTTATTGAATGTAACTGTCATTTTCTTGTCTTTCACTTTTAATCTGTTCCTTTTAATTCTTTCATTTTATTTATGTATGGACTGTGCAATTTATAGGGTATAATATTTGTATGTATTTGTTGTCACATGTTCACATAAGCAATTGTAAATATAAAGAAAATAATAAGATCACTTACCCCAAATCCATCCTATGGGCCCAGAGGAATTGTGGTTGGGATTTAATTATATTAATTTAATTGGCTGAAACAAAAAATTTACACTTGTGCCTGCATACATACATATTATATATACCCATGTGTGGTATTTTACCAAATAAAATGTCATGTCTAACTAAAAAAACTAGCTTAATAAATAATAAAAATATTGATTGGCAGTCGCCTAGAAAAGGTGTAATGAACGAAATAGAAAAATAAAAATAAGCAACAAACAAGAAAATTATAAAAAAATTTAATGGAAATAAAAACCAAAAGTATGAAAATTTACAGTAAACTATGTTGGCTGAACCCATAGTGTCGGTCATTGTTTATTGTTTGTTGTTTATTGTTGGCATATGAAGAAGGGAAAAATTTGAAGTCTAGTGTAAGTTAATTTAGGGCAAAGGCGGGAGCATAATAAAGCTCTCTCTCGCTCTTTGCGAATTCGCCCCGCCTTCGCCAACCTCTGTTAAGCTAGGCTTAAGAACTTATATGAAAAATAGAAGATCATGTCGAAAATTGAATTCACCCCGAGCACACGCGTTTCTTTTTCGTTCTCGTCGTTGCGAAATAAAGATTAATTATTCTTGCCACCGAATTCGGTTAATATTTTCTAATAAACTAATTAAAAACTTCATGGCGTCCCCGGGTGGACAAGATAATTAGTTTAAACAAAAGGCAACATTTAATTAATGTGACAGTGACACATATATAATAATATATATATATATGTATATTATATATAAAAGTGCAATATAAAAAATTGTTCTTTGTTTTTTTTTTTTTGAGTGCGAATAAATAAATATATTGTTGCCCGTGACGCGCTGTTGTGTTTAAATAATAAATATATATTAAACATATTCCGTGTTGGTCGCGAAATACCCAGCTTCCGGAATTGCCGCCACCACCTAGGGAACTTCTAAGGAAAGTGGCCACTAAAATTAGCATTCGGAAATCAGAGGTATTTGTGAAAAAAATTTAAAGCTAGAGTTATAGACAAATGTAATGTTTATTGTCTTCTGCTGGAATATTGCACCTCGCTTTCAGTTCTTGGCACATATGTACGTATCAATATAGTAGAGCTAGATTGCATGCAAATTATCCAATTTATTTGTTGATAAAATACATACATATATTGAACCGCTTTGGACGCAACATTTATTTATTATTTTGTACTGTATTATTGCAATCACTGTCGCCCCCTTCCCCCTCTTGTTCGATGAAACTCGTATTAATAGTTGGGAAGTTAATCCAAGCTTGCGCACTAATACACAGACAGCCTTATTTACTAGCAGCTGCAGAGATTAACTTTTCGTTTTCGATTCGCTTTTGCACCGCTACCTGCGTTGTTGTTGTTTGGCCCTTTTCGTTGGCGACATATGCGTTATATGCGACAGGATGTCCATTGCGACAGTTCTTATAAACAGAAATGAGAACCGCATTAGCGTTTTCTTGGGTACATCTTTAGACACAGACACGAAATCTTGTATACATTTTTAACTTAGCTTTAGTTTGGAGAATAAAATAAGATTCAGTTCTAATTTGGACACAAGCAAATAACGTTGGTCTTCTAATTTATTTGGGAAATTGGCAATTAACATTGATTTTTTAATAACTACGTGGAAAGTTGGCACATGAAAACTACCTGGAAATCCACCTAAGTGCAGATTGGCATCTGAAGAACCTGTAATTCGCTTAGATTAGTGGACCGCCAAGTGACGCGCTACCCTGTTTTCTGCGGGTATACCCTTTTCGGCGTCATTTCGCACCCACTATTAATTGATACTGCGTGACTTGAATTTCAATTTAAATAATTTGTTTTCGTTGTTCTCATCAGAAAAATATTTATTTACATTTCGAACAATAAATTAATAATTTATGAAATTAAAAATAACCTATTTTTTTGGTTTAATAAATTTCTAATTATTGATTCGAAGGTTATTATACCCGTTACTCGTAGAGTAAAAGAGTATACTAGATTCGTTGAAAAGTATGTAACAGGCAGAAGGAAGCGTTTCCGATCATATAAAGTATATATATTCTTGATCAGGATCGAGTCGATCTGGCCATGTCCGTCTGTCCGTCCGTCTGTCCGTATGAACGTCGAGATCTCAGGAACTATAAAAGCTAAAAAGTTGAGATTAGGCATACAGACTCCAGAGACATAGACACAGCGCAAGTTTGTCGATTCATGTTGCCACGCCCACTGTAACGCCCACAAACCGACCAAAACTGCCACGCCTACACTTTTGAAAAATAATGTAATATTTTTTTAATTTTTGAATTGGTCTTGTAAATTTCTATCGAATTTCCAAAAAACTTTTTGCCACGCCCACTCTAACGCCCACAAACCGCCTAAAGCTGCCACGCCCACACTTTTGAAAAATGTGTTGATATTTTTTCATTTTTGTATTGGTCTTGTAATATGCTATCGATTTGCAAAAAAACTTTTTGACACGCCCACTCTCACGCCTACAAACCGCCAAAAACTGTCAGTGTTAAAGAGTCTCCTTCGCACTTTCACTGAGTAACGGGTATCAGATAGTCGGCGAACTCAACTATAGCGTTCTCTCTTGTTAAATTTCATTGTCGGTCTGATTTGAGATAATTTGTTTCGGCCATTTTTTTTTTTTCATTTGGAAATAATATTTAATTAATTTAAATATTTAATTTAAAATGAGCCTAAAAACCAAAAATAAATCGATTCTGGAAGAGCTGAAAAGCAAGCTTCAAAGTCGGGTCAAAAAAATTCGCCGATTAAATGAGCGATTAGAAACGGGATCGATTCCGATATTAGAGGAAGAATTGAAATGTCGACTAGAAAACTTAAATGCTTCAATTAATAAGGAAATCAATTACAAGAACAGATAGAAGACAAAGATTGTAGCGATGAATTTGGCGACGAGTTGGAAGAACTTTGTATAGTGACCAAGGCAAAAATAATGTCCCTGGTGTCTGCCTTAAAGGTAGCAGGCGTCAGCGAAGCTCTGAAACCAGCTGCTGTAGCTTCAACTCGTACGCGACTTCCGAATTTGGCATTGCCTAAATTCAGTGGAGATTATTCGGAGCTCAAAAATTTCATCAGCCTTTTCGAAATTTTGGTTCATAAAGACGCCAGCATTCCAGTTATCGAAGAATTTAACCATTTGATTTCATGTCTCTCTGGTGAAGCTTTAGGAACAATTAAAGCTTACCAAGTCACCGAGAGCAATTACGAAAAGGCACTAGCCAGTTTAAAAAAGGTTTACGATAACGAATGCCTCATCTTTATGAATAATATATCAACATTGTTTAGTCTTCCTAAAAGATCGCATCAGTCCGCTTCCTCCTTGAGAAACCTTATCGATACTGATTCGTCGATTTATGGTTATCGATGGGAGATGATACAAAAATTCCGAATGCAATGTTGATATATTTGGTATTGAATAGAGTCGACCCGGTGACCAAACAAAAATGGTGTAACAGCTTGATTTGTGCAGACTTTGACGCTTTGGGCCGATTTTGAAAAAAGGTTAAGTCGCCGATATCAGCATTTATCAGCTGAAGAATCGACAAGGCCGAAGCTAGATAAAATTGTGTCGAGCAAGCCACATAATCGTAGCTTATTTTCGTTTTCTCCTCCAACAGCAAGCCTCAGCAAACTTGTAGCTATTGCAAAGCAGCAGATCATTTGCTACAGAATTGTAGCCCGTTTGGGCGTCTCTCTGTAATGGAAAGGTTCGAGTTTGTTAAGTCTGCCTCCTTATGTATTAATTGTCTGCGAAAAGGCCATACTGTTTCGAAATGCAAATGAAAAAAGTGTCGAGTTTGTGACCGCTTACACCATATTCTGCTTAATAGATATACAGTGCCTGAGAACAGTTTAGCGTTGCCACCCCCGCCAGAGACCATGCCTCCCCCTTTTATCCAAGATAATCCTTCCACGTCACATGTTATTCATGCCACGTCCTTGGACAGGGTGATTTTGGCTACGTCAATCGTAAGCGTCCGTACGAAAAACGGAGAATACGTTTTAGCCTAAGCTCTGCGGGACTCTTGGTCTCAAACGAATTTTATAACAGAAGAACTGGCGAACTGCTTACAGATTCGTAGAGAAGAGTCGTGTATCAACTTACTTGGTATTGGCGAGTCTAATTCTCAAGTCAAGAAAAAGGTACACACAGAGGTGAAATCGCGAATAAATGGTAATAAGTTCTCGTTCGATTTCTGGATCTTAAAATCGATCTCCGGTTACCATCCTGATCAGTCAATGAACATCAGTGATTGGATGATCCCGAAGAACCTACCATTAGCAGACCCATATTTCTACAAGTAACAAAAAATTGATATGTTGATAGGAGCAGAATCATTTTTCGAATTGCTACCTGTTGGTCAAATTAGACAAGGTCCTGACTATCCAACTCTACAAAAGACCCTTCTTGGTTGGGTTGTTTCGGGCAGATACAAGTCTGCAGTCCCGAAACAAGTTGTGAATAGTTTCAGTTGTAGTGAAGAACTTTTAGTATCGATTGACAGCACACTACAGAAATTTTGGTCGCTGGAGGAAATGCCAAATCCAATGAAAATTCTGTAGCCTGAGCACAAGTTATGTGAAGACCATTATAGGAAGACTACTCAGGTATTGCCATCAGGTCGGTTTGAAGTTAGGCTGCCGTTTAAATCTGATCCAAATGGATTAGGCAACTCCTTCCAGGTTGCAAAACGGCAGTTTTTGAGATCCTAACATGAAGACGATGTACTTGGAATTCATGAAAGAATATCTCACCCTAGGTCATATGTCGCCTACAGACAACAAAATCCCTTCCATTCCACATTATGTCATTCCCCATCAATGCGTGTTAAGGCCCCAGAGTACGTCAACAAAGTTCCGCGTCGTGTTCGATGCGTCCTGCAAAACATCGTCTCAGGTGGCCTTAAACGACATCCTGATGGTGGGGCCGACAATTCAAGAAGAGTTGTACTCAACTCTTCTCCGCTTCCGGCTGCACAGGTACGCCCTGACTGCCGATGTAAAAAAGATGTATCGCCAAGTAATGGTTAATGAAGCGGCTAGGAAGTTTCAACTCATAGTGTGGAGGAGAGACCCCTCTGAATCCTTGAGATTATACAAGCTCAACACCGTCACATATGGTACTGGACCAGCCCCATTTCTGGCTATTTGGTGTTTAAAGAGGTTGAGTAAATCTGCTATATTTTCATTCCCTATAGCTGCCGACGTAATTGGATCCGACTTTTACGTCGATGACATGTTAACTGGTGCTGCATGCGTAGAGGAGCTAAAGACAATTAAGTCTGAAATGTCTCAGGTTCTTCAGCAGGTTTTGAATTGACAAAGTGGTTTTCAAACTCACCTGAGGTCACTGCATCTGAGAGCACAGTTAAGTCGATACCTATATCGGATTCAGAGTCTACTAAGACGTTAGGAATATCGTGGTTGGATAGCGAAGATGCCTTCAAGTTCAAAATTGACACTTCTGTCACAAAACGGAGCGACAAAACGGAACATACTATCGGTGACATCGAAGCTGTGTGACCCCCTCGGCTTGTTAAGTCCCATTGTGATTAAAGGAAAGATCTTATTGCAGGAACTCTGGCTTAATAAGTTGGATTGGGATGAGTCAATTCCGATGCATTTGGAAACAGCTTGGGATATGGTAAAAAGCACTCTGTCTCAACTGGATGAGATATCGATTCCTCGGTTCGTGCATACCGACCCATTGTCACCGGTACAGCTACATGCCTTTGCCGACGCCTCCATGAGAGCTTATGGAGCTTGCGTGTATATTCGTAGCAAAACTACCGAAGATTTTAAATTATCGTTGTTGACTTCAAAGTCAAAAGTAGCGCCGCTCAAGACCAAAACGCTTCCAAGGCTTGAGTTATGTGCCGCTTACCTTCTCGCAGATCTCTGCCATAGAATCAAACCCTTATTAAAAGTCCCTATCGAACGAATTGTATACTGGTCGGACTCTGAAGTTACTCTTCACTGGATTCGATCTCATCCATCTTCGTTGTCGAAATTCGTTTCGAACAGGGTAGCGGAGATTCAAGAATGGTCAGGAGAAGCTACATGGCGGCATGTTTCCACAAAGCAGAACCCAGCAGATATCGTTTCGAGAGGTTGTGACGTCGACGAAATAGGGCAGTCGATCTGGTTTGGATTCTCGTCACACCTCAAACTGATTAGAGTGTTCGCTTATATGTTCCGCTTTATAAGAAAATGCAAAGACAACAGCATAGTTTTCGAAGAAACTCTGTCACCGACTGAATATAATGAAGCGTTTCATAAGATTATCGAAATAGTACAAAAGCACGAGTATCAAGTAGAAATTGAAAAGGTTCGTAAAGGCTCCAAGGTCGGCCCAAGTCTTCAGCGATTGAACCCATTCATCCATGAGGATACAGGCACTTGGTGCGACTAGCTAACGCTCCTATATCATACGATGCCAAGTTTCCCTTGCTGTTGACGAATCGCTCGCAGTTTGTGCAGAGCTACGTCCGGCATTTGCACCATTCCAATTTTCATGTCGACCCTCGAACACTTGTGAGCATCATTTGCGATATGTGGCGCTGATTTTTGTAACCCTGTCTATACGTTGCCTTGTTTGTTTTGCGTCGAAGGCGGTTCACTTAAAGATTGTCTTAGATCTAAGTACTGATTCTTTTCTCTTGGCTTTTCAAAGATTCATTGGTCGACGAGGATGTCCGCAGACGGTGCATTGAGACAACGCGACAAACTTCGTCGGAGCGAGTCGCCACTTCCTGGTTCCTCGCGATCAGATCGAGGAGCAGGCTGACACAATTCGCGAGTTCGCATCAAAAAGCGGATGCGAATTTGCGTTCACACCCCCTTTGGGCTCCGCACATGGGCGGACTATGCGAGGCAGGTGTGAAAACTGCAAAGCACCTACTCGTATGAGCGGTGGGCAGCGCACTCCTCAACGCCGAAGAGCTGGCAACAGTCCTCGTCGGGATCGAGGCCGCAATGAACTCGCGGCCCCTCGGAGCGCTCAGCCAGGACCGAAGCGACGGAGAGGCGCTAACTACCTGGCACCTGCTGACAGGCGGGTCTCAGTTGCATGCTGCGATGGCGGCTTGTCTCGTCAGTCAGGCAAACGTTCTGGCGGCGATGGTCCCGGGAATATGTCCTGGGCCTTCAGGTTCGGGGCAAGTGGCACGAGAAGAAGGCCAACGTCGAGGAGGGCCAACTCGTCGTCGTGGCAGAGGACAACCTGCTGCCTCAACAGTGGCTCCTGGGAAGGATCGTCGCGACGCACGCAGGAGAGGACGGCAAGGCAAGCTCTCTCTCGCTCTTTGCGAATTCGCCCCGCCTTCGCCAACCTCTGTTAAGGTAGGAAAGTGGCCGCTGAAATTAGCATTCGGATATCAGAGGTATTTGTGCAAAAAATTGAAAGCTAGAGTTATAGACAAACTTAATGTTTATTGTCTTGTGCTCGAATATTGCACCTCGCTTTCAGTTCTTGGCACATATGTACGTATCAACATAGTAGAGCTAGATTGCATGCAAATTATACAATTTATTTGTTGTACAAATTAATTAAAATTCGGGTGGCCACAGGGGGATCCCTCGCTGCAGTCTCCGATGATGTGCTGGTTGGCTGATGGTGTCCCTCGCACAGGGGAAGAGGGTGATAAATCCACTTGGAGATTTATGACGATTACGTTGGGAAGATGACTGTCTTTTTTCTTAATGCAACTGGCCTAGGGACTCAGATTGCTATGATCAATATATAAAATTAACGACAGAATGCCGGAGTTGTTGGTGCATGAGCGATGGCTCTTTATTTTATGAATGTCCAAAACGAACTGAACTTAAGGCTAACAAAATATGAAACTCATAGCGGCCACTCCAACGGGTAGTGTTTGCCGGCTATGCACGGGCTTCCGGCCAGACGCTGTGTCAGCAGTTTGGCCGGAGCGAGTCTTCGAACGATCGGTCGTAGCCGTCGCCCGGTTAACTTTAGTTAACTTGCACGGGCTTCCGGCCAGACGCTGTGTCAGCAGTTTGGCCGGAGCGAGTCTTCGGACGATCGGTCGTAGCCGTCGCCCGGTTAACTTTAGTTAACTACTCCCCCCTCGGAATTAAGGCCGCCCTCGGCCGTCTGTAGTTCAGCGATAATCTGCCTAATTTGGCCTGAGGATTTTCTTGCCTCGGTGAAACGCCTAAAAATGAGCCCGATGCAGATGAGTGCGCAGCATATTGCTCCTGCAATAGTTGCTACGAGACGTGTTCGATGGTTGTCAATCTCTTCCCTGAACTCCTTGATAAACTCCAAGTTTCGTTCACTCAGACGGTGAAGATACGGGAGGCTGAGGACATCTTGGGTGGCGGTGATGTTCAATAAGGGAAGACTTGCTGTCCCTGGAGCTCTCTTCTGGGTGTTATTGTGGTTGATGAAGAGTGTGTTATTTATAGTGGCCTGTTTGTCAAAGGTTATGAGGTGTGTGCCATGAGTCCAGATTTCTGTGCCGTTGCCCACTCGCACTTTGGCAGACCTATCGTTGATGATAATGATTCCTTCATCTACGTAGGTTATCGGATGCAGGTCACTTTCTTGTACTCGGCAGTGTGCTACCCCACCGGCGTGCAGTTCTTTTGCGCACGAACTCTCTGAAGCTAGGCGGCAGAATGTGGCTCTCGGCGATTCGGAGCAGTTTTTGATGGCGTAAACTTCTCCGCTGCATTCGGCTATGACATTGTCTATGATCTGCAACATCGTTCCACCATGGGCAACTGGGAAAATAGTGATCTTCTTGCAGGCTAATTTAATTTTGGGGAATTTAATGATAGAGTGTAAAATGTTACGGGACGGTAAAATCTTTACAGACGAGACGGACAAAAGATCTCCTATAGGTGTGTCGGTGGGTTCCTTAAGCCAAACTGTTTTTAAGTCTTCGTGATCTAAAATGTTCGGACTAACAATGTTAATCCTGGCTAGGGTTATTACAAGCATTAAATTTTGTAATTCCGCCATCAACATGCGGTTTCTAGCAAGCAGTGTTTCATATAGGTGTCCAGTGTCTATTTGTGAGGTTTTGGCTGATCTCAAAATTGAATTGACGGTAGAGGTAAGTTGATTAATTTGATTTTGGGTTTTGGTGTTAATTTGGATCTGTCTATTGCTAGAATTGACTAATTTCATTTCGGAAAACCTGATTTTTTCTAAGTCGCTGGCATCTGGTGTCCCTGCTACCCCCTTTAGCATAGATCCTAAGAAATCCAAGCTCCTAGCTACTCTGTGATGAACGCCCAACGACTCTAACAAGTCCTGGAGGTGGGCGGTATCCACGCTCAGAAGCTTCTTCATATGGGATAGCGGAAACATGTCTATCATGTTGGTTGTCTCCTCTATTACGCGCCCATATTCTGAGAGGTTTGCTGTGTGCGTGACGTAAGCAAACTCCTCCCATACTAGGATTTCGCCATCTACAACGGGGATGTACCTGGCCTGTCAATAATCGGTAACGTGGGCTGACGCCAAGGACAGGAGTATGCAAAATGTTGGTCCGATCCTGTGAAATTAAACTTTAGCTATTTTTATGCTTATAGAGGGTTTTCCCACCACCGATAAAATGAACCTAAAACAACTATGCCAGTGGCTATGAACCTATAGTAAAAAACAAAGTGCGCCAAGCGGCTTGAAGGAGTAATAACTAATGAATATAAAAAATAAAGTGCGCCAGATGGCTTGAAGGTGTGATAAAAAATATAATATAAAAAATGAATATAAAAAATGAATAATAAAAAAACCATAAAGGACATTGTCGGTTATATCATTTAAGATTGTCCTTGTGGACCACCCTCCCCTTAATGAGGACCGTGGTCCCCAGGTCCGCTTCTACGGCTCTCTCCTCGCACAAGGGTGTGAGTTTATTTCCCAGCCTTCTATTGGATTTAACCAATACCTTCTCGCCGACTTCGAATACTCTGTTGTCGGGAGGCATTTTCCCTGGTCCTGAGCGTGTTTTGTGCTTTAATGATTCTGTTCCGGACTTCCGTCTGTGGGTCATCTGGGTGCTCCTACACGATGTCAACTGGTCGTTTGTCAACGACAGAGTGAATTGACTTATTACATTTGGCGGTTGCCAACAAAATAATTTCCACAGTATCGGTTATGCCGTTGTCGATTTTTAGACAACGAGCAAGCTCCAAAAGGGTGTTATGAAAGCGCTCCACTTGCCCATTTGACACGCTATGGAGTGGCGGTGCATTGGCAATGCTAACGCCAAAGTGATTGTCAAGCATGGTCGATATAGTATGCGAATTTAATGAAGCAGTAAACTACTTTAGCCCTTGGGAAAAAATTCATAATCTGCAGTATGGCCGGTTTAAGGTCTTCGATTGTCCTAGAGTGGACATGTTGCACAATTGCGAACTTCGAAAACTTGTCAATGCAAGTGAGAAAATACTTTTTATCCGTAGAAAAAATGTCGATGTGCAGTAGTTCTCCCACATGAGAGGGGATCGGAGTCTCGCCTAGCTCATGTTTTTTTGGGTGCCTATCGTATTTGGCTTTCGCGCATGTTTTGCAGTTTGCTACGATTTCGGTAGCCAACTTGGTCATCTTCGGAAAGTAGTACTCGGAGTAGTACCTGCTTAACGTTTTCTTGGGCCGACCTGTGGGCCCTATTGTGTTCTACGGTAAGAATTTCCCGTCTCTCAGGGACTGCAAAAATATCCGTTACACAGTTTTTGCAGTGCCAAAATTTGGTGGCTGGAAATCTCTGAACCAATTCGTCCTGTATTAGTGCCAGCGTGTGCAGGTCACAATGAATGGCGTTTACGCCCTTCGGAACGATTACATCTGCGAGTTCATCAATCAATGACTCTTTGCAGGGGAAGTTAATCGCATGCCGTCTCTTGTTTCCAAAGAGGACGAAGCTGCGCTTTAACGGAAAGCGTGCCTCCTCCAGAGTTATCTGGTTCTGATAGCAGTTTAGGGGCTTATCCGTCGTTTCGATAGTGTGCGTCAAGGGGAGCTCGCTGTGAATAGTGGCTACGCACGATTGAGCTTCTTGCTCCTCCATGACGTTAATTTGTTGCCGTGACAATGCATCGGCGACCAAGTATTCTTTGCCGGGTTTGGAGAAAATACGCGCCCCTGATTCATCAATGCCCGTTTTCCACCTTTTAATCTTTGCATTCGGATTGGATTCCGATACTGCAAAGGTTAGCAGCTGGTGGTCGGTAAAGATGTTAATATCTTTAACCGCATACAGGTAATGCCGTAGCTTGGCCAAAGCACAGACTATGGCTAAGAGTTCTCTCTCGTTGGTGGCGTAGTTAACCTCCCTGTCTTTCAATGTCCTTGAGATCATTGTTATTGGGCGTCCCTCTTGGGACAATACTGCGCCAATGCCATGGGCCGAGGCATCTGTCGTTAGATCAAATGCCTTTTTGTAGTCGGGGTACCTTAGCATCACGTCGTCGGATGCCAATATGTTTCGTAGTTTCTGGAACGCTTGTTGCTGCGTCTCCGAGAACTGAACCGGAATGTTTCGTGACCTGTGTCTACTAACTGTTCCGTTTTCCCCTTTTAGGATGTCTGATACAGTCCTTGCTATTGCCTCGAAGTCCTTAATAAAACATCTGTAGTAGCTGGCTAGGGCTAAAAATCACCGCACCTCAAAAACACTTTTGGGTTCCGGAAATTCTTTTATAGCCTTATAAGCCTATTTTATAGCCGTTACAAGTGACTATAAACCCAAGGAAGCTCACACTTTTCTTAAAAAAGCTGGACTTTTCTACCGATACCCTCATGTTCGCATCGTGCAGGCTCTTTAGAACCCAATCTACGTGCTTGATGTGAGAGTTTTCGTCTTCGGAGTAGATAATTACGTCGTCAACGTAAACATAGCAGAACTTGCCGATTTGTTCCCGTAGGATGTCGTCGATTGTCCTCTGAAAAATGCTGCCTGCATTTTTGAGGCCAAACGGTAGTCTGCGAAATTCGTATTTTCCCCCATTCACAGAGAAAGAGGTTTTTTCCCTGTCGCGTTCTGCAAGAATGAGTTGGTGATAGCCAGACTTGAGGTCCAGCGTGGAGAAATACTTCGCATTGTCTAGGTTGCTCAATATCATGTTAGTATTTGGCATGGGGTATTTATCGGGCACTGTTCTTTCGTTTAGCTTGCGGAAGTCGATAACTAGTCTCATTTTCCGGTTGCCATGGTCATCGGTCCCTTTTTTATCTACAACCCATATCGGGTTGTTGTAAGGGGATACCGACTTCTGAATTATCCCGTTTTTAAGCAGATCTTCAATCTCTTTGTTGACGAAGTCCGCCGCCCCCATTGGGTACGGGTATAATTTTTCGTATATGGGCTCCTCACTAACTGTTCGGATGGTAGCTACCACCGATGTGTTATAGGGCAAAGCCTCGTTAGGGTTTGCAAAAGCCTTCTTCCTAGTCTTCAGCATTTCCAAGAACGCGTTTCTGACTAAGGGTGGCGCATCTGAGCAGTCCACTTCGGTAAAATTGACGTCGGGGCATGGGTGGAATTCAATTTTCTCTTCTCCATTGCCCCATCTGAGGTGGCCGGAGGCCAGACAAAGCGATGCCCCTGCCTCTTTAAGTAGGTCGAGGCCAATGATCGCGTCGAAGGAAGACAAATCAGGTAAAATGAAGAACGTGGCCTTCAAATCAAAAAGTGACACGAAGCATTTTTTCGTGATCGTGGTAACACCATGGAGTGAATGGATGGTGAATGGGGAATCGACGAGGCGAACGCCTTTTAAGCCTTTGTGAGGCCGGATAAAATTTTTTGACGCACCCGTGTCGATGAGGAACTTCATCTCTTTCCCCGCTTCTCTTCGTCTGATGACGGGCAGCAGGGATTTTCCCCTAAAAAATTAATCACTTCTAAATCATATTCAGAAATGGTGTCGTCGTCGACTTTGTCCGCCGCGCTGGAGGCTGTGGTTGCGTACGTGCCCTCGGCCTGATCTACGCTCTGAGCGATGTGATTAACCCTCTGTCTCTTGTGAGGGCGTGAACGACCGGAGTGGGCGGGCTTCCCGTTTTGGTAGGCCTGTGCCTGAGTAGGTTGTCTCAACCTGGACATAGATGGGTCAACCTCCATGGGTTCTGGTGTGTTTTCACGACGCCTGTCGTTTTGCGGAGCCGAGTGTACCTGAGCCTTAACCTGTTTAGTAAAGTATGGGTTTTTTCCCCCGCTTACTTGGGAGTGCGCTTGGTAGGGCGTTTGTTGGCGTTCTTGCGCCATTGGGTATTGCTTCCTATCCCTACCCTCCAGGCTTTTTGCAAACGATGTTGCGAAGGTGTACCTGTCGTGGTTTGATTCCACTACCTAAGCTAATGCCAACGCAGTTGGCATGTCCTTTGGCTTCGCCGAGAAGAGGACATCGGAAAGACTGCGCTTGAGTCCCGAAATAAATATACGGAGCGCATCATCCCGAAACTTGTCGCATAAGATTTTTGCCGCCGCCGTTTCATACGACATGGTGGCTTTATTGGTAAGCAAGGTGAGCTTTTTCTCGACCTCGTCGTAGTATTGTAATATAGTCAGGCTCCCCTGTCTGAGGGTGCCCATCTCCTGCTCGATGACGTGAATCGCGCGTTTGTCACTATATGTGAAATCGAGGCGATCTATGATCGCATCGAAATTCAATACAGTGCCGAACGAAGATAGCACCGCATCGGCAGGGCCTCTTATTTTACTTCTGATTATAACGACCGCCTGGTAGTGGCGTGAGCTATTTACATAATTTCTAAATATGTAATATGCTGCTACCGCCGCCTGTCGCCAAGAGACATATGTCTCTTGTGCTCCTGTAAATTCGGGCAAGCATTTTACGGCATCCAGAGGCTGGTTGCACTCGACGTTGCCCGTGATATCAATGGGTTGGTATACCTTGATTATAGGGGCTGCCGCTTGTGTGGGTGCGTTTTGCACCGCTGCAATTTGGGTAGCCAACTGTTGTATAGTTTGGCGCATTTCTTCTTCTCTGCGCATGGCTTCACCGGCCGCTTCTGCCAAGGCATGATTAACGGCGGCCTGAATCACAACCTTAAGCTGATCTGGGTCCATGGTTCTAACTGAAGGGGGGTCAGCGGGTGCCCGTATTGGGGTGGAAGTGCGCGGGGGCCCTTCACTGTCTTATTTTGGTTTATTTTCCCTATATTGTGTAAACGGGGAGCTCATATGTGCTTAAGTTAAACTGCACTGGTATGCAATGCCCGCTCAGCTATTTTGCCCATGAAGGCAGCTGGCAATGCAAGAAGTACGCGGGGACCGGGCCGCCGCCTTAACAACTATGTATGAAGCTGTTCGAACCAAGCCGTCGCCTCGCGGAGCAGCGGCAAGGTAGGGGGTATGCGGGAGCTGAGCTTCCGCCACTATAAACAAAGAAGCGAAGAATAAATAATTGAAATACAAATGCATGCGCGACCGTATCGGGTTCACAGCGGTGGAGTGGGGACAATAAAAGATACAAAGTGGACTGCGAAGCTAATACCAAGAATTTCTACTCGAACGATGTGATATACAAAACCAAATTAAATGTCAAATAAAAATTCAAATCTGGTATATTAAATTGTGAGAGCCTTGGCTCTGATATTTAGCCCCCGCAATATGTTAATTGTCTCACCAAAAATATTTGCAGTGTAACAGCATATAATGTCTGTTGGGTGCACAATGCGAAAAAAATTTAACTGCTCGGCGAAATAGCAATGCGCCGTAACACAAACTGTGAGCGAATTAAATTTAATTAATTTTTTATACGCCATATTTGCAACGGATTATGATGTTAATTAAATTTTTTTCGCAGTGAAAATATGAGATAATATTATAATATTTATTTATTAAACAATGGGGTTTCGGGTAAATCTCCTCCACCGGATAAAAAATTGGAATTAAACACCAAACACCTATTAGTCGTCACATTTAATATTGAGATTTTTGAAAAACACTCTTCAGACTGGTTTATTTTAATATTTTAATACTGGTCTGAACTATGGAATATGTATCGAAGACGTAAAGGGTTTGACCAGCGGGCCCACTTACATGTTTTGTAATTATTTTGTCTATTATGTATGATATGGGCGGGTGCGTGTTTCCCGCTAGTTGAGCGCCAATTAATTAAAATTCGGGTGGCCACAGGGGGATCCCTCGCTGCAGTCTCCGATGATGTGCTGGTTGGCTGATGGTGTCCCTCGCACAGGGGAAGAGGGTGATAAATCCACTTGGAGAAGATGACTGTCTTTTTTCTTAATGCAACTGGCCTAGGGACTCAGATTGCTATGATCAATATATAAAATTAACGACAGAATGCCGGAGTTGTTGGTGCATGAGCGATGGCTCTTTATTTTATGAATGTCCAAAACGAACTGAACTTAAGGCTAACAAAATATGAAACTCATAGCGGCCACTCCAACGGGTAGTGTTTGCCGGCTATGCACGGGCTTCCGGCCAGACGCTCTGTCAGCAGTTTGGCCGGAGCGAGTCTTCGAACGATCGGTCGTAGCCGTCGCCCGGTTAACTTTAGTTAACTTGCACGGGCTTCCGGCCAGACGCTGTGTCAGCAGTTTGGCCGGAGCGAGTCTTCGGACGATCGGTCGTAGCCGTCGCCCGGTTAACTTTAGTTAACTACTCCCCCCTCGGAATTAAGGCCCCCCCCACCCAAACATTTAATTATTGTCCACATGGACAGATTTTAAATTTAAAAAAAAAAAAAAAAAAAAAAAAAAAAAAAAAAAAAGGCTCTCACAATTTAATATACCAGATTTGAATTTTTATTTGACATTTAATTTGGTTTTGTATATCACATCGTTCGAGTAGAAAATCTTGGTATTAGCTTCGCAGTCCACTTTGTATCTTTTATTGTCCCCACTCCACCGCTGTGAACCCGATACGGCCGCGCATGCATTTGTATTTCAATTATTTATTCTTCGCTTCTTTGTTTATAGTGGCGGAAGCTCAGCTCCCGCATACCCCCTACCTTGCCGCTGCTCCGCGAGGCGACGGCTTGGTTCGAACAGCTTCATACATAGTTGTTAAGGCGGCGGCCCCGTCCCCGCGTACTTCTTGCATTGCCAGCTGCCTTCATGGGCAAAATAGCTGAGCGGGCATTGCATACCAGTGCAGTTTATCTTAAGCACATATGAGCTCCCCGTTTACACAATATAGGGAAAATAAACCAAAATAAGACAGTGAAGGGCCCCCGCGCACTTCCACCCCAATACGGGCACCCGCTGACCCCCCTTCAGTTAGAACCATGGACCCAGATCAGCTTAAGGTTGTGATTCAGGCCGCCGTTAATCATGCCTTGGTAGAAGCGGCCGGTGAAGCCATGCGCAGAGAAGAAGAAATGCGCCAAACTATACAACAGTTGGCTACCCAAATTGCAGCGGTGCAAAACGAACCCACACAAGCGGCAGCCCCTATAATCAAGGTATACCAACCCATTGATATCACGGGCAACGTCGAGTGCAACCAGCCTCTGGATGCCGTAAAACGCTTGCCCGAATTTACAGGAGCACAAGAGACATATGTCTCTTGGCGACAGGCGGCGGTAGCAGCATATTACATATTTAGAAATTATGTAAATAGCTCACGCCACTACCAGGCGGTCGTTATAATCAGAAGTAAAATAAGAGGCCCTGCCGATGCGGTGCTATCTTCGTTCGGCACTGTATTGAATTTCGATGCGATCATAGATCGCCTCGATTTCACATATAGTGACAAACGCGCGATTCACGTCATCGAGCAGGAGATGGGCACCCTCAGACAGGGGAGCCTGACTATATTACAATACTACGACGAGGTCGAGAAAAAGCTCACCTTGCTTACCAATAAAGCCACCATGTCGTATGAAACGGCGGCGGCAAAAATCTTATGCGACAAGTTTCGGGATGATGCGCTCCGTATATTTATTTCGGGACTCAAGCGCAGTCTTTCCGATGTCCTCTTCTCGGCGAAGCCGAAGGACATGCCAACTGCGTTGGCATTAGCTTAGGTAGTGGAATCAAACCACGACAGGTACACCTTCGCAACATCGTTTGCAAAAAGCCTGGAGGGTAGGGATAGGAAGCAATACCCAATGGCGCAAGAACGCCAACAAACGCCCTACCAAGCGCACTCCCAAGTAAGCGGGGGAAAAAACCCATACTTTACTAAACAGGTTAAGGCTCAGGTACACTCGGCTCCGCATAACGACAGGCGTCGTGAAAACACACCAGAACCCATGGAGGTTGACCCATCTATGTCCAGGTTGAGACAACCTACTCAGGCACAGGCCTACCAAAACGGGAAGCCCGCCCACTCCGGTCGTTCACGCCCTCACAAGAGACAGAGGGTTAATCACATCGCTCAGAGCGTAGATCAGGCCGAGGGCACGTACGCAACCACAGGCTATGCACGGGCTTCCGGCCAGACGCTGTGTCAGCAGTTTGGCCGGAGCGAGTCTTCGGACGATCGGTCGTAGCCGTCGCCCGGTTAACTTTAGTTAACTTGCACGGGCTTCCGGCCAGACGCTGTGTCAGCAGTTTGGCCGGAGCGAGTCCTCGGACGATCGGTCGTAGCCGTCGCCCGGTTAATATTAGTTAACTTACATATTTGACCCGCTTTTGGACGCAACATTTTTTTATTATTTTGTACTGTATTATTGCAATCACTGTCGCCCCCTTCCCCCTCTCGTTCGTTGATACTCGCATTAATAGTTGGAAAATTAATCAAGCCTTATATACTAGCAGCTACAGCGGTGAACTTTTCGTTTTCGCTT
Organism: Drosophila yakuba; assembly: GCF_016746365.2. Taxonomy (NCBI): domain Eukaryota; kingdom Metazoa; phylum Arthropoda; class Insecta; order Diptera; family Drosophilidae; genus Drosophila; species Drosophila yakuba. Next base: position 26,594,704 of record NC_052527.2, on the reverse strand, counting down.
CGGTTGTGCACCGCTACCTGCGTTGTTGGCACTTGAAAACTACCTGGAAATCCACCTAAATGCAGATTGGCATCTGGAGAACCTGTAATTGGCGCAGTCGTATTACAAACCGTGAGCTCCCAAGGACATTGACAGGATGAACATCGTATTAACTATAGTTTTGTAAATACATAATAAGTGAACTAAAGTGATGAGAAAGTGATGTGAAAGATGTTCTAAGAATGAGAAGAAAGAATACAAAAAAAATAATATAATAATAAATAATAATATTGAAGTTCTTACAAATGGGATAATGCTCTGTATAAAATATAACAAATATAACATGGTACAAATTCCTAACAAATAAATGCAAAATGCAGGCAAAATAAAAACATACAAAACAAAAAAGAAAGAAACAATAAGTACAGTTCATGCCAACTTAGCGTCAGGCCATACGCCCACTTGTCGCTGAGATCTTGTTGCTACCGAACAACAGGTTCGATGTGGTCTTCTGACCTCAACAACGTGTTCGGTGTAGCATACGAACAGCGATGACGCCAACGCTTGGCACACAACCACTATAGCAGTCGCATCGACATGCTGGACGCGAATCGGTTTGCTGTTTGAAGTCAAATGACGTTTCGACACGCTGGACGCAACACAAATCGGTTCGAAGAGGTCACTAAAGCATACGATGGGGTTGTTCTGACGGTTGTCTCAACCAGTTTGTGCGAACATATATAATTACCAGCTACGTCACACTGTACGACACGGTACAGTGGTTCGAAAGCCAATAGGGCAAATAAAAATAATAAAAAAAACGAATGAAAGTTTAAAGGGGAAAAGAAATTACATTCTATTAAAAAAAATTAAATTAAAAAAAAATTATACGTCTATGGAATATAAAACATGTGTCAAACGTGAATCACATCTAAAATAGTTCATTCGAAATAGTTCATTGTGGAATAGGTCACTGAAGCTAGTCAAGCTATGCGTTGACACTCTGGGCGCCACGGAACTGTTTCGAATAGGTCACTGAAGCGTAATCGGATGAAGATTCAAACCCTAAAAAATGTAAACTAAACAAATACCAACAACAAATATACAGAGAGCAACATACACATTAGAGGGCTGCATAACACCATTCTATTTGTTTGCATTTAGAGTACTCATTCGTTTTAGTATGTATTCAGAATACATACCATTCAGTTGTCGCGATCTCTTTGCGTTCACTTCGTATGCGTTCGGAGTTTTGGGTACCCGAGCGAAATGAAGGCAATGAATGCGCGCGAAAACTAAATGAAGCCAATGAATTTTCAATAGAAATTCAGAGTACTCTGAATACTTTATGTTGTCATTGTGTAAAATGAGTTCGGACAGCGCGGAGGTAAGTCTAAGTTTTCTGTGTTTGTGTATTATTATGTGCGTGTGCGTCTTATTTAATAATATTGTAGCATTTGTCTAATACGAATATATAAATAACAGATAAACGTTCTGCCATTTCGCTTAACTCGGAAAATATTAATAAAATTATGTTTTTACACAATAACATTGAAAATTAAAGAAAAAAAATATATATATTTATAAGATAAGAATATAATGTATTATCAGTTAAGTAATAATAAACAATAATATTAAAACACCAATTTAGCATCTTTTATTGAAACTCACACACACACACACATACGCAGCAAGACATTCGAATCACCCATTCATTTTACTCGGTCTTCACTTCATTCGTTTCAGAATGTGCCGTTTGGATTGAATGAATTGAAGTCGGCGCGCGTTGCCGACTTCACTTCGTTCATTTGCAAACGCGCCGAATTCACTTCGTTCGTTTCAACACGAATGTCTCATTTGCCGGTTTGAATGGTGTTATGCAGCCCTCTAATACACATGTGCATGCATACCCTATCTTCGTTTTAACACTTCTCGTTCTTATAAAACAACCAAAACAAACATTTTTTTTTTAGTATTTGATTAAAATCTACATTTTTGTCAGCTAAGACCGTTTTGTTCAATTAGACAGTTGCTGTTAGTAAAACTTTTTTCTTTAGTCATCAATGTCTACTATCGAGAAAGTTAAAAAAAATTTTCCCAAACACTAGGAGCAAGCTCAGAGTCAGCACCAGCCTTACGGATATTAGGGAAGAAACTGAAGAACATCAACTTCAAATAGGTTTACCCTCTCCGTCGCCAAAGAATTCGACACAAAGCTTCGCATCATCCAACCAAGCCGTGGTACCAACAAACCAGGCAGACTTGTATTCGGCTCTTAAAATTCCGGACCCTATCCGCTTTCTACCGCCTTATTATGGCAACCCTAAAAAGCGATTTCATAAACAATGTGGAAGAAATTCTTATAGATATCAGAGAAACAGATAAAACAACTTATGGACGTAGACTCTTAAGGTCAATTAGACAGAAGGTCGTAGATAAGGCGGATGATGCGATTCATGCAGCTGGAGCCGGTCTTAATTGGGACGAAATTATAGACGCACTAATTTTATTCTGTTCTGACAAACAAGACGAACAAACTCTTATGTCCGAGCTACATGGCCTAGGTCACTCTCAACTTCCAATACAAACCCTGTTTAAAACAGTTTTCTTCACATTAATAGATACCATGGAACTCGAACCAATACTAATTTGATCAAAGAAGGAATTTTTTACGGACACTTGTTTAAATATTTTCTTAACGGGCATTAGAAGTCCACTTAGCCCAGAAGTAAGGTCTATGGGACCTACAAATCTTCAAGAAGCATTCCAATGGGTCATGTCAGAAAGGGACATTTACTACCAGGAAAATAAAAGGAAACAAGAAACTAGGCAGATCGACTACAGAAGACAATCGGACTCTCTGAGTGGATACCCTAGAACATATCAGAACTATCAAAGATCTAGTTACGAAACAACGGATTACGGAAGAAAGAGGGACTATAGACAATACCCCTCGAACGTGAGAGACAATTCTCCACGTAGGAAGATTAACGTACCGACAATAATGCCTAAAGACCAAGATTCGAAAATCCAAACTCCTACAAGAACAGGGGTTCCATGGAACAAGTTTCTAACGAACAGGAGCATAAGGCTCAACTTCACAATATAGATGAGGCCTCAAATTTTCCACACCGTGCCTCGAGGGACAGACAGGATACTTAATTAAGAAAGAAGCCGGTTTTCCCCTACCATACATAATTATTCACCTAAAATCTGGATATCCTCTAAAATTTCTAATAGATACAGGGGCGACCATGTCATTTATTAAACCAGAATTAATAACATACCCGGACCAAATCAACCTAACAGACCCAATTTCAATTAAAACCGCACTTAACGTGCATAAAGTTTATCAAAAAACAATAGTACCCGCATTTAGGGAATTCTCCGATAACACACGTTATCAACTAATCATATTCAAATTCCACCCATTCGATGGACTAATAGGTATAGATATTTTGCAAGAATTAAAAGCTTATTTCAAAAGCAACTTTAGAAACTCAACGTTTCAATATTAAACTGCACACAGAAAATAACACAACCTCAGAACTTCACGTTATAGACAAAATTTCTAAAAATATAGTTAAGCTGCCCGAGAACGGTGAGTTTCGGTACGAAACAACTAAAATTTCAAAAGACCTCCTCGTATCTGGAGGACTTTACCAAGCCAAAAACATCTCGAGTCTTATGGAAATAGTTAACGTATCACAGGATAAACAGAAATTCTGTATCGATTCCAAACTACAGGTCGAGAGATATACCGGGAACGACTTTATTAAGATAAATGCTATATCACATTCTTTATAAATTAAACACAGACCATTTAAAAGCTGAAGAGTTTACAGCATTAAATTCTCGAAACTCTTCCACCAAAACGGAGACAACTTAACGTTCACTAATCTTGTTAAACATAAAACACAGATTACAGACGAAATTCCATTACATTCAAAACCCTTTCGATATAGCCCTGTAGAAAGACAAGAGATACAAAGACAAATCACCAACCTTTTGGAACAAGGCATTATTAGACATAGTCACTCCCTTTGGGGCGCACCTATTTTCCTTGTGTCAAAGAAGCCCGACGCTTCAGGTAACAAAAAATTAGTGATAGACTACAGGAAATTAAATAAAAACAAGAGAGAACGCTATAGTCGAGTTCCCCGACTATCTGATACCCGTTACTCAGCTAGTGGAAGTGCGAAGGAGAGTCTTCAACACTGACAGTTTTTATCGGTTTGTGGGCGTTAGAGTGGGCGTGGCAAAAAGTTTTTTGGCAAATCGATAGAAATTTATAAGACCAATACAAAAATGAAAAAATATCAAAACATTTTTCAAAAGTGTGGGCGTGGCAGTTTGTGGGCGTTAGAGTGGGCGTGGCAACATGAATAGACAAACTTGCGCTGCGTCTATATCTCTGGAGTCTGTATGCCTAATTTAAACTATCTAGCTTTTGTAGTTCCTGAGATCTCAGCGTTCATACGGACGGACGGACAGACAGACGGACAAACGGACAGACAGACGGACGGACAGACGGACATGGCCAGATCGACTCGACTATTGATCCTGATCAAGAATATATATACTTTATATGGTCGGAAACGCTTCCTTCTGCCTGTTACATACTTTTCAACGAATCTAGTATACCCTTTTACTCTACGAGTAACGGGTATAAAAACCGTAAAGGATAAATATCCAATGCCAAATATCAACGATGTTCTAGACAGAATTGGAAGAGCCAAATATTTCACAGCTTTAGATTTGACAAGCGGATACCACCAGGTGAAAATGAACCCCAAAGATATTAGTATTCGACAGATTAAGTAGAGCAAATCTTAAACTCCAACCAGAAAAATCCGAGTTTTTCAGGAAGGAAATTAAATACCTGGGTCACGTAGTTACCAACTCTGGCATAAAACCAAATCCTAAAAAGCTAATCGCTATTAAAGCTTTCCCAATGCCAAAAACTAAAAAGCAAATTTGAAACTTGCAAAACACTACATTGCAACGACCCGATCCTCCAATATCCGGATTTCAAAAAACCCTTTATACTTACCACAGACGCCAGTAATTTCGCCATCGGGGCCGTCCTGTCCCAAGGCACACTTAATCAGGACAAACCTGTATCTTTTGCTAGCAGAACGCTATCCGATACAGAAACAAATTATTCCACCGTAGAGAAAGAAATGTTAGCCATAATTTGGGCCACAAAACATTTTCGTCCCTATTTGTAGTTACAGACCATAGGTCACTTACTGGGCTCATGAATTTCAAAGAACCTAACTAAAAGCTGGTTCGATGGAAACTCCAATTATTAGGATATGACTACGAGGTGGTTTACAAAAAGGGGTCTCAAAACTTAGTGGCAAACGCCTTTAGTCGTATAACAGGAGAAATTAATACTAATTCAGTACTTCCTCCCACAAATAGTACTACTTCTGATTTAATCACCATCTCTAGTAAACCATTAAATGAATTTAACTTACAAATTGTTTTCAAAATCACAACAAAAACAGAGAAACTGACTACCATGCTTTTCAAGAATAAAATGAGAAGAACTATTTCAGATTATGACAAACGAAACATAGCGGATATCTTAAAACAAATTTTGAAACCTAACAAAACCTGTGCTATCTTCGCAGCAGACGAGATTTTAAAATAATTGAGGAAACCTTAAAAGAATACTTTTTACCTACCGAACTATACAAGGTTATAAGATGCACTACCCTATTGAAAGATATAACCGACCCAAACGAACAGGAAATAGAAATACATTCGTCAAACAATCACAGGGGAATAGACGAAACGGTAGCCCATTTAAGAAGATCTCTATATTTCCCATTACTAAAAAGAAAAGAATGATTGCGATGTCTGTCAAACACTTAAATATGATAGGCAACCGCAAAGACTCGAATTTTCAGAGACCGAATCTCCCTCACTCCCTATGCAGATTGTACACATTGACATTTATACTATTAATGGGAAGACAATTCTGACTATTATCGACAAATTTTCAAAATTTGCTTCAGGCTATACAATCCCAACTAGAGATAGCCTCAATGTAGTCAAATCAATGAGAAACTTTTTGCCAACCTTTGGAATTCCGAAAAAACTAATTTGCGATCAAGGTTCGGAATTTGCTAATACGCTATTTAAAGATTTTTGCGCACAATACAACATCATATTGCACGTTTCTTCATTCCAACAATCGTGGAGTAACGCTCCAGTGGAACGACTTCATTCGTCTCTAACAGAGATTTACAGAATAATATTAGAGAAGAAAAAGACAGAAAAGCTCTCACGCGATCATGAAGACATATTTTTCGAAACTCTTACAACATATAACAACTCAATCCACTCGACGACAAAGTACACCCCCTTTGAAATATTTCACGGAAGACCCCATCTATTTAGTCAGGAAGTTAATCCAAATAACGAACACGATTATCTCCAAAAGATTAATGAATTTCGGAATACCATCTACCCCGACATAAAAGAAAGTATGGAGAACAAAATTATAAACAGAATAACAAAAAACAATGAAATTAGAAACCCACCAAAAACTCTCGAAGAAGGAAGTACAGTGTTTATAAAAAAAACAAGAGAGAACGCTATAGTCGAGTTCCCCGACTATCTGATACCCGTTACTCAGCTAGTGTAAGTGCGAAGGACAGTTTTTGGCGGTTTATGGGCGTAAGAGTGGGCGTGGCCAAAAGTTTTTTGGCGAATAGATAGAAATTTACAAGACTAATACAAAAATGAAAAAATATCAAAACATTTTTCAAAAGTGTGGGCGTGGCAACTTTGGGCGGTTTGTGGGCGTTAGAGTGGGCGTGGCCAAAAGTTCTTTGGCGAATAGATAGAAATTTACAAGACTAATACAAAAATGAAAAAATATCAAAACATTTTTCAAAAGTGTGGGCGTGGCAGTTTTGGGCGGTTTGTGGGCGTTAGAGTGGGCGTGGCAACATGAATCGACAAACTTGCGCTGCGTCTATGTCCCTGGAGTCTGTATACTTAATCTCAACTTTCTAGCTTTTGTAGTTCCTGAGATCTCGACGTTCATACGGACAGACGGACAGACAGACGGACGGACAGACGGACATGGCCTGATCGACTCGGCTACTGATCCTGATCAAGAATATATATACTTTATATGGTCGGAAACGCTTCCTTCTGCCTGTTACATACTTTTCAACGAATCTAGTATACCCTTTTACTCTACGAGTAACGGGTATAAAAAGAAGAAACAAACTGACTCCCCGATTCACCAAACATACAGTTAAAGAAGATTAAGGCCTAACCTTTATACCACACAAAAACCAAAAAATTCACAAATCAAAAACAGATTTTGCTGCGTAACTGCACAAGTTATCAAAATTCAAACGCTGGATGAGTATGACAAAATCGCAAAAATAAATTTGGGAGATGCTAGGGTCATCCAATCATATAAACATTTACTTCATAAGATTAATACAAAAAACCTTCTTGGAAACACTAAAAATTTTGAAACAGCAGTAGATGGCCTAGAGCAAGTAAGATTTTCAGACGAAATTATAGATGGTTTAAGAGCTAAAGTAGACCAGTTAAGAACCAAGATAAATCCCTTATTACCTAAAAGAAGTGAAAAGAGAGGATTAGTAAACGGTCTTGGTGGCATTATAAAAGTTGTAACTGGAAATATGGACGAAAATGACGCCCAATCTATTGATAATAAGTTTAACGTTGTTAAGGAAAACGAAAATCAAATAACAGAAAAAATTAACAAGCAAACAATATTCAACAAAGAAGCTATCCTAAGATTTGAAAACATAACAAAACAAGAACTAAAATAACAAAATATACAAAACACTAAATGATGAGTGTATTGAAATACACCTACTCCAATATATCACTAGAATAAATTTCAATATAGATGTTTTACACAACCACATAAACAACATAGCAGAAAGTATTTTACTAACTAAATTAAATATTATTCCCAAATTATATTATCAGAAATATCAAATCAAAATTTACAATAGAATCTGATGAACAGCTATATAGATTGTTAGCTTTAGAAACTTATATTAACGACTCCTACATAATTTTTCATGTTAAGATACCTATATTTAACACACAAATGTATTCACTTACACATATTGTTCCTTTACCATTGAACAAAACTAAATTCCTAATTGTACCCAATTACATCCTATACGATCGAAACAACGAAATTCTGTGTCTAGAGGAAAAATGTCCAAAAATACACAGGACATATATATGTGAGGGTGCTAGAACCCATACAGCACTGGTAAACGTCCACTGTCTCAAAGGTATCCTTCATAACTAAACAACAACATGCGATGTAAAAGACGCAGGTCAACAAGAAATCATAACAAAGAAACGGAACTCTCCGGAACTTCATCTACAGACCCTAGCAAGTCAAGACGACATCATTGTAATGAAGACGTCAACCACGAACCACCTCTTCACGATCTACATACTGTCAGCATTTTGATCATATGCATAGTACTTACTTACCATGATGTTTAAAAGAAGAAGCACCACCATTATCACCCCGGTGGAACTTCCCTTAAATTACGTTCCGGCCATTCCATCTATGTGGCCGTCACTTCATTCCAGGAGGGGAGGAGTTACCGATACTGCATTACAGAGTATATGCGAGCAATGGAATATATTACAATGTTGCAAGTGCCAACACAGCACTTTGACAGAATGTCCATTGCGACAGTTCTTATAAACAGAAATGAGAACTGCCGCACTAGCGTTTTCTTGGGTACATCTTTAGACACAGACACGAAATCTTGTATACATTTTTATCTTGGCTTTAGTTTGGAGAATTAAGAAAGATTCAGTTCCAACTTGGACACAAGCAAATAACGTTGGTCTTCTAATTTATTTGGGAAATTGGCAATTAACATTGATTTTTCTAATAAATACTTGGGAAGTTGGCACAAGAAAACTACCTGGAAATCCACCTAAGTGCAGATTGGCATCTGGAGAACCTGTAATTCGCTTAGATTAGCGGACCGCCAAGTGACGCGCTACCCTGTATTCTGCGGGTATACCCTTTTCGACGTCATTTCGCACAAACAAAAATAACCTATTTTTTTGGTTTAATAAATTTCTAAATATTGATTTGAAGGTTATTAATTATATTGTCGGTCTGATTTGAGATAATTTGTTTTGGCCATTTATTTATTTCATTTGGAAATAATATTTAATTAATTTAAATATTTAATTTAAAATGAGCCTAGAAACCAAAAATAAATCGATTCTGGAAGAGCTGAAAAGCAAGCTCCAAAGTCGGGTCAGAACAATTCGCCGATTAAATGAGCGATTAGAAACGTGATCGATTCCGATATTAGAGGAAGAATTGAAGCGTCGACTAGAAAACTTAAATGCTTCAATTAATAAGGCAAATCAATTACAAGAACATAGAAGACATAGATTGTGGCGATGAATTTGGCGACGAGTTGGAAGAACTTTGTATAGTGACCAAGGCAAAAATAATGTCCCTGGTGTCTGCCTTGAAGGTAGCAAGCGTCAGCGAAGCTCTGAAACCAGCTGCTGTAGCTTCAACTCGTGCGCGACTTCCGAATTTGGCATTGCCAAAATACAGTGGAGATTATTCGGAGTTCAAAAATTTCATCAGCCTTTTCGAAACTTTGGTTCATAAAGACGCCAGCATTCCAGTTATCGAAAAATTTAACCATTTAATATCATGTCTCTCTGTTGAAGCTTTAGGAACAATTAAAGCTTACCAAGTCACCGAGGGCAATTACGAAAAGGCACTAGACAGTTTAATAAAGGTTTACGATAACGAATGCCTCATCTTTTTGAATAATATATCAACATTGTTTAGTCTTCCTAATATATCGCATCAGTCCGCTTCCTCCTTGAGAAACCTTATGTAGTGACCAACTCAAACTTTACACTGCAATAACTCTTCAAGACACCCTCGCCCTAAATTATAGCAGCTTTTGATAACCCAAAAAGTGAGAGAATTGTCTTAGACCAATCAGAACAGAATATGATCGTACGATTGTACAGCTACGGAATGGAAAGCCTATCGCAGTGGCCACCGTCATGCAGCTTCCCAGAGCTTAATTCATTATCAGATAAAACCTCTTGACGAACGCTCATAATTTTTGACGCTATCCAATTAAACATCATATACCCAGTTCGCTTCAAGAAGAGGCCAAAAGGCCGACATAACCTTCAGCCAAAAAGTTACGCAACCGGCCACCTGCCGAATAGTAACTGGCCAATGGATTGGAAGGCTAGAGCTCACCCAGATTATTCAGCCGTACAGAAGTTTAGATGGGCGGATCGGATCTAATTATATTTGGACATCATCAACGTTATACAGTGAGGATCACCTCATATGACCAGCGGAGGTCTAACTTAGTGATTCCGTCTTATCGCAGCGCAGCGTAGCTGACGGCGGTCTCCTAAGGTCTTATCGCTGCAGTGCTGCAGTTGCATTTCGGTGTTTTGTTTTGATTCTTGATTTTCTTTTGTATTGCAATTAATAATGAATTAAATACTCGCAGATTGACGGAACTTTTGGCATTTGAATAGGAATTTAAATTAGCACCTTTAAAATTTGACCTACAGCTCGACAATGTCAACGTGAACTTGGGCCCAACTTTGCGCACATCATGGAGTGGATATTTAAGGTCGTGAGTACTAAAAAAAACAACAACGATAAAAGACAATTTTATGAATTACCTATATTAAGATTCTACAAAATGCCACTTGAACGTCTAAATAAAATAAGATCTGCATTTGGGTAAAGTTTGTATAATATATTTACTAATTTTATATTCAATTACTTATATCTATTTACCTATACTTTACTTTATATACTTTATTTTACTCACTAAATATAAACGAAAATAAAGAGTTAGAGAATGCCTAGGATAATTATATGTTGGTTAAAATTTGTTAGTTTGTAAAAGAGATTGAATGGAACAGCTTACTGAAATGAATTTATATAAATGGAATTATAATTGAAGATATATTGAAAAATAATGAATTGTGAATAAATAGATTTAATGGTTTGTCGAGTACTTATGTTGAACACTTTCTTAAATATGTGGTAGAGTTATTTTGAACTTGGCCAAGGGACAATGTAAATGTTTTAAGTAGCATTGTCATGGTAGGGAGGGTAAAGACTTAGGGAATTATAACATCCAAATTCCCAATACTTATCAAAATCTGTAGCTTATCTTCACACATGTCGGCGTGTATCTGTAGTATCAATATAAAGCCATTTCTTTTATTAATCAATTATCCAGTTTTAATATTGTTTTTAAATAAGACGCACTTATTAAATGTAGTAGCGTTTCGTACTAACTTTAGCTAAAAAAAACTCCGACCTACGGCGAGCTAGACCCGAGCATAGCAAGAGTGCGCATCTCTAGCGAAAGAAGTACAAGGTCCTCTTTATTAGTAATTGTAATTAGTAATTAATTAAAAGACCAGCTAGTTAAAATCTGTCGAACTACGTACACTACACATTTTTGCGCCCAACGTGGGGCCCGACAAGTCCTTAACTTGTTATAGCACACTAAGCTCTAAAGTAATCCATCCACAGTTAAAACACAATATAACTAATTTCAATAAATTAACATATTGGATTGAGTGCATCGATTTGGAAGGAATAGTAAAATTTAGGAACATGCGATTTAATTTGAGAGAGAATTGATCGACCAAGTGCAACTGTTTCGAATCCACAGAAGCTCATCACCATATGTTTCTTTACACTACTTTATTTACAATTTAATTTTTTGGAATACATTATACTTACACTTCAATAAGTCCGTATATTGTCCGATTTTCAAGTAAACAAAAGCATGAGGCTATAGACCAGCTACAATCCACTAAGATTCTGATAGAAGTGATCGACATAAAGAAAGACAAACCAATTAAATACAAAATATCTTAATAACAATAATATGGCAGCCAAGCAAAGTGCAGGTATTGCATCTGAAGTTTCAAAAGGCGTTGAAAATACCTGTGCCATATGTAAAGAAATCTTACCACAGACCGAAGTGTCTACAAGAAATACTTACAGAGGAAATTTGGATAGGATCTTAACAGAACCTCCAACGAATTCTAGTATGACTCTTAGTACTCACCCAGAGTTGATGAACTCTATACAGTTTACTGTTAGCTAACAACAGGCTCAACTTATGGATAACCTTACCTCTTATTTAGGGAAGACTATAGAGACATCTATTAAAAGTCATTTGGACAACTTTCAATTACCTCAGCCCACACATACAAATTCCACACCTGACAATATCCAACCAAATACAGATTTGAGCAGGAACGATTCCAATCAAAATCGATATTCTCATAATTCAGACAATAATGTAGAAACAAGAGGCGTAAACAGGAGCAATGCAAGCTCATATGTTAGCCCAGAAAAAGTATCAGGAATTATTCAAAAATGGGGATTAAAATTCGATGGTATCAAAACAAGCATTAGGATAGATGAATTCATTTACAGGATATGCTCACTTACCAAACAAAATCTAGGTAATGATTTTGGACTTCTATGTGACCATTTGTACCTTCTGTTTGCAGGAAAAGCAAGCGATTGGTATTGGAAGTTTCATCGAAACAGTCCAAATTTCGATTGGAACACATTTTGTGGCGAATTTAGGAAGAGATTCGAAGATATAGAGACAGATTATGATATTTGGGAGGGAATCCGAAAACGCAAGCAAGGAGAAAATGAAACATTTGAAGACTTCCAGGAAACCATGGAACGGTTGATTGACAAACTGCAAAATGGAGTTTCCGAAGCACAATTAGTTGAGTTATTGGTTAGAAATTCGAAGCCTAGCTTACATCATGAGTTGCTGCATCTTAAAATCCCAAACAGAGCACAACTCCGATACGAAGTGCGCAGGCATGAACAGTTTTATAACAATCTCAGGACGTTTAAGCCAAAACCCTATCGCTCCTGCGTGGCAGAATTAACCACCGAAAAAGAGGAGACAGGTTTAGTAAGAGTAGATGAAGAAGTAAACCAAATTCAACGTCGTAATACCCCAACTTGTTGGAATTGTGACAAACAAGGCCACAGATTTGATGATTGTATGGCTACAAGAATTATATTTTGTTACGGTTGCGGACTTAAAGAAAAATACAAGCCGACTTGTCCAAACTGTAATCCGGGAAACCGACAAAAGGATGTTTCTCTGAGCAACAAGATGTTGCTAAGTTAAAGTCAACAACTGAAACCCGTGAATTTCAGGAGATAGAACCTTTAGGTCAGCCTGATATTCATTATTCCTTTATACCCTTACACATAAGAATTCAAAATTACAATAATAAGCGTAGAGAAATATTTGGTAAAGTATATAGTATAGGGACTCATTTAAAACCCAGACGATCTACTAGCCGATTGAGAGAATTTTGGAAGAAGGTTCGTCGTGACCGACAGAAACTTATTTCCGCTATAGTACTTAGCTCTGACCAAAGACTCTATACAGATATTAATATAGAGGGTCAAGATTACAAGGCTTTATTAGATTCTGGAGCAACAATAAGTTGGGTAGGCTGGATTAGCTGCTCAGAATTTCCTTAAACACAACAACGTAAAAAATGTTCTGGCGAAATTCGCGCTGCGAACGGAACAAAAAGCAAAGTAGTGTCAAAACTTACAACTTCCATTAAGTATGGAGATACGGTAGACAATCTTGAATTATTTATAATACCAGAACATCAACAGGATGTATATTTAGGCATTGATTTTTGGCAAAAGTAAAGTTTTGGTAAAACTAAATAAAATTACGAGCAATCCGAACATTGCTGAGTTAGACATCGGTACTTTGGATGATGATGAAGATTCTCCAAAATATCATGAGCTGAACGAAGGAGAAAGACTTCGGCTGGATACAGTAATAAAAACATTTCCATCCTTTGCTTGCAAAGGTTTAGGTCGTACTACCTTGTCCACACATAACATTGATATAGGAAATGCGAGTCCTGTTAAACAACGGCATTGGCCAGTTTCACCTGCCATTGAAAAGCTGATGTTCGCTGAAGTGGATAACATGCTAGCCTTAGATGTTATCGAAGAGTCAACTAGCGCTTGGAGCAGTAATTTCGTGTTAGTAAAGAAAGGAGACGAGAACCGTCTATGTCTTGATTCTAGAAAGGTAAACAAGGTTACACAGCGGGACGCATATCCTCTACCTCATATAGACGGCATCTTAAGCCGGTTACCACCAGCTAAATTTATAAGTGGTATCGACATGAAGCATGCATACACTGCGTTTACAATACCGAATAGACCGCTATATCAATATAAAATGGTGCCCTTTGGTCTCTGTAACGCGGCCCAAACTCTTTGTCGCCTTATGGCTCGAGTCATTGCATTCTATACGTTTGGCGTTCCAGAAGTAATACTTTCCGATAATGGCCGTCAGTTTAAGTCAAGCTATTTCCAAGCTTTTCTTACTAGTTTTGGCGTACAGCAAAAACTTACAGCCGTATATTCTCCACAGGCTAACGCGAGTGAAAGACTTAACAGATCGGTGTTAGCCGCTGTAAGAACTTATATAGGGAAAGATCACACAAATTCGGAAATCTACGCACTTGGCAGATAGAATTTAAAAACGCCGATTTCGTTTACGCTAGAAACTTTTCACAAAGTAACGCCGTAAAGAAATTCAGTAGTAAATTGGCAACCGTATTTATCCCAGCTAAAGTTTATAAGAAACGTAGCTCCTACTACTACGAATTAGAGGATGAGAGAGGAAAGAAACTAGGAGTATTCCATTTGAAGGATATACAAGCTAGAAAACAAGGAGTTTCAGATAAGGCTTTCTTGAAATAGTCTCGTTACCCTTAACTGTGGGTGTAGTGACCAAACTTTACACTGCAATAACTCTTCAAGACACCCTCGCCCTAAATTATAGCAGCTTTTGATAACCCAAAAAGTGAGAGAATTGTCTTAGACCAATCAGAACAGAATATGATCGTACGATTGTACAGCTAGGGAATGGAAAGCCTATAGCAGTGGCCACCGTCATGCAGCTTCCCAGAGCTTTATTCATTATCAGATAAAACCTCTTGGCGAACGCTCATAATTTTTGACGCTGCCCAATTAAACATCATATACACGTCGAGATATAATTTAATTATATATATCCAATCCAATAAAAAAAAGAGTGGGATATTCAAATAAATTTCCGTGTGTGATTTGTGTGAAAGTGGAAAAGGTAAAAAGGGCGATATAGTGAGTTCCCATTTCTATCCCAGTTTTCATAGGGATTCGACCCCAAGGCGTAAGGAATGCCAAGGCCTATTATAAGGGCATTTGGTTGCTCTACATCCGACTTCCCCATCATCAACGTTATACAGTGAGGATCACTTCATATGACCAGCGGAGGTCTAACTTAGTGATTCCGTCTTATCGCAGTGCAGCGTCATATGACCAGCGGAGGTCTAACTTAGTGATTCCGTCTTATCGCAGTGCAGCGTAGCTGACGGCGGTCTCCTAAGGTCTTATCGCTGCAGTGCTGCAGTTGCATTTCGGTGTTTTGTTTTGATTCTTGATTTTTTTTTGTATTGCAATTAATAATGAATTAAATACTCGCAGATTGACGGAACTTTTGGCATTTGAATAGGAATTTAAATTAGCACCTTTAAAATTTGACCTACAGCTCGACAATGTCAACGTGAACTTGGGCCCAACTTTGCGCACATCATGGAGTGGATATTTAAGGTCGTGAGTACTAAAAAAACAACAACGATAAAAGACAATTTTATGAATTACCTATATTAAAATTCTACAAAATGTCACTCGAACGTCTAAATAAAATAAGATCTGTATTTGGCTAAAGATTGTATAATATATTTACTAATTTTATATTCAATTAGTTATATCTATTTACTTATACTTTACTTTATAAACTTTATTTTACTCACTAAATATAAACGAAAATTAAGAGTTCGATAATGACTAGGATAATTATACGTAGGTTAAAATTTGTTAGTTTGTAAAAGAGATTTAATGGAAGAGCTTACTGAAATGAATTTATATAAATGGAATTATAATTGAAGATATATTGGAAAAGAATGAATTGTGAATAAATAGATTTAATGGTTTGTCGAGTACTAATGTTGAACACTTTCTTAAATATGTGGTAGAGTTGATTTGAACTTGGCCAAGAGACAATGTAAATATTTTAAGTAGCATTGTCATGGTAGGGAGGGTAAAGACTTACGGAATTATTAACATCCAAATTCCCAATACTTATCAGAATCTGTAGCTTATCTTCACACGTGTATCCGTAGTATCAATATAAAGCCATTTCTTTTATTAATCAATTATCCAGTTTTAATATTGTTTTTAAATAAGACGCACTTATTAAATGTAGTAGCGTTTCGTACTATCCTAAGCTAAAAGAACCCCGACCTACGGCGAGCTAGACCCGAGCATAGCAAGAGTGCGCATCTCTAGCGAAGGAAGTACAAGGTCCTCTTTATTAATAATTGCCACCAACTATTAAAAGACCAACTAGTTAAAATCTGTCGAACTACGTACACTACACTTATCGATACTGATTCGTCGATTTATGGTTCTCTGTTATCGATAGGAGATGATACAAAAATTCCGAATGCAATGTTGTTATATTTGGTATTGAATAGAGTCGACCCAGTGACCAAAATAAAATGGTGTAACAGCTCGATTATGAGACTTTGACGCTTTGGGCCGATTTTGAAAAAATGTTAAATCGCCGATATCAGCATTTATTAGCTGAAGAATCGACAAAGCCGAAGCTAGATAAAATTGTGTCGAGCAAGCCACATAATCGTAGCTCATTCTCGTTTTCTCCTCCAACAGCAAGCCTCAGCAAACTTGTAGCTATTGCAATGCAGATCATTTGCTACAGAATTGTAGCCCGTTTGGGCGTCTCTCTGTAATGGAAAGGTTCGAGTTTGTTAAGTCTGCCTCCTTATGTATTAATTGTCTGCGAAAAGGCCATACTGTTTCGAAATGCAAAGGCAAAAAGTGTCGAGCCTGTGACCGCTCACACAATATTCTGCTTCATATATATACAGTGCCTGAGAACAGTTTAGCGTTGCCACTCCCGCCAGAGACCATATCTCCTACTTTTAACCAAGATCTGCCTTCCACGTCACATGTTATGCATGCCACGTCCTTGAACAGGGTGATTTTGGCTACGTCAATCGTAAGCGTCCGTACGAAAAACGCAGAATACGTTTTAGCCCGAGCTCTGCTGGACTCTTGGTCTCAAACGAATTTTATAACAGAAGAACTGGCGAACTGCTTACAGATTCGTAGAGAAGAGTCGTGTATCAACTTACTTGGTATTGGCGAGTCTAATTCTCAATTCAAGAAAAAGGTACACATCGCGAATAAATGGTAGTAAGTTCTCGTTCGATTTCTGGATCTTAAAATCGATCTCCGGTTACCATCCTGATCAGTCAATGAACATCAGTGATTGGAAGATCCCGAAGAACCTACCATTAGCAGACCCATATTTCTACAAGTCACAAAAAATTGATATGTTGATAGGAGCAGAATCATTTTTCGAATTGCTACCTGTTGGTCAAATTAGACAAGGTCCTGACTATCAAACTCTACAAAAGACCCTTCTTCGTTGGGATGTTTCGGGCAGATACAAGTCTGCAGTCCCGAAACAAGTTTCAGTTGTAGTGAAGAACCTTTAGTATCGATTGACAGCACACTACAGAAATTTTGGTCGCTGGAGGAAATGCCAAATCCAAAGAAAATTCTGTAGCCTGAGCACAAGTTATGTGAAGACCATTATAGGAAGACTACTCAGGTATTGCCATCAGGTCGGTTTGAAGTTAGGCTGCCGTTTAAATCTGATCCAAATGGATTAGGCAACTCCTTCGAGGTTGCAAAACGGCAGTTTTTGAGATCCTAACATGAAGACCATGTACTTGGAATTCGTGAAAGAATATCTCACCCTAGGTCATATGTCACCTACAGACAACAAAATCCCTTCCATTCCACATTATGTCATTCCCCATCAATGCGTGTTAAGGCCCCAGAGTACGTCAACAAAGTTCCGCGTCGTGTTCGATGCGTCCTGCAAAACAGGTGGCCTTAAACGACATCCTGATGGTGGGGCCGACAATTTAAGAAGAGTTGTACTCAACTCTACTCCGCTTCCGGCTGCACAGGTACGCCCTGACTGCCGATGTAAAAAAGATGTATCGCCAAGTAATGGTTTATGAAGCGGCTAGGAAGTTTCAACTCATAGTGTGGAGGAGAGACCCCTCTGAATCCTTGAGATTATACAAGCTCAACACCGTCACATATGGTACTGGACCAGCCCCATTTCTGGCTATTTGGTGTTTAAAGAGGTTGAGTAAATGTGCTATATTTTCATTCCCTATAGCTGCCGACGTAATTGGATCCGACTTTTACGTCGATGACATGTTAACTGGTGCTACATGCGTAGAGGAGCTAAAGACAATTAAGTCTGAAATGTCTCGGTTCTTCAGCAGGTTATGAATTGACAAAGTGGTTTTCAAACTCACCTGAGGTCACTGCATCTGAGAGCACAGTTAAGTCGATACCTATCTCGGATTCAGAGTCAACTAAGACGTTAGGAATATCGTGGTTGGCTAGCGAAGATGCCTTCAAGTTCAAAATTGACACTTCTGTCATGGGTCTCCGAGCGACAAAACGGAACATACTATCGGTGACATCGAAGCTGTTTGACCCCCTCGGCTTGTTAAGTCCCATTGTGATTAAAGGAAAGATCCTATTGCAGGAACTCTGGCTTAAGAAGTTAGATTGGGATGAGTCAATTCCGATGCATTTGGAAACAGCTTGGGATATGCTAAAAAACACTCTGTCTCAACTAGATGAGATATCGATTCCTCGGTTCGTGCATACCTACCCATTGTCACCGGTACAGCTACATGCCTTTGCCGACGCCTCCATGAGAGCTTATGGAGCTTGCGTCTATATTCGTAGCAAAACTGCCGAAGGCTTTAAATTATCGTTGTTGACTTCAAAGTCAAAAGTAGCGCCGCACAAGACCAAAACGCTCCCAAGGCTTGAGTTATGTGCCGCTCACCTACTCGCAGATCTCTGCCATAGAATCAAACCCTTATTAAAAGTCCCTATCGAACGAATTGTATACTGGTCGGACTCTGAAGTTACTCTTCACTGGATTCGATCTCATCCATCTTCGTTGTCGACATTCGTTTCGAACAGGGTAGCGGAGATTCAAGAATAGTCAGGAGAAGCTACATGGCGGCATGTTCCCACAAAGCAGAACCCAGCAGATATCGTTTCGAGAGGTTGTGACGTCGACGAAATAGGGCAGTCGATCTGGTTTGGATTCTCGTCACACCTCAAACTGATTAGAGTGTTCGCTTATATGTTCCGCTTTATAAGAAAATGCAAAGACAACAGCATAGTTTTCGAAGAAACTCTGTCACCGACTGAATATAATGAAGCGTTTCATAAGGTTATCGAAATAGTACAATTTTCAATTTCAATTTTCATGTCGACCCTCAAGCACTTGTGAGCATCATTTGCGATATGTGGCGTTGATTTTTGTGGCCCTGTCTATACGACATTAAAAATTCGAGGAAGGCCCCCGTATAAGTCCTACGTTGCCTTATTTGTTTGTTTTGCGTCCAAGGCGGTTCACTTAGAGGTTGTCTCAGATCTAAGTACTGATTCTTTTCTATTGGCTTTTCAAAGATTCATTGGTCGACGAGGATGTCCGCAGACGGTGCATTGCGACAACGCGACGAACTTCCTCGGAGCGAGTCGCCACTTCCTGGCTCTTCGCAATCGGTTCGAGGAGCAGGCTGACACAATTCGCGAGTTCGCATCAAAAAGCGGATGCGAATTTGCGTCCACACCCCCTCGGGCTCCGCACATGGGCGGACTATGGGAGGCAGGTGTGAAAACTGCAAAGCACCTTCTCGTACGAGCGGTGGGCAGCGCACTCCTCAACGCCGAAGAGCTGGCAACACTCCTCGTCGGGATCGAAGCCGCAATGAACTCGCGGCCCCTCGGAGCGCTCAGCCAGGACCCAAGCGAAGGAGAGGCGCTAACTCCCGGGCACCTGCTGACAGGCGGGCCGCTCAAAGCAGCACCAGCACTCCGGACCCAAGACCAGGCGGGTCTCAGTTGCATGTGGCGATGGCGGCTTGTCTCGTCAGCCAGGCAAACGTTCTGGCGGCGATGGTCCCGGGAATATGTCCTGGGCCTTCAAGTTCGGGGCAAGTGGCACGAGGAGAAGGCCAACGTCGAGGAGGGCAAACTCGTCGTCGTGGCAGAGGACAACCTGCTGCCTCAACAGTGGCTCCTGGGAAGGATCGTCGCGACGCACGCAGGAGAGGACGGCAAGGTCAGGGTCGTCGACCTTAGGAGGAGTGATGGAGCCATCTTCCGGAGGGCGATCCACAAGCTGGCGCCGCTGCCGATTTGTTGAAGCCGTGGAGGCGTGGCCGGTGTTGGCTGAACTCATATTGTCGGTCATTGTTTATTGTTTGTTGTTTATTTTTGGCATGTGAAGTAGAAAAAATTTGAAGTCTAGTGTAAGTTAGTTTAGGGCGAAGGCGGGAGCATAATAAAGTTCTCTCTCGCTCTTTGCGAATTCGCCACGTCTTCGCCAACCTCTGTTAAGCTAGGCCTAAGAACACATATGTTAAATAGAGGTGAAGTCGAAAAAATGAATTCAACACGAGCACACGCATTTTTTCGTTGTCGTAGTTCCGAAATTAAACCTAATTCTTCTTGCCACCAAAGTTCAATCTTTTTAATAAACTAATTAAAATCTTCACTGTCCATAACCCGTTGAAGTGTAGCCAGGGCTATTTTAATTTATTTTTGTTTCTAGGTGTGATAATAGTTCCATTCTTATGAGACCATTGAAATAAGAGTGCAATTTTAATTTCAGTAGAGTAAATTGGCCTTCGGCTTTGAACTCGGGTGGCATTGGGAGTATTACTCTGTTCTCGATTTTGAAACTCTATAATGCTGTTGTAATTGAAGTGGAAATTGGTAGAATAGTGCAATCTAGTTGGTATTGTAGTTATTTATATAAACTAAATAAGTATATTTTTGAATTTTTTTAATTATTTAGTTAGATGTATTCATTATTAAATTAAACAATATAAACCATAAAAACAAAAAAAAAAATAATATTTTTAAAATGGTCTGATAATTTAATTTATTTTTTTTGTTATTAGATGTATTCATTATTAAATTTAAAACTAAAACAAACCAAAAAAATAAATAAAAACAAAAAAAGCCTACAAAAATAATTTATATTTTTAAATAGGTCTAATAACTTTATTTATTTAAACAAAAAAAAACAAGAAAAACCCCAACAAAATAAAACAAAAAACCAATAAAAATGATTCATTTTTTAATAATAACAATATCTATGCCTCCGTATGCTACGGACAAACAAAATTTTTGGGGGAACATGGAGTTTTATAAATTTTCCAAAGTTGAAAAACTCAAGTCGACTTGTAGGTTCCCAAAACTGACTTTGGTTTAAACGACCCTGTTGTAACTCAACGGCCTCCACGTGGTGTTGCCTGGGTACCGATTTCTAAATTTTAATCGAAAGCTAATTCGAGCCGCGAAAAGTTACGTACATATATGAAGCCATATTAATTGTTATACCCGTTACTCGTAGAGTAAAAGGGTATACTAGATTCGTTGAAAAGTATGTAACAGGCAGAAGGAATCGTTTCCGACCATATAAAGTATATATATTCTTGATCAGGATCAATAGCCGAGTCGATCTGGCCATGTCCGTCTGTCCGTCCGTCTGTCCGTCCGTCTGTCCGTCCGTATGAACGTCCAGATCTCAAGAACTACAAAAGCTAGAAAGTTGAGATTAAGCATACAGACTCCAGGGACATAGAAGCAGCGCAAGTTTGTCGATTCATGTTGCCACGCCCACTCTTACGCCCACAAACCGCCCAAAACTGCCACGCCCACACTTTTAAAAAATGTTTTTAAATTTTTTCATTTTTGTATTAGTCTTGTAATTTTCTATCGATTTACCAAAAAACTTTTTGCCACGCCCACTCTAACGCCCTCAAACCGCCCAAAGCTGCTACGCCCACACTTTTGAAAAATGTTTTGATATTTTGTCATTTTTATATTGGTCTTGTAAATTTCTATCGATTTGCCAAAAAACTTTCTGCCACGCCCACTATAACGCCTACAAACCGCCAAAAACTGCGTTTAAGACTCTCCTTCTCTCTTCCACTAGCTGAGTAACGGGTATCAGATAGTCGGGGAACTCGACTATAGCGTTCTCTCTTGTTTTTTAAATTAAGCTGTGAGTAACGGGTATCTAATAGTCGGGGAACTCGACTATAGCGTTCTCTCTTGTTATTATAATAGATTTGTTGAAAAGTATGTAACAGGCAGAAGGAAGCGTTTTCGACCATATAAAGAATATATATTTTTGATCAGGATGTCTGTTCGTCCGTATGAACGTCAAAATCTCAGGAACTATAAAAAGTAGTAAAAAAAATTAGAAAGTTGAGAATAAGCATGCAGACTTCAAAGACATAGATAGCGTAAGTTTATTGACCAAAGCCCACTCTAACGCCCACAACCCCCCAAAACTTGCACGCTCACTTTTAAAAACGCTTTTTATATTTTTTCATATTTGTGAGTGCGGTTTTAAACCATTATCAAATAGTCAAGATTTCGATTTATCACGTATAGCAATAACTATAAGAGTTCCAGGTAATTAATCTAGCAGCCCTACTCATTTGTCTTCGGGCAGCACTATGTATCTTCAGGCTCCACTTTTAAGCTCTTAAGAGCTCTGCGATTGCTCGAGGACAGGTCAGCGGTGTTTACACGAGAAGATTCGCTAGATTTAATTCGCAGTAAAGCAGGCGAGGTTATGAGGAAGCAAAATGCGAGGAACGAACGACATTATAATTTACGGTCGAGGGAGGTGTCGTATGCAGAGGGTCAGAAAGTATGGCGACGGAATTTCAGACAAAGCAATTTCGTAGCCGGTTATAACGCTAAGCTAGCCCCGGATTACGTGAAGGCTAGGGTTAAGAAGAAAATTGGCCTGACTAACTATGACCTGGAGGATCTGCAAGGGAAGTATATTGGACGCTATCATGCGAAAGATATGAAACAATAGTTCAGCTACCTTCTGTGCTGGTTGTATCTGTTTTGGGAATTTGACTCCCAAGTCAGATCTTTGGCGGGGGGTATTTGTGGCACTTGCGGCAGAGCTAAAACTGCAACGCCATCTAGGTGTCATATTGCGAGGCGTGCGCCACCTGCACAACGCGTGAAGGGGTTAGCGGCAGGGTCCCGGGTCTTACAGGGCTAATTGTCAGATTTCCCAGAGAGAGTAAAATTTCTACAAATCTGGCCGATGCTAGGTTGCCACCTTATTCTGGCGTCATCAGCAGCCATTCTCAAGTTAAAGATCGGCGGAGAAAGTTCGTTTGCTGATTGTGGGCAATTTAAGCCAAATAAGTACAAGTGCTACAGGCGAACCAGATTGGCGAATAGTTTGAACCGGCGGAGAGCTGGGGTAAGTGGATGGAAAAGGGCTAAGAGACCCAGACTTTTATCGCCTAACTCTCGTGCAGGGTTTTAAAAGAACAAAGTATAACCAGCTTACTGATCCGGAAGGAAGAAGCGCTACAGCCAGGCAGCGCCAGAAATTGCAGTTTTTTTGTCAGGCCGCAAAAGGGAATTAAAAGGCACAGCGGACAACAAATCTTCGGCTGCAGCTTCTGCGACCAAGGAAAGCCTACGGACCGCGGAAGAAGTAGCCGCCGATTAGTGGATTTTTGTCAGTTGGCTCGCGCGCTTCGCCAGCAGCATGTATAAAGATTGAAAATCGAGAGAAAAGTCCGATCCGCTCGCGAATGCGCTGAACGCGACTTAAAACTAATAACTATTATAAGTAGGGCAAATTTAAAGAAAAAAAAATCCAAAAAAAAAAAAGGGTGAGAAAAACCCTAACTACGAAAAAAGAAAAGATAATTACGTTTTAGTAAATTAGGTTAAGATATTTTTTTATTATTGTGGAAAAATAATGTGCAAATTAATGTGAGGAGAAGTGTCCGATTTCTTTGTTTTGTGTTTTATGTTGGTGTTAAATTTGTAAGCCACACGGGAAAAAAAATGTCCCAACTTTAAAAGGAGAGGGGAATAAAAAAATAACTGGGATACCTCCAAAGAAAGTGTGCGAAATAATCAGTATTTTTATATTTTTTAAATCCAAAAAAAAAAAAAAAAAACTTTACTTCCAATGAAATAGCTGCCGTCGCCGAAAGCCCTTTCTCCGATAGAAGTTACAAAAGAAAAGGCTGAGTCACCAAAGAAAACCATGTTGATTATGTATATTGGCCAAATTAAAATGAGTTCAGCACTAAAAGCATTAACGTAGATGTTGTAGTGTACGTAGTTCGACAGATTTTAACTAGCTGGTCTTTTAATAGTTGGTGGCAATTACTAATAAAGAGGACCTTGTACTTCCTTCGCTAGAGATGCGCACTCTTGCTATGCTCGGGTCTAGCTCGCCGTAGGTCGGGGTTCTTTTAGCTTAGGATAGTACGAAACGCTACTACATTTAATAAGTGCGTCTTATTTAAAAACAATATTAAAACTGGATAATTGATTAATAAAAGAAATGGCTTTATATTGATACTACGGATACACGTGTGAAGATAAGCTACAGATTCTGATAAGTATTGGGATGTTAATAATTCCGTAAGTCTTTACCCTCCCTACCATGACAATGCTACTTAAAATATTTACATTGTCTCTTGGCCAAGTTCAAATCAACTCTACCACATATTTAAGAAAGTGTTCAACATTAGTACTCGACAAACCATTAAATCTATTTATTCACAATTCATTCTTTTCCAATATATCTTCAATTATAATTCCATTTATATAAATTCATTTCAGTAAGCTGTTCCATTAAATCTCTTTTACAAACTAACAAATTTTAACCTACGTATAATTATCCTAGTCATTCTCTAACTCTTCATTTTCGTTTATATTTAGTGAGTAAAAATAAGTATGTAAAGTAAAGTATAAGTAAATAGATATAAGTAATTGATTATAAAATTAGCAAATATATTATACGATCTTTAGCCAAATGCAGATTTTATTTTAATTAGACGTTCGATTGGCATTTTGTAGAATTTTAATATAGGTAATTCATAAAATTGGTTTTTATCGTTGTTGTTTTTTAGTACTCACGACCTTAAATATCCACTCCATGATGTGCGTAAAGTTGGGCCCAAGTTCACGTTGACATTGTCGAGCTGTAGGTCAAATTTTAAAGGTGCTAATTTAAATTCCTATTCAAATGCCAAAAGTTCCGTCAATCTGCGAGTATTTAATTCATTATTAATTGCAATACAAAAGAAAATCAAGAATCAAAACAAAACACCGAAATGCAACTGCAGCGGCTGGCAGCTACGCTGCGCTGCGGTAAGACGGAATCACTAAGTTAGACCTCCGCTGGTCATATGGTGATCCTAACTGCGTACGTTGATGATGTCCAAATATAATTAAATCCGATCCGCCCGTCTAAACTTCTGCACAGCTGAATAATCTGGATGAGCTCTAGCCTTCCAATATATTGGCCAGTTACCATTCGGCAGGTGGCCGGTTGCGTAACTTTTGGGATGAAGGTTATGTCGACCTTTGGCCTCTTCTTGAAGCGAACTGGGTTTAAATAATGAGCTGATGCGGGGGTCGACGAGACGGGGGGGAAGTCGGCTGTAGAGCAACCAAATGCCCTTATATAGGCCTTGGCCTTCCTTACGCCTTGGGGTCGAATCCCTATGAAAACTGGGGTTAGAAATGGGAACTCACTATATCGCACTTTTTACCTTTTCCACTTTCACACAAATCACACACGGAAATTTATTTATATATCCCACTCTTGTTTTTATTGTATTGGATATATATAATTAAATTATATCTCCACGTGTATATGATGTTTTATTGGGCAGCGACAAAAATTATGAGCGTTCGCCAAGAGGTTTTATCTGATAATGAATTATGCTCTGGGAAGCTGCATGCCGGTGGCCACTGCTATAGGCTTTCCATTCCCTAGCTGTACAATCGTACGATCATATTCTGTTCTGATTGGTCTAAGACAATTCTCTCACTTTTTCGGTTATCAAAAGCTGCTATAATTTAGGGCGAGGGTGTCTTGAAGAGTTGTTGCAGTGTAAAGTTTGAGTTGGTCACTACAATGTCCCTATTGTTTTTTCCCTTGAAACGTCAAATAAATAATAACGTAAAGATCATAAAGGAAATGAAAGAGAACTAAACATAATCACACTGAGAGAAATCCGAAACAATCGCTATTTAAATTCACGCATATTATTGTCTTGCAATTTTTTTTTTGTCAATTTTTTTTTATATATTTTAATCCTCACTTTTCGTAAATTCCAAAAACAATAGTTTAATTATATGCAAAAATTTATCTTTTTACACTTTCATTCCCATTTAGCTTATATGCCTAGTTTTAAGAATGTACATATATTAGTAATAAAATCCAATTTATAATGTGGTAATTCCCTAAGTTTCCCCCGCAGCTAGCATGAGGTCCTTGCGAATAGATTAGGTTTCCAAAGGGGCCATCAGGGAACATTATGATGATAAGATGGCCATTGGTAGGGCGGGTCAGCGAAGGCCTCCAACAACACCGGAGGCTGGCCGAGATCGGTTCGGCGTAAGCCATTTGAACATGTTTTCCTCTTCTAGATGTTTGTATTGTGAGTTCTCCTACTTTCGGATCAGGTTAGCTTGTCTAGCACGCGAAAATAAGTTTTATAATCAGATATAGGCAAACATGGGATCGCAGCAAGACCACCACCCCCTTTTACCGACAAGCAGCAGCCGGACCATCGTCCGCGTGCGCTCGATACCCATCGAACACCCTGCCTGACGGTATTCTTGGATGTGATACGTTACAAGATTCGGTTTTGTCTAGAAGGGTTAATTCTGTCCACGTTAGCTTGTTGTGCCTTGTCAATTCTATCTTTGATTGCCAACATGATCTCGTCATTGCCAGCGTGGATAACCTCCACTGGTCTAAACTTTATGACCGAATGTAGCTACCTGTTGTATTCTATCGTAGCCCGTGAGATCAATTCCACAGTATCCTCTACTTTCTTATCAATTTTGAGGCATCTGGCGATTTCTGCCAGTGTACTGTGAAACCTTTCAATTTGGCCATTGGAGCTACTGTGTAGCGGTGGCGCATTGACAACATCGATGCTGTATTGGTTTTTAAGCAACGACGTGATTGTCTCAGAGTTGAAAGAGGCTTCGTTGTCGCAGTATATGGTTTTGATATTTGGGTAGAAGTTTACCAATTGGAGAATAGGGGCTCGTGGGATTAAGTTATATTATTAACACGCTGGCGCCTTTGTCCCGAATAACGCTGAGATGAATTTCGTCTTTTGTTGTCGCTATTATTCTGAGGCTTTCCCCAATTTGTTTCCTGCTTAAATTTGGCTGTCGAAGGGTCGATCTCCATAGGCTGTACTTTGTTATGGTCTACAATTTCGGGGTTCCCGCGCTTCTGCCAGGGGCAGTCCTCTTGGGGCTTGCTTTGGAATTGCTTAGGAATGAAGTGTGGATTTTTATCCTCTCCTTTCCATTGCTTTCCCTGAAATTTATTAGTACGCCCGTTGCCATCGTGCACAAGAGCCTTGTCTTTGATGGCCTTCGCGTATGACGCCGCGAATGCACTTCTTTCAATGCTATTTTCAGCATCCCGCGCAAGCGCTAACGCAGTCGTAAGGTCTTTTGGTTGTGCCGGTAGCACTAGTGCTTTGAGCGGTCTTTTCAGCACAGCGTGTAGGGCATCGTCCCTAACCTTCTTATTTAAGATAGTTGCCTTGTCCGCACTATGCGACATAACTATTTTGTTCGTGACGAGCGTGAGTTTCCTCTCGACTTCGTCATAGTATGCCATAAGATCGGCATCACGTTGTTGAACCATCTCGAGATTTTGACGTAATTCTCGTAGGGACGTTTTGTCCGCGTATGTGCAGTCCAGCCTAGCCAGAATTGCATCGAAATTTAGCACAGTATTATGTGACGTGAGGAGCGCTCGCGCGTTACCACAAATTTTGTTTTTAATAATTACCACTGCTTCATAGTGGGCCTCGCTGCCCTTGTATCTCTTGAATACCTCGTACGCATCTGATGCGGCCTGCCTCCAAGACACGTATTCATCGTGGCTGCCGCTAAAGGTTGGGAGCGATTTCACAATATCTAACTTGACATCACACTTTATGCTGGGGTCCGACGTTACCCTTTCATAAATTTCTACTTGGGGTGCCTGCACAGTTAACGAGCTGACCTGGTGTTTAACTGATTCAATTTCTGCCCGCCAGCGCTGCTCCTGTGCGGTTAGCGCGGCGTTGACGGCATTTGTTATGAGCGCTTGGACCATTTCTGCATGCATTTCTGATGAGTCTGGTTGTCTCACTGCGGGGCAAAATCCGATTTCTTCACTATCGTCTACTTCTTGCTTCACTTCCCTATATTCCCAATTCATCGGCCGCAAATGAAGCTGAGTAAATTAATTGGCAGTAATATGGGTGGCGAATAAAGGTAAAATTTGCGTTTCGCGTACCGCTTTTAGTTGGCCAACACTTGTAGCTAAGTCAGGGTCTGGCGATGATGTACAATATTTTAGAGGAGTCTCAACACAGTGGGCGAAGTATAACAAATTTGAGAGAAGATATAATAATAAACCCGCAGAATTTTTATATGTAAAACTTAGCAATCGTTTGCTGGAGTTGCTGCACAGAGAGTGGAGTCACAGAAAATTCGAGAAAACATCACAATAAAAACGCTGAGTTATACATCCCAAGAAAAATTCCAGTTGGGAAATGGTTGGAGCGAAGCACAGGCTTAGCAAACACACAGATACACTGGGCACAAAATTTCTACGTTTCTTTATCTAAAATTAGACACATGCAAATTAAGTAATTTCACAGAATACTCCAAGGGAAAGGTGCGGGGCATAATCTCCACACAAAAATGCAATGAAATATATATATCGGGATTTTACACTGTACGGAATTTTTACTGGCGAGGTATGCAGAACTCACAGGCACACTTTATTTATTAGTTTATTACAGTATCATGACCTGGTGCTATCTTAGTCGCACAGTCACTTACATTATATGATCTTCAGGGTAGGTTCGAAGAGTAGTTGGGCTATTAAGTGGAGTGGGAGGTTGGCAATAATATATCCCTCGCCGTTGTCTCCCAGTGTAGGTAGCCGGTTGGCTGTTGCTGGTTGTCCAGTGGGGGGCCGGTTGGCCGTCCTGTTTCTATGATGAAATAGGATGATTACGTTGGAAGGAGACTGTCCTTCAATACCGCTGGCCTAGAGACTCAGCCGGTATATTTATACCCGTTACTCGTAGAGTAAAAGGGTATACTAGATTCGTTGAAAAGAATGTAACAGGCAGAAGGAAGCGTTTCCGACCATATAAAGTATATATATTCTTGATCAGGATCAATAGCCGAGTCGATTTGGCCATGTCCGTCTGTCCGTCCGTCTGTCCGTCTGTCCGTCTGTCCGTCTGTCTGTCCGTATGAACGTCGAGATCTCAGGAACTACAAAAGCTAGAAAGTTGAGACTAAGCACACAGACTCCAGAGACATAGACGCAGCGCAAGTTTGTCGATTCATGTTGCCACGCCCACTCTAACGCCCACAAACCGCCCAAAACTGCGACGCCCACACTTTTGAAAAATGTTTTAATATTTTTTCATTTTTGTATTGGTATGGTAAATTTCTATCGATTTGCAAAAAAACTTTTTGCCACGCCCACTCTAACGCCCACAAACCGCCCAAAACTGCCACGCCCACACTTTTGAAAAATGTTTAAATATTTTTTTATTTTTGTATTGGTCTTCAAAATTTCTATCGACTTGCAAAAAATCTTTTTGCCACGCCCACTCTTACGCCCACAAACCGCCCAAAGCTGCCACGCCCACACTTTTGAAAAATGTTTTGATATTTTTTCATTTTTGTATTAGTCTTGTAAATTTCTATCTATTCGCCAAAAAACTTTTTGCCACGCCCACTCTAACGCCCACAAACCGCCAAAAACTGTCCTTCGCACTTACACTAGCTGAGTAACGGGTATCAGATAGTCGGGGAACTCGACTATAGCGTTCTCTCTTGTTTGTAATAAAAAGGTTTAACGGCTAAGTGCCGGAGTTTCGTTATATGAGCTTGTGCTCTTTATTAATTGAATATAAAATCAGAACTGAACTTAAGAACTAACAAAAGCTCATGCATGACCGAATGCCCGTGGCATGCTAACCTGGGAGTTCGTTGTTAACTTATATATGAAGCAGAATATGGTGTAAGCGGTCACAAGCTCGACACTTTTTGCCTTTGCATTTCGACACAGTATGGCCTTTTCGCAGACAATTAATAAGGAGGCAGACTTAACAAACTCGAACCTTTCCATTATAGAGAGACGCCTAAACGGGCTACAATTCTGTAGCAAATGATCTGCTGCTTTGCAATAGCTACAAGATTACTGAGGCTTGCTGTTCGAGGAGGAGCAAGAGAATGAGCTACGATTATGTGGCTAGCTCGACACAATTTTATCTTGCTTCGGCTTTGTCCATTGTTCAGCTGATAAATGCTGATATCGTCGATTTAACATTTTTTCAAAATCGGCCCGAAGCGGCAAAGTCTCATAATCGAGCGGTTCCTCCCATTTTTGTTTGGTCACCGGGGCGACTCTATTCAACACCAAATATATCAACATTGCATTCGAAATTTTTGTGTCATCTCCTATCGATAATATAGAACCATAAATTGACGAAACAGTATCGATAAGGTTTCTCAAGGAGGAAGCGGACTGATGCGATATTTTAGGAAGACTAAACAATGTTGATATATTATTCATAAAGATGAGGTATTCGTTATCGTAAACCTTTTTTAAACTGGCTAGTGCCTTTTCGTAATTGCTCTCGGTGACTTGGAAAGCTTTAATTGTTCCTAAAGCTTCACCAGAGAGACATGAAATTAAATGGTTAAATTTTTCGATAACTGGAATGCTGGCGTCCTTATGAGCCAAAGTTTCGAAAAGGCTGATGAAATTTTTGAACTCCGAATAATCTCCACTGAATGAGCCAAAGTTTCGAAAAGGCTGATGAAATTTTTGAACTCCGAATAATCTCCACTGAATTTTGGCAATGCCAAGCTGCTCCCGGAGCTTCTCTGACGCTTGCTACCGTCAAGCCAGACAACAGGGACATTATTTTTGCCTTGGTCACTATACAAAGTTCTTCAAACTCGTCGCCAAATTCATCGCCACAATCTATGTCTTCTATCTCTTCTTGTAATTGATTTGCCTTATTAATTGAAGCATTTAAGTTTTCTAGTCGACGTTTCAATTCGATCCCGTTTCTAATCGCTCATTTAATCGACGAATTGTTCTGACCCGACTTTGGAGCTTGCTTTTCAGCTTTTCCAGAATCGATTTATTTTTGGTTTCTAGGTTCATTTTAAATTAAATATTTAAATTAATTAAATTAAATTAATTAAATTAATAAATGGCCGAAACAAATTATCTCAAATCAGACCGACAATATAATTTAATAACCTTCGAATCAATAATTAGAAATTTATTAAACCAAAAAAATAGGTTATTTTTAATTATTTATTATTTTTATTATTTTATCGAAATGTATTA
Source organism: Drosophila yakuba (assembly GCF_016746365.2). Classification (NCBI taxonomy): domain Eukaryota; kingdom Metazoa; phylum Arthropoda; class Insecta; order Diptera; family Drosophilidae; genus Drosophila; species Drosophila yakuba. Next base: position 26,562,953 of record NC_052527.2, on the reverse strand, counting down.
AATATTTTTTCTGATGAGAACAACGAAAACAAATTATTTAAATTGAAATTCAAGTCACGCAGTATCAATTAATAGTGGGTGCGAAATGACGCCGAAAAGGCTACACGCAGAATACAGGGTAGCGCGTCACTTGGCGGTCCGGTAATCTAAGCGCGCCAACGAAAAGGGCCAAACAACAACGACGCAGGTAGCGGTGCAAAAGCGAAGCGAAAAAGAAAAGTTCACCGCTGCAGCTGCTAGTAAATAAGGCTGTCTGTGTATTAGTGCGCAAGCTTGGATTAACTTCCCAACTATTAATGCGAGTTTCAACGAACGAGAGGAGGAAGGGGGCGACAGTGATTGCAATAATACAGTACAAAATAATAAATAAATGTTGAGTCCAAAAGCGGTTCAAATATGTATGTGTATGTATTTTATCAACAAATAAATTGGATAATTTGCATTCAATCTATCTCTACTACATATGTGCCAAGAACTGAAAGCGAGGTGCAATATTCCAGCAGAAGACAATAAACATTAAATTTGTCTATAACTCTAGCTTCCAATTTTTTGCACAAATACCTCTGATTTCCAAATGCTAATTTTAGCGGCCACTTTCCTTAGAAGTTCCCTCGGTGGTGGCGGCCATTCCGGAAGCAGGGTATTTCGCGACCGACACGGAATATTTTTTTTTTTTTTAATGCTTTGCTGTTATTTATTGAATCTTCTCATTTACGAGACTAACAATAAGTGTATCAAATCTTATACTATAACCTAACTGGGAGTCATGTAGACTGAGACAGTGGCCCTGACAAGTTATGGCTGGGTTGGAAGGTCTGTACGTTGCAGGCGGGTTCGGCTGGAGACCCGAGTCAAGACCCTTGCTAGAGGATTTGGGTGGACATAGAGTTTTTCATTGTAGGACGCTTTTTGCTTGTCTATTTCATCTTTTACTGCGAGAATGCCGTGGTCCCTGTGGATGTTTTGGTTACGAATATACCATGGTGCCCCAGTGATAGTTCGCAGGATTTTTGATTGGGCTCGCTGTATGATGTCTATGTTGGTTCTGCTTGCGTTCCCCCACAGCTGGGAGCCATACGTCCAGATTGGCTTAAGAGTGGAGTTGTAGAGCAGGACCTTGTAGTCCAGACACAAGGGCGATCGTGAGTTTATAATCCAGTGGAGGCTGCTGGCTTTCAGTTTTAGGTGCAGATTCTTGACGTTAGACGTCTGTCGAGGTGGATGCCCAGATACGTTACTTCATTAACTTGGGGGATCTGCGTGCTATTCATACAGAGCGGAGGGCAAGTTTGTCTGTTAAGGGTAAACGTTATGTGTTTAAAAGTGTAAACATTCGTTTATTTTAATACGAGGCGAGTTGGCGAGTTGGGTTGTTGCACGGACTGGGCATCTGGAGCGGCTAAGGATCGCAGTGTCGTCGGCGAAGGTGGATGTTGTTAGTCGGTCACTCGTGGGAATATCTGCTGTGTAAAGGACGAATAAAGTTGGCCCAAGTGCGCTACCTTGTGGGACCCCAGCTTCGATAGTGTAGCTGTCGGAAATTGTTGTGTTACATCTTACTGCGAAGGCTCTATTGTAGAGGTAGGATTCAAGGAGTTTATGAGTGTACCCAGGCAAGTGTGTTTTAATTTTATGCATGAGACCTTTGAGCCAGACGCGGTCGAATGCTTGAGATACGTCGAGAAATATCGCGCTGCAATATTCCCTATGTTCGAAGGCTGTGCGAATTTCTGATGTTATTCTGTTTACTTGCTCTATAGCTCCGTGTTTTTCTCTGAAGCCAAATTGATGGGCTGGGATAATGTTGTGGGCTCCCATATATGGTATTATGCGCGTTAGAAAGCATTTTTCGAATAATTTGGACAGGCATGATAATAAACTTATTGGTCTGTAAGATGACGGAATCGTGTGATCTTTTCCGGGCTTCGGTATCATTATAATAATTGATTTTTTCCACTTCCTTGGATAATAGCCGAGACTTATGATTCCATTGAAGAGTTTACAGATGACCTTAATAGCACAGTACGGAAGTTCCATTATCATTTTTGTAGTTATTAGGTCACCGCCTGGAGCCTTTTTTGGTTTTAGCTCCCTGATGACTTTTGTGATCTCGTTCGGCTGAAATGTAGTTGGCGTGGATTCAGTTTCGAGGTGGATTTGCGGAGGAACATAATCATTTGCTGCGGGGTTCGGCTGGAAGACGCCTCTGAGATGTAAAGCAAATGATTCGGCTCTATCTTTGTCGCTGCGGGCCCAGAACCCTGAAGAATTCCTCATAGGGGTGACGGTTTGAATTGGAGAGCTTAGATTTGGGTGAGCCCTCCACAATGGAAGCCTTGTACTAGTTCGGAAGAGTTTTCCAATATATTTAAGTTGTTCATTTTCAGCTTCTTGCTTCAGGGCCCGGTTTAGATTGCGGGTGGCTTCAGTAAGTCTTTGCTTTGAGCATGGCGATCTGCTGGTTTGCCAAGCTCGTCGCAGACGCCTCTTTTCCAGAACCAGCTAATCAATTTGCCAGTTGGTTTTGAACTTCTTAAGTTCCCCATCCTTTCGTTTAGGGGTTGAGATCCTGGCTGCTGTGACGAGTACCTCTTCCAGTGCGGCGGTGGAGCAGTCGATGTCCGCTTCGATATTTAGTTGTGGAGTTAGCTCAATGTGGGAACTCACATACTTTCTGTATTTCATCCAGTTAGTGTTGTGCGACGTCAGCCTGTGGGGGTGGTCCGCAATTTCTGTCCTTTGAAGAAGGCTTATCAACAAAGGCGAGTGGTCAGATGAGAGATCCGGTAGTGCTATGGCGCTTATTAGATTGCGTGGGATGTTTTTTGTCACCGCGAAATCAATTAGATCTGGGATCTTTTTTGGGTCTGCAGGCCAATATGTGGGGCTACCAGAAGAAACGTAGTCCAGTTTATTGCTCACCTTTATAAGTGCATTATACAGTTGCCTTCCCTTGGGAGTCACGAGGCGTGATCCCCAGTGCGTGTGTTTGGCGTTGTAGTCTCCTACGGCTATGAAGCGATCCCCCAGAGTGTTGTAGAAGTCCATGAATTGACCTTCAGAGATATTAAATCGAGGTGGGCAGTAGACAGCGGCAATGCAAAGGTTGCTGTTTCCTGAGATCACCTTTATGGACGTGGCTTGCAGGTAATTTGTTGCAAACCTTTGATGAAAGTGGTGCTTGATGCGTTCTCTGATTAAGATGCCCGTTCCGCCGTGGGCCTTGCCATCCGGATGATCTGTGCGGTAAAAGGTATAACCTCTTATATGAAAGTTATATCTCCCTGTGAGGTGCGTTTATTTAAACACAATAGCGCGTCGCGGGCAACAATATATTTATTTATTTGCACTCAAAAAAACAAAGAACACTTTTATACTATATATTTATATATATTGCACTTTTATGGTTATGTATAAATATATGTGTATATATATTATATATTATATATTATGTGTCACTGTCACTTTAATTGAATGTTGCCTTTTGTTAAAACTAATTATCTTGTCCACCTGGGGCATTATGAAAATTTAATTAGTTTATTAAAAAATATTAACAGAGCTTTGGTGGCAAGAATAATAAATTTTTACTTTCGCAACGACGAGAACAATAAAGAAATGCGTGTGCTCGGGGTGAATTCAATTTTCGACATGATCTTCTATTTTACATATATGTTTTTAGGCTTCGCTTAACAGATGTTGGCGAAGGCGGGGCGAATTCGCAAAGAGCGAAAGAGAGCTTTATTATGCTCCCGCATACACTACATATGTACATACACTTACACTAGACTTCAAATTTTTCCCATCTTCATATGCCAACAATAAACAACGAACAATAAACAATGACCGACAATACGGGTTTAGCTAACACCGGCCCCGTTGAACGCCTCTACGGCTTCAACAAATCGGCAGCGGCGCCAGCTTGTGGATCGCCCTCCGGAAGATGGCTCCATCACTCCTCCTAAGGTCGACGACCCTGACCTTGCCGTCCTCCCCTGCGTTCGTCGCGACGATCCTTCCCAGGAGCCACTGTTGAGGCAGCAGGTTGTCCTCTGCCACGACGACGAGTTGGCCCTCCTCGACGTTGGCCTTCTCCTCGTGCCACTTGCCCCGAACCTGAAGGGTCCCGGGACCATCGCCGCCAGAACGTTTGCCTGACTAACAAGACAAGCTGCCATCGCCGCAAGCAATTGAGACCCGCCTGGTCCGGGGTCCGGACTCCAGCTCTTCGACGTTGAGGAGTGCGCTGCCCAACGCTCGTAGGAGTAGGTGCTTTGCAGTTTTCACACCTGCCTCCCATAGTCCGCCCATGTGCGGAGCCCGAGGGGGTGTGAACGCAAATTCGCATCCGCTTTTTGATGCGAACTCGCGAATAGCGTCTGCCTGCGGACATCCTCGTCGACCAATGAATCTTTGAAAATCCAATAGAAAAGAATCAGTACATAGATCTGAGACAATATCTAAGTGAACCGCCTTGGACGCAAAACAAACAAATAAGGCAACGTAGGACTTATCCGGGGGCCTTCCTCGAATTTTTAATGTCGAATAGACAGGGCCACAAAAATCAACGCCACATATCGCAAATGGGCGGAGAGCACGGAGTCTATCTTCGGGTAGATTTCCTATAATTTGTGTCATCAGTCGAGGCATGCATTTGAAGCAGCGCACACATGATCGAACTGTCTGACTGCAGAGTTCCTGAGCGTTTACGGTCCAAATACGCTGTAGTAGGATGCTCACAAGTGCTCGAAGGCCGACATGAAAATTGAAATGGTGCAAATGCCGGACGTAGCTCTGCACAAACTGCGAGCGTTTCGTCAACAGCAAGGGAAACTTGGCATCATATGATATAGGAGCGTTAGCTAGTCGCCCCCCAACTCGCAACAACGAAAAGTTGCACTAAGTGCCTGTATCCTCATGGATGAATGGGTTCAATCGCTGAAGACTTGGGCCGACCTTGGAGCCTTTACGAACCTTTTCAATTTCTACTTGATACTCGTGCTTTTGTACTATTTCGATAATCTTATAAAACGCTTCATTATATTCAGTCGGTGACAGAGTTTTTTCGAAAACTATACTCTTGTCTTTGCATTTTCTTATAAAGCGGTACATATGAGCGAACACTCTAAGCAGTTCGAGAAGTGACGAGAATCCCTCAATGACATCCAGCAAATCGGAACACAGCACAGCAGCGGTCAGTCCGACCACAGTCTTCCTAGCTTCCTGACGCAAGACTTCCTCATCCCGCTCGAAATGCGCATTTTTAGGCCAGTTTTCTTCTTCGTCCTTTAGAAATGGTGGGCCAGTGAACCAGTTCGACTGCCCTATCTCGTCGACGTCACAACCTCTCGAAACGATATCTGCTGGGTTCTGCTTTGTGGGAACATGCCGCCATGTAGCTTCTCCTGACCATTCTTGAATCTCCGCTACCCTGTTCGAAACGAATGTCGACAACGAAGATGGATGAGATCGAATCCAGTGAAGAGTAACTTCAGAGTCCGACCAGTATACAATTCGTTCGATAGGGACTTTTAATAAGGGTTTGATTCTATGGCAGAGATCTGCGAGAAGGTAAGCGGCACATAACTCAAGCCTTGGAAGCGTTTTGGTCTTGAGCGGCGCTACTTTTGACTTTGAAGTCAACAACGATAATTTAAAATCTTCGGTAGTTTTGCTACGAATATAGACGCAAGCTCCATAAGCTCTCATGGAGGCGTCGGCAAAGGCATGTAGCTGTACCGGTGACAATGGGTCGGTATGCACGAACCGAGGAATCGATATCTCATCTAGTTGAGACAGAGTGTTTTTTAGCATATCCCAAGCTGTTTCCAAATGCATCGGAATTGACTCATCCCAATCTAACTTCTTAAGCCAGAGTTCCTGCAATAGGATCTTTCCTTTAATCACAATGGGACTTAACAAGCCGAGGGGGTCAAACAGCTTCGATGTCACCGATAGTATGTTCCGTTTTGTCGCTCGGAGACCCATGACAGAAGTGTCAATTTTGAACTTGAAGGCATCTTCGCTAGGCAAGCACGATATTCCTAACGCCTTAGTTGAATCTGAATCTGAGACTGTGCTCTCAGATGCAGTGACCTCAGGTGAGTTTGAAAACCACTTTGTCAATTCAAAATTTGCTGTTTGAAGAACCTGAGACACTTCAGACATTTAGCTCCTCTACGCATGCAGCACCAGTTAACATGTCATCGACGTAAAAATCCAATCCAATTACGTCCGCAGCTCTAGGGAATGAAAATTTCAGCAGATTCACTCAACCTCTTTAAACACCGAATAGCCAGAAATGGGGCTGGTCCAGTACCATATGTGACGGTGTTGAGCTTGTATAATCTCAAGTATTCAGAGGGGTCTCTCCTCCACACTATGAGTTGAAATGTCCTATCCGCTTCATTAAGCATAACTAGGCGATACATCTTTTTTACATCGGCAGTCAGTGCATACCTGTGCAGCCGGAAGCGGAGTACAGTGGAGTACAACTCTTCTTGAATTGTCGGCCCCACCATCAGGATGTCGTTTATGGCCACCTGAGACGATGTTTTGCAGGACGCATCGAACACGACGCGCAACTTTGTTGACGTACTCTGGGGCCTTAACACGCATTGATGGGGAATGACATAATGTGGAGTGGAAGGAATTTTGTTGTCTGTAGCCGACATATGACCTAGGGCGAGATATTCTTCCATGAATTCCAAGTACATGGTCTTCATGCTAGGATTTCGAGACAACCTTCGCTCAAGCGCCATTTAGCAACCTCGAAGGAGTTGCCTAATCCATTTGGATCAGATTTAAACGGCAGTCCAACTTCAAACCGACCTGATGGCAATACCTGAGTAGTCTTCCTAAAATGGTCTTCACATAACTTGTGCTCAGGCTACAGAATTTTTATTGGATTTTTGGCATTTCCTCCAGCGACCAAAATTTCTGTAGTGTGCTGTCAATCGATACTAAAGGTTCTTCACTACAACTGAAACTTGTTTCGGGACTGCAGACTTGTATCTGCCCGAAACAACCCAACCAAGAAGGGTCTTTTGTAGAGTTGAATAGTCAGGACCTTGTCTAATTTGACCAACAGCTAGCGATTCGAACAATGATTCTGCTCCTATCAACATATCAATTTTTTGTGACTTGTAGAAATATGGGTCTGCTAATGGTAGGTTCTTCGGGATCTTCCAATCACTGATGTTCACCGACTGATCAGGATGGTAGCCGGAGATCGATTTTAAGATCCAGAAATCGAATGAGAACTCACTACCATTTATTCGCGACTTCACCACTGTGTGTACCTTTTTCTTGACTTGAGAATTGGAATTGCCAATACCAAGTAAGTTGAATCTCAACGAATCTGTAAGCGGTTCGCCAGTTCTTCTATTATAAAATTCGTTTGAGAGCTCGGGCTAAAACGTATTCTCCGTTTTTCCTACGGACGCTTACGATTGACGTAGCCCAAAATCACCCTCTCCAAGGACGTGGCATGCATAACATGTGACGTGAAAGGAAGATCTTGGTTAAAAGGAGGAGACATGGTCTCTGGCGGAGGTGGCAACGCTAAACTGTTCTCAGGCACTGTATATATATGAAGAAGAATATTGTGTGAGCTGTCACAAGCTCGACACTTTTTGCCTTTGCATTTCGAAACAGTATGGCCTTTTCGCAGACAATTGATATATAAGGAGGCAGACTAAACAAACTCGAACCTTTGCATTACAGAGAGACGCCCAAACGGGCTAAAATTCTGAAGCAAATGATCTGCTGCATTGCAATAGCTACAAGTTTACTGAGGCTTGCTGTTGGAGGAGGAACACGAAAATGAGCTACGATTATGTGGCTAGCTCGATACAATTTTATCTTGCTTCGGCCTTGTCGATTCTTCAGCTGATAAATGCTGATATCGGCGATTTAAAATTTTTTTAAAATCGGCCCGAAGCGGCAAAATCTCATAATCGAGCGGTTCCTCCCATTTTTGTTTGGTCACCGGGTCGACTCTATTCAACACCAAATATATCAACATTGCATTCGAAATTTTTGTGTCATCTCCTATCGATAATATAGAACCATAAATTGACGAAACAGTATCGATAAGGTTTCTCAAGGAGGAAGCGGACTGATGCGATATTTTAGGAAGACTAAACAATGTTGATATATTATTCATAAAGATGATGTCATCGTAAACCTTTTTTAAACTGGCTAGTGCCTTTTCGTAATTGCTCTCGGTGACTTGGAAAGCTTTAATTGTTCCTAAAGCTTCACCAGAGAGACATGAAATTAAATGGTTAAATTTTTCGATAACTGGAATGCTGGCGTCCTTATGAGCCAAAGTTTCGAAAAGGCTGATGAAATTTTTGAACTCCGAATAATCTCCACTGAATGAGCCAAAGTTTCGAAAAGGCTGATGAAATTTTTGAACTCCGAATAATCTCTACTGAATTTTGGCAATGCCAAGCTGGTCCCGGAGCTTCTCTGACGCTTGCTACCGTCAAGCCAGACAACAGGGACATTATTTTTGCCTTGGTCACTATACAAAGTTCTTCAAACTCGTCGCCAAATTCATCGCCACAATCTATGTCTTCTATCTCTTCTTGTAATTGATTTGCCTTATTAATTGAAGCATTTAAGTTTTCTAGTCGACGTTTCAATTCTTCCTCTAATATCGGAATCGATCCCGTTTCTAATCGCTCATTTAATCGACGAATTGTTCTGACCCGACTTTGGAGCTTGCTTTTCAGCTTTTCCAGAATCGATTTATTATACCCGTTACTCGTAGAGTAAAAGGGTATACTAGATTCGTTGAAAAGTATGTAACAGGCAGAAGGAAGCGTTTCCGACCATATAAAGTATATATATTCTTGATCAGGGTCAGTAGCCGAGTAGATCTGGCCATGTCCGTCTGTCCGTCCGTCTGTCTGTCCGTCTGTCCGTATGAACGTCGAGATCTCAGGAACTACAAAAGCTAGAAAGTTGAGATTAAGTATACAGACTTCAGGGACATAGACGCAGCGCAAGTTTGTCGATTCAGATTGCCACGCCCACTCTAACGCCCGCAAACCGCCCAAAACTGCCACGCTCACATTTTTGAAAAATGTTTTAATATTTTTTCATTTTTGTATTGGTCTTGTAAATTTCTATCGATTTGCAAAAAAACTTTTTGCCTGGCCCACTCTAACGCCCACAAACCGCCCAAAGCTGCCATGCCCACACTTTTGAAAAATGTTTTGATATTTTTTCATTTTTGTATTAGTCTTGTAAATTTCTATCTATTTGCCAAATAACTTTTGGCCACACCCACTCTAACGCCCACAAACCGCCAAAAACTGTCCTTCGCACTTACACTAGCTGAGTAACGGGTCGGGGAACTCGACTATAGCGTTCTCTCTTGTTTTTGGTTTCTAGGTTCATTTTAAATTAAATATTTAAATTTATTAAATTAAATTAATTAAATTAATAAATAGCCGAAACAAATTATCTCAAATCAGACCGACAATATAATTTAATAACCTTCGAATCAATAATTAGAAATTTATTAAACCAAAAAAATAGGTTATTTTTAATTATTTATTATTTTATCAAAATGTATTAAATATTTTTTCTGATGAGAACAACGAAAACAAATTATTTAAATTGAAATTCAAGTCACGCAGTATCAATTAATAGTGGGTGCGAAATGACGCCGAAAAGGCTACCCGCAGAATACAGGGTAGCGCGTCACTTGGCGGTCCGGTAATCTAAGCGCGCCAACGAAAAGGACCAAACAACAACGACGTAGGTAGCGGTGCAAAAGCGAAGCGAAAAAGAAAAGTTCACCGCTGCAGCTGCTAGTAAATAAGGCTGTCTGTGTATTAGTGCGCAAGCTTGGATTAACTTCCCAACTATTAATGCGAGTTTCAACGAACGAGAGGAGGAAGGGGGCGACAGTGATTGCAATAATACAGTACAAAATAATAATAAATGTTGAGTCCAAAAGCGGTTCAAGTATGTATGTGTATGTATTTTATCAACAAATAAATTGGATAATTTGCAGAAGACAATAAACATTAAATTTGTCTATAACTCTAGCTTTCAATTTTTTGCACAAATACCTCTGATTTCCGAATGCTAATTTTAGCGGCCACTTTCCTTGGAAGTTCCCTCTGTGGTGGCGGCCATTCCGGAAGCAGGGTATTTCGCGACCGACACGGAATATTTTTAATATATATTTATTATTTAAACACAAAAGCGCGTTGCGGGCAACAATATATATATTTATTTGCACTCAAAAAAGCAAAGAACACTTTTTTATATTGCACTTTTAATGGTTATGTATAAATATATGTGTATGTATATTATATATTATGTGTCACTGTCACTTTAATTGAATGTTGCCTTTTGTTAAAACTAATTATCTTGTCCACCCAGGGGCGTTATGAATTTTTAATTAGTTTATTAAAAAATATTAACCGAGCTTTGGTGGCAAGAATAATTAATTTTTACTTTCGCAACGACAAGAACGAAAAAGAAATGCGTGTGCTCGGGGTGAATTCAATTTTAGCGTCTGCCAAAAAGTCGCTGCTCCGATCTATTACGTCATGGGCTGGCTGTCTCTGACGTCATAGAACATGCTACTCCTTGAAATCTTACATCCTTAAAAACTTAAAATGTAATGGAGTTTTGGGCAGTGGCAGTGAAAAAATATCTAAACATTTCTCAAAAGTGTGGGCGTGGTAGCTTCGGGCGGTTTGTGGGCGTTAGAGTGGGCGTGGCAAGAAGTTTTTTGGCAAATCGATAGAAATTTACAAGACTAATACAAAAATGAAAAAATATCTAAACATTTTTTAAAAGTGTGGGCGTGGCAGCTTCGGGCGGTTTGTGGGCGTTAGAGTGGGTGTGGCAAAACGTTTTTGGGCAAATCGATAGAAATTTACAAGACTAATAAAAAATAAGAGAGTCGAGTTCCCCGACTATTAGATACCCGTTACTCAGTAGCTAAATTTAAAAAAAATATATATAACTTCATATATGTACGTAACTTTTCGCCGCTCGAATTAGCTTCCGATTAGAATTTAGAAATCGGTACCCAGCGAACACCACGTAGAGGCCGTTGAGTTACAACGGGGTCGTTTAAACCAAAATCAATTTTGGGGATCTACGAGTCGACTTGAGTTTTTAAACTTTGTAAAATTTATAAAACTCCATGTTCCCCTAAAATTTTGTTTGTCCGTATCATACGGAGGCATAGATATTGTTATTATTAAATTAAATAACTAAAAAAATGAATTATTAAATTAGATTAAGTAATCACACTTATTTAAAAAATCAACCATTTTTTATAGGTTTTTTGTTTTATTTTTTTTGTTGGGGTTTTCTTGTTGTTTTTTGTTTAAATAATTTAAATTATCAGACTTATTTAAAAATATTTATAATTTTTGTTGGCCTTTTTTTGTTTTTATTTATTTTTAATTTTTTTTTTATTTTATTTATTGGGTTTTATTTTAATTTAATAATTTAAAATTTTAAATTAAAAATTTTAATTTAAAAAATTTAAATTTTAATTTAATAATGAATACATCTAATAACTAAATAATTAAAAACAATCAAAAATATATACCTATTTAGTTTATATAAATAACTACAATACCTAATCTGCCTCCCTAATGCTAACTAATATACCACTGTGGTAACCATATGTGGTCTCAAATGTGCGTGCAGTGGCCCGATTATCGAAAATATTTGAAAACGCCTAATCAATATGCGTATTGCTATTGGTTGTAGACGAATCCAAATCTAGCAACGAACTAACACCTTTAACATCTACTAAAAAATCGAAAACCTCATTTAAGTATGTTGATGCTTCAACGAAGCACAAATGAGAAGACCTAAGCATTAGACAATCGAAACAAACATCGCTAATGTGGCAGTGTAAACTTTCCGTATTATGGAAAAAAATATGAAGGTTATGAAGGCTATTGATTAAGCAATCGAAATGAGTATTCAGTAGCTAAGTGGAACGCAATTCTCGGAGCTCTGCTTTTAAAGCTGAATTCTGAGTGGATCTTGGGGGGACAAAAGGTCCAATAATGAAAAGACCTGCCGCACTTGTGGCTCTACTACAGGCTACATACAGCGCAGCTCTCTGCATGCTGGAGTTAGTGTGAACGACCACTTTACTGTACGTAGCTCCTTGACTTTTATGAAAAGTAATTGTTTCTGCATGAACTACTGGAAACTGCTTTCGGTCAATTGTAGTTGCCTGATTAGAATTAATTTGAAAACTTTTTATAATTTTCGAAATTGGCGTCCATGAAGCCTCCTCACAAAGTCTGCGCTTGGAATGCGCATTTACTCCTATGCTTTCATCTAAAAATTGTATCCAAAGAAGATATGGAGTGTTGGACGTACTGAAGCCTATCTCTTTAACACCAGTGGCTCCGTTTACGAGACCATCTTATGTATCTATATTGACCGTCATCATATATTTGGCACTGGTTTTTAAAGTGAGCGAGGAACACAATCCTTGTGTCTCAGATGTTTTAAGGGACCTACCTTGTTCCAGACATCTGTTCCTCTGCTCTAAGCTTATCTGAGCGGAATTAACTGAGTCTAAAGCTTCCGAGAGAAATTGAGTATCGGGTATCGAGTTAAGCTTCTTCCTATTGTATCGATCTGTGTCCTGATTACTTGTTAAAAGGTGAATTGAGTCATTTGGAATTTGACTTTCATCGGAAATTCTAGATCTAAGCAAGCTAACATCATCAGATGTCATTTGGCAGGATACCATGTTAAGTGCAATTGCAAACGGTTGGTCATCTCGCTGTCGCATTATCTCTGTGAGTTCAGAAAAGCTAAAAGGACTCCACAGACACGATCCAAATATAGCGCTGTATGGATCATGCGACGGGGCCTGAAAAATTCAGCGATCACATACGGGCCGGAATTGTCTAAGATCGCCGAACACGATAACCGAAATACCTCCGGAAGGAGTTTCAACAGGGAGAGAGAACATGGAATGAAGAGTGGATCTTCCGATTCCGAAAGCAGCTTTGCCTGTGGGAGCACACAGTAAAATTTTTACAGAGGTTGGGTGGCATCCTACTCTACTATTATACTCCTTGGATAGGGACTGAAATAAGGTTGATATTAGTCTACTTTTGCCGACACCTGCTCCGCCACCTAAGAACTCATAAAAGGTTCGATTTGTCCTTGCATTATGCAAGACATGTGTAAGGAAAGTTTTTTGCTCCAAATTTAAAGATCCAACTAAATTTGCTAAATTTAAAGGGGATATAAGCGGCGGAAGCTTTATTACCTGGATATTGCTATCCGGATCAACATCTAACAAATTGTTGTTTAAGTTTAAAACATTAATTTGAGAAGATATTTCAGGAATTGCTGGTGCTCTAAACTCCACATTAGGTTCAGCCTCCTCTTCTTCATTTTGTTGACTATTATCTACCTCCATGGCCTTTCTATGCGCGTCTTCTAAACTATTTATGGCATTGTAATTCCTCGCAATTTCTTTGAACTAAATCTACCTGTAGGAGAAAAAACATTTCTAATGATCTAAAATAGTTTATCCTATCTGTATTAATATTAAAAGGCCTATACCTAATAATACTAGCCTTATTTCTTTCCCGTATAAATCCGCTGCCATCTCGGAGCGGAAAATATACATCTCCTAAAACGTCATGGCCTTCTTCAGTGTCATCGTCACTATTTGCCCTCTGACGAGTACTTCTACGGCTTTTCCAAAACTAATTTGCTGTAAAATCGGCTAAACACAGGCCTTCATGGAAATCTGGTCCTTGTTCATATCTATCCAGTATCTATCAGTTGAATTCTGAGGCATATTTTGAAGGTCACGTGTAGGTCTAAGCATACGAACTCGTTGTTCTGGAGGAAAGGTGTTTATATGAACGCACTTATTACTTGCTTCTGACAACGCCATTCCCAGACAACAATATACGGCTTCCTGAGCAGATAGGGTCCAAAATTAACTGGATATCCATTTTTGCCCTTTGCAAAGAAAGAATGTGTTTATTATAAGCATTTACTTGAAATTCTGAAAATGTTCTCTTCAGAAAAATCTGTGGTTTTTTCAAACTAGACCTAATAGCATAAATGTAGTCCTCGTAACTGAGGTTCACATTGTTGTGAGAAAGAAAATTTTCAAATATGCTTAAATGGCTTATCATGTCATCTCCATGATTGCAAAGTAGAAAATCTCGAATTTTTTTTAAAGTTTTCGTGATGAAGAGAATTTTGAGTTGCTTCGGGAAGGGGATTTAATATTTTTGTCCGGGGCATTGGAGGGTATGGAATACCGAAACGATAAATAGATTGTCCCCGCACTATTTTAAGACACGAATGCCCGTGCTTATGTTTTTGGTATTCAATATACGGAGCCAAATCTGGGTTTGTAACATCCACAGTTACAAACTGATCAATGAAGGTTTTTAAACTACACATAGACTCTTTATTGTTTAAATCCACTTTTGGGCCATCTTTCAGCCAAAACATGCCGTGAATATGAGGCAAACCTCTCTGTTGAAACTCAACTCGCCAGTAATAAGTAGTAACGAAATTACTTCCAAAGACACCCCCAGCATTTTCATAAGTTTTAAAACTTCTCTATATCTGTAATCAAAATATCTAGCGCACGTCACAGGGTCTGTTCTTATAAGGCGCGCCTTTTCCCTAAACTGAAAGTGTGAAGCTTCTTCTTCATTTATATTAACCCTATCTACATTGCGCTTGAGTAGTACTAACTGCTCTGGCCATCTAGTTTCAGCGGCCGATAAAGTTATGAAAAAAGTTGGCAGACCAAATTGGCGAATCAGGGCAATGACTTTTTTTTCTCGTCTTTCCAGTGAGCAGGAGACGTGCGAATATCCCTAAGGATTCCTCATCATGACAAATGAAGTTGCCCATAAAATCTTCATTCAGGACGTTAGCAGCTGTAATGGCACTGGAGGTACTCCACTTACATAAACAAGATGAAATATTATTTCGAAATTTTTATAATTCCAACTTCTTATAATTGAAGAATAACCTATCAGTTCGACAACCTCGTCTATCTACATTCATAAGTTCAGATCTAACTATGGTTGTGTAGCTTTCTGAAGATGGTCTTTTTATGCCAGCATGTATGCTAGAAAATGCCAGTTCTTCAGCAATCAGCATCGAGAATTACGTCGAGAGGCTTTTGGCCCTCACCTGGAGCTATTGTAATTCCTGTCATTCCTACATTATGTGTCTGGTTATTCTCAAGCAAAGTTTCTTGTCCTCCAAGATTTAGTCCTTCGGCTTCTGTATTCTGATCAGAATTACGCGCCTCCGAATTTTCATCCTCCTGTTGGATGGCTAGTTGTCCCTCTACAAAAGCTACATCAGCTTGAGATGCTACGAATGGAACAGTATCGGATGTGAAGTCAGAGATCCACTGCTCGTTAACTGACACATTGTGCTTTCTATAAAGCTCAGTATTAACTAAATACCTGATATCGTTAGCAATTTTGGCAGGCCGTATGGTTTCTGCCATGAAATCATGTCCGTATTCAATTCTTCGTTTGAGGTGGATCTGAATTACCTCTGTTTTATTGAAAGCTCGTGGAAGAGACGTCACGATATTGCTTACTGGAATAGGGATATTAACAACTGTTCCTTTGATAGCACTTTGACGCTCATGACCTATTGACTTAATAATCATAAATAAAAGGCGAGTTGAAATCAGTCGTTCTTCCAAGGGAGTTAGGCCCCTGAAAGAGTTATGAATTTCTGGGAAATCTAAACTTCTTTGGGCTTTCGGTCGGCTTTAATATTGCTCTGACAAGTTTTGCAAGACTTGAAAAGATTACCAGCGAAAGCAAGATGTCTTGCATTTTGGTATATCTCTTCCCTGAACTCGCAATGTTCTTCCAAATAAGACCTAGAAAGTTTACTTATTTGCTTGGGGTACCACCATTCTTTGCAACAAAAGCAAATCTGATATGGACCAAGCTTAACATTCCTATTGAATGTAGCTATGTGAGCTTCTATTTCAATAGGTCTGATTCTAATCGTCCTATTTTCCTGAGCTATATCAAGTCTAATCTCCTGACTTCGAAGTGCATTCCGAAGATTTTCTGATTCCCTATTAGCACTAAGGCTTCTATAGTGACTAATTCTTGGACTTATATTTCTAATTGCATCGATCGTTGCTTGTCGAGCAGCTTATAGTGTGCTTTGTCGAGCAAGTGTATTTCTCGCCTGCTCGACTGCCCTGCAATCCCTACCGGCCCTAGCCCTAGCTCTGTTAGCCCTATCACGCTCTCTTTCTAATAAGCGTTCCTGTGTATCTCTCGCCAGTGCTCGACGCAGGGTATTTGCTTCTTGCTCACCCGCGCGATACCCGACATCCAAGCGTCTTCTTCTATGGTTGGCAGTGTTTTGAATCACGGTGTCTATACGCATTTGAAAGCGTCACAAAGTATCGACTTCTTGTTCAGCTGCGCGAATAGCAGGATCTATCCGCCTTTGAGAACGAAACTGGTAGTTAGATTCTTGCTCAATCGCACGAACAGGACGATTCAAGCGTCTCGACCTTCGCGACACTGTATTGACGCCCTCTTCTGCATTCCTGACTAACGAGTGGAAGGCATTGCAGCATGCACCACGTTAGCGCTATCTTAATATCAATCATATGAGCTCGAAACATTGGTGGTATTTAATGCCATCAAGCACTTTCACCAATTAGCTGGTAGAAACTTTAACCTGTATATAGACTGTCATTCCCTCAGGGCGAGTCAGGACAAGGCGGTATTGACCCCGCAAGTGCATCGATGGTCATCATTCATGCAGGAAGAGTATCAAAAGAGAAACCAAAGGGCTCATGTTGGTTGCTTATCGAATATCTAATCGCTGTGGTAGCTCAGACAATGTCACCAACAACTGGCTAGTGTTCTAACAGCAGCGCAACAAAAATATATTAAAATTCATGCTCGAATGAAATAGATAGGAAATGCAGAAAGATCTAGGGAACAAGTATGAGAATTAAAAACGTTGTCGCACCAAATTATTCAATAAAATGGCAAGACGCGATGTTTGCCTGTTTTTCCACAGATTACCAAAAATTGCATTTGCAGATCTCTTTACGCATATGAATTCTTCGTTACGGAACTCGTCAAAAAGTACCTTCTCTGACGTGAGGGTAGACCTGATAGCAATTAGGACTCCACCTCTCCGGGACGGATTTTACTTTTTTGAAAAGGAAGTTGAAGTAGAAGAGATGGGTGGGGTAGTGATCTGATCGAAAATAACTCATTAGGGACAGTTATCTTGAAAGATGAAATGTCCCTACCGTAAGAAAATTTAAATTTTAATAGTGTCGGAGTTTATTTTGTCTTGTACATCAAATGATGTTTGTTTCTTTAGTGAAACCACCGAGAGGGATTTCGGAACTGCAGGTTGTATTTCTGAATTGCCAACTTGTGCCGGTACTCCGGACTCAATATTTTTTTATGGTGGTAAACTATTCGGGACAGGTGGAGTCACCGGTTGAGAAACCAGTGCGGACAAAACGGAATTTTTAGCACAACGGATTGATCGGATTGCTCTGAATCTTTCTTAGTTGCCGATCTAAGCAACATTTGAGGGTTTGCTGCGATCGTCAACTGATCAGCTGAGGAGTCCTGTTGATCACTTGCTTGAGGTTGCGGGGCATTCCCCTTAGGCAGCCTACCACCAGCGGCTTTCTTGCTCCAATAGCTTAAGGCTATTAAATTATTATCTTATTAAATATATTATAATATTAAATTATTATCTTTAGCCACGCCAAAACTGCTGATCAGTTCTTTTAAGCCACCTTTAGTTTGGCGCATTTCATTTCTCTTGGAACTCCTAGGCAAGTATCACAACAGTATTTTAGTTTTGGGCCTTTAGCTAGGTCATCACTTGTTAAATACAGTTAAGTACAAAAACAACACCAAAGAGCACTACGGACAACGTACGAAAGAGAGAGTAAACAAAACACAAAAGCCGAAAGAGAACAGATTGAATTAATTTATTTTAATGCACAAACTACAAGAGATTCACTTGCGAACCGAACCAAACTTTAACTAGTAATGAGTACGAAATTGAATTATTAAAAAATTTATAAAAATCCACCGTTGGATGTGGCAAAAACGAAAATAAATTCGGAGCGCAGAATAAAAACACGACCGTTTGCTTTGAAGCTAGAAGACGACTTTGATTTACGCACAGCTGTTACTTAACTAACTTTCGTATCAAGCAACAGGCAGATCATCCTTCCGTATCTGGCCATTATTGATCTCTGTATTTGTGGCGAGTTAATTATTCCTCTCAACAGTTAATAGTGTTTGGTTATACACAAGTACATAATGGTTATAAGTACAAGTACTTAATCCAGTAAAATCGAAATCAGTTCAAATCATAATCTTTGTAGAGATGCACACTTTGGAATTTTATGATTGCTGTCTTAATTGTAGTGTACGTAGTTCGACAGATTTTAACTAGCTGGTCTTTTAATAGTGGGTGACAACTACTAATAAAGAGGACCTTGTACTTCCTTCGCTAGGGATGCGCACTCTTGCTATGCTCGGGTCTAGCTCGCCGTAGGTCGGGGTTCTTTTAGCTTAGGATAGCACGAAACGCTACTACATTTAATAAGTGCGTCTTATTCAAAACAATATTCAAAACTGGACAATTGATTAATAAAAGAAATGGCTTTATATTGATATTACGGATACACGCCGACACGTGTGAAGATAAGCTACAGATTCTGATAAGTATTGGGAATTTGGATGTTAATAATTCCCTAAGTCTTTACCCTCCCTACCATGACAATGCTACTTAAAATATTTACATTGTCCCTTGGCCAAGTTCAAATCAACTCTACCACATATTTAAGAAAGTGTTCAACATAAGTACTCGACAAACCATTAAATCTATTTATTCACAATTCATTCTTTTCCAATATATTTTCAATCATAATTCCATTTATATAAATTCATTTCAGTAAGCTGTTCCATTAAATCTCTTTTACAAACTACCAAATTTTAACCTACGTATAATTATCCTAGTCATTCTCTAACTCTTCATTTTCGTTTATATTTAGTGAGTAAAAATAAGTATATAAAGTAAAGTATAAGTAAATAGATATAAGAAATGGGTATAAAATTAGTAAATATATTATATAATCTTTAGCCAAATGCAGATTTTATTTTAATTAGACGTTCGAGTGGCATTTTGTAGAATTTTAATATAGGTATTTCATAAAATTGGTTTTTATCATTGTTGTTTTTTAGTACTCACGACCTTAAATATTCACTCCATGATGTGCGTAAAGTTGGGCCCAAGTTCACGTTGACATTGTCGAGCTGTAGGTCAAATTTTAAAGGTGCTAATTTAAATTCCTATTTAAATGCCAAAAGTTCCGTCAATCTGCGAGTATTTAATTCATTATTAATTGCAATACAAAAGAAAATCAAGAATCAAAACAAAACACCGAAATGCAACTGCAGCGCTGCAGCGATAAGACGGCTGGCAGCTACGCTGCGCTGCGATAAGACGGAACCACTAAGTTAGACCTCCGCTGGTCATATGGTGATCCTAACTGCGTACGTTGATGATGTCCAAATATAATTAAATCCGATCCGCCCGTCTAAACTTCTGCACAGCTGAATAATCTGGATGAGCTCTAGCCTTCCAATATATTGGCCAGTTACCATTCGGCAGGTGGCCGGTTGCGTAACTTTTGGGATGAAGGTTATGTCGACCTTTGGCCTCTTCTTGAAGCGAACTGGGTTTAAATAATGAGCTGATGCGGGGGTCGACGAGACGGGGGGAGGAAGTCGGCTGTAGAGCAAATTTATGCCCTTATATAGGCCTTGGCCTTCCTTACGCCTTGGGGTCGAATCCCTATAAAAACTGGGTTAGAAATGGGAACTCACTATATCGCACTTTTTACCTTTTCCACTTTCACACAAATCACACACGGAAATTTATTTGAATATCCCACTCTTGTTTTTATTGTATTGGATATATATAATTAAATTATATCTCCACGTGTATATGATGTTTTATTGGGCAGCGACAAAAATTATGAGCGTTCGCCAAGAGGTTTTATCTGATAATGAATTAAGCTCTGGGAAGCTGCATGTCGGTGGCCACTGCTATAGGCTTTCCATTCCCTAGCTGTACAATCGTACGATCATATTCTGTTCTGATTGGTCTAAGACAATTCTCTCACTTTTTCGGTTATCAAAAGCTGCTATAATTTAGGGCGAGGGTGTCTTGAAGAGTTGTTGCAGTGTAAAGTTTGAGTTGGTCACTACACCCACAGATAAGGGTAACGAGACTATTTCAAGGAAGCCTTATCTGAAGAAACTCCTTGTTTTCTAGCTTGTATATCCTTCAAATGGAATACTCCTAATTTCTTTCCTCTCTCATCCTCTAGTTCGTAGTAGTAGGAGCTACGTTTCTTATAAACTTTAGCTGGGATAAATACGGGTGCCAATTTACTACTGAATTTCTTTACGGCGTTACTTTGTGTAAAGTTTCTAGCGTAAACGAAATCGCCGTTTTTAAATTCTATCTGCCGAGTGCGTAGATTGTATCTATTCGCGTTTTCTTCATGGGCTCGGTTTAGGTTCAGTTTAGCTTGCCGTCTCTGCAGTTCTAAAGCCTCCGGTTTAGATAACCGAGTGTCGTCCGCTAACAGATTTAGAGTACGCAGGAGACTATAGTCCTTGCCGTTAAGGATCATATTTTGTCCAAATGTCAGGAAGTAAGGTGACGAACCTGTGCTTCTATGTAACGACGCTCTTAAAGATCCGCTAATAGCGTCTAAGTTATCATCCCAATTTGTGTGATCTTTCCCTATATAAGCTCTTACAGCGGCTAGCACCGATCTGTTAAGTCTTTCACTCGCATTAGCCTGTGGAGAATATATGGCTGTAAGTTTTTGCTGTACGCCAAAACTAGTAAGAAAAGCTTGGAAATAGCTTGACTTAAACTGACTGCCATTATCAGAAAGTATTACTTCTGGAACGCCAAACGTATAGAATATAGCCCCCTTTAAGTAATCACAGATTTTAGGAGCGGTGAACTTCTTAAGAGGTAACAAAAAGTGGAAACGGGTGTTATGGTCAACGACAATCAGCAAACCTATGTGACCTTTTTTTGTGCGAGGGTATGGGCCTAAGAGGTCAATATATAATTTTTGGAATGGCCTGTCTGAGGTTAACGGTTTACCCATTGGCGGTTTTAGAACCGTGTTTGGACTTTTCGTGGTACGACAAATTACACAATTGGATATATAGTTGCGTACTTGCGTAACCATTCAAGGCCAAAACAAATATCTTTTTAGTTTTTCTACAGTTTTACTCATGCCACAATGAGATGAACTTGGTGCATCATGAGCCTGAAACAATATATCAGGTACTAAAGCCGAAGGTATCCATAATTTCCATGGATTTTCTTGCTTTATATCGTCTGATACAAAAGTAGTTCTTTTGTAAATATATCCATCCCTGATTTGTAGATCGGGAAATCTTGATTGATTGTTAGATATTGTCTTTATTAAGTCCAAGTATTCCGTGGATTTGAAATGTGGAGAATCTACGTCAACTATGGGTCCATTTTGACAAAATTCATCGATGGCTGGGTCATTCTGTCTGGATAAGGTATCTGCAACGACGTTCTGAGAACCGCTACGATGTTTTATAGTGAACGTAAACGCTCTCAACTTCATTGACCATCGAGCTAACCTTCCTGATAAATCCTTCTGCCGCATCAGCCATTGAAGGGCTGCATGGTCTGTTATGACTAAGAAATCCTGGCCCTCAATATACGCGCGGAATTTTTTAATTCCTTTTATAACGGCAAGACATTCTAATTCGGAAACTGAATAATTACGTTGCGCTTTGGACAATTTTTCAGACATATACGAAATCGGAAGTTCTACTCCATCTCGCTCCTGAGCCAGTACGCAACCAACACCAAAAGAGCTGGCGTCACACAACAAAATGAATTGCTTGGAAAAATCTGGTGTTATGAGAATTGGCGAGGCAGTAAGACATGATTTCAAGTTTTCAAAAGCGGTTTGAGCCTCTCCGTTCCATTCAAGCGTATTCTTCTTTTTAAGAAGTTCCGTCAAAGGAAAACTAATAGTGGCAAAGTTTTCTACAAACCGTCGGTACCATCCCGCTAATCCTAGAAATCTTCGCAACTGCTTAATCGAAGTTGGTTGTGGAAATTCTACTATCGCTTTAACCTTATCTGGGTTGGTTCTTATTTGTCCATTCCCAATTATAAAACCGAGATATATGATCTCCTTCATACAAAATTTAGATTTGCTGACATTGATAGTGAGATTTGCTTTACGTAAGCATAAAGCTATCTCCTGTAATAAAAGCATATGTGATTCAAAATCCTCGGACAAAACTAATAAGTCGTCCAGATAAACAAATACTCTATTCCTAAGATGAGCTGGAATGACTCGATCCATAAGACGACAAAGAGTTTGGGCTGCGTTACAGAGACCAAAGGGCATCATTTTATACTGATATAGCGGTCTATTCGGTATTGTAAACGCAGTGTATTGCTTAGACTTTTCGTCGAGCGGTATCTGCCAGTATGCATGCTTCATGTCGATACCACTTATAAATTTAGCTGGTGGTAACCGGCTTAAGATGCCGTCTATATGTGGTAGAGGATATGCGTCCCGCTGAGTAACCTTGTTTACCTCTCTAGAATCAAGACATAGACGGTTCTTGTCTCCTTTCTTTACTAACACGCAATTACTGCTCCAAGCGCTAGTAGACTCTTCGATAACATCTAAGGCTAGCATGTTATCCACTTCAGCGAACATCAGCTTTTCAACGGCAGGTGAAACTGGCCAATGCCGTTGTTTAACAGGACTCGCATTTCCTATATCAATGCTATGTGTGGACAAGGTAGTACGACCTAAACCTTCGGAAGCAAAGGATGGAAATGTTTTTATTACTGTCTCCAGCCGAAGTCTTTCTCCTTCGTTCAGCTCATGATATTTTGGAGAATCTTCATCATCATCCAAAGTACCAATGTCTAACTCAGCAATGTTCGGATTGCTCGTAACTTTATTTAATAATCCAAACTTTTGCCAAAAATCAATGCCTAAATATACATCCTGTTGAAGTTCTGGTATTATAAATAATTCAAGATTGTCTATCGTATCTCCATACTTAATGGAAGTTGTAAGTTTTGAAACTACTTTGCTTTTTGTTCCGTTCGCAGCGCGAATTTCGCCAGAACATTTTTTTACGTTGTTGTGTTTAAGGAAGTTCTGAGCAGCTAATCCGCCTACACAACTTATTGTTGCTCCAGAATCTAATAAAGCCTTGTAATCTTGACCCTCTATATGAATATCCGTATAGAGTCTTTGGTCAGAGCTAAGTACTATAGCGGAAATAAGTTTCTGTCGGTCACGACGAACCTTCTTCCAAAATTCTCTCAATCGGCTAGTAGATCGTCTGGGTTTTAAATGAGTCCCTATACTATCTACTTTACCAAATATTTCTCTACGCTTATTATTGTAATTTTGAATTCTTATGTGTAAGGGTATAAAGGAATAATGAATATCAGGCTGACCTAAAGGTTCTATCTCCTGAAATTCACGGGTTTCTGTGATTGACTTTAACTTAGCAACTTCTGAATCTACGGATGCATCTTATTGCTCAGAGAAACATCCTTTTGTCGGTTTCCCGGATTACAGTTTGGACAAGTCGGCTTGTATTTTTCTTTAAGTCCGCAACCGTAACAAAATATAATTCTTTTAGCCATACAATCATCAAATCTGTGGCCTTGTTTGTCACAATTCCAACAAGTTGGGGTATTACGACGTTGAATTTGGTTTACTTCTTCATCTACTCTTACTAAACCTGTCTCCTCTTCTTCGGTGGTTAATTCTGCCACGCAGGAGCGATAGGGTTTTGGCTTAAACGTCCTGAGATTGTTATAGAACTGTTCATGCCTGCGCACTTCGTATCGGAGTTGTGCTCTGTTTGGGATTTTAAGATGTAGCAACTCATGATGTAAGCTAGGCTTCGAATTTCTAACCAATAACTCAACTAATTGTGCTTCGGAAACTCCATTTTGCAGTCTGTCAATCAACCGTTCCATGGTTTCCTGGAAGTCTTCAAATGTTTCATTTTCTCCTTGCTTGCGTTTTCGGATTCCCTCCCAAATATCATAATCTGTCTCTATATCTTCGAATCTCTTCCTAAATTCGCCACAAAATGTGTTCCAATCGAAATTTGGACTGTTTCGATGAAACTTCCAATACCAATCGCTTGCTTTTCCTGCAAACAGAAGGTACAAATGGTCACATAGAAGTCCAAAATCATTACCTAGATTTTGTTTGGTAAGTGAGCATATCCTGTAAATGAATTCATCTATCCTAATGCTTGTTTTGCTACCATCGAATTTTAATCCCCATTTTTGAATAATTCCTGATACTTTTTCTGGGCTAACATATGAGCTTGCATTGCTCCTGTTTACGCCTCTTGTTTCTACATTATTGTCTAAATTATGAGAATATCGATTTTGATTGGAAACGTTCCTGCTCAAATCTGTATTTGGTTGGATATTGTCAGGTGTGGAATTTGTATATGTGGGCTGAGGTAATTGAAAGTTGTCCAAATGACTTTTAATAGATGTCTCTATAGTCTTCCCTAAATAAGAGGTAAGGTTATCCATAAGTTGAGCCTGTTGTTGGCTAACAGTAAACTGGATAAAGTTCATCAATTCTGGGTGAGTACTAAGAGCCATACTAGAATTCGTTGGAGGTTCTGTTAAGATCCTATCCAAATTCCCTCTGTAAGTATTTCTTGTAGACACTCCTCGTCTAGAAGGTGTACCTCGGATCCTGCCTGATCTGGTATTTCTCCTTAATGGGAAAATATCATTATTATCCTGACATTCGCTTACGCCAGATGTACCAGCTGTGGCAGCATCTAATTCAGCGAACAGAGTGTTATTAGAGTGAGATAAATTCGATTCGTTGCAATCTGCTTTGCAAACTGGACATGTTTGTGTACTTTTTAAGTGATTTATAATGCACTTTTTATGAAATTTATGTCTGCACGATGTTGTTGCTGACAAAACGGTTGGTGCTAAGATTTCTTTGCATACGGCACAGCTATTTTCAACGCCTTGTGAAACTTCAGATGAAATACCTGCACTATGCTTGGCTGCCATATTCTTGTTATTAAGATATGTTGTAATTATTTGGTTTGTCTTTCTTTATGTCGATCACTTCTATCAGAATCTTAGTTGTATCTCTATTTGTTAGTGGATTGTAGCTGGTCTATTGCCTCATGTTTACTTTTGTTTACTTGAAAATCGGACAATATACGGACTTATTGAAGTGTAAGTATAATGTATTCCAAAAAATCAAATTGTAAATAAAGTTGAGTGAAGAAACGTATGGTGATGAGCTTCTGTGGATTCGAAACAGTTGCATTTGGTCGATCCATTCTCTTTCAAATTAAATCGCATGTTCCTAAATTTTACTATTCCTTCCAAATCGATGCACTCAATCCAATATGTTAATTTATTGAAATTAGTTATATTGTGTTTTAACTGTGGATGGATTACTTTAGAGCTTAGTGTGCTATAACAAGTTAAGGACTTGTCGGGCCCCACGTTGGGCGCAAAAATGTGTAGTGTACGTAGTTCGACAGATTTTAACTAGCTGGTCTTTTAATAGTGGGTGACAACTACTAATAAAGAGGACCTTGTACTTCCTTCGCTAGGGATGCGCACTCTTGCTATGCTCGGGTCTAGCTCGCCGTAGGTCGGGGTTCTTTTAGCTTAGGATAGCACGAAACGCTACTACATTTAATAAGTGCGTCTTATTCAAAACAATATTCAAAACTGGACAATTGATTAATAAAAGAAATGGCTTTATATTGATATTACGGATACACGCCGACACGTGTGAAGATAAGCTACAGATTCTGATAAGTATTGGGAATTTGGATGTTAATAATTCCCTAAGTCTTTACCCTCCCTACCATGACAATGCTACTTAAAATATTTACATTGTCCCTTGGCCAAGTTCAAATCAACTCTACCACATATTTAAGAAAGTGTTCAACATAAGTACTCGACAAACCATTAAATCTATTTATTCACAATTCATTCTTTTCCAATATATTTTCAATCATAATTCCATTTATATAAATTCATTTCAGTAAGCTGTTCCATTAAATCTCTTTTACAAACTACCAAATTTTAACCTACGTATAATTATCCTAGTCATTCTCTAACTCTTCATTTTCGTTTATATTTAGTGAGTAAAAATAAGTATATAAAGTAAAGTATAAGTAAATAGATATAAGAAATGGTTATAAAATTAGTAAATATATTATATAATCTTTAGCCAAATGCAGATTTTATTTTAATTAGACGTTCGAGTGGCATTTTGTAGAATTTTAATATAGGTATTTCATAAAATTGGTTTTTATCATTGTTGTTTTTTAGTACTCACGACCTTAAATATTCACTCCATGATGTGCGTAAAGTTGGGCCCAAGTTCACGTTGACATTGTCGAGCTGTAGGTCAAATTTTAAAGGTGCTAATTTAAATTCCTATTTAAATGCCAAAAGTTCCGTCAATCTGCGAGTATTTAATTCATTATTAATTGCAATACAAAAGAAAATCAAGAATCAAAACAAAACACCGAAATGCAACTGCAGCGCTGCAGCGATAAGACGGCTGGCAGCTACGCTGCGCTGCGATAAGACGGAACCACTAAGTTAGACCTCCGCTGGTCATATGGTGATCCTAACTGCGTACGTTGATGATGTCCAAATATAATTAAATCCGATCCGCCCGTCTAAACTTCTGCACAGCTGAATAATCTGGATGAGCTCTAGCCTTCCAATATATTGGCCAGTTACCATTCGGCAGGTGGCCGGTTGCGTAACTTTTGGGATGAAGGTTATGTCGACCTTTGGCCTCTTCTTGAAGCGAACTGGGTTTAAATAATGAGCTGATGCGGGGGTCGACGAGACGGGGGGAGGAAGTCGGCTGTAGAGCAAATTTATGCCCTTATATAGGCCTTGGCCTTCCTTACGCCTTGGGGTCGAATCCCTATAAAAACTGGGTTAGAAATGGGAACTCACTATATCGCACTTTTTACCTTTTCCACTTTCACACAAATCACACACGGAAATTTATTTGAATATCCCACTCTTGTTTTTATTGTATTGGATATATATAATTAAATTATATCTCCACGTGTATATGATGTTTTATTGGGCAGCGACAAAAATTATGAGCGTTCGCCAAGAGGTTTTATCTGATAATGAATTAAGCTCTGGGAAGCTGCATGTCGGTGGCCACTGCTATAGGCTTTCCATTCCCTAGCTGTACAATCGTACGATCATATTCTGTTCTGATTGGTCTAAGACAATTCTCTCACTTTTTCGGTTATCAAAAGCTGCTATAATTTAGGGCGAGGGTGTCTTGAAGAGTTGTTGCAGTGTAAAGTTTGAGTTGGTCACTACATAATCCGTAATTAATTTAAGCCCAATCTTAATATATGTATCCAGGACTTACAATCGAGCTTTATTCTGTTAGCATACTGATGAATTACAAAAACATGTTTTTATTTTTCCGATATCTGTAAAAACGCATACAAACGTTTGCTTAGATAAATAAGCAAATACATGAGTAAGAGGAAAACAATGATTGCTTTACGTTAACTTACCTATTACAACTGGTCTTGTTTAATGCTGCCGGTTGCGTGGCCCGACATGGTCACCGCGTTGGAAGTCAGGCTTTCAACAGAGTCAACAGACACAGCCTGTTCACTGCACGTCGTGTCTCTTTTGATGATGTTTTCAGTACGGTAACTCGAGAGACACCATCTTTGCCGGATATCAGCTGAAGTACTCAGGCTAGGGGCCACCACATTGGGGGTGGATTCTCGATTTGCTGCAATTAGAATTCGCGCTGGCATGCATCCAAGCGGTTGTAGATGAGACTTGTCAAGACAGGGTCATCGAAGAAATAAGGAGAACCGCTGTTTAAGAAATGTGCTGGGGTAAGAACATCCAGATCAGCGTTGTCTGACCAAATTTGTTTAGGCTGGTGCATATTAGGCGCTTAAGACCATGGTTAACTACAACTGTAGAGAGATCCTTGATTAGCTGTAGATGCACAGCCTTGGTTGCGAAACAAATAGATACACAGACTTAGCACTTAATCGGGGCCTTGATGCGAGCCTCCGGCTTATTAAAGAATGGCCCACACAAATCGACTCCAGTGACCTAAGAGGCTTGCGATCCATCAAGCCGCTCCTTTGGAAGAACCGCCATAATGAGATCCACGAGACAGGGTTTAGCCTGAAAACATCTTACGCATCTATTCACGACCTTAGACTCACACAGACTTTTCCCACCAATATGCCGATACTGGGTGTTGGGTCAAAACCCAATTAGAATAATCTTGTATATTTGAATTCCGCGTTTTTTGAATGATGTTAACATAACAGCTGTTGCGCTAGGCTGCCAACTCGTACTAGCGAACGAGTGGCAGATAGGAATTAGAAAAAAGAGAGAATAGAACAAAGTCAGATGAAAAATTGAAGTTGAAGATATAGCCACGAGGAGTTTAAGTGAGGAGAAATAATCAAGAATTGTCATTAAAATTTAACTATTAAACTAGCACCATCCGACTTATCATTTATACTCAAGAAAAAGCTCTTGTTTTTACATTTTGGCGACCGTGACAGGACTTGTGCTACGTTTTAGTTAATTTGGGTGATGATTGCCGTTCGCCCCCATTTTTACTTTGCTCTAAGTCTCGCACGCGTATTTACGACTTTTGCCCTTCCAAACTCTCGTACATTCGCGCATCGCGTTCGCTGCCGGTCTACCCAGCGTCCGCATAGGATTTTCGCTAGTGCATTTGCGCACAACTACATGCAGCGCAGCTGCCGGCTATACTCAAGGGTCTCCCGCCGCATCATTGGACATCGTTGGACATCCTCCAAGTGTCATCGCCATAGTTGGAGTCGACATCTCGGTCCTCCATCTATACATATTGCCCCCAGAAGCACCCTCATACATAACCTCATTCTGTCGCAACACTCTAGGTTGCACTCTAGGCTTGGCGAGCGAAAATTTTCCACTACATCTCGTCGTCTCGCTCGCTCTCACAGACCTTGTCAAGCAAGGAATTGCCAGATCGAAATTAAATAAAGTAAACAAACATCTGTAAAAATGTCTTCGCTGGAGCAACTTAAAGCTCAACGAACGAGTGCTCGAAAAAACCACGCATGAGCAAATCAGTGGAACCTGGTTTGAATTTATCACCGTTGGAATTATCTTGCCGTTTGTCGATTTTGGAATCGTATTTTAAACTTGCTTTATCTACCCAGGAAGCCATAGAGCAGATGGAGCCAGCTGAAGCGCAGCGCAATACTCGCTTCGAAATAGAGGAACTGTTTATTCACGCCAAGGTTTGCGTTCTGGAGCAACTTGGACCAGACGCTAACAGCACCGGCATTCATGAATCTACGGTTAATTTTGGGCACACATCTGCAGTTAAGCTCCCGCGCTTATCATTGCCGACATTTGACGGCAAATACTGCGAGTACCAAAACTTTATCTTGTCGTTTAAACAAGTTATTGGCCACCAGCCATCCATGTCTAAGATCGAGAAGTTCAACCAGTTGTTAAACTGTCTTCGAGGACCAGCCCTTGAAACGGTTCGAGCTTTCCAGGTGACCGCAGACAACTACACAAAGGCTCTGGACCGCTTAAAGCAGCGCTATGACAACCCGACTCTCGTATTTTTGGATAACATATCGTCACTCTTCGCATTGCCAACTGTCGCCAAGTCAAATGGTCAGCAGTTGCGCAGCCTAATCGATAATGCATCCGCATTATACAACTCGTTGCGTTCGTTGAGCACCGAGCCACAGATTTGCGAGGCCATGCTCATCTCCATAGTTATGGGCAAAGTGGACCAGGAGACTAAGAGGAAGTGGAATGAGTCGCTGGACTACACTACGTTGCCTTCGTGGGACAAATGCGTTGGAGTCGTTGAACGTCATTGTCAATATTTGGAATCGGATAAGAAGCCTCCTGCTGAAGCCCCTATGAGTCAACCAGGTGGCCATAGGTCGCGCTCGCAGAGGAATCAGGCAAGTCTGTCCTTCAATTGCACCACACAAACTTGTAACATCTGTTCACAGACAGACCACAAGACCTTTAGATGCCCAGAACTAATCAATCTCGCCCTAGATAATCGCCTCAATGCATAAAAGCGCCACAAGCTATGCATTAATTGCCTTGGCAGGGGTCATCTTGTAGCCAACTGCCCGTCGACGCGGAGGTGCCACTCATGTGCACTACCGCATCACTCGCTGCTTCATCGGCCATCGCCAGGATCGGCCGCAGCTCCCTTGCCACTCCCTTAAGCGGAGCCTGTACAAGTTTCGGACGCAGTCTCGCATACTCACACGGAGTCTTGTTCCGACTGTGTCATTCTGGCCACGGCACTGATTCTGGTCAAGGATGCATCTGGAAGCTACAAAATAGGAAAAGCGCTTCTGGATTCATGTTCTCAGGTGAATTTCATATCCGAGGAGTTTCCTCAAAGACTTCGACTGCCACGGAGCAAGCTCAACCTAGAGATTCGTAGCATTGGTGAGACACAAACGCGAATTAAACACCATGCAACCACCAATATCAAGTCGAGGCACAATGGATTCGAGTTGCTCCTTGATTTTTGCGTGACATCCCACATCCCACGCCTATCATCCAGAATCGGAAATTGACATTTCTGCGTGGAACCTTCCGCAGCATTCAACAAGTCTCGTCGGATCGATCTGCTCTTGGGGACGGAAACCTTCTTCGATATATTGGCAGTCGGCCAAGTTAAATTAGGAAAGGATCAACCCGTACTACAAAAAACACTACTTGGATGGATAGTGTCTGGTCGATGTCGAGCTCATCCCAGAACACTCCATTAGTACTCATCTATGGCATTAACAGAAATTGACCAAAAAATGGAACGGCTATGGCGCATCGATCATGTGGAGCCTCCTGAGATCACACTTACGCCATTGCAGCGAAACTGTGAGGAGTTCTACACACAAAACGGTACGACGCAATTCAGATGGTCGATTGGAAGTACGACTTCCATTTAAAGATGAACCTACCGTTCTCGGAGCCTCATTCGACATTGCCAAAAGGAGATTCCTCTCCCTCGAACGCAGCCTATGCAAAAGGCCTGAGGTAGGGGCCAAATATGTTGAATTTATGCAGGAGTTTCAAAATCTGGGACACATGAGTCCCGTGAGCCATCCACAGTTAAACACTCCGCATTATTATATTCCGCACCACTGCGTGCTCAAGCCTAATAGCACATCAACAAAGCTCAGAGTGGTTTTCGACTCATCTTGCAAGACGACGTCCCAGAAATCGCTCAACGACATTCTGATGGTCGGACCGACCATTAAGCCAGATCTTTATACACTACTCCTGCGTTTTCGGATACATCGCTATGCCATCACTGCTGATGTGGTCAAGATGTTCCGCCAAGTCAACATGTTTGCCGAGGATCGCAGATTCCAATACATTCTTTGGAGAGCGTCGCCATCGCAACCATTGAGCACCTTCGAATTGAATACTGTAACTTATGGCACAGCGGCTGCACCGTATCTAGCCATACGCAGTTTGTCATATCTAGCCGACAAATTCATGGACAAATTGGAGGTTGGAGCTAAAGCCATCAAATCGTCTTTCTATGTGGATGACATCCTAGGTGGAGCGGATACGGTAGAGGAGCTACATCAAATCAAAAGGGAAGTTACAGCTATTCTACAGGATGGCCAATTAGAACTCGCAAAATGGCATTCAAATCACTGCAAGTTTGTCGATGACGCTACAGTCAAACATTTGCAGTTGGACGACGAAATGCTAACCAGCACGCTTGGCCTAAAATGGGACCAAGTACGGGACACATTTATGTTCTCGTTCTCGCCAAGATTCGATTCGGACCACGTCACCAAGCGCTCGATTTTGTCCATAGCCTCTTCGCTGTTTGATCCGTTGGGATTAGTTACTCCCATCATCATAGTGGTAAAAATTATCCTCCAGGAGCTGTGGCTCCAAAAACTACATTGGGACGAGTCAGTACCCCAAGGCATTCATACAGCTTGGATGTCCCTGCTTGCATCGCTTTCGTCGTTGGAGTCTGTAGCAATACCACGATATTGCCTCCAATCAGCGATACATACCTTTCAAATACACGGCTTTTGTGACGCCTCCATTCGAGCGTATGGATGCTGCATCTACGCTCGCACAATCGGATCAGATGGGCTGACCAAGGTACAGCTAATCACATCGAAGTCCAGAGTTGCTCCCACCAAGAAGCTATCTCTGCCGAAATTAGAACTGTGTGGAGCACATTTGTTAGCACAGCTCTACAAAAAAATCATTAGAATCTTCGCTGACAGAAAGCCGACTTTGTTCTTATGGTGCGATTCTCAAATTGTTCTACATTGGAATCGCCAACACTCGGCCACCTTATCAACCTTTGTCGGCAATCGAATTGCCGAAATTCAAGAACTCACGTCAGATTGACACTGGAGACATGTTCCTACTCACTGCAACCCGGCTGATATCTTGTCCAGGGGCTGCACTATCACCGAGTTGGAACAATCGATATGTTCGAGGGACCTGAGTTCCTAGGCCAAGATCATCAACATCGGCCAAAGGACAGTCGAGACCACAGTGATATTGATATGGAAACTGTCCAACTGGAGAAGAGAAAATCAGCCTTTGCGGTACACACGACTAGTAATCAACTGCTTGAAGGAATCTACAAGATCAGTTCGCATTATCGCTGCCTACTAGTTATGTACAGCTTGGATGTACAGATTTACTCAGCGCTGCCGTAAACTAACGCCATTCCAATCACCTTCGCCGACGCCAGCAGAACTGATGCGGGCGCTACATTGCATCGTCTGGAATATTCAAACTATTCACTTCGCTCAAGAGATGTCCTCGGTCCTGAAGGGCCATCCGATTCGCACTAACCTTAAAAATCTTAGTCTCTTCCTCCAGGTTACAGATGGCTTCCAAATGCTAAAGGTCGGAGGGCGCCTGGAGCTAGCAGACTACCCAGAAACCCAAAAGCATCCTGTGCTGCTCCCAGCTAAGGATCCATTTGTGTCACAGTTCGCTCGCCATCTTCATCTACAGAACTATCACGCCGGGCCACGGACGCTCGTCGCTTTAATTAGAAAACAGTTCTGGATAGTGAATGCAAGGGACTTGGCGCGACAAGTCGTTCGCTCATGTATACATTGTCGCCGCTATCGACCAACTCTCGAAAGGCAGCTAATGGGCCAACTGCCTAAAGAGCGGATCACACCATCTAGACCATTTTCAAGATGCGGAATAAACTTTTGCGGACCAATCAACGTCTATTTGCGCATCCGGGGTAAGCCGCCTACCAAGGCCTACCTAGCCGTCTTCGTTTGCTTTGCCACGAAGGCGATACATGTCGAAGTGGTATCGGATCTCACGACGGATAGCTTCATTGCATCACTAAAGTGTTTTATTGCTCGACGCGGACTTCCCTCGGACATATTCTGTGACAACGCTACAAATTTCGCAGGAGCTAACAACAAGCTCGAATCGTTGAAGCAGTTTCTGTTTAAAGACGAAACAACAAAAACAATCCACTATTTCTGTCGCTCAGAGTTCATTAACTTCCACTTTATTCCACCCAGGGCTCCACACTTCGGGGGAATATGGGAGGCTGCAGTAAAAAGTGTCAAGGGACTACTCAATCGCACTCTTCGAGACACCAGGTTAACCTTCGAGGAGTTAGCCACTGCAGCTGCTGACGTCGAGGCGATCCTGAACTCTCGCCCGTTAACGCCGCTCTCATCAGACCCGCTCTCACGCCTGGCCACTTCTTAGTGGGTGACGCACTCCGAGCACTACCGGAACTTCCACCAATCGACGACAGCCTGGACAAGTTGGATCGATGGAAAAGTGTTTGCGCACTCAAACATCACATCTGGAGTCGCTGGAGCCACGAGTACATCAACGAGCTCCAAGTTCGCACAACCTGGACGAAGACAAATTTGGCTGTCAACGACATGGTCATCGTTCACGAGGATAATCTTCCCCCACAACAGTGGCTTCTTGGGCGCATAGTCAGCACGATTGCAGGACCGGACAACATCGTGCGTGTAGCCGACGTACGCACTGCCAAGGGAATCATCCGCCGCCCTATACGGAAACTCACCTTATTACCTGTCTCTTGAAAGTCAATCGCATACTTTCAAGGGGGCCGGTATGTTCGGTCAAAACCCAATTAGAATAATCTTGTATATTTGAATTCCGCGTTTTTTGAATGATGTTATAACATAACAGCTGTTGCGCTAGGCTGCCAACTCGTACTAGCGAACGAGTGACAGATAGGAATTAGAAAAAAGAGAGAATAGAACAAGGACAGATAAAAAATTAAAGTTGAAGATATAGCCACGAGGAGTTTAAGTGAGGAGAAATAATCAAGAATTGTCATTAAAATTTAACTATTAAACTAGCACCATCCGACTTATCATTTATACTCAAGAAAAAACTCTTGTTTTTACAGTGTTGGTAAGAAAAATAACCTGAAAAGATATTATGTTTTTATATCTTTTTGTGGACTACCCTCCCTGAACGAGTTTAAATAGTTGTATTCATATCTTCTGCAACTATCTCCTTTCTGTACTTTGGTGATAATTTGGAACCTAGCCTTTTATCGATCCTAACATAGACTACGTCACCTTTACCATACTGTTTTATGGGGGATTTCTTTTGATTGTGATATAGAATACTTTCTTCTTGTTTATTTTTTAAACTTTGAGTGAAATCTTTACGTACAGAGTCTAGTATTTGGGGCTCTGTGATTGGGCGATGACCGAAAAATATGTCTATTGGATTTGTTTTCGTGGTTGAATGAACGGATGCAATGTACTCCTGAACAGCTTTAAAGATTATTTCTTCGAATGAAGCTGTGCCAGAGTCTCTGCTTAAGCATCTCATAATTTCTGTCAAAGTTGAGTGGAATCTCTCAACATGACCATTACTGGTAGAAGAATAAGATGGTGTCGTGTAGACAGTTGCTCGTAGCTGATCTTGCAGCAAAAATTTTATGGTGGCGGAGTTTAGTGCTTTCTCGATGTCCATAACGACCAACTTAGGCATGCAGAAGGCTATCATTATTTCCCTTAGCGGTCTCTATAGTGTTGTGCTCTGTCGCCTCGGTCCAAGCCAGATGGGCAATTCGGTCCAACCGAATTAATGTATGAAACAGCTTGAGCTGCATGACTGGACCCGTCATCAACAGATCATTAAGAGAGTATCCAGAAGAAGTAAATGGAACTGGACAAATGATTTGATAGTCACCGTTTTGTTTTTCAGGCACACATTACGCAGAATTTAGCTTTAAGGGCAGTAGGCTATGGATCAGTTTCTAAACTAGGGAAACTATCGGATAAATTTAATGCCCATATATACGCTCTTAAAGGCTTAAGCTCGTCTGAGCAGATAATCAGAGCCATCAGTGAGCCATAGTGTAAGTCCTCCTTTAAAAACTGGATTCCACGACTAACAGATCCGGCTTTCATTAATTCGATTCCGTCGTGGGAATCGATGGCAAATTTTCTGGAGCAGCATTACAGAAAATTGAAA
Source organism: Drosophila yakuba (assembly GCF_016746365.2). Lineage (NCBI taxonomy): Eukaryota > Metazoa > Arthropoda > Insecta > Diptera > Drosophilidae > Drosophila > Drosophila yakuba. The sequence continues at coordinate 26,527,217 of NC_052527.2, read as the reverse complement.
GCCGTGGACTACGCTATGGCAACCTAGACGACATGCGGCAGGTGAGAAAAATTAGACACGATAACAGATGCTGATTTATAGATAATATGCTACTATGCTTGCTCTGTCATGATGTAGGTCATGCAATTTTCTATTTTTCCCGGTTGCGGGAGTTAAAGCTCTTGAGAGGAAGCTTAATCGAAATCGTGACTGGACCCGTCATTAACAGATCATTAAGAGAGTATCCAGAAGAAGTAAATGCTGATCCTTCAAAGACGACTTCAAGCTAAGTTGTAGAGCTATCTTCTTTCATGACACCTTGTTCTGGTAAGAAGTATCGACAAGAACTGGGCAGTGAAGCAGGAACATAGGACATATGCCCTTGGCCCAAAAACCCCTTCATAATTGCAGAATACTTATCCTTCACGACAGGATTTCGATTAAGCTTCCTCTCAAGAGCGTTAACTCCTGCAACCGGGAAAAATAGAAAATTGCATGACCTACATCATGACAGAGCAAGCATAGTAGCATATTAGCTATAAATCAGCATCTGTTATCGTGTCTAATTTTTCTCACCTGCCGCCTGTCGTCTAGGTTGCCATAGCGTAGTCCACGGCTTTTAATGTTCTGTAGTGCTGCTCCAGAATATTTGCCATCGATTCCCACTACGGAATCTAATTAATGAAAGCCGGATCTGTTTGTCGTGGAATCCAGTTTTTGAAGAAGGACTTACACTATGGCTCACTGATGGCTCTGATTATCTGCTCAGGCGAGCTTAAGCCTTTGAGAGCGTATATATGGGCATTAAATTTATCCGATAGTTTTCCTAGTTTAGAAACTGATCCGTAGCCCACTGCCCTTAAAGCTAAATACTGCGTTATGTGTGCCTGAAAAACCAAACGGTGATTACCAAATTATTTGTCCAGTTCGCATAGCCTCCGCTGAATGTTGGAAGCGGAAAAAGCGGCAATGGGGGCGACCTATGTCGTGACTGATGCTGTGGATAACTGCAATTAGCCTGCGTGACACCTTCGGCAAACGTGGAATGCGGAGAAAAATTAAAATTACGCTTGGCTATATCCGCTCGTACGTTAGCCCTGAATTCCACGATAACTTCCTCGAAGTTTTAACAAGCTCGACAAACTCCAGTTCCTCTAGATCGTTGTGCAGCGTCTTGAAAGCTTCTTCTTCGTACCGTTCGTCAATCAGCAGTCCTCACTACCCCACAAGCTAAGCTGTCGCTTGATCGTAAAACGATCGCGCAATGATTCGCCCACATTCCCTCCCATTCACGCGTCCGGATGCCTGATGGATCGTCGCGGGCCGCGCAATACGATTTCGTCAAGATTGTCCGTCAAACGTTATGTCATCGTTTTTGACCTACTCCGCTTCTCGCGTCAGCAACCCTTTTGGAAATGTTTACCTACTTATTTTGTTGTAGTTAAATATATAGTATAATATAATTGATTAATAAATTGTTGGCTAGTGTTACTGATAGGACTATATATGCAAATACATTCGTCAACAAATAATTTGTAAACGGTACACTAACGTAATATACACAAACAAACAAAAAGAATACACACTAAGTAAAGGTCGTCTTTCTAGATATATATAAGTTAATCCGAATGAAGTTAATTCGATTTTTTAATAGTTTTTATTGGACAGAAGTCCGTGTTTATTTTTAAGCAAAATTGAACTAAAGCTATTTTACAATTTGGGTGTTATTTATACCTCCCAGCACCGTCGCTGCCTCTGTTGGCGTCGGTGCTGGCTCCGTCGCTGCCTCTGCCCTCGTTGCTCCCACGGAAGCTCTCCAGACGCTGAGCTTCGCATTTCGAGGCCAATGCAGGTGCACGGCCGGATGCGCGTGCAAGCTTTCTGCATTTGCCCTCGTCGCTCCCACAGAAACGCTGATCCCGCGCTACTGCAGGTGCATGGCCGGATCCGTTTGCGATCTTTCGCAATTCGGTGCTGTGAGTTCTTTTGTTGTTAACTCTTCCACCTTTAAAATCGAGTGTCCCCACTCGTTGCGGTCGTTGATCTGGGTGTCATCATTGGTTTGGTTTAAGTGAAATCTAGCAACCCTCCTAATCAAGACGCGGATCGTTATTATGACGATTCCGATGATTATAACGCAGCCCATTAAGATGTCGGCTGTGTGGGAGGTGGTTTCTAATAGCTCCAAGGCTTCAGTGTTATTGGTGTTGAGTTCTTTAATTAGTTCCAGTGAAAGTTTCTCTTCTATGCCTTTGATTGTCATTTTAGTTTGCAGAATAGCCGGCATTGGCTGGTGGTGTATGGCGTACTGGTTTGTGAAGATTTGTTCCTCAATTTCTATGGTAGTATTGCTGAAGTTGATGATAAACGACCCATTCAGTGTCGACGTTGTTCCGTTGACCGAAATATTGCCGCTGAATTTATTGAGTAGGACAACTCCGGGTGCGATTTCCTCGATCGTGGGGATGTGTTGATTGTTGACTCTAGTGCAGGTGGCAGGGCGACTTTTTAAGAGATTTGGTAGGCAGGTTGAGTTACTAATGTCTATTATATTTCTATGTTTACAAATTGTTATTTCATTATAGCTATTACATTTTGTGGTTTTTGCGAATATTTTTTCATTACATTTAATTACATTTTCGGTTTCTATCTTGTTGACATATTGACCAATTTTTATTGGTTTTATTAGAATATCTTCGCATAGTTTGGTATCGGTTACAGGGATTTTTACGATATAAATTAGCATTGGACCATTACTTGCGATATTTACCTCAGCTATGTGCATGGCTTCTTCCAAATTTATATAGGGTAGCTGATCCTGATCTAGTATTTTTTTGATTTCATTAATTTCCTGATCTCCTAATATTTGGGGGTTACTAATATCTGCTTTGGCCCACTGTATGGCCTGGTTGAGATTAAGAATCTCCTCCTTGGATTTGGAACATAAGGGTGGTACTGGTGTCTCTCTGAACGTCCCTTTGGTATCCTAAGCTGTTCATTAAATTCCTGTTGGCCGAAGTGATCTTGTTTATCTTGTCTAGGATTAATCTATTGAGGATAACCTGATTATTGTTGTTGGTTAGGGCTGAGTTTATTTTTTCCTGAATAATTTCGAAATCCCTGCTGTCCGGGGATCCGGCAAGCCACTTCCAGGCGCTACCTATTAGATCTATATGTCTTTTCCTTATACTCCTGACTTTCAAGCTATTGATTAAATTTTTCGAAATTTTAATTTCCTCCATTATGAAGGGTAGAATCGGGTCGTGCGTTTTTAAGTTTAACAGGGTTGTGTGGTTAATTTTGTCAATTGCATTTTCGTATTCCTCAATATTAATAACATGGATTAACCTAAAGGTCCCAATTTGGACCTTTGCCAGTCCCGTCGTCAGTGTTACGATGTCTGAGTTCGTATAGTCCGTTATTCGTAAGTCCGTAGCAGCGCATATTGTGAATAGGGCCCTGTGAATGGCGTTTTAATTTCGAATGAGTTTTTTGTAAATGATTCTCCCACTTTCTACTAGTACTGTCGTGTTTCTGTCTTCTTTGACAATTTCTTTTTTGTATCTGGCTGACAACTTGGTTCCTAATCTTTTATTGTTTTGTACGAATATCTCCTGTCCAGGATAATATTTTTTTATCTGATCTCTACTTTTGTTATGGTGGGCTAAATCTTTTTCCTGCGTGAGCCTAATCTTGTCTGTAACTTTCTGTCTTTCCGTCTGGAGTAGTTTAGGGTCAAGTGATACTTTTCTGCCAAAGAATAAATCGACCGGTTTTCTGTTTGTGGTTGAGTGTATTGAATAATTGTATTTAGCAACTGATCTCTCTATAAGGTCATTTAGGGAATTGTGCAATTTCTCGACTTTTTGGCATCTAATAATTTCTGAAAGAGTGGAATGAAAACGTTCGATCTGACCGTTGGCTGAACTGTTGTAAGGTGGTGCTTTATAGACCTTTATATTGAACTGGTCTTGCAGCATCCGCATTATGGGCCCTGATCCAAGGGATTTTTCGTTATCTATTATCACTATTTCTGGGATACCGAAGTTTATTAATGTTTCTTTCAGTGGTTGTTTAATGTCTTGGGTTGCTCGTGAATTAACTATTTTAGCCTGTGCGAATTTTGAGAATTTATCTATTGCTGTGAGTACTACTTGTTTACATGTGAGGTAGAAGTCTACGTGAATAATTTGTCCTGGGTATTGTGGTATTGGTGTGCTTTGTAGCTCTGGCTTATTTGGGTGTCTTTCATATTTTTGTTCCTTGCATGTCTGACATTCCTTCGTTATTTTTATGATTTTCGCCCTCATTTGTGGTAATGGCGTTTTCTTGGTCGGTTTCGTCTGTCAGATCTGTAACTATTTTATTAGAAAATCTAGTTTTGTAATTATTAAAAAGTGGATAAATTTCTTGAAGTTTCCCAAGTGTTTTCTCATCGGTATAGATTCCATTTATGACGGACGGATTTAGCCTTTCTTTTAGAATTTGTAATAAATTTTCTGAATTGAATATGGGTTCTGTAATAATGTGTCTGTGATATGTTGGAAAAACAATTTCAAATTTGTAGGATTTTACTCCCGAAAATAGCAGTATTTGATTCTTAAAAACATTTATTGGTTCTTCCGCCATAGGTATTAATTTTTCGGGAGAATTGGAACTACTGTGCACGGTTTCCGTCATTGCATTTAGTTCTCCATGCGTTTGCAAGGGAGGTCTACTCAATGCGTCGGCAACCACGTTTGCCTTGCCAGGTTTGTGCAAAAGTTCGTGGGTGTATTCTTCTAAAATTGCTTTCCATCTTTTCATTTGGTCGTTACGGCTTTTTGGATTAGTTGGGTGTGTGAGGGACTCATGATCTGTGAATATTTTTATTTTGGTTGGACCATACAAAAAATTTCGAAGGGTTTGTATTGACCAAATTATTGCCAACATTTCTTTTTTGTTCGGTGCGTAACTTTCTTCTGCCTTGCTTAAGGTTCTAGAAATAAACATTATTGGTTTGTCTTCCTGAGCTAATACGGCTCCTATGGCATAATCTGAAGCATCTGTGGTCAATTGGAATTCTTTACTATAATCTGGATAAGCCAGCATGACTTCTTCGGAAGCGAGAGTTTGTTTTAGCTTATTAAATGCTTCCCTAGCGTTTTCTTCGAGGTAGATTGGCGTTCTGCTTGAGGCATTTTTTGAAATACGGCCTCGGCCCTCTTCCCCTCTTAGAAGGGCTGTAAGGGGCTTTGCGAGCTTCGCATAATCTTTGATAAAGCGACGGTAAAACCCTGACAGTCCTAAAAAGGAACGAAGATCTTTGAGGGTTTTTGGCTCGGGGAATTCTACGATGGCCCTGACTTTTTCGGGATTCTTTTTTATTCCGGTATCGGCCACTAAAAACCCTAAGAATTCGACTTCTTTTCTGAAGAATTCGCATTTGTCAAGCTGAATTCGCATGTTTGCTTCTTCCAGAATATTAAATATTAACTCGATGTCTTTTAAATGGTTTTCTTCATTTTTGCTAAAGATGATGATATCATCGATGTATACGAAACACCTAACTCCTATGTGTTCTCTAAGGATATCGTCCAGCGTCCGTTGAAAAATTGAAGGGGCGTTTTTGAGGCCAAACGGTAGTCTGGTGAACTCGTATTTTCCCTGGTTAACTGAAAATGCTGTTTTTTCTATATCGGATTTCCTTAGTGGAATTTGGTGAAAGCCGCTTTTAAGGTCAATGACTGAGAAAAACTTATTCTGTCCTAATTGTGCAAGTACATTGTTAATGTCCGGTATAGGGTATCTGTCTGGAATCGTAACCATGTTTAGTTTCCTATAGTCGATTACCATTCTGTGCTTTCTCTGTCCAGATGCGTCCATTTTTTTCGGGACGATCCATATTGGGGAGTTGTATGGAGACCGTGAGGGTCTAATTATGTCGTTTGCGAGTAGCTCTTGTATTTGTTTTTCTACTTCTGGTCTGAGAGCCTCTGGGTATGGGTAATGTCTTGAGTATATTGGGCTATCGTTTGTACTTCTTATAGTGGCTTCTACTTTTGTCGTGTATGTCAGTTTTTCGTCCGGGTCTCCAAAGAGATTTTTAAATTTTGAGCAAATAGTCCTTAAATGTTTCTTTTGAGTCTCTGTAGCGTGTTCTACTTGGGTATCTAATTTGTTGACTTCGTGTGAGGTTTTCTGCTTTATTTTAATTCGTCTTTTGTTCTGTATTGAAATATACCCTTTCTGCAAATTAATTTGGGCTTTTACTTCGCGCAGTGTATCGTTTCCGATAATGGCGTCGAAGCTCGTTAAGGAGGGTAGTAGATAAAATTTTATATAAGTGTCTTTTAGGTTGAAAGGATTGGCGATTGTATGGTGCGTTATCGGAACTTGTCCGCCCACAGAGTTAACGAAAAAAGGTTTATTGTTTTTGATTGGTTTCTTAACTAATCTGGGTTGAATATAGTTTTTGTTCGATCCGGTGTCTATCAGAATTTTTATCATCTCTCCATTACCTGCCTTAGATTGGAAGTAGGGTAACGAAGAGGGTTCTACTCTAAAAAATGTAATTCAGTATATTCAGTCTCCTCTGGTTCCTGTTCGAAATCTGGGGTTTGTGAATAGTATTCGTTAAGTGTCGCTTCGTCAGTGTCTGTTGGATCGTCAATGTATTCTGTAGCTTGTTCGCTAGTGGTTTCTAGATGGAAATTTCTCTGTCTTTTGTCTGGCAGTCCGGTTAGTCCGTATGGTGGTGGTCTTTTTTCCTGTTGTCCAAATTTGGGTCTATTCATGTAATTTACTTGTTTAGTTTGCATACTTTTATCTACGTCCATAGGCTCTGGCCTAGGTTGTGGCTTTGGGGCCGATGGTCTTGGTGGCTGTGTTGGTGGGTTGCCAGAATATTGTTGGTAATGTGCACCATATTGTTGCTGTGGCACATAATTATTTGCTTTAGGGGTCTGTGGAACACGAGCCAAGTGTGGAATGAATGGTTGTCGACCTGTGTTTGAAAATTGTTGAACGGATTTCCTTGGTAGGTGTGGTCCTCTATTAGGGCCTTCGAATTTTCTTGAATGTGTTTGGCTATTTGCGTAATTAGTTCTAAAATTTTGGTTTTCTAATTTCTCACATAGCTGAAGTGCTGAGGGGAGATCCGCGGGCTCTTTGGTACCCAACAGTCTGGGCAAGTCGCCGTTCAGGCCTCTAATGAAGGTGTCGAGTGCCTTGTCCCTGTAGGATTTGGCAAATAGATCTATTGATTCCTTTCCCATTTCCATACAAGTAATCTTGTTCAAAATAAGGGATAGGTGGGTGTAAACTTGTTGGTAGAATTCTGATGTGGTTTGATTTCCCTGTACTAACGAGGTCATTTGGTATTCTAGTGTGGTCACATCGCGCTTGTCCGCGTAGTGTGCTGTCAAACATTTCGAGATAGCTATCCAATTTAGTGGGGTGTTGTAAGATTCTAGTACTGAGTCTGCGTTGCCTACGATTTTGTTCCTAATAATATTGAGAATTCCGTAGTATTTGGGTGTTCCTGCTAATGACGAATATATTTTTAATACCCTCTCAACGCTTTTCCTCCATGAACTAAATTCTCCGGCTTGGCCAGAAAATTCCCTTAAACCCTTAACTATATCTGGGACTCGCTCTAATTCCATCATATTTGCATTGTTGATATCGACTACCTGATCGAGTAGTGGTGCAGTGTTTGAGTTTAGTCTTTGGTTCAAAAGCCTCTCTACTATTTCTTGAATTTGTCCCTGCATTTGGGCTACATTAAGGGCTTGGTTTACTTCGGGGGCTGTGTTATTATTAAGTAGGGCAGGCCTAATTAGGTTGTTTGGATTCGCCATGATTATTTATGCGATATTTGTTTTCGGAATTAAACAATTTTTATATTTTAATATTTTTTTCTTGTGTTTTTGGAATTACAAATTTTATATTTGCACAGTATTTTTTGTGTAGATTTTGTGTGTTTTCGAAAAATAAAAAATTTTTTATCTTTTCACAGTATTTCACGTATGGGTATTGTATGTTTTTCAAATAATTTTTTGTTTGAATTAAAGATTTTATATTTTCACAGTATTTCTTGTACGGATTTGTTATGTTTTCAGACTAAAAAATTTTTTATCTTTGCACAGTGTTTCACGTATAGATTTTGTGTGTTTTTTTTTTTTAAAATGTTTTTTTTTCTTAACTAACTTACATTATGAAATACATCCTGAACCGGTTAGTGGGTAGTCTTCCTGTTTGCTCCTGGGCTACTTGGGTACCGTCTTAACTCCTCCGTCCAGTTGGCTGAGGCGATCGCCTTCAGTCTGATGTAAGTGAGTTCTTTTTTTTTTTTTGCAGGAGCCGTCCAGCGGTGATCTTGGCACGTCAGTGCTCTTACGGATTTATCCAGATTTATCCGCGAACCGGGGCAGCCTGTGGGGTGCTCTTATAGGTTTGCGTTTTCGCGTATCGTAACCGGGGCAGCCTGTGGGGTGCACTTACAGGATTTACGTTTACACCGAAGGATTTTTTTACCGCGTCCGGACCCTTTAACGTTGGGCGCCAGTTAATCCGAATGAAGTTAATTCGATTTTTTAATAGTTTTTATTGGACAGAAGTCCGTGTTTATTTTTAAGCAAAATTGAACTAAAGCTATTTTACAATTTGGGTGTTATTTATACCTCCCAGCACCGTCGCTGCCTCTGTTGGCGTCGGTGCTGGCTCTGTCGCTGCCTCTGCCCTCGTTGCTCCCACGGAAGCTCTCCAGACGCTGAGCTTCGCATTTCGAGGCCAATGCAGGTGCACGGCCGGATGCGCGTGCAAGCTTTCTGCATTTGCCCTCGTCGCTCCCACAGAAACGCTGATCCCGCGCTACTGCAGGTGCATGGCCGGATCCGTTTGCGATCTTTCGCAATTCGGTGCTGTGAGTTCTTTTGTTGTTAACTTATATATATACAATATATATATGTATGTTTGTATGAATGTTTTCGGTGGCTCGCTTCGGCTGCTAACCGATTCTGAGATCACTGCTGTTATTGTTGTCTTTGCTAATATCCACATAAAAAGAAATGCACCGGTTCACATATTCACTGGTTAATTGTATGGCCGGCTTTCATGTTATGCTTGGTAGTAGGCGAGTGAGTGTTCATTGACGAATTGTTTTGCCCGATACACTGTTATTTTTTGTTGAGCCGCCCATCTTGAGACTTTTGTAGGATTGTAGTTTTTCTGGATCCTTCCAGACTACGTCCTGTTATCCTGGGGGTCGATAGAGTTTTAGCTCGAAGTTAATAGTGATTTAAGGCAGTTTTCACTTGAATCACGAGGATAAAGTTTCGGAAAAAAAATTATTTTCGGGTATTGAATCCCGACTACTGCTTCTTGAGTATTGGTTTTCGGGTAGTCATCTCGATTCTTCCCGGGTAATCACTTCAAGTCTTTCCGGGTATTCACTTACGGGTATTGACTGGGGTATTGACTCGGGTATTGACTCGGGTATTGATTCGGTTATTGACTCGGGTATTGACTCGGGCTTTGCCTCGGGAATTGACTCGGGTATTGACTCGGGTATTCACCCTAGTATTGACTATTTTATCGGTGGGCCACGGTCTTTTTATACCGGCTTAGAGCTTTTCTGAGCAATCGGTCTTTGATGCCATGTGTTCCCACCAGGGGTCGTATTTCTAAATTTTCCCTATTTTGGGAGTCAATACACCCTCGATGAACTGTGCCCGTTACTGGAGTAGAATTTCCATGTGAACGTTTGCGGCCGCTGGACTGGTCATCGGACACTCGTTTATTGTGGAACTTGCATTCCGTCTGACTTAACGAGATGGTTGTACCCTTCCCCTGCTTTAGATACTGGTTGGTTTTATATGTGAATCTTCAAAGTCTTATGATCGTAAAAAAGGGGTGTACATAACAGGCTCGAAGTGATCGATGCGATAACGCATGGAATGACTTCACAGAAGTATCGTACGCCATCTGGATCATGACGTGATTTGATTTGTCTTTCCTGTACTCATCAGGCGCCCATGACAGACGTTATCGGGTTTGATCCGGTTTTCAGGAATGCTTGAAACTGGCAAAAAGAGTGCCAGTATTTCTTCTTCATCAACCTAAGTTTTGGCAAAAAAACGGTTGTCTTGTTGTACCCTCACCTCCGTATCCACGACTTACTGTCTAAGGCGTCGGTGTTCGGTTTTGTTTTCATAAATATTTTGTGTTCTGCGAGCGTCCCATGCGATATTACCCTTTTCCTCAGCGCCGTTGAAAAAGCGCTCTCGTGCCAATGCATATTCCTGCTCAAGGTGTCCTAGATTCTTATGTGATGGGTAAATCTACTTAAGCTCGAGTACTTTTACGGGTATGACGAATTCCCGGTCTTGTCTGGCGGACTCCGTGAAAACCCCGCGTGTTTATCGTCATTACCTGACTTCCGGCAAAAACGACACCACCTTTTTTGGGAAGCTCTTACTAGGTTCCTTACGTAAAATGGCCCAAATTTTTCCTGGAGAGCTATTACTGGGTGGGAACTGGCCCACCTATGACAGTGTATGTCCGAAACCAATGTTTGACCGATACTTGCAGACTCCACAATCTGCTGCAATTTGACCTATATGTTCGTAATCCGCCAGCCGCGGTAGCTTGACCTATACGTTCGGAGTCCACAACAGTTTTTCTATTTCTCAAGCCTCGAGTCTCACAAACGACCTGGCTACTTGGCCTAGTACGTCGGCAACGGCGACCAAAGAAACTAAAATCGTCTCCCGCCCAAAATTAGTCAAAAAAGCCGTAAAGACTTGAGCGTATCAAAAGACCTGGTTTCTAAGCCTAATACGTCGGCAGCGTCGATTTTACGTTTTCCGGTCAGCTCCCCACTCCTTCTGTGCTGGATCGACAAATAAACAAAAAAAATTAAAATTAAAAAAAAAATTGTTTATGTATGACAAAACAATGGACCTACGATTTTAAAGGATGATAAACAAAAGTGAACTTTAAGTCATACCTCTATTCTGAATCATTTACGCGCGTTCTCGGTTGCAGAAGTTGGGGACTTTAGTTTGTGCTAAATAATAAAAGAATTAAAAAGCGTGCACTGATTCTACTTAAGTCGAATATTCTTTAAATATTCCAATTAAATATGACATAAAAAGATGAAAGTTATGCCTCTTAGGGTACGCCTCTGTAGCTGTGGTGTGGTACAGAGTGCGGATCGGGACCAGGTGGTGGCCACGATCGGTGCCTACAGCTCAGGTGATCAAATGTAATCAGCCGGTAGGTGCGTTGTAGCTCCGACTTTATATTCACAGAGGTTATTTTACATAAAAGACTCGGTTACGACGATGGGCCTTTATTATTCGGCTGTCAGTTGAGGTATAATTAATATAAAAAGGGAAAACTTAAAATTACCCTATCTCGCACAGATCACTGCCGCCGACCAGCATCCGAAGTAAACCTTCGTGTGTCGTTCGTCGTCACATACAGCTTCAACTGCTGTTACTTGTTAACTACTCCCCTTCATTTTAAAAATGGGCGCCCTTGTCCATGTCTATGTAATCAAGGATTTGCGTTACCGACATCGAGGCTCAACTTTGCCGCCTGATAAATCATAATATATCACATTACGTAGAATACAAACCAGATGTTGGTCAAGGTGGCATCTGATTGTAAGCATTTGCAACCAGTTATATGCTTGCATTCATTTGTTTTCATCGAGGTATTCGGCCGGTGTGCGCTTTTCAAATTATCTACCATACAAACAAAAACTAAGTATTTGCTTTTATTTTAGTTTAACCCTTGTGAAACCTTTATTAAGAATCGCCTTTGGGTAAGCAGTGCAACTTCAAATAACGCAAAGTATTTATTTTGACAAAAGAGAGGGCATTACTTTCAATATAAATTTTTAAAAATATATATAAATATAAATTTAAACAAAATTGATGAATTTACAAAGAAAATAAGATTTTATGTTTTATGTTTTATTGACCATTGTTGGGTAGCATTTATACGATCCTGAATTTTAGCCTATAAAACAATCTTGTAGACGTCCCTACTGAATATTGTCCTTGTGGACCACCCTTCCTTAAATTAGGACCATTGTCCCTATATCAGCATTGAACCAATTCTCGACATACAGTCACTTGCTGGTTTTGACTAACACCCTATCACCCTTCTTAAATACTCTATTCTGCCTAGTCGACTTATTCCGATCTAACTGTTCCTGCTGTGCCTTCTTTAGGCTCATGAAGGTCGTCTAGTTTTTACACATTATCTGCTAAAAATCTTCTTGAACTTTTGGGGCACGATAATATCCTCAATCTTCGTGAAGTTAACTTGATCGCATTTTTGAAGGTGTAGATCGTGTAGATCACGTCCTCCATTAAACTTGATAGAATTGCCCTTGAGGTCAAATGTCGCACCTACTTGCGCTGAAAGGTCAGGGCCGATTATGCCGTCAAATGTTTTAAGACCAGGTAATAAGAAGAAATGGCTTTCTACACCAAAAAGATAAAGTTTACATTTGACTGACTTAACAATAAAGGGTGAGTCGACAATGAAGTCGGCAATACTATCTATTTCTTGATATAGCTTTTAGAGGCTGCCGTATCCACTAGAAATTTTCATTGCTCCCCCGCTACTGTTCGCTGGACTAACTAACATGCCTCTTGTGGTTTGCCTCTATTTCCTGAGCCATTGTTAGAGCTGAAGGCAGGTCTGCCGGTTGAGCAGCAAATAGAACATCAGTAAAGTTTCTCTTTGGCCCAGAAATAAAGACACGCAGGGCATCAGCACTATGCTTATCATTCATATATCGGGCATGGTCCGTCTCATATGTCATAGTTGTCTTGTTTATAAGGAGTTAGAGCTTCTTCTCAACCTCCTCATAGAACACTGTGAGTGTTGGCAGATCTTGCTCGAGCAATTGTAATGTATGTTTATCGGAATAGGTGAAGTCAAGGCGTCAAAATTAAGGACTGTATTAAATGTCGAAAGAACAGAAGAAAAAATAACCCCTAACTTTGTTTCCGCTATACCCTCTGAATAATTCATATGCTGCTGCTGCTGCCTGTCGCCAAGAAACATATTTTCCCTTAGACCCATTAAACTCTGTCAATGACTTCACCGCATCGAGGCCTTTATCACAACTCACATTGCCGGTTACAGCAACAGATAAGTACACTGCAAACTCAGGAGCAGATATTGCCGAAGCGGCTAAGTTATTTGTGACTTTCTCCAACTTCCTTTCAAAATCTTCTGTCTGCACCTTAAATTCAGCCAATAACGCTACATTTAGACTGCCTGTGGTTGTTGTGGATCCATACTGTGTGTTTTCTTTCTTTTAAGTTCGGCCATGTGGCTAGCTCAGATATCGTGTGTTCGTCCCACCAAATTTATATTAAAACGTGATCACACGGTTACCAGTACCAACACTTGCAGTTCTCGTTTCTTGGATATTTATTCTTGTGTAGATTTATAATATGATTTATACGGACGTCTCCGCTCTCCCGTCGTAGAACTATACCCTCGCCAGGTACTACCGTGGCCACAAGTGGTTGGTGGAGAGAAGAAAGGCTGTGGGCTTTGGGGGGCGTCACCGTTCTCAGACTAGGGTGAACAAGTGCTGGGCTGTCAAGGCGTACGCCTCGCTAGCCGCAGCCTCCTGTCCAGACGCCTGTTCAGTTTCCAATCGCCCGGTTTACGCCGCAGTCCCTGTAGCAAGACGCCCAGTAAAAGACGAATGTTCCACCCTACCTTTTCTCTCTGCTGTCTCGCCGCCCTTGTCGTCCTTACGGCAGCTAACGGCTGCGATCCCCAAGGCAAACGCCTGGTGAAACAGCAACACGCCAACCCCACGTCTACTCTGACTAGTGGCGCCGGTAGCACGCCTGTTCAGATTGCACGGACACACCAGGCAATCGCCAGGATAACGTACGTAGTCTCCGACACAGTCGACCGGGTCTTTACCACAATTCCTGCCGCCTCTTCGGGACCCTCATCGGTTTGGCCCCGCCTGTTGAATGCTTCTGGACTAACCACGCTTCGTCATATTGGACCTGAGCTACCTGTGTCTCAATTCGGAGACTTTCTTTGTCCCGAACGTCTTGACGTAGCGATCTTATTCCTTGCTGACTATCACGGCTGAAGCTCCCCCTCTGACTTTGTTTCTTCACGTTGTATATGTATACTCGTTTTCCTTGACTGTCCAGCTTCCAGCGTTTGGCCTGTTTATATAGGCCTCCTTTAACGGTTTATCCTTCTTGGCAGGCCCTCCTCATTCCCTCTTCATCTGCACTTGTGAGGAGTTTTAACTCCTTACATCTCCCCCATTCTTCGGGAAAATTTAAATACGGCCTTGCAGTCCCTTCGGAACATTCCTTAGATCCTGTCGACGCTCACAGCTCTGTCTTGAGTTCCACAGCGCCGATATCGTTCCTCCTTTTTAAATTTTGCTGCCGATTCTTATTTTCGTGAAGCCACTCCTTTCTTCACTCTTCTTTCCGCATTCCGTATTCTTGTCCTTTCGTCATCTGGTTACACTATTTCTCGTCGATCGATTGTTGCCGATAAATCCCGATAACTCCTGTGGGTGCGGCGTTGCCACTTGATGACCATAATATTTCTGTAGTGTGACCCGTCATGTGTTGCTAGTTCCGATACTTTTGCCCATCGATTGACACTATCGAGTACCGATCGACCTCCTCGTGATCGATGGCCCCCTTCCCTAAGCTTTGATGACTATAAACAAAATTTTGTCGGTAAGTTGGATTTTAATCGAAAACGTTTCATTCTTGTCAATCCTTGATTTTTTTTCCCTGCAGCCTCATTTGGCGAGCCTTGCGGTACTGCTGTACCGCCCTTTCCCTCTCCACAGTAGTATTTGGGTTCCTTGGTCTGGTGAGTGCTCCTCCGTACCGCGCTTACTTGTAGCATGCCCCCGTTGACTCCGGCTTTGAGTGGCCCCGTCCATTCTCGGGTACGGTTGCCTCTACTGCATGCTTTCCCTGTTTTCTCCCGACGAATCCGCACATCCTTTTGCGCCGGTGAGTAGCCCATTAATTTCGATATGCTGGAATTCACCGCCAGCATGATTCCGCTCAATCAATTCCGCTGGTTCTGTCTGGCAAACAAATATCATTGACTTCACAGTGCGGTTCGCTCTGTTCGTCGGATTCTCCTGCGGCGTATACGGTGCCGTTAACTGCTGCTCCACCCCATGTCGTTGAGGATCTTCTTGAACTGCACGCCATTGTCCGTAATCACCACTTTCGATACTCCAAATGGTGCGACCATTCGTTCCCTAAACGCTTGCTGCAACATTCCGCCGTGGCTATTCACAAAGGCACCATTTCCTTCCATTTAGAAAACCTGTCAATCAGTACCAACATATAGTTTTCATGTATGGAATCGCTTTCATAGTTCGTTTCCTCGTCACCGTCTATGTCATCCACCGCATCGTTGGCAATCTGATTATACTGATTCTCATTTTGATCTGTTTCTTCGAACAGATGGTTGAAATCAGACTTCCTCTGAGAGCTAGTCGGTCTATTTTGTGCACTCTGCTCGACGATGTTGGATCTACGTCCATCTTCTGTAGGAACGGCTAGACCAGCTTATATATAAAAAGAACTATAAAATACACTGGATATAAAAAAAAAGGAATTTCATTTGTATGGCTACTCCATCTAGATAGGGTGGCGCCATCTATGGCGGGAAACTGAAACGGCGGGTACTGGAAACGTCGCAAATAGGGTAGTTTTTTGACTGCCAATGGACTGTCATTATTGTCAACTCTAACGGATCTATATTTCCCATCTGGGGTAACCTTCTGAGCCCACGCATCCAGATCGTTCTTTTCTATTTTGGCCATCATCGAGAGCAGTTGTCTTCTGGGAGTAATTGTTTTTTTTTGTGATCGAATTTTGTGATTTTATGTCGTGATCAATTTGCATTGGCAAGTTGTTTCAAAATAACGACAAGCTAAATGCAAGCTGTGAGTATGCTAACAGGAAAAAAGCTTCGACCAATGGTTAATTAAGAAACCAATTCGTTTAAAGTTATTTCTTCTTGTTATTGTATAAGAAACATAAAACTGAAAAAGGACAATAAAATAAGAGAAAAATGTTGCTAAATAGAACGAGTGAAAGTCAATATACAAAGTGAAAAGAATAGTATGTGAAAAAAGAAAGAAATCGCTAAAAAGTAAACGTATAATTCCACAAGCTAAAATTAAACGAACATAAAAAAAACAATTCCTAAATACTAATGTTATTATATTGCCAAAATTATATATATATTATTTCATTCTATCCTTTTTTTTAGTTATTTCGTTATCGGCAATACGCAATGCGCTTTAAAAACTACAGCAGTTGTTTCGCATTCAAACTAGTCTAATTTTGATAACGCCTTTCGTCTTTTGCATTTGAATTATGAATTTTAACATACACGAAAACGAAGAATTTGGATTAACGTATTACAACAATACACGATCCCATGTTTCATTCTTATTATGAATTATGTCATTAATATTATTATTTTTAATATATCATACCTATTAATTATTGAATTACACTGTTTTATATAAGATTAGCACTGTTCTTTTCCAGCAACATTTATCCCATTGCCAATGAATTACAATACTTATATATATAACTTATTTTTTTATAAGGATCCTTAGTGAAATTTGGAGGACCATAAGAATCATGGAAGGGTGGGCATTACGCAGACTGGCGTGAAAACAGAAGTGATGTTGGCAAGTGTATCCCTCATTTTCTCTCTCTTCATCCTTTTCTATTCTTATTCTAGCCTTTTCTTTTTGTTCTCTTTTTGTCCATAAAAAGACCATAATAAATTTTAATTATTTTCCAATAGCATACGAGCATTTTAACGTGGCGGTTCTCTCTTATTGCTGATCCACCCCAAGCCGACTAGATATACAGAAATAATTGAGGCGCCCAACGTGGGGCATAACCTTGGCTGCCTCGTCAAAATTCAAAATAATCATCAATTTCAAACAGTGTGGAATTTTCGTTTACCACTGGAGACTAAAATATGGTTAGAACATTTTCTTTTGTGTTCACTATTATAGGCAAATTGGCCTAAGTCAAAATGAGTTTATAGCGACATCAGTTTACATAATTGGATTAAGTTAATTTATATAAAGGTATTGTTCCGGGAGTGCATATTTGATATGCCGTCCAAAAAAAAGAACAGATATATATCGCGGGTTCCACTGATTGGTCGTGGATATCATAGAAGATTTCTATATCCTGCCACGGAGGATAACAAGCGCAGTGCTCATAGGGTATTAATGGTGGTACACTTTAGACTTACGCACCACAAGTGAAAGCGAAAATACTAGTAATTCCAGCCAGTGCCCTGGGTAGGTCTCAAAACGAGTTAAGTCAGGAATTAACAGAGTATTGTAATACAGGCGACGACAGTATGGAAGCGTTACAGCCAGTCGTAAAGGAGTCTAATAGACGAGCAGAAATTCTCGCAGAAACATTAGTTCCGGTTTAAAAAAATGTTTTCCTTATTGGAGTATCAAAAGCAAGACGAAGCAACTAGTAGTAACCGATCAGAACATGACGCGCAGCCGCATAAAACAGAAAATCTTTCATTGAGGGGAAATCCCGCTGCAGTTGGAAATATTTCTTAAGCTGGACTCGAGTCGGAAAATAGATTCTCATAAATAGATACAAACTTGCGACCAGATCGTATCAGCCAGATATTTATAAACTGGAAAGTGCGGTTTTCAGGTCGTTCAAATATGTCGATTGATGTCTTTATATATAGAGTAGAAGCACTAACGTTTCAAACCCTTAATGGTAACTTCCACCTTTTATCTCGCAATATAAGTAACTCGTTAGAATGAAGCGCTAATAATTGGTTTTGCGGTACCACAAAAGCGTTCGATCAATTCCGTGGAGCCATTTGCGAGCCGCTATGAGGGCACAATTTAAAGAAGAGCTAACAGAAATAAACATTCTGCCACAGGAGTTATAATGGTCGCATTTGGCCGCCCTACCTATGGTCACCCACTTGAAAGCTTTGGTGACCCCTTTGTCCCCTACAACTCCAGAATCATCACCATGAGTTCAATTGCTAGTAACTTAGCTGAACGACATTATCATCATAGATTCGAAGCCGTGTAGGAGCCCAAGGAGCCATCAGCGTAGGGCTACGGAATATCGGACACACCTAAAGAAATTCTAAAATTCTAAGAAAATGGATTTGTAATATAAATTTTATAAAGGGGAGTGCGTATATTAAAAATTAATTAATTCTATATGTAGGGAGTATGTGAAAAAGGAATACAATAAAAAAATATAATACAAATAAAAATAAAGAAGATAGAGCTTTTTAAAAATGTCATGCAATAATTGTATCTTTTCATCTTTTCCTTTGTTCAAGATAAACTCATATAAGCTTCATAAAAATATCATGCATTAACTGTAACTTTTGATTCAAGATAAGTTCATATAAATTTAAAAAATTTTAATTTGGGAAGCTCATGTTGTAAAGAAATAAAAAGGTATAAGTGAACTACTATGCATGCATCAAACCAAAAAAAATATAATAAATGCAATAAGATGTGTAATGGAACGAACTCACCGTGTTGTTACTCCTATGGCACAAAAAGGTGCTCCCAGGAACAATTGTTTTATGTACGCGCCCCAAAGGCGCTTTTAGCTGCTGCTGGCTTTGTCTTTGCGTGAGAGGGAACAAAGTATGGTTTTGAACTGGGCTAAAATCGTAAATTTAGCACACATCGTATACCTGGCCGATCTTTGAACCGCAAAGAAAAGAAAAGGTTGAAAGAGGAAATTAAACAGGGGGGAACAGTCTGCTCTTGTTGAAGTCGCAGGTGTTCAAAGGCTGAATCCGCTCACGGCCTTTTGTCTTTTGGCAGCCTCATACAGTGGTGTTATTTATAGTTTTCTGTTTAATAAAAACCAAATTTAACCTCACTCTAGAACGGAAGAAAATTTACTCACACAAAAGAAATTTAACAGAAAGCCAATCTTTATTTTTTTCACTTCACTTTACTTTCCTTTTTTTTATATATGTATGTATATAATAAGGTTAGGAAATTTTCTTCATGTGGTTGAAAAAATTTTCAAATTGCTAGACGTCTCTTCTCTTTGACACTATGAAATGAAAAGATCGTACGGGAAAAGTCAGTCTTTTATCTGATCTCACAACCTCTTATCCGATGCAAGAACTTGCGATCCAAAACCAATTTTTCGTTGTACAAAACTGTTCCCTACTTTCGGATACTCGAATAACTCAAAAATGTGCTGCATACTTCTAGCTGCTTTCCAAAAAAAAATTTATCTTCAGGCGCTTCGTGATATTACTAGTGATACCAATTCTTTGGGGACCCAAAGCTTCCACGCATATTCATCGTGCATTCGCTCACCGGTTAGATGTTCTACACGTCTATAGACATATCCTCCCTCGGTCTTTAAGTCGGGAAAGTTGGCGTTGTTGGCTTGCACTTTACTAACCCACTCCATATATTCCGTGGATTTGAAGTGTTCAGAATTAAGGTCAATAAACAACCCTTCTTCGATATCAATTGCTGCCACTTCGTCTTCAATTACGCGCGACAAAAAGTCTGGCACAACGTAAAGCGAACCTTTTATGTGCTTGATCTCAAACTTAAATCTTTGCAGAGCTAGAGCCCACCGAGCCAAACGAGAATTGAGGTCGTGGTTGGATATAAACCATTTTAAAGATGCGTGATCGGTTATGATTGTTAAATCATGCCCTTCCACGTAAGCTCTGAAATGTGTTAGAGCTACAATTGCTGCTAGACATTCTTGCTCAGTGACAGTATAATTTCGCTCCGATTAGTTGAGCTTCTTAGATATAAAGGCTACTGGTCTCTCATCTCCCTTATCCGAAGTTTGAACTTACACTGCTCCTACTGTTTTCTTTGCGTCGCAATGTATAGCAAAGGGCTTGGTGAAATCGGGGCTTCACAATACGGGAGCTTTAGTAAGGTAAGATTTTAGTTCTTCGAATGCTTTTATAGCAGTTTCAGTAAGAGAAAATCTTCTTTTGGTGGTCATGGGGTCGGTAAAAGGGGAAGTCAGAGTTGCAAAGTTAGGTACACACTTGCGGTACCATCCACACATTCCCATGAATCTTCTTAGGCTGCGAAAAATTTTTAGGAATAGGAAATTGCGTGATTGCCGACACCTTCTCAGGATCTGTGCGAATTCCACCCTCGCCAATAATGTGACCTAAATACCTCACACGACGCAAACAGAAATGACTTTTGCCAATATTGATTGTCAATCCTGGCCGCTTTATGTGAAGCGCAATCTCTCTGCGGACTTCAAGATGCCTTTCAAAACTACAAGAAACTACGAGCAAATCATCTAAATAAATAAAGACTTTATTTTTGAGATTAAATGAAATTACTTTATCCATTAATCGCGACATGGAACTGGTGGCGTTGCAAAACACAAAAGGCATAACCTTAAATTGGTAAAGTGGCCTACTAGGTACTGTGAAAACTGTCTTATCGCGTGATTGCGGTTCTATGGGCACTTGCCAATAAGCGTCTTTCAGATCTAGGCTAGTGGTATATTCAGCCTTTTGCAGACGGCTTAATATACCGCTTATTTGAGGCAGTGGGTGTCTAAACATGTGTTTAGACATGACTCGTAGGCAAACTATAAATATGTTCTATTTATGGGCTGCAATAAACATGTCACTGGAGAGCATAAGTGGCAACTACAGATGAGTACGATTGCAGCGGCCTATTGTCGAAGTGTCAAGAGATATGACCACGCGGGAGGTGATTAGCGCGGTCATAGGCCACAAATATAGATTTAAGATAAATCTCATCTGCATTGACCAACGCAGACTGCATCGTCTTACAAGCGCTGCATTATATAATTAGATGATAAGAACCTTTGTAAGAATAAATAAAAGGCGATGCGCTCGCAGTAGCGAGTCAGTTAGATTCAAACACCCGAATTAAGTGTACGCATTAGTTTATAGTGTGCACATTTTGGGTCTGCGAGAAATTCTGTTGTTTTCCCCCACCAGTGGTAAGAAACACAGAAGAAAAAACCAGCGCTTCAAAGTAATACAAGAGAGAACGCTATAGTCGAGTTCCCCGACTATCTGATACCCGTTACTAAGCTAGTAGAACTGCGAAGGAGAGTCTTCAACACTGACAGTTTTTGGCGGTTTGTGGGCATGAGAGTAGGCGTGGCGTGGTTTTTTGACAAATCGATAGAAATTTACAAGACCAATACAAAAATTAAAAAATTTTAAAACATTTTTCAAAAGTGTGGGCGTGGCAGCTTTGGGCGGTTTGTGGGCGTTAGAGTGGTCGTGGCAACATGAATCGACCAACTTGCCCTGCGTCTATGTCTCTGGAGTTTGTATGCCGAATCTCAACTTTCTAGCTTTCTAGTTCCTGAGATCTCGACGTTCATACGGACGGACAGACGGACATGGCCAGATCGACTCAGCTATTAACCCTGATCAAGAATATATATACTTTATATGGTCGGAAACGCTTCCTTCTGCCTGTTAAATACTTTTCAACGAATCTAGTATACCCTTTTACTCTACGAGTAACGGGTATAAAGAGCAAGGTCCTTCGAAAAATTCTGTTGTTTTCCCCCACCAGTGGTAAGAAACACTGAATAAAAGACCACGCCTTAAAGTACTAGGACGATAAGGTGAAACATTGTGTTCTTGCTTTTCCTTGGCGATCAATCAGTTGTGAGTCGAGGGACAGCTAGGTCAACTGGGGGACCAATCAAAAAATCCTCCAACGGATCACGCCAAAGAACAAAAGCAGAAAGGACAAAAAAGTCACAGTTATGGTTTTCCCAAGATATTGTCGGAAAGATCTGTGAAATTGATGCAAGGCCAAGGAGAGCTGCAGAACAAAATACTGCAAGCCATTAAGGAAAAGGCATCAATACCAGCAATAGAAGCATTGGTAGTCCGATTTACTACTAACACCAATGCGCTGGTAAAATTGCGAGTTGGCGATCATCAATATTTTAATGATAAAATATTTATTAAAACTATGGATGCTGTCAAGGCCTACAAGGAGTCGCAATTAAAGGTAGAAGATAAATATACCAAGTGGTTCAAAATTATCTGATTCCGCATCAGCTCGGAGCTCCAGTCCAGTTGATAATCTGGTTCAACTGGTGGACAGAAGAGCGGACAGGGTGAGGCAACAGATGAGCCTAGTCTACGAAACCCTAGATGATAGTTCAAGTGAAATTGAACTAGTCAAGCAGCTGGCAATGATGAAAAGTCATTGGTCCAACGTGACGGACACACTGAAACTGCTTGCAAACAAGTACGACAGAACTGCCTTTGATCAAGATGAGGCAGACATTCTGCAATCTGAAGTTGCCGCACTAGAGATGGTACTTCAGAGGAAGTTGGAACAGTTCAAAAGTTCCAACTACGACGTGCCAGAACTCCCAAAAGTGGACCTTCCAACGTTCAATGGAAGTGCGAAGGAATGGCCAACATTTTACGAGCTGTTCTCTGAGATAATAGACAGCAGGAAGGATCTCAGCAACACAAGAAAGCTGGGATATTTAAGACCCTGCTTAAAAGGAGAAGCTCAAATAGTGGTTAGCCACTTGATAACGGGATCAGCGGCTAGCTATGCAGTAGTATGGGAGCTTATTTGCAAACGCTATGAGAATAGCAGAAAAATATTCTCCCAACATTTCAACAAATTAATGGAACTGGAGTGCTTGCTGCTCCATGATAAGAAAAATTTAGGGAAGTTTTTGGATACTGTGACCGAGAGCATATTCATCATGAAGCAAAATGGAAAAATAGGAAGCTCTGCTGACGTAATTTTAGCAGAAATTCTGCTGCGGAAATTTTCGCCAGAAGCCTTGCAGCTGTATGAACAGCATGTAAAAAAGGCAAGTGAAGATTTAATTAGTTTATTAAAATATTTATAGAACTTGGTGGCAAGAAATTAGTTAATTTCGGAACGACAACGAAAAATGCGTTTGCTCGTGTTGAATTTAATTTTACGACTTCTTCTCTATTTAACATGTGTGTTCTTAGGCCTAGCTTAACAGAGGTTGGCGAAGACGGGGCGAATTCGCAAAGAGCGAGAGAGAACTTTATTATGCTCCCGCCTTCGCCCTAAACTAACTTACACTAGACTTCAAATTTTTTCTACTTAACAAAAAACAACAAACAATAAAAACGACCGACAATATGAGTTCCGCCAACACCGGCCTCCACGGCTTCAACAAATCGGCAGCGGCGCCAGCTTGTGGATCGCCCTGCGGAAGATGGCTCCATCACTCCTCCTAAGGTCGACGACCCTGACCTTGCCGTCCTCTCCTGCGTGCGTCGCGACGATCCCTTCCAAGAGCCACTGTTGAGGCAGCAGGTTGTCCTCTGCCACGACGACCTTCTTCTCGTGCCACTAGCCCCGAACCTGAAGGCCCAGGACATATTCCCGGGACCATCGCCGCCAGAACGTTTGCCTGACTAACGAGACAAGCCGCCATCGCCGCAAGCAACTGAGACCCGCCTGGTCCGGGGTCCGGAGTGCTGGTGCTGCGATGAGCGGCCCGCCTGTCAGCAGGTGCCCGGGAGTTAGCGCCTCTGCGTCGCTTGGGTCCTGGCTGAGCGCTACGAGGGGACGCGAGTTCATCGTGGCCTCGATCCCGACGAGGACTGTTGCCAGCTCTTCGGCGTTTAGGAGTGCGCTGCCCACCGCTCGTAGGAGTAGGTGCTTTGCAGTTTTCACACCTGCCTCCCAAAGTCCGCCCATGTGCGGAGCCCGAGAGGGTGTGAACGCAAATTCGCATCCGCTTTTTGATGCGAACTCGCGAATTGCGTCCGCCTGCTCTTCGATCCGATCGCGAAGAGCCAGGAAGTGCACCGGCTGCGGACATCCTCGTCGACCAATGAATCTTTGAAAAGCCAATAAAAAAGAATCAGTACTTAGATCTGAGACAATCTCTAAGTGAACCGCCTTGGACGCAAAACAAACAAATAAGGCAACGTAGGACTTATACGGGGGCCTTCCTCGAATTTTTAATGTCGTATAGACAGGGCCACAAAAATCAACGCCAAATATCGCAAATGATGCTCACAAGTGCTTGAGGGTCGACATGAAAATTGGAATGGCGCAAATGCCGGACGTAGCTCTGCACAAACTGCGAGCGATTCGTCAACTGCAAGGGAAACTTGGCATCATATGATATAGGAGCGTTAACTAGTCGCACCAAGTGCCTGTATCCTCATGGATGAATGGGTTCAATCGCTGAAGACTTGGGCCGACCTTGGAGCCTTTACGAACCTTTTCAATTTCTACTTGACACTTGACACTTTTGTACTATTTCGATAACCTTATGAAACGCTTCATTATATTCAGTCGGTGACAGAGTTTTTTCGAAAACTATGCTGTTGTCTTTGCATTTTCTTATAAAGCGGAACATATAAGCGAACACTCTAATCAGTTTGAGGTGTGACGAGAATCCAAACCAGATCGTCGACGTCACAACCTCTCGAAACGATATCTGCTGGGTTCTGCTTTGTGAATCTCCGCTACCCTGTTCAAAACGAATGTCGACAACGAAGATGGATGAGATCGAATCCAGTGAAGAGTAACTTCAGAGTCCGACCTGTATACAATTCGTTCGATAGGGACTTTCAATAAGTGTTTGATTCTATGGCAGAGATCTGCGAGAAGGTGAGCGGCACATAACTCTAGCCTTGGGAGCGTTTTGGTCTTGTGCGGCGCTACTTTTGACTTTGAAGTCAACAACGATAATTTAAAGCCTTCGGCAGTTTTGCTACGAATATAGACGCAAGCTCCATAAGCTCTCATGGAGGCGTCGGCAAAGGCATGTAGCTGTACCGGTGACAATGGGTAGGTATGCACGAACCGAGGAATCGATATCTCATCCAGTTGAGACAGAGTGTTTTTTAGCATATCCCAAGCTGTTTCCAAATGCATCGGAATTGACTCATCCCAATCTAACTTCTTAAGTCAGAGTTCCTGCAATAGGATCTTTCCTTTAATCACAATGGGACTTAACAAGCCGAGGGGGTCAAACAGCTTCGATGTCACCGATAGTATGTTCCGTTTTGTCGCTCGGAGACCCATGAAAGAAGTGTCAATTTTGAACTTGAAGGCATCTTCACTAGGCATCCACGATATTCCTAACGCCTTAGTTGACTCTGAATCCGAGATAGGTATCGACTTAACTGTGCTCTCAGATGCAGTGTCCTCAGGTGAGTTTGAAAACCACTTTGTCAATTCAAAACCTGCTGTTTGAAGAACCTGAGACACTTCAGACTTAATTGTCCTTAGCTCCTCTACGCATGCAGCACCAGTTAGCATGTCATCGACGTAAAAATCGAATCCAATTACGTCGGCAGCTCTAGGGAATGAACATTTAGCAGATTCACTCAACCTCTTTAAACACCGAGTAGCCAGAAATGGGGCTGGTCCAGTACCATATGTGACGGTGTTGAGCTTGTATAATCTCAAGGATTCTGAATACACCACACTATGAGTTGTAACTTCCTATCCGCTTCATTACCCATTACTTGGCGATACATCTTTTTTACATCGGCAGTCAGGGCATACCTGTGCAGCCGGAAGCGGAGTAGAGTGGAGTACAGCTCTTCTTGAATTGTCGGCCCCACCATCAGGATATCGTTTAAGGCCACCTGAGACTATGTTTTGCAGGACGCATCGAACACGACGCGCAACTTTGTTGACGTACTCTGGGGCCGTAACACGCGTTGATGGGGAATGACATAATGTGGAGTGGAAGGGATTTTGTTGTCTGTAGGCGACATATGACCTAGGGCGAGATATTCTTCCATGAATTCCAAGTACATGGTCTTCAAGTTAGGATCTCGAGACAACCTTCGCTCAAGCGACAAAAACCGCCGTTTTGCAACCTCGAAGGGGAGTTGCCTAATCCATTTGGATCAGATTTAAACGGCAGCCTAACTTCAAACCGACCTGATGGCAATACCTGAGTAGTCCTCCTATAATGGTCTTCACATAACTTGTGCTCAGGCGACAGAATTTTCTTTGGATTTGGCATTTCCTCCAGCGACCAAAGTTTCTGTAGTGTGCTGTCAATCGATACTAAAGGCTCTTCACTACAATTGAAACAACTTGTTTCGGGACTGCAGACTTGTATCTGCCCGAAACAACCCAACCAAGAATGGTCTTTTGTAGAGTTGGATAGTCAGGACCTTGTCTAATTTGACCAACAGCTAGCAATTCGAAAAATGATTCTGCTCTATCATCATATCAATTTTTTGTGACTTGTAGAAATATGGTTCTGCTAATGGTAGGTTCTTTGGGATCTTCCAATCACTGACGTTCACCGACTGATCAGGATGGTAACCGGAGATCGACTTTCAGATCCAGAAATCGAACGAGAACTCACTACCATTTATTCGCGACTTCACCACTGTGTGTACCTTCTTTTTGACTTGAGAATTGACCTCGCCAATACCAAGTAAGTTGATACACGACTTCTCTCTACGAATCTGTAAGCGGTTCGCCAGTTCTTCCGTGATAAAATTCGTTTGAGACCCAGAGTCCAGCAGAGCTCGGGCTAACACGTATTCTCCGTTTTTCGTACGGACGCTTACGATTGACGTAGCCAAAATCACCCTGTCCAAGGACGTGGCATGCATAACATGTGACGTGGAAGGCTGATCTTGGTTAAAAGTCTCTGGCGGGGGTGGCAACGCTAAACTGTTCTCAGGCACTGTATATCTATGAAGCAGAATATGGTGTGAGCGGTCACAAACTCGACACTTTTTGCCTTTGCATTTCGAAGCAGTATGGCCTCGTTGCAGACGATTGATACATAAGGAGGCAGACTTAACAAACTCGAACCTTTGCATTACAGAGAGACGCCCAAACTGGCAACAATTCTGCAGCAAATGAACTGCTGCATTGCAATAGCTACAAGTTTGCTGAGGCTTGTTGTTGGAGAAGGAACACGAGAATGAGCTACGATTATGTGGCTTGCTCGACACAATTTTATCTTGCTTCGGCTTTGTCGATTCTTCAGCTGATAAATGCTGATATCGGCGATTTAACATTTTTTCAAAATCGGCCCAAAGCGGCAAAGTCTCATAATCGAGCTGTTCCTCCCATTTTTGTTTGATCACTGGGTCGACTCTATTCAATACCCATACCAAATATATCTACATTGCATTCGGAATTTTTGTATCATCTCCTATCGATAACAGAGAACCATAAATCGAAGAAACAGTATCGATAAGGTTTCTCAAGGAGGAAGCGGACTGATCCGATATTTTAGGCAGACTAAACAATGTTGATATATTATTCATTAAGATTAGGCATTCGTTATGGTAAACCTTTTTTAAACTGGCTAGTGCCTTTTCGTAATTGCTCTCGGTGACTTGGTAAGCTTTAACTGTTCCTAAAGCATCACTAGAGAGACATAAAATTAAATGGTTAAATTTTTCGATAACTGGAATGCTGGCGTCTTTAGGAACCAAAGTTTGGAAAGGGCTGATGAAATTTTTGAGCTCCGAATAATCTCCACTGAATTTTGGCAATGCCAAATTCGGAAGTCGCGCACGAATCGATCCCGTTTCTAATCGCTTATTTAATCGGCGAATTGTTCTGACCCGACTTTGGAGCTTGCTTTTCAGCTCTTCCAGAACAGATTTATTTTTGATTTCTAGGCTCATTTTAAATTAATTAAATTAAATTAATTAAATTTGATTTCCGAATTAAATATATAAATGGCCGAAACAAATTATCTCAAATCAGACCGACAATATAATTTAATAACCTTCGAACCAATAATTAGAAATTTATTAAACCAAAAAAATAACTTATTTTTAATGTCTGTGTATTAGTGCGCAAGCTTGGATTAACTTCCCAACTATTAATGCGAGTTTCAACGAACGAGTGGGGGAAGGGGGGGCGACAGTGATTGCAATAATACAGTAAAAAATAATAAATAAATGTTGCGTCCAAAGCGATTTATGTATTTATTTTATAAATTTATTCAATAAATTGAATAATTTGCATGCAATCTAGCTCTACTATATTGATACGTACATATGTGCCAAGAACTGAAAGCGAGGTGCAATATTCCAGCAGAAGACAATAAACATTAAATTTGTCTATAACTCTAGCTTTCAATTTTTTGCACAAATACCTGTGATTTCCGAATGCTAATTTTAGCGGCCACTTTCCTTAAAAGTTCCCTCGGTGGTGGCGGCAATTCCGGAAGTAGGTATTTCGCGATCGACGCGGATATGTTTAAGAAATATTTATTGTTAACACAATAACGCGTCGCGGGCAACAATATTATTTATTTAATTATTGCACTAAAAAAAAAGAAGAAAAATTTTTTATTTTTCACTTTTATATATTATATATATATTATATATGTCACTGTCACTTTTAATTTGTTTAAACTAATTCTTGTCCACCCGGGGGCGCCATGAAGAATTTAATTAGTTTATTAAAATATTTATAGAACTTGGTGGCAAGAAATTAGTTAATTTCGGAACGACAACGAAAAATGCGTTTGCTCGTGCTGAATTCAATTTTACGACTTCTTCTCTATTTAACATGTGTGTTCTTAGGCCTAGCTTAACAGAGGTTGGCGAAGACGGGGCGAATTCGCAAAGAGCGAGAGAGAACTTTATTATGCAGTATCAACAGCAAACCTTAGGACTTCAATGGGATCCGAAGAAGGATACATTAACATTTTCGGCGGAAAACCCAATGCTAACAAGCATAACAAAGCAGTTAGTGTTATCACAGTTGTTCACAATTTTTAACACACTAGGATGGTTGGCACCTGTAACGATTCAAGGCAAATGTTTTATTCAGAACCTGTGGAAGTTACCGATGACTTGGGACGTTGAATTGGAATCCAACTTAGCTAACTGGTGGATGGAATATGCTAAAGGTCTATCATATTTGGAAGACATTAGCGTTTCACTCTGAACTGGATGGTCCAAAGATATTTTGGAGCTACATGGATTCTGCGATGCATCAGAGAAAGCATATGCAGCGGCTGTGTATAGAAATGTAGGCGGCGGAGTTACTTTGCAAGCAGCAAAAAGCAAAGTTAATCCTATAAAAAACAGGAAAGCAATTCCCAAGTTACACTTTATGCTGCGCGTTTATTAACAAAGTTATTAGCGAAAGTGCAGGCTGTATGGAGCAACAAGATTACAACGCATGCATGAAGTGATTCGCAAATTACTATTGAATGGATACAGAACAAGCGCAGCAAAGATAAGTTCGTCAGAACTAGAGTGGAAGATTTCAATAAACAAATTCCCAATGTCAAATGGAATGACGTTAAATCGGAAGAAAAGCAGACGTAGCTTCAAGAGGGATTTCACCGCAAGCTCTTAAAATCTGTGAAATTTGGTGGAGAGGCCGAATCGGCTAGCTATAGATGCACAACACTGGCCCACTCGAAAGGAATCGGAAATTGTTGTGGTATCCACATTTATAAAATCCGAATATCTGCAAAATCAGATTTTTATCAAAGTATTCATCGATCGACAAACTTCTTAGAGTAATGGCGTATGTATTACGCTTCATAACAAAGCTGAGAGGAAAATCGCAAAAGCCGTCACATCTTACTGTGGAGGAATTAAAGCTAGCGAAGATTGCCGTGATAAAGATACAACAACAGCTGGATTTTGGACACGAAGTCAGACTGCTCAAAAACAAAAGACCATTAGACCCATAGAGTAAGTTACAGGCGCTAAATCCGTTTTTGGATAGTGATGGCGTACTTCGAGTTGGTGAACGACTACAAAACGCAATGATACCCTATAATGTAAAACATCTAATTATACTGGATAAGTCACATTTGACTTGCTTAATTGCAAAGGATGATCATAAAGAAACTTATATTCCGAGGGAGTTCTGGATATTTGGCATACAAAATTCCTTAAAGAAATATTTAAGGGAATGTATTGTATGCATACGATACAAGCAAGAGATGTCCAGTCAACTGATGGAAAATTTACCAGTTTATCGAGTAACGGCTGATTACTCGTTTCAAAATACTGGAATCGACTACGTCGAACCGTTCCAGATTCGCTCCTCAAAGGGAAGAGATCAAAAAACGTTTAAAGGATACATTTGTGTATTTGTTTGTATGGCAACAAAAGCGATACATCTGGAAGCTGTTAGCGACCTTTCGGCAGACAAATTCCTGGAGGCTCTTCGACGGTTCTTTGCAAGACGAGGCAAGACTGAGAACCTATACTCAGATAATGGAACAAACTTCGTGGGAGCTTCAAGAATATTGGACCAACCTAGAATTTGTAGCTGCCATTAAATACAATAATGAGTTAGCACCTACACTAGAAAAAGAAGGCATCAAGTGGCACTTCATTCCCCCGGGAAGCCCCCACATGGGAGGTTTATGGTAAGCCGGTGTAAAATCATTGAAGCATCACCTTAAACGAGTTATTGGTGAAAACAGCTTTACATATGAAGAATTTGCATCGCTGCTATGTCAAATCGAAGCAGTGCTAAACTCGCGTCCATTAGTCACTGTAAGGAGCGAAAACGATGGTGAGGACATATTAACGCCGGGCCATTTTCTGATGGGAAGATCTCTAATTGGAGCTCCTGAACATTTTAACGAAAGTAAGACAATCAGCTCTTTGGATAGATGCAAGCTTATTCAACTCATCAGAGATGATTTTTGGAAGCCATGGAAAGAGGGGTATCTGGTGTCATTGCAACAGCGAACCAAATAGCGCCAATAAAAGCCAAATCTGAAGGAGGGACAGCTGGTTCTTATAAAACATGAGAACACTCACCCTGCAAGATGGCCAATGGGAAGTGTTGAGGCACTAATTGATTTGGGCCTAGGGAGAGCAATAAGAAACAACCTTTTGTAGCAGTCACTTTATTATTATTTAATTTATTTTATGCAAGCGAACAGCTTTAAAAAACTTTGTTTCTTCTCCTTCGCCAGTGTTTCCTCAAGTGTCGCACAAGTGTTGCCCTATTCAATAACCGCAGATCATGGGTAACACTTTTACCAAAAGTTTTCAGGGTTACGTCTTTTTCGCCTAGTTGGCGGTTGAATTTAAATTACGGCGGTAACATTCCGCTTCCATAAGGGCGGTTTGAAGAGTTTCGTCGTTGAAGTTGTTTGTTGGACAGATTGCTTTCAAAACAGTTTTGACCGATCGGACTAGTCGTTCCCATGCGCCTCCCATATGAGGTGCTGCAGGCGGGTTGAAGTGTCACTTAATTGCTTCGTATTTTATGGTGATTTCATCAAAGTCGATCTTTTGAAGTTCTTCTTTCACCATATTCTCAGTGGCTTTTAAGTTTGTGCCATTGTCAGAAAAGATTTCTTTTGGAGTCCCGCGACGTGTCATAAAATTCCGCAGACACATAATGCATGAGCTTACATCGAGTTTGTGGGCTACTTCTATGTGTACGGCTCTCAGCGTCAGGCAGGTAAAGAGGACTCCCCACCGTTTTTCCTTGTGCCTGCCAACGTTGACCAGTATGGGACCGAAGTAGTCGACTCCCGTGTATGTAAAGGGCCTCTCGAAGCAGGCTAGTCGGGCGACTGGTAATGGAGCCATTTAAGGTACTTCGGGGCTGGCGGTGGCAATTTTGCACAGTTGACAAGCCTTTCGAACTGTTTTATACAGCACTCGTAGACGAGGTACGTAGAAGTCGTTTCGAATACGATTTATCGTTGACTCGTGCATCATGTGATGTGATTTTTCATGGTAATATTTTGTAATTAAAAATGCGATTTGGGAGTTCTTTGACAGAACGATGGCGTTGTCAGGATTTATGTTATCGTTTCTTCCCTGAATGCGTAGTACGCCGTCTTCGCCCAGGTAAACGTTCAGGGCAATCAACGAGCTTGACTTGTCAATGGCTGAATTATTTTTTAGAGCGGTTATTTCAGCTGAATACACCCTGGATTGCGCCTGTTTATATAGCCACGATTTTGCTCTATTTATGATTTCCGGGTCTAACGTTGTCGGTAGTTGATTTCCGAGACATTTGGCACGTATTCTTTCAATGTATAGCACGAATGTTGCCACAGCTCTGTATAGGCGTCTCCAATCAGAGGAGTACTCTACTGCAAAATCAAAATACTTTAGTTTGTTTACAACGAAGATATGCTTACGTAGTTCACACGGCTCTCTGTTATCGAGAATAATGTCTTGTAGTGGCCATTCGCTTTCTGGCTTGACTAGGAAGTGAGGGCCTTTTAACCAGCGATTAGCGTCAGGTGTTTTGATAAATTTGGTAGCTGAGTCCGCAACGTTTTGCTTTGTGGGAATCCATCGCCATTGGTTTCGACTTGTGTTATCGATTATCTCCCCAACTCTATGCATAACGAAGGCTTGAAATTTCCGTGGGTCCATATCAAGCCACTGTAGAATGGTCTTAGAGTCTGTCCAGTATGTACTTGAATTGATGTTGAGCCTTTTAACATTCATGGCCTTTTTGGCGAGGCCCACTCCAATTACAGTGGCCAGTAGTTCCATGCGTGGTATTGAGACTGGTTTTAGTGGGGCGACCTTACATTTGGCTGCTACCAGTACTGTGTCGACGTCTGCTCCTCGCTTGATACGAAGATATGTGACTGCTGCGTAGGCGTACTCGCTCGCATCTACAAACGTGTGTAGATCAATCTGGTCGGCATTCGGCAGCAAAGTGGAGTAGAAGCGAGGAAATTCCAGTTCGGTAGCTTGAAGCAGGACCGTTTTCCATTGTTGCTATGACGTGAACAGGGCGTCGGGCAGTTCTTCGTCCCAGTCTATGCCTGCACGCCATACTTTTTGCAGAACATTTTAAGGCCGATCGTGTAGCAGGATAACAGGCCCAAGGGATCAAAAATCGACATTAATACTTGTAGGGCTTCTCGTTTTGTTGGTATGGATTCTCCATTTAGGACGTCTCTTTTAAGTCTCGCGAATCTAAAAGTATACTTAAAAACGTCGTTTGAGGGTTCCCAATACATACCAAGAACCTTCTCCGGGCCACCAAGTTCTTTGGGATGTTGTTCGGCTATTTGCCACTCTCCAAAATGTTTGAGGATAGCGGTAGAGTTCGAGATCCAATTTCTTATAGTGAATCCTCCCTCAGCATGAATGTCTCGGACTTTTGATGTTACTGCGATCGCCTCAGAGTCGTCGCTTCCACTTGGCGTGTCTCTTCTAGCATCTCTACCATCAAGTTTTTTGAGCATGGAATATATGATGTCTCAGCTAGCTTATTGGGATTGGATTCGGTTTGGATTATGGATTATGATTCGTTGCGTTGTAAAGCGGCTTGCTGTGAGGTGGAAGGGGTATCGTCGACAAGTTTGCACAAGTCGCACGTCCATTGTGACTGTGCAATAGAGGCATCGACTCCAACGCAGGCGAAGTGGTACCATGCCTTGCATACGTCGCACTGCACCCAGTTTTTGACGCCGCTGGATAGTCGGTTCTTATTGCATGAACCGCAAAGAGTTACATCTCTCTCCATTTTCGAGGTCGGTTTCTTCGTCGTGATCTACTTCAACAGAATTCTACACATACATAGCCTTCATACGTGTACGTGCGTATCTTGGCTTATAGGTATGCGTGTGTTCCGTGTGAATTTCACAAATGGTTGGCGTCACTTTTAATTGCGCTTAATATTAAGTACTAACAAAGTTATTTAAAGAAATGTTGAGGCACTAATTGATTTGGGCCTAGGGAGAGCAATAAGAAACAACCTTTTGTAGCAGTCACTTTATTTTTATTTAATTTATTTTATGCAAGCGAACAGCTTTAAAAAACTTTGTTTCTTCTCCTTCGCCAGTGTGTCGTACAAGTGTTGCCCTATCCAATAACCGCAGATCATGGGTAACACTTTTACCAAAAGTTTTCAGGGTTACGTCTTTTTCGCCTAGTTGGCGGTTGAATTTAAATTACGGCGGTAACAGGAAGAATCATTAGTACGACAAGATGATAAAGTCCGGGTAGTCACGGTTAAAACAAATGATGGGGAAGTAAAAAGATTGCTAAACAAGATCTGTCAACTTCCTGTTAGCGAAGCAAAACCAGCTGGAGCTGCAACGCCATCTATAACGGAGTCAATGCAGCTACGCAATACAGACATAAACGCATATCACCTAATGTCTGAAATGGAAATTAACCAATGCAGACAAGAGGATTCGACAACATGGCTTTGCGAAAGTAATTGGGCATGAAAAAACGCAGATGATCGCGCGAAATATCACCATTAAAACCAAGCAAGGCTGTCGTGCGAAATGATGAAATTCCAAGGCAATTCGTTCATCAAAGAGATAAGTGGATACAACCGGTGGCTATTTAGACTGTTTCGGAATACAACAGCTAATAAAAGATGCAACGAACAGCATCAAGTTATAAGACTGCCGAATCAACGCATTATACAACTACTTGCAGAATACACAGCAATATTAGGGGATACAACAATAATTACTCCTCAAAAAGTAATGTCGACGGCGTCTGAAATGTCTATCCTCCCCAGTTTACGAATTATAAATGACAAGGAGGCATGGAACATGGTCCCGCTGAAGCACTTGATTGTCAACCACACAAATGAACTGCAAAATTTTCAAATGCGCATTAAGACTCTGACAAATAACAAAGTACACATTGATGACTTGATTTTCCACACGGCAAGCGAACACTCGGCTCTAGGGTTGACAACGATTATCATAGTTATAATGGTCATTTATATCCGGAGGCAACGCATAAATGAAAGTCAACTACTGGCCGTACATTCCCCCCTCAAACATCCGAATTGAACTCATTAAGTGTACGCACTATAACGCACCATAACTATTGGTGAAGACCATGCGCTATCAGACTTTTCTATAAGGTCAAGTCTCAGAATCCTGTCAATTTCGGCGTACATTTCCTTCTCTACAGCTGCAGCGTTGCCTATGTCGGTTGAATGTGTTATCAGGTTAGTTTTTCCTAGCCCTTCCTCAGGAAATGATGGAAAACACCTTATCACAAGATTTAGCTTCGACTGTTGATCTGGTGTTAAAGCGTGTTGTTTAACCTCAGGATTTGGAATGCCTTTCTCTTTTAAATTTTACTTGGCTATTTCTAGTTCTTTGGGGAATATCCCAAAAAGCTTCCAAAAATCCATGCCAAGATACAGTTCCTGTTGCAACGATGGGACTAAGTATAAGTCCAGAGACTTATCTTCGGATCTATATCCTACATTTAATTTAAATTTTCCTATTATACGTTGTGACCTGCCATCAGTCGTAGCAGCAGTTGCTTTTATAGACTTGTAAACCACGTCTCCGTTAAGGACTTCCGCGGCCGAAGTACCTCCTATGCAGCTTATTGACGCAACTGAGTCTAGCAGTCCGTAAACCGTTCGTCTCAGCAGCCGAATTGGCAAATAAGGACAAGGATTTGTAGGTGTGGCGGGTATTGCGAAAATGTGGCTTAATGCAATCTAGCACTCTTTTACGCGTTTATAAAAGCTTTTTATCCTAATGGAACTTCTAGACAGCGAACGCCGTAATAAAGAAGTAGAAACACTTCCGAGGGGATACATTTCCGGTAAATTGTAATTTTTCGATGAAGGAGAGTTAAGTCTGGGTTTATAAGTAAGTCCGGTGAGCTTGTTAATGTATCTAAAAGTACATCGATCCTTAATCTGTCATCGTTCCCTGACTGCACTGAGCACTGGAAGTCTTCGGTTTGGGAGGCGACCTACTGCTCTCTGGCTTGTAGCTGTTGTTTGTACCACAGCCGTAACAATCCTGATACCTATGTCCCCCTTGGTTGCAGTTCCAACAAATTAAAGTAAAGGCTTCGACTTCGATTACACGTGAATCTGAATCCGATTCTTCTTCTGTATTTTCCTTTATAAGTTCAGAAACTTGGCACTATTTTCGGCGGTGACAAAGGATTCTCCAGTTGGTCTAACAGCACAGATATGCTTTCAAAAAAGCAGTCAAAGTTTTCGTTTAATTTTTGTTTCCTACTTCGAATGAGTTCTTCGATGTCTGCATCATCTCTATCTTGACGAAATTGCAATCTCAAAGCTACACACAACTGATTTCATTGAATCTCGTTTACTGACTTGTAATAATAATTCATTGGCTTTGCCTTCGAAGAGAACACTGGCGTTTTTACATAACAAAGAAAACTTTCCATCCAATGTCTGTACGGTTAGTGCTTCTACACCGTATATAAAATTATCGACAGATAAAAAGCCTGTTTTCGAGAACTTTAGTTTCCATCCGTTTAAGATATGGAGAACTTTGTCGGGACGATTTATCAGATCGGTATTGTGGGATCTATACGAAAGGCGGGATACCGAGTTTTGGGTTCGTCGGTGTTCTATTTCTCAGACGGAACCTACTTCATGTGAAGAGTTTTCTATCGGGGCTTGTGCTCGTGTATTATTTGAATTCGACTGAGGAGGGAAAATCATGAGTCTTTGCATGGTGTCCATAGCTGAATTCTGTATAAGTTCACTAATTTTCTCAGACAGACTTGTTAGAAGCCTGCGCTCCATTGTAATTAAAGCGATAGCATTCATGGCCTCACCAGGGTTTATTCTATCCCTGGCAGTTTCGTTTGTTTTTGCAGCGCTTGCTAAAGTGGATGCCCTATTGTTATCTAAAGAAACACCTGGATTTTCTGAAGATTTCTTCAGGCAAACAAACGTCATTACATCTTGGACATTTGTTGTCACTTTTGAAATGCGCTGCAATACATCACCTATGAAAATCGTGATTGCAAGATGTTTTATAGATTTCCGCAACTGAAATAATATGTGTTTCACATAATGAACCCCCTGTGTTTTTCTGCGAACAGCAACAACACCCAGCAGGGCGAGCGCGTTACCAGACTGTTCGCTTTTCTACGAATAACAACACAACACCGTAGACGCCAATCCCCGATGGCGACAGGTGGCAGCCCCACCACTGGGATAAGCCGCATCTGCCCAATCACAAGATCGGTCGAAAAACTTACAACGGTTACTGAAACTAATACGAGAAATTTAAACATAAACGGCTCCCCAAATTCGATAACGACTATAGGCATCTCAAAACGGACACGAATTGGACAATGGAACGTTAGAACTCTAAGAGAACCATCTAGGTTAGCACAGTTCGAGGCGGAGATGGAAGAACTCCACATTGCAATAGCTGGAATCAGCGAGATGAGGTGGGCTGGCAGTGGGGAAATAACAACATCAGATAGCAATCTAGTCCTACACAGTGGCATTAGTGACGGCAGCAGATATGGAGTGGGAATTTTCGTGTCCAAGCGCATAAAGAAGGCACTGGTTTCCTGGGAACCCATTTCTGATAGAATCATGACCGCCAGGTTCAGTTGTAGAGCTTGATACATAAACATTACTCAATGCTATGCCATGACGGAAGACGCAAATGACGACACCAAGGATGACGTCTATACTGCCCTTACAGCAACCCTCAACAAGCTACGGCAAGGTGACATTAACATCCTCATGGGTGACTTCAATGCAAAAATTGGCCCTAACAACACCGGACTAAGATCTGTCATGGCTCAGCATGGAACTGGGACTCGCAACGATAACGGAGAGAGATTAGTGGAACTCTGCCAGCTATTCCAACTGGTCATCGGCGGCACAATATTCCCACACAAAGATGTCCACAAATACTCCTGGACATCTCCAAGTGGTAATACGCGCAACCAGATCGACCACATATGCATTAGCAGGAAATGGAGACACTCGCTACTGGACGTACGGAACAAAAGGGGAGCAGCCGTAGACAGTGACCATGAGTTGTTCATTGGAGAACTTTCAATAAAGCTCAACCGCAACCACTCAAGGAACACTGGCAACAGTCAACACCGGCGAGCACCCCCTCTCAACCTGCACCTCCTTAGTGACTCTACTCTGAAGACGAGAATGACGTCCACGCTGCGAGAACAGCTGATCCCCCTAGAAGACCACCCATGGGAGCACACCTGCAGGCAACTAAGGACCACGGCGGAGGAAATACTCGGCCTGAAACAACGCGGAAGATCGGAATGGATATCTGAAGGGACCTGGGACCTGATTAGAAAGAGGAACCACCTGAAGCCTCTGCCGGACCAGCTCACACAGTACCGTGAGGAGTATCACGGACTATGCAGAGCGGTGAAAAGGTCGGCCAGAAAGAACAAAAGAGCACAGCTGGATAGACTTGCAGCAGACGCAGAACGAGCAGCCGGCGATAACAACATGCGCTCGCTATAGCAGCAGATTGCACGGTTCACAGGAACCCATCACAAACAGAACAAACCAGTCAGAGATCTAGAAGGTAACCTCTTATCCAATGATGACGCACAAATCCAAAGATGGCGCCAACACTTCATGGGAATTAGCCACACCACATCACCAAATGTGGCCATAGACTACAGGAGTGTTGTGCCGCCAAGTGAGAGAAGCAGGATACCCTCTGCACCCCCGAATGTAAGAGAAATCTTGAATGCAATAAAGAAGCTGAAGCACAACAGGGCAGCTGGCGAAGACAAAATACCAGGCGAATTACTTCAAGTTGACACCCAACTGATGGCTGAAATATTGCATCCACATTTCTCACGCATATGGGAAGGCGAGACGGTGCCAGCCTCCTGGAAAAGCGGAATCATATTGAAACTTCCCAAAAAACGCGACCTTAGTGACTGCAACAACTGGAGAGGGAAAACACTGCTCAACACCAGCTACAAGATCTTAGCTACACTTCTGAACGAACGCCTCCAGGAAAAAATTGAACCAACAATCCGAGACGAACTGGCAGGCTTTAGACCACACAGTAGTTGCGTAGACTAGGCAAATACACTACGCATAATAACCGAGCAAGCTGTGGAATGGAGAGCCCCGCTTTACCTCCATTTCATCGACTTCAAGAAAGCATTAGACTCAGTTGAAAGAGCAGCAATATGGCGAGCACTTGCAAGAAAAGGAGTACCTGCAAATATCATCGCCATCATCAAATCGATGTATGACGATGCCAACCTGGCGGTACTGCACAATGGAAAAACTAGTGCACCTTTCCAGACAAACACCGGAATTCGGCAAGGATGCCCGCTGTCAACACTCCTCTTCAACATCGTAGTCGACGAGTTAATGAGCGAAGTATGCTCGTCCAAGCGCGGAATTACGTGGAACCTCACCAGACACCTTGAGGACTTGAACTACGCAGACGACATCTGTCTCATATCGCACAGACTCGACGACATACACAGGAAAAGTGACGACCTCGTCAGGATAGCCAGCAGCGTAGGGCTCGAGATAAACATAGCGAAAACAAAAGCTATGCGCTTCATCCACTCCAGCCAAGGAAACATCAACATAAATGGGAACCCAATCGAGTTCATTACCAGTTTCCCATACCTTGGCACCATCATAGTGGAGTGGATGATGATGTCT
Source organism: Drosophila yakuba (assembly GCF_016746365.2). NCBI lineage: Eukaryota > Metazoa > Arthropoda > Insecta > Diptera > Drosophilidae > Drosophila > Drosophila yakuba. The sequence continues at coordinate 26,487,781 of NC_052527.2, read as the reverse complement.
CCAGTCGTCTTGGCAAAGCTCGCTCGGCATTTGGGAGATTATACCGCATATGGAGAGACCGACAAATCAGCCGACGAAAAAAGCTCAGGATCTACAATGCGTGTGTGAAATCCATACTGCTATACGGAAGTGAGGAAATAACGCAGAAGTTACAGGCTTTGAGCAACAAATGCCTGAGAGTCATATGTGGGGTATTTTTGCCAAACAGAATAGCCAACACAGAACTGTGGCGCGTTGTAGACGAGTCCCCGATTCACATACAAATAAGGAAGAAAAAATGGATGTGGATAGGGCACGCTCTCAGAAGAAACCCGAGTAGCATAGTGAGGATGGCACTAGACTGGAACCCCTAAGGAAGCAGGCGAGTAGGAAGGCCAAGAGCAACCTGGAGAAGAACCGCTCACCAAGAACTAGCACAAACAAACACCACATGGGCAAGTGCAAAACAGACAGCTCAAAATAGAGTTAGATGGAAAGCTCTCGTAGAAGCCCTAAGTTCCCAAGAGGAATAAAAATAATTTAAAAAAAAAAAAACATAATGAACACACTATTTTTGACTGTGCGTCAGCACCTGTTTTCCCGGGAGAACGGTCAAGTCCCATATGGTACACGATTTATAACAATTACTATTAAATCCAACTAACTCCAAACCGACCAAGCAATCAAAACGTAATTTAACGTTTTCTTTAATGCAGTTAATAATTAACGATAAAATTATATATAAAAATTGAACTCTATGCATGACGTTTCGCGCAATGTAGGAGGATTAATTTTAATTACCATATATTTTGTTTTCCGAAAAATTTTATAGAACAGACAAAAGACTTCGACCTAAGTTATATTTCTTTGATCGAATTAGGGAAATAGTTATAAATTCGCGCGGACAGTGGACTTTCGCAAACGTACCCATCTGTATTCCAGCTTGCTACATAACTAAGATAGGCTTAAAAAAGAAAATTGAATTTTTGAACGCGGTTAGAGCAATGCTCGAAAGCAACACAATTATGATCCAGCGCTCGAATCTTCAATCTATTCATTCAAGTAAGGGACAGATTCACTAACAATTGGTGTTGTATCTCAATTGGGACAAAAAGTCAACCTGAGTTTCACTTTCTATTGTACTTCCGCTAACTAAATGATACCTGCCCAACAAAGCAGGGGTTTTTTGCCTTAAACTTTTTATTGTGGACTTAATACAACTAAATGTTGCTCTTATAGTATTCCAACGCAAAAGAGAATAATTAGCCGAACATTTTAAATCGGGAATTGAAAACTTGAAAAAATTTAAAAACAAGAGAGAACGCTATAGTCGAGTTCCCCGACTATCTGATACTCGTTACTCAGCTAGTGGAAGTGCGAAGGAGAGTCTTCAACACTGACAGTTTTTGGCGGTTTGTGGGCGTTAGAGTGGGCGTGGTAAAAAGTTTTTTGGCAAATCGATAGAAATTTACAAAACTAATACAAAAATGAAATAATATCATAACATTTTTCAAAAGTGTGGGCGTGGCAGCTTTGGGCGGTTTGTGGGCGTTAGAGTGGGCGTGGAAATATAAATCGTTAAACGTGCGCTGCGTCTTTGTCTCTGGAGTCAGTATGCTTACTCTGAACTTTTTAGCTTTTGTAGTTCCTGAGATCTCGACGCTCATTCGGACGGACGGACAGACGGACATGGGCAGATCGACTCGGCTATGGATCCTGATTAAGAATATAAATACGTTATATGGTTGGAAACGCGTCCTTCTGTCTGTTACATACTTTTCAACGAATTTAGTATACCCATTTACTCTACGAGTAATGGGTATAATAATTCAATCCAAAAAAAAGTTCGGAGCCAGCCTGAAGTAAATAAATAATTTTCTTTTTTTTTTTTACTTTTCTTTTATTTATTGAATCTTCTTGTATAAAAACTAACAATAAGTTTAAAAATCTTAGCTATAAAAGTTTTGAACCGTTGTATTATTTTTCCAACTGTTTTATGATTAGACAGCCCTAAAAGTTTCTTCGCTGGGTTGGTAGGTCCTTTCGCCGGAGACGGGAACGCCTGCTGAGCTGGGTTAGACCTCTCGCTAGGTTGGGGTGCGAGTAAAGCTTGCTATAGTAGTTTTCCTTAAGTATTTAAGTCACTTTGGATGTTTTCGTTCCGAACGTACCACGGTGCCCCAGTGATGCTTCGCAGAATCTTTGATTGTGCTCGCTGTATGATGTCAATATTGCTGTTGCTGGCATTGCCCCATAACTGTGAGCCACAGGTGCAGATAGGTTTCAATACAGAATTGTAGAGTAAGACCTTGTGATCTAGGCTGAGCGGAGAACCAGAGTTGATGAGCCAGTGTTATCTGTTGGCTTTGAATTTAAGTTGAGTTTTTTTGGCTTCATTGTGCCTGCGCCATGTAAGTCTTCTGTCATGGTGGACTCCTAGGTACGCTACCTCATCTGCTTTCGGGAGTGGTATGTTGTTCAACAAGAGTGGTGGGCACTCTTGTCTATTTAGCGTGAACGTCACATGCTTGCATTTTTGCTCGTTTACTTTTATTTACCAGTCAGAGAGCCACTTCTCAATGTCGATGAGGTGGAATGCCAGCTGAGCTGTAGCTTGGATTGGGGACCTTGAAAGGATAAGGATAGCTGTATCGTCGGCAAATGTGGATACCGTTAAGCGACTATTTGTAGGGATGTCGGCTGTATAGATGAGGTATAGGATAGGCCCAAGAACGCTGCCTTGGGGGATTCCAGCCTCAATTTTATGGTCAGTGGAAGTGGCAGTGTTGCACCGTACTGCAAACTTTCTGTCATAGAGGTAAGGCTTTAGAAGTTTGTGCCGTCAAGCCAGACTCTGTCGAATGCTTGGGATACGTTTAAACATACTGATTTACAGTATTAGCGATTTTCAAATGCAGTTCTTATTTCCGTTGTTATACGAATCACCTGTTCAATAGTTCCGTGGCTTCTCAGATGTAGATTAAGTCGGATCAGTAGGCATTTTTCGAATAGTGTCGAAATACATGAGTGGCCTTACCAGGCTTTGGAATCATTGTGATAATCGATCTCTTCCATTGTTGTGGAAAGAAACCATGTATGGTGATGGGATTAAAGAGCTGGGTTATGTAGCGGACTGCAGAGTGTGGCAGCTCGATAATCATTTCCGGTGTTAAAAGGTCGCAGCCGGGGGATTTTTTCGGGCTGAGATTGTCTTTGATTATTTAAACGAAACACAATTGGGGTGTGTTGCTGGTGGCAGTTTACGGGTGAGGACGGTAGCGCGAATGTGTTAGTAGCCTGGTTTGGCGTGAATACATTTTGTAGGTTTGAGGCAAATGTGATGGCTCTGTCTGGATCACTACTAGGGTTGTTGATAATATATCAAAATATCAATATATCGATATTTTTTTCTGAAAATGATATATTTATATCGTGATATTTTATTTGCCCAAATATCGGTATTGCGATATTTTGTTTGGATATTTTTTGATATTTTCTCTTTGCTCACTTTGATTTCGACGCGATACCAACTACACGAGCACGTGATAAAATAGATATCAAATCAAATTATATAGAAATAAAAAACGGGACTGCAAAATGCAAATTGTTCGAAAGAATAATAAAAACCTGTGGAAACACTTCAAACATGTCCTCGTCAGGTATGTCATAAGATGTATGTATGTGTGCGTATGTTCAAATTTCAGAAGCTCAAAATTTCACTGAGAATTTATTATTATCTGTATTATATCCGTTTTATTATTATTATGATCTGTATTAGAAATCCATTAACTTAAGTTATGATATATTAAGATAAAATGAAAATATGAAATTAAATATGAAAATTAAGTTAATAAGAAATTTTTATATTTTTATTGAGGGGAAATAAAATTTTATTTGAAAAAAAAATATCAAAAATATCATATATATCGATATTTTTTTGTGATATTTTAAATATTATCATCATTTTGTTTTGATAAAAAAAATATCATCGATACGATATTATTTTAATATCACGACATCCCTAATCACTACGGGCCCAGCCGCCTGCGGAATTCTTTATGGGCAAAACGTTTTCAGTCGGTGGGTGGAGAGTTGAGTGGTCTCTCCACAGTGACTTATGTTTTGTACCTGTTGGTGTGAGTTGCTTTATATATCGGCACTGATCGTCTTCCTCCTGTTGTTTCAGGGCGTTGGACAGTTTCCTTGTGGCTACTTTTAGCTTTTGTTTTGCTGTTGGGGATCTGGTAGATTGCCATTCTCTGCGTAGGCGTCGTTTTACGTGGACGAGTTGCTCGATTTGTAATGTTTGGTGTTGCAGTAAGAGCTGCTGCAGTAAGGATGGATTGCAATTTACTCGCGCCACTATCTATATCAGATTCAGTATTGAGTTTTGGGTTTAGCTCAATGTGTGATCTTATATATTTTTATACCTGAGCCAATTTGTTTTGTGTGAAGTCAATCTGTATGGTGGTTGTCCTCCAGCTGTATGTTGATAAATGTGGCCTGAAGATGATTTCCCGCAAAGTCTTTGCAAAAGTGGTGCTTCCTACGGTTCCTTATGAGTATGGTGGTCCCACCGCGTGCTTTTCCGTCGGGATGATTTGTACCATAAAAGTGGTTGTCTCTGATTTGAAAATTGTACTTGCTTGTAAGATGAGTTTCCGAAAGAAGCATTACATCGATATGCTTCTCATGTAGGAGGTATAAGGTATGAGGTATAAGGAGGTATAATCTGTATGGTGGTTGTCCTCCAGCTGTATGTTGATAGATGTGGCCTGAAGATGATTTCCGGCAAAGTCTTTGTAAAAGTGGTGCTTTCTACGGTTCCTTATGAGTATGGTGGTCCCACCGTGTGCTTTTCCGTCGGGATGATTTGTACCATAGAAGTGGAAGTCCATGATTTGAAAATTGTACTTGCTTGTGCAATGAGTTTCCGAAAGAAGCATTACGTCGATATGCTTCTTATGTAGGAATTAAGCTATTTCTCTTTAACAAGAAATAAATGAATAAATAAAAACATACATTTTTCGTACCCTTCTGTTATTGAAACTTTCAATTCAACTTCTAGCTGTCAAAAAAAAAATACAAAGAAATATAAGAAACAATAACATTGTCAACTAATTACAGATATTGATACACATTACAATCAAGGAAGATTTCCTTCTACAGCTATAACACTACACATACGCGCACGTAATTAGACACCTATACTACATACATTTAAATTAAGAAATCCAAATTTTAAATGTAAATGTAAATAGCAACCTAAAAAATTATCAGTAATAATAGATAGGACCAAGAGACCAATTTCAATCAGATTTTAAAAAAGTTTTTAACTTTTGCTAATTAGATGTCTTTTATTGGGAAAGTTAAGAGGCATATCCTAGGAGTAAGATCAGAGCTTAAAGATATTAGGGAAGACCCCGAGCAGTTAATACTAGAAACCGTTAGAATATTACTTAAAACACCATTAATGAATTCGGCATCTAGCTCACCTCTATCTAATCAAGACGTCATGCCGGCCAATCAGGCAGACTTAGTCTCGTCCCTTTCGGATGTGATCCGCCTTCTACCGTTTCATGATGGTAAGCCAAAAAACTTAGTGATTTTATTAATAATTCTACTATTGATTAGAGGAACGGATAAGACACCTTATGGGTAAATGCTCCTAAAGGCAATCAGGCCGAAAATTGAAGTCAAAGCCGATGACGCGGTTCACCGGTCTGGAGCTGGCCTTAACTGGGATGAAATTAAAGATGCATTAATATTGCATTAATTTGTATCCGAAAAAATTTGCCAAATCAGAACGACCCTCTTTAAATTGACAGATACTAAGTAACACAAACCAATACTTATAAAGACTAAGAAGGGATTATTTCCTAACACTTGCTTGAGTACATCGCTAACGGGCATTAGAGGCCCACATGGACTAGCAGTAAGGTCCATGAGAACTACCAACCTCCAGGAAGTCTTTGAATGGGCCATAAAAGAAAGAGATATTTACATCCAAGAATGTAAGAGGAAAGAAGAAACCAGGCAGCTAGAGGGAAAACTAATCCACTTAGTGAATATCAGAGAGAATATTAGTGCAAAGATTACGGAAGGAAATGGCACAATCGACAATATGCCCCGAACGAAAAGGATAACTTTAAACACGGAAGAAATAACGTACCGGCTATAATGCCAAAAGACTATCAGAATAAACGCCATTATGAACAAAGAAGTCCCAAAAATTCAAGCCCCAATAAGGCTAAAGGCTTATTCCACAATTTAGAACATTATTCAACCGAGTTCAGACATAATGCTCAATTGCATAATATAGACGAGGACTCAAATTTTCCACAAAGAGCCTCGAGAAACAAACAGGATACTTAGTTAAGAAAGAGACAGGGTCTCCCTTACCATATAATCCACCTAAAATCTGGATACCCTCCAAAATTCTTGATAGACACAGGGGCGACCAAGTCATTCATAAGCCCAAAATTGGTCTTCCATTCAGACCAAGTTAACCTAAGAGACACAATTTCAATTAAAACTGCAATTAACGTACATAGCATTTACTAAAAAATAACAGCACCCGTGTTCAAAGAATTTGCGGATGACACACGCTATCCACTATTTATATTCAAATTCCACCAATTTTTCGATGGACTAATCGGAATGCACATTTTACCAGAACTAAAAGCAATAGTCGATATACCAGAATCAGTACTTAAAACTCAGCGTACCCAATCCAATATTAATATCTACGCAGAAAAGAACACAACATCCGAACTCTATATTCTTGACGAAACCTCTAAGCACACAACGCAAATTTCGAAAGACATCCTTATATCAGGAGGATTATATTTTTTTTTTTTTTTGGCGAACTTATTGCGTTATTTATTGGATCTTCTCTTATTATGAGACTAACAATAATTATTCAAATTTTATTATATAAATTAGTTTAAGTACAATATTAAATAGTTGTATTAGCTTGAGACGGCCCTAGGATTTCTTTGCTGGGCTGGAAAATCTTTGCGCTTTAGGCTGCTGTAGCTACATACACGCGAGAGCGACTTCGCGAAATGATTCGTGTGCGGCGAGCTTTGCTTGATGTTTACTCTTTCTCATCTGGATTTCCTCGTTGGATGCTATGGATTGGTCTCTATGGATGCTTTCGCTGCGTAGGTACCATGGTGCCCCAGTAATAGTTCGCAGAATCGCTGACTGAGCTCGCTGTATAATTTCAATGTTAATTTGGACGCGTTTCCCCATAATTCACAGCCGTATGTCCAAGAGGGTTTCAGCACGGTATTGTAGAGAAGTACTTTGTATTCCAGACTAAGCGGAGAGTTGCAATTAATAAGCCAGTGGAGATTGCCTGCTTTAAGCTTCATATGAGTCCTTTTATATTCTATATGTCGCCGCCAGGTGAGGCGTCTATCTAGGTGAACCCCGAGATATGTTACTACGTCTGATTGTGGGATGAGTGTATTGTTTAGGGTACATGGTGGAAAGGTTTGTCTATTCAGTGTGAATGTTACATGTCTGCTTTTGGTCGTGTTTATCTTAATGCGCCAGTCCGCAAACCATCTTTCCACTGTTTTAGGATGTAAGTCAAGTTTTTCTGTTGCCTTTGATGGGCATTTGGATCGGCTGAGTATTGCGGAATATTCAGCAAACGTAGAGGTTGTGTGCTGATAGTTTGTAGGCATTTCTGCTGTATATAAAGTGTAAAGAACGGGGAACTCCAGCATTGATGACGCGGTCTTGTGAAGTCGAACTTTTACACCTGATTGAGAACACTCTTTTGAAGAGATAAGATTCGAACACTTTGTGGGTATTCTGCGGAAGCAGTTTTGTTATCTTGTACATTAGTCCTTCCAGCCAGACTCGGTCAAATGCTTGTGCGACATCTAAGAATATTGCTGAGCAGTATTCCCGGTGCTCAAAAGCAATACGAATTCCGTTTGTGATGCGATTGACCTGTTCGATCGTTCCATGATTTTTGCGAAAACCAAATTGATTGGATGGTATTGTGTTTCGCATTCTTAAGTAGGGAGCTAGGTGTTTTAAGAATGCCTTTTCAAACAGTTTCGAGAGACACGATAGGAGACTGATTGGTCTGTAGGATGAGGGTTACGTTTTGTCTTTGCCTGGTTTGTGAATCATCACTATGACCGCCTTTTTTCACCTTTGGGGATAGTATCCAAGTTTCGTAATAGCGTTAAAGAGATTGCATAAGGTCAGAACCTTCCAGCTTCCTGACGGGCCTCGCAGCGGAACGACTGTTTCTTTCCACAAAGGGTTCTTCTTCCTGTTGGGCAATAGTTGTTCGATATATAGATGCTGGGCGTTTGCTTCCTCAAGCTTAAGTGCCCTGGTTAGTCTACGTGTTGCTATTTTTAGCTGTTCCTTAGCCTTTGGGGATCTGTGATTCTGCCATTCTCTTCTTAGTCTTCGTTTTTCAAGTACTAGCTGTTCGATTTCGCGAGTTGTCTTGGTATGATTTGTCATTTTGTGTGTGTCTGTAGGGGTAGAGGCCTTGGCTGCAGCAACAAGATTTTCCTCCATCGATTCGGTCAGGCGGTCAATATCCTCATGGGTAGACACCGTTTTTCGTGTACCTTGCCCAGTTGGTCCTGCTGCCTGACAGCCTGTTGGTGTGCTCAGTTATATGTGGTCGATGCCTGAGAGCAAGTAAAACTGGTGAGTGATCTGATGATAGTTCTGCAAGTGACTCAGCCGAAATATTATTTCTAGGGATCTTTCTTATTATTGCGAAGTCAATGAGATCCGGGAGCTTATTTGGATCTGCTGGCCAGTATGTAGGCCTACCCGGAGTGACATAATCGAGCTTATTTCGTGGCTTAATGAGCGCGTTGTAAAGTTGTTTACCCTTTGGGTTTAAAAGACGTGAACCCCAGTGCGTGTGCTTGGCATTGTAGTCACCAGCCGCTATAAATCGCTCACCGAGTGAGTTGAAAAATTCCAAGAATTGGTCCTCAGAAACTGCAAAACGAGGTGGGCAGTAGACTGCGGCCAGAGTGACGGGGCCGATGCTAGATTGCATGCTTATGGAAATGGATTGCAGATAGTCCGTTTCAGTTCTATTATGAAGGTGGTGTTTGATGCGACCTCTGATAAGTATGCCAGTGCCGCCATGGGCTTTTCCGTCCGGATGGTTAGTGGCGTAGAATAGGTATCCTGGAACATGGAAGTTGTGCTTGTCTGTTAGATGTGTCTCGGAGAGGAGCATGACGTCAATATTTTTTTCGGATAGGAACTGGGCAAGTTCGAGTTTATGGCGTAAAACGCCATTCGCATTCCACATAGATATTTGAAGTGGAGACATGTTGATTTTAACGACACGAGAAGCTGTATCAGCATACTTTGGTTTCGCATAAGCTCTTGCATTGTGCTTTGCATGAATGTCATAAATTCTTTTAGGGTTAGCTGCAGTGAGATCATCATCGTTTCAATGCCAGTTGATATATGCTGCGTTTGATCGTTCGAAGTAGTTATTTCCTGTTCTTCCCGCGTAGTAGTTGACTTTTGTGTTATTGGATTCACGCTTTTAATTCCCGATCTTAAGGCAGTAGCGAAGGAAACGCTAGGATTGGTACGATGTGTAGAAAGGGGTGCCGTGTAAGAGGGGCCCCATTGTGGCGGAGTGTGACTGATGTGTGTGGCATGAGCTCGTCTTGATTCTCCGTGTTTGTTAAGACGGTTCTTTAGTTCCTTATATACTACACAGCCACGCCAATTCGCTGTGTGACTTCCACCGCAGTTGCTGCACATTTAAACAGAGCTGTCTTCCTTGTTCTTATGACAGTTCGCTGTGCTGTGGGCTTCACTACAGACTACGCAGATAGAGTTCAGTGTACAGTAAGCCTTAGTGTGGCCATATTCTTGGCAGTTAGTGCACTGCACTGGGCTGTTGCGCTTGTGTGGCTCTTCTACGGTGATACGCCGATGCAATAGGAGCTGTAACTTGTAGATTGGATGAACTTCATTTTTTTTTAGTATCTGGCTCTCTGGCTTCAACTCGATTTTGAACATTGGTTGTGGTTTCTTATTTTTGTTAAGTATGTTCATGACCATTTTTGCATTAAAGTTCTTTTCCTTGAGCGCTTCTACGATTTCAGTGGTCGAAACAGTTGCCTCAATCCCTTTGAGAACAACCTGTAGGCCCCTTGCGCTTTTTAGTTGGTATGTATAAAAGTTTTTTCCTGCATCGTCCAGGAATTTGGTTAGGAGGATTATATAAATTGAAAAATAACTCCAGCTTCTTGGAAGTAATCAATTTATCACAAGATAAGCAAAAATTTTATCTTGAATTATAATTACAAGTTAAGAAATACACTGATAACGATTTTATTGAAATTAACGTCATTTCCGAAATCAAAAGCCAAGCTCCAAAAGACAGAATTGGTATATTGGACCAATTTCGGATTTATATACCCAAAAAGTTACAGAAATAAGAAATCTATGCAAAAAATTCCCGAAATTCTTTCATCAAGAGGGGGATAACCTCAACTTCACTAACCTTGTAAAGCATAAAATCAGAACCACGGAGAAATTCCTTTATATTCAAATCCATTCCGATACAGCCCTTTAGAGAGACAGGAAACCCAAAGATAAATCGCAAAGCTTGTAGCGGCGCCTGAAGAGTACATAAGTAATTTAAGGATGGTGCCTGAAAGTATGCAGCGAATTTCAGTAACAAGAGCATCTGATAGTAGTCAGTACTTTGAAAGTAGCTTTTGTAGATCGCCATTGACTTCGGATAAAAGATTGAATAATATCCGAAGCTTAGCTTTAAGATAATGCCATAAAACTGCACTTTGGTGCATTATCTGACGCGAAAAAACACACCCAGCGTGTTTTAGCCGTAGCTTTTTTTCTTAGAGCTATCTTTTCTATTCTGATCGTTAAAGCGAAAAGACTTCTTTTGTTAAGAAAATTAGAAAAAGAACATTTTTTATATGCACGTGATTGGAAAAATTCCTAACCCAAAGTTCAAAATCAAATTTTACCAGTGAAGAGTTTAAAAGAAAACCAAAAGCCTTCGTCACCCACGTAAGTGAGAATTTGTTTTAAAAAAAACCTATGAAAAAGGCTAAATACACATTTTTCAAAAAAAGTCTAGAGCCTTGGCAGTCTGTGGAGCAGCACGTTGCAGCGAATATAGCTGTGCAACAATTTAACTCGTGTTCTCCACTCCCACCTAAAAGTAGGCAATCAAGCCAATTCCGCTATTGTCCATTGGAGCACCTTTACACCTCTGGTCCATCGGAGCACCTTTACACCTCTGGTCCATTGGAACACCTTTTGCACCGATTTTTTGTAGGACTACCTCGGTGCCACAAGAGCACCACTCTGCGCTTTTTGCCCATAGGAGCACCCTTGGCTGCAAGTGCCCGAGGGGTCATGTCAGCCGGGCAAAAGTGACCTAACCTGAAAGTGAAATTTTCTTCGGCACACGTGGCGATGCCCACCTAAGCATTCGCGGGACCAGTCCAGCACTTATTAATCCATTCTTCTTAATTTAACTTAATTCAACAAAATCAAATGCGACGAGAAAACTAGAACAAACCAACAACAAATTAAAAAAATTTAATTTATCGAGCCGCGCATATGAGTCTACCTTGATGTTCCTGCATATGCAGAAGGGAATCTTAATCTAACGCTATCATAGCAATGAGCTTTTAAGGCAAAGCAAGAGTAGTTAAATTTCAATATAAAACGAAACGGCAGTTTTTGGCGGTTTGTGGGCGTTAGAGTGGGCGAGGCAAAAAGTTTTTTAGCAAATCGATAGAAATTTACAAGACTAATAAAAAAAATGAAAAAATATCAAAACATTTTTCAAAAGTGTGGGCGTGGAAACCTCGGGCGGTTTGTGGGCGTTAGAGTGGGCGTGGCAACATGAATCGACAAACTTGCGCTGCGTCTATGTCCCTGGAGTCTGTATGCTCAACTTTGTATCTTTTGTAGTTCCTGAAATCTCAGCGTTCATACGGACGGACAGACAGACGGACAGACAGACGGACGGACATGGCCAGTTCGACTCGGCTGTCGATCTGATCCTGATCAATATATATATAATTTATATGGTCGGAAACGCTTCCTTCTGCCTGTTACATACTTTTTAACGAATCTAGTATACCCTTTTACTCTACGAGTAACGGGTATAGAAATGAATACAATGAATTCCATTTACACAATAAAGTAAAAATTATTTTTAAAAAAAAACCAATTGATAATGAAGCGTTCAGTTTGCCAAAATATAAAAGGTTAATTTAATTTTTAAACAAGCATTGAAATGAAATAATATTTGATAGCTCTTTCTTCCTCTATCGTTCCTATACTCGATATACTCTAAATTTAAACTTTTATAAATATATTTAATACACACTCAACATTTATATTACACATAATTAAAACATTCGTCATAAAATGTAGTTTAAACATACCTAGTATAAGCTACCCCCTCATTCAAAATTATTAATGGCTTTTTAGGAAAGTTCCCCAGGCTTGTCCGATTTTCTTTTTTCGCAGATATTACCGTGATGGATGACGCCCGATGCTCCTCTGCGCCGTTCGGAATCTATGATGAGATGACGTTCTGCTAAGTTATTAGTTTGAACTCATGCTAATGATTCCGCGGTCGTAGGGGACAAAGGGGTCACCAAAGCCTTGCTCTCAGGTGAGTGACCGTAGGTAGGGTGGACACTTGCGACTATCACTCGTGGCTTCGCTTTCACCAATTTCTCTTGTCCGTTTGCTGAAATTCTACCATCTTCTTCTTCTATTACTACTTTTACTATTGAATCCTTCTATAAGCTCTTCCGGTTCTCTTAACTAGCTTGTTTATAGCGCAGCACGTTCATTCTGATCTTAGTTATGATAATATAGTGTATTTGGTATGAGATTTGTATAAGCAAGACCTCCACCCCCAAAGCCGAAGAACTAGAGCCGGTAAATTAAAACGTGCCCCGCCAGTACAGATCGCCCGTAAAACATATACCGCTGCACGTTACAGTTAGTAACATATTATTACATAATTAAGAAAGTGGCGCTCAACTATGTGGCCTCATTAAGATTTACTCTTTGAGATTCATCAATAAATAGATTCAAATATTCTCTCGTTTCCTTTCTTTTTCTTCTTCATTTTCAAATTCTTATCAATTTCTAGTTACCTTTATTTGCTTTGGAATACAAATAAGTCGTAAAATTATAAGTCGTATTATGTCCATAACATTATGCGAAACATTATGCACTGAGTTCATATTTTCATATAAAAAAAATAAGAAAAATTTATTAATTATAATATCGTGATTGATGATTCCTTTAAAAAATTTATCTGTTTGCTTTGATTTTGATTTTCGACTTTTGAGTTTATAAGTAACGGTTATAAATATCTGCAACATGGGGCTCGACCGATCCCCCAATAAAATAGCCTCTGAAGCAGAGCCAAAATCTGTATGTTCGTTAAGCGAGACTCAAATTAATTCTCTTTCTGAACAATATAGAACATGGTGTGAACACGATTTTCAAAAAAATGCATTGCAGTGCATTTTAAAAATAGCAACAAATGTCCCAAATGCAACGCCCTCTGTCAGCCTGAAGGCTTAGGAGTAACTACTCGTGGACAATCCAAAAGCCGCAATCCTGTAGACATTCCCAGTGTTCCTATTGATGATAATAGGGCTTCCACCTCAGCGAATGCTGCAAAATCTACTAGCAATAGAATAAATCCCGGCGAAGCAATGAATGCCATTGCGTTAGTTACAATGGAGCGCATGCTTCTCACCACGCTGTCTGAGAAAATGAGTGAAATCGTACAAAATACGGTCGTGAAAACCGTGCAGAGACTGATGATCACACCTCCTCAGGCCACTTCAAATAGTGTTCGAGCACAAGAAAACCCTCGATCACAAGAAAACCGTTTAGAGCAGTTAGGTTCTCCCTTTTCAAATAGAACCCATAATTCAGATCCACTAAATCGTCCTGATAAAGTTGTCCAAATCTTAAACGGATGGAAACTTAAATTCTCAGGTACTGGTTTCTTAACAATCGATAATTTTATTTATCGTGTAGAAGCCCTTACCGTGCAGACCTTCGACGGAAATTTGTATTTTGTGCAAAACCGCAAGCATACTATTTGAGGGTAAGGCCAATGAATTTTATTGGCGCTATCAAAGGTCTGTAAACGAGGTTAGATGGGATCAACTGTGTGCAGCTTTGCGTTTGCAATTTCCGCAGGAAGAGCTTATTAATTTTGAAGGATAAAGATGTTTCCAAGTCGGAGGTTGAACAACACGCCTTAGCTACAGATCAACAAGCAAAACTCCAACTGGTGATCAATTGCTTTCCCTCGTTTTCGGAAGAAGGTTTAGGGAAAACCAATTAAATAACGCATTCCATGGACGTAGGCAATACTAACCCGGTGGCAACGACATTTTCTGGTCTCTCCAGCTGTTGAGAAGGAAATCTACGCAGAAATTGACAGAATGGGTGTAATAGAAGACAGCGCTTAATCTTCACCTATTGTAATGGTGACCAAACCAGGAATGGTTAGAATTTGTTAAGACTGCAGCAAAATCAATTCTTTTACTGAAAAGGACTCTTATCCACTTTCTCAGATAAGCGGCATACTGAGCCGGTTGCCAAAGGCTGAGTATATTAGTAGTTTAGATTTAAAAGACGCTTACTGGCAAGTTCCACTAGAGCAGCAATCCCGCGATAAAACTGCCCTCACAGTACCTGGTAGGCCACTTTACCAGTTAAAGGTTATGCCTTTTGTTTGTGCAACGCTACCAGCACCATGTCTCGTTTGATAATATAATGTGGTTCCATTCCAACTCAGGAATGAGGTCTTTATCTATTTAGACGATTTGCTCATAGTTTCCTCTAGTTTTAAAAAACATCTAGAAGTTCTCAGAGAGATTGCTCTCCACATAAAGCGCGGAGGATTGACGCTCAACGTCGGGAAACGTCATTTCTTCATGCGGCGTGTGCGTTATTTAGGTCACATAATTGGAGACGGCGGAATTCGAACTAATCCTGATAAGGTGTCGGTGATTACACAGTTTCCCATTCCTAAAACCCTTCGGAGCTTGAGAAGTTTAATGGGAATGTGTGGGTGGTACCGTAAATTCGTACCTAATTTCGCAACACTAGCTTCCCCGTTGACCTATTTGATGACAACCAAAAGAAGATTTTCTTTAACCGATAACGTAATAAAAGCCTTTGAAGAGTTGAAATATCACCTCACTAAAGCTCCTGTATTATGTAGTCCGGACTTTACAAAACCCTTCGCAAATACATTGCGATGCAAGTAAAACTGGAGTAGGAGCAGTATTGGTACAAACCTCGGAAGAGGGAGACGAGCGCCCAGTAGCTTTCATCTCAAAGAAGCTTAACAAAGCTCAAAGAAATTACACTGTCACTGAGCAGGAATGCTTAGCAGCAATTGTAGCGCTAAAGAGTTTTCGAGCTTACGTGGCAGGGTATGATTTTACAATCATAACCGACCACGCGTCTCTTAAATGGCTAATGGACAACCACGATCTCAATTCTCGTTTGGCTCGTTGGACATTAACTTTACAAAGATTTAAATTTAAATTTGAACATAGGAAAGGTTTGCTAAATGTTGTGCCAGACTCCTTGTCGCGCGTGAATGAAGACGAACCTGCAGCGATAGACATCAAAGAAGGTTTGCTCATTGACCTAAATTCTGAGCACTTCAAGTCTACAGAATACAAGGATTGGGTCCGCAAGGTGCAAGCCAACAGTGCGTTATTTCCCGACTTAAAGACCGAAGATGGGTACGTCTATCGGCGGTCAGAACATTTAACTGGAGAACACACTCATGACGAATATGCCTGGAAGCTATGGATTCCCAAAGAATTTGTGGTAGAAGTCATCTCGCAAGCACATAATAGTCCGTTGGCCTCTCACGGAGGCATCCATAAAACTATCGAGCGAGTAAGACGATACTACTTTTGGCCTGGTTTAGTACCCGATATCAGGAATTGTATAAACTCATGTCAAATTTGCAAATCAACAAAGCCTCCTAATCAAGTTTTAAGACCTCCTATGGGAAAAGCCGGTGAGACTCAACGAGTTTTTCAGCGCCTCTTTATCCATTTTCTCGGCCCATACCCGCGATCAAGAAGCGGAAATATAGGGATATTTATTGTCTTAGATAATTTTTCAAAGTTTGTTTTTTTAAAGGCCGTCAAAAGGATTAACGCTGACGTGGTGATAAAGTACCTCGAAGGCGATCTTTTTATGACGTTCGGTGTGCCGAAAACAATAGTTTCTGATAACGGTTCGCAATTTCGGTCTAATGCGTTCCAAAGGCTTATGAAGCAGTACGACATAAAGCATACGCTGACGGCCGTGCATTAGACTCAAGCGAATGCCTCTGAGCGAGTCAATCGTTCTGTTATCGCAGCCATTCGGGCTTATGTGAATTCCGAACAGAAAAATTGGGACGACCACTTAAGTAAAATTACTTGTGCATTGCGCTCTTCAAAACATTCGAGCATGGGCACAACCCCTTATTATATGACTTTCGGTCAACATATGGTTACGTCAGGCAACACATATTCTCTGTTGAGGAAGCTCAATAGGCTACACGACCGATTGTTGGTGTTTAATCGCCCAGACATATTCGAAATAGGTCGTGCAGACGATGGAAAGCATATGCAAAAAGCGCATGAGCAAAACGAGAAGCGATACAATTTGAGATCACGAGAGGTGATCTTTGTAGAAGGTCAAGAAGTTTTCAGACGCAATTTTAAACAAAGTTGCTTTGCGACTGGTTACAACTCGAGATTTGGTCCGTCCTTTGTAAAGTCTCGAGTAAGAAAAAAAATAGGAAATTCTTACTATGAGCTGGAAGATATGCAGGGCAAAACGCTGGGAAACTATCACGCAAAGAACATACGACAGTGATAGTGCTTCAGGCGGTATCTGTCTAGGGTATCTTCGAGAAATAACCTAGTCAGATTGTACCGGGGGGCCTTTGCAGCAACGCCTGAAGAGAACATAAGTAATTTAAGGATGGTGGCTGAAAGTATGCAGCGAATTTCTAAAACAAGAGCATCTGAAAGTAGTCAGTACTTTTAAAGTAACTTCTGTAGATCGTCCATTGACTCCGGATAAAATATTCGAAGATCGAATAATATCCGAAGCTTAGCTTTAAGATAATGCCATAAAACTGCACTTTGGTGCATTATCTGACGCGAAAAAACACACCCAGCGTGTATTAGCCGTAGCTTTTTTTCTTAGAGCTATCTTTTCTATTCTGATCGTCAAAGCGAAAAGACATCTTTTGTTAAGAAAATTAGAAAAGATTGGAAAAATTCCTATGTGATTTTAAAGAAAACCGATGGAAAAGGCTATATACAAATTTTTCAAAAAAACTCTAGAGCCTTGGCAGTCTGTGGAGCAGCAGGTTGCAGCGGATATAGCTGTGCAACAATTTAACTCGACTCTGAACTCGGGTGGGCACTTGCGACCACAATAACACCCGTGGATCCCCTTTCACCCGCCAGTACAGATCGTCCGTAAAACACATGCCGTTGCACGTTACAAGCTTCTAGAAGAAGACATTATTACACACCAACGCACCAGTTTTTCTGGTATCAAAAAAGTCCGAAATATCCGATGCCAAACATCAACGACGTCTTAGACAGAATGGGTAGGGCCAAATACTTTACGGCTTTGAATTTAACTGATGGGAACCATCAAGTAGAGATGGACCCCAAAGATATTTACAAGACAGCCTTCTCGGCAGTAGAAGGGCACTTCGAATTCGTAAGGCTGCCATTCGGGATCACTACTGCACCACCGACTCTCCAAAGACCTTAAACCTTGCTGTTTAATCTATCTGGACGATATTATTGTATATTCGTTGTATTCGATAAACTAAACAGAGAAAATCTAAATCTCCAACCAGAAAACCAGTTTTCTGGGCGGCTTATGGGCGTTAGAGTGGGCGTGGCAACATGAATCGACAAACTTGCGCTGCGTCTTTGTCTCTGGAGTCAGTATGCTTACTCTACACTTTCTAGCTTTTTAGTTCCTGAGATCTCGACGTTCATACGGACGATCAGGCGGTCAGACGGACGGGCGGACGGGCGGACGGACGGACGGACAGACAGACGGACATCCTTTTACTCTACGAGTAACGGGTATTATAAGCAAGGATTACGTCATAAAATGGATAGTCGAAATCCCTAGTTTGTCCCATAAACAATACATGTGCCGCCTGCAAAAACAAAAGTGATTAAAGAAAGGAGAAAACACGAAAAAAAAAAATCGTAGCTGCAAGCCAATGCAGGCGATGTGACGACGAGCTACCCTGTTCAATAAGCTCATACATTGCGACCAGAGCCATTCTACTCAGCGATATTTACCTATATAACCTTTTAGTTCGACCAATGGGTTAATTAAGAAACCAATTCGTTTAAAGTTTAAAGTTATGTCTTCTTGTTATTGTAAAGGAAACATGAAATTGAACAAGGGCAATTAAATGAGAAAAAAAGGTTGTTGAAGAGAACGGGTGAAAACTAATATACAAAGTGAAAAGAAAAGTATGTGAAAAAAAGAAAGAAATCACTTAAAAGTAAACGTATAATTCCGCAAGCTAAAATTAAACGAACATAATAAATACCATTCCCAAGTACTAATGTGATTATATTACCAACAAGAGAGAACGCTATAGTCGAGTTCCGTTACTCAGCTTGTGGAAGTGGGAAGGAGAGTCTTTAACACTGACAGTTTTTGGGCGTTAGAGTTGGCGTGGCAAAAAGTTTCTTGGCAAATCGATAGAAATTTACAAGACTAATACAAAAATGAAAAAATATCTAAACATTTTTCAAAGGTGTGGGCGTGGCAGCTTCGGGCGGTTTGTGGGCGTTAGAGTGGGCGTGACAACATGAATCGACAAACTTGCGCTGCGTCTATGTCTCTGGAGTCTGTATGCTTAGTCTCAACTTTCTAGCTTTTGTAGTTCCTGAGATCTCAGCGTTCATACGGACGGACAGACAGACAGACATTTTTCAAAAAAGTGGGCGAGGCAGTTTTGGGCGGTTTGTGGGCGTTAGAGAGGCCGTGGCAAAAAGTTGTTTGGCAAATCGATAGAAATTTACAAGACCAATACAAAAATGAAAAAATAAAACTTTTTTCAAAAATGTGGGCGTGGCAGTTTTAGGCGGTTTGTGGGCGTTAAAGTGGGCGTAGCAACATGAATCGACAAACTTGCGCTGCGTCTAATCTCAACTTCGTAGTTCCTGAAATCTCAGCGTTCATACGGACGGACAGACAGGCGGACAGACGGACAGACATACAGACGGACGGACAGACGGACATGACCAGATCGACTCGGCTGTTGATCCTCATCAAGAATATATATAGAATATTCTTGATGTGGTCGGAAACGCTTCCTTCTGTCTGTTACATACTTTTCAACGAATCTAGTATACCCTTTTACTCTACGAGTAACGGGTATAAAAATGAAAAGAAAAACCGACGACGATCCAACTTTGTAACCATAAGCAAGAACCTTTTTTCTCAGCCGATCGCCGCAGCCAAAGATCTTAAGCCGCCGGAATTGTATTTACTGTAAGTGCTCATATATGTATTGTTTCATTCTACCCTTTATTTAGTTATTTCGTCATCGGTAATACGCAATGCGCTTTAATTCACATTTAAATTAGTCTTGTTTTAATTACGCCTTTCGTCTTTCGCATTGGAATTATGAATTTTAACTCTTATTATAAATTATGTCATTATTATAATTATTAATATATCATACCAAATAAATATTGAATTACACTGTTTTATATAAGATTAACCTATTTCTTTTCCAGCAACATGTATCCCTTTGCCAATGAATTACAATACTTATGTATATAACTAATTTCTTTGTATACATATATCTATACATAAATAATTGTAATACTAGAGATATAACGAGAAATGAAATACGAATTTAGGTGAACTATTATTATGAATATTAAATTGATTGTTAATAAAAGGTTATAAAATGAAATTCAGATAAATTTCTCCTTATCCCGGGGTCATGGAAATCAAAGTGTCATGGAATGAGTAGAAGGTAGTCACTTCAGGGGGTCCTAAGTGTAATTTATAGGACCATAAGAATCATGGAAGGGTGGGCAATACGCACTCTGACGTGATAGAAGAAGTGATGTTTGTAGTGTGCGGTCCTTTTACTTTTTTTTTTTTATAAATTCTTCCTAGCTGAGCAGGGCTATGACAGAGCTGGGCAGTGTACCCTTTTAGCATTTGCTCTAACTAGCTCGACGGATGGGGCGGGGTTCTTGCCTACTCTATAATTCATGGGAATTATTTTTATACCCGGTACTCGTAGAGTAAAAGGGTATACTAGATTCGTTGAAAAGTATGTAACAGGCAGAAGGAAGCGTTTCCGACCATATAAAGTATATATATTCTTGATCAGGATCAGTAGCCGAGTCGATCTGGCCATGTCCGTCTGTCCGTCCGTCTGTCTGTCCGTATGAACGTCGAGATCTCAGGAACTACATAAGCTAGAAAGTTGAGATTAAGTATACAGACTCCAGGGACATAGACGCAGCGCAAGTTTATCGATTCATGTTGCCACGCCCACTCTAACGCCCACAAACCGCCCGAGGTTTCCACGCCCACACTTTTGAAAAAGGTTTTGATATCTTTTCATTTTTGTATTAGTCTTGTAAATTTCAATCGGTGTGCCAAAAATGTATTTGCCACGCCCACTCTAACGCCCAAAAACCGCCCAGAGCTACGACGCCCACAGTTTTGAAAAATGTTGTGATATTTTTTCATTTCTCTATTTGTTTTGCCCATTTCTATCGGTATCCCAGAAATTTGTGTGCCACGCCCACTCTAACGCCCACAAACCGCCAAAAACTGTCAGTGCTGAAGACTCTCCTTCGCACTTCCACCAGCTTAGTAACGGGTATCAGATAGTCGGGGAACTCGACTATAGCGTTCTCTTTTGTTTAGCTTGGACCTTTTTATTTGTTGTATCTTTTCTGTACCGAAAACTAACAATAAGTTAACAAATCTTAAGTGTAAATACTAATTACCAGTACATTTCTTGAACTGTATTATGAAAGCGGCCCTAAAAAAAAATTACTGCTCGGTTGGCAAGTCGTTTCGACGTAGGCGTGATCGGCTGCTTAGCCTTGTTAGACACCTCGCGAGCTGGTTAGGATGCGTTGATAGCTTGTTAATGTACTTTCCCTTTTTTTCCGCAATTTCGTCTTTTACATCTTTACATCTTTTAGATCATACCACGGTGCCCCGGTGATAGTTCTCAATATCTTCGCCTGGGCTCTCTGAAAAATATCGATGTTGCTGGCATTTCCCCATAGCTGGCAGCCGTAAGTCCAGATTGGTTTTAGCTCTGAGTTGTAGAGCAGCACCTTGAAGTCCAAACTGAGTGGTGAGCGGGAGTTTATAAGCCAATGAAGGCTGTTGGCCTTCAGTTTTAAGTGAGTTCTCTTGGCTTCGATGTGTCGGCGCCAAGTTAATCTTCTATCGAGGTGTACTCCTAGATACGTCACTTCGTTTGCTGTTGGAAGTGCGACGTTGTTCAGCGTGAGCGGTGGACAAACTTGCCTGTTATGGGTGAAAGTTACTTGCTTGCATTTTTGTTCGTTTACCTTTATACGCCAGTCGTATAGCCACTTTTCCACGTCGACCAGGCTAGCTGAGATGATGCTTTGATTGGGCATCTGGAGCGGCTGAGAATAGCTGTGTCATCCGCAAATGTTGAAACTGTCAGGTTGCTGCTTGTAGGGATGTCTACTGTGAATAGGACGTATAGTGTTGGGCCTAGTACGCTGCCTTGTGGGACACCGGCTTCAATACTGTGTTCGTCGGATATTACAAACTTCCTGTTGTAGAGGTACGATTCTAGCAGTTTATGAGTGTTTTTTGGAAGCGTTGTTTTGATTTTGTACATCAGACCGTCCAGCCAAACTCTGTCTAATGCCTGCGAAACATTCAGGAATGGAGTAATTGTTAGAGACAGTAGGCCTTTTTTGAAAAGTTTCGATAAGCAGGATAGAAGGCTTATGGGTCTGTACGACGATGGAACAGAGTGATCTTTTCCCGGCTTTGTTATCATTATTATTGTTGACTTTTTCCATCTTCCTGGAAAGTAGCCAAGTTTGTTGATGGCGTTGAAGAGCTGGGTAATGCTGCATACGGCACAGTAAGGCAGCTCGATAATCATCTTAGGGGTAATTAGGTCGCACCCTGCAGATTTTTTTGGGTTCAGATGTTCTTTGATGATTTTTGAGATTTCGTTTGAGCGAAACACAACTGGTGCATGATGATGCTGGAAGTCGTCTGTTGCGGGCGGAATTTCGAACGTGTTTGTTGCAGAATTCAGTTGGAAGACTTTTTGTAGATGAGTGGCAAATGTGCTGGCTCTATTTTTGTCGCTACGGGCCCAACCACCTGTGTGGTTTCTAATAGGGACCACTGGTACTGTGGGTGAGCCAAGAGTTGGGTGAGCTTTCCACAGTGAGTTTTTTGTACTGGATGTTGATAATTTTTCAATATGAGCAACGATGATTGACTCCAATGAGTTAACAAAACTATCAATGTCAGCTACAGCTTCAAGAGGTGGGTTAAGCTCAATGTGTGAACTTATGTATTTTTTGTATTTGAGCCAGTTGGTTTTTACTGAACTCAACTTATAATAGAGGTTTGCTGGTTCTGGGTGTCGGAGCAAATTTATTAGGAGGGGCGAGTGGTCAGATGAAGCACTCGGCGCTTATCAAATTACGGGGAATGTTTTTGGTGACTGCGAAATCAATTAGATCAGGTAGTTTTTTGGGGTCAGTAGGCCAGTATGAAGGTTGTTGTTGTTTGCTTTTATAATGGCGTTGTAGAGCTGTTTTCCTTTTGGATTAACGAGTCGAGACCCCCAGTGTGTGTGCTTGGCATTATAGTCCCCAGCTGCTATAAAATGTTCTCCAAGTGAGTTGAAGAATTCCATAAATTGGTGTTCAGATAAAGTGAAACGAGGTGGGCAGTAAACAGCGGCTAAAGTAAGCTGGTTACCATTATCCAAATGAATATTTATTGATGTTGCATGTATATAGTTTTTGGCAGTCTCAATATGACAATAATGCTTGAAACTTCTTCTTATCAAAATCCCGGTCCCGCCGTGGGCCTTACCACCAGGTTGATTGGTTCCGTAGAAAATATATCTATTTGCAGTGCATTGTGTGGAGGGACTCCCGGTCGATGACCTTCAAGTATACAAACTCGACACAGTTGCTTACGGCACCAAACCAGCCTCCTTCTTGTCCGTAAGGGCTATGCAGCAGTTATCAATCGATGAGCAGGAAGAGTTTCCCATTGGATCAGAAATCCTTCGGCGCGGTTTTACGTGGGTGATCTTATCTTCGGCTCCGGCACGGTAAAGGATGCTATCAGCATAATGCAGCAGACGGCTGGCATTCTTGCGAAGGGCAAGCTCAAGAAAATGGTGCTCTAGCATTCCGCTTGTGCTGGAGGTTTTGCCCGCCGAGGACAAGGAGTCGTTCATAAAGTTTGGAGATGGTAGCGATTTCACCAAAACTTTAGGTCTCGCTTGGGATCCCGCCTCCGACCAGCTATTGTTTTTGTTCTCTACCTTTCAGTCGCCATTGAGACCATGCAGGCGCTCTGTTTTGTCTGCGAGTGCTCAATTTTACGATCCTCTCGGCCTGGTCGGGTCTGTAATCACAAGGTGTAAAATATTTTTGCAGCAGCTCTGCTGCAAGGAAAAGTTGTCCTGGGATGAAAGCCTCCTGGAAACTTTTAACACGAAATGGCTTGATATATGTCGCAGTTTTGAAATAATAAGTCATGTTAATTTCCCTCGGTTCGTATTATGAGTTTCCGGGAGGAAAGAAGAGATGTTTAGCTATTGAGCTTTTTCAATAGCTGTTGCGAATAATAAATAGCCGAAGAAATTTTTGTCTGTTTTCCGATACTGATAATTTGTTAATTGTTTGTACCAGCTAGGGCCGACCAAGAGTTCACAAGTTGAGTCTTTGCCGAAAAACGAAGAAGTGACAATTGGGGGGACAGACAGCCGAATGCAGCGCCCAAGCTTAATCTAGGTAGATAACAAAGAGAAGAACAAAAAATGAGCGCCGTACAGATAAATACGTGCGAGAACAGTGGTTAGCACTATGGGCATCACAACTGCTACCACTGAATACTTCGGCTTACAATGTTAAGAGTATAAGATTAGTCTACTGCACAGTTTTGACGGCTGCATGACCCAACAATGAAGCTTAAGCTTAACTGAGCTTCTTAAATAATAATCATAATGAAGGATGAACAAAATTAAAGAAAAAAATATAAGTAAATCATAAGTTTAAGTTTAAAAAAAACAAGAGAGAACGCTATAGTCGAGTTCCCCGACTATATGATACCCGTTACTCAGCTAGTGGAAGTGCGAAGGAGGTCTTCAACACTGACAGTTTTGGCGGTTGAGTGGGCGTGGCAAAAAGTTTGTTGGCAAATCGATAGAAATTTACAAGACTAATACAAAAATGAAAAAATATCTAAACATTTTTCAAAGGTGTGGGCGTGGCAGCTTCGGGCGGTTTGTGGGCGTTAGAGTGGGCGTGACAACATGAATCGACAAACTTGCGCTGCGTCTATGTCTCTGGAGTCTGTATGCTTAGTCTCAACTTTCTAGCTTTTGTAGTTCCTGAGATCTCGACGTTCATACGGACAGACAGACGGACGGACAGACGGACAGACGGACGGACAGACGGACATGGCCAGATCGACTCGGCTACTGATCCTGATTAAGAATATATATACTTTATATGGTCGGAAACGCTTCCTTCTGCCTGTTACATACTTTTCAACGAATCTAGTATACCCTTTTACTCTACGAGTACCGGGTATAAAAATAATTCCCATGAATTATAGAGTAGGCAAGAACCCCGCCCCATCCGTCGAGCTAGTTAGAGCAAATGCTAAAAGGGTACACTGCCGAGCTCTGTCATAGCCCTGCTCAGCTAGGAAGAATTTATAAAAAAAAAAAAGTAAAAGGACCGCACACTACAAACATCACTTCTTCTATCACGTCAGAGTGCGTATTGCCCACCCTTCCATGATTCTTATGGTCCTATAAATTACACTTAGGACCCCCTGAAGTGACTACCTTCTACTCATTCCATGACACTTTGATTTCCATGACCCCGGGATAAGGAGAAATTTATCTGAATTTCATTTTATAACCTTTAATTAACAATCAATTTCATATAATCATAATCATAACAAATCATGATCGACCATTAAATAAAAATAATAAAGAAAAATAGGGAAAAATCAAATAAAACTCACTTACCCTGCGACGCCGTCGTTAAGCTCAATGACGCTGAAAATCTTTATAAAATAGAGGATCATTTTGTTTCGACCATGAGTTTAAATTTGAGCACAAAAAAATTATCAAATATTTTTTTATTAGCTCTGATCATTCCCTATTTTATTTTATAAAATTTAAGTTAATAAAAAAAATTTACTTTAAGTTTTAAGTATTTCAATTTAAAACAAGAGAAAACGCTATAGTCGAGTTCCCCGACTATCTGATACCCGTTACTCAGGTAGTGGAAGTGCGAAGGAGAGTCTTCAACACTGACAAGTTTTGGAGGTTTGTGGGCGTTAGAGTGGGCGTGGAAAAAAGTTTTTTGGCAAATCGATAGAAATTTACAAGACTAATACAACCGCCTTGGGCGGTTTGTGGGCGTTAGAGTGGCAACGAGAAACTTGCGCTGTTTCTATGCCTCTGGAGTCTGTATGCTTAATCTCATCTTTCTAGTTTTTGTAGTTCCTGAGATCTCGACGTTCATACAGACGGACAGACGGACAGACAGACTGACAGACAGACATGGCCAAATCGTCTCGGCTATTGATCCTGATTAAGTAATAAAGTTTATATACTTTATATGGTCGGAAACGCTTCCTTCTGCCTGTTATGTACTTTTCAACGAATCTAGTATACCCTTTTACTCTACGAGTAACGGGTATAACTAGAAATTAAATAGGAATTTAGGTGAATTATGTCAGAAATATATACTTATAGTAAGAAGATGAATATAAAATTGATAGATTATAAATTACTATGTTCATAAATTACTATATTATAAGTTACGTATGTTCAATAGCATACGAGCATTTTAACGTGGCGGTTCTTCCATTTTGCTGATCCACCCCAAGCCGACTAGATATCCGAAATGCAGAGGACATCGAGTGCTCCACTAACACGTTTATATTTGTAGCATATTACGGGTGAATAATACTAGGGTGTTGGACGTACGAGATAATACAGCACGCGCTGCTTCCGGCACTGCTCAGGAACGGGTTCTTTTTAAAGTGTATTCCTCGAATTTCTGCCGTCGTATGCTAAATAATTATTAAAATTCGCATGCAATAGGAATTAAAGGAAAAGTGCACTCAAATCCAAAAAGAACAAAACCGAAAGAAAACATTGGGGCGATCGATAGAGGAAACTTTCTAAAACAAGGCAACTTGAAAATTGTTGCTATTGCTGTTGTTATAGCAACTTGTAGTAGCCCGCCCAACCTTAACCATTTAAGTCCGAACCAAAAAAAAAAAAAATTATTTCAAATGGTCCCTAAGTTCAAGTTTGCTTTTTTATACCCTATCATATTTCGGTTCGGCATGACCCCTACGGCAATAGATTAGCAATTCATCTCAAATTCTAACATTTTATTTATAATACTTATTTTTCAACAAACTTTTCCATTTAAATTGACCTACTTTAGGGTCTTAACCTAAATCCTAAATTTTTAAATTTGTTAATTTACTTTTAAACATGTGAGAAATATCGTGAGAATGGTGCTGTGGGTAGATAATATGGTATGTATATGTATATATTTATATAAGTCAAATAGGTTGTATATAATAAATATTAATGAATGAAAATATTGATAACAAGAAAGGCAAAAGTAGGGTTTTCCATGCATTGTAACGAACTGATTTCTTGGTTTCAGCTCGCTACGGATCGCAACGGCTAGCTCAGAGAGTTCGTTTGTTCGTCCCACCAAATTTATGATTTGTGTGATTGCCCGACCAAAGAGAAGACAGAGTTTCAGATTAGAGTAGCCTTTATTTAGTACCACTTCGATAATAGGGGTTCCTGTGATCCTTGCCTTCGGATGCGCGTCGTCGCTCCTTCGTCGTCCCTCTTCGCTGGTCCCGTGTCGCTCTCGACAGCGTACCCGTGCCGACTCGACTGGGGCTTAGGATGTTATGGGGATAGGGTGTATCGTCCGTGAGACAAGCTTGCGCTCCTCCCCGAACCACCTTTGCCGACCAATGACTCCACCGTCCCTTTCTGACCACGCTAGGTGCTGGTGTTTGCTTGTCCTTCGCTTGTGGATATCCTCTTCAGATACCCTCCTCGACGCTCACTTGTCGTTCACCTGTTCCGGGTCTCGTTCTGCGTACTTCAACTGTTCACTATTCCGCTCTCGACCTATTAGACCCCGTCGTTCAGCATCTCGAACATCCTTGCGCCTTCCTGATCGCTGCCTTTGCGTCTCAGCCTAGTTGACCTTGTCTTTTAGCATCTCGACGTGGCATTTTGATCCTCAAAATCCATTGCTCCTGACTCCTCTCATCGACCTGCACCTCCTTGACCTCAGCCCAGCAGTCTCAGCCTAGTAGACCCTGTCGTTCAGCATCTCGACTCGGCATCTCGATCCCTGCGCCCTTCTCCAGCTTCCTTCATAAGTTGCCGTCTGCTTCTCGTCACAAGCTCTGTATTTAAACTTCCCTCCTTCTCATCACCTTTTGTCTCTGGCAACTTCATCGATACTTCCCCGATCGAGTTGCCACTTCCTGTTCCTATCGATATTGTCACGTCGTGCGGATTGCACGATCGAGTTATCGATATTGCCATATTGTGCCGATTGCTGCCAATAGTGTGACTGCTTGTCGAAAATCAATTTAAGTCCGGTTTTTTTTGTATCCTTATCGATCGGCTTGGGGTAAGTTTGGGGCTTTTTGTGTAAAATCCGCCATATTCACTAATCCTCTCTTTTGTTTTTAGCTCCACCAACTCGATGAATGCCCCTTCATGGACCTGAGCGCTCTGGAGGCCCACTTGCTGATTCCACGATGTATGCCCCCTGAAGCTCCGGGGTGACTGACCCCGGACCCAAGCGCTCTGGAGTCCAGCTTGCGGCAGCAAGAGCCCCCTACGTTTTCGCGCCTGCGGCAGCCTCGCATCGACTTGCCGGCCCGCGTGCCTGGTCTAGCGTCGAATTTCTAGCCCGCGTGCCTGGCTGCTGCGTATAATCTCGTACCCTTTTTTTATGTAAGCTGTGCCGTGCCCACCGGCCATCCCTGTCCCAATCAATACGTTGTTTATCTCGGTTTTTATTCGTTTATTGGGGTGCGTACAGCCTTATCTCGCGAAGCACCTTTAGGCGGAACCGCTGGCCGGCCAGCTTGAATAAATTGGCCAGGGATCCCTGTGTAGTCTGCCCGCCTGGAGCTCGGCCTCCTCGACCGCGGTGGCCACTCCTCGCGACGTGCGCCTGGTCCACGTCCCATGAATTCTGCCGGTCGCACCGCGTCTTCTCCTCATCCTGGCGTGGCGGTGTCGGTGTGCGTGGTGGCGGCAGCGTCGGTGGTTCTGACGGCGGTGTCGGTGGCTGCATCGGTGGTGATGGTGGATGCGGCTGCGCCGACGGCGGCGGCACTTCATCCTGGCCCTCGCCGTTATTCCACGGGGCCTGTACCGGTAACGGGATTTTCCTCGGTGTATCTGCTCTGAACTTTCTTTTTCTCCGATTTCTGGCAATTTAATTGTTGCCGGTATTGTAAGATCGTGCAGATCTTCTTCTTTAATTTCCTGTTCAGAGTTCTCTTCTTTAGAGTCTTGATCGGAGTCTTCCGATACTTCTGTATTATCACCTGTTTCAATTTCAACTGATGTGTTGAATATTGTAGGAACAGTCATATTTAAATTATGTCTTTTCTTTACTAATAACAAGTTTTCTCTAAACTTGTTTAGAAATTTTAACGCTTGCGTTAAATGTACTCTAGTTAATTTATTACATTTAGTTTACATTTGATTACATTTAGTAATTGGCGTGCTTCATTAAAGCATTCTACCAATATTTGTGCGTGCCTATTGAGAGTATTTTATTGTATTTCTCTATTTTGGCTTACGCACTTATATGATTTATCAAAGGCTATTTTTATATGTTCTAGCTGATTTTGTATGTTTTGCCAGTCCATATAGCCTTATTTTTATATTAGACTTTGTAAACTGTTCTAATATTTATATACTAACCAATTTGGTTGACTATCGAATTCTATTTCTTCGACTATGACCCCTTCGATCATCTCAAGAACTGTTGCCAGGTCCTTCCTTGAACAAACATGGAAAGGTGACCTTTTTAATTTAAATATTGTTACGTAATGGACGAACAATATATAGAAAAGAAGCATTGGTTCTCGCGATATCAGGAATAATACTCTTCTCACGAAGTTAGGGTCTTGCTTTTCTATTTTTCTAATTATATGCTGGATATGTTTACCCATTATTTTCCTTATTGGAGACTCTCACAGCTGTCGTTGGTAGATATTGTTGAATGTTCTGTTTGCTCATTCAAGAATTTCAATATCGTACCGATCGCTAATTTCTAGTAAATTTAAACATTCTCCTATGGTATTAAAAGTTGTGTCCATTTGGAGATATTTTGTATTTATTTGCTCATTTAATTACTTAGAGAAACTTATAGAATTTATAAAATTTACCTAAGCGTTTGGGTTTATGACGCTTTCAAAATGCGAGGCGAGCTATTTCTTGCAGTTCTTCTGCGTTTATAGTAAGCCAACAGTAGGCAGTAAATCTAACAGATATTAAAATGCTTGTGTAAAAACGCTTAAAAATGGTGACGCCTATACGACTATACTGCTATATGTCTATAATCATTTTTAAACTCGATTCAATTCTTAATAATTTTTTTTTTTTTAAATTGTTAAATTTATTTAATGTATAATATATTTTAATATATTTGTTCGATGTTTTTTCTTTGTTATTTGTATTCCAAACACATTTATTTTGATATAACAATATTATTTTAAGTTTTTTTTTTGTTTTTGTTTTAGATTTTATCTAGATCGTTGGCTCTGCTCTCATATTTCTTTTTTAAACATTTATTATGGAGCTTGTACAATTTAGTGAGCGCATTTATGATCATTATAATGGCTATTATGCCTAGGACCCAAGTGATCCAATCTAAATTGTTTGTACTTACTTCTACTTTATGGACGACATTAGCGGTAGAATTTACCGACTTAGTATCTACTAGACCCATGTTTAAAAAGAAATTTTCTCCTAATACAGTTGTTTCTGAATATATTGGGTCTAGATCTAATTTACTTATTGAATTGTTAAAAGACATTTACTTATTTGTTATGATTTGCTTATATATATATTTTGTCTTATATTTCATTGTTTTTTGTTTTTTAATATTTGAATTGACGCTATTGCGTCGGCTATGCTGCCTTGAAAATTGATAAGACGCCTTGCGGCGGTGAGAAATTTAAAATTAATTAACCCGTGTGAATTTACAGATTTCCTACCTATTGTTTCTGTATAGCTTTACAGGCTATACGGCTAATCGGGCAGAATTTTACAATGGTTTTAAAATTAGATGAAAAAACATGCAACGCAGTGCAGTGCAAGGTAAAAAAAAAAATTGCGCTCGTGGTAGCGCTGTCGGTAGTTGTTGATGCTGCTGGGGTTAACTGGTGTCAGCTGGGCGTCGCCGGTCTTGGCACGCGGGTCTGACACTCCCTCGATGCTGCAGTGCGAATAGCGCACCACAGTTTTTCTATGATTATGTCGGCCTGTATCGGCTGGTCGTCGCCGGTATGGCACACTGATACTCCTTCGATACTGCAGTGCGAATAGCGCACCACAGTTTTTCTATGATGATGTCGGCCTGTATCAGATGGTCGTCACCGGTATGGCACGCTGACACTCCCTCGATGCTGTCTTCTTAGTTCGTCCGTGAGCCGCTGGTACTAGCCGTGCGATTCTTGCACCTGTACTCACAAGCTGGGCTGTAGAGTGGTCCCTCGCAGTCGTTGGGGCATTGAAGTTTCAGCTCCGGCAGGCTTCTGGGTCAGAATTTTCTTCCAAAGCCGATGTTTTGTTTCCTGCTGCTGCTGATGTCCGGGGCCTATTGGCTCAGGCGGGGCCGGTGCTGGTCTTCGCACAGGTCTTTAAACATGTTTGTTTTGTGAAGAGTTTTTGTGAAGAGCCATGAAGAGTTTTTGTATCGTCGTTGTTATGTAGCCTTTAATTGACTTTTCAGCACTGCGGAGTAATCAAAGCTGACAGCAGCTGCAGCGGCAGCGACGGCGACGTCATCAACATTTAACACTTTTTGTCCTGTTGGCCCTTTCTGTCGGGTTTTTTGTGCATTATATGGAGCCGTCAGCTGAAGTGGTAACCCTCCAGGTATTGTCTTAACTTTCGGACGCCCCACTTTTTTGCTAAACATTTCATTTCCGTTGTAGAGTAGTTTTTTTCCGCTCCGTTCAGGGTTCTGCTGGAGTAGGATATATCCCGCTCGCCTTGCTCGGCGAAACTATTTATTTATAACCATTTAATACTATTATTATTATAACTGTTACTATTATATCTTCCTGATAGACGAAGGCGTGTGGCATCAACTCGGGCCCTATCACCTGGTCCAACGCCCGTTGAAACGATGCCGACGCGGAGTGCTGGGTTTAACACAAACCCCCGCCGCACCGGGTCTGGCCCTCGCCCGTTCGTTTCGTGACTCGAACTCATCGGCCAGGGCCATCAGGGCATCCACGTGCCGGCACTCGTACGGGCGGACAAACGTTGGCAGGGATTGCGGAATGCAACGGCTAGCTCAGAGAGTTTGTTTGTTCGTCCCACCAAAGTTATGATTTGTGTGATTGTCCGACCGTAGAGAAGACAGAGTTTCTGATTGGAGTAGCCTTCATTTAGTACCACTTCGATAATAGGGGTTCCTGCGATCCTCGCCTTCGTATGCGCGTAGTCGCTCCTTCGTCGTCCTTCTTCGCTGGTCCCGTGTCGCTCTCGACAGCGTACCCGTGCCGGCTCGACTGGGGCTTAATATGTTATGGGGACAGGGTGTATCGTCCCTGAGGTAAGCTAGCGCTCCTCCTCAATCCACCTTTGCGACCAATGACTCCACCGTCCCTTTCAGACCACGCTATTCCACTGTCGACCTCCGCGTACTTTCACTGAAGGTTGACCGTATAGTTCTCCACGCACTTTTCCTGATTCTGTCCTTTTTCTGAACGACTGTGTTATTCTCCGCGCACTTTCTGATTTACTGTCAATCTCCACGTACTTTCACTGGTCGTACTGGTCTGAGTCTGCTTCGACTGTCCGGACGCACGCCCGTGTCCTGACTGCGTTTGCTCGTTTGACCTGACCGCCCTTGACTCCTCTTGCATTCCAGCCATCTTCTCTGTTGCTAGGCCGATCTCTTGCACCCGGACTTGTGGGGAGTTTTAAGACTCCTCACAGCGTACTTCAGCAGCTCAGCCGGTATTAAATTCAAAGCATTTTAAAAATAATTAATTGATTGATAATTGACTTGTTATTTACTTCATAGAGAGATGCATAGATTTTTACTTTGATTTGTACTTTACATAATTTACATATACTATACTTTGCTTTTGTTTGTGTTATGCAGACTTACCTCTCCATTTGCAGTCGGGCGAAAGCGCTTTCGGCGAATCTTTCGGGAGGGGTAGAGGGGCTTTTAGATCATTTTCGGTTTCGTTGCTCTTGATCACTCTCTATTTTCACCTGGCAACGTCGTAATTTTCCGATCATTTTCTTTTATTTTATTTAATTATTTTTTTTATTCGTTCACTATCAATCTCACTATCGATTGACCGCTGTTATTGTAGCGCCCCCATCCCGATTTTCTCCAAACGTGTTTCTGGTATTGCAGGCTAAGAGAGATTCTAGACCCGAGCGCCCCGGAGAACACCTTGCGGCAGCAAGTGCCCGCTCTCGTTTTGCGCCCGTGGCAGCCTCGTGTAGATTTGCCGGCTCACGTGCCTGGCTCCGCGTCAGCCCTCTCGTCCGCTCCTGGCTGCTGCGGAGGGTGCCCAACACCCTCCCCTGTTCCAATCAATTTAAGTTGATTATCTCTCCGGGTTTTTTCGTTTTATTATGGTGTATACACCTTCACTATCCTTGTGCCGTCTGCACGCCTACAGCTCGGCCTCCTCGACCAACCGGTGCGGGCACTCCTCTTGCGTCCGCTCCCTCCATGGCTTCTCGTTGAGCGACTCCTGCATGCGGAGGCTGGGTTGCTGCGGCGGCTGGCGTGGCTCGGGGCACGAATCCTGCCGCGAAAACTTTAATAGTGGTGGACACACGGACCCTTCTTCGGGTTCTCCGCCGGGCTCTCGTCCACCGTCCGGAGCGCATGCGCAGATCGCGCACTACTCGGTCGACCGGCCTTTTCCCTCCGCTGATGCGGGCCACGTCCACCTGCTAACGCCACCGGCGGCCGCCCATATCGATTGTGCGCAGCGTCTGCGCGACGTGCGCCTGGTCCACGTCCCAGGATTGCTGCCCTTTGCACCAGGGCCACTCTTCACCCTGGGGTGCTGGTGTCGGCGTGCGTGGTGACGGCGGAGTCGTTGGTGCTGACGGTGGTGTTGGCGGCTTGTATTGATGGTAGCTGCGTCGTTGGCAACAGGGGCTGTTTTCCTGCTCCTGTGTCGCTCGCCGCATACTGCGGTAGGCCATCCTGTCCCTCGCCACCGGGACCTCCTCCACCTCGTCCGAGGACACATCCGGGGTAACCGTCTCACCCCCGTCGTCCTCCTCAGTCTTCGACAAAGGGTGACACACACGATCGGCCCCTCGGACATTATCTCGTCCTCCGACAGCTCTACGTTGGGCACCTCCTCCTTTATCACCCGGGAAGGGGGATCGGGACACCAGGGGTGACGCCAGAAGCTGGGGGTAGGAATCGGGATCCCAACTCAATATCTCTCCGGGCTGTTCCCTAGTGCCGGTCTCCCGCACATCCCGGTTGTCACTTGTTGCTGCCATTCTGCCGACTTGATTTTGAAAGAAAGACTCGCTTTTCTCGCCGCGACGAATCCTCTTACTTCTGCTACTTGTGCCGTTATTCCACGGGGCCTGTACCGGTAACGAGATTTTCCTCTGTGTACCTGCCTTCCACGGAATACGCAACTGTGTGCGTTAGCCGTTAACGATTTTGCGGCTGCATACCCTCCCTGTCCCGCTCTCGCGCTCCAACGGGCATGTTTGTGTGTGTGTTTCTTTTCGAGTGACTTTGTGACTTTTCGATACCCTGTATCGCCTTCTTTACTAAAAGGTTTTGTTTTTGTTTTTCGCACTCGGTGCTCTCTGGCCCGCCGGCGCCTGCGCTTCCCGGCTTCAAGTCGCTGATATGAGCCGTTTTCGTCATCTTGGTTGTCGTGTGCTTCAATAAACAAATTACAGGTGACGTGAATTTCTTTATTCTGAACGGCCCGTCGAACCTTGGTGCCAGTTTCGCCGCGAAGCCCTTGGCTGCTTTTGTGCTCTTTGGCCCATACTGTTTCTCCCACCTTGGGTTTCCACGGCCTCCTTCGGAGATTACAGTGGCGCGCCTGATTCTGCGCTGCCTTTTCCATATTCCTCCGCACCAGTTTTTCCGCGTTTTCTGCCTGCGTCTGTGTACACCTGCCCGTTCCGACCATCTGTTCGTCGAACAATGCGTTCGGCAGCCTTGGTTCCCAGTTCTCGTCCCATGTCCTCTGATCGGTCCCTGCGAACTGCGCGATCATTGTTTTAACGGTCCTGTTGGCACTTTCTGTCGGGTTTTTTGTGGATTATATGGAGCCGTAAGCTGAAGTGGTAACCCTCCAGGTATTGTCTTAACTTTCGGACGCCCCACACTTTTGCTTTACATTTCTTTTCCGTTGTAGAGTAGTTCCTTTCCGCTCCGTTCAGGGTTATGCTGGAGTAGGATATTCCGCTCGCCTTGCTCGGCGAAACTATAACTATTTATAACCATTTACTACTATTATTATTATAACTGTTACTATTATATTGTCCTGTTACGCGAAGGCGTGTGGCACCATCTCGGGCCCTATCACCTGATCCAACGCCCGTTGAAACGATGCCGACGCGGATTGCAGTCCGAACGGGATCACCTTCCATTGAATCAGGCCCTTTTCCGGTACCCTTAATGCCGTATATTGCCGACTTGCTGCTTCCAGCGGAATCTGCCAGTACCCGTCCTTCAAGTCCACCATGCTTATGTACTTCGCCTCCCTTAATTGATCCAGAATGTAATTGATCATTGGCATTGGGTACGCGTCCTTCAGGGACTTTGCGTTTATTTGGCAGAAATCCACACACAACCTCCATTGACCCGTCTTCTTTTTCATCATTACTATTGGTGAGCTGTAAAGGCTCCTAGACGGCTCGATGCATTCCCAGCACTAGATCGTCGATAATGTCATGGAGGATTAGCAGTTGTATTCGTACGGGCCTTTTTCCAAGTCCTATGACCTCTTCATACCGTCCATCAGCCATCCGCACTTCCCTCCTCGAGCCTCCTCCTCCATGAAGCCCCTGGGCAGGAAGAATTCCTGGAAGATCTTCCGAAGATCTCCTTCAGTTTTTCCGCGTTTTCTGCCTGCGTCTGTGTACACCTGCCCGTTTCGACCGTCCACACACGTGTTCACTGCCACTTGCAACTCCGCCCAGTTTTCGTCCCATCTCCTCTGATCGGCCCCTATGAACTGCGCGATCATTGTTTTCACGGTCCTGTTGGCCCTTTCTGTCGTGTTTTTTGTAGATTATATGGAGCCGTGAGCTGAAGTCGCACACCCAGCTCCTCCAAAAACCTCTTAAATGCCCTGCTCGTAAACTGGACTCCATTGTCCGTGATCACGACTTTTGGCCGTATCTGGCCACTTTTCGCTCTCGTATAGCTATTCGTAGCATCTCGGTGGTTGCCCTACGCATAGGGACGATCTCGGTCCACTTGGAGAACCTGTCCACTAGGACCAGCAGCATCGAATTTCCGTGCTTTGACCTCGGCAAGGGGCCCATTAAATCCGCACACACGGTGGCCTATGGTTCATCTGGCACCGGGGTCAGCATTTTTCCGGGTGCTTGCAGCTCGTTAGGCTTGTACTTCATACAGCTTTCGCAGTCCGCACGTACCTCCTTACGTCCTGGTTCATTTCTGGCCAGTGGTAGCTGGCTGTCACCCTCGCGATCGTCTTCCGACTTCCCAGGTGTCCTGCCGTCGGCATGTCGTGGTTCTCGGCCATGACGCCCTGCCTCTCTCTGGTCGGTACACACAGCTTCCATGACACCACATCCTCATTTCCTGCCCGGTGCGGAATGTGCCTGTACAACTGGCCGGCCTCGTCTTGGTAGTCTGAGAATTTTTAGGGATCCTGTCTCATTTTTCCCCGCAACTCTTCTGTCCACCTGCATCCTTGCTGCTTGTTCGGGTGCCCTTTTTCCTACGTCGTCATCCTGCGGCTCGTTTCTGCAGCGGCTTTATCGACAGGGCGTCCACGACGACGATAAGCTGGCCCTTGCTATACGAGATTTCCAAATCGTGCCCACCTCGCGATCCTTCCGGACGGGCTCTCAATGCTGTTCAGCCACTTCAGGGCCATGTGATCTGTTATCACTTTGAAGTGGTAACCCTCCAGGTATTGTCTTAACTTTCGGACGCCCCACACTTTTCATTTCCGTTGTAGAGTAGTTCCTTTCCGCTCCGTTCAGAGTTCTGCTGGAGTAGGATATATCCCACCTGCCTTGCTCGGCGAAACTATTACTATTTATAACCATTTACTACTATTATTATTATAACTGTTACTATTATATCGTCCTCCTCCGCGAAGTTTGTCGCCCTTTGTACTATTGCCACCGACAGCTTCTCGCGTGGACTGTTTCGAACCGCCTGCCCAACTGGTATCGTTAGGCTCATTCCCGCGCACTTTATCCTGCCTCCAACTTTCGTTAAGAAACCCCAGCCCAGCACTAGATCGTCGATAATGTCATGTAGGATTAGCAGTTGTATTCGTACGGGCCTTTCTCCAAGTCCTATGACCTCTTCATACCGCCCATCAGCCATCCGCACTTTTCTCCTCGTGCCTTCCTCTGCCTGTCCTGGTCCGCCAGTTTCGTCATGAAGCCCTTGGGCAGGAAGAATTCCTGGAAGCTTTCAATGAATTCTGCTCACGTCTCACAGAACCTATTGTTGGCGATGAACCACTTTAAGGCCCTGCCCTTCAGAAGTTCCGGCATCGCTCGTGGGATTTGGATGATATCCAGACGGTATGTCATTGCTGACCACTCCACCTGCTCCAGGAACTCCTACGGCTTTTCGTGTCCGTCGTGCCGGAAGCTCCACTTTCGCACCTGCTTCGCCACCCTTGCGTAATCTTGTAGGGATACTCTCGCGGTGTCCCGACGATTACGGCTGGGCACCCGCCTTTCCCTCCTCTCGCGGCTGCTTTCCCGTCGTTCACTCCCGAAGTCCTGCCTTACGGGTCAGCTTCCGCTGGCCTCCATCATGCTGTTCATGTCGAGGCACCTCATCAGACCTTCAACGCCGGTGACTTTAACCTCACCGTCCCTTCTGTGTATGCCAGGCACTCGTCGCCTCTGCCAACGGACCACCTGCTGGCTGGTAAGGGTCCGTGAGATAAGCTAGCGCTCTTCCCCGAACTACCTTTGACTCTTTGTGCACGAAACCGAGAACACTCGTAAATGGTTAAGAATAGAGGCATGACTTTTGATATCACTTTTGTTTATCATCCTTTTAAGATCGTAAGTCCTCTGTTTTGTCATTAGAAAAATTGATTTGTAAAAATTCCTTAAATCAAAAATATGGGAGATTTCCTTGCCCTACCAAATAAGTGCCGATTAACGATTTTTGTAATTAACATAAAAATTTAATTTGTGGGTGGCTCACTGCTCCAACGTATTAGGCCAAGTAGCTAGTTCGTTTGAGAAGGTTGAGTCTAAAGAAGATGATAACGCATTTAGCGGTGCGGTGCGGGTATATCGTTTTTTTGACGATCCTGTACATACGCTGCCGACGTACTAGGCTGAGAAGCTAGGTCGTTTGAGCGGCTCCAGTCTTTACGGCTTTTTATGACTTATTTTGGTCGGGGAACGATTTAAGTTTCTTTGGTTCACGATACCGACGTACTAGGCCAAGTAGCCAGGTCGTTTCTGAGTCTCGTGGCCAGGGATTTAGGAAAACTTTTGTGGATTCCGAATGTATAGGTCAAGCTACCGCGGGGGGTGGATTCCGAACGTATCGGTCAAATAGCAGCAGGTTGTGAGGTATCGGTCAAACAGCCCGATTTTTCTACGACTTGCGGGAGGGGGTTTTCGGACATGCACTGCCTTAGGTGGGCTAGTTCACGTACGGAACTAAGTAAAAGCTCCTCAGGAAAAGGTGGGCCAGTTCACATATGGAACCCCGTACAGACTCCGCCCGAAAAGGTGGGCCAGTTCACATATGGAACCAAGTAAAAGCTCCCCAGGGAAAGGTACGCCAGATTACGTACGGAAACAAGTAAAAGCTCCCCAGAAAAAGGTGGGCCAGCTCACGTACGAACGTAGTAAAAGTTATCTAAGCAGTGGAAGACGGAGGCATTTTGGCGGGATGTAACCATGTCAGGGCAACGACCAACATCTCCGGGTAATTATTTGTTTTTTTTTTGTGGCCTAGATACCGGACGAGTTTTTAACTGAGGTGAGACTTATTAATGGCGTAACAGAACCCCACCTTACCTATCTTATTATAACAAGTTGTAGTCAGCAACGTTCACTGTATATCGTGTCATATATTGAGCTACAATTTTTAAAGAGATAAGCCCAAATAAATAAATGAAGGGGACGGAAACGAAAATGTTGTTTCAACCCTCCACCGGATAAGAAAGTGCGGGTGACACACCCCCATACTTAATCAAGAGAGTCTTGGAAACTTTGAAATCCAGCCGGAGGAGGCAGGAAACTTGACCGATCAAATTGGCAACACAATGGATGAAGCAGCCGAGGGGATGGGTTTACCATTAGAAAGCTCCAGTACCAAAGCGGGTTCGGCTAACGGGTCATTCAGCGATTATGTCTCCGACATGCACAACTTGCACTTCAAATTGAAACACAAGATTGCCGAAGATGAGTTTGTAGAGCTTTTAAAGGACAGCATGAACTCCCAAATGGGTAATTTATTGTTGACTTCTCTAATAAGATCTCTGGCAGAGCTTAAAAAGGAGGTGCTCAGAGTGGATCGGTGGTTAAAAAACAATGGAAAACCGATGCGAAGTACACCAGTTAATGAAATCAAACGCTCAGACGGGCAAGGACGTATTCCCGATGGTGTCCTTGTGGAAGAATTCCAACGCAAGCCGGGAGACAGCCGCGAGTCCAACAGAACAGCGCCTGGGTGCAGAAGCCCTTTACACAATATTACAAGAATCCATGCATCTCTCGAATTTATAAGTCCACTTGTCGTTTTTGCCAGAAGTCAGGTAATGACTATAAACACACAGGTGTGTAAACAAGACCGGAAATTGGTCATACACATAAATGACCTCAAGCTCAAGCTGATTTACCAATCACATAAGAACATAGAAGAACAAGAGCAGGAATATGCATTGGCACGCTTACGCATTTTCAGCAGGGCCGAGAAAGAGGATAACATCGCACGAAACGTTCGTAGAACACAACAACTTTATGAAAACATGACCAAATACCGACGCTTTAGACGGAAAGTCGCGGACACGGAGATGAGCGTACAAACAGTCATCACTAAGGGTGATGGATTAGAAATACTGGCAATACTAGTTACCGATGCTAGCACGAGTAGTATCTTGAAAAACAAAGCTGATCACAACCGATAACATCTGTATTTATGTAATAGCCCGGCTAGTGCAGTCGGCCAAGTATGGTGGTTCGAAGCCACACGTTTATGGGCGCCTAATGAGAACAGGGAAGGAAAATCAACTCAAAAAATGGCGTACGATATTGTTTTGCGAGGTCATTCCATGCGTAAACGCATCGGTCACTTCGAGCCTGTTACATACACCTTTTTTGTAAGATCATAAGACTTTGAAGATTCACAACGAGAATCTAAAGCAGGGGAGTACTATCATTGCGTACGATGAGTAGGTTAGCGGCCGCAATAGGTTGCAGAAAAAAAAACCAACTCCAGTTACGGGCACAGTTCGCCGAGGGTGTATTGACTCCCGATGCCCGCAGTAGCTCAGGAAAGGTCTAAACCGGTAATAAAAGACCGTGGCGCACCGATAAAGTCAATACCCAAAAAGACACGAAGTGAATACCCGAGAGTCAAGACCCAATAGTTAAGACTGGAGAGTAAGCTCTTCAGAACCAATAATCGGGAGTGTGAGGGTGGTTTTAAACCATTTTTAAGTATTCGATTTATTATCTAAAGCGATAACTAAAGCGATTCCAGATAATTGATGGGCAGCACTACCACTTTTGTCTAGGATAAGTAATTAACATTTCCTAACGCGAGATCACCGGAAATGCAACTCTGCTGCTGTTAAAAGCTTACCGCCTTTATTGTCGGCGTCAGTTCGGTCTCTTGTTATACTGATCTTGTGCGTATCTAATTAAGCCCGCGTGTTCAATAAGTCACGTGGAAATCGAAAAGACCAGCTTAAGCACCGATTCAGACAGAATCTGGTGATTCTTATTTTCAACTGAATCAGGTATGTGGATTCTGTACAGTTTGGGATCAGCCTTCTAATTAAGGCTATCAATGGGCACAGGTATTGAATTTGAAATCTAGACACAAGCGAAGTCCGGTGATATCTAGAACGTCACGCGCGCACCCCACGCAGCTGCGACTGTGGCGCGGACTACGCTACCATCTACAACAGGCGCAACTAGCAAACCCCCTGGCCGCATTCCACGTGAGGATCATCATTCCGAACTCCGCATTCCACGTGCGGATCTCCAAGCGGACTTCGCATTCCATGTACGGATCATCAGCGGATCACCTTACTGACGCCGCATTCCTCGTGCGGATCATCAGCGAATCACCTTACTGACGCTGCATTCCACGCGCGGATCATCATTCCGAGCTCCGCATTCCACGTGCGGATCACCTTACTGACACCGCATTCCTCGTGCGGATCATCAGCGGATCACCTTGCGGACTCTGCGTTCCACGTGCAGATCTCCACTCGAACGCCGCATTCCACTTGCGGATCATCAGCAGATCACCTTCCGGACTCTGCATTCCACTTGCGGATCATCAAATCGGACTCCGCCGGACTGCGCATCATCTTTACGGAATCTGCAAGCAACGCGCTGATCACAACACCCCCTGAAATGTGTCTGCGATATGTGATCAACTGAACGAAGCTCTGTTTCGTTATTAAAATGTTTAAATTCAATTAAATTTTGGTATCATTCGGTTTAAGGTTGAAAATTAGTTAAGTCGAATATTAGATTTAGCTTTAACGTGTACGTATTATTGGATTTCAAACCTGTAGAAAGCATTTGTTCATAAAATCACTATTAACGCATAAATCGATCTAACATCGGACGTTATCAGGCCTGCTGACTTCGTGGGATCTTTCGTAAGTACGGCATAGTCGCGATTATTATTATGTTTCCTTCAGAAACTCGCGTCCGACAAATTACACGTAGCTTTAATATTAACGTGAAAATAGTAAATATCGATTAGAATTAAGCGATTCGAAAAAATTTGTATATAGTAGCGATAGTTTTGAAGCAACGATTTAAATTGGAAATTCAATGAAGAACACTTTTATTTTATTTTTATTATTACTAAGTTACTCGAATGTATTCAGCAGTTAATAATTAAATGGAGTTTATCACAATGGAGATTAATATGATTCAGTAAATATATAGAAGGTCGCCTGAGGGAGGATTACGGCTGGGCACCCGCCTTTCCCTCCTCTCGCGGCTGCTTTCCCGTCGTTCACTCCCGAAGTCCTGCCTTACGGGTCAGCTTCCGCTGGCCTCCATCATGCTGTTCATGTCGAGGCACCTCATCAGACCTTCAACGCCGGTGACTTTAACCTCACCGTCCCTTCTGTGTATGCCAGGCACTCGTCGCCTCTGCCAACGGACCACCTGCTGGCTGGTAAGGGTCCGTGAGATAAGCTAGCGCTCTTCCCCGAACTACCTTTGACTCTTTGTGCACGAAACCGAGAACACTCGTAAATGGTTAAGAATAGAGGCATGACTTTTGATATCACTTTTGTTTATCATCCTTTTAAGATCGTAAGTCCTCTGTTTTGTCATTAGAAAAATTGATTTGTAAAAATTCCTTAAATCAAAAATATGGGAGATTTCCTTGCCCTACCAAATAAGTGCCGATTAACGATTTTTGTAATTAACATAAAAATTTAATTTGTGGGTGGCTCACTGCTCCAACGTATTAGGCCAAGTAGCTAGTTCGTTTGAGAAGGTTGAGTCTAAAGAAGATGATAACGCATTTAGCGGTGCGGTGCGGGTATATCGTTTTTTTGACGATCCTGTACATACGCTGCCGACGTACTAGGCTGAGAAGCTAGGTCGTTTGAGCGGCTCCAGTCTTTACGGCTTTTTATGACTTATTTTGGTCGGGGAACGATTTAAGTTTCTTTGGTTCACGATACCGACGTACTAGGCCAAGTAGCCAGGTCGTTTCTGAGTCTCGTGGCCAGGGATTTAGGAAAACTTTTGTGGATTCCGAATGTATAGGTCAAGCTACCGCGGGGGGTGGATTCCGAACGTATCGGTCAAATAGCAGCAGGTTGTGAGGTATCGGTCAAACAGCCCGATTTTTCTACGACTTGCGGGAGGGGGTTTTCGGACATGCACTGCCTTAGGTGGGCTAGTTCACGTACGGAACTAAGTAAAAGCTCCTCAGGAAAAGGTGGGCCAGTTCACATATGGAACCCCGTACAGACTCCGCCCGAAAAGGTGGGCCAGTTCACATATGGAACCAAGTAAAAGCTCCCCAGGGAAAGGTACGCCAGATTACGTACGGAAACAAGTAAAAGCTCCCCAGAAAAAGGTGGGCCAGCTCACGTACGAACGTAGTAAAAGTTATCTAAGCAGTGGAAGACGGAGGCATTTTGGCGGGATGTAACCATGTCAGGGCAACGACCAACATCTCCGGGTAATTATTTGTTTTTTTTTTTGTGGCCTAGATACCGGACGAGTTTTTAACTGAGGTGAGACTTATTAATGGCGTAACAGAACCCCACCTTACCTATCTTATTATAACAAGTTGTAGTCAGCAACGTTTACTGTATATCGTGTCATATATTGAGCTACAATTTTTAAAGAGATAAGCCCAAATAAATAAATGATGGGGACGGAAACGAAAATGTTGTTTCAACCCTCCACCGGATAAGAAAGTGCGGGTGACACACCCCCATACTTAATCAAGAGAGTCTTGGAAACTTTGAAATCCAGCCGGAGGAGGCAGGAAACTTGACCGATCAAATTGGCAACACAATGGATGAAGCAGCCGAGGGGATGGGTTTACCATTAGAAAGCTCCAGTACCAAAGCGGGTTCGGCTAACGGGTCATTCAGCGATTATGTCTCCGACATGCACAACTTGCACTTCAAATTGAAACACAAGATTGCCGAAGATGAGTTTGTAGAGCTTTTAAAGGACAGCATGAACTCCCAAATGGGTGTTACGGATCATCAGCGGATCACCTTACTGACGCCGCATTCCTCGTGCGGATCATCAGCGAATCACCTTACTGACGCTGCATTCCACGCGCGGATCATCATTCCGAGCTCCGCATTCCACGTGCGGATCACCTTACTGACACCGCATTCCTCGTGCGGATCATCAGCGGATCACCTTGCGGACTCTGCGTTCCACGTGCAGATCTCCACTCGAACGCCGCATTCCACTTGCGGATCATCAGCAGATCACCTTCCGGACTCTGCATTCCACTTGCGGATCATCAAATCGGACTCCGCCGGACTGCGCATCATCTTTACGGAATCTGCAAGCAACGCGCTGA
This sequence comes from Drosophila yakuba, assembly GCF_016746365.2. Lineage (NCBI taxonomy): Eukaryota > Metazoa > Arthropoda > Insecta > Diptera > Drosophilidae > Drosophila > Drosophila yakuba. The sequence continues at coordinate 26,443,649 of NC_052527.2, read as the reverse complement.
TCACAACACCCCCTGAAATGTGTCTGCGATATGTGATCAACTGAACGAAGCACTGTTTCGTTATTAAAATGTTTAAATTCAATTAAATTTTGGTATCATTCGGTTTAAGGTTGAAAATTAGTTAAGTCGAATATTAGATTTAGCTTTAACGTGTACGTATTATTGGATTTCAAACCTGTAGAAAGCATTTGTTCATAAAATCACTATTAACGCATAAATCGATCTAACATCGGACGTTATCAGGCCTGCTGACTTCGTGGGATCTTTCGTAAGTACGGCATAGTCGCGATTATTATTATGTTTCCTCCAGAAACTCGCGTCCGACAAATTACACGTAGCTTTAATATTAACGTGAAAATAGTAAATATCGATTAGAATTAAGCGATTCGAAAAAATTTGTATATAGTAGCGATAGTTTTGAAGCAACGATTTAAATTGGAAATTCAATGAAGAACACTTTTATTTTATTTTTATTATTACTAAGTTACTCGAATGTATTCAGCAGTTAATAATTAAATGGAGTTTATCACAATGGAGATTAATATGATTCAGTAAATATATAGAAGGTCGCCTGAGGGAGGAACGGTTTACAACAAAGGGGAATTTATGACTAAAATTTAACATCATTCCAGGAGTGCGGGTATAGACCGGAAGAAACCACCATCTAATTCTTCCACTGCTAGCTGAGCTACCTTTCTGGCCGTCTCCATCTATAACTTCCCGTCCGCTCTTCAGATTGCCTCTGTCTACATATTGGTAATGTGACGACTGCGAATAGAGAGTCAAAACAACTCACACCAGCCCTGAACCTAGCCGTTAACTTAGTAAGACAGTAAACTCTTAGTAAACTCTCGGGCGTAGAGTAACATTCGTGTTCGTTACATACTAATTGGCGCCCAACGTGTGTTTTCGAGCAAATTACATTCTCGAAGGAAACTTAATTTGGTGAATAAAACTTCATTAAACAATCGAATAGTCAAGTTCCGAATAACCCTACGAATACCCCCACTTCCCAGTATTAGATGCCCACCCAAAACTTTTTTATTAGTGGAAATAGTTATATTTATATTCTTTTTGTCAAGGAATTGCTGGAATTGGCAGATTTTAGTCAAACCAGATAACGAGGTTGTTATTATGTCAACCCGAAACAAGAAATCAATAAGGAGTTCTAGGAGTATTGTGTTATTACAACTGTATACCCACCAGAACTTCAGATTGACGACTTATTTTGAATGGTGGAATATTTTTAGTAACCTTAAGAGAAGTATTAGTGTACACAAGTTGGAAAGAAGAATAACCTCAGCTAGCTTTAAATTGTTGTAAGCCGGTTTAAATTGTTGTAAACCGTATCCGAACCAGGCCAAACCTTTATCACGTTTATATATCTAACTAATTTTCAAGAGACAATCTCAGCGTCGAAACCTTAACTTCCCGTCACAAGGTCCGTTTGCTAGAGTGGATGAGGTGCCACTCGAGTGGGATAACGTCATCCCGGATCCACAGATGTCATTTAGATCAGAATCCCCGGAGATTTCCAATAATAGAGACAGCCGTCCCGATAAAGTTTCGAGTCTCATTGTTAATTGGCATCTTAAATTCAGCGGAACAAAAGGGGAAATACCGATCGAAGATTTTATTTACAGAGTGGACTGTTTAACTTCTCGATGTTTAAATGGCAACTTTGATCTCTTGTACCATTTGCCTATTTGTTATTCTCAGGAACAGCTTTGTTATTTTACCGGCCTCGCATCGACATTCGGCTGATAGAAATTGGATTACTCTGTGTACCCGACTCAAAGAAAGATACCAACATCAACGCTTAGACGAAGACATCAAGGATATGATCAGACGACGAAAGCAGAAACACAATGAAAGCTTGGACGATGTTTGGCTATTGAGCTTTTTCAATAGCTGTTGCGAATAATAAATAGCCGAAGAAAGGTTTGTCTATTTTCCGATACTGTTTATTTTGTTTACTATACTGGCAGCTAGGGCCGACCAAGAGCTATAACGAATGCACAAGTTAAGTCTGCCGAAAAACGAAGTAAAGCTAGTAAAGCAAGTAAAAGCTCCCCAGGGAAAGGTACGCCAGTTTACGTACGGAAACAAGTAAAAGCTCCCCAGGAAAAGGTGGGCCAGCTCACGTACGAACGTAGTAAAAGTTATCTAAGCAGTGGAAGACGGAGGCATTTTGGCGGGATGTAACCATGTCAGGGCAACGACCAATTATTATTTGTTTTTTTTTTGTGGCCTAGATACCGGACGAGTTTTTAACTGAGGTGAGACTTATTAATGGCGTAACAGAACCCCACCTTACCTATCTTATTATAACAAGTTGTAGTCAGCAACGTTCACTGTATATCGTGTCATATATTGAGCTACAATTTTTAAAGAGATAAGCCCAAATAAATAAATGAAGGGGACGGAAAAGAAAATGTTGTTTCAACCCTCCACCGGATAAGAAAGTGCGGGTGACACACCCCCATTATATGAGACACTTAATCAAGAGAGTCTTGGAAACTTTGAAATCCAGCCGGAGGAGGCAGGAAACTTGACCGATCAAATTGGCAACACAATGGATGAAGCAGCCGAGGGGATGGGTTTACCATTAGAAAGCTCCAGTACCAAAGCGGGTTCGGCTAACGGGTCATTCAGCGATTATGTCTCCGACATGCACAACTTGCACTTCAAATTGAAACACAAGATTGCCGAAGATGAGTTTGTAGAGCTTTTAAAGGACAGCATGAACTCCCAAATGGGTAATTTATTGTTGACTTCTCCAATAAGATCTCTGGCAGAGCTTAAAAAGGAGGTGCTCAGAGTGGATCGGTGGTTAAAAAACAATGGAAAACCGATGCGAAGTACACCAGTTAATGAAATCAAACGCTCAGACGGGCAAGGACGTATTCCCGATGGTGTCCTTGTGGAAGAATTCCAACGCAAGCCGGGAGACAGCCGCGAGTCCAACAGAACAGCGCCTGGGTGCAGAAGCCCTTTACACAATATTACAAGAATCCATGCATCTCTCGAATTTATAAGTCCACTTGTCGTTTTTGCCAGAAGTCAGGTAATGACTATAAACACACGGGTGTGTAAACAAGACCGGAAATTGGTCATACACATAAATGACCTCAAGCTCAAGCTGATTTACCAATCACATAAGAACATAGAAGAACAAGAGCAGGAATATGCATTGGCACGCTTACGCATTTTCAGCAGGGCCGAGAAAGAGGATAACATCGCACGAAACGTTCGTAGAACACAACAACTTTATGAAAACATGACCAAATACCGACGCTTTAGACGGAAAGTCGCGGACACGGAGATGAGCGTACAAACAGTCATCACTAAGGGTGATGGATTAGAAATACTGGCAATACTAGTTACCGATGCTAGCACGAGTAGTATCTTGAAAAACAAAGCTGATCACAACCGATAACATCTGTATTTATGTAATAGCCCGGCTAGTGCAGTCGGCCAAGTATGGTGGTTCGAAGCCACACGTTTATGGGCGCCTGATGAGAACAGGGAAGGAAAATCAACTCAAAAAATGGCGTACGATATTGTTTTGCGAGGTCATTCCATGCGTAAACGCATCGGTCACTTCGAGCCTGTTACATACACCTTTTTTGTAAGATCATAAGACTTTGAAGATTCACAACGAGAATCTAAAGCAGGGGAGTACTATCATTGCGTACGATGAGTAGGTTAGCGGCCGCAATAGGTTGCAGAAAAAAAAACCAACTCCAGTTACGGGCACAGTTCGCCGAGGGTGTATTGACTCCCGATGCCCGCAGTAGCTCAGGAAAGGTCTAAACCGGTAATAAAAGACCGTGGCGCACCGATAAAGTCAATACCCAAAAAGACACGAAGTGAATACCCGAGAGTCAAGACCCAATAGTTAAGACTGGAGAGTAAGCTCTTCAGAACCAATAATCGGGAGTGTGAGGGTGGTTTTAAACCATTTTTAAGTATTCGATTTATTATCTAAAGCGATAACTAAAGCGATTCCAGATAATTGATGGGCAGCACTACCACTTTTGTCTAGGATAAGTAATTAACATTTCCTAACGCGAGATCACCGGAAATGCAACTCTGCTGCTGTTAAAAGCTTACCGCCGTTGTTGTCGGCGTCAATTCGGTCTCTTGTTATACTGATCTTTCGCGTATCTAATTAAGCCCGCGTGTTCAATAAGTCACGTGGAAATCGAAAAGACCAGCTTAAGCACCGATTCAGACAGAATCTGGTGATTCTTATTTTCAACTGAATCAGGTATGTGGATTCTGTACAGTTTGGGATCAGCCTTCTAATTAAGGCTATCAATGGACACAGGCATTGAATTTGAAATCTAGACACAAGCGAAGTCCGGTGATATCTAGAACGTCACGCGCGCACCCCACGCAGCTGCGACTGTGGCGCGGACTACGCTACCATCTACAACAGGCGCAACTAGCAAACCCCCTGGCCGCATTCCACGTGAGGATCATCATTCCGAACTCCGCATTCCACGTGCGGATCTCCAAGCGGACTTCGCATTCCACGTGCGGATCATCAGCGGATCACCTTACTGACGCCGCATTCCTCGTGCGGATCATCAGCGAATCACCTTACTGACGCTGCATTCCACGCGCGGATCATCATTCCGAGCTCCGCATTCCACGTGCGGATCACCTTACTGACACCGCATTCCTCGTGCGGATCATCAGCGGATCACCTTGCGGACTCTGCATTCCACGTGCAGATCTCCACTCGAACGCCGCATTCCACTTGCGGATCATCAGCAGATCACCTTCCGTACTCTGCATTCCACGTGCGGATCATCAAATCGGACTCCGCCGGACTGCGCATCATCTTTACGGAATCTGCAAGCAACGCGCTGATCACAACACCCCCTGAAATGTGTCTGCGATATGTGATCAACTGAACAAAGCTCTGTTTCGTTATTAAAATGTTTAAATTCAATTAAATTTTGGTATCATTCGGTTTAAGGTTGAAAATTAGTTAAGTCGAATATTAGATTTAGCTTTAAAGTGTACGTATTATTGGATTTCAAACCTGTAGAAAGCATTTGTTCATAAAATCACTATTAACGCATAAATCGATCTAACATCGGACGTTATCAGGCCTGCTGACTTCGTGGGATCTTTCGTAAGTACGGCATAGCCGCGATTATTATTATGTTTCCTCCAGAAACTCGCGTCCGACAAATTACACGTAGCTTTAATATTAACGTGAAAATAGTAAATATCGATTAGAATTAAGCGATTCGAAAAAATTTGTATATAGTAGCGATAGTTTTGAAGCAACGATTTAAATTAGAAATTCAATGAAGAACACTTTTATTTTATTTTTATTATTACTAAGTTACTCGAATGTATTCAGCAGTTAATAATTAAATGGAGTTTATCACAATGGAGATTAATATGATTCAGTAAATATATAGAAGGTCGCCTGAGGGAGGAACGGTTTACAACAAAGGGGAATTTATGACTAAAATTTAACATCATTCCAGGAGTGCGGGTATAGACCGGAAGAAACCACCATCTAATTCTTCCACTGCTAGCTGAGCTACCTTTCTGGCCGTCTCCATCTATAACTTCCCGTCCGCTTTTCAGATTGCCTCTGTCTACATATTGGTAATGTGACGACTGCGAATAGAGAGTCAAAACAACCCACCCCAGCCCTGAACCTAGCCGGCAACTTAGTAAGACAGAGAAAACTCTCGGGCGTAGAGTAACAGTCGTGTTCGTTACATACTAATTGGCGCCCAACGTGTGGCTTCGAGCAAATTACATTCTCGAAGGAAACTTAATTTGGTGGATAAAACTTGATTAAACAATCGAATAGTCAAGTTCCGAATAACCCTACGAATACCCCCACTTCCCAGTATTAGATGCCCACCCAAAACTTTTTTATTAGTGGAAATAGTTATATTTATATTCTTTTTGTCAAGGAATTGCTGGAATTGGCAGATTTTAGTCAAACCAGATAACGAGGTTGTTATTATGTCAACCCGAAACAAGAAATCAATAAGGAGTTCTAGGAGTATTGTATTTTTACAACTGTATACCCACCAGAACTTCAGATTGACGACTTATTTTGAATGGTGGAAATCAAGACTGTTTGATATTGGATTCATTCAGATCATTCCTCTTTCAACCAGACAATATTTTCAGTAACCTTAAGAGAAGTATTAGTGTACACAAGTTGGAAAGAAGAATAACCTCAGCTAGCTTTAAATTGTTTTAAGCCGGTTTAAATTGTTGTAAACCGTATCCGAACCAGGCCAAACCTTTATCACGTTTATATATCTAACTAATTTTCAAGAGACAATCTCAGCGTCGAAACCTTAACTTCCCGTCACAAGGTCCGTTTGCTAGAGTGGATGAGGTGCCACTCGAGTGGGATAACGTCATCCCGGATCCACAGATGTCATTTAGATCAGAATCCCCGGAGATTTCCAATAATAGAGACAGCCGTCCCGATAAAGTTTCGAGTCTCATTGTTAATTGGCATCTTAAATTCAGCGGAACACAAGGCGAAATACCGATCGAAGATTATATTTTCAGAGTTTAACTTCTCGATGTTTAAATGGCAACTTTGATCTCTTGTACCATTTGCCTATTTGTTATTCTCAGGAACAGCTTTGTTATTTTACTGGCCCTCGCATCGACATTCGGCTGATAGAAATTGGATTACTCTGTGTACCCGACTCAAAGAAAGATACCAACATCAACGCTTAGACGAAGACATCAAGGATATGATCAGACGACGAAAGCAGAAACACAATGAAAGCACAGCTTGTTCACTGCCCGCCTTATTACTCCAGACGCGGTCCTCAATTCTGCAACTCGAGCGACGCTGTCTCTGCCAGGAATCAACTGCATGACTCTCGCCAAATGCCATCTCATTGGGGGTAGATTCTCGTCTTTAACAAGAACGACGTTGTCCACGGCTACGCCAGGCTTTGGGGTGAGCCACTTGGAGCGCTGCTGGAGCAACGTCAAGTATTCTTCCTTCCATCGCGACCAATAGGTTTGCTGAAGAAAGGAGATGCGCTACCAAGAGTCAAGCCGATTATAGCTTAGGCCCGTTATATCTGGCTCGTCAAACGACGATGGCGGACCACCATTGGGAAAATGCGACGGGGTGAGGACGTCCAGATCGGCAGGGCTCTCTGAAATGGGAACTAAGGGTCTGGAGTTAATAACTGCGGAGATGTGGCACACCAGCGTCCTCACCTCGTCGAAGGTCAGAACCGCCGTACCCACATTGCGGTAGAAATGATGCTTTGCCGTTTTCACCGCCCCTTCCCAAAGTCCACCGAAAGGGGGCGACCGTGGAGGGATGAACAGCCAGTCAATCGTCTCCGAAAGGCACAAATTCTGAACGGAGCCTTGATGCTCGCTGCTGAGAAATAACCTTCGAAGGAGTTCATTCTTGGCGCCGACAAAATTGGTGGCGTTGTCTGACCAAATTTGCTTCGACTTCCGCCGGGTGCATATGAACCTCTTGAGTCCGCACAGAAACGCAACTGTCAAGAGGTCCTTTATCAGCTCCAGGTGCGCTGCCATTGAACCGCAGGCTTGTTGCAAGTATCCGACTTGTTTAAGAAAAGTCCACAGAAATCTATACCAGCAACCTCAAAAGCGCGAGATCCCTCCAAGCGCTCCTTGGGAAGGTCCGCCATTATGTGCTCTATCAGCCGCGGCTTAATCCGAAAACATCTGGTGCATCTGTTTACGGCCTTGGTAACCGTCTTCCTTTCCCCAATAGGCCAATATTGGGATCGAATTGCACCCAGAAGAGCTCGAGGTCCGGCATGAAGTTCCATGGTAATGGGAAATAATTGCCAGAGTCACCGGATGGGACCTTGGAAGGATTTTCGGGTGGCGGTCATCAAAGTCCAGTGACGAATTCCGGAGGCTACCGCCTACTCCTAATTGATCCAGGAACGGCGAAAGCGAGAATATGGGACTAGACGAGGAAACACTTCCCAGCGTTTTTAGGGACTGCATGTCCTCCCATAACTGCGCGCGCTACACCAAACGCAGCATCATCTGAGTACCCTTTTGATTGTGTGCGACGGTGAGCCCAGGATGACGAATTCCATTACAAAATTTGTAAATGTATGCAAGCACTAGTTGCAGTGAGGGGTATAAATTTGCAAATTTGGAGCTAACAATTACATCCACGTACGGCGACTTTACGATGAAAACACTTCAACGAAGCTCAGGCCAATCTCTTTCAGGCTCCGTAAGATAGGCGGGTCCATGAACCTTAGTGACGAATCGCTAAACGCAGACTGGAGGGATCCTCTGGATAAGATGTCAGCCGGATTTAACGCTGTTGAAACATAACACCAAGCCGTGGCATCTGTCAGCTCCTGAATGGCAGCAACCCTATTTGCCACAAATATGTTGAACCTGGCGGGCTCATCTCGGATCCAGGAAAGTGCCACCGTCGAGTCGCACCAACAATAGTAGCGTCCTTTAAATACTTTCAAGCCAACTATTTCCCTCATGATTTTAGCCAGAAGATCCGCACCACAAAGCTCCAGCTTTGATACTGTTATGGTCTTCAACGGAGCTATGCGCGACTTCGAACAAAGCAAATGGCTAAAACTTTGATTCCCTTTAGAAACCACATAAACGCAGGCTCCATAGTCATCAATGCTTTCATCACAAAAACCATGCACCTCAAGACCAGACTCTGCGCTAAACTCGAACCGAGGAAAACTAACATGACTTATTATTTCAAAACTGCGACATATATCAAGCCATTTCGTGTTATGAGTTTCCGGGAGGCTTTCATCCCAGGACAGCTTTCCCTTGCAGTGCTGCTGCAAAAAGATTTAACACCTTGTGATTGATTACAGGACCGACTAGGCCGAGAGGATCGTAAAAAGGCAGAGAACAAAAACAATAGCTGGTCGGAGGCGGGATCCCAAGCGAGACCTAAAGTTTTGGTGAAATCGCTACCATCTTCAAACTTCATGAACGACTCCTTGTTCTCGGCGGGCACACTCTCCAGCACAAGCGGAAAGTTAGAGCACAACTTCCTTTGCTTGAGCTTGCCTTCGCAAGAATGCCAGCCGTCTGCTGCATTATGCTGATTACCGTGCCGGAGCCGTAAATAAGATCATCCACGTAAAAATCGCGCCGAAGGATTTCTGATCCAATGGGAAACGCTGCCTGCTCATCGATTGATAACTGCTGCATAGACCTTTCGGACAAGAAGGAGTCTGGTTTGTTGCCGTAAGTAACTGTGTCGTGTTTGTATACTTTGGCAGTCCTGGCAACAACTTTATCTGACCTACGCAGCTCATAAAACAGGCTAGCTCCTATTCACAGGTAACACGCTGAGCTTTATGAAATTCCGGGTCGGCGAGCTGCAAGTTTTCTGGAATCTTCCAGTCCCCAATGTCCACATTAAAGCTTGGCTAAAGGTGCGGCACCGGCTCGAGCTGCATTGCCGTAGCTGATGACCTGCCTTTAGGCAGTTTGGGCAAAGTGCTAGTCTCTTTGTCTCGCGCAGACGATCTACTGGCGCTAGGTCTCTAAAGTGCGGGCAATAATATATGGCTTGCTCTGCACTATGGCACAGCATGCAACCAAGAGAATTTTGGGTGGTAGCAACTAGCTAGCACCTGAACGCCTGGCGCATAGGTTGCCATGGCGCAATCCACGGCCTCCAAAGTCCTACATCGCTGCTCCAGGAATGCAGCCATTTCTAAAGTGCGGGCAATGATATATGGCATGCTCTGCACTATACCACAGCATGCAACCAAGAGAATTTTGGGTGGTAGCAACTAGCTAGCACCTGAACGCCTGGCGCATAGGTTGCATGGCGCAATCCACGGCCTCCAAAGTCCTACATCGCTGCTCCAGGAATGCAGCCATCGATTCCCACGACGGAATAAGGTTGACAAAGACTGGATCCTCCAAGCGCTCCTCCCACTTAAATAGCTCCTATTCACAGACAACCTCGACCTCTTAAGTTGCAGTTGATTTGCAATTCGAGAGGTGACAAAGTGCAGTTGAGAGCGCGATTCTGCACTAGAACGTTTGCAGTGGCTAGCAGCACAAGGTCACTACCGAGATCCTGGGCAATTACAGTAGAAGAAGTCGAAAGCGGGGCAGAAGGCTCAGTGTGGGAACTTGAAGACACCGGAACTTGTGGCTGCGAGGAAGGCGGACCATCTAGGTGGAGCAGCGTATGATGCCTGAATCCACAGGTGCGGCAGCGACTCGAGCTGCATTGCCGTAGCTGATGACCTGCCTTTAGGCAGTTTAGGCAAAGTGCTAGTCTCTTTGTCTCGCGCAGACGATCTACTGGCGCTAAGTCTCTAGAGTGCGGGAAATAATATATGGCATACTCTGCACTATGGCACAGCATGCAACCAATAGAATTTTGGGTGGTAGCAACTAGCTAGCACCTGAACGCCTGGCGCATAGGTTGCCATGGCGCAATCCACGGCCTCCAAAGTCCTACATCGCTGCTCCAGGAATGCAGCCATCGATTCCCACGACGGAATAAGGTTGACAAAGACCGGATCCTCCAAGCGTTCCTCCCACTTAGCATGGCTCGCCGCATCCAGCTTTTGCAGCAGCACGTGGACTATGATGCAGCCAGCGATTTGCTCAGTGGTGCCCAAAACCTTCAACCCACGAATGTGAGCGTTAAACTTGTCCGACAATTCCCGAAGCGAAGCCACTGAACCATATCGTACTACCTTCACACCCAGAATCTCGGTGATGTACGCCTGAAAAACGAGACGCCGATTAAACCTTTTTTGAAGCAACTCTAAAACCGCTTTGTAATTGCCGTCTGAGATCTCTAATGATTGAATAGTTTCCTGCGCCAAATCCCTTAAGCATGACCGCAGATGCTGAAATTTCTCAATATTAGAGAGGTTCGGATGGCTGTCGATTATGCTCGGGAACACGGAGTAAAAAGCCGTCCAGTTTGCGTAGCCTCCGCCAAACGTCGGCGGCCGCGGCTGCGTCTGATCACCACTACACTGGCGGGGCACAACACCTTTCGCAAGCGTCGAGTGCGTCGCAAAATGCACAATGCGTTTGGGCATTTCCGCGCGCCCACTAGCCTTGAGTTCCTGAATTCTTTGAAACTCTCACTCATTTCACTGCCAATTTAGTCGAAATCGAATTGTTCCAGTTCTGTATGCAAAACATTGAAGGCACTTTGCAGCTCATCAATCTGCTCCAGCCTCACCGTAAGAGTGGGTTATACAGCGACGTTTATAGCCTCTGCAACCTGCTGAACAACGCATTGGCTTTGCGCTTTAAAAAGGTCACCCTGTTTTTGTCACTTTCAGCGGGCATAGCAACAAATCGCTTTAAATTCGGTTCAGCGGGAAGATGAGCATAAAATAAATGCCGAAAATGCAAGCGGAGTCAATGCACGTAACGGGGCAGCTACACTTGATATATGTAGCATTGTATGTATGTATATAATGCTAGCTCGCTTAAACACAGCCACTTTACATAAATCACCCCTCACTTGTCCAACCGATTGCGTTTTAATATATTGATATATTTATTTATAAACGGGATAAGTGCATTAATTAATGCATGCAAAATAACAGCTATTGAGCTTTTTCAATAGCTGTTGCGAATAATAAATAGCCGAAGAAAGGTTTGCCTATTTTTCGCTACTGTTTATTTTGTTGACTATACTGGCAGCTAGGGCCAACCAAGGGCTATATCGAATTTACAAGTTGAGTCATTGCCGAAAAACGAAGAAGTGACAATAAGCGGGGCAGACAGCCGAAATGCAGCATCCAAGCTTAATGTAGGTAGATAACAAAGAGTAGAAGGAATGAGCACCGTACAGATAAATTCGTGCGAGAACAGCGGTTTGCACTATGGGCATCGCAACTGCTATTACTGACTACTTTGGCTTACAATATTAAGAGTATAAGATTAGTTTACTGCACAGTTTTGGCGGCTGCATGACCCAACAGCCGATTTTTTGGACTTGATGTCAATAAACTGACCGTCTAAGAAGTTATTGGTCACAAAAACAACTACTTAAGCAAGTATAAATTTCCTCTCTGGTCCACAAAGGAGATGACATCCGACCCTTTACATATATTACTTTGTTGAACGAGCGTTACTTAGCCTTACTAGATAGTGGTGCGAATAAAAGTGATTACATATATTACTTTGTTGAACGAGCGTTACTTAGCCTTACTAGATAGTGGTGCGAATAAAAGTGTCATCGGCGGTAAGCTAGCCCAGCGAATTTTGAAGCAAGGGTTTACCTTCACCAAGTCACATGCGAAGGTTAAAACTGCATATGAAACAAAGCAGGCAATATTGGGCATTATAACTATACCAATCGAATATAACGCACTTAAAGCCAATTTCCAATTTCTTATAGTGGAAACTATCACTCAAGATGTAAATTGCGGAATTGATTTTTGGAAGACAATTAAAATATCTTTAAGCCTTCAGGTCAACGAGATCAGAGATAAACCGACGGACGTGACCCAACTTCAGATTTAGAAGGCTTACTTAGTAGAATGCCTCCAGTACATTGTATCTCTAAAGTCGATCTTAAAGATGCATTTTGGCAGATTTGTCTCGATGCTTCGTCCAAGCCAAAGACAGAATTTACCATACCGAATAGGCCTCTATATAAATTCAAACGCATGCCTTTCCGCCTATGTAATTCACCACACACTATGTGTCGACTTATGGATCAAGTAATTCCCTACGCAATGAAGGATCACGTGTTCGTTTATTTAGTTGATCTTTTGGTCATGTCATCTACGTTTGAAGATCACTTAAGCCATTTAATTGCAGTCGCCAAGCGCTTACGAGAAGCCGGATTAACAATTAAAATTCGAAAAAACCAGTTTGGATTGAAAAAGGTGGAATACCTCGTGGGCGAAGGTACTCTTCAAGTCAACTCAGAGAAGGTACGAGCGGTACAAGAGCTTTCGAGACCACAAACAAAGCGTCAGTTACGTCGTTTCTTAGGCATGACTGGCTGGTACCAGAGATTTATTCCAAACTTCTCAGCAGTGACTGCGGCACTCTCTGACCGGCTGAAAGGAAAAGTCATCGAATGGACACCCGTTTAAAATAATCACTGACCACGCCAGTCTTGAGTGGTTAATGAACCAAAAGGATCTCAGCGGGCGTCTGGCGCGATGGGCCATCAAGTTGCAGGGTTACAATTTTTGTATAGAACATAGGAAAGTATCACAAAATATAGTGGCAGATGCGCTCTCACGAGCACACGAAGTAGAAACCGACATATCTCAGCCATCGACATCGAAAACGTCCCTGCAATCGAATTAGACTCTCCCGCATTTTTAGACAAGGAATATCTAGAGCTAAAAGAAAAATTCTTAAAGGCTGCTATTCCTGATTATCAAGTTATATATAATATATATATATATGTTGGAGCAGTAATTTATGTTAAAAAGAAATACTTGTAATTTGTAAACTTAGATATGAAATGTAAACATAGCATAACAGCTTACATGAGAGCTTAATTGTAGTTGTGCTCACTGGATTACTCTTCTACTGAGAAGCTTTATGGTCAGAGAAAAATTTGGTATGGCCCGTGTGATCAGTCGTTTCGTGAGCATAACCGTGAAGCTTAGACAGTCTTAAAATTGAAGTCGAAGCCGCTAGCTGCGCCCGCGCAAATAAACGTATTAAAATCGAACCTTTCGTCTTTTTTTGCTAGCCGCCAGTCCAAATTTCGTAATAAATTTTTCTTCGGGAAAACTCTTCCGATTTTTCAATATACTTATCAATAACTTGATATATACCATCGTACCTAGTTCCCATCACTGGAAGGAGATATCGACCCCGAGTGGAAGCTGTTTGTTCCGGTTGGTCTTAGACAATCCGTTTTGGAATCTGCGCGCAGTCAAGCAGTAGCTGCTCATCGCGGGATCGCTAAAACTCTGGAACATATCCGAAGGTATTTATACTGGCCACGTATGGTTGTCGACATACGGGATTTTGTAGGCAAGTGTGAACTGTGTCAGACTTTAAAATATCCCACACCATCGTTAAAGCCACCGATAGGATCTCCAGTCGTTACACATCGGCCCTTTCAAAGCTGTACGTTGATTTTATAGGACCCTTCCCGCGACCTAATCGAGGAAATATTGGAATCTTCATAATCTTAGATCACTTTTCGAAATTTTCCTTTCTCAAGCCGGTAAAGAAATTCACATCGAAGGTTATTATTCAGTATCTTAGGCAGGATATTTTCTCTTACATAAGAGTGCCGGAAACATTAGTAAGCGACAATGGCACTCAATTTAAAAGCCATGAGTTCGTTTCGTTCCTGAACTCTTTTGGGATAACCCAAGTGTTTACTAGAGTCTATTCGCCGCAAATATTACTTATTAATATTACTTATTAATATTACTTATAAATATTACTTATTAATATTACTTATTAATATTACTTATTTATATTACTTATTAATATTACTTATTAATATTATTTTTTAATATTACTTATTTATATTACTTATTTATATTACTTATTAATATTACTTATTAATATTACTTTTTAATATTACTTATTAATATTTACTAAGCAAAATTACTAAGCAAAATTTTAGCTCGATAACATACCCGTCTTTCTTGGGTAGACACTGTGTTTTCACTATTAATTTCAAAGACTGCCTCTTTCACCATCATTGGTGCTAAGTACATTTTTTTAAATCTAGGATCTAAAAAATGACGCTTTGTCCAAGATTTTATTTTGGTGGAACGACTGAAATCTTTTATTAGAAATCTTCACAAGCGCCTCCTTGGCTCGCTTGCCCTCTTCAGTCTCCATGCTTAATTATACCCGTTACTCGTAGAGTCAAAGGGTATACTAGATTCGTTGAAAAGTATGTAACAGGCAGAAGAAAGCGTTTCCGACCATATAAAGTATATATATTCTTGATCAGAATCAATAGCCGAGTCGATCTGGCCATGTCCGTCTGTCCGTCCGTCTGTCCGTCCGTCTGTCTGTCCGTCTGTCTGTCCGTCTGTATGAACGCTGCGATCTCAGGAACAACTAAAGCCAGAAAGTTGATATTAAGCACACAGACTTCAGAGACATAGACGCAGCGCAGTTTGTCGATTCATGTTGTCATGCCCACTCTAACGCCCACAAAATGTTTTGATATTTTTTCATATTTGTATTAGTCTTGTAAATTTCTATTTTTTTTCCAAAAAACTTTTCGCCACGCCCACTCTTACGCCCACAAACCGCCAAAAACTGTCAGTGTTGAAGACTCTCCTTTGCACTTCCACAAGCTGAGTAACGGGTATCAGACATTCGGGGAACTCGACTATACCGTTCTCTCTTGTTTTTCAATTTGATTCGATATCAAAGCTATCAAAGGAATCACTAAGCAAACAGTGACATACTGCTCACCATTTATGTGTTCCGCGGCTGCTTTAAATAGCTGCAGGAGACTACATAAGTCCGTACATATTGTTATTTCTGAAGAATTCGGCATTTCGGGAATTCCCTTAACATGTTCAGATCTATTAGTTAAAATGACTGCGACTTTGTTGGCTAGGTTGAGGAATGCTTGCATCATATCCAGACACGAGTTTCACCGTGTGTCTACGTTTTGAACCAAAGTTTTTATTCACCCTTCCGGAGTGCCCTTATCGGCTAGGTCCATCATGGCCGTGCTGCGCTTAAAGCGCATAACAATTCGCTTTATTTTATCCAAAATATTGGAAAAGGACTGAATTTCCTTAATGGAATCATCGACTTCATCTGCTTTCCGTGCCCCAAGAAAAGTTTAGCAGCGCACTTCATATTATTGGCGCTGTCAGAAGTCAGAGTTGTCCACTTGAAACGGTAGGGCAGGCCTCTTCTAATAAAGTTGTAATATAATCACTGGTATGCGACTATATTGAACACAAAAAGTATTGTGAGGAGTTAAAACTCCGCCCAAATGCGAATAGTGATCGCATAAGGAAGGCCTGCCGTTGCCAGTTACGCAACAAGGCAAAGCGTAGTAACGGCAGTGCGAAGCCCAGAGAGAGAAAGAGTTTGGAGACTCTGGGCTGGAGAAAGAGAGTTTGGAGACTAGAGGAAGAGAGTTTGGAGACTCGGGAAGTGGAGAGAGAGAGGATGGAGACTCCGGACTTGCTGAAAAGAGAGTTTGGAGAGTCAGCAGGCTCAAAGGCAAATAACGGGACAAATCGAACTTTGGACCGGGCCAACGGTAAAATCATGGACTTTGGATCCGGAGACTGGAGACCAAAGGGATAAACCGTTAGAGGAGGCCTATATGAACAGGCCGAGCGCTGGAAGCGGGACCGACAGTCAAGGAAAGCAAGTGTACGAGTCAGCAACGTAGAACGAAGTCAGCAGAGGAGCTACGACCGTGATAGTCACCAAGGAGCAAGATCGCTACGTCAAGACGTTCGGGACGAGAAGGTCTCCGAACTGAGACGCAGGTAGCTGAGGTCCAAACGACGAAGCACGAGTAGCCAGGAGGCAAACAACAGGAGAGGCCAGACCTAAGCGGGCACCCGAGGAAGCGGCAGGGATTGTGGTGTAGACCCGGTGGACTGTGTAGGAGATCGCGTGCTTGAACCAGGCGATAGCCTGGTGTGTCCGTGCAATCCAAGCAGGCGTAGTACCGGCGCCACCAGTCCGAACCAGACGTGGGGTTGACGCGTTGCTGTTCCACAGGCGTTTGCCTTGGGGATCACAGACGTGAGCTTTCGTGAGTCTGCGTACGACAACAATTCTCAGCCCACGCGACGAGCGCCCAACAACGAAGGTCCGTGCCACCCAGAACGACGAAAGCGGCAAGACAGGGGAACCAGGCCGCCGAGCAGGACATCCAGGTCCGACCGCACCGACAGAAGAGAAAGGTAGGGTGGAACGTTCGTCTTTCACTGGGCGTCTTGCTACAGGGACTGCGGCGTATCCGGGCGATAGCGCGGTGCGTCGGAAGGAACTGAACAAGCGTCTGGCGGGACCGGCCGGGACAGAGCAAGGGACAAGAGGTTGTGGCTAGCGAGGCGTATGCCTTTGAGAGCCCCACCAATTGTTCACCCTAGTCTGGGAACGGTGACGCTTCCCTAAGCCCTCGACCTTCCTTCTCGCGCGTCAGCGGCAATACCAGGCGAAGGTCCGACGCTACGACGAGAGAGCAGAGGCGTCCGGACAATTAAAGTGCATTGTAAACTGAGCTCAAATAAAGACCCGAGAACGAAACTGCGAGTGTTATTATTGGTAACCGGGTGATCACGTTATTATATAAATTTGGTGGGACGAACGCACAAACTCTACTGAGCTAGCCGCACGTATTCCGTAGCGAGCAGACAAATAAAAATCAGTTCGTTACATCTGGCGCCCAAATAACGTGATTATCCCGGCAGTAAACACAAATAAAGCAGTATGGGTAGAAGTTGGATCTACCGTCTCAAAAAGGAAGATTTCGCGTATGTCGCACAGAGGTTGCGCATATCGCTGTCCGGAAGGACAGAGGACATGCGAAAAGCCCTAGCGGAGTACTACGCAGAGACAGAGAACGACCCAAAGCTCGCAGCAGTCCGGACAGAATTGGAGGCAGCATATCCGGACAGACCAGGTCCAAGCATAAAACTTACGAACCCCGAGGGTGAAGACTTAATCGCAAGTCTGAACATGGAGGAGATGTTTCGAGAAGGGCAACGGAGAGAGACAAGCAGGGAAAGGAGGCCAAGTCCAGAAAGACCCAGGCCCAGCCCGCCAGACTACGCGAAAGTAGCGAAGAAAGTAAGAGAGTGGTCTTTTCGCTTCGACGAAGAAGAAAAACCCCTCGAATTCCTGGAGCAGGTGGAATGGTTCGCAAACACATACGGGTTGGACCTGAACATGATTCCCCGAGCCATCTCGGGGAAATGCAGGGAAAGGCTCTGAAGTGGTACATAGCCAACAACAAGCACTGGAGGACTTGGGCCGAGTGCATAGACAGTTTCCAGACGTATTTTCTGCCCAGGGGATACTTCACGAAGCTCACGGACAAGGCGAGACAAAGGATGCAAGGGTTCAGGGAGGCATTCAAGGACTACATGGTCGAGATGCAGACCCTTATAAGACCCCTTGGGTATGGGAAGAAAGAAACGCTGGAGCTCATCAAGGAGAACTGCACGCCAGACCTCCGAATAGCGTTGAGATCCTACCACGTGGACGACCTAGAGGCTTTCATGATCCTGGCAGATGAATACGAGGAACTGCACAGGGAACGGGAGGCATTTGCGGAAGAGCACAAATACAGCCGCAACAAAGCCCCGGCCGCAACACACGTCACGTGCAGAAGGTGTGAGGACTCAGGAGATCCGGGCACGCATACCCGGGAACAGTGGGCACAATATACCCCGGTCCAGGCCAGGCGACAAAACACGACCCTATGGAGGCCGCCAGTCACCGCACACTGGAACAACGTCAGGGGGCAACCCGGGTCAGAACCCAACCCATATTGCCAATCCACAGGAAGCGTGTCGCAGGTGCGGCGGACACGGCCATTGGGCAAGAGGCTGCCGAGAACAGAGGCTGCTGTTCTGCTGGATGTGCGGGAAAGTAGGAGTCCGAAGCACAGAATGCTGCCAGAGAGCGGGAAATGGCCAGCGATCCCAGCCGCAGAGAGACGGGCCGGGGTCGCAAGATGCCGCCTCTCCAAACTAACCGAAAAACTAATCGAGGAGGAGCAGCAGTTGTCCGCAGCGGTAAAGATCGGTGGGGACACGTACAAGGCCACGATCGACACCGGGGCAACAGCAAGCTTCATAAGTGAAGAGCTGGCGGACAAGCTGGCTGCCCAGGGAGCGATTACAAGGATACGACGGCAGGTTAGGTTGGCAGATGGAAGGTGTGGCGAAATCAACGCAACACTCGAAATAGGAGTGGAGTTCGGCAACAGGCAACTCGTCATGAGCCTGCTATTATTACCAGGGATAGTGGATGCGTTGGTGCTGGGGTGGAATTTCCTCATGCAAGTCGGTGCCGAGATCAAGTGCGCCGGTCATGAAATCCGAATACCGGCCAGAGGCAGACGCAACGGGTGGCTCGAGGAGAAGTTGTCGGTCGCATTAGTCCAAAAGGACGGCGAAGAGACCACGTGGACAAATTCCTGGAAACAGAGCTCGCGGAGTTTCAAGCCATGACCGGAACGTCGAGTATAGCCGAGCACACGATAACCATGAAGGACGATAAACCAATTAAGCAGAGATACTACCCCAAGAATCCAAAGATTCAAGGGGAGATCAACGCGAAGGTGGACGAACTGCTGAAGATGGGGATGATAGAGCATTCAAGGAGCCCGTACAGCTCACCCATAGTCATGGTGAAGAAGAAAACGGGAAAATGGAGACTATGCGTGGACTTCAGGCAGATAAACACGAACTCCATAAAGGATGCCTACCCGATGCCACGGATAAACAACATCCTCGATCAACTAAGGGAGGCGCGATTTATAAGCAGCCTGGACCTAAAGGATGGGTATTGGCAAATACCACTGGAAGAGTCAAGCCGGGGCTTCACGGCCTTCACGGACCCAAGGAAAGGGCTGTTCCAATGGAAGGTGATGCCATTTGGGTACACTCCGCGTCGGACACATTTCAACGGGCCCTGGATCAGGTGATTGGACCGGAAATGTCGCCGCATGCATTTGCGTATCAAGATGACATCATCGTGATTGGCCGCACCCTAGAGGAACACAAGAGAAACCTCAGGGAGGTATTCAGTCGCTTGAAGAAAGCGAACCTGAAAATAAACCCGGAAAAATGCCAGTTCTTCAAACAAGAACTTCTGTACCTAGGGCACCGCGTCACAAGCCAAGGGATAGGCACGGACCCAGAGAAGGTAGCAGCAATAGCCCAGCTAGAACCACCGTCATCGGTCCGAGAACTGAGGCAATACCTTGGAGTCGCATCGTGGTACCGACGTTTCGTGCCTGACTTCGCGCGCATCGTAAGGCCACTCAACGACCTCCTCCGCAAGGGTACCAAGTGGACATGGTCACATGACCACCAGCAAGCCTTCGAGGAGGTAAAAGCCAGATTGGTTACCGACCCAGTCTTGGCGTGCCCCGACTTCGGGAGAACGTTCATCCTGCAGACGGACGCCAGTGACTACGGGATTGGGGCAATTCTCACGCAGGATACAGAAGATGGCGAAAGGGTCATTTCATACTCCAGCCGGACCCTAAACGGAGCCGAGAAGAACTACTCGACAACGGAGAAGGAGTGCTTGGCAATTGTGTGGGCTATTCGGAAGCTAAGGCCGTACCTTGAGGGATACCACTTTAAGGTGGTGACGGATCATATGGCGCTGAAGTGGCTGAACAGCATAGAAAGCCCTTTGGGAAGAATTGCCAGATGGGCGTTGGAGCTGCAGCAGTATGACTTCGAGGTAGCATGCAGGAAAGGCCGGTTGAACGTGGTAGCAGACGCGTTGTCGAGGCAGCCACTGCCAGAGTCGGTCTCAGCAGAAGCAGAGTGCAGCTGGATCAAGGAAATGCGAGAAAAGCTAAAAGCACAGCCTCAAAAGTTCCCAGACTACGTGTGGGAGGGTAGCACCCTCTACAGGCAGATTCCGCATAGAGCAGGGAACGAGGATGTAGTGACCTGGAAGCTATGTGTTCCGCGGCAGCTGAGAGAAACGGTCTTGCGTGAAAACCACGACGCCCCAGCAGCCGGTCATGTAGGCAGTCGGAAGACGATTGCACGGCTTGCAGCCCGGTACTACTGGCCAGGAATGCAGAGAGACGCAAGGGCCTACGTTCGGAAGTGCGATGACTGCGCCAGGTTCAAACCGAATCAGCGGCAGGCGTCGGGAAAGATGTTGACACAGATCCCAGAGGAACCCTGGGCGACAGTGTGCGCCGATTTCGTCGGGCCACTACCAAGATCGAAGCACGGAAACAGTAGGTTGTTGGTACTGATCGACAGGTTTTCGAAGTGGACAGAGTTGGTGCCCTTGCGAACAGCCACGGCGGAAACGTTGCAGAAAGCGTTCAGGGAACGCATAGTCTCACGATTTGGAGTACCGAAGGTGGTGATCACGGACAACGGCGTGCAGTTCACGAGCCGGGCTTTTAAGAAGTTCCTCAACGACATGGGGATAAAGCAGCAGTTTACGGCACCGTATACCCCACAGGAGAATCCGACAGAGAGAGCAAACCGCACTGTGAAGACAATGATAGCGCAGTTTGCCGGACAGAACCAGAGGAATTGGGATGAAAGGTAGCCCGAAATCATGCTGGCTTTGAATACCAGTGTTTCAGATTCCACAGGCTACTCACCGGCATTTTTGACACAGGGCCGCGAGCCAAGACTACCGAACGCACTCTATGACAGAGAAACGCTAGGTACGGGAAGGCAACCAGAGTCACCGGAAGGAAACGCTGAGAAGATGAGAGAGGTCTTCGAGATTGTGCGCAGGAACCTAGAGAGGGTGTCCCAGGACCAAGCAAGGCATTACAACCTGCGGAAATGGCAGTGGAGCCAAGCGTTGGTGAAGTGGTGTGGGCCAAGGAGCACCATTTGTCTAAAGCGGCTGAAGGGTTTGCGGCCAAACTAGCTCCGAGGTTCGATGGACCGTACCAAATTGTGGATTTCATATCGCCGGTGATATGTAAGATTCGCCACCGGACGAACAAAAAGGAACGCACGGTACATGTCAGCGACCTAAAACAGCAGGATCAGGAGGAGAAGGGTGGTAAGAACGTCGAGTCGGATCCATCGGAAGGCATGCAGGAGAACGACAACTCCTGAGAGCGGACAACGACCACTGCCAGAGTCGGTCTCAGCGGAAGCAGAGTGCAGCTGGATCAAGGAAATGCGAGAAAAGCTAAAAGCACAGCCTCAAAAGTTCCCAGACTACGTGTGGGAGGGTAGCACCCTCTACAGGCAGATTCCGCATAGAGCAGGGAACGAGGATGTAGTGACCTGGAAGCTATGTGTTCCGCGGCAGCTGAGAGAAACGGTCTTGCGTGAAAACCACGACGCCCCAGCAGCCGGTCATGTAGGCAGTCGGAAGACGATTGCACGGCTTGCAGCCCGGTACTACTGGCCAGGAATGCAGAGAGACGCAAGGGCCTACGTTCGGAAGTGCGATGACTGCGCCAGGTTCAAACCGAATCAGCGGCAGGCGTCGGGAAAGATGTTGACACAGATCCCAGAGGAACCCTGGGCGACAGTGTGCGCCGATTTCGTCGGGCCACTACCAAGATCGAAGCACGGAAACAGTAGGTTGTTGGTACTGATCGACAGGTTTTCGAAGTGGACAGAGTTGGTGCCCTTGCGAACAGCCACGGCGGAAACGTTGCAGAAAGCGTTCAGGGAACGCATAGTCTCACGATTTGGAGTACCGAAGGTGGTGATCACGGACAACGGCGTGCAGTTCACGAGCCGGGCTTTTAAGAAGTTCCTCAACGACATGGGGATAAAGCAGCAGTTTACGGCACCGTATACCCCACAGGAGAATCCGACAGAGAGAGCAAACCGCACTGTGAAGACAATGATAGCGCAGTTTGCCGGACAGAACCAGAGGAATTGGGATGAAAGGTAGCCCGAAATCATGCTGGCTTTGAATACCAGTGTTTCAGATTCCACAGGCTACTCACCGGCATTTTTGACACAGGGCCGCGAGCCAAGACTACCGAACGCACTCTATGACAGAGAAACGCTAGGTACGGGAAGGCAACCAGAGTCACCGGAAGGAAACGCTGAGAAGATGAGAGAGGTCTTCGAGATTGTGCGCAGGAACCTAGAGAGGGTGTCCCAGGACCAAGCAAGGCATTACAACCTGCGGAAATGGCAGTGGAGCCAAGCGTTGGTGAAGTGGTGTGGGCCAAGGAGCACCATTTGTCTAAAGCGGCTGAAGGGTTTGCGGCCAAACTAGCTCCGAGGTTCGATGGACCGTACCAAATTGTGGATTTCATATCGCCGGTGATATGTAAGATTCGCCACCGGACGAACAAAAAGGAACGCACGGTACATGTCAGCGACCTAAAACAGCAGGATCAGGAGGAGAAGGGTGGTAAGAACTTCGAGTCGGATCCATCGGAAGGCATGCAGGAGAACGACAACACCTGAGAGCGGACGAGGCTCTACAACCGTCCTAGCGTCAGGCAAAGGCGAGAGTCAACGGGACAGACGGCGAGTCCGACAACCGTTTTAGCGTCAGGCCAAGGCGAGAGTCAACGGAGGCGGACCACGAGCGGACCAGAATATTGCCTCAACAACCAAACCAGGGGATTATAAGACCACTAACGGCGGGAAGCGGAAGAATAACGGAACCTGAGAACGGACGAGGGTCGCCAACCGTTCTAGCGTCAGGCCAGGGCGAGAGTCAACGGTTGAAGACTGCAAGGCCAACAACCGTTCTAGCGTCAGGCCAAGGCGAGAGTCAACGAAGGCAGGCCACGAGCGAACCAGAGCACCAATGAACATTCCCGACGGAAGCGGGACAGAAGGGGACGCGATCCGACTCTAACAAAAAAAAAACCCACGAAGGAAGTAACAGACTACGGGTTGAATGTCCCGAAGAAAGGGGAGAGACGGTACGAGAGTCAAGGAAACAGTACCGTAAGAACGAGCGTCTGGAGTCGGAGACCGACAAAGTCAGATTAAAGGCCGGGCCCGAAGCGCCAATACCAGAGAGCAGATAGAAGGTGGGAAGAGATCGACGCCGACGTAGGCCACCGTGGGACATAACGGTAAAGGTCTAAAAGGGAGAGGCGAAACCGAGGTATAATGGAAGGCCGAGCGAAGGGCACAAGTCACAAGAAGTTCGACAACCAAGATGAGCACAACTGCCGTAATGCACCACACGACGAGGCTGGCCACTAGGGGTCAGAAGGTCGAAGGACCCGTCGAGGGGCAAGGACGGTCGGGGGGTAGGCCTAACCCTCGGCCCACCCGAGCTCCAAGGCGCGGTGCCGAGGACGAGCGGGGAGAGGACCCGGAGCCCGTGGTCACGTCGGACGAAAGCGAGCTGGAGTGGGAGGAGGACCCGAAGGAGGAAATGAGGACCTGGCGGCTGAAGAGGGCCAGGAGCGGAGCCGATAACCGGATCCTTCCGGGGACCGCGCCTGCGTTCGAGGAGGCCAGGCAGAACCCTAGAGGGAGCGGGGGGACGTCAGCAGCGATGGCGAACGCCATCGTGAAGATGCGGAAGCTGGAGGCCGACCGAGTGGCGGCCAGGGGAGCCCCGCATTCGGAACGGATGGCAGCGAGGGAGGAGTATGAGGCCGCCAAGGCAGCGCGCGTCCGCATGCAGCAACGGGCAGCCATGGCGGCCAAGGAAGAAGAGGCGCCGGTCCATGGCGGTGGGGCTCCGCCAACTCCGGACACAACGGCCGAGCTGGAGAAGGGCCCATGGGTGTGGCCATCACCCAAGGACACCCCAAGGCCCGGACTCCAGCGGCAGTCATCCGCTCCAGCGGTTGGTGTCCCCGCATCCCGGCCGTCCTGGGTGCGGATGGCGTCTGCGTCGGAGGTCCAGCGATGGGCTCCGATTCCGGAGGCGGAATGGCCCGCGGGAGTCATGGAGGAGCCGGTGATCCGGGACGCCAAGCGCCGAGGTAGACGCCGGTGCGTGGTCCTGCACCGCGGAAATGAGAGGTTCCGAGTAAGGGTAGCGGCGACGGGGATCCGTTTGTTCGGGCTGGTGAACGAGTGTCCGGGTAGCTGATCCCGCCCGGAGTTGAATAATAAAAAAAGAATCCAAAGCGCAAACAAAAACAAGAGAGAACGCTATAGTCGAGTTCCCCGACTATCTGATACCCGTTACTCAGCTAGTGTAAGTGCGAAGGACAGTTTTTGGCGGTTTGTGGGCGTTAGAGTGGGCGTGGCCAAAAGTTTTTTGGCAAATAGATAGAAATTTACAAGACTAATACAAAAATGAAAAAATATCAAAACATTTTTCAAAAGAGTGGGCGTGGCAGCTTTTGGCGGTTTGTGGGCGTTAGAGTGGGCGTGGCAAAAAGTTTTTTTGCAAATCGATAGAAATTTACAAGACCAATGCAAAAATGGAAAAATATTAAAACATTTTTCAAAAATGTGGGCGTGGCAGTTTTGGGCGGTTTGTGGGCGTTAGAGTGGGCGTAGCAACCTGAATCGACAAACTTGCGCTGCGTCTATGTCCCTGGAGTCTGTATACTTAATCTCAACTTTCTAGCTTTTGTAGTTCCTGAGATCTCGACGTTCATACGGACGGACAGACGGACATGGCCAGATCGACTCGGCTACTGATCCTGATCAAGAATATATATACTTTATATGGTCGGAAACGCTTCCTTCTGCCTGTTACATACTTTTCAACGAATCTAGTATACCCTTTTACTCTACGAGTAACGGGTATAAAAACACGTAGCACATTATTTAAAGGGACGGATCACACGAACGCGCACAACACATAGGGTATATTTTGGTATATGTAGATTCAGATTCACATCATATAAAAAGAATTTCATGTGGGCGAAATCTGGAAGAGAAGAGGAGTAAAAGTTAGTGGGCACATGACGCAGGTAGCTGAGGTCCAAACGATGAAGCACGAGTAGCCAGGAGGCAAACAACAGGACAGGCCAGACCTAAGCGGGCACCCGAGGAAGCGGCAGGGATTGTGGTGTAGACCCGGTGGACTGTGTAGGAGATCGCGTGCTTGAACCAGGCGATAGCCTGGTGTGTCCGTGCAATCCAAGCAGGCGTGGTACCGGCGCCACCAGTCCGAGCCAGACGTGGGGTTGACGCGTTGCTGTTCCACAGGCGTTTGCCTTGGGGATCACAGACGTGAGCTTTCGTGAGTCTGCGTACGACAACAATTCTCAGCCCACGCGACGAGCGCCCAACAACGAAGGTCCGTGCCACCCAGAACGACGAAAGCGGCAAGACAGGGGAACCAGGCCGCCGAGCAGGACATCCAGGTCCGACCGCACCGACAGAAGAGAAAGGTAGGGTGGAACGTTCGTCTTTCACTGGGCGTCTTGCTACAGGGACTGCGGCGTATCCGGGCGATA
The DNA here is from genome assembly GCF_016746365.2 of Drosophila yakuba. Lineage (NCBI taxonomy): Eukaryota > Metazoa > Arthropoda > Insecta > Diptera > Drosophilidae > Drosophila > Drosophila yakuba. The sequence continues at coordinate 26,417,620 of NC_052527.2, read as the reverse complement.
GTGCGGCGCGTCGGAAGGAACTGAACAAGCGTCTGGCGGGACCGGCCGGGACAGAGCAAGGGACAAGAGGTTGTGGCTAGCGAGGCGTATGCCTTTGAGAGCCTCACCAATTGTTCACCCTAGTCTGGGAACGGTGACGCTTCCCTAAGCCCTCGACCTTCCTTCTCGCGCGTCAGCGGCAATACCAATCGAAGGTCCGACGCTACGACGAGAGAGCAGAGGCGTCCGGACAATTAAAGTGCATTGTAAACTGAGCTCAAATAAAGACCCGAGAACGAAACTGCGAGTGTTATTACTGGTAACCGGGTGATCACGTTATTATATAAATTTGGTGGGACGAACGCACAAACTCTACTGAGCTAGCCGCACGTATTCCGTAGCGAGCAGACAAATAAAAATCAGTTCGTTACAGTGTGTTATAAAATGTTTCTTGATAAACAAATAAGAAACAAGTCACATATTGACAGAACACAAGACAAACACGACAAACAATGGACGACGAACCACATTTAAAAAAAATAGTTCAATTTTGACAAACCTGATCCATTCTTGAAGCTTTCATTCATATCGAATTTAGCGACTCTTCATAAAGAAAATGAGCTATAACTGTGAGAAATGTGCGAATCGAGTTTGGAATCATAACAGGATCGCAGGTGAACGCTAAGTCCTCCACAGAACTCAAAATCTTGGTAAGTGCTCCTACACATCTAGTTTATTTCTCTTCAATAATTGTTGTAATCTGAAAATGGATTTAAATTTATGATGATCTATCAAAGTACATAAAACTCCTTTAATACTTGCCTTAGATCTGCAAGGCATTTGAAAATGCGGTACACATTTTTTCAGGAGCTCTTGTAATCCCTCCTTCTCTACACACCGCACTGGCATGTTGTCTTTCCAAATCATAAATACGATTGCGTCAGTGATTTCCTTGGTCTTATAACCATCATCTATAATAAAAGTAATGATACGTTTTTATTATACACATTACTCGTAGAGTAAACGGGTATACTAGATTCGTTGAAAAGTATGTAAGAGGCAGAAGGAAGCGTTTCCAACCATATAAAGTATATATATTCTTGATCTAACGCCCACAAACCGATCAAAGCTGCCACGCCCACACTTTTGAAAAATGTTTTCATAGTTTTTCATTTATGTATTAGTCTTGTACATTTCTATCGATTTGACAAAAAACTTCTTGCCACGCCTACTCTAACGACTCTCCTTCGAACTCCACTAGCTGAATAACGGGTATCTGATAGTCGGGAGACTCGACTATAGCGTTCTCTCTTGTTTTTAAATTACAAACAGGTTTTAAACACACTTGCCTTTAAACGCCTCAGCACTCTTAAATGACTCGGTTATGGTGAGGATATTTTCGCAAAGGAGAAATTTCAATACTGACAGTTTTTGGCGGTTTGTGGGCGTTAGAGTGGGCGTGGCAAAAAATTTTTTGTCAAGTCGATAAAAACCAACAAGATTAAGGAAGGAAGCGTTTCCGACCATATAAAGAATATATTTATTTTTGATCAGGATCAATAGCCGAGTCGTTCTGGCCATGTCCGTCTGTCTGTCCGCCCACTCTAACGCCCAAAACTGCCACGCCCACACTTCTGAAAAATAATTTGATATTTTTTCATTATTTTATTGGTCTTGTAAATTTCTATCGATTTGCAAAAAAACTTTTTGCCACGCCCACAAACCGCCCAGTGCTGCCACGCCCACACTTTTGAAAAATGTTTTGATATTTTTTCTGTTTTGTATTAGTCTTGTAAATTTATATCGATTTGTAAAAAAACTTTTTGCCACGCCCACTCTAACGCCCACAAACCGCCAAAAACTGTCAGTGTTGAAGAAGAGTCTTCTTCGCACTTCCACTAGCTGAGTAACGGGTATCAGATAGTCGGGGAACTTGACTATAGCGTTCTCTCTTGTTTATTTCTGTATAATTCGATTTAATATTCACTTTAGCGCGTGCACATGTGCTCGGTATAGCGTGGAAATCAGAGTGACCGAAGGGAAAATATAAAAAAAAAATATCGCAATACCGATTTTTGGGAAAAAAATATTACGATATATATATATAATTTTCAGAAAATAATATCGATATTTTGATATATTATCAACAACCCTACTTCGATAAGGATTAGGATAAGGAATCCGGTAGATCATTTCAACGCCAAATTAGCACCCTTAAGTGATAAGGCAAGAGTAAAAAAACGAATAGGAAACTCGTTGTGCTTATTGGAGGACCTAAACGGAAGAGAACTTTGCACCTTTTACGCCAAAGATATTTGGGAATGCAAAAGCTGCCTTTAAATCTGTTGGTGTGAGGGCGGTTTTAAACCATTTTTAAGTATTCGATTTATTATCTAAAGCGATAACTAAAGCGATTCCAGATAATTGATGGGCAGCACTACCACTTTTGTCTAGGATAAGTAATTAACATTTCCTAACGCGAGATCACCGGAAATGCAACTCTGCTGCTGTTAAAAGCTTACCGCGTTTATTGTCGGCGTCTCTTGTTATACTGATCTTGTGCGAATCTAATTACGCCCGCGTGTTCAATAAGTCACGTGGAAATCGAAAAGACCAGCTGAAGCACCGATTCAGAATGAATCTGGTGATTCTTATTTTCAACTTAATCAGGTATGTGGATTCTGTACAGTTTGGGATCAGCCTTCTAATTAAGGCTATCAGTGGACACAGGCATCTAGACACAAGCGAAGTCCGGTGATATCTAGAACGTCACGCGCGCACCCCACGCACCCTACCATCAACAACAGGCGCAACTAGAAAACCCCCTGTCCGCATTCCACGTGCGGATCATCATTCCAAACTCCGCATTCCACGTACGGACCACATGCGCGTCCAACAAATTACACGTAGCTTGAATATTAACGTGAAAATAGAAACAATCGATTAGAATTAAGCGATTCGAATAAATTTTTGTATAGTAGCGAAAGTTTTGAAGCAACGATTTAAATTGAAAATTCAATGAAGAACACTTTTATTTTATTTTTATTTTTCCTAGGTTACTCGAATGTATTCAGCGGTTAATAATTAAATGGAGTTTATCACAATGGAGATTAATATGATTCAGTAAATATATAGAAGGTCGCCTGAGGGAGGAACGGTATACAACAAAGGGGAATTTATGACTAAATTTAACATAATTCCAGGAGGGCGGGTATAGACCGAAATAAACCACCATCTAATTCTTCCACTCCTTTCTACCTTTAGTCAGTAGTCGGGACTCAGTTCTCGAGATTCACTTTTCGAGGTTTCATCCACGCGGTACGACTCTATCCTCGTGCGGTATCCTACTCAAGTGAAATCGCCAAGGGCTTCGGTCGAAAGAAAACTGCCGAGAAGAGCGGGGACTCAATCCCACCCCAGGATACAGGACTTAGACTGAAAGGATGAAGGACGAGCTTAAGGAATACTCTCAACAGATATGAGCAGTGTATCGGGCAAAACAATCCGTCAATGAAAAACTCGCCTACTACCAAACATAAAATTAAAGCCGGCCATATAAATGAACGAAGAAGAAGTGAACATGTGCTTTTTTTTTATGTAGATACCAACAAACACAAAATAACAGCAGTGACTTTCCCAAACAAGTGCACAATTAAAGTAATCTGAGAGTCATACAAACATATATGTCTAGATAGACGAACGTTACTGTTCAGTTTGAAAATTATTGGTGCACGAACGTATGTGTGTATATATATATCAACACCTAGGATCCAACGCGTCAAGATCTCATCGCACCGGATTAAAGTGGGGTAAGTTTGACGGAACACTGTTCCTGTGTTTTCTCTATAGTTTTCTATATGCATATATTCTTGTGACAATTTTATTTTCACACAATTTTTGTAATAATGGAAACCGAAGGGTGTCAGGTATTGTAATGCTAGCCTCTTCCAGGCAATGTATTTCATTGATAGAAATGAAATGTTTAATGTTCAATATTGTTAAAATAAAAAGAACTTTTCAGCGGCGAGTATCCGCCTTGTTTTTGATATGCAAAGACATGAACCCTCAGAAGGACGTTTGTAGTCGTGAATAGCCAACAATTTTTGTTGACGTCCGGTGATGAATTCGATACTCTCCGCTAAAACAAATTATTGTCAACTTCTCATGAAGGGAAGGGAATGTGGCCGAAACATTGCCCGTTCGTTTTACGATCAAGCTACAGCTTGTGGGGCAGTGAGGACTGCTGACTGACGAACGGTACGAACTTTTTCAGGCACTACTAATAATTATTCTCGTTACGTTGGAGAGGTGAGGGGCTTAACTAGATCCCACGACCCAAAATCGACGAGCTTACGCTGGCAACCTAGCGCCTGAACATCGGATGCCCCTCCCGCGGCCAAAGCCCTTACCCAGGACACGGGCACAAATACACCGACGTAACATCTTATATATTAGGAATTTATCTTTTCCATTTATTCCTTTGCTGGAGCGTATGTAAATATTAATTTGTTCATATCACCCAGCTTTCCTTTCCTTATTTTTGGATAAGTTTCAAACCTATCAAAATTTCTGATTTTTTCATCTTCCATCGGTTCGACTATTTCTAAGGACTGTCTTTCAATCAAAAAATTAAACTTTTTAAAACTTTTTGTTGGTCCATCTCACTAACTATAGTGTGTAATGGTCTCAAGTTTAAACATGCTTCTATTTGGCATAAAAGAGTTGACATTTCTTTTAATGGTATTTCATTCACTTAGCCCCAGCTTCCCAAATACCTCCGAAGCGAGGTCCTGCCGTTCGGAATAAAATGCCAATCAATCTTATCCGTCTCCAGCTGCGCTGCAATCGCTAAATATTCTTGAATTGCATAAAATAATTCTTAATCTAATTTCCTGGCAGCTCCTAAGACACTTGTTCCGTTACCTGAATAGATATTGCCACATTTTCTTCGCCTGCCAATAAATGCGTTAGAAGTTAGATCGCTTACCACTTCTAAGTGTATGGCTTTGGTAGCTGTAATGACCCACTTCTTCAGTGACGTAACAAAGTGTGTTTCGGTTTGGCTTGTACCACTACTCAACTCCTTTCTTAAGAGCTTGAATGCACACTCGGCTTTAAAAATACTTTATCTTGCTTTTCTTAATATGCTTTGGCTTGTAATGGGTTGGTTGCTAGATGGTGTCGCTCTTACTTAGCAACTCTCAGGATTGCACTATGGAGAATTTGACGTGTTTTTTTTTTGCATTAATTAATATCTCGTAAACTATTTAATATACGAAACTATTTAAGATTCAGAAGGCCAGAGCCGTTTCAGCGGTAGATCTCATATGATGTTAAACAGGCCTTGCCTTCGGTCCAGGGCGGGTATTATCTAACTTTTTATTCCTTTATTTATTTATTTTTATTTTTCATCTATGCAACAAAGTCACATAATACATGACATAAGAACCTTTGATTAATTTCAAAAAGTCTGTCATCGATATGCCCAAAAATGAGTGCACCACGCTTCTAGGAGGAGCACATTGCTAATTGAGAGTTTGCTACCTAACAATTTAATTTTCGCGAAAAGTCGAAAATTAAACTTATATGTTTTAAATAGGGAATTAATCGCTCTACTACATGCACTAACACACGTACTTAACAAACTTCAAAAATTTTTTAAAACCTTATTATACCCGTTACTCGTAGAGTAAAAGGGTATACTAGATTCGTTGAAAAGTATGTAACAGGCAGAAGGAAGCGTTTCCGACCATATAAAGTATATATATTCTTGATCAGGATCAGTAGCCGAGTCGATCTGGCCATGTCCGTCTGTCCGTCCGTCTGTCTGTCCGTCTGTCCGTATGAACGTCGAGATCTCAGGAAGTACAAAAGCTAGAAAATTGAGATTAAGCATACAGACTCCAGAGACATAGACGCAGCGCAAGTTTGTCGATTCATGTTGCCACGCCCACTCTAACGCCCACAAACCGCCCAAAGCTGCCACGCCCACACTTTTGAAAAATGTTTTGATATTTTTTCATTTTTGTATTAGTCTTGTAAATTTCTATCTATTTGCCAAAAAACTTTTGGCCACGCCCACTCTAACGCCCACAAACCGCCAAAAACTGTCCTTCGCACTTACACTAGCTGAGTAACGGGTATCAGATAGTCGGGGAACTCGACTATAGCGTTCTCTCTTGTTTTAAAATCACATTTATACCAAAAAAAACAGGTCAAATTCCCCATAGTGAACTGTGTAGAGTTATTTCTTCACTTAGCCTATTTAGCGGAGTGCGTGTGTGTGTGTGTGTCGAACGAGAGAGGAAAGCGGAACAATTATTTCATACTAAACCACTTATTCCACTTTGTGCTTAAAATTGGTTTCTGTGGGAAACGTGTAGATTTGCATTCAATCCGTTTATTCCTTCTCTCTTTTTATACCCGTTACTCGTAGAGTAAAACGGTATAATAGATTCGTTGAAAAGTATGTAACAGGCAGAAGGAAGCGTTTCCGACCATATAAAGTATATATATTCTTGATCAGGATTAATAGCCGAGTCGATTTGGCCATGTCCGTCCGTCTGTCCGTCTGTCTGTCCGTATGAACGTCGAGATTTCAGGAACTACAAAAGGTAGAAAGTTGAGACTAAGCATACAGACTCCAGGGACATAGACGCAGCGCAAGTTTTCAAATCATGCTGCCACGCCCACTCTAACGCCCACAAAACGCCCTAAGCTGCCACGCCCACACTTTTGAAAAATGTTTTAATATTTTTTCATTTTTATATTGGTGTTGTAAATTTGTATCGATTTGTCAAAAAACTTTTTGCCACGCCTACTCTAACGCCCACAAACCGCCCAAAGCTGCCACGCCCACACTTTTAAAAAATGTTTTAATATTTTTTCATTTTTATATTGGTGTTGTAAATTTCTATGGATTTGCAAAAAAACTTTTTGCCACGCCCACTCTAACGCCCACAAACCGCCCAAAGCTGCCACGCCCACACTTTTGAAAAATGTTTTGATATTTTTTCATTTTTGTATTGGTCATGTAAATTTCTATCGATTTGCAAAAAAACTTTTTGCCACGCCCACTCTAACGCCCACAAACCGCCAAAAGCTGCCACGCCCACTCTTTTGAAAAATGTTTTGATATTTTTTCATTTTTGTATTGGTCTTGTAAATTTCTATCGATTTGTCAAAAAACTTTTTGCCACGCCTACTCTAACGCCCACAAACCGCCCAAAGCTGCCACGCCCACACTTTTAAAAAATGTTTTAATATTTTTTCATTTTTATATTGGTGTTGTAAATCTCTATCGATTTGCCAAAAAACTTTTTGCCACGCCCACTCTAACGCCCACAAACCGCCAAAAACTGTCAGTGTTGAAGACCTCCTCCGCACTTCCACTAGCTGAGTAACGGGTATCATATAGTCGGGGAACTCGACTATAGCGTTCTCTCTTGTTCCTTATTATTTCCATGTATATTCCGGCTGACACATTTAGAACGGTTTTTTTTTCAGAGTTTTAAGCACACACACGCGGCCTAAGTCACGTTACTTGCAATTCAAAACACAATGAGGCGGCAGAGAATACCTGCACAAAGAAATTGGTAGCAGGTGTTTACAAAATGTCTCTCGCAATCAAGCTCTTCGTTGGCTTTAGCGCAAACTGACTCATTGCAGCTCTCTTACTCCCAGAACCGGCGAACAACCTCATCCAGACTATAAACACTTTGATTATCCATGACACAATTGACAGTCAAGGTAGAGGTATTAAAATGGCGTTGTCCCTCGCCCATAGCCCTTACCCAGGACTCGGGCACTAATACGCCGACGTAACAAAACCTTGGCCCAGGAGGGTCGTGAATATCCTGAACTGGGATGACAAGATGAACGCAAAAGAACACGTCGCGAAGAAAGTTCATTGAAGAAAGATACAAGTTTCGAACCATTACAAAGAAAGTTCCAAGGTAAGCGGCTAGCAATCCAAGGCCTCCAACACACCGCCAATGTGACCAACACTGTGAAGGTGATAGACAACAAGGACATGATCTGATATCAGCACAAACAGACGGAGTCCGCTTGTAACGTGTAACGGTATGTGTTTTACGGACGATCTGTACTGGCGGGGCACGTTTTAATTTTCCGGCTTTAGCACTTCGGCTTTGGGGGTGGAGGTCTTGCTTGCACAGATCTCATACCGGCTACACTATATTATCATAACTAAGATCAGAATGAACGTGCTGCGATATAAACAAGCTAGTTAAGAGAACCGTAAGAGCTTATAAAAGGATTCAAAAGTAAAAGTAGTAATAGAAGAAGAAGATGGTAGATGGCAAACGGACAAGATAAATTGGTAAATGCGAAGCCACGGGTGTTATTTTGGTCGCAATTGCCCACCCTACCTACGGTCACCCACCTGAGAGCATGGCTCTGGTGACCCCTTTGTCCCCTACGACCGCGGAATCATCAGCATGAGTTCAAACTAATAATATCTGCGAAAAAAGAAAATCGGACAAGCCTAGGGAACTCTACTAAAAAAACCAATAATAATTTGGAATGAGGGGGTAGCTTAAACTCCTTCATTTCTATGACGAATGTTCAAATTATGTGTTTTATAAATGTTGAGTGTGTATTAGGTATAGTTATAAAATTTTAAATTTAGAGTACATAAAGTATAGGAACGATTGAGCAAGAAAGAGCTATCAAATATTATTTCATTTCAATGCTTGTTTAAAGATTACATTAATTTATCATATTTTGGCTAACTGAACGCTTCATTATCAATTGGTTTTTTTAAAATAATTTTTACTTTCTTGTGTAAATGGAATTCTTTGTATTCATTTTTTTTTAGTTTTTATTAATTGTGGAGGGAATGATTAGCTTGGCAGCTCATGTAAAAAAATATTTTTTTGAAATAATATGCTCAAAATATAAAGAAAAAGAATAAGTTCATAAAAGGAACGGACTCACCGTGCTAAAATTCCATCGACGAAAGATCGATCTTCCGGCTCCGGGGAAATAGTTGAATTTTTGGTGTTTTGTTACTGCTGCCAATTTTAAGATTTCGTATTAACATATTTCATAACATGAGCTGAGCATAATTTCCCTAACTAATAATTATTTAACATTTATTTGTTTTATATTTAAATTTAGCTACTCTTGCTTTGCTCTAAAAGCTAAATGCTATGATAGCGTTAGATTTAGATTCCCTTCTGCATTTTTTTGTTGTTGTTGGTTCGTTTTAGTTTTCTCGTCGCATTTGATTTTGTTGAATTGAATTAAATTAAGAAGAATGGATTAATAAGTGCTGAACTGGTCCTGCGAATGCTTAGGTGCCCATCGACACGTGTGCCGAAGAAAATTCCACTTTCAGCTTAGGTCACTTTTGCCCGGCTGACATGAGCCCTCGGCCACTTGCAGCCAAGGGTGCTCCTATGGGCAAGAAGCGCAGATTGGTGCTAAAGGTGCAAAAAGGTGCTTCTATGGGCAACAGGGGTTGGGTTGCTCCAATGGACCAGAGGTGTAAAGGTGCTTCGATGGACCAGAGGTATAAAGGTGCTCCGATGGACCAGAGGTGTAAAGGTGCTCCAATGGACAATCGCGGAATAGGCTTGATTGCCTACTTTTAGGTGGGAGAGGAGAACAATTTTCAGCATCGAGTTAACTTATTGCACAGCTGTATTCGCTGCAACCTGCTGCTCCACAGACTGCCAAGGCTCTAGGTTTTTTTTTTTGAAAAATTTTTATTTAGCCTTTTCCATAGGTTTAGTTTAAAACAAATTCTCACTTACGTGGGCGACGAAGGCTTTTGGTTTGCTTTTGAGCTCTTCACTGGTAAAATTTGATTTTGCACTTTGGGTTAGGAATTTTTCCAATCACGTGCATATACAAAATTTTCATTTTCTAATTTTCTTAACAAAATACGCCTTTTCGCTTTGACGATCAGAATAGAAAAAATAGCTCTAAGAAAAAAAGCTACGGCTAAACCACGCTGGGTGTGCTTTTTTCCCGTCAGATAATGCACCAAAGTGCAGTTTTATGGCCTTATCTTAAAGCTAAGCTTCGGATTTTATTCGATCTTCAAATCTTTTATCCGAAGTCAATGGACGATCTACAAAAGCTACTTTAAAAGTACTGACTACTATCAAATGCTCTTGTTACTGAAATTCGCTGCATACTTTCAGGCACCATCCTTAAATTACTTATGTACTCTTCAGGCGCCGCTACACGCTTAATAATCATTAATATATTATAAGCCAAATGAAGCTCTAATTTTCCACAGCCGGCCAAACAAACAAATGAAAAGAGTGTACCTTACATTTTTAAATGCCTACCGAAATAAAGTAAAAACAAGAGAAAACGAGAAAAGGTCATGATCTGATATCAGCACTTGCAAACGGAGTCCGCTTAATAATCATATGCTGTGCAGTGACATTAATATAAGCCAAATGAAGCTCAAATTTTACACAGCCGGCAAAACAAACAAATGTAAAGAGTGTACCTATGCATTTTTTAATGCCTATCGAAATAAGTAAAAGACAAAAAAAAAATAAAACAATTTTATAACATTATTCAAAAGTGCGGGCGTTAGATATGGGCGTGGCACAGCTTTCAATTGAAATTAGCAAGCCCAATACAAACCGAACAAGAGAAAACGTTATAGTCGAGTTCCCCGACTATCTGATACCCGTTACTCAGCTAGTGGAATGTGGAATTGCAAAGATGAGTCTTCAACACTGACAGTTTTTTGCGCTTTGTAGGCGTTAGAGTGGGCGTGGCAAAAAGTTTTTCCCCAAATCGATAGAAATTTAAAAGACCAAAACAAAAATAAAAAAAATATCAAAACATTTTTCAAAAGTGTGGGCGTGGCAGTTTTGGGCGGTTTGTGGGCGTTAGAGTGGGCGTGGCAACATGAATTGACAAACTTGCGCTGCTTCTATGTCTCTGCAGTCTGTATGCTTAATGTATGCTTTCTAGCTTTTGTAGTTCCTAAGATCTCGACGTTCATACGGACGGACAGACGGTCAGACGGACGGACAGACGGACGGACAGACGGACGGTCAGACGACGGACAGACGGACATGGCCAGATCGACTCGGCTATTGATCCTGATTAAGAATACATATACTTTATATGGTCGGAAACGCTTCCTTCTGCCTGTTACATACTTTTCAACGAATCTAGTATACCCTTTTACTCTACGAGTAACGGGTATAAAAATGTCAAAACACTTTTCAAAAGTGTGGGCGTGGTTATTTTTAGCAATTTGTGGGCATTAGAGTGTGCGTGGCAACATGGCTTGCGCTGCGTCTATATCGTTATCTGATCAAGAATTTATATACTGTAAAGAAAATCACCAGCCTAGCGCCACCATTCCAGTGGGCTTTCACCTTGAATGGTGGGCATCATCTTGGGGAATTCTTGCAGTATCGGATGCAGAATTGCCTCCTACCTTCGATGGCACACGTTCCTGGCCGGAATTTCAACGCCTACTCGACGACATGGCAGAAGAATATCAGTGTTCCGAAAGAAAGAAGTGCAGAAGGTGGTTGGGCATCCTGTGCGGAGGATGGAAAGGAGGACTAGAGGACTTTGTAATGGAGCTGGAACGACAGGGCAGAGCGGTATTCGGCGAATTACCAGCCATGACCTTTAACAGCATCCTTGTGCAGCGCTTTATCGACTCCCAGGGGCTATTATGTCCCTATTATTAGTAGGGACCCGCTATCTGTCTCGGACGCCCTCGACATGGCAAGCCGCATTGAGGACCAGTCCCGGCGATTGTGAGGAGTTGAAACTTCGCACAAATGCGGATGGTGATCGCATGAGGAGGGCCTGCCGTTGCCAGTTACGCAACAAGTCAACGCGTAGTAACGGCAGTGCGAAACCTGGAGAAAGAGAGTTTGGAGACTCTGAGTTAGAGAAAGAGAGTTTGGTGACTCTGGAAGAGGAGAAACAGAGTGTTGAGACTCTGAACTTATAGAAAAGAGTGTTTGGAGAGTCAGAAGGTGTAAAGGCGAATAACGGTCGGACTTTTGACCGAGCCAACGGTTAAATCGTGGACTTTGGATCCGGAGACTGGAGACCAAAGGGATGAACCGTTAAAGGAGGCCTAGCGCTGGAAGCGTGACAGTCAACGAGAACAAGTATACCAGTCAACAACGTAAGAACCAAGTCAGCAGAGGAGCTACAGCCGTGGTAGTCAATAAGGAGCAAGATCGCTAGGTCAAGACGTTCGGGACAGGAAAAGGAGAGGAGGAGGAATTGAGACGCAGGTAGCTGAGGTCTAATACGACGAAGCACGAATAGCCCAGAGGCATCCAACAGGCGAGGCCAAACCAAGGAGGGCACAGGAGAAGCGGCACGGATTGTGGTGTAGACCCGATGAACTCTGTAGGAGACCGCGTACTTGAACCAGGCGATAGCCTAGGTGTGTCCGTGCGATCCAAGCAGGCGTGGCAGTCCGAACCAGACGTGGGGTTGGCATGTTGCTGTTCCACAAGCGTTTGCCTTGGGGATCACAGCCGTTAGCTGCCGTGAGTCTGCGTAAGACATCAATTCTCAGCCCAAGTGACGAGCGCCCAACAACGAAGGTCCGCGCCACTCAGGACGACGAGAGCGGCGATACAGCGGAACGAGGCCGTTGGACAATCCATCCGGCACTACGGCCGGATAATCAGATTCCATTGTAAGTCTAAGACCCAAGAACGAAAACCGCAAGTGTTATTACTGGTAACCGGGTGATCACGTTATATTATAAATTTTGTGGGACGAACGCACAAAATCTACTGAGCTAGCCGCACGTATTCCGTAGCAAGCAAACTAAGCAAATCAGTTTGTTACACGATGTTCCAGTTCCGGCGATGAACCGCTGCCTCAGCTATGACCGAGAATCGCGAAGGAATAAACCCCATTGAATTCTGCATCACATGCGGAAAACGAACTCTTGTCAGCCTCTCGGGCGGATCCCGAAAGAGCAGCTGCTCCAAAACCCCAACATCCAACATTGGTTGGGATGTCCGCATGTCCCAGCCCCAGCAGGTTTCATCCGAGGCCTCTTCCGCTGAACCGGATGAAGAACTTCCGCCGTCGCCGGCAGAAGGTGAGAAACCGGGACATGGAGCTCAATCTCAGTTGCCTCCCAAGGTTTTACTCGATAGTGCAGTAGTGGACACCTTATACCATACCAGTACCCCGCATCTTAAGAACCTCAGCGCGCAGACGTACACGCTATCCGCTTGGAATTCACACTGGTTTACCTCGACGCCACCACAGTCATCCTCGTACTGCCGCGTCTTCGATAGATTGCAGATAGAAACAGAGTCCTTCTTTCTACGGAGGTTAGTTAACTGGGGCATATAGTTAGCCGCAAAGGCATAATGGCGTGCCCGGAAAAGATTCGGAAAGTCGTCGACAGGCGTCATATTGCACCTACCTGCAAGAGCTGAGGTAATCAGAGTAATAAAAGACACCCCAGAAACATCTGTTTTAATACCAAATCAAAAAACAAGAGAGAACGCTATAGTCGAGTTCCCCGACTATCTGATACCCGTTACTCAGCTAGTGGAAGTGCGAAGAAGAGTCTTCAACACTGACAGTTTTTGGCGGTTTGTGGGCGTTAGACTGGGCGTGGCAAAAAGTTTTTCCCCAAATCGATAGAAATTTAAAAGACCAAAACAAAAATAAAAAAAATATCAAAACATTTTTCAAAAGTGTGGGCGTCGCAGTTTTGGGCGGTTTGTGGGCGTTAGAGTGGGCGTGGCAACATGAATCGACAAACTTGCGCTGCGCCTATGTCCCTGGAGTTTGTATGCCTAATCTCAACTTTCTAGCTTTTGTAGTTCCTGAGATCTCGACGTTCATACGGACAGACAGACGGACAGACGGACGGACAGACGGACATGGCCAAATCGACTCCGCTATTGATCCTGATCAAGAATATATATACTTTATATGGTCGGAAACGCTTCCTTCTGCCTGTTACATACTTTTCAACGAATCTAGTATACCCTTTTACTCTACGAGTAACGGGTATAATAACAAGTGGGGTATTCATAGCCAGCACTATTGTTGATACAGAATACGCCACTATCAAAATATTAAAAACAAACTTTTAAGACTCTACATTTAATGATGATGTCATAAATTCGAGTCAATTACAGAATATGACATCATATATCCTTCTCAATTATCAAAAGACAAAAAAAGAACAAAAGAGGAGTTAAGTAAACTAAAATTCCCACCACAATTCCAAAAGCAATTGAAAACATTGCGTACAACCTACACTGGTATTTTCGGTCTCGAAACAGAACCAATACCTGCAAATAATTTTTGCAAACAACAAATACGGTGTATATTAAAAACTACAGGAATACAACAGCCCATTACTTTTGGTTATAAAAAAGTCTCTACCGAACTCAGACGAGAAAAGGTGGCGACTAGTGGTTCACAATAGACAGATAAACAAAAAATTAGTAGCAGACAAATTCCCTTTACCACGAATAGAAGACATTTTGGATAAAAATATTTTTCATGGTCGAAAAATCAAGAAATCTCACAAAATTTTCCACCAATTAAGGCGGAGCAGTGCAGACCAGTACTAACACAAGAACACGAAGGCACACATCTATTAGTTGCATACGCATCACGTTCATTTTCAAAAGGAGAATCTAACAAGTCAAACACTGAGCAAGAACTAGCAGCCATACATTGGGCTATAAAGTATTTAAGACCATACGTGTATGGTAGACACTTTTTGGTAAGAACAGACCACCGACCGTTAATCTATCTATTTTCTATGAAGGATCCAAGCTCAAAGTTAACAAGAATGAGGCTGAACCTAGAGATATATATGTTTCACTGCGGAGTACCTCAAGGGGAAAAATATTTTTTTAGCAAACGCGTTATCCCCCATTACAATAAAAGAAAAGGGGAAATCAACAGACAGGTAATGAAAGTAGGCACAAGAGCTTCAACGCTTAAACAGATGGATCAATCAGTAGCAAAGGAACACTCGCAGAAGCAAGAACCTGCCTGGCCTAAAGTCTATGAAGTCATTAATAACAATAACGCAAGAAAATATGTAAAAGTAAAATTTGTCAAACATAAGTGTTTGCTTAAACAAGGGAAACGAATACTTTTACGATTCGCTTTAGAAGATTTATGTATACCTCAACGGAAAAATTGATTTGCGACGATTTTTTCAAAGGCTAGAGACTCAAGCTAAGGTAGACAATATTTCCAAATTTCAAATGGCACCCAGCGACCCAATTCTAGAATTGGTGTCGCCAAAAGAATTCAAAAACATGGGCAATAGTACTATCAGGAAAGTACAAATAGCAATATTATCAGAGGTGACCATAGTAGACAAAAACGACGAAAAAATAATTCAAGAAATTCTATCAAAGTTCCATAATGATCCAAAAAATTCATCACTGACAGACTTGTGCAAATATATGAAAATAAAGAATATTAGGTTAACAGCATATCACCACCAAACGCTGGGGACGATGGAGCGCAGTCACAGAAAATTTAATGAATACGTTCGTTCATATAAATCAGTGAAAAGGTGATGACTGGGATAAAAATGGCTAATGTACTTCACGTATTGTTTCAACAATACACCCTCGCTAACACACAATTATTGTCCATATGCACTAGTATTTGAAAGAGCGACAATACAATTTAAGGATTTATCGAAAACAGAAATGATATACCCGATTTATAATGTAGACGATTAAGCTAAGAAAGTTAAGTTTAGATTAGAGCTAGCACATTTTTAGGACTGATGCTTGAAAAAGAAAAGGAGAAACGAAAAACACAATATGATAAAAGCAGTAAAGACTTTGAATTAAAAATTTGTGATAAAGTTCTATTAAAAAATGAAACAGGTCACAAATTGGAGCCAAAATACACAGGCCCATTCGAAGTCCTAGACATACAAGAAAAAACCAATATAAAAATCAAAGGTAACAAGAAAAAACAGCAAGTAGTGAGCAAAGATAGGCTTAAACATTTCATAGATAACATATAGATACGTATACAATAAACTTTAAACGCATCTTTACGATTTCAAAAAAAAAAAACTCTGTTATTGAATAAATAAACAAGAGAGAACGCTATAGTCGAGTTCCCCGACTATCTGATACCCGATACTCAGCTAGTGGAAGTGCGAAGAAGAGTCTTCAACACTGACAGTTTTTGGCGGTTTGTGGGCGTTAGACTGGGCGTGGCAAAAAGTTTTTCCCCAAATCGATAGAAATTTAAAAGACCAAAACAAAAATAAAAAAAATATCAAAAAATTTTTCAAAAGTGTGGGCGTGGCAGTTTTGGGCGGTTTGTGGGCGTTAAATACTACATAAGCCCACTTGGGAATGAGCGTAATCTTAACAGCGTAAACGTATAATTTTTGATACAATCTTTATTCAATCAATTTAAAAAAAAAATAACAATCCATTCCCCACCACACTCATACATTGCATCTTACTTTCAATGCATTTTTATCAAACCCATTATATCAATAGATATATATGTATATACACTGACGAGCAAAACTCTAACACGAGTTGCATATTTTAACTTCAACGGACGGTATCTTCTCTCCTATTTTATGTACGATAATAATCTTTTGTTGCTACTATATTTGACTATCATTTCTGAAAATATAAGGCAATTTGAACATTTGCGTAGCACCATTTCAGGAGGAATAGCGTACCAGACGTCCTTTGTTTTTCCCCACAGCTCCATCATTCCTTTTGGAGGGACTGCATATTTTGCCAGTACGGATTTTACATGGCTCCAAAAATTTTTTTTTGGGATTCATATCAGAGGATTGCGGTGGCCACTTTAGCGACTAAAAATTTGGCTTTTCCATCCAATTTTTTACCAAAATCGAAGTGTGTTTGGGATCATTGTCTTGCTGAAATATGCATTTTTCAGCAGAAATACCCATATTTTGAATTACTTTTGGAAAATTTTGTTGCAAAATCTTCCGCATTATTACTTCAATTAAGACCAAGGGACCAACTCCGTTTTTGTATATACAGCCCCAAACCATTATTGATCTGCCACCGTGCTCCACGGTTTGCTTCACGTTACTTGGTGACTGGACTGTGGGATCTCTAGGCCAATACCAAGAGCATCCATCTGACTAGAAACGATTAATTTTTGTTTCATCTAAAAATATAACCTGAAAAAACAAATTTTTGTAAATTCCATTTTATTTAAATTACATTTTTATTGAATGACTCCATTATATATATGTCGCATCATTATTAGTCTTATTTTTATTTTCTATGTTCCATCTCTAATAAATATGTCACCTCTAATAAATAAAATTCGTATCGAGCTGTTCTTGTCTTCGTTTCTTTTTGATCGCGGTTCGCTGAGTTCCGTTATGCGAGTTTAACGGATTTTGCTCTGTTCTACATAGCCTCGGTTCGACGATGCGTTAGAGTGAGACAAATGCTTGTCCTGTGGTGAGTTCGGACCAGCATGTATCAAGCGAGATGGAGCGATGTTGAAATGTACACGAGGCACTTATGTTTGAAAACTCTGAGAAAGCATACGCGTGAATATGTCGCAACCGAGGAAGTGTACGACTCGCGGGCGGAACGCGGCAACAGAGGACCCCGAAACAGTTAACTTCCCGACATCAGAAGTGGGATCGCCTCAGCCCCAAGCCATCACTGATGATCGCCTGTCCACAATTTTGGAAATGCAGCATCGTAATCTATTGGAAATTGTGAATGCCGTGAGGGGCTCGCAGACTACACAAGTAGTTGTACTACCCAAGTTCAACCCTGAGTCCGCCGGTTCAAGTGCAGCCACTTGGTGCTCTACAGTGGACCTTATTGTAGGAGAAAATCCTCTGGATGGCAGTGCTTTGCTCATGGCCTTAACCAAATCATTGGAGGGCAGTGCTTCTAATTGGCTGTCACAAATTTGTTTCGCCGGAATGACTTGGAGCCAATTCCAAGAAATGTTCCTTCAGCAGTATGAAGGCAATGAGACGCCAGCAGCAACAGTCTTTAATGTATTAAACGGGCGGCCAAACGACGGCGAATGTCTTGCGCTGTATGGTAGCCGATTAATAACAACACTTATGGCAAAATGGAAGTCTATGACCGCAGAAGAAATTGCAGTGTCTGTTGCCCTGGCACATGCTGCAAATATAGATGGTAGGCTGCAACGCACTGTGTTCACAACTACTGTCAAAACACGCAACGAGTTGCAGAACGAGCTAAGAGCGTTTTCGTATGGCAAGAGGAAGGACCATCCCGTTCCAGAAAATTCTGCCAGCAAAAGAGCTCGCCTACACCCAAATGTTAAGTGCCACTTTTGTGGAAAAATTGGCCACAAGATAGCTGACTGCCGCTCCGTGAAAAACAACTTAAAGAATCAACAAGGATCTAGTTCGAGTATTGGGCGCTTATCTGACTCTAAACCTGGGTCAATTACTTGCTATAGATGTGGAAACCAGGGGCATATAGCGTCAGCTTGCCCTGCAAGACAATCGTTGTCAAACCAAACTAAAGCCGACGAGAAGCGTGTCAACGTGTGTCACGTAGTCGAGCCAATTGGGACATTGATATCATCGGGTGAGTCGTATCCATTTTATTTCGACTCTGGAGCCGAATGCTCACTTGTAAGAGAATCTGTGTCCACCCAACTCTCGGGCACACGAATTAACAACATTGTAGTTTTAAAGGGTATCGGAAATAATACTGTTACTAGTACATTACAAATTTTGTCAAACGTAACAATAAGTGGTTACTGTCTCGAAGTGCTTTTTCACGTAATTCTTAATGATTGCATTAATTATAATATTATAATTGGACGCGAAATTTTAAGTCAGGGATTTAGTGCTACTATAACAATAGATAAAATAGAGTTATGTAAAACAAGGTCTGTGCAAACCCTATCTGCTTTGAGTAGTAGTTTTAATCTTGAAAATGTTAATACCGAATTGTGTGGCGAGGATAGGAAAATCTTGGTAAATCTTTTGAATGAATTCTGTGACTCATTTATAGACGGTTTTCCCAAAAATCGTGTTACAACTGGCGAATTAGAAGTACGCTTAATTGATCCAATAAAAACTGTACACAGACGACCGTACCGACTTAGTATAGAGGAAAAACAAATTGTCCGAAACAAGGTTAATGAGCTGCTGTTAGCTAACATCATCCGTCCTAGCAGCTCACCGTTCGCCAGTCCAGTTTTACTCGTTAAAAAGAAAAATGGTTCTGATCGTCTTTGCGTGGATTACCGCGAACTAAATACAAACACAGTTGCAGAAAAATATCCCTTACCACTAATTAGTGACCAAATATCTAGGTTGCGTGGAGCAAGTTTCTTTAGTTGCTTGGATATGGCCAGCGGGTTTCATCAGATACCTATTCACGCAAATTCAATTGAACGCACGGCTTTTGTGACACCTGACGGCCAATTCGAATTTCTAACTATGCCCTTCGGGTTAAAGAATGCCCCATCCGTGTTCCAGCGTGCAGTTATGAAAGCTTTGGGTGAGCTTGCCCATTCTTACGTTATCGTTTATATGGACGATATAATGATTATCGCAGAAACAAAAGAAGAAGCTTTTGTAAGGTTAAGGACAGTTTTGAAAATATTATCGCAGGCTGGGTTTTCTTTTAATATCGGAAAATGTTCATTCCTGAAATCTTGCGTTGAATACCTGGGGTTTGTGGTAAAAGAGGGCGAAATAAGACCAAATCCATCTAAGATAAAAGCATTAGTCGCTTTACCGCCTCCGCAGTCTGTTACCCAAGTAAGACAATTTATTGGCCTAGCCTCTTATTTTAGGCAGTTTGTGCCAAAGTTTTCAGAAATCATGAAACCCTTATATAGACTGACCTGCAAAAACAAAATATTTGAATGGAAACTTGAACACGAACAAATTCGTCAAAAAGTCACTAAATTGCTTACAAATGAGCCCGTCCTTGTTATCTTCGATCCTCGGCACCCCATTGAACTGCATACAGATGCCAGTATGGATGGCTACGGAGCAATTCTACTCCACAAAATAGATAATAAACGTCGTGTAGTTGAGTACTACAGCAAACAAACATCCTTGACGGAATCTCGATATCATTCGTACGAGCTTGAAACTTTAGCTGTGTATAACTCCATGAGACACTTTCGTCACTATTTACATGGGCGACGATTTGTTGTTTTTACAGACTGTAATTCCCTAAAAGCTACTCGCAACAAGACTGAACTAACGCCGAGAGTACACCGTTGGTGGGCATATATGCAGTCCTTCGACTTTGACATAGAATATAGACCTGGTGCCAAAATGGCACATGTTGATTTCTTGTCACGCAATCCACTGCCAACTGCTCGGGTTATTACTGGTGAGGAAGAAAAACATGTTCTATTGGCCAAAATAACGGACAACTGGTTACTTGCAGAACAACAAAAGGATTCAGAGATTTCCACGATTGTTGTTAAAATACAGAACAATGAATTGGGTGAGAGCTTGGCAAAAAGTTATGAAATACGCTCGAAAATGCTTTTTCGCAAAATTCAAAGGAACGGTAAAACTCGTTGCCTGCCAGTTGTCCCCAGATCATTCAGATGGTCAGTAGTGAACCATGTCCATGAAGCAGTTGTACATCTTGGGTGGGAAAAGACTTTAGACAAAATGTACGAATTTTACTGGTTTGAGAACATGGCCAAATATGTTCGTAAGTTCGTTGATAATTGCATTACGTGTAAGTTAACTAAGCCTCCGTCAGGAAAATTGCCAATCGAACTCCACCCCATACCAAAAGTAGAAATTCCATGGCACACGATCCATATAGATATTACGGGAAAATTAAGCGGCAAGAGGGATCAAAAGGAATATATTATCGTTCTGATTGACGCGTTCACAAAGTTTGTTTCTTTGCACCACACGGTAACCATTAATAGTGAAAGTTGTATAGACGCCTTGAAGGCTTCAATTTCCGTATTCGGTGTACCAACACGAATCATTGCAGATCAGGGTAAATGCTTTACAGGCTCTTGTTTCAGTGAATTTTGTTCCATGCAAAAAATTCAACTACACTTAATTGCAACAGGGGCTAGTCGTGCCAATGGACAGGTAGAACGCGTTATGAGTGTGCTTAAACGCATGCTTACGGCGGTAGAGAGCAGCCATCGTTCTTGGCAAGATGCCTTCGGAGAGATACAACTAGCTATAAATTGTACTACAAATCGCATAACGAAAGCCAGTCCTCTTGAATTACTAATCGGAAAAGAATGTAGACCATTTAATATGTTACCAATATGTGAACAAGTTAATAAAGTCGATGTAAATATTATAAGAAATATCGCGAGAGAAAATATTAAAAAGAACGCCTTGTATGAAAAAACTAGATTCGATAAGCACAAAGCCAAATTTGATAACTTTAGTGTTGGCGATTATGTTTTACTTAAGAACGAAGAAAGGCACCAAACAAAATTAGACCAAAAGTATAAAGGACCTTTCCTTGTGACAGAGGTACTTGAGGGAGATCGTTATATTTTAAAATCTTTAACTAATAAGCGGACTTATAAGTACCCACATGAAGCTTTGCGCAGTATGCCAACAGAGGAGATCCCCAAAGAGTTAGATCTATGTGACGATCATGAAAACGTTGAAAGAGACGTTAGAAATCCCTTGGTGGATTCCAATGTGGATGAAAACGTTGAAAGAGACGTTAGAAATCCGTTGGTGGATGCCAATGTGAGCGGAAAGTTACTGAGTTGTTTGAAGACTCAAGTGAATGAGAGGCATTGATGGATTTCAATGCGAGATTGGGGACACATGCAACGTCGCCAAGTTGCCAGTGCTAGTAGGTACACGTGTTACTGTGTTGACTTATTTGATGTCTGGTGACTGGCGGCGTGGCAGGTTCAATTGTCCTAGTGTGTTGCTAATAATAACAAACGATCTTCTTGGTACTTCTGTCACTCGAGTTGGTCGATAACATGAAAAATAAAATTAAAAAAAAAAAAAAAAAAAGAGAACCTTTACTAATACTCTGAATTACGTTTAATGTTATCTTTCTAGATTAAGCTTGTTTAATTTTGAAACTTATATTACACACGAGGACGTGTGCTGGTCAGGAAGGCCGTGTCGCATCATTATTAGTCTTATTTTTATTTTCTATGTTCCATCTCTAATAAATATGTCACCTCTAATAAATAAAATTCGTATCGAGCTGTTCTTGTCTTCGTTTCTTTTTGATCGCGGTTCGCTGAGTTCCGTTATGCGAGTTTAACGGATTTTGCTCTGTTCTACATAGCCTCGGTTCGACGATGCGTTAGAGTGAGACAAATGCTTGTCCTGTGGTGAGTTCGGACCAGCATGTATCAAGCGAGATGGAGCGATGTTGAAATGTACACGAGGCACTTATGTTTGAAAACTCTGAGAAAGCAGACGCGTGAATATGTCGCAACCGAGGAAGTGTACGACTCGCGGGCGGAACGCGGCAACAGAGGACCCCGAAACAGTTAACTTCCCGACATATACGTCATTCTTATTAAAAGGGGAGGTGTAGCGAGCCGAGTACATAGTATAGATACACATACAAAATACATGCCAAATAAGTAAGTCATGTGTGTTGCTATTATATATATCAACGGGCCAGATATACACAAAAGGCAAAAACTGCAAGCTAAGCAGTCCCACGGTAGCGAATAGCCCGACGTTGAATAACTCGCGCTGTCCGCTGCCACATCTAAAAAACATACACACTCATATTAACAAATTGGAATGCATGTACTCAGCTCGCTGCTCACTGAAGAAAGGGCTGGAAGCCCAAAATAAGATTATCAATAAACATTCAGCGACGAGCTCGCATCTAAAACAGACGTGGATTTGATTTATTTAAAAACGATCTTCTCAGTTATCGCGTGCTCGGCTATACTTGATGTTCCAGCCATAGAGCGAAGTTCCGCGAGCTCCGTTTCCAGATATTTAGCCGTCTTATCCTTGTAATCGTTCCTCGGGCAGCCAGCTTGTCCGCCAGTTATTCTCTTACGAAGCTTGCTGTTACTAAAACAAATCTACCGACAATAGTGGTAGCGAATATAAATAAGCATTTACTATAACATACCCGTTAAAATGTTCTGGCATAATACGAAAATAATAATTAGAGTGGACATGGCAAAAAGATTTTTGGCAATCGATCAAAAACCATTTTTTTTGCAAATCGATAGAAATTTGCAAAACCAATAAAAAAATGAAAAAAATTCAAAGTACCAGTACGCATCTGTATACGCCAAGAATCATAATTCTTTTCTTCCAATTTATCGATTTGGAATATATATACATGTATATGTATTTATGTATAAATAAACAAGAGAGAACGCTATAGTCGAGTTCCCCGACTATCTGATACCCGATACTCAGCTAGTGGAAGTGCGAAGAAGAGTCTTCAACACTGACAGTTTTTGGCGGTTTGTGGGCGTTAGACTGGGCGTGGCAAAATGTTTTTCCGCAAATCGATAGAAATTTACAAGCCCAATACAAAAATAAAAAAAATTTCAAAAAATTTTTCAAAAGTGTGGGCGTGGCAGTTTTGGGCGGTTTGTGGGCGTTAAATACTACATAAGCCCACTTGGGAATGAGCGTAATCTTAACAGCGTAAACGTATAATTTTTGATACAATCTTTACACAAATTTCTATTCAATCAATTTAAAAAAAAAATAACAATCCATTCCCCACCACACTCATACATTGCATCTTACTTTCAATGCATTTTTATCAAACCCATTATATCAATAGATATATATGTATATACACTGACGAGCAAAACTCTAACACGAGTTGCATATTTTAACTTCAACGGACGGTATCTTCTCTCCTATTTTATGTACGATAATAATCTTTTGTTGCTACTATATTTGACTATCATTTCTGAAAATATAAGGCAATTTGAACATTTGCGTAGCACCATTTCAGGAGGAATAGCGTACCAGACGTCCTTTGTTTTTCCCCACAGCTCCATCATTCCTTTTGGAGGGACTGCATATTTTACCAGTACGGATTTTACATGGCTCCAAAAATTTTTTTTTGGGATTCATATCAGAGGATTGCGGTGGCCACTTTAGCGACTAAAAATTTGGCTTTTCCATCCAATTTTTTACCAAAATCGAAGTGTGTTTGGGATCATTGTCTTGCTGAAATATGCATTTTTCAGCAGAAATACCCATATTTTGAATTACTTTTGGAAAATTTTGTTGCAAAATCTTCCGCATTATTACTTCAATTAAGACCAAGGGACCAACTCCGTTTTTGTATATACAGCCCCAAACCATTATTGATCTGCCACCGTGCTCCACGGTTTGCTTCACGTTACTTGGTGACTGGACTGTGGGATCTCTAGGCCAATACCAAGAGCATCCATCTGACTAGAAACGATTAATTTTTGTTTCATCTAAAAATATAACCTGAAAAAACAAATTTTTGTAAATTCCATTTTATTTAAATTACATTTTTATTGAATGACTCCATTATATATACGTCATTCTTATTAAAAGGGGAGGTGTAGCGAGCCGAGTACATAGTATAGATACACATACAAAATACATGCCAAATAAGTAAGTCATGTGTGTTGCTATTATATATATCAACGGGCCAGTTATACACAAAAGGCAAAAACTGCAAGCTAAGCAGTCCCACGGTAGCGAATAGCCCGACGTTGAATAACTCGCGCTGTCCGCTGCCGCATCTAAAAAACATACACACTCATATTAACAAATTGGAATGCATGTACTCAGCTCGTTGCTCACTGAAGAAAGGGCTGGAAGCCCAAAATAAGATTATCAATAAACATTCAGCGACGAGCTCGCATCTAAAACAGACGTGGATTTGATTTATTTAAAAACGATCTTCTCAGTTATCGCGTGCTCGGCTATACTTGATGTTCCAGCCATAGAGCGAAGTTCCGCGAGCTCCGTTTCCAGATATTTAGCCGTCTTATCCTTGTAATCGTTCCTCGGGCAGCCAGCTTGTCCGCCAGTTCTTCTCTTACGAAGCTTGCTGTTACTAAAACAAATCTACCGACAATAGCGGTAGCGAATATAAATAAGCATTTACTATTACATACCCGTTAAAATGTTCTGGCATAATACGAAAATAATAATTAGAGTGGACATGGCAAAAAGATTTTTGGCAATCGATCAAAAACCATTTTTTTTGCAAATCGATAGAAATTTGCAAGACCAATAAAAAAATGAAAAAAATTCAAAGTACCAGTACGCATCTGTATACGCCAAGAATCATAATTCTTTTCTTCCAATTTATATATATACATGTATATGTATTTATGTTTGCTGTGGGCCCATGACCTATTGAGATTTAATCGTGCTTGAGTAAAAACACCGCTTTGGTTGAGTAGTTACATATGGAATGATCTTGATTCTATACTTTCAGTGACTGCTGTATGTACTATCGATACATATTATGTGAAAGAGATTACAGTACTATCTGATAACTTCAACACCCTCACAATGCTTTTGTTTCTGAAGGTTCTTCTTTTATATAAATGCAATCATCTGTTTAGTTCATATCTCTTACAAAGTGAAAGATTTCGATATGTTTTTACCTTGAATGATGTACAGGATCCTTTGCCAACTGCTGAGCGCTTAAATTGTCAGTATTGTCAGTTGATGTACCTGATTCTCGGCAGCCAATTTCCAACATAAGTCGTGTGAGGAGTCTTAAAACTCCCCACAAATCCGGGTGCAGGAGATCGGCGTAGCAACAGCGAAGACGGCTGGAATGCGAGAGGAGTCAAGGGCGGTCAGGTCAAACGGGAAATAATGGACCTTGGACCCCGGCAAAGCGGAGAGACCGTGAACCTGGACCTTGGACTCAACCCGCCATGGGCGTAGAGGTCATACGGTAACGGTGCGGACTTTGGACAGGCACAAAGAGGACGCACCGTGAACTAACGGGACATGTTTGGACCTTGTAACCAAGCGAGCCGTGTGCAAAAGGGGAAATAACGGGATACTCGCAGCCGATATAAGGGACGGCGCCGGCGCAGCTCGGGACAGTCAAGAAGAAGTACGCGAAGGGCCATACAGCCACACAGTCGGTCGGAAAAGTTACGCGAAGTACACGGAAGTCAGCGAAAGTACGCCACACGGGCGATCAGTCAATACCGAGTGACAGTGAAGCAGCGGAAACACAAGTGCGTCAAGCGAGCATCCCGAGTGGATCTCTGCAAGTACAGATCAGCGAAGGACGAGCGAACACCAGGACCTAGCGTGGTCAGAAAAGGGACGGTGGAGTCAGTGGTCGGCAAAGGTGGTTCGGAGAGGAGCGCTAGCTGGTCTCTCGGACGATACATTCCTTCGCCATAACATCCTAAGCCCCAGGCGAGCCGGTACGGATCCCCGTCGGAATCGACGCAGGCGTACGACGGAAGGACGACGAAGGAGCAACGACGTGCATCCGACGGCGAGAATCACCGAATTCTGTTCAGCAAGTGACGCATTTTTTGTGGGGCAATCACACAAATCATAAATTTGGTGGGACGAACAAACAAACTCTCTGAGCTAGCCGTTGCATTTCGTAGCGAGCAGAAATAAGAAAATCAGTTCGTTACATCTGGCGCCCAACCGTGATTGTCCTGACCAAAAGAAAAGAGGAAAAGATGGGGAAATCGTGGCTATACAGCCTGAAGAGGGATGACTTTCCCGCAATAGCGAGCGCCCTAGGCATTAAGCTCAAAGGGTTGGTCGAGGATATGCGGAAGACGCTGTCCGAGTTTATCCAGCAGACCACAGACGAGCCCGAAACGGTCGCCATACTGGAGGCGTTGGAAAGGGAGTACGCAAGGAGACCGGCCCCGGAAATCAAAGTCACCGGCGTGGAAGGCTGATGAGGAGCCTCGATGTCCACAGCATGATGATGCCAGCGGGAGCAGACCCGAAAGGCACGAAACCGGGAGTGAACGGCCGGAAAGCAGCCGCGAGAGAAGGGAGAGGCGGGAGCCCAGCAGCGATCGGCGAGACATCGCAAGGGTAGCCCCTCCGGATTACGCGAAGGTGGCGAAACAGGTGCGGGATTGGAGCTTCCGGTACGACGGTCACGACAAGCCATTGGAGTTCCTGGAGCAGGTGGAGTGGTCAGCAATGACGTAAGGCCTTGAAATCAACCAATTCCCGCGAGCGATGCCGGAACTGCTGAAGGTCAGGGCCCTAAAGTGGTTCATCGCCAACAACAGATTCTGGGAGACATGGACTGAGTTTATCCACAGCTTCCAAAAATTTTTCCTGCCCAGAGGCTTCATGACGAAGCAGGCAGACCAGGTCAGGCAGAGGAAGCAGCGGCATGGCGAGTGCTTCAAAGATTACATGGTGGACATGCAGACCCTAATTCGGCCTTTGGGGATGTCCCAGAAAGAGACCTTGGAGAGGATAAGGGAGAACAGCACTCCAGCCTACGGATGTTTGTCCGCCCGTACGAGTGCCTACACCTAGATGCTCTGTCCTGGCCGACGAATTCGAGGAACTGGACTCCCAAAGGGAGCGGTTCGAGTCAGAGCGGACGCACAGAGCCCGCCACCAGCGGGATTTCCCAAGATGGGAACAGCACGCGGTGTGCAGAAGGTGCCAAGAGGAGCCCACAGGACCATCGAGGCACGAAACGAACGGGCGAGGACCAGACCCAGCGCGGCGGGGGTTTGTGTTAAACCCAGCGCAAGCCTGCCATAGGTGCGGAAGCCAGGATCACTGGATGCGGGAGTGTCGGAACCGACCGATCACATTTTGCTGGACGTGCGGGAGAATCGGCCCGAAGACCGCAGAATGCTGCCCAAGATCGGGAAACGCCATGCGACCCCAGCCTCAGAGGAGCAACCAGGGTTCGCAAGGTGCTGCCCCTCAAAATTAATGGGCAAGCTGAAGGCGGAAGAAAGGCAACTGTCCGCCACAGTGCTCATAGACGGAATGGAAGTTAAGGCCACGATGGACACCGGAGCCACAGCAAGCTTTATTAGCGAAGAGTTGGCGGACAGGTTGCGGGCAGTGGGAGAGGTCGTAGCCACGAGAAGAGAGGTGCGGATGGCTGATGGACGGTTTGAGGAGGTCACATCGCTGCTCGAAGTGGACGTAGGAACATCATCGACGCTCTAGTACTGGGATGGGATTTGGAGTTGGAGCCAGGATAGCATGCGCGGGTCTAAGCGCAACGATACCTGCGGGACAGCTGGTTCGAAGCAATGCACGCGAGAAGCTGCCAGTGGCAATCGTGGAAAGGACGACCGACTTTGCGGAGGAAGATATAGACGGCTTCCTGAAGGCAGAGCTAGCAGAGTTGGGAAGAGTCCAAGGGACGTCAACGGTGGCGGTGCACAGAATCACTATGAAAGACGATCAACAGGTCAAACAGCGCTACTACCCGAAGATGCAGGTGGAGATCAATGCCAAGGTCGACGAGTTGCTACAAAAGGGTTGCATCGAGCCGTCTAGGAGTGCGTACAGCTCTCCCATAGTGATGGTGAAAAAGAAGACGGGTCAGTGGCGTTTGTGTGTGGATTTCCGCCAAATAAACGCAAAGTCCGTGAAGGACGCGTACCCGATGCCAATGATCAACTACATTCTGGATCAATTAAGGGAGGCGAAATACATAAGCAGTCTGGATTTGAAGGACGGGTACTGGCAGATTCCGTTGGCAGCGGCAATATACGGCATTTACGGTGCCGGGAAAGGGCCTGTTCCAGTGGAAAGTAATGCCGTTCGGACTGCACTCCGCATCGGCAACGTTCCAGCGGGCGTTGGACCAGGTGATAGGACCCGAGATGATGCCACTCGCATTTGCGTACCAGGACGACATAATTGTGATCGGACGGACACTACAAGAGCATAAGCGCAACCTGAAAGAGGTTTTCCGGAGGCTGAGGGCGGCAAACCTGAAAGTTAACGCAGATAAGTGCAAGTTCTTTCGAAAGGAGCTGCAATACCTGGGCCACTGATCAGGGCATCGGAACGGATCCGGAGAAGATAGCGGCAATAGCTAAGCTAAAGCCCCCGGGAAACGTGAAGGAGCTGCGACAGTACCTAGGAGTGGCGTCGTGGTACAGACGTTTTGTACCGGATTTTGCGACGTTGGTACAACCGCTGAACGCACTCCTCAAGAAACAAGCAAAATGGGAATGGACTGACGCCCACCAAGAAGCATTCGAGGCCGTCAAAACTAGGTTGGTCGATAACGGGCTGGGCGCTAAACTCACACAGCACTCCGAGCAAGGCGAGCGGGTCATATCCTACTCCAGCAGAGCTCTGAACGGAGCGGAGAAAAATTATTCTGTAACAGAGAAGGAGTGTTTAGCAATAGTGTGGGCTGTCAGGAAATTAAGACCGTACCTGGAGGGCTACCATTTCAAAGTGATAACGTATCACATGGCCCTGAAGTGACTGAACAGCATCGCGAGCCCGTCCGGAAGGATCGCGAGATGGGCATTGGAGCTCCAACAATTTGACTTCGGGATTTCATACGGAAAGGGCCAGCTGAACATCGTCGCGGGCGCCCTATCGAGACAGCCGCTGCAGGAAACGAGCCGCAGGATAACTGCGAAGGAAGAAGGGCAACCGGACGAGCAGCAGGAGTGCAGGTGGATAGATGAGATGCGGAGGAAAATAAAGCAGGAGCCCCAAAAGTACCCGGACTACCTGGAGGAGGCTGGCCAATTGTATAGGCACATTCCGCACCGGGCAGGAAACGAGGATGTGGTGTCATGGAAGCTGTGTGTACCAACCAGGGAGAGGCAGCGCGTAATGGCCGAGAACCACGACATGCCGACGGCGGGACACCTGGGAAGTCGGAGGAGAATGGCGAGGGTGGCAGCCAGGTACCACTGGCCAGGAATGCACCGAGACGTCAGGAAATACGTGAGGAACTGCGAGAGCTGCATGAGATACAAGCCCAACCAGCTGCAAGCAGCCGAAAAAAGGCAGACCCAGGTGCCAAAAGAACCATGGGCCACCGTGTGTGCAGATTTCGTGGGCCCCTTGCCGAGGTCGAAGCACGGCAATTCGATGCTGCTGGTCCTGGTGGACAGGTTCTCCAAGTGGACCGAGATCGTTCCGATGCGTAGGGCGACCACCGAGACGCTACGAAAGGCCGTGCGAGAGCGGATAGTGGCCAGGTACGGAGTGACAAAAGTCATGATCAACAACGGAGTCCAGTTCACGAGCAGGGCGTTCAAGAGGTTTTTGGAGGAGCTGGGTGTAAAACACCAGCTCACGGCTCCATATACTCCACAAGAAAACCCGACAGAAAGGGCCAACAGGACCGTGAAGACAATGATCGCGCAGTTCACGGGGGCCGATCAGAGGACATGGGACGAAAACTGGCCAGAGCTGCAGTTGGCTGTAAACACGAGCGTGGCAGAAACCACCGGATACTCGCCGGCATTTATCACAATGGGAAGGAAACCAAGGCTGCCGAACGCATTGTTCGACGAACAGATGGTCGGAACGGGCAGGTGTACACAGACGCAGGCAGAAAACGCGGAAAAACTGAAGATATTCGGACTGGTGCGGAGGAATATGGAAAAGGCAGCGCAGAATCAGGCGCGCCACTGTAATCTCCGAAGGAGGCCGTGGAAACCCAAGGTGGGCGAAACTGTATGGGCCAAAGAGCACCACCTGTCAAAAGTAGCTAAGGTCTTCGCGGCAAAGCTAGCACCAAGGTTCGACGGGCCTTTCAAAATAAAGAAATTCACGCCGCCGGTAATTTGTATTTTGGAACACGCAACAACGAGGAAGACAAAAACGGCTCATATTAGCGATTTGAAGCCGGGAAGCGCGGGCGCCGGCGGGCCAGAGGACAACGAGAGCGACACACAACAATAAAAGCTTTCGCGAAGAAGGGGGGAAGACGATACAGGGTATCGAAAAGTCGGAAGTCTCAGATAAACACTCAAACACACACACACACAAAAGGCCCGTTGGAGCGCGAGAGCGGGACAGGGTGGGTACACAGCCGGAAAACCGTTAACGGCTAACGCACATAGTTGCGAATTCTGTGGGAGGCAGGTGCACGGAGGAGAACCCCGTTACCGGTACAGGCCCCGCGGAATAACGGCGGAAAGGAGCAGATCGAAAACCGAGGTTTCGTCACGGCGAAAGAAGCGAAAGGCGGTCTTTCAAAATCAAGTCGGCAGAATGACCACACGTAGCGAACAGAACAACCGGGAGGTGAAGGAGACCGGCACTGGGGAACAGCCCGGAGCGACATGGAGGGCGGACGTTGAGTCCTATCTCCAGCTTCTGGCATCACCCCTGGTGTCGCGATCACCATCCCCGGTTCCGGAGGACACGGAAGAGGTGCCCGACACGGAGCTGTCGGAAGAGGAGGCGATGGCCGAGGGGCCAGTGGCATACGTGTCCCTGTCTTCAGAGAGCGAGGAGGACGACGGGGGTGAGACCGTCACCCCGGTGGTGTCCTCGGAAAAGGACGAAGGGGGCCGGAGCGCGAGGGCAAGGATGGCCTACCGCAGCGTGCGGCGGGCGACGCAGGGCCACGGGCGGATCCGGCTAGGAGACGCGATGCCGTCGGAGGACTTGCGGGAGATGCGCGAGTTCGCGGACGCGCGGAACGCCACGCTGCGACGTTTCGAGCGGATGGTGGTGGAGCGGAAGGCAGCCGCCGCCAAGGCCGCGTGGCAAAAACGCCTGTCGGAGTGGCAGAAGGAGGAGGAGGCGCTGTGGGTACCGCAGCCACCGACGCCGCAGCCACAGCCGCCGCTGCCGCCACCGGCGCAGTCGCAGCCACCGTTGCCACCGTCACCACCGCCGCCGTCGCAGCCACCGCCACCACCGACGCAGCAGCAGCAGGAGCACCAAGAGATGCCGCAGCCACCGACGCCGCAGCCACAGCCGCCGCTGTCGCCACCGGCACCACCGGCGCAGCAGCAGCAGGAGCAGCCGCCGACGCCGGAGCCACAGCACCCAGAGATGCCGCAGCCACCGACGCCGCAGCCACAGCCTCGTAATTCGACAAACTTGCGCTGCGTCTATGTCCCTGGAGTCTGTATTCCTAATCTCAACTTTCTAGCTTTTGTAGTTCCTGAGATCTCGACGTTCATACGGACAGACAGACGGACAGACGGACGGACAGACGGACATGGCCAAATCGACTCGGCTATTGATCCTGATCAAGAATAAATATACTTTATATGGTCGGAAACGCTTCCTTCTGCCTGTTACATACTTTTCAACGAATCTAGTATACCCTTTTGCTCTACGAGTAACGGGTATAAAAAGGAAGTCATCTGCAGCAGCCAACAGCACGCGGGCCAGCGAGCGGACGCGGGGCCAGGCACGCGGGCCAGCAACCGGACGCGGGGCCAGGCACGCGGGCCGGCAAGTCGACGCGAGGCTGCCGCAGGCGCGGAGGCGAAGAAGGAGGCCTCCAGGGCGCTTGAGGGCCAGGGGCAGCCGACCGGAGCATGGAGGGGCGGTCATCTGGGATCCCTGCAGAAGGGCCTCCAGGGTGCCCGTGTCCAGGGCCGGCAACCCTGAAGCATCAAGGGGCATCATGTCATGTTCGAGGAGCCGAAACGAAGAGAGGATGAGTAAAGATGGCGGTTTTTACGCGAAATTCCGCAACTTACCTCCATTGAGCTGCAACTCCGAGATCCACGTGCTTAGCGAAAATCGGGATGGGGGCGCTACGATAATAGCGGTCGATCGATAGCGAGATCAATAGGGAACAAAAATACTGGATTTTATATTGATTTTCAACACGCTGTCACACATTTGACAGCAATCGGCACGACATCGGAACATCGGAATTATGGAACATGAAGTGGCAACGCCGGTCGCCAATATCGATAGCTCGATCGCGCAATCAGCGATGAGACAACATCGATAGGAATCGGAAGTGGCAACGCCGGTCGCCAACATCGATAACTCGATCATGGTGAGAGTCGGTGGAGTTGCCAGAGATGGAAAGCGAAGAGAAGGCGGGAAATTTAAATGCGGAGCTGGTAATCAGAAGCAGACGGCAAGAGATCAAGGAGGCGCAGGTCGACGTGAGGACTAAGGAACGATGAGGATCAAGATGCCACGTCGAGATGCTTAAATAGGCTGAGACGTAAAGGATTAGATCAGGGGGGCGCAAGGATGTTCAAGATGCCAAGTCAAGACGCTGAACGACGGGGTCTAATAAGCTGCGACTGCCAGGCTGAGAACGAAGGGCACGGTCGACGAGAGGAGATCGAGGAAGTTGCCTATGCAAGGAGGAACCAAATCAGAGGACCGCCGGAAGCAACATACTTTTTAAATACTTCCGAAGAAAGGGGGAGCTGTGAGGAGTCTTAAAACTCCCAACAAATCCGGGTGCAGGAGATCGGTGTAGCAACAGCGAAGACGGCTGGAATGCGAGAGGAGTCAAAGGCGGTCAGGTCAAACGGGAAATAATGGACCTTGGACCCCGGCAAAGCGGAGAGACCGTGAAATAACGGTACCGCGCTGGACCTTGGACTCAGACCCGCCAAGGGCGTAGAGGTCATACGGTAACGGTGCGGACTTTGGACAGGCACAAAGAGGACGCACCGTGAACTAACGGGACATGTTTGGACCTTGTACCCGAGCGAGCCGTGTGGAAAAGGGGAAATAACGGGATACTCGCAGCCGATATAAGGGACGGCCCCGGCGCAGCTCGGGACAGTCAAGAAGAAGTACGCGAAGGGCCATACAGCCACACAGTCGGTCGGAAAAGTTACGCGAAGTACACGGAAGTCAGCGAAAGTACGCCACACGGGCGATCAGTCAATACCGAGTGACAGTGAAGCAGCGGAAACACAAGTGCGTCAAGCGAGCATCCCGAGTGGATCTCGGTGGAGTCAGTGGTCGCAACGGTGGTTCGGAGAGGAGCGCTAGCTTTACTCACGGACGATACACCCAGCCCCATAACATCCTAAGCCCTGGTCGAGCCCGCAGGTTATCCTCGCAAGGGCGACAAGTGCCTGGCCTACGCAGGAAGGGACGGTGGAGTCAGTGGTCGGCAAAGGTGGTTCGGAGAGGAGCGCTAGCTGGTCTCTCGGACGATACACCCCGTCGCCATAACATCCTAAGCCCCATGCGAGCCGGTATGGATCCCTGTCGGAAGCGACGCAGGCGTACGACGGAAGGACGACGAAGGAGCAACGGCGTGCATCCGACAGCAAGAATCACCGAATTCTGTTCAGCAAGTGACGCTAAATAATAGTGTTTTAAATCTGAGAATCTGTGTTCTTTTTGGTCGGGCAATCACACAAATCATAAATATGGTGGGACGAACAAAAAAACTCTCTGAGCTAGCCGTTGCATTTCGTAGCGAGCAGAAATAAGAAAATCAGTTCGTTACAGTCGTCTTATGAAATCGCCTCCTTGCATGCGGATGATAACGCCATGTATTTAGCTGCTGTACTGCTGAGAGCTACGCTGTGTTGTTTTTCCGATTCCCACGAAATCACCGAATTTATATTAAACGGGATCACGCGGTTACCAATAACAATCATGCACGCCTGTTGAAACGCTTTCGGACTCGCCGGGCCAACGCCAGAGTCTGGTCCCGATCCGCGGTTTTGCAAGGCGTCTTAACGAAGCCGTGCTTTGTCCTTATATTCACCGTATTCACCGTATTCTCGTCCTACTTGACTGTGTCGCTTCCAGCGACCTGCTTATAACCGTTATTCCTTTCTGTCTCTAGATCCAAAATCCACGGTTTTACCGTTAGTCTGGTCCAAAGACCAGCTTGGTACCGTTTCTTTCACTCTCAGCTTTACTGTTGTTCCGCTATAACTCCGCTCTCTCTCTTAATCTCCACTCTATATTCCTCCAAACTCTCTTTCTACAGATTCTGCTTCTCCAAACTCTACATCTCCAAACTCTCTATTTCGCACTGCAGATACTACGCTCTGATTTGGCAACAGCCATCCTTGCGCAGTTAACATCTGCATTGGGCTTTGTCACTCAATGATATTAGTATTTTCGCAGTGTGACCCGTCATGTACCGATAGTACCCGTATTTTTGCCTTCACTATCGTCCACTGCCGACCACAGAAACAACTAGAAAAAACAATTTTTTGTTTGTCGGTAGGTTTGATGATAAAAAATGTTTATCCTCGGCCTTTTCATACCAGCATCATCACTCTGCATGCCCTGCAATACCGCTTTACCGCCCCTCCCCTTTCCTTAGGAGTATGTGGGTTCCTTGGGTTCGGTAAGTGCATTACTCCTTCGTACCGCGGCACGGCAATGTGGAACGCAGTACCCCGGTTTATTCTTGGCTTGTCTCCTGACGCTGAGGTGCTAGACTTGGGTGATGTTGGCTCTACTGCATATTTCCAGTGCCACCTTCCATCGCATCCCCGTTCCTACTATCATCCTCCACCTGACCCTGTTGCTTTAGATCGTTTGTGTACCATGCGTTCCTTTCTGTAATTCCGGTTGCGGATCTTACAGTTCACTGGTGTTACGAAATCCACAATATGGTTCGGCCCGTTGGACCTCGGTGCTAGTTTGGCAGCGAATCTCTCGGCCGCTTACGACAAATGGTGCTCTGTGGCCCAAGCCACGTAACCAATCCTTGGCTAACATTGCCTTTTGCTCATATTGTAATGCCTTGCCTGGTCTTGGGAAACTTTCTCCAGGTTACTTTGTACTTTACCGAAAATCACCTTCACCTTTTCGGCGTGTTCTTCCGGAGACTCTGTCTGCGTTCCTGTACCTAGCGTTTCTTTTTCGTATAGCGCATTCGGTAGCCTTGTGCAAAAAAGGTCGGTGAGTAGCCCGTTGATTCTGACACTGGAACTTACCACCCCCATAATTTTGCACAATTGGTCTTCCAAATTTTGTGCGGCGAACTGTGCTATCATAATGTTTTCCATCTCGCCGAAAAACTTTTCGAACGCCCGGCTGGTAAACTGCAAGGCGTTGTCCGCGATTACCACTTTCGAAAGGCCAAGCCTCGTGACTATGCGATCCCTAAATGCTTTTTGTAACGTTTCCTCTCTCCATTTAGAAAACCTGTCGATCAGCACCAACAACATACTGACCGGAGGATCATTTACCCTAATTACAGAAATCAGAGGACCGCCGGAAGCAACATACTTTTTAAATACTTCCGAAGAAAGGGGGAGATAAAAGGAGTCTTAAAACTCCCAACAAATCCGGGTGCAGGAGATCGGTGTAGCAACAGCGAAGACGGCTGGAATGCGAGAGGAGTCAAAGGCGGTCAGGTCAAACGGGAAATAATGGACCTTGGACCCCGGCAAAGCGGAGAGACCGTGAAATAACGGTACCGCGCTGGACCTTGGACTCAGACCCGCCAAGGGCGTAGAGGTCATACGGTAACGGTGCGGACTTTGGACAGGCACAAAGAGGACGCACCGTGAACTAACGGGACATGTTTGGACCTTGTACCCGAGCGAGCCGTGTGGAAAAGGGGAAATAACGGGATACTCGCAGCCGATATAAGGGACGGCGCCGGCGCAGCTCGGGACAGTCAAGAAGAAGTACGCGAAGGGCCATACAGCCACACAGTCGGTCGGAAAAGTTACGCGAAGTACACGGAAGTCAGCGAAAGTACGCCACACGGGCGATCAGTCAATACCGAGTGACAGTGAAGCAGCGGAAACACAAGTGCGTCAAGCGAGCATCCCGAGTGGATCTCGGTGGAGTCAGTGGTCGCAACGGTGGTTCGGAGAGGAGCGCTAGCTTTACTCACGGACGATACACCCAGCCCCATAACATCCTAAGCCCTGGTCGAGCCCGCAGGTTATCCTCGCAAGGGCGACAAGTGCCTGGCCTACGCAGGAAGGGACGGTGGAGTCAGTGGTCGGCAAAGGTGGTTCGGAGAGGAGCGCTAGCTGGTCTCTCGGACGATACACCCCGTCGCCATAACATCCTAAGCCCCATGCGAGCCGGTATGGATCCCTGTCGGAAGCGACGCAGGCGTACGACGGAAGGACGACGAAGGAGCAACGGCGTGCATCCGACAGCAAGAATCACCGAATTCTGTTCAGCAAGTGACGCTAAATAATAGTGTTTTAAATCTGAGAATCTGTGTTCTTTTTGGTCGGGCAATCACACAAATCATAAATATGGTGGGACGAACAAAAAAACTCTCTGAGCTAGCCGTTGCATTTCGTAGCGAGCAGAAATAAGAAAATCAGTTCGTTACAGTCGTCTTATGAAATCGCCTCCTTGCATGCGGATGATAACGCCATGTATTTAGCTGCTGTACTGCTGAGAGCTACGCTGTGTTGTTTTTCCGATTCCCACGAAATCACCGAATTTATATTAAACGGGATCACGCGGTTACCAATAACAATCATGCACGCCTGTTGAAACGCTTTCGGACTCGCCGGGCCAACGCCAGAGTCTGGTCCCGATCCGCGGTTTTGCAAGGCGTCTTAACGAAGCCGTGCTTTGTCCTTATATTCACCGTATTCACCGTATTCTCGTCCTACTTGACTGTGTCGCTTCCAGCGACCTGCTTATAACCGTTATTCCTTTCTGTCTCTAGATCCAAAATCCACGGTTTTACCGTTAGTCTGGTCCAAAGACCAGCTTGGTACCGTTTCTTTCACTCTCAGCTTTACTGTTGTTCCGCTATAACTCCGCTCTCTCTCTTAATCTCCACTCTATATTCCTCCAAACTCTCTTTCTACAGATTCTGCTTCTCCAAACTCTACATCTCCAAACTCTCTATTTCGCACTGCAGATACTACGCTCTGATTTGGCAACAGCCATCCTTGCGCAGTTAACATCTGCATTGGGCTTTGTCACTCAATGATATTAGTATTTTCGCAGTGTGACCCGTCATGTACCGATAGTACCCGTATTTTTGCCTTCACTATCGTCCACTGCCGACCACAGAAACAACTAGAAAAAACAATTTTTTGTTTGTCGGTAGGTTTGATGATAAAAAATGTTTATCCTCGGCCTTTTCATACCAGCATCATCACTCTGCATGCCCTGCAATACCGCTTTACCGCCCCTCCCCTTTCCTTAGGAGTATGTGGGTTCCTTGGGTTCGGTAAGTGCATTACTCCTTCGTACCGCGGCACGGCAATGTGGAACGCAGTACCCCGGTTTATTCTTGGCTTGTCTCCTGACGCTGAGGTGCTAGACTTGGGTGATGTTGGCTCTACTGCATATTTCCAGTGCCACCTTCCATCGCATCCCCGTTCCTACTATCATCCTCCACCTGACCCTGTTGCTTTAGATCGTTTGTGTACCATGCGTTCCTTTCTGTAATTCCGGTTGCGGATCTTACAGTTCACTGGTGTTACGAAATCCACAATATGGTTCGGCCCGTTGGACCTCGGTGCTAGTTTGGCAGCGAATCTCTCGGCCGCTTACGACAAATGGTGCTCTGTGGCCCAAGCCACGTAACCAATCCTTGGCTAACATTGCCTTTTGCTCATATTGTAATGCCTTGCCTGGTCTTGGGAAACTTTCTCCAGGTTACTTTGTACTTTACCGAAAATCACCTTCACCTTTTCGGCGTGTTCTTCCGGAGACTCTGTCTGCGTTCCTGTACCTAGCGTTTCTTTTTCGTATAGCGCATTCGGTAGCCTTGTGCAAAAAAGGTCGGTGAGTAGCCCGTTGATTCTGACACTGGAACTTACCACCCCCATAATTTTGCACAATTGGTCTTCCAAATTTTGTGCGGCGAACTGTGCTATCATAATGTTTTCCATCTCGCCGAAAAACTTTTCGAACGCCCGGCTGGTAAACTGCAAGGCGTTGTCCGCGATTACCACTTTCGAAAGGCCAAGCCTCGTGACTATGCGATCCCTAAATGCTTTTTGTAACGTTTCCTCTCTCCATTTAGAAAACCTGTCGATCAGCACCAACAACATACTGACCGGAGGATCATTTACCCTAATTACAGAAATCAGAGGACCGCCGGAAGCAACATACTTTTTAAATACTTCCGAAGAAAGGGGGAGATAAAAGGAGTCTTAAAACTCCCAACAAATCCGGGTGCAGGAGATCGGTGTAGCAACAGCGAAGACGGCTGGAATGCGAGAGGAGTCAAAGGCGGTCAGGTCAAACGGGAAATAATGGACCTTGGACCCCGGCAAAGCGGAGAGACCGTGAAATAACGGTACCGCGCTGGACCTTGGACTCAGACCCGCCAAGGGCGTAGAGGTCATACGGTAACGGTGCGGACTTTGGACAGGCACAAAGAGGACGCACCGTGAACTAACGGGACATGTTTGGACCTTGTACCCGAGCGAGCCGTGTGGAAAAGGGGAAATAACGGGATACTCGCAGCCGATATAAGGGACGGCGCCGGCGCAGCTCGGGACAGTCAAGAAGAAGTACGCGAAGGGCCATACAGCCACACAGTCGGTCGGAAAAGTTACGCGAAGTACACGGAAGTCAGCGAAAGTACGCCACACGGGCGATCAGTCAATACCGAGTGACAGTGAAGCAGCGGAAACACAAGTGCGTCAAGCGAGCATCCCGAGTGGATCTCTGCAAGTACAGATCAGCGAAGGACGAGCGAACACCAGGACCTAGCGTGGTCAGAAAAGGGACGGTGGAGTCAGTGGTCGCAACGGTGGTTCGGAGAGGAGCGCTAGCTTAACTCACGGACGATACACCCAGCCCCATAACATCCTAAGCCCTGGTCGAGCCCGCAGGTTATCCTCGCAAGGGCGACAAGTGCCTGGCCTACGCAGGAAGGGACGGTGGAGTCAGTGGTCGGCAAAGGTGGTTCGGAGAGGAGCGCTAGCTGGTCTCTCGGACGATACCCCCCGTCGCCATAACATCCTAAGCCCCATGCGAGCCGGTACGGATCCCTGTCGGAAGCGACGCAGGCGTACGACGGAAGGACGACGAAGGAGCAACGGCGTGCATCCGACAGCAAGAATCACCGAATTCTGTTCAGCAAGTGACGCTAAATAATAGTGTTTTAAATCTGAGAATCTGTGTTCTTTTTGGTCGGGCAATCACACAAATCATAAATATGGTGGGACGAACAAAAAAACTCTCTGAGCTAGCCGTTGCATTTCGTAGCGAGCAGAAATAAGAAAATCAGTTCGTTACAGTCGTCTTATGAAATCGCCTCCTTGCATGCGGATGATAACGCCATGTATTTAGCTGCTGTACTGCTGAGAGCTACGCTGTGTTGTTTTTCCGATTCCCACGAAATCACCGAATTTATATTAAACGGGATCACGCGGTTACCAATAACAATCATGCACGCCTGTTGAAACGCTTTCGGACTCGCAGGGCCAACGCCAGAGTCTGGTCCCGATCCGCGGTTTTGCAAGGCGTCTTAACGAAGCCGTGCTTTGTCCTTATATTCACCGTATTCACCGTATTCTCGTCCTACTTGACTGTGTCGCTTCCAGCGACCTGCTTATAACCGTTATTCCTTTCTGTCTCTAGATCCAAAATCCACGGTTTTACCGTTAGTCTGGTCCAAAGACCAGCTTGGTACCGTTTCTTTCACTCTCAGCTTTACTGTTGTTCCGCTATAACTCCGCTCTCTCTCTTAATCTCCACTCTATATTCCTCCAAACTCTCTTTCTACAGATTCTGCTTCTCCAAACTCTACATCTCCAAACTCTCTATTTCGCACTGCAGATACTACGCTCTGATTTGGCAACAGCCATCCTTGCGCAGTTAACATCTGCATTGGGCTTTGTCACTCAATGATATTAGTATTTTCGCAGTGTGACCCGTCATGTACCGATAGTACCCGTATTTTTGCCTTCACTATCGTCCACTGCCGACCACAGAAACAACTAGAAAAAACAATTTTTTGTTTGTCGGTAGGTTTGATGATAAAAAATGTTTATCCTCGGCTTTTTCATACCAGCATCATCACTCTGCATGCCCTGCAATACCGCTTTACCGCCCCTCCCCTTTCCTTAGGAGTATGTG
The DNA here is from genome assembly GCF_016746365.2 of Drosophila yakuba. NCBI lineage: Eukaryota > Metazoa > Arthropoda > Insecta > Diptera > Drosophilidae > Drosophila > Drosophila yakuba. Next base: position 26,376,753 of record NC_052527.2, on the reverse strand, counting down.
GGTTCCTTGGGTTCGGTAAGTGCATTACTCCTTCGTACCGCGGCACGGCAATGTGGGACGCAGTACCCCGGTTTATTCTTGGCTTGTCTCCTGACGCTGAGGTGCTAGACTTGGGTGATGTTGGCTCTACTGCATATTTCCAGTGCCACCTTCCATCGCATCCCCGTTCCTACTATCATCCTCCACCTGACCCTGTTGCTTTAGATCGTTTGTGTACCATGCGTTCCTTTCTGTATTTCCGGTTGCGGATCTTACAGTTCACTGGTGGTACGAAATCCACAATATGGTTCGGCCCATTGGACCTCGGTGCTAGTTTGGCAGCGAATCTCTCGGCCGCTTACGACAAATGGTGCTCTGTGGCCCAAGCCACGTAACCAATCCTTGGCTAACATTGCCTTTTGCTCATATTGTAATGCCTTGCCTGGTCTTGGGAAACTTTCTCCAGGTTACTTTGTACTTTACCGAAAATCACCTTCACCTTTTCGGCGTGTTCTTCCGGAGACTCTGTCTGCGTTCCTGTACCTAGCGTTTCTTTTTCGTATAGCGCATTCGGTAGCCTTGTGCAAAAAAGGTCGGTGAGTAGCCCGTTGATTCTGACACTGGAACTTACCACCCCCATAATTTTGCACAATTGGACTTCCAAATTTTGGGCGGGGAACTGTGCTATCATAATGTTTTCCATCTCGCCGAAAAACTTTTCGAACGCCCGGCTGGTAAACTGCAAGGCGTTGTCCGCGATCACCACTTTCGAAAGGCCAAGCCTCGTGACTATGCGATCCCTAAATGCATTTTGTAACGTTTCCTCCCTCCATTTAGAAAACCTGTCGATCAGCACCAACAACATACTTACCATTTACCTTAATTACCTCGCAACGCACAGCTTCCAGGCCACCACATTTTCGTTCCCTGCTCCATGAGTAATCTGCCTATACAACGCAGATTCCCATACATAGTCTGGGAACTTCTGAGGGTGTACATTTATTTTCCCCCCCATTTCTCTGATACAGCTTCATTTTGCTCCTGCGTACTTCCTCCGTACTTCCTCCGTCTCCTGCGTACTTCGTAGTGCCCACCTAGCAACATCAGTGGCATGTGATCCCGTGCCTATTCCGTAGACGCTGGTGTCCGTCGGAAAAGGTCGTCTTCAGAATTCGCGTTAAGATAGGTACGAAACGCCGGTATCATGACGCAACCCCCAGGTATTATCTTAACTCACGGATGAATGGGTGGTTCTAATTGTCCTATAGCTGCTACCTTCTCTGGGTCCGTACCTATACATTGGTTCTTGCCTGAAAAATTGACATTTTTCTGGGTTTATCCTTAGGTTTGCGTTCTTCAAGCGGAGGAGCACTTTTATGAGGTTTCTATTGTGTTCTTCTCGGGTACGATGAATTACAACGATATCATCATATCCGGTCCAATCACCTGGTGCAGTGCCCGTTGCGATGCGGAGTGCAATCCAAACGGCATCACTCGCCAATGGAACAGTCCTGTCCCTGGAACCGTGAATATCGTGAAGCCTCGACTGGCTTCTTCCAGAGGTATTTGCCAATACCCATCCTTAAGGCCTGGACTACTTACTTGGTCGAGGATGTAATTTATTAGTGGCATTGGGCATCCTTTATGGATTTCGCGTTTATCTCCCTAAAGTCCAGGCACAGCCTGCATTTGCCCGTTTTCTTCTTCAGCATGACTATGGGCGAGCTGTACGGGCTCCCCGAGTACTCTATATGTCCCATTTCTAGAAGCTTATCTACCTTCGCAATAATCCCCCCATGAACTATCATATTCTTGGGGTAATATCTCTGCGTAATCGGATTATCATCCTTCATGGTTTTGGCGTGCTCGGCTATACTTGATGTTCCAGCCAAAGAGCAAAATTCCGCGAGCTCCGTTTCCAGAAACTTATCCACGGCGTCCTCTTCGCCGTCTAATGGACCACTGCGACTGACAGGTTTTCCTTGAGCCATCCATTGTACCTGTTTCTGGCCGGTATCTGGATTTCGTGATTTCGGCCACGAAATTGGTTGCGTGATGAAATTCTATCCCAGCACCAACGCATCCACTAATATGTAGAGTTGGTTGTTGCCGAAATGTTGATGTTTTACATCGAGCGTTGAACTAATCTCGCTGCTCCATCTGCCAACCTAACTAACCTCTTATCCTTGTAATCGTTCCTCGGGCAGCCAGATTGTCCGCCAGTTCTTCTCTTACGAAGCTTGCTGTTACTAAAACAAATCTATCTAAAACTTAGCCTTTACTATAACATACCCGTTAAAATGTTCTGGTATACCGATAAAATTTTAAAAAACAGTAATACCAAAATAATAATTAGAGTGGAGATGGCAAAAAGATTTTTGGCAATCGATGAACCAAAATTTTGTTAAATCATAAACTTTTCCAAAAGTATGGTCGTGGCAGTTTTGGACGTTTTGTGGGCATTATAATAGGCATTATAATGGGCATTATAGTTTGCGTGGCCAAAAAATTGCCAAATCAATAGAAATGTACAAGACTAATATACAAATAAAAACAAACGAGAACACTATAGTCGAGTTCCCCGACTATCTTATACCCGATACTTAGCTAGTGGAAGTGCCAAGAGGAAATTTTAACACTGACAGTTTTCAGTTTGTGGGCGTTAGAGTGGGCGTGGCAAAACATTTTTTAAAATTGTGGGTGTGGCAGCTTTGGGCGGCTTCTGGGCATTAGAGTGGGCGTGGCAAAACTTTTTTTTGCAAATCGATAGAAATTTACAACACTAATAAAAAACTGAAAAAAACATCCAAACATGGGCGTGGCAGTTATTTTAGTCCAGTTTAGTCCAAGCTTCAAACGATGTCGTACACGTTTTAATACAGCTTAAGTGCGAAGTTTTAATGCTGAGGGTGATCATGGCCTAAACATGACTGTCAATGCTTGACCAATTTGAATTTTTACCTGTATCATCCTGCTTCAACGCGTCTGATGCCACGTCCCATAGCTCCACGTATACCAGTACGCTTTGCATTTGTATACGCCAAAAATCATAATTCTTGTCTTCCAAATTTTTTGATTTGGTATTTATATACAAGTTAAGTCCTGTGGCAGGACTCCACCACTGTTAAGTCCTGTCGTAGGACTCTGTTAAGTCCTGTGGCAGGTGTATTCTTGCAACACATCGTCGATCATTCTTTGGAAGACTGCCGGGGCACTTTTCAAGCCGAGGGGTAGGCGCGTAAATTCGTATTTCCCGTTCAGAGTGGAGAACGCTGCTTCGCTCAAGCTGGGTAAGGTGGATGTTATATCGGGGATTGGGTAAGCACCGGAGATGGTGACGGCGTTAAGACGTTTAAAGTCGATTAACATTTGATATTGTTTTTCCCCATTAGGCTTTGGTTTTTTTGGACTATCCAGACCGGAGAATTATATGGGCTCTTGGAGGGCCTAATTATTCACTCGCGCAGGAGTTCTCCAACCTGATTTTCTACTTCTCCCCTCATGTTTGCGCGGTATGGGTAACTTTTTGAATATATCGATTCTTAAGTGTTTGTTCGGATTTCAGCTCGAACACTTGTTTCCACTGCCTCACCGGGCGAAAGTGGTTTGAAAATGGAAAATTGCTTCTGCTGGGTGCTGGTCGTCAATTAACGAGTGGACATTGAATAAAGGCATGGTTAATAATGGCATTTTTACCCCTGAAGCTATTGTTCAGGAGTAATTTTTCCTGTCTATTATTGCAGTGAGGGATTTCAGGGTGTCACCTGCGATTATGCCATGGAAGGCGGTTAAACCGGGGAGAACAAAGAAGAAGGAAACAGGGGAGTAGTTGCCCATGGGCCCGAAGAATTGTCCTGTTACTTGGTGGGTTATTCTTATATCCCCCCAGCGGACTGGACAGGCAAAGGTTTTTGCAAGGGTTTACAACCCTTGGCTATCTGGGGACTAATAAAGTTCTTATTTGCGCCAGTATCTATTCGAAACTGTAGCTTAGCCCCATCTTTCACGCCATACTCTATGTATGGAACGCTGGAGAGGCGGCAGCCATACCGAGCCGGTATTGTCGGTCTTTGAGTGAGATCGGGGATCTTCCTGGTCGTCCGGCAAGGTCTTGTCATAGTAACCCTCGCTTCCGGTTTCCTCCCCATATTCGGCCGTGGTTCCGGCCAGTGATGGAGCACCGCTCAGGTAAAAGTCTCTCAGATTTCCGAAAAGGATTAAGATTAGAAGACGTGCTCGGCCAGCGTTTTACGCTTGAATTTTGGTTGGAACGATAAGAGTTTCCGGATTGATAGGGTTCCACCTTAATTGCTCGGGGGCTTGAATACCTCGGCTGGGACTGGGAATTTCTGCCTGCGTTCTGATATTGCTACTGGTCTTGGGGCCTCCATTCTGCGAAGGCGAAAACTTATTAAAATAAGTATTAGAGTGCGTGACACGGTTCCTAGAAGTAAGATTCTGTAGTTCTAGGCAGATAGCGTATGCTTCTGGTAAACTTTTCAACCCTCGGATCACCAGTAATCTCGAGATATCGTCACTCAGCCCCCTGATGAAGACATCCTGGGCTCTGTCCCTGTAGGTTTCCACCAGCGCGCTGAGAATATCCGGGCTTTGCTTTCCATTTTTTAGGCAGCGTATTATTAGGGCAAAGTGGCTATTTATCGCAGAATAAAAAGCCCCTACCGTCGTAGCCCTCTGAACCATTTGGCCCATTTGGTATTCTAAGGTGCGTAAGTCCCGTAAGTCCAGCGCTAATATGCGTTTGGTCTCTGGCCAATCATCCTCGGAAAAATTATAAAATAAAAGGGCTGTTTCTGCATTTCCCCGAACTTTCTGTCTGATGCTGACAACAATGGAAGGGTACAAAGGCCTTTCCTTGATTATTTCAAAACATACAAAACTACAAAGGGGAACTGCAAGACTTCCCACACCATAGAAAAGCAGCAGCGGCAGCGACTACGACAACAACAACAGTACCAGCGACAATGTCAGCAGCGGCGACAACAATGGCATTTACCAACGGCAACAGCAGCAGCAACGGCAGCAGCGAAGACAGCAGCAGCACCAGCAGCAAGGGGCCGTCGACAAAACGCAAATCTAGACGATAAAATAGGAACATGTGAGTAGGCTTTTTGTCTAAAGTGATTCGCAAATAGAAAATAGCTAAAAAATGAATACTGCCGATATTTAAAATCAATCTTAAAAAAAAAATTGATGTGAATATTTTTATTCACTGAGCCTCATTGAGAAAAAAAATATACCCAACGATCTTTTTTCATGTATAGAGGGAATGACAACGCCTCGTCAGACGAGGAAGTGTTAGAAGAGTATAAGAAACTTTTAGACACAAAATTAAAAAAACAAGCCAATAGGGCTGCACACATTCGGGACAGCATTCTCGACGATAGGAATTCAGGAAAGCAGCAAGTGTTAGGAATGCAAGCAAAGCAGATTGAAAATATGGAGGCCGCCATAGCCGGTGCGCTCCAAAGACAGGGAGAGATATTCGAAGTAAAATTAGCCGCCATTGCGGGGGAGTTAAATTTGCTTAAAGGCAACACTCCAAAAGTCCAGATATACCGCGAAATTGAAATTAGGCCAGGGAGAGAGTACAACGAACCTCTCGACATGATAAAATCCGTCCCGAAATTTGACGGCAAACAAGAAAATATGTCTCCTGGAGACAGGCCGCAACTGCGGCATACAAAGGCAGCAGCCGACACTGCCAAGCTGTCGGAATTCTGAAAAATAAAGTTAGAGGCCCAGCGGCCGCCGTGCTAGCCTCATTTAACACTGTGTTGAATTTTCATGCGATAATAGCACGCTTAGACCAAAGACATTAGAATAAAAAGATTTTTTTGCACACGATTTTTTCGTGCTGGGTTTAGAACTGGCTCCAGGCTCTCTCGAAATTTTTGTTCAAAAGCCAGAGAGCGGAGAGCTCTAGAGCCAGCAGCTCTCTTGTACGCATACAGAGACAGCTGACCACTGTATTGGTGCACACGTATGCACATGCATTTAAAAATGACAAAATGTGCCCTTCTTTTTAGAAGTTCTTAGACTTTCAACATAAAAATAATAATAGCACAATCTATGTACATAATAATGCAAATAATTTTCAAATATGACTTTATATTAGAATAATTGTCATTAGAGTATTCAGCGTGCGACGTGTGAAAAATATAATTTGACAACGATTCTTCGTTACCTATGGTCCGCACTTCGTGCTTAAAAAAATCAATTTTGCAATAAACAGTTTCCATATTTTTTTTATTTCATAAATAATATTTTTGTGAATTAATTATTTTTATGAAATATTTATTTTTTAAATGAAATTTCTTTTTTTCGAAATTCTTTGTTATACCCGATACTCGTAGAGTAAAAGGGTATACTAGATTCGTTCAAAAGTATGTAACAGGCAGAAGGAAGGGTTTCCGACCATATAAAGTATATATATTCTTGATCAGGACCAATAGCCGAGTCGATATGACCATGTCCGTCGGTCCGTCTGTCTGTCCGTCCGTATGAACGCTGTGATCTCAGGAACTACAAAAGCTAGAAATTTTAGATTAAGCATACAGACTCCAGAGACATAGACGCAGCGCAAGTTTGTCGATTCATGTTGCCACGCCCACTCTAACGCCCACAAACCGCCAAAAACTGCCACGCCCACACTTTTAAAAAATGTTTTGATATTTTTTCATTTTTGTATTGGTCTTGTAAATTTCTATCGATTTGCAAAAAAACTTTTTGCCACGCCAGCTCTAACGCCCACAAACCGCCCAAAGCTGCCACGCCCACACTTTTGAAAAATGTCTTGATATTTTTTCATTTTTGTATTAGTCTTGTAAATTTATATCTAGTGTTGAAGACTCTCCTTCGCACTTCTACTAGCTGAGTAACGGGTATCAGATAGTCGGGGAACTCGACTATAGCGTTCTCTCTTGTTTTTTGATTTGGTATTAAAACAGATGTTTCTGGGGTGTCTAATTTTATTACTCTGATTACCTCAGCTCTTGCAGGTAGGTGCAATATGACGCCTGTCGACGACTTTCCGAATCTTTTCCGGGCACGCCATTATGCCTTTGCGGCTAACTATATGCCCCAGTTAACTAACCTCCGTAGAAAGAAGGACTCTGTTTCTATCTGCAATCTATCGAAGACGCGGCAGTACGAGGGTGTACTGTGGTGGCGTCGAGGTAAACCAGTGTGAATTCCAAGCGGATAGCGTGTACGTCTGCGCGCTGAGGTTCTTAAGATGCGGGGTACTGGTATGGTATAAGGTGTCCACTACTGCACTATCGAGTAAAACCTTGGGAGGCAACTGAGATTGAGCTCCATGTCCCGGTTTCTCACCTTCTGCCGGCGACGGCGGAAGTTCTTCATCCGGTTCAGCGGAAGAGGCCTCGGATGAAACCTGCTGGGGCTGGGACATGCGGACATCCCAACCAATGTTGGATGTTGGGGTTTTGGAGCAGCTGCTCTTTCGGGATCCGCCCGAGAGGCTGACAAGAGTTCGTTTTCCGCATGTGATGCAGAATTCAATGGGGTTTATTCCTTCGCGATTCTCGGTCATAGCTGAGGCAGCGGTTCATCGCCGGAACTGGAACATCGTGTAACAAACTGATTTGCTTAGTTTGCTTGCTACGGAATACGTGCGGCTAGCTCAGTAGATTTTGTGCGTTCGTCCCACCAAATTTATAATATAACGTGATCACCCGGTTACCAGTAATAACACTTGCGGTTTTCGTTCTTGGGTCTTAGACTTACAATGGAATCTGATTATCCGGCCGTAGTGCCGGATGGATTGTCCAACGGCCTCGTTCCGCTGTATCGCCGCTCTCGTCGTCCTGAGTGGCGCGGACCTTCGTTGTTGGGCGCTCGTCACTTGGGCTGAGAATTGATGTCTTACGCAGACTCACGGCAGCTAACGGCTGTGATCCCCAAGGCAAACGCTTGTGGAACAGCAACATGCCAACCCCACGTCTGGTTCGGACTGCCACGCCTGCTTGGATCGCACGGACACACCTAGGCTATCGCCTGGTTCAAGTACGCGGTCTCCTACAGAGTTCATCGGGTCTACACCACAATCCGTGCCGCTTCTCCTGTGCCCTCCTTGGTTTGGCCTCGCCTGTTGGATGCCTCTGGGCTATTCGTGCTTCGTCGTACTAGACCTCAGCTACCTGCGTCTCAATTCCTCCTCCTCTCCTTTTCCTGTCCCGAACGTCTTGACCTAGCGATCTTGCTCCTTATTGACTACCACGGCTGTAGCTCCTCTGCTGACTTGGTTCTTACGTTGTTGACTGGTATACTTGTTCTCGTTGACTGTCACGCTTCCAGCGCTAGGCCTCCTTTAACGGTTCATCCCTTTGGTCTCCAGTCTCCGGATCCAAAGTCCACGATTTAACCGTTGGCTCGGTCAAAAGTCCGACCGTTGTTCGCCTTTACACCTTCTGACTCTCCAAACACTCTTTTCTATAAGTTCAGAGTCTCAACACTCTGTTTCTCCTCTTCCAGAGTCACCAAACTCTCTTTCTCTAACTCAGAGTCTCCAAACTCTCTTTCTCCAGGTTTCGCACTGCCGTTACTACGCGTTGACTTGTTGCGTAACTGGCAACGGCAGGCCCTCCTCATGCGATCACCATCCGCATTTGTGCGAAGTTTCAACTCCTCACAATCGCCGGGACTGGTCCTCAATGCGGCTTGCTATGTCGAGGGCGTCCGAGACAGATAGCGGGTCCCTACTAATAATAGGGACATAATAGCCCCTGGGAGTCGATAAAGCGCTGCACAAGGATGCTGTTAAAGGTCATGGCTGGTAATTCGCCGAATACCGCTCTGCCCTGTCGTTCCAGCTCCATTACAAAGTCCTCTAGTCCTCCTTTCCATCCTCCGCACAGGATGCCCAACCACCTTCTGCACTTCTTTCTTTCGGAACACTGATATTCTTCTGCCATGTCGTCGAGTAGGCGTTGAAATTCCGGCCAGGAACGTGTGCCATCGAAGGTAGGAGGCAATTCTGCATCCGATACTGCAAGAATTCCCCAAGATGATGCCCACCATTCAAGGTGAAAGCCCACTGGAATGGTGGCGCTAGGCTGGTGATTTTCTTTACAGTATATAAATTCTTGATCAGATAACGATATAGACGCAGCGCAAGCCATGTTGCCACGCACACTCTAATGCCCACAAATTGCTAAAAATAACCACGCCCACACTTTTGAAAAGTGTTTTGACATTTTTATACCCGTTACTCGTAGAGTAAAAGGGTATACTAGATTCGTTGAAAAGTATGTAACAGGCAGAAGGAAGCGTTTCCGACCATATAAAGTATATGTATTCTTAATCAGGATCAATAGCCGAGTCGATCTGGCCATGTCCGTCTGTCCGTCGTCTGACCGTCCGTCTGTCCGTCCGTCTGTCCGTCCGTCTGTCCGTCCGTCTGTCCGTCCGTCTGTCCGTCCGTCTGACCGTCTGTCCGTCCGTATGAACGTCGAGATCTTAGGAACTACAAAAGCTAGAAAGCATACATTAAGCATACAGACTGCAGAGACATAGAAGCAGCGCAAGTTTGTCAATTCATGTTGCCACGCCCACTCTAACGCCCACAAACCGCCCAAAACTGCCACGCCCACACTTTTGAAAAATGTTTTGATATTTTTTTTATTTTTGTTTTGGTCTTTTAAATTTCTATCGATTTGCGGAAAAACTTTTTGCCACGCCCACTCTAACGCCTACAAAGCGCAAAAAACTGTCAGTGTTGAAGACTCATCTTCGCAATTCCACATTCCACTAGCTGAGTAACGGGTATCAGATAGTCGGGGAACTCGACTATAACGTTTTCTCTTGTTTATACTTAAAGTTCTTAAGGACTTTAATGGAATCATCGCGCTTGACTTACTTAAACAAATGAATGCAAGACTCGACCTCACCAAAAATAAACTAGAAAAAATCCAATTCTCCAAAACCGACAACGTTAACTTCATCCAAATGGACGACTAAGACGTCCCACCGGCAATAAAAGCCGCTTTTGATAATATGATAGCAAAAAATTGTAGGGCCTTCGCAGAACAGATGAAGCCCTACCATACAACATAAATACAATACAACCATAAAAACAGACGGAGATACTCTATACCCGGTATGCTCTAAATCATACCCGCAGCGTAACGGAATTGTAAACGCAGAGGTTAAACAACTTCTAGCGAATGGCGTAATATGGTCATCCCAATCCCTCTACAACAACCCGACTTGGGTTGTAGATAAAAAGGGATTTGACCAAAACGGGGTAAAAAACGGTTGGTTATCGACTTTAGAAAGTTGAACCAAAAAAACATGGATGATAGGTACCCGATAACTTCGATTTCGACTATATTGTCAAATATGGGCGAGTCAAAATATTTCATAATGCTCGACCTTTCACCAAATCGAGTTAGCAAAGAAAGACCGAGAAAAAACAGCTTTCTCGATAAACAATGGCAAATATGAGGTTTGCAGATTACCATTCGGGCTTAAGAACGCCCCAAGTATTTTTCAGAGAGCTATAGATGACGTTTTAGGAGAAGGAATCTCGAAGATATGCTACGTGTGTGTCGACGATGTTATTATTTTCTCAAAAAAAAAAGAGGACCATGTCAATACATTCAGCGGGTCCTCGGAAAACTGCTTGAAGCAGGCATGAGGGTATCTCAAGAAAAGTCGAAGTTTTTCAAAAAAAGCGTCGAATACTTGGGATTTATCGTGTCGCAAGGGGGTCTCCGAACCTCACCTGAAAAGGTGAAAGCCATAAAGGAGTTCTCCGTGCTAAAAACTCTTTTTGATCTCAGATCTTTTCTGGGTTTAGCAAGTTACTACAGGTGTTTTATCAAAAACTTTGCGTCAATCGCAGGCCCTCTAACGGGAATCCTTAAAGGCGAAAACGGGAAAACAAGCAAGTATCAGTAAAAAAAAATTAATATAAATATGACTGAAGAACAAAAAACAACATTTAAGAGGCTAAGAGAGATACTGGCATCAGAAGATGTTCTTCTTTCATACCCAGATTTAATAAACCGCTTTCCGACCGGGAAAACCTTATAAACATATTTAAAGATGTGGTGAATGCGGGAGTCGTCAACGCAATACATTGCACACTTCCAATCCTAGCATTTATTCAACACTCACTAATTGAAGCATTCCCAAATACCACATTTAGATATTCAAAACATGTGGTGCAAGATATTACAGACAAAACGGAACAAAGGGAAATTGCCACAGCCGAACAAAGGGCCCATCGCCCAAGAAAATGTGAAGCAGATCTTGCGAGACTACTTCTTCCCAAAAATGCTTTGCCTAACAACGGAACCGGCATCTAACTGCAAGATCTGTTATATGGCCAAGTATAGTCGACACCCCAATAAACATAAAATGAGACAGACGCCAATTCCCTCTTATGCTGGAGAAATACTCCACATCGATATATTCTCAACAAATGGGACCCTCTTCCTTACGTGTGTCGACAAATTTTCAAAATTCGCCATTGTACAGGCAATCGCATCAAGGGCAATCGTGGGCGTAAAGTCACCAATATTAAATATAGCCAACTTTTTTCCAAACACAAAAACCATCTATTGCGACAACGAAAGGTCACTAAATTCAGAAACAATCAAATCAGTCATTCTCAACAATTTTAACATTTCTATCTCAAACGTACCACCTTTACATAGTACTTCCAATGGACAAGTAGAATGGTTTCACGGCACACTCGCGGAAATAGCCCGGTGCCTGATAATATAAAAAGGGATAAATGACACGACAGAGCTAATTCTATTAGCAACTATTAGCAACAGTTGACCGTTTCTAGCAGTCACCAAATAATTTTTTTTTGCGCACCACTTGCTCAAAAAATCAGACATGAACCGTTCACCAGTGTCTCTTAAACGAATGGTCTGTGCTCAACCAAAAACCAATTTCGTGTTTCCCTTTTGCTTTGCCGTTTTGCAACGAGCGAAGAAAATAAAAGTCTTTTGCATTTGCATTTGTGTATGTATATACAAATTATCATTCAACTTGTACGTCACACGTGCTGACAAAGAAGAGTCTCTGTTTTCCGCCTATTTGGATGGCGTACACACAATCTCCGAAACTAAAGAAGAGCCTGCATCTAAAAAACTGGTCCAGATCTATGCTGACATAGAAAATTTCGACCTTATGCATGGACGTTTGCCACTAAATGCGAACATTTTGCAGTATTTTACTGATATTAAGCTGCAGTCGCCACACTTGAATGCGCTCGCACACGTTGTACTGGCTACACCAACGACTCAGGTGTCTGTTGAGAGGGCCTTTTCAGCGCTTCATTACATTTTAAGCGAGCGACGAAGCTCTTTAAGCGCAGAAAATGTTAATTCGCTACTAGTTGTAAAGCTTAATACTGAATAAGTAATAAATCTAATGTTTACATTTAATTAAAATGTTAAAATTTTTGCTAAGCTGTGTTTAATAGGCACTGAAGACAAAAGACCATTTACGATGAGTCTTTCGTTTTTTCGCTTTTCTGCTGACCCTCAACGAGCGAGCGTTCAGTTGGCTCGCTCTCTCTGAGTTGTTGTTGAGTGAGCATAACAAGAACCACGTGACTGAGAACAGTTGACCGAAAACCAAAACAAAGAGAAACGAAAAGTTCTGTTCAGCGCGGGAGCACACTTCTTTTTCGGTTGTGTTCGAGTGCAGACCGCAAAACGGTTGACAGTTATTTGCGAGCTATGGAAATAATACACTCCACAACAGTAGATTCTGAGAAAAAAATCAGCGAGAAAATTCAACAAGCACAGCATAAGAGCTTGGAAACATCCCATAAAGAGAGGACAGATAAAAATTACCAAGTAGGCGATAAAGTTTTCCTAAAGTCGAACAAGCGCTTGGGAAACAAACTTTCGCCACTTTGCACTGAACAAACCATCGAAGCAGACCTGGGGATCACGGTTCTTATGAAGGGGAGGGTGGTCCATAAGGACAATCTACGCTAAGCACTCCAGCGAGATTATTGACCTTTTTCCATATTCTTTTTAGGCTACGAAGTTATCTTTTAGTCCTCGTACTTACGACCGCTAGAACGAACGCGACCATAAGACTCAATGACTACACGAGCGCGGACTACATCCCATTCTTACGGATACCTACACCACTCGACGAACATGATGACTTATGAAGACTACGCTGACCAGATAGAAACGATGACGAGATGACGAACGGTTATAATGACGGACCTAACACATATTCGCAAGTTGATCACAGCCTTATAATTTCACCATAAAAATACTAGGAGCATAAATTTAATCGGGACTTCTCTCAAAGTTATCGCCGGTAACCCCGACTTTAACGATTGGGAGCAAGTAAAATTCAATCAGAAACAGCTGTTAAGAACGGAGGAAGGGCAAACAGAGTTAAACTTGAAATTTGAAAAGCTCCTAAGTCCAAAAATTCCAGGCAGACAGGGAAACTCAACTTTTAGAGATTACCTTAGCTAAAAATAGGATTGTAATAACAGATCTTGAGAATATTTTAATGGGCCTAACCCTAGCTAAACTTAACGTTGCAAGTCCAGCGATACTGGACGACTCCGATATTGGCGAATTGAAAGACAGACAGCCTACTGACATTAGCGTAATAGAATTATTAGAAGTATCTAGCATTAATGTTTTTACAAAATTCTGAAATTTTACATTTCCTCATTAAATTTCCTAGTCCTGAGCTTAGGTGTAAAAAGATAACTGTCTTCCCAGTTCAGCGCCATAAGAGGATCCTAGACTTCGAAAGAGGAAACCTGGTAGCTGAATGCCCGACACAGGACGACAGTCGGTGCGACCTTCTGCAGGGAGCTCCAAAACGGCACCTGCGCCCAGCAGATAATTTCCGGAGCTATTGCGCACTGCTCCACGCTTCCGGGTCAATTGGATCCAATCCCCATAGTTGACCACGGCACCCTGATCATAAACGACGCCAATATGACCGTAACCGACGGTTAAGGACGAGAACAAAAGGTACCTGGTAACCTAATCCGAAAGAGTGGCACTCAACGGAACCTAGTTCATCAACCAACTGGGAAACTCGAAAAAGAAACCCGCTGTCTCGGCCATGGCCACGGTCAACATCACGGCCCATGAGTTTCTCCATGAGTTAAGTTTGAGGAACCTCCACCACATGGGGACCCTCAGAGAAAAACTCACTTCAGGCTCCCTCCTCAGGAACTCACCCGCCGTACTCATCGCCTTCCCACTGTGCTCTACCGTCTGGCTCGGATACCATCACCTGAAGGTCAGGAGGCGAACCGGGAACTGGCACTGATGTGGAGCTAGCAGGTCACCGCGACGGCGACCACTTGAAAAGGGAAGATGTTACCACAGGTGGTTCTCAGGGACAGAAACTGACGAATTGTAGGCCACCATATCCGGTGGCTTGCACGCGCAGTGAAAGAACTGCTAATCGCGCATTCCAAGGGCAATTGCCCGGAGCCCGGTCGGAGCACTCGCGGAGCGATTGACTGACACCGGATATCGGAATGCTGACCTGCGCTTTAAGTTTAAAGTTTAAATTTAAACCCTCGCCCTAACGGGAGAGCGAATAATAAAGATATCAAATATTAAACTACCAACGAAGTGATTTGTTAACTTATACATATGGAATGATCTTTATTTGTAATGTACAGCCCTTCCAATTGTATTACGAAAAAAAAACGATTTTGTTGAATGACGTTTAACTCCAAAATAAACGATGAATTTGAATTTGAATTTTCGAGAAGAGATAGCATAATTTGAAACCGGTTACAATCTCGGTAATTCGGAGTCATTATCAGCTGATCTAATGCAACTCTAATCACGGCAAAGCTACAATTAGAGTTTTAAGTGCATGGTAGCTTTGCACTGCACTTACTCCCTCATGGAGTTGTTTTGTCTTTTGGCCGTCATTTTGATCAGCAGTGGAATCTGCGTAAAAAAAATTATCTTCAAGAAAAACGTGGGTTTGTAAAAAGAAAAAAGAAAGTCAAGTTAAAGTTCGAAAAGTAATGTGTAACATTTTTAAAAAAAAAAGGGTGGCAAATCTAGTGTCCATATTGTCACGGGCAGCGGAGCACCCCGGCTGTTCTAGTGCACGTGTCTGCGGATAGGGCTCCACAGTGACATAGATAGGGGTTCTAAGAAGAAAAAGAACTGCACACTCGGCAGATCTGCACACCTTTCCTGTGGAAAACTAAAAATACCTTGGCGAGCTCAAACACATAACCTCGCGGACTCGCCCTGCCAAAACGGGGAGAAGAAAAAAAGAAAAATAACCTCTACATCTACATCTTACACTTACATATACAGCATACAGCATTACATATACACGCATATACAGCTATATACCAGTGCCACTGCAGAGCAACTATAGTTAAAGAACTTATCAAAAATGCAACATCCATAAATAGTATTGCCCAACTTACACACAGTTCCACATTATAAATACATTAGCATTTAACAAGATAAAAAAACAAAAAAATTCGAATGCAGAAAAAAAAAGGAAAAAAGAAACCCAGAAGTAGCTTTAGCGTGAGCAAATAGGAGGAACCAAACCATATAATAATTTAACCGGTCTTTAATTTAAATTTTCATACTTTTGATTTTCATTTCAATTCATTTTTTTTGTTGATTATTTTTATTTTTAGTTCTGAAACTGCTAATTTTTGTGGGCGACTGCCACTCATTATTTTTATTAGTTATTATTTTGTGGGAGGCAAGGCATTTTATTTGGTAATACACCCTACATGGGTACATGGGTAATCTATATGTGCACGAGTGTAAATTAAATTTAAAATTAAATTTAAATTTAATTTAAATTAAATTTAAATCAATTAATTCAGGATAATTAAATCCCAACAACAATTCCTCTGGGCCCATAGGATGGATTTGGGTAAGTAAATTTATTATTTTCTTTTTATTTACACTTGCTTATGTGAACATTTATCTACAAATCCATACATACTTAATACCCTATAAATTACACAATCCCAAAATAAACAAACAAAATTACCCAAATGTAAAAAAGAAACAAGAGAGAACGTTATAGTCGAGTTCCCCGACTATCTGATACCCGTTACTAAGCTGGTGGAAGTGCGAAGGAGAGTCTTCAGCACTGACAGTTTTTGGCGGTTTGTGGGCGTTAGAGTGGGCGTGGCACACGTGGGATACCGATAGAAATGGGCAAAACAAATAGAGAAATGAAAAAATATCACAACATTTTTCAAAACTGTGGGCGTCGTAGCTCTGGGCGGTTTGTGGGCGTTAGAGTGGGCGTGGCAAATACATTTTTGGCACACCGATAGAAATTTACAAGACTAATACAAAAATGAAAAGATATCAAAACCTTTTTCAAAAGTGTGGGCGTGGCCGTTATAGGCGGTTTGTGGGCGTTAGAGTGGGCTTGGCAACATGAATCGATAAACTTGCGATGCGTCTATGTCTCTGGAGTCTGTATACTTAATCTCAACTTTCTAGCTTTTGTAGTTCCTGAGATCTCGACGTTCATACGGACAGACGGACATGGTCAAGAATATATATACTTTATATGGTCGGAAACGCTTCCTTCTGTCTGTTACATACTTTTCAACGAATCTAGTATACCCTTTTACTCTACGAGTAACGGGTATAATAAGAAAAAAACAAGAGAGAACGCTATAGTCGAGTTCCCCGACTATCTGATACCCGTTACTCAGCTAGTGGAAGGGAGGAGAGTCTTAAACACAGTTTTTGGCGGTTTGTAGGGGTTATAGTGGGCGTGGCAGAAAGTTTTTTGGCAAATCGATAGAAATTTACAAGACTAATACAAAAATGAAAAAATATCAAAACATTTTTCCAAAGTGTGGGCGTAGCAGCTTTGTCCGCTTTGTGGGCGTTAGAGTGGGCGTGGCAAAAAGTTTTTTGGCAAATCGATAGAAATTTACAAGACTAATACAAAAATGAAAAAATATCAAAAAAAAAATCTGGGCGTTTAAGTGGGCGTGGCAACATGAATCGACAACTTGCCCTGCGTCTATGTCTCTGGAGTCTGTATGCTTGATCTCTCTCTAGCTTTTGTAGTTACTGAGATCTCGACGTTCACACGGACAGACGGATTTGGCCAGATGAACTCGGCTATTGATCCTGATCAAGAATATATATACTTTAAATGGTCGGAAACGCTTCCTTCTGCCTGTTACATACTTTTCAACGAATCTAGTATACCCTTTTACTCTACGAGTAACGGGTATAAAAAGTGTGGGCGTAGCAGCTTTGGGCGGTTTGTGGGCGTTAGAGTGGACGTGGCAAAAAGTTTTTTGACAAATCGATAGAAATTTACAAGACCAATACAAAAATGAAAAAATTTCAAAACATTTTTCAAAAGTGTGGGCGTAGCAGCTTTGGGCGGTTTGTGGGCGTTAGAGTGGGCGTGGAAACCTGAATCGACAAACTTGCGCTGCGTCTATGTCCCTGGAGTCTGTATACTTAATCTCAACTTTCTAGCTTTTGTAGTTCCTGAGATCTCGACGTTCATACGGACAGACGGACAGACAGACGGACGGACAGACGGACATGGCCAGATCGACTCGGCTACTGATCCTGATCAAGAATATATATACTTTATATGGTCGGAAACGCTTCCTTCTGCCTGTTACATACTTTTCAACGAATCTAGTATACCCTTTTACTCTACGAGTAACGGGTATAAAAATATATTTTCCCTTTTTATGATCTTTATTTGAATAAGTTTCACCAGAGGTCAGTTAAGAACTAATTTACAAAGGTATTCTTTCGGCCCAGCAAACCTTTTACAGAGGATTAACATAAGCCTTTTAAGTTCTACTTAGCTTTATATGTCAAGCTTAACAGATCATTAAGCTCGTTACCGTTAAGCGGTTCGTATCTTGGGGGAATGTTATTTATGAGGCTTTTGGAGAGTGAAGCTTTCCAAAAGATCGGTTTTAGCTTTTTTATATGAAGAGTGAATATGTCGTATGAAGAAATGAATATGTCACTCCCCCACCTTTTAGATATTAGCTTGTCCTCAAGCGATTATTTCTGGATTTAAGTGTGGTACTGGATCAGCTATTTCTGTTTTTGTCTCTGTTTCTTTTTCGATATTTTTGTTAGTGGTTTTACTTGGTTTTAGGTAAGAGATAATAATTTTGTGTGGCGCTGTTTTACATTTCATATAAAAGTAAAATATGTAAATTAAAACTAAAACAGATATGAAGATTATTAGTATGTTTCTGTAAATTGTGTTACTCTTATTGTTTAACAAAATCATTTCCTTAATTTCTATGTGTGACATTGGTTCGATTTTTATTACATTGTGTTCAGTAAATATTACATTTGTGTATTGTTGAATACTATTAGATATTGTAATTTGTTTTAATTCTGCTGTGCAGTTGGATATTTTTATAATTTTATTATTTTCAATATAAATCTCTTGACCGTTACAATTGTGATAAAGTTTTTCTCTGGTCATATTCCAGGTTATAAGTATATTTGGTTTAATTTATTGAATATAGGATTGTTTACGATATTTTTGAAAAGTACAAGTTGGTGTTTCGTGTTTTATTATGTTAGCTATGCAATGGTCTTTGACAATATTCTTTGTTAGTGTATTTAGAACGTAGTTGTTATGTGAGTAGAATTTACCTTCAATATTTTCATTAATAATTTGGCCATTATTGTCGGGGTAAGGTGCAATGATGAAAGTTGGTCGTTCAATTGAATTCATAGGAATGTAGGACATTAGGAATATTTCATTAGTAGGTACGTTATACCAAGCGGAAGTTTTTATGTTTATCAGATTTTTGTAATTAATGTTGCCAATATTTTCATGTCTTAGTAGTTTAGGATTAAATATTCCTAGTCGTGTTAGTTGTGAACCCATTTCAATGTCTTCGATATATTCGGTAAAATGTTCAATATTAAATATTAATAGATTCAATTTTTGTTCCTTTTTCAAAGAATTGGACTGGTTATTAATTATTTCTATGCCATTATTGAGACTGTCAATAACGTGGTTTAGAGTGCTGACCTGTACTGTGTCTTGTGATAGAGTTGAAATTTGTTGTTCAATATGTTGTCTGTCGTCTTCGTCTAGTGTGCCAAAAAGAACCTACAAAGTTAGCCAGTCCTCGTTTGTTTCGTTTTGAAATGCGTATGCCATTTATTTCTCTTTCCATTTTCTCGGTTAAATATTTAATTTGTGTGACATTTTTAAATTCTTAACATTGTTTAATTATACTATTAAATGTTTCTTCAACTTCTGTAATATTTATGGTGAGACAGTGATGCATAAAGGTGATGGGGATTTGTATTGTTCCAGATTCAAACAAGATAAATCCTTGATTGTTTTCTATTGGGTTGATTTCGATTGTTCCTGCTGTAGTTTGTGTCGCAATACAAGTTATTATGGTGATTATGAGTCCGATGATTGGGAGGTGTCGGTTTGCTGCAAGTATTTGCTGTCATTAACTTTCTTTTTCTTTTTAAATTTGCTTTTGTAATGAATAACGTTTTGACCTCTATTATTTTCGTTATAATGTTTTTCGTCTAATTGTCTAACAGGCAGAGTTTTTCTAAAGGGATTCTTTGATTTTGCGCGTGTTAAGGGTGCTTGTCTAAATTTGGGTCGATTTCGAAATCCTGTCGTTTTTTGTTAAGATTTTTGATTTTCATTTCTTTAATCATCTGGGTATCATAAGTAGGTGTGTCTGCGTAAAGAAGGATGTTAGCCGGTATCTGTCCGGTTGTGTTATGTTTAGTCTTGTGATTGTATATGTATAAAATTGTTTCCATTCGTGTTTCTTTATTTTCTCTATTGTTTTCAGTATTGATAATTCTGATTTATTCATTTATGGTTTTATGAAGGCGTTCTATGTCTGCTATTCCTGTTTTACTTGTGGTAATATCTATTTGTATGTCTTTGTTGTTTAGCCAAGTTTTTAAAAAAGTGCTTATAAACGCGGAGTCCTTGTCTGCTTTAATTTTCTGTGGTTTTCCCATGTCGTTAAAAATTCTAGTAAGGGCACGTTTTGCCTCTAACCAATCTCTACTGTTTGTTTTAATAAGTAAAGCAAATTTTGAATAAACGTCTATACAAGATAAATACTGTTCGTTGTCAATAGCATAAAAGTCAATAACATAAATTTCGCGTGGGTTATTTGTCTCTGGAGTTATTTCGAAAACTAGTTTTGTTGGTCTATGTTGTGTCTTTGCAAGGTTACAGACTTCACAATCATTGATAATGTTTTGAATTAGTTTATTATAATCGAGAAAATAGTGAGTTTCTTTAAATAATCGTATCATTTTTTCAATACCGGGGTGTAACAATTTAGAATGTTGAGTAATAATGAATTCTTTAAATTCAGGATAAGATTTTATGTCTTTTAACATTATGATACTTTTCAGAATTTTCACGTTACTATGTGGGTTAATGGTTTCTCGATATGCTTTTTGAAAAACTAAAAAGTCTTTATCATTTTCCAGGTAAATAACACTGCTATTATTTAAGAAGTATTTAATAAGGATATCTTTTGCTTTTGTCAGGGTCATGTCAGTGTATTTGATGGTCAGTTTTATTTTGGAAAAGTATTTCGTTGTCTCTACTTGGTCTACGCTATCTTTTATAAATTCAATTTGTCTTGCAAAATAGTTTATGGGTTTTTCTGTAATTTCAATGTAGGTTTCGTTGCTTTCTGATGAACTGTGTATTGTTGCTGCTGTTGAAATATTTTCTTCTTCGCCTACCATGTTTTCTTCAATTTTGACGCGAGATAAAGCGTCTGCTACATGATTAAGTTTACCTTCTAAATATTTGATTTTGAAATTATATTCGCTAAGTCTAATTCGCCAACGTTGTAGTTTTATGTTAGGCTCTTTAATATTATTTAGCCAAACAAGGGGTTTGTGATCGCTCAAAATCTCAAAGGGGACTCCATATAAATATGGGCGGAAATATTTGGTTGCCCAAACGATTGCTAGTAGTTCTTTTTCAATAGTGCTATAATTTTGTTCATGATCATTTAATGTTCTACTTGCAAAGCTTACTGGCTTATTGTCTTGTGATAACACGGCTCCTATGGCGAAATTGCTAGCGTCAGTAGTGACTTGAAATGTTTTTGTGAAATCAGGGCAAATCAAAATTGGGTCGTTCATTATGAGTGTTTTCAATTTTTCAAATGATTTATTGTATTCTTCGTTTCTTGTGTCTATTTTAGCTCCTTTTTTTAGAAATATTGTCAGAGGTTTTGCAATCTTTGCAAAGTCTGGAATGAACTTACGGTAGTATCCGCATAAGCCTAAGAAAGATTTGATTTCTTTTGGTGTCTTTGGGAGAGGAAATTTTTCGATTGCCTTAACTTTCTCTTTATTAGGTCGTATGCCTTCTGGACTTATAATTTGACCTAAGAAATTTGTTTGCGTTTTTAAAAATTCGCATTTGTCCAATTGGAGTTTAAGATTGGCTTCTTTAAGTTTCTCAAAAACCTTCCTCAGTGAGTCGAGGTGTTTGTTCAGAGATGTTGAATAGATGATCACATCATCTAAATAAACAAGGCAATGCTTATTTATGAGGTCTTTTAGGACGTAATTCATGCACCGTTGGAAGGTTGCAGGAGCATTTTTTAAGCCAAATGGCATGCGAATGTACTCATAGTGACCGTGTTTGGTCGAAAACGCCGTTTTTGGTATAGACTTAGGGTCCATTTCGATTTGATGAAAGCCTTTTGCTAAGTCAATTGTAGTAAAATACTGGCATTTTCCTAATTTGCCTAGTATTTCGTCCATGTTAGGAATCGGAAATTTATCATTTATTGTTATTTCATTTAGATTTTGATAGTCCACGACCAACCTGAATTTCGGTTTGCCAGAGGCATCCATCTTTTTGGGGACAATCCATAATGGACTGCAATAAGGGGAGTCGCTTTCGCGTATAATGCCTTGTTTTAACATTTCCTCAATTTGCTTATTTACTTCTGCTTCGTAGGAAAACGGGTACGAGTATGGTCTTTCGTAACCTGGGTTTTCAGGAGACGTTTTTATATCGTGACGTATTATACTTGTGAATGTAAGGTTTTCGTTTTTGGAATATTGAATGTCATTGAACTCTTTTAATAAATTTGTAAGTCTGTATTTTTCCTCACTATTTAAATGTTCTAGTCTGTATGTGTGTTCTTAGTCTATGTTGTTGTCCATGGCATAGTTTATTTCTGATGTAAAGTTTTTTTCTTGTAAGAGTGCATTCAAGTTTTCCGAAGAGTTCTCATCACATGGATCTAATTCTTTGTGAATGAATGTTCTTTCGTTAATTATTGTTTCTTTCCGAGAGTAGTCTATTAAACCGTTATTCTCCATTAGTATTTTTCTTCCTAACAGAATATCATAATAAGGTGAAAATGAATGAATATAGAATTTTTGCGTTTGTTGAAAAAGACCGTTGGCTGGAAGGTCTACATATTTATTTAATTTAGAATAGCCTGTCATACTTCGGACAGTTATTTGCTTATCTTTAACTTGAAGATTGAAAAAGTTTGAGCTCATCAAGTTTATCGAAGAGCCAGTATCAACTATGCATCTATATCTGTGGTTATTAAACATGATCTCTATGTATTGGTGGGATCCCAGGCTGGTATTGGAAAATTTTCAGCTTGTTGATATTGCTGATCTGTAAACAATTCTGTCTGAGTATTCTGTAATTGATCTTCGTGGAACTGTTCGTCGTTATTAATGTAGTGTTCAGTTTCGTTATCGTAATCTAATTCGTGCTGGTGAAAATTTTCATTTGTCTGCATTCGCGATTGTTCGCTGCTTTCTCTAAAACGCTTATTTGGCACTCTTGGTTGTTGGGGAGGCTGATAGTAGTTTCGGTTGTCGTTTTGACGATCCTGAAGTAAGTCTGTTCTGAATCCGTTGTATAAATTTCTGCACTGATTAAGTTGCTCTTGTCTGGTCGGAGGAATTTGTCTAAAAGGGGTTTGATTGTTTACGTTAGTGTTTTGGGTCTGTGTGGGATTTAATGGAATAAAGGGGCGAATGAATCGTTGGTTGGGGTGAGTGTTTTTGATTTGGTTAATGTTTGTATGTTTATAGGTGTTAGGTGGATTTGAGTTAAGTTTTGGCTGACTATCGAATGTTTTTGAAATTGGGTC
Source organism: Drosophila yakuba (assembly GCF_016746365.2). Classification (NCBI taxonomy): domain Eukaryota; kingdom Metazoa; phylum Arthropoda; class Insecta; order Diptera; family Drosophilidae; genus Drosophila; species Drosophila yakuba. Next base: position 26,353,601 of record NC_052527.2, on the reverse strand, counting down.
TTCGTATAGACCTTCTTGTTGGGCGGTTTGCTTTAGTTTTTGAACGGTTGAAATGTCATACCTCGCTATGGTCATGAACAACCTATCGGGGAGTGAGCGTTGAATTGTATTTTTTATTGTGGTTGCCATTGCTTGTGTATAAACCACCATATTATTTCGGTCATTCTCTAATGCTAACTTATTTATAATTACACTGGACTTATCTTCTAATTGTTCACAGAATAGACGTAAGTTACCCTTAAAAGGTGTCCGATATAGTCTTCCTAGTAGATCCTCCAGGGGCGTCTGAGTCTTGAATTCCGTGATTAGGGCGTCTCTTAAAGATGTCCATTCGTTGTGCATTCCAAATTGGGTAACCTTTTCCGCATCTCCGACATCTTGAAGTTCGATGGCTCCAAATATTCGATACGTCTGATGAACGAGCTGAGATTCGATGGGTCTCCAGAGAATTTCGGTACTTGGCGTATTTGCCGAAGTAAATGAGTCATATTTTCCGCTGGTAATTCCATTTTAGTTTTATTTATAAGTTAGTTTCTGTTCTTGTTCACAGACTGCTGCAGTATGTCGAGACTTATGCCTTAAGTGAACTGCACTGTTTTAACTTTTTATTGTTTTATACAATAGTAGCGGTCGCACTTTTGATTTTAGTGGGCTACTGTTTTTGTTCACTGACTGCTACAGTATGTCGAGACTTATGTCTTAGTGAACTGCACTGTGCGCCTTTTAATTGTATTACACCTTAGTGGAGGTCTCACTTCACGAAGCGGTCCACAAAATTAGGTCTTTAAATTAACTCCGATCGCACAGGTTCTTGTGCGGATACCGATTTTAGTCACTTTAATCGAACCGAAATCACTTTGTTGCGGCCAATTCGCGGGTACAATCAGAAAAGGTTACTTCGTCGTACAAGTTTCCTCTTTTCACTAGATTATTAAAGGATAACGAGTTTACTAGGACTTTTTTCAGTATCCTACCGACTGCGCCAATAAAAAAAATATTTTCCTTTTTATGATCTTTATTTGAATAAGTTTCACCAGAGGTCAGTTAAGAACTAATTTACAAAGGTATTCTTTCGGCCCAGCAAACCTTTTACAGAGGATTAACATAAGCCTTTTAAGTTCTACTTAGCTTTATATGTCAAGCTTAACAGATCATTAAGCTCGTTACCGTTAAGCGGTTCGTATCTTGGGGGAATGTTATTTATGAGGCTTTTGGAGAGTGAAGCTTTCCAAAAGATCGGCTTTAGCTTTTTTATATGAAGAGTGAATATGTCGTATGAAGAAATGAATATGTCACTGTATATACTTTATATGATCGGAAACGCTTCCTTCTGCCTGTTACATACTTTTCAACGAATCTAGTATACCCTTTTACTCTACGAGTAACGGGTATAACAACAAATAAAAAGAGTACTAAGGGCACCACAGTGATCCAAAAAACGTTTTAGATTAAAGTAATATATATATCAAATAACAACATAAAAGTTTCTTAAAATATCCAAATTGTATCATTTGGTTGATGGTTCTGGGTGCCCTGACCATCACAGAATATTTCATCTGGAACGAGAGGGAAAATGTATATATATTTAATCAAAATTTAAATACAGTAACCCTTTTTAAAGTATTTGGTATGTATAAAATCATTAAAAACAAGAGAAATACCAGATACTCAGCTAGTGGAAGTGCGAAGGAGCAATTTCAACACTGACAGTTTTTGGCGATTTGTGGGCGTTACAGTGGGCGTGGCAAAAAGATTTTTAGCAAATTGAGATAAACTTACGGCTGACAAAATGCAAAAAATATCAATATATATTAAAAAGTATGGCGTGGCAACAGATTTTTGGCAAATTGATAGAAATTTACAGTAATTATAAAATTATTAAAAAATATCAAAACATTTTTAAAAAGCGAGGGTGGTTTCTGGGCGTTTAAGTGGGCGTGGCAACATGAATCGACAACTTGCCTTGCGTCTATGTCTCTGGAGTCTGTATGCTTGATCTCTCTCTAGCTTTTGTAGTTACTGAGATCTCGACGTTCATACGGACAGACGGACATGGCCAGATCGACTCGGCTACTGATCCTGATCAAGAATATATATACTTTATATGGTCGGAAACGCTTCCTTCTGTCTGTTACATACTTTTCAACGAATCTAGTATACCCTTTTACTCTACGAGTAACGGGTATAATAAGAAAAAAACAAGAGAGAACGCTATAGTCGAGTTCCCCGACTATCTGATACCCGTTACTCAGCTAGTGGAAGGGAGGAGAGTCTTAAACACAGTTTTTGGCGGTTTGTAGGGGTTATAGTGGGCGTGGCAGAAAGTTTTTTGGCAAATCGATAGAAATTTACAAGACTAATACAAAAATGAAAAAATATCAAAAAAAAAATCTGGGCGTTTAAGTGGGCGTGGCAACATGAATCGACAACTTGCCCTGCGTCTATGTCTCTGGAGTCTGTATGCTTGATCTCTCTCTAGCTTTTGTAGTTACTGAGATCTCGACGTTCACACGGACAGACGGATTTGGCCAGATGAACTCGGCTATTGATCCTGATCAAGAATATATATACTTTAAATGGTCGGAAACGCTTCCTTCTGCCTGTTACATACTTTTCAACGAATCTAGTATACCCTTTTACTCTACGAGTAACGGGTATAAAAAGTGTGGGCGTAGCAGCTTTGGGCGGTTTGTGGGCGTTAGAGTGGACGTGGCAAAAAGTTTTTTGACAAATCGATAGAAATTTACAAGACCAATACAAAAATGAAAAAATTTCAAAACATTTTTCAAAAGTGTGGGCGTAGCAGCTTTGGGCGGTTTGTGGGCGTTAGAGTGGGCGTGGAAACCTGAATCGACAAACTTGCGCTGCGTCTATGTCCCTGGAGTCTGTATACTTAATCTCAACTTTCTAGCTTTTGTAGTTCCTGAGATCTCGACGTTCATACGGACAGACGGACAGACAGACGGACGGACAGACGGACGGACAGACGGACATGGCCAGATCGACTCGGCTACTGATCCTGATCAAGAATATATATACTTTATATGGTCGGAAACGCTTCCTTCTGCCTGTTACATACTTTTCAACGAATCTAGTATACCCTTTTACTCTACGAGTAACGGGTATAAAAATATATTTTCCCTTTTTATGATCTTTATTTGAATAAGTTTCACCAGAGGTCAGTTAAGAACTAATTTACAAAGGTATTCTTTCGGCCCAGCAAACCTTTTACAGAGGATTAACATAAGCCTTTTAAGTTCTACTTAGCTTTATATGTCAAGCTTAACAGATCATTAAGCTCGTTACCGTTAAGCGGTTCGTATCTTGGGGGAATGTTATTTATGAGGCTTTTGGAGAGTGAAGCTTTCCAAAAGATCGGTTTTAGCTTTTTTATATGAAGAGTGAATATGTCGTATGAAGAAATGAATATGTCACTCCCCCACCTTTTAGATATTAGCTTGTCCTCAAGCGATTATTTCTGGATTTAAGTGTGGTACTGGATCAGCTATTTCTGTTTTTGTCTCTGTTTCTTTTTCGATATTTTTGTTAGTGGTTTTACTTGGTTTTAGGTAAGAGATAATAATTTTGTGTGGCGCTGTTTTACATTTCATATAAAAGTAAAATATGTAAATTAAAACTAAAACAGATATGAAGATTATTAGTATGTTTCTGTAAATTGTGTTACTCTTATTGTTTAACAAAATCATTTCCTTAATTTCTATGTGTGACATTGGTTCGATTTTTATTACATTGTGTTCAGTAAATATTACATTTGTGTATTGTTGAATACTATTAGATATTGTAATTTGTTTTAATTCTGCTGTGCAGTTGGATATTTTTATAATTTTATTATTTTCAATATAAATCTCTTGACCGTTACAATTGTGATAAAGTTTTTCTCTGGTCATATTCCAGGTTATAAGTATATTTGGTTTAATTTATTGAATATAGGATTGTTTACGATATTTTTGAAAAGTACAAGTTGGTGTTTCGTGTTTTATTATGTTAGCTATGCAATGGTCTTTGACAATATTCTTTGTTAGTGTATTTAGAACGTAGTTGTTATGTGAGTAGAATTTGCCTTCAATATTTTCCTTGATTGTTTTCTATTGGGTTGATTTCGATTGTTCCTGCTGTAGTTTGTTTCGCAATACAAGTTATTATGGTGATTATGAGTCCGATGATTGGGAGGTGTCGGTTTGCTGCAAGTATTTGCTGTCATTAACTTTCTTTTTCTTTTTAAATTTGCTTTTATAATGAATAACGTTTTGACCTCTATAATTTTCGTTATAATGTTTTTCGTCTAATTGTTCTATTCTGCCTGTTTTTCTAAAGGGATTCTTTGATTTTGCGCGTGTTAACGGTGCTTGTCTAAATTTTGTGTCGATTTCGAAATCCTGTCGTTTTTTGTTAAGATTTTTGATTTTCATTTCTTTATTATAAGTAGGTGTGTCTGCGTAAAGAAGGATGTTAGCCGGTATCTGTCCGGTTGTGTTATGTTTAGTCTTGTGGTTGTATATGTATAAAATTGTTTCCATTCGTGTTTCTTTATTTTCTCTATTGTTTTCAGTATTGATAATTCTCATTTTTTCATTTATGGTTTTATGAAGGCGTTCTATGTCTGTTATTCCTGTTTTACTTGTGGTAATATCTATTTGTATGTCTTCGTTGTTTAGCCAAGTTTTTAAAGAAGTGCTTATAAACGCGGAGTCCTTGTCTGCTTTAATTTTCTGTGGTTTTCCCATGTCGTTAAAAATTCTAGTAAGGGCTCGTTTTGCCTCTAACCAATCTCTACTGTTTGTTTTAATAAGTAAAGCAAATTTTGAATAAACGTCTATACAAGATAAATACTGTTCGTTGTCAATAGCATAAAAGTCAATAACATAAATTTCGCGTGGGTTATTTGTCTCTGGAGTTATTTCGAAAACTAGTTTTGTTGGTCTATGTTCTGTCTTTGCAAGGTTACAGACTTCACAATCATTGATAATGTTTTGAATTAGTTTATTATAATCGGGAAAATAGTGAGTTTCTTTAAATAATCGTATCATTTTTTCAATACCGGGGTGTAACAATTTAGAATGTTGAGTAATAATGAATTCTTTAAATTCAGGATAAGATTTTATGTCTTTTAACATTATGATACTTTTCAGAATTTTCACGTTACTATGTGGGTTAATGGTTTCTCGATATGCTTTTTGAAAAACTAAAAAGTCTTTATCATTTTCCAGGTAAATAACACTGCTATTATTTAAGAAGTATTTAATAAGGATATCTTTTGCTTTTGTCAGGGTCATGTCAGTGTATTTGATGGTCAGTTTTATTTTGGAAAAGTATTTCGTTGTCTCTACTTGGTCTACGCTATCTTTTATAAATTCAATTTGTCTTGCAAAATAGTTTATGGGTTTTTCTGTAATTTCAATGTAGGTTTCGTTGCTTTCTGATGAACTGTGTATTGTTGCTGCTGTTGAAATATTTTCTTCTTCGCCTACCATGTTTTCTTCAATTTTGACGCGAGATAAAGCGTCTGCTACATGATTAAGTTTACCTTCTAAATATTTGATTTTGAAATTATATTCGCTAAGTCTAATTCGCCAACGTTGTAGTTTTATATTAGGCTCTTTAATATTATTTAGCCAAACAAGGGGTTTGTGATCGCTCAAAATCTCAAAGGGGACTCCATATAAATACGGGCGGAAATATTTGGTTGCCCAAACGATTGCTAGTAGTTCTTTTTCAATAGTGCTATAATTTTGTTCATGATCATTTAATGTTCTACTTGCAAAGCTTACTGGCTTATTGTCTTGTGATAACACGGCTCCTATGGCGAAATTGCTAGCGTCAGTAGTGACTTGAAATGTTTTTGTGAAATCAGGGCAAATCAAAATTGAGTCGTTCATTATGTGTGTTTTCAATTTTTCAAATGATTTCTTGTATTCTTCGTTTCTTGTGTCTATTTTAGCTCATTTTTTTAGAAATATTGTCAGAGGTTTTGCAATCTTTGCAAAGTCTGGAATGAACTTACGGTAGTATCCGCATAAGCCTAAGAAAGATTTGATTTCTTTTTGTGTCTTTGGGAGAGGAAATTTTTCGATTGCCTTAACTTTCTCTTTATTAGGTCGTATGCCTTCTGGACTTATAATATGACCTAAGAAATTTGTTTGCTTTTTTAAAAATTCGCATTTGTCCAATTGGAGTTTAAGATTGGCTTCTTTAAGTTTCTCAAAAACCTTCCTCAGTGAGTCTAGGTGTTCGTTCAGAGATGTTATGAGGTCTTTTAGGACGTAATTCATGCACCGTTGGAAGGTTGCAGGAGCATTTTTTAAGCCAAATGGCATGCGAGTGTACTCATAGTGACCGTGTTTGGTCGAAAACGCCGTTTTTGGTATAGACTTAGGGTCCATTTCGATTTGATGAAAGCCTTTTGCTAAGTCAATTGTAGTAAAATACTGGCGTTTTCCTAATTTGCCTAGTATTTCGTCCATGTTAGGAATCGGAAATTTATCATTTATTGTTATTTCATTTAGATTTCGATAGTCCACGACCAACCTGAATTTCGGTTTGCCAGAGGCATCCATCTTTTTGGGGACAATCCATAATGGACTGCAATAAGGGGAGTCGCTTTCGCGTATAATACCTTGTTTTAACATTTCCTCAATTTGCTTATTTACTTCTGCTTCGTAGGAAAACGGGTACGAGTATGGTCTTTCGTAAACTGGGTTTTCATGAGACGTTTTTATATCGTGACGTATTATACTTGTGAATGTAAGGTTTTCGTTTTTGGAATATTGAATGTCATTGAACTCTTTTAATAAATTTGTAAGTCTGTATTTTTCCTCACTATTTAAATGTTCTAGTCTGTATGTGTGTTCTTAGTCTATGTTGTTGTCCATGGCACAGTTTATTTCTGATGTAAAGTTTTTTTCTTGTAAGAGTGCATTAAAGTTTTCCGAAGAGTTCTCATCACATGGATCTAATTCTTTGTGAATGAATGTTCTTTCGTTAATTATTGTTTCTTTCCGAGAGTAGTCTATTAAACCGTTATTCTCCATTAGTATTTTTCTTCCTAACAGAATATCATAATAAGGTGAAAATGAATGAATATAGAATTTTTGCGTTTGTTGAAAAAGACCGTTGGCTGGAAGGTCTACATATTTATTTAATTTAGAATAGCCTGTCATACTTCGGACAGTTATTTGCTTATCTTTAACTTGAAGATTGAAAAAGTTTGAGCTCATCAAGTTTATCGAAGAGCCAGTATCAACTATGCATCTATATCTGTGGTTATTAAACATGATCTCTATGTATTGGTGGGATCCCAGGCTGGTATTGGAAAATTTTCAGCTTGTTGATATTGCTGATCTGTAAACAATTCTGTCTGAGTATTCTGTAATTGATCTTCGTGGAACTGTTCGTCGTTATTAATGTAGTGTTCAGTTTCGTTATCGTAATCTAATTCGTGCTGGGGAAAATTTTCATTTGTCTGCATTCGCGATTGTTCGCTGCTTTCTCTAAAACGCTTATTTGGCACTCTTGGTTGTTGGGGAGGCTGATAGTAGTTTCGGTTGTCGTTTTGACGGTCCTGAAGTAAGTCTGTTCTGAATCCGTTGTATAAATTTCTGCACTGATTAAGTTGCTGTTGTCTGGTCGGAGGAATTTGTCTAAAAGGGGTTTGATTGTTTACGTTAGTGTTTTGGGTCTGTGTGGGATTTAATGGAATAAAGGGGCGAATGAATCGTTGGTTGGGGTGAGTGTTTTTGATTTGGTTAATGTTTGTATGTTTATAGGTGTTAGGTGGATTTCAGTTAAGTTTTGGCTGACTATCGAATGTTTTTGAAATTGGGTCTTCGTATAGACCTTCTTGTTGGGCGGCTTGCCTTAATTTTTGAACGGTTGAAATGTCATACCTCGCTAAGGTCATGAACAACCTATCGGGAAGTGAGCGTTGAATTGTATTTTTTATTGTGGTTGCCATTGCTTGTGTATAAACCACCATATTATTTCGGTCATTCTCTAATGCAAACTTATTTATAATTACACTGGACTTATCTTCTAATTGTTCACAGAATAGACGTAAGTTACCCTTAAAAGGTGTCCGATACAGTCTTCCTAGTAGATCCTCCAGGGGCGTCTGAGTCTTGAATTCCGTGATTAGGGCGTCTCTTAAAGTTGTCCATTCGTTGTGCATTCCGAATTGGGTAACCTTTTCCGCATCTCCGACAACTTGAAGTTCGATGGCTCCAAATATAACCGCCTTCTGTCGAGCGTCGTTTGAAGGGTATAAGTTCAACAGGTATTCGATACGTCTGATGAACGAGCTGAGATTCGATGGGTCTCCAGAGAATTTCGGTACTTGGCGTATTTGCCGAAGTAAATGAGTCATATTTTCCGCTGGTAATTCCATTTTAGTTTTATTTATAAGTTAGTTTCTGTTCTTGTTCACAGACTGCTGCAGTATGTCGAGACTTATGCCTTAAGTGAACTGCACTGTTTTAACTTTTTATTGTTTTATACAATAGTAGCGGTCGCACTTTTGATTTTAGTGGGCTACTGTTTTTGTTCACTGACTGCTACAGTATGTCGAGACTTATGTCTTAGTGAACTGCACTGTGCGCCTTTTAATTGTATTACACCTTAGTGGAGGTCTCACTTCACGAAGCGGTCCACAAAATTAGGTCTTTAAATTAACTCCGATCGCACAGGTTCTTGTGCGGATACCGAATTTAGTCACTTTAAACGAACCGAAATCACTTTGTTGCGGCCAATTCGCGGGTACAATCAGAAAAGGTTACTTCGTCGTACAAGTTTCCTCTTTTCACTAGATTGTCAAAGGATAACGAGTTTACTAGGACTTTTTTCAGTATCCTACCGACTGCGCCAATAAACTTTTTTTGGTGATAGATTTAATGAAAAGAAATATATTTTCCTTTTTATGATCTTTATTTGAATAAGTTTCACCAGAGGTCAGTTAAGAACTAATTTACAAAGGTATTCTTTCGGCCCAGCAAACCTTTTACAGAGGATTAACATAAGCCTTTTAAGTTCTACTTAGCTTTATATGTCAAGCTTAACAGATCATTAAGCTCGTTACCGTTAAGCGGTTCGTATCTTGGGGGAATGTTATTTATGAGGCTTTTGGAGAGTGAAGCTTTCCAAAAGATCGGCTTTAGCTTTTTATATGAAGAGTGAATATGTCGTATGAAGAAATGAATATGTCACTATATATACTTTATATGATCGGAAACGCTTCCTTCTGCCTGTTACATACTTTTCAACGAATCTAGTATACCCTTTTACTTTACGAGTAACGGGTATAAAAAGTGTGGGCGTAGCAGCTTTGGGCGGTTTGTGGGCGTTAGAGTGGGCGTGGCAAAAAGTTTTTTGGCAAATCGATAGAAATTTACAAGACCAATACAAAAATGAAAAAATTTCAAAACATTTTTCAAAAGTGTGGGCGTAGCAGCGTTGGGCGGTTTGTGGGCGTTAGCGTGGGCGTGGCAACATGAATCGACAAACTTGCGCTGCGTCTATGTCTCGGGAGTCTGTATGCTTAATCTCAACTTTCTAGCTTTTGTAGTTCCTGAGGTCACAGCGTTCATACGGACGGACAGACAGACGGACAGACGGACATGGTCATATCGACTCGGCTATTGGTCCTGATCAAGAATATATATATTTTATATGGTCGGAAACCCTTCCTTCTGCCTGTTACATACTTTTCAACGAATCTAGTATACCCTTTTACTCTACGATTAACGGGTATAACAAGAGAAATACCAGTTACTCAGCTAGTGGAAATGCGAAGGAGCAATTTCAGCACTGACAGTTTTTGGCAAAAGATTTTTAGCATATCGAGATATATTTACGGCTGACAAAATGCAAAAAATATCAATATATATTAAAAAGTATGGCGTGGCAACAGATTTTTGGCAAATTGATAGAAATTTACAGTAATTATAAAATTATTAAAAAATATCAAAACATTTTTAAAAAGCGAGGGTGGTTTCTGGGCGTTTAAGTGGGCGTGGCAACATGAATCGACAACTTGCCTTGCGTCTATGTCTCTGGAGTCTGTATGCTTGATCTCTCTCTAGCTTTTGTAGTTACTGAGATCTCGACGTTCACACGGACAGACGGATTTGGCCAGATGAACTCGGCTATTGATCCTGATCAAGAATATATATACTTTAAATGGTCGGAAACGCTTCCCTCTGCCTGTTACATACTTTTTAACGAATCTAGTATACCCTTTTACTCTACGAGTAACGGGTATAAAAAGGCTATGAATTTACTGATAAATCGATTTCATGCAATAAATATACCTGAACGTTTCATTAAATTCGGATTCATTGAATTCGAACCCTGGCCAATCACTACGTAACTGATTTTGGATGGACTTCTGATTCGGCGGAAAAAATGGGAAGAGGATTTATCAATCAATAAGCTGTCTACCTGTGACACTATGGAGTCGTTTTTGGAGAACAAGCAGGATGATGTAAAACTTGGAACTTAAACGACAGGCCACCAGGTGTAATAAAAATTGCACAAACATAACCAAAATACACTTATTGCTTCTGCTAATAACTCAAATAATTTTTTTCTGACCAAAGTGCTCTCTATTTTTAAATTTGAGACCGAACCTTCGAAGTTGCACCTTTGCCTTAACTATTTGCGCAAGGGACATAGTTTACAGCAATGCATGTCGTCTTACTGTAGATATTGCCGCATAAAGCATCACCCATTATTGCATATGAATTATGACCCATCCGTACCATTCACCTCATTTTCAACACCGTCATGTGGCCCAAATTTGAGCTCTCAGCCATTGCCATCTACTTCATCAACATTAGTAGTATGCTCTCATTCATCATCGCAACCTGATTTGAGATTCTGCCTCTCAGCTAAACTTCATAACTTCTCGCTTAGCTAGTTAACTGAATGTGAATTATAGAAGATCGCAAGCCTTGATTTCTGATAAGGTATTCGATATTCTTGCGCAATCACGGGATGCAAGCTATTGTGCTTAATTCGCAGCTGTTGTGACTCTCAGTCCATACATACTTAATACCCTATAAATTACACAATCCCTACATAAAGGAAATTAAAGAAGGAGAAAATTAAAAGTGAAAGACAAGAAAATTAATGTTACATTAAACAAAAGTTTAGTGAAATTAAATTAGTGAAATAGAATTAAAAGATAATAGAAAGAAATGAGAAAAAAAAACATGAATTAGGAAAGAAAACAAATTAAATAAAGTATTAAATAAATTCAATTAAAGTTAGCCACCGAAATAAAGTCTGATGAAAGGGTAACACCTAAATTAGGGATTTACCATATAGTGCCAAAGGTAGATCATAAAGGGTGGGTACAGAGGCGGGCTACTATACCATCAGTGTAAACTCATTTCCATTAGATATACTGGCATAGCGGCAGCATACACCCATAAGCTCTCAGAATTTCGTTCTTTCTATTAATTTTTTTTTTTGCATTAATTATAAATCTTACTCATCTACGTAATAGGCACGGGACTTTAAATAAAATTCAATGTGGCTTTCTGATAATTAACTTTATTAATTATTTTTTGGTTGCTTATAATTTAATTGTCAAAATATAGTACACTAAATTTTAGTATTTGGGCCGTCAGCATTTCTAAAACAAGAGAGAACGCTATAGTCGAGTTCCTTGACTATCTGATACCCGTTACTCAGCTAGTGGAAGTGTGAAGGCGAGTCTTCAACACTGACAGTTTTCGGCAGTTTGTGGGCGTGAAAGTGGGCGTGGCAAAAAGTTTTTTGGCAAATCGATAGAAATTTACAAGACCAATTCAAAAATGAAAAAATATCAAAACATTTTTCAAAAGTGTGGGCGTGGCAGCTTTGGGCGGTTTGTGGGCGTTAGAGTGGGCGTGGCAGAAAGTTTTTTTGCAAATCGATAGAATATTACAAGACCAATACAAAAATGAAAAAATATCGAAACATTTTTCAAAAGTGTAGGCGTGGCAGTTTTGGGCGGTTTGTGGCCGTTAGAGTGGGCGTGACAACATGAATCGACAAACTTGCGATGCGTCTATGTCTCTGGAGTCTGTGTGCCTAAACTCAACTTTCTAGCTTTTATAGTTCCTGAGATCTCGACGTTCATACGGACAGACAGACGGACGGACAGACGGACGGACAGACGGACGGACAGACGGACATGGCCAGATCGACTTGGCTATTGATCCTGATCAAAAATATATAATACACTTTTTTTGGTGATAGATTTAATGAAAAACAAGAGAGAACGCTATAGTCGAGTTCCCCGACTATCTGATACCCGTTACTCAGCTAGTGGAATTACGAAGGAGAGTCTTCAACACTGACAGTTTTCGGCGGTTTTGGGCGTTAGAGTGGGCGTGGCACAAAGTATTTTGGTTTTTTTGCAAATAGATAGAAATTTACAAGACTAATACGAAAATGAAAAAATATCAAAACATTTTTCAAAAATGTGGGCGTGGCAGTTTTGGGCGGTTTGTGGGCGTTAGAGTGGGCGTGGAAACCTGAATCGACAAACTTGCGCTGCGTCTATGTCCCTGGAGTCTGTATACTTAATCTCAACTTTCTAGCTTTTGTAGTTCCTGAGATCTCGACGTTCATACGGACAGACAGACGGACGGACAGACGGACGGACAGACGGACATGGCCAGATCGACTCGGCTACTGATCCTGATCAAGAATATATATACTTTATATGGTCGGAAACGCTTCCTTCTGCCTGTTACATACTTTTCAACGAATCTAGTATACCCTTTTACTCTACGAGTAACGGGTATAAAAATATATTTTCCTTTTTATGATCTTTATTTAAATAAGTTTCACCAGAGGTCAGTTAAGAACTAATTTACAAAGGTATTCTTTCGGCCCAGCAAACCTTTTACAGAGCTAACATAAGCCTTTTAAGTTCTACTTAGCTTTATATGTCAAGCTTAACAGATCATTAAGCTCGTTACCGTTAAGCGGTTCGTATCTTGGGGGAATGTTATTTATGAGGCTTTTGGAGAGTGAAGCTTTAGCTTTTTTATATGAAGAGTGAATATGTCGTATGAAGAAATGAATATGTCACTCCCCCACCTTTTAGATATTAGCTTGTCCTCAAGCGATTATTTCTGGATATAAGTGTGGTACTGGATTTGCAATTTCAGCTATTTCTGTTTTTGTCTCTGTTTCTTTTTCGATATTTTTGTTAGTGGTTTTACTTGGTTTTAGGTAAGAGATAATAATTTTGCGTGGCGCTGTTTTACATTTCATATAAATGTAAAATATGTAAATTAAAACTAAAACAGATATAAAGATTATTAGTATGTTTCTGTAAATTGTGTTACTCTTATTGTTTAACAAAATCATTTCCTTAATTTCTATGTGTGACATTGGTTCGGTAAATATTACATTTGTGTATTGTTGAATACTATTAGATATTGTAATTTGTTTGAATTCTGCTGTGCAGTTGGATATTTTTATAATTTTCAATATAAATCTCTTGACCGTTACAATTGTGATAAAGTTTTTCTCTGGTCATATTCCAGGTTATAAGTATATTTGGTTTAATGTATTGAATATAGGATTGTTTACGATATTTTTGAAAAGTACAAGTTGGTGTTTCGTGTTTTATTATGTTAGCTATGCAATGGTCTTTGACAATATTCTTTGTTAGTGTATTTAGAACGTAGTTGTTATGTGAGTAGAATTTGCCTTCAATATTTTCCTTGATTGTTTTCTATTGGGTTGATTTCGATTGTTCCTGCTGTAGTTTGTTTCGCAATACAAGTTATTATGGTGATTATGAGTCCGATGATTGGGAGGTGTCGGTTTGCTGCAAGTATTTGCTGTCATTAACTTTCTTTTTCTTTTTAAATTTGCTTTTATAATGAATAACGTTTTGACCTCTATAATTTTCGTTATAATGTTTTTCGTCTAATTGTTCTATTCTGCCTGTTTTTCTAAAGGGATTCTTTGATTTTGCGCGTGTTAACGGTGCTTGTCTAAATTTTGTGTCGATTTCGAAATCCTGTCGTTTTTTGTTAAGATTTTTGATTTTCATTTCTTTATTATAAGTAGGTGTGTCTGCGTAAAGAAGGATGTTAGCCGGTATCTGTCCGGTTGTGTTATGTTTAGTCTTGTGGTTGTATATGTATAAAATTGTTTCCATTCGTGTTTCTTTATTTTCTCTATTGTTTTCAGTATTGATAATTCTCATTTTTTCATTTATGGTTTTATGAAGGCGTTCTATGTCTGTTATTCCTGTTTTACTTGTGGTAATATCTATTTGTATGTCTTCGTTGTTTAGCCAAGTTTTTAAAGAAGTGCTTATAAACGCGGAGTCCTTGTCTGCTTTAATTTTCTGTGGTTTTCCCATGTCGTTAAAAATTCTAGTAAGGGCTCGTTTTGCCTCTAACCAATCTCTACTGTTTGTTTTAATAAGTAAAGCAAATTTTGAATAAACGTCTATACAAGATAAATACTGTTCGTTGTCAATAGCATAAAAGTCAATAACATAAATTTCGCGTGGGTTATTTGTCTCTGGAGTTATTTCGAAAACTAGTTTTGTTGGTCTATGTTCTGTCTTTGCAAGGTTACAGACTTCACAATCATTGATAATGTTTTGAATTAGTTTATTATAATCGGGAAAATAGTGAGTTTCTTTAAATAATCGTATCATTTTTTCAATACCGGGGTGTAACAATTTAGAATGTTGAGTAATAATGAATTCTTTAAATTCAGGATAAGATTTTATGTCTTTTAACATTATGATACTTTTCAGAATTTTCACGTTACTATGTGGGTTAATGGTTTCTCGATATGCTTTTTGAAAAACTAAAAAGTCTTTATCATTTTCCAGGTAAATAACACTGCTATTATTTAAGAAGTATTTAATAAGGATATCTTTTGCTTTTGTCAGGGTCATGTCAGTGTATTTGATGGTCAGTTTTATTTTGGAAAAGTATTTCGTTGTCTCTACTTGGTCTACGCTATCTTTTATAAATTCAATTTGTCTTGCAAAATAGTTTATGGGTTTTTCTGTAATTTCAATGTAGGTTTCGTTGCTTTCTGATGAACTGTGTATTGTTGCTGCTGTTGAAATATTTTCTTCTTCGCCTACCATGTTTTCTTCAATTTTGACGCGAGATAAAGCGTCTGCTACATGATTAAGTTTACCTTCTAAATATTTGATTTTGAAATTATATTCGCTAAGTCTAATTCGCCAACGTTGTAGTTTTATATTAGGCTCTTTAATATTATTTAGCCAAACAAGGGGTTTGTGATCGCTCAAAATCTCAAAGGGGACTCCATATAAATACGGGCGGAAATATTTGGTTGCCCAAACGATTGCTAGTAGTTCTTTTTCAATAGTGCTATAATTTTGTTCATGATCATTTAATGTTCTACTTGCAAAGCTTACTGGCTTATTGTCTTGTGATAACACGGCTCCTATGGCGAAATTGCTAGCGTCAGTAGTGACTTGAAATGTTTTTGTGAAATCAGGGCAAATCAAAATTGGGTCGTTCATTATGAGTGTTTTCAATTTTTCAAATGATTTATTGTATTCTTCGTTTCTTGTGTCTATTTTAGCTCCTTTTTTTAGAAATATTGTCAGAGGTTTTGCAATCTTTGCAAAGTCTGGAATGAACTTACGGTAGTATCCGCATAAGCCTAAGAAAGATTTGATTTCTTTTGGTGTCTTTGGGAGAGGAAATTTTTCGATTGCCTTAACTTTCTCTTTATTAGGTCGTATGCCTTCTGGACTTATAATATGACCTAAGAAATTTGTTTGCTTTTTTAAAAATTCGCATTTGTCCAATTGGAGTTTAAGATTGGCTTCTTTAAGTTTCTCAAAAACCTTCCTCAGGGAGTCTAGGTGTTCGTTCAGAGATGTTGAATAGATGATCACATCATCTAAATAAACAAGGCAATGCTTATTTATGAGGTCTTTAAGGACGTAATTCATGCACCGTTGGAAGGTTGCAGGAGCATTTTTTAAGCCAAATGGCATGCGAGTGTACTCATAGTGACCGTGTTTGGTCGAAAACGCCGTTTTTGGTATAGACTTAGGGTCCATTTCGATTTGATGAAAGCCTTTTGCTAAGTCAATTGTAGTAAAATACTGCCATTTTCCTAATTTGCCTATTATTTCGTCCATGTTAGGAATCGGAAATTTATCATTTATTGTTAATTCATTTAGATTTCGATAGTCCACGACCAACCTGAATTTCGGTTTGCCAGAGGCATCCATCTTTTTGGGGACAATCCATAATGGACTGCAATAAGGGGAGTCGCTTTCGCGTATAATGCCTTGTTTTAACATTTCCTCAATTTGCTTATTTACTTCTGCTTCGTAGGAAAACGGGTACGAGTATGGTCTTTCGTAACCTGGGTTTTCAGGAGACGTTTTTATATCGTGACGTATTATACTTGTGAATGTAAGGTTTTCGTTTTTGGAATATTGAATGTCATTGAACTCTTTTAATAAATTTGTAAGTCTGTATTTTTCCTCACTATTTAAATGTTCTAGTCTGTATGTGTGTTCTTAGTCTATGTTGTTGTCCATGGCATAGTTTATTTCTGATGTAAAGTTTTTTTCTTGTAAGAGTGCATTCAAGTTTTCCGAAGAGTTCTCATCACATGGATCTAATTCTTTGTGAATGAATGTTCTTTCGTTAATTATTGTTTCTTTCCGAGAGTAGTCTATTAAACCGTTATTCTCCATTAGTATTTTTCTTCCTAACAGAATATCATAATAAGGTGAAAATGAATGAATATAGAATTTTTGCGTTTGTTGAAAAAGACCGTTGGCTGGAAGGTCTACATATTTATTTAATTTAGAATAGCCTGTCATACTTCGGACAGTTATTTGCTTATTTTTAACTTGAAGATTGAAAAAGTTTGAGCTCATCAAGTTTATCGAAGAGCCAGTATCAACTATGCATCTATATCTGTGGTTATTAAACATGATCTCTATGTATTGGTGGGATCCCAGGCTGGTATTGGAAAATTTTCAGCTTGTTGATATTGCTGATCTGTAAACAATTCTGTCTGAGTATTCTGTAATTGATCTTCGTGGAACTGTTCGTCGTTATTAATGTAGTGTTCAGTTTCGTTATCGTAATCTAGTTCGTGCTGGTGAAAATTTTCATTTGTCTGCATTCGCGATTGTTCCCTGCTTTCTCTAAAACGCTTATTTGGCACTCTTGGTTGTTGGGGAGGCTGATAGTAGTTTCGGTTGTCGTTTTGACGGTCCTGAAGTAAGTCTGTTCTGAATCCGTTGTATAAATTTCTGCACTGATTAAGTTGCTGTTGTCTGGTCGGAGGAATTTGTCTAAAAGGGGTTTGATTGTTTACGTTAGTGTTTTGGGTCTGTGTGGGATTTAATGGAATAAAGGGGCGAATGAATCGTTGGTTGGGGTGAGTGTTTTTGATTTGGTTAATGTTTGTATGTTTATAGGTGTTAGGTGGATTTCAGTTAAGTTTTGGCTGACTATCGAATGTTTTTGAAATTGGGTCTTCGTATAGACCTTCTTGTTGGGCGGCTTGCCTTAATTTTTGAACGGTTGAAATGTCATACCTCGCTAAGGTCATGAACAACCTATCGGGAAGTGAGCATTGAATTGTATTTTTTATTGTGGTTGCCATTGCTTGTGTATAAACCACCATATTATTTCGGTCATTCTCTAATGCAAACTTATTTATAATTACACTGGACTTATCTTCTAATTGTTCACAGAATAGACGTAAGTTACCCTTAAAAGGTGTCCGATACAGTCTTCCTAGTAGATCCTCCAGGGGCGTCTGAGTCTTGAATTCCGTGATTAGGGCGTCTCTTAAAGATGTCCATTCGTTGTGCATTCCAAATTGGGTAACCTTTTCCGCATCTCCGACAACTTGAAGTTTGATGGCTCCAAATATAACCGCCTTCTGTCGAGCGTCGTTTGAAGGGTATAAGTTCAACAGGTATTCGATACGTCTGATGAACGAGCTGAGATTCGATGGGTCTCCAGAGAATTTCGGTACTTGGCGTATTTGCCGAAGTAAATGAGTCATATTTTCCGCTGGTAATTCCATTTTAGTTTTATTTATAAGTTAGTTTCTGTTCTTGTTCACAGACTGCTGCAGTATGTCGAGACTTATGCCTTAAGTGAACTGCACTGTTTTAACTTTTTATTGTTTTATACAATAGTAGCGGTCGCACTTTTGATTTTAGTGGGCTACTGTTTTTGTTCACTGACTGCTACAGTATGTCGAGACTTATGTCTTAGTGAACTGCACTGTGCGCCTTTTAATTGTATTACACCTTAGTGGAGGTCTCACTTCACGAAGCGGTCCACAAAATTAGGTCTTTAAATTAACTCCGATCGCACAGGTTCTTGTGCGGATACCGAATTTAGTCACTTTAAACGAACCGAAATCACTTTGTTGCGGCCAATTCGCGGGTACAATCAGAAAAGGTTACTTCGTCGTACAAGTTTCCTCTTTTCACTAGATTGTTAAAGGATAACGAGTTTACTAGGACTTTTTTCAGTATCCTACCGACTGCGCCAATAAAAAAAATATTTTCCTTTTTATGATCTTTATTTGAATAAGTTTCACCAGAGGTCAGTTAAGAACTAATTTACAAAGGTATTCTTTCGGCCCAGCAAACCTTTTACAGAGGATTAACATAAGCCTTTTAAGTTCTACTTAGCTTTATATGTCAAGCTTAACAGATCATTAAGCTCGTTACCGTTAAGCGGTTCGTATCTTGGGGGAATGTTATTTATGAGGCTTTTGGAGAGTGAAGCTTTCCAAAAGATCGGCTTTAGCTTTTTTATATGAAGAGTGAATATGTCGTATGAAGAAATGAATATGTCACTATATATACTTTATATGATCGGAAACGCTTCCTTCTGCCTGTTACATACTTTTCAACGAATCTAGTATACCCTTTTACTCTACGAGTAACGGGTATAACAACAAATAAAAAGAGTACTAAGGGCACCACAGTGATCCAAAAAACGTTTTAGATTAAAATAATATATATATCAAATAACAACATAAAAGTTTCTTAAAATATCCAAATTGTATCATTTGGTTGATGGTTGTGGGTGCCCTTAGCATCACAGAATATTTCATCTGGAACGAGAGGGAAAATGTATATATATTTAATAAAAATTTAAATACAGTAACCCTTTTTAAAGCATTTGGTATGTATAAAATCATTAAAAACAAGAGAAATACCAGTTACTCAGCTAGTGGAAGTGCGAAGGAGCAATTTAAACACTGACAGTTTTTGGCGATTTGTCGGCGTTACAGTGGGCGTGGCAAAAAGATTTTTAGCAAATCCAAATAAATTTACGGCTGACAAAATGCAAAAAAAACCAATATATTTGAAAAAGTCTGGCGTGTCAACAAATTTTTGGCAAATTGATAGAAATTTACAGTAATTATAAAACTATAAAAAAATTAAAAAATATCAAAACATTTTCCGCTGAAGACATAGAAAAGTCCCTAGAGACCCTCTCCAGGGAATTGTTAGATGCGCAACGCGCAGCATGCCCGCCATCTAGAGCCAGGAAGAGGACCAGGCCACCCTGGTGGAATGATAATCTTTCGCTTCTACGCAATAACCTCAGAGAATTTTTCAAAATCGCCAAAGACGCGAAAATTGATATAATCAACGGGGAATACAAGATGCTACTCAGGGATTACAAGAAGGAAATACGCCGGGCACAAAGAAGCTCGTGGAGAAACTTCTGCTCCAAAATCGAGACGGCCCCAGAAACGGCTAGACTCAGGAAGGTGCTATCGAAGCAGCCAACCATACAGAGTCAGCTCAAACGCGAGGACGGACAGTGGACTGAGGGCAGCAAAGAGGCCCTAACAGCACTAATGCATGCTCACTTCCCAGGATGTACCGAGATATCCGATGCCCACAAGCACCAGGACCTCGTAACTGGAGAAGAGCATCTCCCAACAGATCTAATATCCTCTAGATGAATCCAATGGGCTATAGACTCCTTTGCGGGAATAAAAGCACCGAGACTAGATGGAATATTTCCAGCCATGCTACAGGTGACCAAAAAAGTGATCACCTCATGGCTACACGCTATATTCACAGCTTGCTTTAGCACGGGCTATATCCCTATCCAATGGAGGAACTTTAGGATTGTCTTCCTGCCAAAAGCAGGGAAGTGCACCCATATAAGCCCAAAGATTACAGGCCGATTAGTCTCACCTCTTTCTTACTCAAGACGCTAGAAAAGCTGCTGGACGTATACATCAGAAATGATGCAGGACGACTACTGTCATCCAACCAGCATGCTTACACGAAAGGTAAATCAGTGGAGACGGCACTACACTCATTAGTAGCCACCATTGAGAAAGCCCTGCATAACCAAGAATATGCTCTCGGAGTGTTTGTGGATTGTGGATTCAGCAACGTGAATGCTATCAGTTTGTGGATAAGAAATCTTCTAAGCTGTAGACGGGTACAATCCGATTGGGGCACCGCCTCCATGAGGAAAGGAGCACTCAGGGGCACGCCGCAAGGCGGGGTCCTGTCGCCTCCCCTGTGGAATCTGGTGGTAGATGACCTGATTAAGAGATTCGAAGGGAAGGCCCCAAAGATAACAGCTTATGCTGACGACATAAGCATAATTTTTACGGGAGTCTGTCCATCGACACTCAGCTCGATTATGGAATCAACGCAGACATCCAAGCGCAAATGATTGCAGGAAAGGCTGCACAACGCCTAGTTGCATCAGGGAATATGTATCTACAGGGACTCGGGCACAGTTCAATTGGTCGAGACATGAGCAGCATATCTGACTACATAGTCACCAGAATGTGTCCGGATGTAAGAACAACGACATTAATGAGACCAGACGACTGGAAAACGGGTCAGGACCATGCCCAACACATCAATATATACGCGGACGGCTCCAAGATGGAAGGAGGAGTTGGAGCGGGCATATACTGTACAGACCCTGAAATGAGGCTGTAGTATAGGCTACCAATCCAATGCAGCATATTCCAGGCGGAAGTATTCGCCATAGGGAAAGCAGCAGAGCTTGGGCTGAGCATTGACCGCCCACATGAAGCGGTCAACTTGTTCGTAGACAGTCAAGCGGCGATAAGATCCAAGCAATCGTCAGCGGTCAGTTTCAAAAGTGTACTGGCAAGCAGGGAGGCACAAGATATCCTCAGCACAACCAAGTCAGTGCGGATCTACTGGGTTTCCAGCCACCAGGGCATCGATGGTAATGAGACGGCAGACGAACTAGGAAAGGAAGGCGTTGGACTGGCGAATAAAAGATCAGAAAACGTTCCTGTCGGGCGGGCAGACGCACGAGCCAAAAGCAGATGGAGAAGAACTTCCACCACCCGCAAAATTTCAAAAATCATGTTCAAAGAGCGCGACGTAAAACTCAGTCACAGTCACTAAAACTCGTGCTGCATCTTCCAAGGAAAGACTGCAGACTGCTAGTGGGAATTCTCACAGGTCACTGCCTAGCTGCGGCACACGCTCCTGTTGGAGCAAAAATTGTTCGTAGAGATTTTTATGCTAACGATTTAATCTCTGGCGGGTTCTGAGTTGAGGAGGTGATAGAAAGTCATCGTCATGTGAAGGAACTATTGTCGCGATGCAACTCTTCAACCCGAAACTTTAGTCAGCAGCCCTGGAAGGAGAGCCTGACTGCGACAATGAGCAGGTAATTAAAATTCACAATGGATCGAAGCTTCAGATCAGCTTCTATTTAATTTCTCTCAAACACCGTACAATCATCGACCCACCAAGCGGATTGCATTGTCAACAATATCCAAACCCAGTGATCCACTTGGTCTAATAAACCCAGTTGTCACAAAATCTAAGACTTTTCTGCAATCTCCTTGGAGTGCTAACGCATTGCCAGAGCCAATTCTTTCATCGTAGGGGGAGTTGACTTTATTATGTTAATGATGATGTACACTGTTTTCCAGTGACCTCTATAGTTATACGGAAACTGTTTTTAAAATGTTGGTTATTTGCTTGAAAATTTAAACGCTTTTCCAAATGTTTTTTTTGTGTAAAGGTCCACATACAAAAGCCTTAATAACACAATATATTGATAAAATACATGTATTAAAAATATGTAAATAATATAATATAAAACAAGAGAGAACGCTATAGTCGAGTTCCCCGACTATCTGATACCCGTTACTCAGCTAGTGGAAGGGAGAAGGAGAGTCTTAAACACAGTTTTTGGCGGTTTGTAGGCGTTATAGTGGGCGTGGCAGAACGTTTTTTGGCAAATCGACAGAAATTTACAAGACTAATACAAAAATGAAAAAATATCGAAACATTTTTCAAAAGTGTGGGCGTAGCAGCTTTGTCCGGTTTGTGGGCGTTAGAGTGGGCGTGGCAAAAAGTTTTTTGGCAAATCGATAGAAATTTACAAGACCAATTCAAAAACAAGAGAGAACGCTATAGTCGAGTTCCCCGACTATCTGATACCCGTTACTCAGCTAGTGTAAGTGCGAAGGACAGTTTTTGGCGGTTTGTGGGCGTTAGAGTGGGCGTGGCCAAAAGTTTTTTGGCAAATCGATAGAAATTTACAAGACCAATTCAAAAATGAAAAAATATCAAAACATTTTTCAAAAGTGTGGGCGTGGCAGCTTTGGTCGGTTTGTGGACGTTAGAGTGGGCGTGGCAAAAAGTTTTTTTGCAAATCGTTAGAAATTTTCAAGACCAATACAAAAATGAAAAAATATTAAAACATTTTTCAAAAGTGTGGGCGGTGCAGTTTTGGGCGGTTTGTGGGCGTTAGAGTGGGCGTGGCAAAAAGTTTTTTTGCAAATCGATAGAAATTTACAAGACCAATACAAAAATGAAAAAATATTAAAACATTTTTCAAAAGTGTGGGCGTCGCAGTTTTGGGCGGTTTGTGGGCGTTAGAGTGGGCGTGGCAGCATGATTCGACAAACTTGCGCTGCGTCTATGTCCCTGAAGTCTGTATACTTAATCTCAACTTTCTAGCTTTTGTAGTTCCTGAGATCTCGACGTTCATACGGACAGACAGACGGACAGACGGACGGACGGACAGACGGACAGACGGACAGACGGACGGACAGACGGACATGGCCAAATCGACTCGGCTATTGATCCTGATCAAGAATATATATACTTTATATGGTCGGAAACGCTTCCTTCTGCCTGTTACATACTTTTCAACGAATCTAGTATACCCTTTTACTCTACGAGTAACGGGTATAATGAAAAAATATCAAAACATTTTTCAAAAGTGTGGGCGTGGCAGCTTTGGGCGGTTTGTGGGCGTTAGAGTGGGCGTGGCAGAAAGTTTTTTTGCAAATCGATAGATTATTACAAGACCAATACAAAAATGAAAAAATATCGAAACATTTTTCAAAAGTGTAGGCGTGGCAGTTTTGGGCGGTTTGTGGCCGTTAGAGTGGGCGTGGCAACATGAATCGACAAACTTGCGCTGCGTCTATGTCTCTGGA
The DNA here is from genome assembly GCF_016746365.2 of Drosophila yakuba. Classification (NCBI taxonomy): domain Eukaryota; kingdom Metazoa; phylum Arthropoda; class Insecta; order Diptera; family Drosophilidae; genus Drosophila; species Drosophila yakuba. Next base: position 26,330,099 of record NC_052527.2, on the reverse strand, counting down.
GTCTGTGTGCCTAAACTCAACTTTCTAGCTTTTATAGTTCCTGAGATCTCGACGTTCATACGGACAGACAGACTGACAGACGGACGGACAGACGGACGGACAGACGGACATGGCCAGATCGACTTGTCTATTGATCTATTTTTGGTGATAGATTTAATGAAAACAAATATATTTTCCTTTTTATGATCTTTATTTGAATAAGTTTCACCAGAGGTCAGTTAAGAACTAATTTACAAAGGTATTCTTTCGGCCCAGCAAACCTTTTACAGAGCTAACATAAGCCTTTTAAGTTCTACTTAGCTTTATATGTCAAGCTTAACAGATCATTAAGCTCGTTACCGTTAAGCGGTTCGTATCTTGGGGGAATGTTATTTATGAGGCTTTTGGAGAGTGAAGCTTTAGCTTTTTTATATGAAGAGTGAATATGTCGTATGAAGAAATGAATATGTCACTCCCCCACCTTTTGGATATTAGCTTGTCCTCAAGCGATTATTTCTGGATATAAGTGTGGTACTGGATTTGCAATTTCAGCTATTTCTGTTTTTGTCTCTGTTTCTTTTTCGATATTTTTGTTAGTGGTTTTACTTGGTTTTAGGTAAGAGATAATAATTTTGTGTGGCGCTGTTTTACATTTCATATAAAAGTAAAATATGTAAATTAAAACTAAAACAGATATAAAGATTATTAGTACGTTTCTGTAAATTGTGTTACTCTTATTGTTTAACAAAATCATTTTCTTAATTTCTATGTGTGACATTGGTTCGGTAAATATTACATTTGTGTATTGTTGAATACTATTAGATATTGTAATTTGTTTGAATTCTGCTGTGCAGTTGGATATTTTTATTATTTTCAATATAAATCTCTTGACCGTTACAATTGTGATAAAGTTTTTCTCTGGTCATATTCCAGGTTATAAGTATATTTGGTTTAATTTATTGAATATAGGATTGTTTACGATATTTTTGAAAAGTACAAGTTGGTGTTTCGTGTTTTATTATGTTAGCTATGCAATGATCTTTGACAATATTCTTTGTTAGTGTATTTAGAACATAGTTGTTATGTGAGTAGAATTTGCCTTCAATATTTTCCTTAATAATTTGGCCATTATTGTCGGGGTAAGGTGCAATGATGAAAGTTGGTCGTTCAATTGAATTCATAGGATTGTGGGACATTAGGAATATTTCATTAGTAGGTACGTTATACCAAGCGGAAGTTTTTATGTGTATCAGATTTTTGTAATTAATGTTGCCAATATTTTCATGTTTTAGTAGTTTAGGATTAAATATTCCTAGTCGTGTTAGTTGTGAACTCATTTCAATGTCTTCGATATATTCGGTAAAATGTTCAATATTAAATATTAATAGATTCAATTTTTGTTCCTTTTTCAAAGAATTGGACTGGTTGTTAATTATTTCTATGCCATTATTGAGACTGTCAATAACGTGGTTTAGAGTGCTGACCTGTACTGTGTCTTGTGATAGAGTCGAAATTTGTTGTTCAATATGTTGTCTGTCGTCTTCGTCTAGTGTGCCAAAAAGATATCTTAATGTGGAACCTACAAAGTTAGCCAGTCCTCGTTTGTTTCGTTTTGAAATGCGTATGCCATTTATTTCTCTTTCCATTTTCTCGGTTAAATATTTAATTTGTGTGACATTTTTAAATTCTTGACATTGTTTAATTATACTATTAAATGTTTCTTCAACTTCTGTAATATTTATGGTGAGACAGTGATGCATAAAGGTGATGGGGATTTGTATTGTTCCAGATTCAAACAAGATAAATCCTTGATTGTTTTCTATTGGGTTGATTTCGATTGTTCCTGCTGTAGTTTGTGTCGCAATACAAGTTATTATGGTGATTATGAGTCCGATGATTGGGAGGTGTCGGTTTGCTGCAAGTATTTGCTGTCATTAACTTTCTTTTTCTTTTTAAATTTGCTTTTATAATGAATAACGTTTTGACCTCTATAATTTTCGTTATAATGTTTTTCGTCTAATTGTTCTATTCTGCCTGTTTTTCTAAAGGGATTCTTTGATTTTGGGCGTGTTAACGGTGCTTGTTTAAATTTTGTGTCGATTTCGAAATCCTGTCGTTATACCCGTTACTCGTAGAGTAAAAGGGTATACTAGATTCGTTGAAAAGTATGTAACAGGCAGAAGGAAGCGTTTCCGACCATATAAAGTATATATATTCTTGATCAGGATCAGTAGCCGAGTCGATCTGGCCATGTCCGTCTGTCCGTCCGTCTGTCCGTCTGTCCGTCCGTCTGTCCGTCTGTCCGTCCGTATGAACGTCGAGATCTCAGGAACTACAAAAGCTAGAAAGTTGAGATTAAGTATACAGACTCCAGGGACATAGACGCAGCGCAAGTTTGTCGATTCAGGTTGCCACGCCCACTCTAACGCCCACAAACCGCCCAAATCTGCCACGCCCACACTTTTGAAAAATGTTTTGATATTTTTTCATATTTGTATTAGTCTTATAAATTTCTATCTATTTGCCAAAAAACTTTTGGCCACGCCCACTCTAACGCCCACAAACCGCCCAAATCTGCCACGCCCACACTTTTGAAAAATGTTTTGATATTTTTTCATATTTGTATTAGTCTTATAAATTTCTATCTATTTGCCAAAAAACTTTTGGCCACGCCCACTCTAACGCCCACAAACCGCCCAAATCTGCCACACCCACACTTTTGAAAAATGTTTTGATATTTTTTCATTTTTGTATTAGTCTTGTAAATTTCTATCTATTTGCCAAAAAACTTTTGGCCACGCCCACTCTAACGCCCACAAACCGCCAAAAACTGTCCTTCGCACTTACACTAGCTGAGTAACGGGTATCAGATAGTCGGGGAACTCGACTATAGCGTTCTCTCTTGTTTTTTGTTAAGATTTTTGATTTTCATTTCTTTATCATAAGTAGGTGTGTCTGCGTAAAGAAGGATGTTAGCCGGTATCTGTCCGGTTGTGTTATGTTTAGTCTTGTGGTTGTATATGTATAAAATTGTTTCCATTCGTGTTTCTTTATTTTCTCTATTGTTTTCAGTATTGATAATTCTGATTTTTTCATTTATGGTTTTATGAAGGCGTTCTATGTCTGTTATTCCTGTTTTACTTGTGGTAATATCTATTTGTATGTCTTCGTTGTTTAGCCAAGTTTTTGAAGAAGTGCTTATAAACGCGGAGTCCTTGTCTGCTTTAATTTTCTGTGGTTTTCCCATGTCGTTAAAAATTCTAGTAAGGGCTCGTTTTGCCTCTAACCAATCTCTACTGTTTGTTTTAATAAGTGAAGCAAATTTTGAATAAACGTCTATACAAGATAAATACTGTTCGTTGTCAATAGCATAAAAGTCAATAACATAAATTTCGCGTGGGTTATTATACCCGTTACTCGTAGAGTAAAAGGGTATACTAGATTCGTTGAAAAGTATGTAACAGGCAGAAGGAAGCGTTTCCGACCATATAAAGTATATATATTCTTGATCAGGATCAATAGCCGAGTCGATTTGGCCATGTCCGTCTGTCCGTCCGTCTGTCCGTCTGTCCGTCTGTCTGTCCGTATGAACGTCGAGATCTCAGGAACTACAAAAGCTAGAAAGTTGAGATTAGAAATACAGACTCCAGGGACATAGACGCAGCGCAAGTTTGTCGAATCATGCTGCCACGCCCACTCTAACGCCCACAAACCGCCCAAAACTGCCACGCCCACACTTTTGAAAAATGTTTTAATATTTTTTCATTTTTGTATTTGTCTTGTAAATTTCTATCGATTTGCAAAAAAACTTTTTGCCACGCCCACTCTAACGCCCACAAACCGCCCAAAGCTGCCAGGCCCACACTTTTGAAAAATGTTTTGATATTTTTTCATTTTTGTATTAGTCTTGTAAATTTCTATCTATTTGCCAAAAAACTTTTGGCCACGCCCACTCTAACGCCCACAAACCAAAAACTGTGCTTCGCACTTACACTAGCTGAGTAACGGGTATCAGATAGTCGGGGAACTCGACTATAGCGTTCTCTCTTGTTTGTCTCTGGAGTTATTTCGAAAACTAGTTTTGTTGGTCTATGTTCTGTCTTTGCAAGGTTACAGACTTCACAATCATTGATAATGTTTTGAATTAGTTTATTATAATCGGGAAATAGTGAGTTTCTTTAAATAATCGTATCATTTTTTCAATACCGGGGTGTAACAATTTAGAATGTTGAGTAATAATGAATTCTTTAAATTCAGGATAAGATTTTATGTCTTTTAACTTTTCAGAATTTTCACGTTACTATGTGGCATAATGGTTTCTCGATATGCTAACTAAAAAGTCTTTATCGTTTTTCAGGTAAATAACACTGCTATTATTTAATAAGGATATCTTTTGCCTTTGTCAGGGTCATATCAGTGTATTTGATGGTCAGTTTTATTTTGGAAAAGTATTTCGTTGTCTCTACTTGGTCTACGCTATCTTTTATAAATTCAATTTGTCTTGCAAAGTAGTTTATGGGTTTTTCTGTAATTTCAATGTAGGTTTCGTTGCTTTCTGATGAACTGTGTATTGTTGCTGCTGTTGAAATATTTTCTTCTTCGCCTACCATGTTTTCTTCAATTTTGACGCGAGATAAAGCGTCTGCTACATGATTAAGTTTACCTTCTAAATATTTGATTTTGAAATTATATTCGCTAAGTCTAATTCGCCAACGTTGTAGTTTTATGTTAGGCTCTTTAATATTACTTAGCCAAACAAGGGGTTTGTGATCGCTCAAAATCTCCATATAAATACGGGCGGAAATATTTGGTTGCCCAAACGATTGCTAGTAGTTCTTTTTCAATAGTGCTATAATTTTGTTCATGATCATTTAATGTTCTACTTGCAAAGCTTACTGGCTTATTGTCTTGTGATAACACGGCTCCTATGGCGAAATTGCTAGCGTCAGTAGTGACTTGAAATGTTTTTGTGAAATCAGGGCAAATCAAAATTGAGTCGTTCATTATGTGTGTTTTCAATTTTTCAAATGATTTCTTGTATTCTTCGTTTCTTGTGTCTATTTTAGCTCATTTTTTTAGAAATATTGTCAGAGGTTTTGCAATCTTTGCAAAGTCTGGAATGAACTTACGGTAGTATCCGCATAAGCCTAAGAAAGATTTGATTTCTTTTGGTGTCTTTGGGAGAGGAAATTTTTCGATTGCCTTAACTTTCTCTTTATTAGGTCGTATGCCTTCTGGACTTATAATATGACCTAAGAAATTTGTTTGCTTTTTTAAAAATTCGCATTTGTCCAATTGGAGTTTAAGATTGGCTTCTTTAAGTTTCTCAAAAACCTTCCTCAGTGAGTCTAGGTGTTCGTTCAGAGATGTTATGAGGTCTTTTAGGACGTAATTCATGCACCGTTGGAAGGTTGCAGGTGCATTTTTTAAGCCAAATGGCATGCGAGTGTACTCATAGTGACCGTGTTTGGTCGAAAACGCCGTTTTTGGTATAGACTTAGGGTCCATTTCGATTTGATGAAAGCCTTTTGCTAAGTCAATTGTAGTAAAATACTGGCGTTTTCCTAATTTGCCTAGTATTTCGTCCATGTTAGGAATCGGAAATTTATCATTTATTGTTATTTCATTTAGATTTCGATAGTCCACGACCAACCTGAATTTCGGTTTGCCAGAGGCATCCATCTTTTTGGGGACAATCCATAATGGACTGCAATAAGGGGAGTCGCTTTCGCGTATAATACCTTGTTTTAACATTTCCTCAATTTGCTTATTTACTTCTGCTTCGTAGGAAAACGGGTACGAGTATGGTCTTTCGTAAACTGGGTTTTCATGAGACGTTTTTATATCGTGACGTATTATACTTGTGAATGTAAGGTTTTCGTTTTTGGAATATTGAATGTCATTGAACTCTTTTAATAAATTTGTAAGTCTGTATTTTTCCTCACTATTTAAATGTTCTAGTCTGTATGTGTGTTCTTAGTCTATGTTGTTGTCCATGGCACAGTTTATTTCTGATGTAAAGTTTTTTTCTTGTAAGAGTGCATTAAAGTTTTCCGAAGAGTTCTCATCACATGGATCTAATTCTTTGTGAATGAATGTTCTTTCGTTAATTATTGTTTCTTTCCGAGAGTAGTCTATTAAACCGTTATTCTCCATTAGTATTTTTCTTCCTAACAGAATATCATAATAAGGTGAAAATGAATGAATATAGAATTTTTGCGTTTGTTGAAAAAGACCGTTGGCTGGAAGGTCTACATATTTATTTAATTTAGAATAGCCTGTCATACTTCGGACAGTTATTTGCTTATCTTTAACTTGAAGATTGAAAAAGTTTGAGCTCATCAAGTTTATCGAAGAGCCAGTATCAACTATGCATCTATATCTGTGGTTATTAAACATGATCTCTATGTATTGGTGGGATCCCAGGCTGGTATTGGAAAATTTTCAGCTTGTTGATATTGCTGATCTGTAAACAATTCTGTCTGAGTATTCTGTAATTGATCTTCGTGGAACTGTTCGTCGTTATTAATGTAGTGTTCAGTTTCGTTATCGTAATCTAATTCGTGCTGGGGAAAATTTTCATTTGTCTGCATTCGCGATTGTTCGCTGCTTTCTCTAAAACGCTTATTTGGCACTCTTGGTTGTTGGGGAGGCTGATAGTAGTTTCGGTTGTCGTTTTGACGGTCCTGAAGTAAGTCTGTTCTGAATCCGTTGTATAAATTTCTGCACTGATTAAGTTGCTGTTGTCTGGTCGGAGGAATTTGTCTAAAAGGGGTTTGATTGTTTACGTTAGTGTTTTGGGTCTGTGTGGGATTTAATGGAATAAAGGGGCGAATGAATCGTTGGTTGGGGTGAGTGTTTTTGATTTGGTTAATGTTTCTATGTTTATAGGTGTTAGGTGGATTTCAGTTAAGTTTTGGCTGACTATCGAATGTTTTTGAAATTGGGTCTTCGTATAGACCTTCTTGTTGGGCGGCTTGCCTTAATTTTTGAACGGTTGAAATGTCATACCTCGCTAAGGTCATGAACAACCTATCGGGAAGTGAGCGTTGAATTGTATTTTTTATTGTGGTTGCCATTGCTTGTGTATAAACCACCATATTATTTCGGTCATTCTCTAATGCAAACTTATTTATAATTACACTGGACTTATCTTCTAATTGTTCACAGAATAGACGTAAGTTACCCTTAAAAGGTGTCCGATACAGTCTTCCTAGTAGATCCTCCAGGGGCGTCTGAGTCTTGAATTCCGTGATTAGGGCGTCTCTTAAAGTTGTCCATTCGTTGTGCATTCCGAATTGGGTAACCTTTTCCGCATCTCCGACAACTTGAAGTTCGATGGCTCCAAATATAACCGCCTTCTGTCGAGCGTCGTTTGAAGGGTATAAGTTCAACAGGTATTCGATACGTCTGATGAACGAGCTGAGATTCGATGGGTCTCCAGAGAATTTCGGTACTTGGCGTATTTGCCGAAGTAAATGAGTCATATTTTCCGCTGGTAATTCCATTTTAGTTTTATTTATAAGTTAGTTTCTGTTCTTGTTCACAGACTGCTGCAGTATGTCGAGACTTATGCCTTAAGTGAACTGCACTGTTTTAACTTTTTATTGTTTTATACAATAGTAGCGGTCGCACTTTTGATTTTAGTGGGCTACTGTTTTTGTTCACTGACTGCTACAGTATGTCGAGACTTATGTCTTAGTGAACTGCACTGTGCGCCTTTTAATTGTATTACACCTTAGTGGAGGTCTCACTTCACTAAGCGGTCCACAAAATTAGGTCTTTAAATTAACTCCGATCGCACAGGTTCTTGTGCGGATACCGATTTTAGTCACTTTAAACGAACCGAAATCACTTTGTTGCGGCCAATTCGCGGGTACAATCAGAAAAGGTTACTTCGTCGTACAAGTTTCCTCTTTTCACTAGATTGTTAAAGGATAACGAGTTTACTAGGACTTTTTTCAGTATCCTACCGACTGCGCCAATAAAAAAAATATATTTTCCTTTTTATGATCTTTATTTGAATAAGTTTCACCAGAGGTCAGTTAAGAACTAATTTACAAAGGTATTCTTTCGGCCCAGCAAACCTTTTACAGATGATTAACATAAGCCTTTTAAGTTCTACTTAGCTTTATATGTCAAGCTTAACAGATCATTAAGCTCGTTACCGTTAAGCGGTTCGTATCTTGGGGGAATGTTATTTATGAGGCTTTTGGAGAGTGAAGCTTTCCAAAAGATCGGCTTTAGCTTTTTTATATGAAGAGTGAATATGTCGTATGAAGAAATGAATATGTCACTAAATATACTTTATATGATCGGAAACGCTTCCTTCTGCCTGTTACATACTTTTCAACGAATCTAGTATACCCTTTTACTCTACGAGTAACGGGTATAACAACTAATAAAAAGAGTACTAAGGGCACCACAGTGATCCAAAAAACGTTTTAGATTAAAGTAATATATATATCAAATAACAACATAAAAGTTTCTTAAAATATCCAAATTGTATCATTTGGTTGATGATTGTGGGTGCCCTGACCATCACAGAATATTTCATCTGGAACGAGAGGGAAAATGTATATATATTTAATCAAAATTTAAATACAGTAACCCTTTTTAAAGTATTTGGTATGTATAAAATCATTAAAAACAAGAGAAATACCAGTTACTTAGCTAGTGGAAGTGCGAAGGAGCAATTTTAACACTGACAGTTTTTGGCGATTTGTCGGCGTTACAGTGGGCGTGGCAAAAAGATTTTTAGCAAATCGATATAAATGCAAAAAAAATCAATATATTTGAAAAAGTCTGGCGTGTCAACAAATTTTTGGCAAATTGATAGAAATTTACAGTAATTATAAAACTATAAAAAAATTAAAAAATATCAAAACATTTTCCGCTGAAGACATAGAAAAGTCCCTAGAGACCCTCTCCAGGGAATTGTTAGATGCGCAACGCGCAGCATGCCCGCCATCTAAAGCCAGGAAGAGGACCAGGCCACCCTGGTGGAATGATAATCTTTCGCTTCTACGCAATAACCTCACAGAATTTTTCAAAATCGCCAAAGACGCGAAAATTGATATAATCAACGGGGAATACAAGATGCTACTCAGTGATTACAAGAAGGAAATACGCCGGGCACAAAGAAGCTCGTGGAGAAACTTCTGCTCCAAAATCGAGACGGCCCCAGAAACGGCTAGACTCAGGAAGGTGCTATCGAAGCAGCCAACCATACAGAGTCAGCTCAAACGCGAGGACGGACAGTGGACTGAGGGCAGCGAAGAGGCCCTAACAGCACTAATGCATGCTCACTTCCCAGGATGTACCGAGATATCCGATGCCCACAAGCACCAGGACCTCGTAACTGGAGAAGAGCATCTCCCAACAGATCTAATATCCTCTAGATGAATCCAATGGGCTATAGACTCCTTTGCGGGAATAAAAGCACCGAGACTAGATGGAATATTTCCAGCCATGCTACAGGTGACCAAAGAAGTGATCACCTCATGGCTACACGCTATATTCACAGCTTGCTTTAGCACGGGCTATATCCCTATCCAATGGAGGAACTTTAGGATTGTCTTCCTGCCAAAAGCAGGGAAGTGCACCCATATAAGCCCAAAGATTACAGGCCGATTAGTCTCACCTCTTTCTTACTCAAGACGCTAGAAAAGCTGCTGGACGTATACATCAGAAATGATGCAGGACGACTACTGTCATCCAACCAGCATGCTTACACGAAAGGTAAATCAGTGGAGACGGCACTACACTCATTAGTAGCCACCATTGAGAAAGCCCTGCATAACCAAGAATATGCTCTCGGAGTGTTTGTGGATATATCCAGAGCATTCAGCAACGTGAATGCTATCAGTTTGTGGATAAGAAATCTTCTAAGCTGTAGACGGGTACAATCCGATTGGGGCACCGCCTCCATGAGGAAAGGAGCACTCAGGGGCACGCCGCAAGGCGGGGTCCTGTCGCCTCCCCTGTGGAATCTGGTGGTAGATGACCTGATTAAGAGATTCGAAGGGAAGGCCCCAAAGATAACAGCTTATGCTGACGACATAAGCATAATTTTTACGGGAGTCTGTCCATCGACACTCAGCTCGATTATGGAATCAACGCAGACATCCAAGCGCAAATGATTGCAGGAAAGGCTGCACAACGCCTAGTTGCATCAGGGAATATGTATCTACAGGGACTCGGGCACAGTTCAATTGGTCGAGACATGAGCAGCATATCTGAATACATAGTCACCAGAATGTGTCCGGATGTAAGAACAACGACATTAATGAGACCAGACGACTGGAAAACGGGTCAGGACCATGCTCAACACATCAATATATACGCGGACGGCTCCAAGATGGAAGGAGGAGTTGGAGCGGGCATATACTGTACAGACCCTGAAATGAGGCTGTAGTATAGGCTACCAAGCCAATGCAGCATATTCCAGGCGGAAGTATTCGCCATAAGGAAAGCAGCAGAGCTTGGGCTGAGCATTGACCGCCCACATGAAGCGGTCAACTTGTTCGTAGACAGTCAAGCGGCGATAAGATCCAAGCAATCGTCAGCGGTCAGTTTCAAAAGTGTACTGGCAAGCAGGGAGGCACAAGATATCCTCAGCACAACCAAGTCAGTGCGGATCTACTGGGTTTCCAGCCACCAGGGCATCGATGGTAATGAGACGGCAGACGAACTAGGAAAGGAAGGCGTTGGACTGGCGAATAAAAGATCAGAAAACGTTCCTGTCGGGCGGGCAGACGCACGAGCCAAAAGCAGATGGAGAAGAACTTCCACCACCCGCAAAATTTCAAAAATCATGTTCAAAGAGCGCGACGTAAAACTCAGTCACAGTCACTAAAACTCGTGCTGCATCTTCCAAGGAAAGACTGCAGACTGCTAGTGGGAATTCTCACAGGTCACTGCCTAGCTGCGGCACACGCTCCTGTTGGAGCAAAAATTGTTCGTAGAGATTTTTATGCTAACGATTTAATCTCTGGCGGGTTCTGAGTTGAGGAGGTGATAGAAAGTCATCATCATGTGAAGGAACTATTGTCGCGATGCAACTCTTCAACCCGAAACTTTAGTCAGCAGCCCTGGAAGGAGAGCCTGACTGCGACAATGAGCAGGTAATTAAAATTCACAATGGATCGAAGCTTCAGATCAGTTTCTATTTAATTTCTCTCAAACACCGTACAATCATCGACCCACCAAGCGGATTGCATTGTCAACAATATCCAAACCCAGTGATCCACTTGGTCTAATAAACCCAGTTGTCACAAAATCTAAGACTTTTCTGCAATCTCCTTGGAGTGCTAACGCATTGCCAGAGCCAATTCTTTCATCGTAGGGGGAGTTGACTTTATTATGTTAATGATGATGTACACTGTTTTCCAGTGACCTCTATAGTTATACGGAAAACTGTTTTTAAAATGTTGGTTATTTGCTTGCAAAAATTAAACGCTTTTCCAAATGTTTTTTTTGTGTAAAGGTCCACATACAAAAGCCTTAATAACACAATATATTGATAAAATACATGTATTAAAAATATGTAAATAATATAATATAAAAAAATTTGAGCTCATAACAGACCATGCTAGTTAACTATGGCTTATGCGACAGCCGAGTCTTAAAGGCAGGTTGGCAAGATGATCTATGCGTTTTCAGGGCTATAGTTTCTCTATAAGCCATAGGAGAGGTAGCGAAAATATAGTGCCAGACGCCCTTTCAAGAATGCACGTAGAGGAGGTGTCAGCCATTGAACTGATTGAGCCAAAAATTGATCTCGACTTTGCATGTTTTGATGCGAAAAATTTTGTACGAATGCACAATGAATCAGAAACTTCGGAAGGAAATTATCCAGATATAACAAGAGAGACAGCTATAGTCGAGTTCCCCGACTATCTGATCCCCGTTACTCAGCTAGTGGAATTACGAAGGAGAGTCTTCAACACTGACAGTTTTCGGCGGTTTTGGGCGTTAGAGTGGGCGTGGCACAAAGTATTTTGGTTTTTTTGCAAATAGAAATTTACAAGACTAATACGAAAATGAAAAAATATCAAAACATTTTTCAAAAGTGTGGGGGTTGCAGATTTGGGCGGTTTGTGGCGTTAGAGTGGGCGTGGCATTAATCGAGTCTGTATGCTTAATCATTTCTAGCTTTTGTAGTTCCTGAGATCTCAGCGTTCATACGGACGGACAGACAGACAAGGCCAGATCGACTCGGCTATTGATCCTGACGAAGAATATATATACTTTATATGGTCGGAAACGCTTCCTTCTTCCTGTTACATACTTTTCAACGAATCTAGTATACCCTTTTACTCTACGAGTAACGGGTATAAAAACCATATATAGTGCCAAAGGTAGATCATAAAGGGTGGGTACAGAGGGGGGGTTCTATATTATCAGTGTAACCTCATTTCCAGTAGATATACTGTCATAGCGGCAGCATACACCCATAAGAATTTCGTTCTTTCTATTAATTTTTTTTGCATTAATTATAAATCTTACTCATCTACGTAATAGGCACGGGACTATAAATAAAATTAAATGTGACTTTCTGATAATTAACTTTATTATTTATTTTTTTGTTGCTTATAATTTAATTGTCAATATATAGTACACTAAATTTTAGTATTTGGGCCGTCAGCATTTCTAAAACAACAAATAAAAAAAGTACTAAGGGCACCACAGTTTTCCAAAAAACGTTTTAGATTAAAGTAATATATATATCAAATAACAACATAAAAGTTTCTTAAAATATCCAAATTGTATCATTTGGTTGATGGTTGTGGGTGCCCTGAGCATCACAGAATATTTCATCTGGAACGAGAGGGAAAATGTATATATATTTAATAAAAATTCAAATACAGTAACCCTTTTTAAAGTATTTGGTATGTATAAAATCATTAAAAACAAGAGAAATACCAGTTACTCAGCTAGTGGAAGTGCGAAGGAGCAATTTCAACACTGACAGTTTTTGGCGATTTGTGGGCGTTACAGTGGGCGTGGCAAAAAGATTTTTAGCAAATCGAGATAAATTTACGGCTGACAAAATGCAAATAAAAATCAATATATTTTAAAAAGTGTGGCGTGGCAACAGATTTTTGGCAAATTGATAGTAATTTACAGTAATTATAAAACTATAAAAAAATTAAAAAATATCAAAACATTTTTAAAAGGTGAGGGCGGTTTCTGGGCGTTTAAGTGGGCGTGGCAACATGAATCGACAACTTGCCCTGCGTCTATGTCTCTGGAGTCTGTATGCTTGATCTCTCTCTAGCTTTTGTAGTTTCTGAGATCTCGACGTTCATACGGACAGACGGACTTGGCCAGATGAACTCGGCTATTGATCCTGATCAAGAATATATATACTTTACATGGTCGGTAACGCTTCCTTCTGCCTGTTACATACTTTTCAACGAATCTAGTATACCCTTTTACTCTACGAGTAACGGGTATAAAAGGGCTATGAATTTACTGATAAATCGATTTCATGCAATAAATATCCCTGAACGTTGAACGTTTGAACCCTGGCCAATCACTACGTAACTGATTTTGGATGGACTTCTGATTCGGCGGAAAAAATGGGAAGAGGATTTATCAATCAATAAGCTGTCTACCTGTGACACTATGGAGTCGTTTTTGGAGAACAGGCAGGATGATGTAAAACTTGGAACTTAAACGACAGGCCACCAGGTGTAATAAAAATTGCACAAACATAACCAAAATACACTTATTGCTTCTGGTAATAACTCAAATAATTTTTTTCTGACCAAAGTGCTCTCGATTTTTAAATTTGAGACCGAACCTTCGAAGTTGCACCTTTGCCTTAACTATTTGCGCAAGGGACATAGTTTACAGCAATGCATGTCGTCTTACTGTAGATATTGCCGCATAAAGCATCTCCCATTATTGCATATGAATTATGACCCATCTGTACCATCCACCTCATTTTCAACACCGTCATGTGGCCCAAATTTGAGCTCTCAGCCATTGTCATCTACTTCATCAACATTAGTAGTATGCTCTCATTCATCACCGCAACCTGATTTTAGATTCTGCCTCTCAGCTAAACTTCATAACTTCTCGCTTAGCTAGTTAAATGAATGTGAATTATAGAAGATCGCAAGCCTTGATTTCTGATTTCTGATAAGGTATTCGATATTCTTGCGCAATCACGGGATGAAAGCTATTGTGCTTAATTCGCAGCTGTTGTGACTCACAGTATCACGGATTACCAGCCCCATTTCAATGATGGAAGAAACCAGAAAACATTTCGCTCGCTGATCCTTATTTCAATCAATCACAACGAATTAATCTTTTAATTGGCGTTCGTTTGTTTTCGAAATAATTTCTCTGGGACAAATTGTTTTGGACAGGACGTTGCTAATTCTTTAAAGGCCCTAAAAGATAGTTTCTGGAGGGATGTCGACAATGCCTATGAACAAAAAACGGTTTTAGCAGCCATCATCCAGAACCCTGCAGATCATTCTTATGATGAAACACTTACCACAATAGTAAAGTGATTCTGGGAAGACTTAACTTCGTCAAAGCCACCTTTGTTCCTAAAACCATTTAATGAAAATTGCACTCGACTTGGGAGTGGTCAATACTCTGTTCGCCTCTTGTTTAATTCACGATTCGAATCTCTAGGTGATTCTTAGTGCTTGGCTCGTCGTCGTTTCAGAAATTTGAAACCAAAGCTGGATAAAAACGCAGCCCTAAGAGCTTAGAGCATTTTTACGGGAGTATATACATATGTATCTTGTAACAAAGGAACCATCGGTACCTCAATTCTTTTGCCTAACCATTGCCTACATACACAGGAAGCACGAGCAGAAAGCTTCGTGTGGTGTTTGATGAATCCGCTAAAATAACTTTTGGTAGCCCCCTTAAGGACATACTTCTTGCAGGTCCTATAATATAGCAAAAAATCTTTAATATACAGCTTCGCTTTCGATTTTTTAAAGTGTCCCTTTGTGGAGATATCTGCAAAATGTACCGTTGCGTGCGTGTTTTGTACCCGGATGACTTAGTACGGTGTATCATTCGGCGAAAGAACTCCCCGAAAGAGTATAGTGTTCTTAAATTTAACACTGTGACTTATGGAACCAGCTGTCCTCTTCGCTATAAGAGCCAGCTCTCTTATGATAAGAAAAAATCATTTCCTGTTTGAGCAAAAATGGTTAGTAAGATTTCTATGCTAACGATTTAATCTCTGGCGGGTTCTGAGTTGAGGAGGTGATAGAAAGTCATCGTCATGTGAAGGAACTATTGTCGCGATGCCACTTTCCTATCCGTAAATGGTGTCCAAATGAGTCAGCAGCCCTGGAAGGAGAGTCTGACTGCGACAAGGAGCAGTGGATCGGACATCGCCAAAGCATTGGAATTAGTCTGTTGTCCAGCTTCAGATAAGCTTCAATTTAATTTCTCTCAAACACCGTACAATCATCGACCCACCAAGCGGATTGCATTGTCTACAATAGCCAAACCCAGTGATCCACTTGGTCTAATAAACCCAGTTGTCACAAAATCTACGACTTTTCTGCAATCTCCATGGAGTGCTAACGCATTGCCAGAGCCAATTCTTTCATCGTAGGGGGAGTTGACTTTATTATGTTAATGATGATGTACACTGTTTTCCAGTGACCTCTATAGTTATACGGAAAACTGTTTTTAAAATGTTGGTTATTTGCTTGCAAAAATTAAACGCTTTTCCAAATGTTTTTTTTGTGTAAAGGTCCACATACAAAAGCCTTAATAACACAATATATTGATAAAATACATGTATTAAAAATATGTAAATAATATAATATACAAAAATTTGAGGTCATAACAGACCATGCTAGTTAACTATGGCTTATGCGACAGCCGAATCTTAAAGGCAGGTTGGCAAGATGATCTATGCGTTTTCAGGGCTATAGTTTCTCTATAAGCCATAGGAGAGGTAGCGAAAATATAGTGCCAGACGCCCTTTCAAGAATGCACGTAGAGGAGGTGTCAGCCATTGAACTGATTGAGCCAAAAATTGATCTCGACTTTGCATGTTTTGATGCGAAAAATTTTGTACGAATGCACAATGAATCAGAAACTTCGGAAGGAAATTATCCAGATATAACAAGAGAGACAGCTATAGTCGAGTTCCCCGACTATCTGATCCCCGTTACTCAGCTAGTGGAATTACGAAGGAGAGTCTTCAACACTGACAGTTTTCGGCGGTTTTGGGCGTTAGAGTGGGCGTGGCACAAAGTATTTTGGTTTTTTTGCAAATAGAAATTTACAAGACTAATACGAAAATGAAAAAATATCAAAACATTTTTCAAAAGTGTGGGGGTTGCAGATTTGGGCGGTTTGTGGCGTTAGAGTGGGCGTGGCATTAATCGAGTCTGTATGCTTAATCATTTCTAGCTTTTGTAGTTCCTGAGATCTCAGCGTTCATACGGACGGACAGACAGACAAGGCCAGATCGACTCGGCTATTGATCCTGACGAAGAATATATATACTTTATATGGTCGGAAACGCTTCCTTCTTCCTGTTACATACTTTTCAACGAATCTAGTATACCCTTTTACTCTACGAGTAACGGGTATAAAAACCATGAATTAGGAAAGAAAACAAATTAAATAAAGTATTAAATAAATTCAATTAAAGTTAGCCACCGAAATAAAGTCTGATGAAAGGGTAACACCTAAATTTGGGATTTACCATATAGTGCCAAAGGTAGATCATAAAGGGTGGGTACAGAGGGGGGGTTCTATATTATCAGTGTAACCTCATTTCCAGTAGATATACTGTCATAGCGGCAGCATACACCCATAAGAATTTCGTTCTTTCTATTAATTTTTTTTGCATTAATTATAAATCTTACTCATCTACGTAATAGGCACGGGACTATAAATAAAATTAAATGTGACTTTCTGATAATTAACTTTATTATTTATTTTTTTGTTGCTTATAATTTAATTGTCAATATATAGTACACTAAATTTTAGTATTTGGGCCGTCAGCATTTCTAAAACAACAAATAAAAAAAGTACTAAGGGCACCACAGTTTTCCAAAAAACGTTTTAGATTAAAGTAATATATATATCAAATAACAACATAAAAGTTTCTTAAAATATCCAAATTGTATCATTTGGTTGATGGTTGTGGGTGCCCTGAGCATCACAGAATATTTCATCTGGAACGAGAGGGAAAATGTATATATATTTAATAAAAATTCAAATACAGTAACCCTTTTTAAAGTATTTGGTATGTATAAAATCATTAAAAACAAGAGAAATACCAGTTACTCAGCTAGTGGAAGTGCGAAGGAGCAATTTCAACACTGACAGTATTTGGCGATTTGTGGGCGTTACAGTGGGCGTGGCAAAAAGATTTTTAGCAAATCGAGATAAATTTACGGCTGACAAAATGCAAATAAAAATCAATATATTTTAAAAAGTGTGGCGTGGCAACAGATTTTTGGCAAATTGATAGTAATTTACAGTAATTATAAAACTATAAAAAAATTAAAAAATATCAAAACATTTTTAAAAGGTGAGGGCGGTTTCTGGGCGTTTAAGTGGGCGTGGCAACATGAATCGACAACTTGCCCTGCGTCTATGTCTCTGGAGTCTGTATGCTTGATCTCTCTCTACCTTTTGTAGTTTCTGAGATCTCGACGTTCATACGGACAGACGGACTTGGCCAGATGAACTCGGCTATTGATCCTGATCAAGAATATATATACTTTACATGGTCGGTAACGCTTCCTTCTGCCTGTTACATACTTTTCAACGAATCTAGTATACCCTTTTACTCTACGAGTAACGGGTATAAAAGGGCTATGAATTTACTGATAAATCGATTTCATGCAATAAATATCCCTGAACGTTTCATTAAATTCGGTTTCATTGAATTTGAACCCTGGCCAATCACTACGTAACTGATTTTGGATGGACTTCTGATTCGGCGGAAAAAATGGGAAGAGGATTTATCAATCAATAAGCTGTCTACCTGTGACACTATGGAGTCGTTTTTGGAGAACAGGCAGGATGATGTAAAACTTGGAACTTAAACGACAGGCCACCAGGTGTAATAAAAATTGCACAAACATAACCAAAATACACTTATTGCTTCTGGTAATAACTCAAATAATTTTTTTCTGACCAAAGTGCTCTCGATTTTTAAATTTGAGACCGAACCTTCGAAGTTGCACCTTTGCCTTAACTATTTGCGCAAGGGACATAGTTTACAGCAATGCATGTCGTCTTACTGTAGATATTGCCGCATAAAGCATCTCCCATTATTGCATATGAATTATGACCCATCTGTACCATCCACCTCATTTTCAACACCGTCATGTGGCCCAAATTTGAGCTCTCAGCCATTGTCATCTACTTCATCAACATTAGTAGTATGCTCTCATTCATCACCGCAACCTGATTTTAGATTCTGCCTCTCAGCTAAACTTCATAACTTCTCGCTTAGCTAGTTAACTGAATGTGAATTATAGAAGATCGCAAGCCTTGATTTCTGATTTCTGATAAGGTATTCGATATTCTTGCGCAATCACGGGATGAAAGCTATTGTGCTTAATTCGCAGCTGTTGTGACTCACAGTATCACGGGTTACCAGCCCCATTTCAATGATGGAAGAAACCAGAAAACATTTCGCTCGCTGATCATTATTTCAATCAATCACAACGAATTAATCTTTTAATTGGCGTTCGTTTGTTTTCGAAATAATTTCTCTGGGACAAATTGTTT
Source organism: Drosophila yakuba (assembly GCF_016746365.2). Classification (NCBI taxonomy): domain Eukaryota; kingdom Metazoa; phylum Arthropoda; class Insecta; order Diptera; family Drosophilidae; genus Drosophila; species Drosophila yakuba. Next base: position 26,311,367 of record NC_052527.2, on the reverse strand, counting down.
TGGACAGGACGTTGCTAATTCTTTAAAGGCCCTAAAAGATAGTTTCTGGAGGGATGTCGACAATGCCTATGAACAAAAAACGGTTTTAGCAGCCATCATCCAGAACCCTGCAGATCATTCTTATGATGAAACACTTACCACAATAGTAAAGTGATTCTGGGAAGACTTAACTTCGTCAAAGCCACCTTTGTTCCTAAAACCATTTAATGAAAATTGCACTCGACTTGGGAGTGGTCAATACTCTGTTCGCCTCTTGTTTAATTCACGATTCGAATCTCTAGGTGATTCTTAGTGCTTGGCTCGTCGTCGTTTCAGAAATTTGAAACCAAAGCTGGATAAAAACGCAGCCCTAAGAACTTAGAGCATTTTTACGGGAGTATATACATATGTATCTTGTAACAAAGGAACCATCGGTACCTCAATTCTTTTGCCTAACCATTGCCTACATACACAGGAAGCACGAGCAGAAAGCTTCGTGTGGTGTTTGATGGATCCGCTAAAATAACTTTTGGTAGCCCCCTTAAGGACATACTTCTTGCAGGTCCTATAATATAGCAAAAAATCTTTAATATACAGCTTCGCTTTCGATTTTTTAAAGTGTCCCTTTGTGGAGATATCTGCAAAATGTACCGTTGCGTGCGTGTTTTGTACCCGGATGACTTAGTACGGTGTATCATTCGGCGAAAGAACTCCCCGAAAGAGTATAGTGTTCTTAAATTTAACACTGTGACTTATGGAACCAGCTGTCCTCTTCGCTATAAGAGCCAGCTCTCTTATGATAAGAAAAAATCATTTCCTGTTTGAGCAAAAATGGTTAGTAAGATTTCTATGCTAACGATTTAATCTCTGGCGGGTTCTGAGTTGAGGAGGTGATAGAAAGTCATCGTCATGTGAAGGAACTATTGTCGCGATGCCACTTTCCTATCCGTAAATGGTGTCCAAATGAGTCAGCAGCCCTGGAAGGAGAGTCTGACTGCGACAAGGAGCAGTGGATCGGACATCGCCAAAGCATTGGAATTAGTCTGTTGTCCAGCTTCAGATAAGCTTCTATTTAATTTCTCTCAAACACCGTACAATCATCGACCCACCAAGCGGATTGCATTGTCTACAATAGCCAAACCCAGTGATCGACTTGGTCTAATAAACCCAGTTGTCACAAAATCTACGACTTTTCTGCAATCTCCATGGAGTGCTAACGCATTGCCAGAGCCAATTCTTTCGTCGTAGGGGGACTTGACTTTATTATGTTAAGGATGATGTACACTGTTCTCCAGTGATCTCTATAGTTATACGGAAAACTGTTTTTAAAATGTTGGTTATTTGCTTGCAAAAATTAAACGCTTTTCCAAATGTTTTTTCTGTGTGGAGGTCCACATGCAAAAGCCTTTATAACACAATATATTGATAAAACACATTAATTAAAAATAAGTAAATAATATAATATAATAATATAAAATATAATATAATATCTCAAAACATATCAATTGCAAAATTCAAAATAAAATATTTGCGTGATTTTATATGTCATACATGTCAACCGTAAAAAGTCAATTTAGTATTTTTTAGAAACAACGTCATGGTTCCATGACCGTAAAATAGTTTTTTAATATAGTTGTACCCAATTAACGGCTTAAAAGGGTATGATCATAATATCACAATTTAGGCATACTTGCGAAAAGAAAAATATGGCAGTTAGCAGCAAAATCGGAAGGATCAAATAAACATTTTCTGAAATAGTTTTTAAGAAACACTTGTCTTCGCAGAATACCCATCCCTAATAATGACCGCATTCCCTAAGAGCATTGGGCCATTACACACTGAAACTGTACTTTGAGAATGACTAGACAACGGAGAGATCCATGCCAAAAAACACTAGTGGCCATATATATACATATATATATATACATATATAAAGAAATCCCTACTTTGAAACCAGTCCAATGAGAATTCTAAGATATGCGGAAATGAATCCAAAGCGCCCGATAATACCGCCAACGTGATCGATGTTATAGATCAAGTAATAGATCACTCGGACGAGATCTTAGGCCCCGTACTCTTTATTTCATTTCCGTGGTGAAATCTTATAGAAATTATCGTGTTTCCAATCCCGTGCCTTAAATAGAACTAAAAGGGGAAAGCAGAACCAAAAGTCTAACTCCGAACAAAAGTATAAACAGTGAAGTGCTTCATATATAAAAAGGCACAGTAAATTCAAATAATTACAATCATAAGCCGTCGAAGTGCAGTGAACCATACATAAGTTCCGACAACCATATAAGTAAACATACATATGTATTAACTGTTGTATAAATTACATTGTGAAGAACGTATACATTACATGTGTACATATATCCAAATTAGTATTTCCAAATACCCAGGAGTAAGGAGTAAGTCTTTTGAAACACAGTTCCATTTCGATTTACTATTTATATACATATATAAATAAATATATATATATATACGCACCGTATAAATAAATATATGTATTTATATATTTTTCTTTTGTTTTGACGCATTAGACAGAGGGTGTGGAGAACTGACTGAAAAACGTAAAGCCGACGCTGTCGACGGTCTAGACTAAAAAACTTGGTCGTTGAGAGCTTCGCCTCTTTATGGCATTTTAGGACTCTTCGGGGCGGTGAACAATTTTAGTTTCTTTGGCTGATGCTACCGACGTTCATGTCGTTTGTGAGGCTCGAGTACGAGCCCGCGAAGCCATGTCGTTTGCAAGGCTCGAGTCCACGGATTTAGGAAAACTTTTGTGGAGCCCGAGCGTATCAGCCAAACTACATACAATGGGTGGAGGATCCCGGAACGTATCTATAACATAGCAGGAGCTCTTGGAGTCCGAATGTATCAGTCAAACAGCCTGATTTTCCAACGACAATACCCAAAGGATTAACAGAAAGTGTCATTCCGCGCTGCATTATAAGCGACAATAGAGTTCAATTTAAATCGTCTGATTTTAATGCTTGGTTGACTTCATTGGTGTAGTGTATCTACCCTCAATATGTAGAGTAGAGTTAATATGTAAGTAAAGTATATACATTGTGACACTTTGTCACATAAATTATAATAAACACAAATAATATCAAAAGACCACCAACACTTACATAAACACTCCAGCTCTTGAAATACGATCTAACGCTTATACATAAGCCGATCGCGGAGCGTGAGAATGCTGAGCATGCACTTTGCAGCTCAAGTGGTCAAGCTATGTATGCCCTCTGCATACACATGTATAAGTATATAATATAGCAAACACATAGTCTTAAGCACACCGTGTACGGGTAGCTGTACCCAAGAACAGCAATCTGAATTCATTCGAATAAACCGATTCAAACAGAGCAGATGCTCTGAGCTCAACCAATTCTATTACAACTAAAAAGATATCACATGGCGACCGTGACTCGGTCTCGAGTCTGTCTCTGTGTTGTGTGTGTGTGGATAAAAATTATATATACATTGTGAATTAAAATGTGCAAGTTGTTACTTGTTGGACGATTTAAATGCAAAATTAATGCACAACAACAAATGTTCTATTAGAACAAACAACGCACAGCCAAACGCACAAAAACACACAAAATACACAAACACAAGCGGCAATTGATGGCAGACGAGCCACAATTGACCGATGCGCAACCAGAGGTAAAAATGGACCGGCCAACGCTGGAGGAAGCGCTGGAATTAAACCCCGCCGATGGACCACGCCCACTCACAATAGCTGAGTACCGCGCACGTCAGGAGAAGCGCCAACCCAGGAAACATAAACGCTCTGGACGTAGAGTGAAATTACTACAACAACGCCGACTGGTCAAGGAAATGACCCAGTTGGCCAAGGAGGAATCAGCCCGGCAACGCTACAAAGAGCGTTTGGAAATTATAGAAAAAGAACTTCGCCAAAGTGCGAAGACACGCAAACGGGCTGCTTAAATGCAAATGCCCCAATTTGCCATAGATCTAAACTAAACCCAAGCCGAGGCGGGAAACCGCTGCTTGGAAAAAACTAACAACAAAACTGTCAGGCTATATACTAACAAATGTGGTTGGAGATTTTTTTTAATTCTAATGAAATGTAAACTTTGACTTGTGAGCCAACCACATTAAAACTATCAAATTTCCATGTCTCTGGCACTTGTATATATTTAATACAAGTTGCAAATATTTAAAGTAAATTCATTAAATTTCAATATTCACTATAAAAACTTTTCAAACTTTATTTCCAATAAATTGAGAGATTAAACAGATTTAATTTTTTCTTTATTGCAAATTAATATTTCCAAAATGGGTTCTAGTGAATCAAAAGTAGATCACCCAACAGCCAATGTAATTAATGAAGTAAGAATAATTGATCACAAAGATGAACTACAAAATATATCCATCTTGTTATTGATTATGACTGTCATATCAATTTTGAGTTTGACCCTTAAGATTTATCAGGTACATAATAAACGACTTAAAAAAAGATATCAGAGCCGTGCAGATGGCCTAGACAAGATATAAACTGTACTTACGAAATAAAACAATATAGATATGACTTAGAAGACTATACAGAATATAAGCAACAGTATAGAATACCAATTTTATCAAGGAAAAACACAATAGGTAGACATCCTTCTTGTCAAATACATTTATATGATTCCGAATTCCACTTTAGTAGACAAAATTGTTGCGAATATAAAAGAAAGACCAAATGAGTGATTCACAGTGGGTACACCTGAAATGGCCCAAAATAGCAGCGTCAATATACCATAATAAAGCAATAAAGCATAATAAATGGCGGATAACTTCGCAACTAAAGAGTCAATACAAGCAATGACCAAAAATTGTGAATACGAAAAGCTACGAATAATACTCGAAGCTGGTAATTACAATACATTCAGTGATGCAGCAACGAAACCAAAATGCCAGACCAAATTGAGAAAGATAGAGAATATGTTCGACAATTGTCGACAACAATACCAGAATTCGATGGCAAAAAGTCATCATTGACACGCTTTACAACAGCGTTAAGAATAACAGATAGAACAAGGGGAACTCAGGAAGATCTAGCAGTAGAGATAATAAAATCAAAAATAATAGGACCAATTTTATACAAAGTAACAAATGAAACAACCATCAGAGGCATCATTGACATACTAAATAGTAATGTAAAAGGTGAATCAGCTGAAGTTGTAAAAGCAAAGTTACTAAATATTAAACAGAAAGGGAAGACAGCTTCCCAATACACCACTAAAATTGACAATTTGCGTAAGCAATTAGAAACAATATATATTGACTTAGGCCTTCCAGCCGAAATGGCGGATAACTTCGCAACTAAAGAGTCAATACAAGCAATGACCAAAAATTGTGAATACGAAAAGCTACGAATAATACTCGAAGCTGGTAATTACAATACATTCAGTGATGCAGCAGGAAAATACATACACTGCTCCACTGAAATGACAGGCAGTCCCAGTAGCGTCCTATATTTCAACAATGGACAACAAAACTACAGGGGAAATAACAACTATCGCGGCCATTACCGAGGCCGACGCCGAGGTAACCGCGGTGGTTACAATACCAATTACAACAACAGAGGTAATTTCAGAGGAAATTACAGAGGAAACAACCGAGGAAGGAATAAATCCAACCGAGGTAAAAGACAAAATCAAAATAACAACAACAATAACAATGTCCGAGCAATCGAAACTGCTAGTACATCACAAAATGCTACAGCTTCGGAAAACTAAATAAGACGGTTCTTATTCAATCAATCTTAATTTCAACATTTTTATACATGTGCATAATAATACAAAATTAACCTTTTTTAATAGATACAGGAGCAGATATTTCACTTATCAAAAACAGCTCAGATAATTTTCAAGACATAGACCAAAATACAATAACAAACATTTTTGGAGTTGGAGAAGGTTCAACAACCTCTCTAGGTCTAGTAAACATAGAACTAGCAACAAATAATTACATAATTCCAAACAATTTCCACATAGTTAATTCTAATTTCCCAATACCCACCGATGGAATCATCGGAATAGACTTTATAAAGGAATACAATTGCAAATTAGATTTTAATACAGAAGAAGACTGGTTAATTTTGCGACCAGACAATATCACCTGTCCAATAAACGTACCAATAACACATACAATAGGCAATAACTCAACGTTATTACCAGCCCGATCCGAAGTAGTCCGACCAATTAAATTAAATACATCCGATGAACAGATCCTCATTCCTAATCAAGAAGTAGACACAGGCATCTTTATTGCAAATACAATAACGACTAGTAAAAACACAGTAATTCGTATAATAAACACAACCAAAAGAAACCAAATAATAAATATTGATAAGATACAATTTTAAAGCCTTAACAAATATGAAATAGTAAAACCAATAGATAACGAAAGAAATGAACATATTTTACAAAAATTAAACAAAAATTTCCCACCATTGTTTAAAAAACAACTAAATAAATTATGCACAAATTACACAGACATATTCGGACTTGAAACCGAATCTATAAGTACCAATAATTTTTACAAACAAAAATTAAGATTGAAAGATGTTGAACCGATATACATCAAAAATTATAGAATACCAGAATCACAGAAAGAAGAAATACACAGACAAGTTAACAAATTAATTGATGATAAAATAGTAGAACCAGCCGTATCTGAATACAACAGCCCATTGCTACTAGTACCGAAGAAATCATTACCAGGTTCCGCAACAAAACGATGGCGACTGGTAATCGATTATAGACAAATTAATAAAAAGCTCTTATCAGACAAATTTCCACTTTCAAGAATAGACGATATTCTTGACCAATTAGGACGAGCAAGATACTTCTCGTGCCTAGACTTAATGTCAGGATTCCATCAAATAGAACTAGATGAAAACTAAAGAAACGCAACGTCATTTTCAACGAGCAACGGCTCCTATCGCTTCACGCGATTACCCTATGGTTTAAAAATTGCGCCCAATTCATTCCAAAGAATGATGACAATGGCATTTTCTGGATTAGAACCTTCACAGGCATTCCTGTATATGGATGACTTAATAGTCATCGGTTGTTCCGAAAATCATATGATCAAAAATTTGACTAACGTCTTTGACCTATGTAGGAAAAATAACCTAAAACTACACCCAGACAAATGTTCATTCTTCATGCATGAAGTGACTTTTCTAGGTCATAAGTGTACTGATCGTGGTATTTTGCCAGATGATAAGAAATACGAAGTCATTGACAAATACCCCGTCCCTACGGACGCAGACAGCGCAAGAAGATTCATTGCATTTTGCAATTATTATAGACGTTTCATCAAAAATTTTTCTGACTACTCTCGTCACATAACAAGGTTATGTAAAAAGAATGTAAAATTCGAGTGGACTGCAGAATGCCAAAATGCATTCACATATCTCAAACAATCATTAATACAACCCACGTTATTACAATACCCAGATTTCAGCAAAGAATTTTGCATAATAACAGATGCAAGTAAACAAGCTTGCGGGGCAGTATTAACACAAACATACGATGAGATACAACTACCAGTAGCACATGCCTCTCGCAGCTTCACTAAGGGAGAAAGTAACAAAAACACTACAGAGCAAGAATTAGCGGCAATACACTGGGCAATAAACTACTTCAGACCATACATATATTGCAAACATTTCGTTGTAAAAACAGATCATAGGCCTTTAACATACCTCTTCTCAATGAGAAATCCTACTTCCAAACTCACTAGAATGAGACTTGATTTAGAAGAGTATGAGTTCACAGTAGAATATCTTAAAGGAAAGGATAATCATGTAGCCGATGCGTTATCAAGAATAACCATCGATGAATTAAAAAATATGCAAAAACAAGTCTTGAAAGTCACTACAAGACAACAGAGTAGACAAAACAACTGCGCAGTAAATAAAAAAGAACAAGAAATTTTGCCAAGGCAAATACTTGAAAATGCTTCTAAGCCCAACGTATATGAAGTCATCAATAATGACGATGTACGAAAAATAGTGACCTTGCATATAACTGACACATTATGTTTCTTTAAACATGGTAAGAAAATTATTGCAAGAATTGCGAGTAGCGACCTATATATAAGGTTGTCAAATATCTCCCTTCCGCTTTTTTGCTCTTTATTCAATGCTTTATAAAAAGTGTTACAGTGATCGGATTTAGTTCAAATATGCGCCGTTTTGTTCGATAATCTGTTTCCATCTTCAACAACAGCAACTTCATAATACCTCCCTCGTAGAAGCCCCCCTCCTTATTTGCGAAGAACTCGGACAGCCACTTTTCACAAGCCTCTTTTGAGTTCAACTTTACACCACCAAGGGCATTCGCCATGGACAGGAACGGGTGGTAATCACTTGGCGCTATGTCCGGGCTATATGGTGGATGCGATAAAACCTCCCATCCGAGCTCCCGTAGCTTCTGACGAGTCATCAACGAAGTGTGTGGTCTGGCGTTGTCCTGGTGGAACACTACACCCTTCCTGTTGGCCAATTCTGGACGCTTCTGGTCGATCGCCTGCTTCAAGCGGTCCAGTTGTTCGCAGTAGATGGTAGAATTAAGCGTCTGGCCATATGGGAGCAGCTCATAGTGGATGATTCCGTTCCAATCCCACCAAACACACAGCAAAACCTTCCTGGCCGTCAATCCCGGCTTGGCCACTGTTTGGGACGATTCACCGGCCTTCGACCACGACCGTTTTCGCTTGATATTGTCGTATGTGATCCATTTTTCGTCGCCAGTCACCATCCGCTTCAAGAATGGGTCGAGTTCGTTCCGTTTCAGCAGCATATCGCAGGCGTTGATTCGGTCCAGAAGGTTTTTTTGCGTCAAATCATGCGGCACCCAAACATCAAGCTTTTTTTTGTATCCAGCCTTCTGCAGATGGTTTAAAATGGTTTGGTGACTAACTCCCATCTCCTGGGCGATGTCACGAGATGCCACATGCCGGTCTAACTCGATGTATTCCATGATTTGATCGGTATTTGTCGTCACAGGTCTTCCGCCGGCTGGCTTATCCATGGTGTCGTTTTCACCGGCTCTGAATCGTCGAAACCATTCCTCCGTGGTTCGAAGTGATAGAGTACCATCCCCCAAAACACCATTAATCTCACGGAACGTTTCTCTAGCGGATTTGCCTTTAACGAAGGAAAACTTTAAAATAGCGCGAATTTCGGCGTTAGTGAACTCCATGTTTACACGTCTATAACTGTTGAACGCAATATCCAAACTAATCATGCATAGCGTCGTTTTGTAGGTTATGTCAAGACCTTTCAAATTATGTATAGTATTGCCAGATACGAGCTGTAGCGCTTTGTACATAGCCTCGAAATTCAAAAGACAAAAAGGCGGAAGGGAGATATTTGACAACCTTATACTAATGGAACTCTCGACTTAGGTCAGTTCTTCCACAGGCTTGAAAAAGAAGCCGGTATACTTGGTATCAGCCAACTCAAAATGGCACCGAGCGGAAAGATCTTTGAATTAATTTCAACTGAAACTTTCAAAAATATGGGCAATGAATTTTTAAAACAAATAAGAGTAGCGCTACTCAAGCCGGTGACCACAATATCTGATGATATTGAAAAAGAAGCAATACCATACTGTCTACATTTCACAATGATCCTATTTAAGGAGGTCATACTGGCATTTCAAGAACGCTAGGGAAAATCAAAAGACATTACTATTGGAAAGGGATGATAAATTTCATATCTCAGTACATACGTAAATGTCCAGAATGTCAGAAAGCAAAAACAACAAAGCACATAAAGACCCCTTTAACAACTACAGACACACCAACTAAAGCATTTGACAGTCATTATTGACACAGTTGGACCATTACCCAAATCAGACAATGGTCATGAATACATAATTACTTTAATATGTGATCTGACCAAATACCTTGTTGCTATCCCCATAGCAAACAAAAGTGCTAGTACATTAGCCAAGGCTATATTCGAATCATTCATTCTCAAATACGGTCCGATGAAGACGTTCATCACCGATATGGGAACAGAATATAGAAACACAATCATGAACGAACTTTGTAAGTATTTGAAAATAAACAATCTTACATCAACAGCTCACCACCATCAAACACTTGGTACGGTAGAGAGAAGCCACAGAACACTCAATGAATATCTACGTTCATACATATCAGTCGATAAAACTGATTGGGACGTATGGCTTAACTATTTCGTATATTGTTTCAATACTACACCATCAATGGCACATAACTATTGTCCATATGAATTAGTATACAGTAAAACACCTAATTTACCTAAAGAATTAAGCATTAAAAATAACATAGACCCTATATACAAAATAGATAATTACGCAATAGAATCTAGATACAGATTAGAAATGGCATACAAAAGAGCCAGAATAATGTTAGAAAACCATAAACGTAAAAATAAGGAATACTACGATAGGAAAGTACTAGATAAGGAAATAATAATTAACGATAAAGTTCTTTTAAGAAATGAAACAGGACATAAATTAGACAATAGATATTTAGGACCATATATAGTAGTAGAAATAGAAGAACCGAACAATATAATAATAAAAGACGATAAAAACAAAACTCAAAAGGTCCATAAGGATAGATTAAAAACTTTTAATGAATAGCGTAATTTTTCATTTAATAACAAATAAATACGAAACATTTAAACTCTCAATTTTATTCAAAAGAAAACACACAAATTATTCTTATCATCATCATGCAACCGATTGGTCTGATCAACCACATCAGCAGAATATGGTAATGATGACAATAATATACAAAAATTTCATGAATTTACGAATTTACAAAGAGACACAATATTTTTAAATCTACACAATACATATAAATAAATAACAAATAAATAAATAAATAACAAATACAAATTTATATACACAAAAATAAAAAAAAAAAAAAAATTATAGGTATATCATAAAAAAAAACAACACAAAAACAAAAATAGCAAAAGTATAAAATAATGAAAAAAAAAAATATTAATTTTTTAAAAATGACTACACATATTACGTCATTTCTTTAAAAAGGGAGGTGTAGTGTATCTACCCTCAATATGTAGAGTAGAGTTAATATGTAAGTAAAGTATATACATTGTGACACTTTGTCACATAAATTATAATAAACACAAATAATATCAAAAGACCACCAACACTTACATAAACACTCCAGCTCTTGAAATACGATCATGTACGGGTAGCTGTACCCAAGAATAGCAATCTGAATTCATTCGAATAAACCGATTCAAACAGAGCAGATGCTCTGATATCAAGATATCACATTGGGAGTAAAGCATATTTATACGGCTTTATATTCTCCCCAATCAAATGCCTCAGAAAGGGTTAATAGATCCTGAATTGCACGCATAAGTTGTGCATTGCGAAACGCTCACCATCAGAGCATTGGTTGTTCTCCGTATTTTGCCTTATACGGATTCGATATGGCTACTCATGGTAAGCATTACGAACTTTTAAAGAATTTTCAGCTGTTAGGCGAATCTGAAAATATATTGGCCAGAGCAAATCAGGTAAATTTGAATCGAAAAGAAATTAAGGCAAACATTGCTAAAGCCTACGATCAAAATGTAAGGCAATACAATTTCAGAACAAGAGAAATCTCATTCAAGGTCGGTCAGGAAGTATTTCGTCGTAATTTCTCTTAGTAATTTTTCTAAATAAATAAATGCCAAGTTAAATCCACAGTGGTTAAAGTCACGCGTAAAAGCGAAGCTTGGGAGTTCTTATTATGTTTTAGAAAGCCTACAGGGACAAGAACTTGGTACGTATCATGCCAAATATATCAAACAATGATAACCTGTTACATTTTGACGAAAAATCAGGGCTTCTCTTTTTTCAAGCCATTTCCCGGCCTGAACGGCTACAAATAGCTTGTGGTGTAATATACAGCCCTTCCAATTGTATTACGAAAAAAAAACGATTTTGTTGAATGACGTTTAACTCCAAAATAAACGATGAATTTGAATTTGAATTTTCGAGAAGAGATAACACAATTTGAAACCGGTTACTATCTCGGTAATTCGGAGGCATTATCAGCTGATCTAATGCAACTCTAATCACGGCAAAGCTACAATTAGAGCTTTAAGTGCATGGTAGCTTTGCACTGCACTTACTCCCTCATGGAGTTGTTTTGTCTTTTAGCCGTCATTTTGAACAGCAGTGGAGTCTGCGAAAAAAAATTATCTTCAAGAAAAACGTGGGTTTGTAAAAAGAAAAAAAAAGTCAAGGTAAAGTTTGAAAAGTAATGTGTAACATCCATAAATAGTATTGCTTAACTTACACACAGTTCCACATTATAAATACATTAGCATTTAACAAGATAAAAAAACAAAAAAATTCGAATGCAGAAAAAAAAAGGAAAAAGAAACCCAGAAGTAGCTTTAGCGTGAGCAAATAGGAGGAACCAAACCATATAATTAATTTAACCGGTCTTTAATTTAAATTTTCATACTTTTGATTTTCATTTCTATTCATTTTTTTTGTTGATTATTATACCCGTTACTCGTAGAGTAAAAGGATATAATAGATTCGTTGAAAAGTATGTAACAGGCAGAAGGAAGCGTTTCCGACCATATAAAGTATATATATTCTTGATCAGGATCAATAGCCGAGTCGATCTGGCCATGTCCGTCTGTCCGTCTGTCCGTCCGTCTGTCCGTCTGTCCGTCCGTCTGTCCGTCTGTCCGTCCGTATGAACGTCGAGATCTCAGGAACTACTAAAGCTAGAAAGGTGAGATTAAGCATACAAACTCCAGGGACATAGCAGCAGCGCAAGTTTGTTGATTCATGTTGCCACGCCCACTCTGACGCCCACAAACCGCCCAAAACTGCCACGCCCACATTTTTGAAAAATGCTTTGAAATTTTTTCACTTTTGTATTAGTCTTGTAATTTTCTATCGATTTACCAAAAAACTGTTTGCCATGCCCACTCTAACGCCCTCAAACCGCCCAAAGCTGCTACGCCCACACTTTTGAAAAATGTTTTGATATTTTTTCATTTTTATATTGGTCTTGTGAATTTCTATCGATTTGCCAAGAAACGTTCTGCCACGCCCACTATAACGCCTACAAACCGCCAAAAACTGTGTTTAAGACTCTCCTTTTTCCTTCCACTAGCTGAGTAACGGGTATCAGATAGTCGGGGAACTCGACTATAGCGTTCTCTCTTGTTTTTATTTTTAGTTCTGAAACTGCTAATTTTTGTGGGCGACTTCCACTCATTATTTTTATTAGTTATTATTTTGTGGGAGGCAAGGCATTTTATTTGGTAATACACCCTACATGGGTAAATATAATGTATATGTGCACAAGTGTAAATTTGTAATCAATTAAATCAGGATAATTAAATCCCAACAACAATTCCTCTGGGCCCATAGGATGGATTTGGGTAAGTGAATTTATTATTTTCTTTTTATTTGCACATGCTTATGTGAACATATATCTACAAATCCATACATACTTAATACCCTATAAATTACACAATCCCTACATAAAGGAAATTAAAGAAGGAGAAAATTAAAAGTGAAAGACAAGAAAATGAATGTTACATTAAACAAAAGTTTAGTGAAATTAAATTAGTGAAATAGAATTAAAAGATAAAATTAAACAAAATTACCCAAATGTAAGAAAGAAATGAGAAAAAACAAGAGAGAACGTTATAGTCGAGTTCCCTGACTATCTGATACCCGTTACTCAGCTAGTGGAAGTGCGAAGAAGAGTCTGCAACACTGACGGTTTTTGGCGCTTTGTGGGCGTGACAAAAAGTTTTTTGGGAAATTAATAGAAATTTACAAGACTAATACAAAAATGAAAAAATATCAAAACATTTTTCAAAAGTGTGGGCGTGGCAGCTTTGGGCGGTTTGAGGGCGTTAGAGTGGGCGTGGCAAAAAGTTTTTTTGCAAATCGATAGATATTTACAAGACCAATACAAAAATGAAAAAATATCAAAACATAGTTCAAAAGTGTGGGCGTGGCAGCTTTGGGCGGTTTTTGGGCGTTAGAGTGGGCGTGGCAGCATGATGCGACAAACTTGCGCTGCGTCTATGTCCGTGGAGTCTGTATGCTTAATCTCAACTTTCAAGCTTTTGTAGTTCCTGAGATCTCGACGTTCATACGGACAGACAGACGGACGGACGGACAGACGGACATGGCCAAATCGACTCGGCTATTGATCCTGATCAAGAATATATATACTTTATATGGTCGGAAACGCTTCCTTCTGCCTGTTACATACTTTTCAACGAATCTAGTATACCCTTTTACTCTACGAGTAACGGGTATAAAAACCATGAATTAGGAAAGAAAACAAATTAAATAAAGTATTAAATAAATTCAATTAAAGTTATCCACTGAAATAAAGTCTGATGAAAGGGTAACACCTAAATTTGGGATTTACCATATAGTGCCAAAGGTAGATCATAAAGAGTGGGTACAGAGGCGGGTTACTATATTATCAGTGTAACCTCATTTCCAGTAGATATACTGTCATAGCGGCAGCATACACCCATAAGAATTTCGTTCTTTCTATTAATTTTTTTTGCATTAATTATAAATCTTACTCATCTACCTAATAGGCACGGACTATAAATAAAATTAAATGTGACTTTCTGATAATTAACTTTATTATTTATTTTTTTGTTGCTTATAATTTAATTGTCAATATATAGTACACTAAATTTTAGTATTTGGGCCGTCAGCATTTCTAAAACAACAAATAAAAAAAGTACTAAGGGCACCACAGTTTTCCAAAAAACGTTTTAGATTAAAGTAATATATATATCAAATAACAACATAAAAGTTTCTTAAAATATCCAAATTGTATCATTTGGTTGATGGTTGTGGGTGCCCTGACCATCACAGAATATTTCATCTGGAACGAGAGGGAAAATGTATATATATTTAATCAAAATTTAAATACAGTAACCCTTTTTAAAGTATTTGGTATGTATAAAATCATTAAAAACAAGAGAAATACCAGATACTCAGCTAGTGGAAGTGCGAAGGAGCAATTTCAACACTGACAGTTTTTGGCGATTTGTGGGCGTTACAGTGGGCGTGGCAAAAAGATTTTTAGCAAATTGAGATAAACTTACGGCTGACAAAATGCAAAAAAAATCAATATATTTTAAAAAGTGTGGCGTGGCAACAGATTTTTGGAAAATTGATAGAAATTTACAGTAATTATAAAACTATAAAAAAATTAAAAAATATCAAAACATTTTTAAAAGGTGAGGGCGGTTTCTGGCGTTTAAGTGGGCGTGGCAACATGAATCGACAACTTGCCCTGCGTCTATGTCTCTGGAGTCTGTATGCTTGATCTCTCTCTACCTTTTGTAGTTTCTGAGATCTCGACGTTCATACGGATAGACGGACTTGGCCAGATGAACTCGGCTATTGATCCTGATCAAGAATATATATACTTTACATGGTCGGTAACGCTTCCTTCTGCCTGTTACATACTTTTCAACGAATCTAGTATACCCTTTTACTCTACGAGTAACGGGTATAAAAGGGCTATGAATTTACTGATAAATCGATTTCATGCAATAAATATCCCTGAACGTTTCATTAAATTCGGTTTCATTGAATTCGAACCCTGGCCAATCACTACATAACTGATTTTGGATGGACTTCTGATTCGGCGGAAAAAATGGGAAGAGGATTTATCGCTCAATAAGCTGTCTACCTGTGACACTATGGAGTCGTTTTTGGAGAACAGGCAGGATGCTGTAAAACTTGGAACTTAAACGACAGGCCACCAGGGTAATAAAAATTGCACAAACATAACCAAAATACACTTATTGCTTCTGGTAATAACTCAAATAATTTTTTTCTGACCAAAGTGCTCTCGATTTTTAAATTTGAGACCGAACCTTCGAAGTTGCACCTTTGCTTTAACTATTTGCGCAAGGGACATAGTTTACAGCAATGCATGTCGTCTTACTGTAGATATTGCCGCATAAAGCATCTCCCATTATTGCATATGAATTATGACCCATCTGTACCATCCACCTCATTTTCAACACCGTCATGTGGCCCAAATTTGAGCTCTCAGCCATTGTCATCTACTTCATCAACATTAGTAGTATGCTCTCATTCATCACCGCAACCTGATTTTAGATTCTGCCTCTCAGCTAAACTTCATAACTTCTCGCTTAGCTAGTTAACTGAAAGTGAATTATAGAAGATCGCAAGCCTTGATTTCTGATTTCTGATAAGGTATTCGATATTCTTGCGCAATCACGGGATGAAAGCTATTGTGCTTAATTCGCAGCTGTTGTGACTCACAGTATCACGGATTACCAGCCCCATTTCAATGATGGAAGAAACCAGAAAACATTTCGCTCGCTGATCTTATTTCAATCAATCACAACGAATTAATCTTTTAATTGGCGTTCGTTTGTTTTCGAAATAATTTCTCTGGGACAAATTGTTTTGGACAGGACGTTGCTAATTCTTTAAAGGCCCTAAAAGATAGTTTCTGGAGGGATGTCGACAATGCCTATGAACAAAAAACGGTTTTAGCAGCCATCATCCAGAACCCTGCAGATCATTCTTATGATGAAACACTTACCACAATAGTAAAGTGATTCTGGGAAGACTTAACTTCGTCAAAGCCACCTTTGTTCCTAAAACCATTTAATGAAAATTGCACTCGACTTGGGAGTGGTCAATACTCTGTTCGCCTCTTGTTTAATTCACGATTCGAATCTCTAGGTGATTCTTAGTGCTTGGCTCGTCGTCGTTTCAGAAATTTGAAACCAAAGCTGGATAAAAACGCAGCCCTAAGAACTTAGAGCATTTTTACGGGAGTATATACATATGTATCTTGTAACAAAGGAACCATCGGTACCTCAATTCTTTTGCCTAACCATTGCCTACATACACAGGAAGCACGAGCAGAAAGCTTCGTGTGGTGTTTGATGGATCCGCTAAAATAACTTTTGGTAGCCCCCTTAAGGACATACTTCTTGCAGGTCCTATAATATAGCAAAAAATCTTTAATATACAGCTTCGCTTTCGATTTTTTAAAGTGTCCCTTTGTGGAGATATCTGCAAAATGTACCGTTGCGTGCGTGTTTTGTACCCGGATGACTTAGTACGGTGTATCATTCGGCGAAAGAACTCCCCGAAAGAGTATAGTGTTCTTAAATTTAACACTGTGACTTATGGAACCAGCTGTCCTCTTCGCTATAAGAGCCAGCTCTCTTATGATAAGAAAAAATCATTTCCTGTTTGAGCAAAAATGGTTAGTAAGATTTCTATGCTAACGATTTAATCTCTGGCGGGTTCTGAGTTGAGGAGGTGATAGAAAGTCATCGTCATGTGAAGGAACTATTGTCGCGATGCCACTTTCCTATCCGTAAATGGTGTCCAAATGAGTCAGCAGCCCTGGAAGGAGAGTCTGACTGCGACAAGGAGCAGTGGATCGGACATCGCCAAAGCATTGGAATTAGTCTGTTGTCCAGCTTCAGATAAGCTTCTATTTAATTTCTCTCAAACACCGTACAATCATCGACCCACCAAGCGGATTGCATTGTCTACAATAGCCAAACCCAGTGATCGACTTGGTCTAATAAACCCAGTTGTCACAAAATCTACGACTTTTCTGCAATCTCCATGGAGTGCTAACGCATTGCCAGAGCCAATTCTTTCGTCGTAGGGGGACTTGACTTTATTATGTTAAGGATGATGTACACTGTTCTCCAGTGATCTCTATAGTTATACGGAAAACTGTTTTTTAAAATGTTGGTTATTTGCTTGCAAAAATTAAACGCTTTTCCAAATGTTTTTTCTGTGTGGAGGTCCACATGCAAAAGCCTTTATAACACAATATATTGATAAAACACATTAATTAAAAATAAGTAAATAATATAATATAATAATATAAAATATAATATAATATCTCAAAACATATCAATTGCAAAATTCAAAATAAAATATTTGCGTGATTTTATATGTCATACATGTCAACCGTAAAAAGTCAATTTAGTATTTTTTAGAAACAACGTCATGGTTCCATGACCGTAAAATAGTTTTTTAATATAGTTGTACCCAATTAACGGCTTAAAAGGGTAATGATCATAATATCACAATTTAGGCATACTTGCGAAAAGAAAAATATGGCAGTTAGCAGCAAAATCGGAAGGATCAAATAAACATTTTCTGAAATAGTTTTTAAGAAACACTTGTCTTCGCAGAATACCCATCCCTAATAATGACCGCATTCCCTAAGAGCATTGGGCCATTACACACTGAAACTGTACTTTGAGAATGACTAGACAACGGAGAGATCCATGCCAAAAAACACTAGTGGCCCATATATATACATATATATATATACATATATAAAGAAATCCCTACTTTGAAACCAGTCCAATGAGAATTCTAAGATATGCGGAAATGAATCCAAAGCGCCCGATAATACCGCCAACGTGATCGATGTTATAGATCAAGTAATAGATCACTCGGACGAGATCTTAGGCCCCGTACTCTTTATTTCATTTCCGTGGTGAAATCTTATAGAAATTATCGTGTTTCCAATCCCGTGCCTTAAATAGAACTAAAAGGGGAAAGCAGAACCAAAAGTCTAACTCCGAACAAAAGTATAAACAGTGAAGTGCTTCATATATAAAAAGGCACAGTAAATTCAAATAATTACAATCATAAGCCGTCGAAGTGCAGTGAACCATACATAAGTTCCGACAACCATATAAGTAAACATACATATGTATTAACTGTTGTATAAATTACATTGTGAAGAACGTATACATTACATGTGTACATATATCCAAATTAGTATTTCCAAATACCCAGGAGTAAGGAGTAAGTCTTTTGAAACACAGTTCCATTTCGATTACTATTTATATACATATATAAATAAATATATATATATATACGCACCGTATAAATAAATATATGTATTTATATATTTTTCTTTTGTTTTGACGCATTAGACAGAGGGTGTGGAGAACTGACTGAAAAACGTAAAGCCGACGCTGTCGACGGTCTAGACTAAAAAACTTGGTCGTTGAGAGCTTCGCCTCTTTATGGCATTTTAGGACTCTTCGGGGCGGTGAACAATTTTAGTTTCTTTGGCTGATGCTACCGACGTTCATGTCGTTTGTGAGGCTCGAGTACGAGCCCGCGAAGCCATGTCGTTTGCAAGGCTCGAGTCCACGGATTTAGGAAAACTTTTGTGGAGCCCGAGCGTATCAGCCAAACTACATACAATGGGTGGAGGATCCCGGAACGTATCTATAACATAGCAGGAGCTCTTGGAGTCCGAATGTATCAGTCAAACAGCCTGATTTTCCAACGACAATACCCAAAGGATTAACAGAAAGTGTCATTCCGCGCTGCATTATAAGCGACAATAGAGTTCAATTTAAATCGTCTGATTTTAATGCTTGGTTGACTTCATTGGTGTAGTGTATCTACCCTCAATATGTAGAGTAGAGTTAATATGTAAGTAAAGTATATACATTGTGACACTTTGTCACATAAATTATAATAAACACAAATAATATCAAAAGACCACCAACACTTACATAAACACTCCAGCTCTTGAAATACGATCTAACGCTTATACATAAGCCGATCGCGGAGCGTGAGAATGCTGAGCATGCACTTTGCAGCTCAAGTGGTCAAGCTATGTATGCCCTCTGCATACACATGTATAAGTATATAATATAGCAAACACATAGTCTTAAGCACACCGTGTACGGGTAGCTGTACCCAAGAACAGCAATCTGAATTCATTCGAATAAACCGATTCAAACAGAGCAGATGCTCTGAGCTCAACCAATTCTATTACAACTAAAAAGATATCACATGGCGACCGTGACTCGGTCTCGAGTCTGTCTCTGTGTTGTGTGTGTGTGGATAAAAATTATATATACATTGTGAATTAAAATGTGCAAGTTGTTACTTGTTGGACGATTTAAATGCAAAATTAATGCACAACAACAAATGTTCTATTAGAACAAACAACGCACAGCCAAACGCACAAAAACACACAAAATACACAAACACAAGCGGCAATTGATGGCAGACGAGCCACAATTGACCGATGCGCAACCAGAGGTAAAAATGGACCGGCCAACGCTGGAGGAAGCGCTGGAATTAAACCCCGCCGATGGACCACGCCCACTCACAATAGCTGAGTACCGCGCACGTCAGGAGAAGCGCCAACCCAGGAAACATAAACGCTCTGGACGTAGAGTGAAATTACTACAACAACGCCGACTGGTCAAGGAAATGACCCAGTTGGCCAAGGAGGAATCAGCCCGCAACGCTACAAAGAGCGTTTGGAAATTATAGAAAAAGAACTTCGCCAAAGTGCGAAGACACGCAAACGGGCTGCTTAAATGCAAATGCCCCAATTTGCCATAGATCTAAACTAAACCCAAGCCGAGGCGGGAAACCGCTGCTTGGAAAAAACTAACAACAAAACTGTCAGGCTATATACTAACAAATGTGGTTGGAGATTTTTTTTAATTCTAATGAAATGTAAACTTTGACTTGTGAGCCAACCACATTAAAACTATCAAATTTCCATGTCTCTGGCACTTGTATATATTTAATACAAGTTGCAAATATTTAAAGTAAATTCATTAAATTTCAATATTCACTATAAAAACTTTTCAAACTTTATTTCCAATAAATTGAGAGATTAAACAGATTTAATTTTTTCTTTATTGCAAATTAATATTTCCAAAATGGGTTCTAGTGAATCAAAAGTAGATCACCCAACAGCCAATGTAATTAATGAAGTAAGAATAATTGATCACAAAGATGAACTACAAAATATATCCATCTTGTTATTGATTATGACTGTCATATCAATTTTGAGTTTGACCCTTAAGATTTATCAGGTACATAATAAACGACTTAAAAAAAGATATCAGAGCCGTGCAGATGGCCTAGACAAGATATAAACTGTACTTACGAAATAAAACAATATAGATATGACTTAGAAGACTATACAGAATATAAGCAACAGTATAGAATACCAATTTTATCAAGGAAAAACACAATAGGTAGACATCCTTCTTGTCAAATACATTTATATGATTCCGAATTCCACTTTAGTAGACAAAATTGTTGCGAATATAAAAGAAAGACCAAATGAGTGATTCACAGTGGGTACACCTGAAATGGCCCAAAATAGCAGCGTCAATATACCATAATAAAGCAATAAAGCATAATAAATGGCGGATAACTTCGCAACTAAAGAGTCAATACAAGCAATGACCAAAAATTGTGAATACGAAAAGCTACGAATAATACTCGAAGCTGGTAATTACAATACATTCAGTGATGCAGCAGGAAAATACATACACTGCTCCACTGAAATGACAGGCAGTCCCAGTAGCGTCCTATATTTCAACAATGGACAACAAAACTACAGGGGAAATAACAACTATCGCGGCCATTACCGAGGCCGACGCCGAGGTAACCGCGGTGGTTACAATACCAATTACAACAACAGAGGTAATTTCAGAGGAAATTACAGAGGAAACAACCGAGGAAGGAATAAATCCAACCGAGGTAAAAGACAAAATCAAAATAACAACAACAATAACAATGTCCGAGCAATCGAAACTGCTAGTACATCACAAAATGCTACAGCTTCGGAAAACTAAATAAGACGGTTCTTATTCAATCAATCTTAATTTCAACATTTTTATACATGTGCATAATAATACAAAATTAACCTTTTTAATAGATACAGGAGCAGATATTTCACTTATCAAAAACAGCTCAGATAATTTTCAAGACATAGACCAAAATACAATAACAAACATTTTTGGAGTTGGAGAAGGTTCAACACCTCTCTAGGTCTAGTAAACATAGAACTAGCAACAAATAATTACATAATTCCAAACAATTTCCACATAGTTAATTCTAATTTCCCAATACCCACCGATGGAATCATCGGAATAGACTTTATAAAGGAATACAATTGCAAATTAGATTTTAATACAGAAGAAGACTGGTTAATTTTGCGACCAGACAATATCACCTGTCCAATAAACGTACCAATAACACATACAATAGGCAATAACTCAACGTTATTACCAGCCCGATCCGAAGTAGTCCGACCAATTAAATTAAATACATCCGATGAACAGATCCTCATTCCTAATCAAGAAGTAGACACAGGCATCTTTATTGCAAATACAATAACGACTAGTAAAAACACAGTAATTCGTATAATAAACACAACCAAAAGAAACCAAATAATAAATATTGATAAGATACAATTTTAAAGCCTTAACAAATATGAAATAGTAAAACCAATAGATAACGAAAGAAATGAACATATTTTACAAAAATTAAACAAAAATTTCCCACCATTGTTTAAAAAACAACTAAATAAATTATGCACAAATTACACAGACATATTCGGACTTGAAACCGAATCTATAAGTACCAATAATTTTTACAAACAAAAATTAAGATTGAAAGATGTTGAACCGATATACATCAAAAATTATAGAATACCAGAATCACAGAAAGAAGAAATACACAGACAAGTTAACAAATTAATTGATGATAAAATAGTAGAACCAGCCGTATCTGAATACAACAGCCCATTGCTACTAGTACCGAAGAAATCATTACCAGGTTCCGCAACAAAACGATGGCGACTGGTAATCGATTATAGACAAATTAATAAAAAGCTCTTATCAGACAAATTTCCACTTTCAAGAATAGACGATATTCTTGACCAATTAGGACGAGCAAGATACTTCTCGTGCCTAGACTTAATGTCAGGATTCCATCAAATAGAACTAGATGAAAACTAAAGAAACGCAACGTCATTTTCAACGAGCAACGGCTCCTATCGCTTCACGCGATTACCCTATGGTTTAAAAATTGCGCCCAATTCATTCCAAAGAATGATGACAATGGCATTTTCTGGATTAGAACCTTCACAGGCATTCCTGTATATGGATGACTTAATAGTCATCGGTTGTTCCGAAAATCATATGATCAAAAATTTGACTAACGTCTTTGACCTATGTAGGAAAAATAACCTAAAACTACACCCAGACAAATGTTCATTCTTCATGCATGAAGTGACTTTTCTAGGTCATAAGTGTACTGATCGTGGTATTTTGCCAGATGATAAGAAATACGAAGTCATTGACAAATACCCCGTCCCTACGGACGCAGACAGCGCAAGAAGATTCATTGCATTTTGCAATTATTATAGACGTTTCATCAAAAATTTTTCTGACTACTCTCGTCACATAACAAGGTTATGTAAAAGAATGTAAAATTCGAGTGGACTGCAGAATGCCAAAATGCATTCACATATCTCAAACAATCATTAATACAACCCACGTTATTACAATACCCAGATTTCAGCAAAGAATTTTGCATAATAACAGATGCAAGTAAACAAGCTTGCGGGGCAGTATTAACACAAACATACGATGAGATACAACTACCAGTAGCACATGCCTCTCGCAGCTTCACTAAGGGAGAAAGTAACAAAAACACTACAGAGCAAGAATTAGCGGCAATACACTGGGCAATAAACTACTTCAGACCATACATATATTGCAAACATTTCGTTGTAAAAACAGATCATAGGCCTTTAACATACCTCTTCTCAATGAGAAATCCTACTTCCAAACTCACTAGAATGAGACTTGATTTAGAAGAGTATGAGTTCACAGTAGAATATCTTAAAGGAAAGGATAATCATGTAGCCGATGCGTTATCAAGAATAACCATCGATGAATTAAAAAATATGCAAAAACAAGTCTTGAAAGTCACTACAAGACAACAGAGTAGACAAAACAACTGCGCAGTAAATAAAAAAGAACAAGAAATTTTGCCAAGGCAAATACTTGAAAATGCTTCTAAGCCCAACGTATATGAAGTCATCAATAATGACGATGTACGAAAAATAGTGACCTTGCATATAACTGACACATTATGTTTCTTTAAACATGGTAAGAAAATTATTGCAAGAATTGCGAGTAGCGACCTATATATAAGGTTGTCAAATATCTCCCTTCCGCTTTTTTGCTCTTTATTCAATGCTTTATAAAAAGTGTTACAGTGATCGGATTTAGTTCAAATATGCGCCGTTTTGTTCGATAATCTGTTTCCATCTTCAACAACAGCAACTTCATAATACCTCCCTCGTAGAAGCCCCCCTCCTTATTTGCGAAGAACTCGGACAGCCACTTTTCACAAGCCTCTTTTGAGTTCAACTTTACACCACCAAGGGCATTCGCCATGGACAGGAACGGGTGGTAATCACTTGGCGCTATGTCCGGGCTATATGGTGGATGCGATAAAACCTCCCATCCGAGCTCCCGTAGCTTCTGACGAGTCATCAACGAAGTGTGTGGTCTGGCGTTGTCCTGGTGGAACACTACACCCTTCCTGTTGGCCAATTCTGGACGCTTCTGGTCGATCGCCTGCTTCAAGCGGTCCAGTTGTTCGCAGTAGATGGTAGAATTAAGCGTCTGGCCATATGGGAGCAGCTCATAGTGGATGATTCCGTTCCAATCCCACCAAACACACAGCAAAACCTTCCTGGCCGTCAATCCCGGCTTGGCCACTGTTTGGGACGATTCACCGGCCTTCGACCACGACCGTTTTCGCTTGATATTGTCGTATGTGATCCATTTTTCGTCGCCAGTCACCATCCGCTTCAAGAATGGGTCGAGTTCGTTCCGTTTCAGCAGCATATCGCAGGCGTTGATTCGGTCCAGAAGGTTTTTTTGCGTCAAATCATGCGGCACCCAAACATCAAGCTTTTTTTTGTATCCAGCCTTCTGCAGATGGTTTAAAATGGTTTGGTGACTAACTCCCATCTCCTGGGCGATGTCACGAGATGCCACATGCCGGTCTAACTCGATGTATTCCATGATTTGATCGGTATTTGTCGTCACAGGTCTTCCGCCGGCTGGCTTATCCATGGTGTCGTTTTCACCGGCTCTGAATCGTCGAAACCATTCCTCCGTGGTTCGAAGTGATAGAGTACCATCCCCCAAAACACCATTAATCTCACGGAACGTTTCTCTAGCGGATTTGCCTTTAACGAAGGAAAACTTTAAAATAGCGCGAATTTCGGCGTTAGTGAACTCCATGTTTACACGTCTATAACTGTTGAACGCAATATCCAAACTAATCATGCATAGCGTCGTTTTGTAGGTTATGTCAAGACCTTTCAAATTATGTATAGTATTGCCAGATACGAGCTGTAGCGCTTTGTACATAGCCTCGAAATTCAAAAGACAAAAAGGCGGAAGGGAGATATTTGACAACCTTATACTAATGGAACTCTCGACTTAGGTCAGTTCTTCCACAGGCTTGAAAAAGAAGCCGGTATACTTGGTATCAGCCAACTCAAAATGGCACCGAGCGGAAAGATCTTTGAATTAATTTCAACTGAAACTTTCAAAAATATGGGCAATGAATTTTTAAAACAAATAAGAGTAGCGCTACTCAAGCCGGTGACCACAATATCTGATGATATTGAAAAAGAAGCAATACCATACTGTCTACATTTCACAATGATCCTATTTAAGGAGGTCATACTGGCATTTCAAGAACGCTAGGGAAAATCAAAAGACATTACTATTGGAAAGGGATGATAAATTTCATATCTCAGTACATACGTAAATGTCCAGAATGTCAGAAAGCAAAAACAACAAAGCACATAAAGACCCCTTTAACAACTACAGACACACCAACTAAAGCATTTGACAGTCATTATTGACACAGTTGGACCATTACCCAAATCAGACAATGGTCATGAATACATAATTACTTTAATATGTGATCTGACCAAATACCTTGTTGCTATCCCCATAGCAAACAAAAGTGCTAGTACATTAGCCAAGGCTATATTCGAATCATTCATTCTCAAATACGGTCCGATGAAGACGTTCATCACCGATATGGGAACAGAATATAGAAACACAATCATGAACGAACTTTGTAAGTATTTGAAAATAAACAATCTTACATCAACAGCTCACCACCATCAAACACTTGGTACGGTAGAGAGAAGCCACAGAACACTCAATGAATATCTACGTTCATACATATCAGTCGATAAAACTGATTGGGACGTATGGCTTAACTATTTCGTATATTGTTTCAATACTACACCATCAATGGCACATAACTATTGTCCATATGAATTAGTATACAGTAAAACACCTAATTTACCTAAAGAATTAAGCATTAAAAATAACATAGACCCTATATACAAAATAGATAATTACGCAATAGAATCTAGATACAGATTAGAAATGGCATACAAAAGAGCCAGAATAATGTTAGAAAACCATAAACGTAAAAATAAGGAATACTACGATAGGAAAGTACTAGATAAGGAAATAATAATTAACGATAAAGTTCTTTTAAGAAATGAAACAGGACATAAATTAGACAATAGATATTTAGGACCATATATAGTAGTAGAAATAGAAGAACCGAACAATATAATAATAAAAGACGATAAAAACAAAACTCAAAAGGTCCATAAGGATAGATTAAAAACTTTTAATGAATAGCGTAATTTTTCATTTAATAACAAATAAATACGAAACATTTAAACTCTCAATTTTATTCAAAAGAAAACACACAAATTATTCTTATCATCATCATGCAACCGATTGGTCTGATCAACCACATCAGCAGAATATGGTAATGATGACAATAATATACAAAAATTTCATGAATTTACGAATTTACAAAGAGACACAATATTTTTAAATCTACACAATACATATAAATAAATAACAAATAAATAAATAAATAACAAATACAAATTTATATACACAAAAATAAAAAAAAAAAAAAAAATTATAGGTATATCATAAAAAAAAACAACACAAAAACAAAAATAGCAAAAGTATAAAATAATGAAAAAAAAAAATATTAATTTTTTAAAAATGACTACACATATTACGTCATTTCTTTAAAAAGGGAGGTGTAGTGTATCTACCCTCAATATGTAGAGTAGAGTTAATATGTAAGTAAAGTATATACATTGTGACACTTTGTCACATAAATTATAATAAACACAAATAATATCAAAAGACCACCAACACTTACATAAACACTCCAGCTCTTGAAATACGATCATGTACGGGTAGCTGTACCCAAGAATAGCAATCTGAATTCATTCGAATAAACCGATTCAAACAGAGCAGATGCTCTGATATCAAGATATCACATTGGGAGTAAAGCATATTTATACGGCTTTATATTCTCCCCAATCAAATGCCTCAGAAAGGGTTAATAGATCCTGAATTGCACGCATAAGTTGTGCATTGCGAAACGCTCACCATCAGAGCATTGGTTGTTCTCCGTATTTTGCCTTATACGGATTCGATATGGCTACTCATGGTAAGCATTACGAACTTTTAAAGAATTTTCAGCTGTTAGGCGAATCTGAAAATATATTGGCCAGAGCAAATCAGGTAAATTTGAATCGAAAAGAAATTAAGGCAAACATTGCTAAAGCCTACGATCAAAATGTAAGGCAATACAATTTCAGAACAAGAGAAATCTCATTCAAGGTCGGTCAGGAAGTATTTCGTCGTAATTTCTCTTAGTAATTTTTCTAAATAAATAAATGCCAAGTTAAATCCACAGTGGTTAAAGTCACGCGTAAAAGCGAAGCTTGGGAGTTCTTATTATGTTTTAGAAAGCCTACAGGGACAAGAACTTGGTACGTATCATGCCAAATATATCAAACAATGATAACCTGTTACATTTTGACGAAAAATCAGGGCTTCTCTTTTTTCAAGCCATTTCCCGGCCTGAACGGCTACAAATAGCTTGTGGTGTAATATACAGCCCTTCCAATTGTATTACGAAAAAAAAACGATTTTGTTGAATGACGTTTAACTCCAAAATAAACGATGAATTTGAATTTGAATTTTCGAGAAGAGATAACACAATTTGAAACCGGTTACTATCTCGGTAATTCGGAGGCATTATCAGCTGATCTAATGCAACTCTAATCACGGCAAAGCTACAATTAGAGCTTTAAGTGCATGGTAGCTTTGCACTGCACTTACTCCCTCATGGAGTTGTTTTGTCTTTTAGCCGTCATTTTGAACAGCAGTGGAGTCTGCGAAAAAAAATTATCTTCAAGAAAAACGTGGGTTTGTAAAAAGAAAAAAAAAGTCAAGGTAAAGTTTGAAAAGTAATGTGTAACATCCATAAATAGTATTGCTTAACTTACACACAGTTCCACATTATAAATACATTAGCATTTAACAAGATAAAAAAACAAAAAAATTCGAATGCAGAAAAAAAAAGGAAAAAGAAACCCAGAAGTAGCTTTAGCGTGAGCAAATAGGAGGAACCAAACCATATAATTAATTTAACCGGTCTTTAATTTAAATTTTCATACTTTTGATTTTCATTTCTATTCATTTTTTTTGTTGATTATTATACCCGTTACTCGTAGAGTAAAAGGATATAATAGATTCGTTGAAAAGTATGTAACAGGCAGAAGGAAGCGTTTCCGACCATATAAAGTATATATATTCTTGATCAGGATCAATAGCCGAGTCGATCTGGCCATGTCCGTCTGTCCGTCTGTCCGTCCGTCTGTCCGTCTGTCCGTCCGTCTGTCCGTCTGTCCGTCCGTATGAACGTCGAGATCTCAGGAACTACTAAAGCTAGAAAGGTGAGATTAAGCATACAAACTCCAGGGACATAGCAGCAGCGCAAGTTTGTTGATTCATGTTGCCACGCCCACTCTGACGCCCACAAACCGCCCAAAACTGCCACGCCCACATTTTTGAAAAATGCTTTGAAATTTTTTCACTTTTGTATTAGTCTTGTAATTTTCTATCGATTTACCAAAAAACTGTTTGCCATGCCCACTCTAACGCCCTCAAACCGCCCAAAGCTGCTACGCCCACACTTTTGAAAAATGTTTTGATATTTTTTCATTTTTATATTGGTCTTGTGAATTTCTATCGATTTGCCAAGAAACGTTCTGCCACGCCCACTATAACGCCTACAAACCGCCAAAAACTGTGTTTAAGACTCTCCTTTTTCCTTCCACTAGCTGAGTAACGGGTATCAGATAGTCGGGGAACTCGACTATAGCGTTCTCTCTTGTTTTTATTTTTAGTTCTGAAACTGCTAATTTTTGTGGGCGACTTCCACTCATTATTTTTATTAGTTATTATTTTGTGGGAGGCAAGGCATTTTATTTGGTAATACACCCTACATGGGTAAATATAATGTATATGTGCACAAGTGTAAATTTTGTAATCAATTAAATCAGGATAATTAAATCCCAACAACAATTCCTCTGGGCCCATAGGATGGATTTGGGTAAGTGAATTTATTATTTTCTTTTTATTTGCACATGCTTATGTGAACATATATCTACAAATCCATACATACTTAATACCCTATAAATTACACAATCCCTACATAAAGGAAATTAAAGAAGGAGAAAATTAAAAGTGAAAGACAAGAAAATGAATGTTACATTAAACAAAAGTTTAGTGAAATTAAATTAGTGAAATAGAATTAAAAGATAAAATTAAACAAAATTACCCAAATGTAAGAAAGAAATGAGAAAAAACAAGAGAGAACGTTATAGTCGAGTTCCCTGACTATCTGATACCCGTTACTCAGCTAGTGGAAGTGCGAAGAAGAGTCTGCAACACTGACGGTTTTTGGCGCTTTGTGGGCGTGACAAAAAGTTTTTTGGGAAATTAATAGAAATTTACAAGACTAATACAAAAATGAAAAAATATCAAAACATTTTTCAAAAGTGTGGGCGTGGCAGCTTTGGGCGGTTTGAGGGCGTTAGAGTGGGCGTGGCAAAAAGTTTTTTTGCAAATCGATAGATATTTACAAGACCAATACAAAAATGAAAAAATATCAAAACATAGTTCAAAAGTGTGGGCGTGGCAGCTTTGGGCGGTTTTTGGGCGTTAGAGTGGGCGTGGCAGCATGATGCGACAAACTTGCGCTGCGTCTATGTCCGTGGAGTCTGTATGCTTAATCTCAACTTTCAAGCTTTTGTAGTTCCTGAGATCTCGACGTTCATACGGACAGACAGACGGACGGACGGACAGACGGACATGGCCAAATCGACTCGGCTATTGATCCTGATCAAGAATATATATACTTTATATGGTCGGAAACGCTTCCTTCTGCCTGTTACATACTTTTCAACGAATCTAGTATACCCTTTTACTCTACGAGTAACGGGTATAAAAACCATGAATTAGGAAAGAAAACAAATTAAATAAAGTATTAAATAAATTCAATTAAAGTTATCCACTGAAATAAAGTCTGATGAAAGGGTAACACCTAAATTTGGGATTTACCATATAGTGCCAAAGGTAGATCATAAAGAGTGGGTACAGAGGCGGGTTACTATATTATCAGTGTAACCTCATTTCCAGTAGATATACTGTCATAGCGGCAGCATACACCCATAAGAATTTCGTTCTTTCTATTAATTTTTTTTGCATTAATTATAAATCTTACTCATCTACCTAATAGGCACGGGACTATAAATAAAATTAAATGTGACTTTCTGATAATTAACTTTATTATTTATTTTTTTGTTGCTTATAATTTAATTGTCAATATATAGTACACTAAATTTTAGTATTTGGGCCGTCAGCATTTCTAAAACAACAAATAAAAAAAGTACTAAGGGCACCACAGTTTTCCAAAAAACGTTTTAGATTAAAGTAATATATATATCAAATAACAACATAAAAGTTTCTTAAAATATCCAAATTGTATCATTTGGTTGATGGTTGTGGGTGCCCTGACCATCACAGAATATTTCATCTGGAACGAGAGGGAAAATGTATATATATTTAATCAAAATTTAAATACAGTAACCCTTTTTAAAGTATTTGGTATGTATAAAATCATTAAAAACAAGAGAAATACCAGATACTCAGCTAGTGGAAGTGCGAAGGAGCAATTTCAACACTGACAGTTTTTGGCGATTTGTGGGCGTTACAGTGGGCGTGGCAAAAAGATTTTTAGCAAATTGAGATAAACTTACGGCTGACAAAATGCAAAAAAAATCAATATATTTTAAAAAGTGTGGCGTGGCAACAGATTTTTGGAAAATTGATAGAAATTTACAGTAATTATAAAACTATAAAAAAATTAAAAAATATCAAAACATTTTTAAAAGGTGAGGGCGGTTTCTGGGCGTTTAAGTGGGCGTGGCAACATGAATCGACAACTTGCCCTGCGTCTATGTCTCTGGAGTCTGTATGCTTGATCTCTCTCTACCTTTTGTAGTTTCTGAGATCTCGACGTTCATACGGATAGACGGACTTGGCCAGATGAACTCGGCTATTGATCCTGATCAAGAATATATATACTTTACATGGTCGGTAACGCTTCCTTCTGCCTGTTACATACTTTTCAACGAATCTAGTATACCCTTTTACTCTACGAGTAACGGGTATAAAAGGGCTATGAATTTACTGATAAATCGATTTCATGCAATAAATATCCCTGAACGTTTCATTAAATTCGGTTTCATTGAATTCGAACCCTGGCCAATCACTACATAACTGATTTTGGATGGACTTCTGATTCGGCGGAAAAAATGGGAAGAGGATTTATCGCTCAATAAGCTGTCTACCTGTGACACTATGGAGTCGTTTTTGGAGAACAGGCAGGATGCTGTAAAACTTGGAACTTAAACGACAGGCCACCAGGTGTAATAAAAATTGCACAAACATAACCAAAATACACTTATTGCTTCTGGTAATAACTCAAATAATTTTTTTCTGACCAAAGTGCTCTCGATTTTTAAATTTGAGACCGAACCTTCGAAGTTGCACCTTTGCTTTAACTATTTGCGCAAGGGACATAGTTTACAGCAATGCATGTCGTCTTACTGTAGATATTGCCGCATAAAGCATCTCCCATTATTGCATATGAATTATGACCCATCTGTACCATCCACCTCATTTTCAACACCGTCATGTGGCCCAAATTTGAGCTCTCAGCCATTGTCATCTACTTCATCAACATTAGTAGTATGCTCTCATTCATCACCGCAACCTGATTTTAGATTCTGCCTCTCAGCTAAACTTCATAACTTCTCGCTTAGCTAGTTAACTGAAAGTGAATTATAGAAGATCGCAAGCCTTGATTTCTGATTTCTGATAAGGTATTCGATATTCTTGCGCAATCACGGGATGAAAGCTATTGTGCTTAATTCGCAGCTGTTGTGACTCACAGTATCACGGATTACCAGCCCCATTTCAATGATGGAAGAAACCAGAAAACATTTCGCTCGCTGATCCTTATTTCAATCAATCACAACGAATTAATCTTTTAATTGGCGTTCGTTTGTTTTCGAAATAATTTCTCTGGGACAAATTGTTTTGGACAGGACGTTGCTAATTCTTTAAAGGCCCTAAAAGATAGTTTCTGGAGGGATGTCGACAATGCCTATGAACAAAAAACGGTTTTAGCAGCCATCATCCAGAACCCTGCAGATCATTCTTATGATGAAACACTTACCACAATAGTAAAGTGATTCTGGGAAGACTTAACTTCGTCAAAGCCACCTTTGTTCCTAAAACCATTTAATGAAAATTGCACTCGACTTGGGAGTGGTCAATACTCTGTTCGCCTCTTGTTTAATTCACGATTCGAATCTCTAGGTGATTCTTAGTGCTTGGCTCGTCGTCGTTTCAGAAATTTGAAACCAAAGCTGGATAAAAACGCAGCCCTAAGAGCTTAGAGCATTTTTACGGGAGTATATACATATGTATCTTGTAACAAAGGAACCATCGGTACCTCAATTCTTTTGCCTAACCATTGCCTACATACACAGGAAGCACGAGCAGAAAGCTTCGTGTGGTGTTTGATGGATCCGCTAAAATAACTTTTGGTAGCCCCCTTAAGGACATACTTCTTGCAGGTCCTATAATATCGCAAAAAATCTTTAATATACAGCTTCGCTTTCGATTTTTTAAAGTGTCCCTTTGTGGAGATATCTGCAAAATGTACCGTTGAGTGCGTGTTTTGTACCCGGATGACTTAGTACAGTGTATCATTCGGCGAAAGAACTCCCCGAAAGAGTATAGTGTTCTTAAATTTAACACTGTGACTTATGGAACCAGCTGTCCTCTTCGCTATAAGAGCCAGCTCTCTTATGATAAGAAAAAATCATTTCCTGTTTGAGCAAAAATGGTTAGTAAGATTTCTATGCTAACGATTTAATCTCTGGCGGGTTCTGAGTTAAGGAGGTGATAGAAAGTCATCGTCATGTGAAGGAACTATTGTCGCGATGCCACTTTCCTATCCGTAAATGGTGTCCAAATGAGTCAGCAGCCCTGGAAGGAGAGTCTGACTGCGACAAGGAGCAGTGGATCGGACATCGCCAAAGCATTGGAATTAGTCTGTTGTCCAGCTTCAGATAAGCTTCTATTTAATTTCTCTCAAACACCGTACAATCATCGACCCACCAAGCGGATTGCATTGTCTACAATAGCCAAACCCAGTGATCCACTTGGTCTAATAAACCCAGTTGTCACAAAATCTACGACTTTTCTGCAATCTCCATGGAGTGCTAACGCATTGCCAGAGCCAATTCTTTCGTCGTAGGG
Source organism: Drosophila yakuba (assembly GCF_016746365.2). Lineage (NCBI taxonomy): Eukaryota > Metazoa > Arthropoda > Insecta > Diptera > Drosophilidae > Drosophila > Drosophila yakuba. Next base: position 26,277,691 of record NC_052527.2, on the reverse strand, counting down.
GGACTTGACTTTATTATGTTAAGGATGATGTACACTGTTCTCCAGTGATCTCTATAGTTATACGGAAAACTGTTTTTAAAATGTTGGTATTTGCTTGCAAAAATTAAACGCTTTTCCAAATGTTTTTTCTGTGTGGAGGTCCACATACAAAAGCCTTTATAACACAATATATTGATAAAACACATTTATTAAAAATAAGTAAATAATATAATATAATAATATAAAATATAATATAATATCTCAAAACATATCAATTGCAAAATTCAAAATAAAATATTTGCGTGATTTTATATGTCATACATGTCAACCGTAAAAAGTCAATTTAGTATTTTTTAGAAACAACGTCATGGTTCCATGACCGTAAAATAGTTTTTTAATATAGTTGTAAACAATTAACGGCTTAAAAGGGTATGATCATAATATCACAATTTAGGCATACTTGCGAAAAGAAAAATATGGCAGTTAGCAGCAAAATCGGAAGGATCAAATAAACATTTTCTGAAATAGTTTTTAAGAAACACTTGTCTTCGCAGAATACCCATCCCTAATAATGACCGCATTCCCTAAGAGCATTGGGCCATTACACACTGAAACTGTACTTTGAGAATGACTAGACAACGGAGAGACCCATGCCAAAAAACACTAGTGGCCATATATATACATATATATATATACATATATAAAGAAATCCCTACTTTGAAACCAGTCCAATGAGAATTCTAAGATATGCGGAAATGAATCCAAAGCGCCCGATAATACCGCCAACGTGATCGATGTTATAGATCAAGTAATAGATCACTCGGACGAGATCTTAGGCCCCGTACTCTTTATTTCATTTCCGTGGTGAAATCTTATAGAAATTATCGTGTTTCCAATCCCGTGCCTTAAATAGAACTAAAAGGGGAAAGCAGAACCAAAAGTCTAACTCCGAACAAGAGTATAAACAGTTCACTGCTTCATATATAAAAAGGCACAGTAAATTCAAATAATTACAATCATAAGCCGTCGAAGTGCAGTGAACCATACATAAGTTCCGACAACCATATAAGTAAACATACATATGTATTAACTGTTGTATAAATTACATTGTGAAGAACGTATACATTACATGTGTACATATATCCAAATTAGTATTTCCAAATACCCAGGAGTAAGGAGTAAGTCTTTTGAAACACAGTTCCATTTCGATTTACTATTTATATACATATACATAAATAAATATATATATATACGCACCGTATAAATAAATATATGTATTTATATATTTTTCTTTTGTTTTGACGCATTAGACAGAGGGTGTGGGGAACTGACTGAAAAACGTAAAGCCGACGCTGTCGACGGTCTAGACTAAAAAACTTGGTCGTTGAGAGCTTCGCCTCTTTATGGCATTTTAGGACTCTTCGGGGCGGTGAACAATTTTAGTTTCTTTGGCTGATGCTACCGACGTTCATGTCGTTTGTGAGGCTCGAGTACGAGCCCGCGAAGCCATGTCGTTTGGAAGGCTCGAGTCCACGGATTTAGGAAAACTTTTGTGGAGCCCGAGCGTATCAGCCAAACTACATACAATGGGTGGAGGATCCCGGAACGTATCTATAACATAGCAGGAGCTCTTGGAGTCCGAATGTATCAGTCAAACAGCCTGATTTTCCAACAACTAGCGGGAATGGGACTTTGTCCAACACTGTTTCTAGATGAGCGAGTTCCATTTGGTTTTAGGTATAACAATTGAAAAGAGTGGCATGTTGGCCAGGCGGATCCATGTTAGGAAACGACCAATTGTTCCTCCGGTTATTTGTATGGTTTATTCTTGAGGCTTAAGTATTCCAGGAATTCCCGGCTGTGTGCTTAGATTATGTGCGAAAGCCTTGTGCAAACCTCTACTGAAATTGCTTAACTTCACAGTTCCCTCATATATGAAAGGAGTCCTTTGATGCAAGCAATTACAGAGGAATCTCCAAGTTGTCTGCTATCCCTAAGCTTTTTGAAAACGTTATCACTCCTCATTTGCAGCACCTTTGTAGGTCAATTATATCCCCATGTCAGCATGGGTTCATGAGATCATCAGATCAACAACTACTAACCTTCTGGAGCAAGCCTCCTTCGTAGTACAGGGCTTCAAGAATAATCTTCACACAGATGTCATCTATACGGATTTTAGTAAAGCATTCGACTCTGTTAATCATTCACTTTCATTAAAAAAAACTTGATTCGCGAGTCCTTATGTACGCTGATAATGTAAAATTATGTCTCCAGTATAATGACATTTCTCGCCATTTATACTTACAATCCGATCTAGATAGCTTTCAAGCCTGGTGCCGTGATAACGTATTAAACTTAAATGGCTCTAAGTGTAAAGTTATGACCTTTTGTCGTGCCAAATCAATGCACGCGACTTACACTCTAAGTGGGTGCTCCTTGGACAGAATAACACATGTTGATGATCTTGGTGTTCTTTTGGACCCTAAACTTAAATTTTCAGACCATATTTCGTCTGTTGTCAATAAGGCCAGGGGTGTGCTTGGTTTTATAAAACGGTGGTCAAAGGAATTTGATAATCCTTACATGACCAAAACCTTATTTAGTTCTCTAGTCCGTCCGATCCTCAAGTATAGATCACCTGTTGGAGTCCACAATATGAAGTTTATTCGGACCGAATTGAATCGGTTCAAAAGAACTTCTTACTTTTTGCCTTACGGCGCCTTAATTGGGATGCAAACCTTTAACTTACCCTCCTTAGCTAACCGTAGAACAATGCTTGAAGCAGGTTTTATTTTCAACCATGAATAAGGTGAAATTGATAGTCCCGACTTGGTTAGTCGGCTAAACTTTAGTGATCCAAGCAGATTTACTAGAAATTACGTACCGTTAAATTTAAATCAATGTAGATCTAATTATGAGTTGCATCATCCCTACAGAGTATTATGTTCTGACTATAATAGATTCCATCCTATTATCTCTAATTCTGAATCTCTGCCGTTCTAAAGCGATCAATACTAACGTATTAAACAAATTCTATGATCCTACTAGTTGAAATATATTTCCTCGTCTTTTACTGTCTTCTATATCGCGTATATCCTCCCGCTATTCGAGCCGTACGATACACGACAGCGCCCCTCGGTCGGTTAGGCGGGAGGTGTGGCCGTGGGACCGCAGTGGATAAAGCACCCATACCAGTAAAATACAGGTTGCCACCATCTAGATCTTACAGAAGACCGACATATAGCTTTTTAAGGCATCAGTAGAAGCCGACGGTACGGTAAATGTCGCAATAGTTTTTTCAAACACCAGATGCACCTATCGCTAACAGAGACATCTCGGTAAATGCCCCCGCAAACTATTAAAGCTATAACATGTCACCAATTCACCCGAACTAGACCGGAGCCTAACATTTTCAGCTCCAGCAGCAAAAAGAGTCCGTCTGGACAAATTGAATTTAAAGCCTATGTTACCCGCCGTATGACCATGGAAAGGCTCCAAAAATCATACGGAATAAATCAACAAGTCTGTAGGGAATTCCACAGTCTGCTGGCAGGAGCAGCTAGCAAATGGTACTGATATTACCATGCAAGCAATTGGCAATTTTATTCCGGCGATTAACGAGGCTCATCAGTCGGGCATTGACTCCCAAAATATCGAACATATTGAATACCCACCAACCAATTACAAGAGTAGACTTAAAGCTCTAGTCCGGTATATAAAACATCGGTTTGGTATAAAAGGAAAGACTGGTCTGAATATTGGGAGAAATCACTAGAAACTAGAGCCGTTCAGACCTGAAGGGTCATAGGCTGCGGACACGAGTCGACAGATGCTGTACTCCGACAGAGCTAGTGTATATCAGACCTCATTGAAGGTCTAAGTCACAGCGAAGTACAAGCCAAAGGAAGGCACCTACCGAAGAACAACTAAACCCTGAAGAAGAATAATAAAAACTCGACGGAGAGCAAACGAAAAAAAAAACGTAGTTCGAAACTTCGATACAATAAACAAACAAGTGCAGTAAACAAGTAATTAAAGAAGAAAATAGCGATACCACAGTGGGAAGTTGTTGATGTAAAACCTGCCCACCACGCTTTCTAATATCTGAGGAGAAATTCTTGGAATTCTACAATTCACTAGTTGAGAGATTTATTGCAGCCGGCTACCACAGCCGGCTGGGGATTTTGACTTGTAACCACAAAAGGAAAGCAGCTGTACAATGTAAAAATCAAGCCGCAAAATAAGTTTCTCCGCGGGCGTCTACATACTGGCCAGCAGATCCTAAAAAGCTGCATGCCTAATTGATGACAATATCACTAAAAGGATTCCTCGAAGTCTAATAATTGTCACAACTGCCTAGATATTGTCAATAATAGTAATTTTTAAGATTTATCATCTGATCACTCTCCGGTCTTACTGAAGCTTATTCACTAGCCACAGCAAATCGAGCGAATGTTTAAGCTATAGAACCAATTAAACCATGTACATTGAACCATCTACAGGAATATAAAATAATGCGCATATTGATAAATTGGCTGGTATGCTTAAGTCAACACTATTTAAAACTGCAAAGACCTCAAAACCAACAGAAACACACGCATCATCTAAGCACAACAGAACCAACTGGGAAATTTAACAGATGGTCCTTGCAAAAGACTACGAAGAAGTGGCAGGGTCACAGATCTCCAAACACAAGAGAGATTTGTTAAAAACCTTTTTTTTTTTTTCGAACTTATTGCGTTATTTATTGGATCTTCTCTTATTATGAGACTAACAATAATTATTCAAATCTTATTATATAAATTAGTTTAAGTACAATATTAAATAGTTGTATTAGTTAGAGACGGCCCTAGGATTTCTTTGCTGGGCTGGAGAATCTTTGCGCTTTAGTCTGCTGTGACTACATACACGCGTGAGAGTCTTCGCGAGAGGATTTTAGTGTGCGGCGAGCTTTGCTTGATGTTTACTCTTTCTCATCTGGATTTCCTCGTTGACGAGGTTTATGTTGAGGTCTCTATGGATGCTTTCGCTGCGTAGGTACCATGGTGCCCCAGTGATAGTTCGCAGAATCGCTGACTGAGCTCGCTGTATAATTTGAATGTTGGTTTTGGACGCGTTTCCCCAAATGGGTTTCAGCACGGTTTTGTAGAGAAGTACTTTGTATTCCAGACTAAGCGGAGAGTTGCAATTAATAAGCCAGTGGAGATTGCCTGCTTTAAGCTTCATATGAGTCCTTTTATATTCTATATGTCGCCGCCAGGTGAGGCGTCTATCTAGGTGAACCCCGAGATATGTTACTACGTTTGATTGTGGGATGAGTGTATTGTTTAGGGTACATGGTGGAAAGGTTTGTATATTCAGTGTGAATGTTACATGTCTGCTTTTGATCTCGTTTATCTTAATGCGCCAGTCCGCAAACCATCTTTCCACTGTTTTAAGATGACAGTCAAGTTTTTCTGTTGCCTTTGATGGGCATTTGGATCGGCTGAGTATTGCGGAATCTTCAGGAAACGTAGAGGTTGTGAGCTGATAGTTTGTAGGCATTTCTGCTGTATATAAAGTGTAAAGAACGGGGCCCAGCAAGCTTCCTTGGGGAACTCCAGCATTGATGACGCGGTCGTGTGAAGTCGAACTTTTACACCTGATTGAGAACACTCTTTTGAAGAGATAAGATTCGAACACTTTGTGGGTATTCTGCGGAAGCAGTTTTGTTATCTTGTACATTAGTCCTTCCAGCCAGACTCGGTCAAATGCTTGTGCGACATCTAAGAATATTGCTGAACAGTATTCCCGGTGCTCAAAAGCAATGCGAATTTCGTTTGTGATGCGATTGACCTGTTCGATCGTTCCATGATTTTTGCGAAAACCAAATTGATTGGATGGTATTGTGTTTCGCATTCTTAAGTAGGGAGCTAGGTGTTTTAAGAATGCCTTTTCAAACAGTTTCGAGAGACACGATAGGAGACTGATTGGTCTGTAGGATGAGGGTTGCGTTTTGTCTTTGCCTGGTTTGGGAATCATCACTATGACCGCCTTTTTCCACCTTTGGGGATAGTATCCAAGTTTCGTAATAGCGTTAAAGAGATTGCATAAGGTCAGAACCGCACACGGTGGGAGTTCTATGATCATTTTTGGTGTCACCAAGTCGTGTCCATTTTTTGGGCTCAAGATATTTTATTATAGATGCTATCTCACGTTGACTAATTGTTATTGGATTTATTGGTGGCTGGATTTTAATTGCTACAGGTAGGACAAATGAGTTGCTAGCCGTAATTGGTTGGAATACGCCTTGAAGGTGATCGGCGAATGCACTTGCTCTATCTTGTTCGCTGCGTATCCAGCTTCCTCGCAGTGGAACGACTGTTTCTGCTGGTGGCTGAATATTTTTGTGTGCTTTCCACAAAGGGTTCTTCTTCCTGTTGGGCAATAGTTGTTCGATATATAGATGCTGGGCGTTTGCTTCCTCAAGCTTAAGTGCCCTGGTTAGTGTACGTGTTGCTATTTTTAGCTGTTCCTTAGCCTTTGGGAATCTGTGATTCTGCCATTCTCTTCTTAGTCTTCGTTTTTCAAGTACTAGCTGTTCGATTTCGCGAGTTGTCTTGGTATGATTTGTCATATTGTGTGTGTCTGTAGGGGTAGAGGCCTTGGCTGCAGCAACAAGATTTTCTTCCATCGATTCGGTCAGGCGGTCAATATCCTCATGGGTAGACACTGTTTGAGTTGGTACCATGTGAGTACAAACATATTTCGTGTACATTGCCCAGTTGGTCCTGTTGCCTGACAGCCTGTTGGTGTGCTCAGTTATATGTGGTCGATGCCTGAGAGCAAGTAAAACTGGTGAGTGATCTGATGATAGTTCTGCAAGTGACTCAGCCGAAATATTATTTCTAGGGATCTTTCTTATTATTGCGAATTCAATGAGATCCGGGAGCTTATTTGGATCTGCTGGCCAGTATGTAGGCCTACCCGGAGTGACATAATCGAGCTTATTTCGTGGCTTAATGAGCGCGTTGTAAAGTTTTTTACCCTTTGGGTTTAAAAGACGTGAACCCCAGTGCGTGTGCTTGGCATTGTAGTCACCAGCCGCTATAAATCGCTCACCGAGTGAGTTGAAAAATTCCAAGAATTGGTCCTCAGAAACTGCAAAACGAGGTGGGCAGTAGACAGCGGCCAGAGTGACGGGGCCGATGCTAGATTGCATGCTTATGGAAATGGATTGCAGGTAGTCCATTTCGGTTCTATTATGAAGGTGGTGTTTGATGCGACCTCTGATAAGTATGCCAGTGCCGCCATGGGCATTTCCGTCCGGATGGTTAGTGGCGTAGAATAGGTATCCTGGAACATGGAAGTTGTGCTTGTCTGTTAGATGTGTCTCGGAGAGGAGCATGACGTCAATATTTTTTTCGGATAGGAACTGGGCAAGTTCGAGTTTATGCCGTGAAACGCCATTCGCATTCCACATAGATATTTGAAGTGGAGACATTATGTTGATTTTAATGACACGAGAAGCTGTATCAGCATACTTTGGTTTCGCATAAGCTCTTGCATTGTGGTTTGCATGAATGTCATAAATTCTTTTAGGGTTTGCTGGAGTGAGATCATCATCGTTTCAATGCCAGTTGATATATGCTGCGTTTGATCGTTCGAAGTAGTTATTTTCTGTTCTTCCCGCGTAGTAGTTGACTTTTGTGTTATTGGATTCACGCTTTTAATTCCCGATCTTAAGGCAGTAGCGAAGGAAACGCTAGGATTGGTACGATGTGTAGGAAGGGGTGCCGTGTAAGAGGGGCCCGATTGTGGCGGAGTGTGACTGATGTGTGTGGCATGAGCTCGTGTTGGTTCTCCGTGTTTGTTAAGACGGTTCTTTAGTTCCTTATATACTACACAGCCACGCCAATTCGCTGTGTGACTTCCACTGCAGTTGCTGCACATTTTAACAGAGCTGTCTTCCTTGTTCTTATGACAGTTCGCTGTGCTGTGGGCTTCACTACAGACTACGCAGATAGAGTTCAGTGTACAGTAAGCCTTAGTGTGGCCATATTCTTGGCAGTTAGTGCACTGCACTGGGCGGTTGCGCTTGTGTGGCTCTTCTACGGTGATACGCCGATGCAATAGGAGCTGTAACTTGTAGATTGGGTGAGCTTCATTTTTTTTTTAGTACCTGGCTCTCTTGCTCCAACTCGATTTTGAACATTGGTTGTGGTACCTTATTTTTGTTAAGTTAAGTTAAAAATCTGAGCAACAAATACAAATTCAAATTTATTTTTAGAGCTCTCCTCATAAGGACCGACTAGTTGCGTAAATTTCTTGTTCGTTAAATCGAACAGAAAAGACTTACGCCAATAATGAGAAGAAAATTATAGTGTGGGTTTTGGACAATATCCGATTATATCGTTCGACATCTATCAAAATTTACACTGATCATCAGACTTTAACGTTGGGAATAGAAATTTCAATAAATTGAAGCCCATTAAAGAGTAAAATTGCGTAATAATCTACAAGCCAATAGAGTGCAATGTAGTGGCCGACTCACTTTCACGGGTCGCAACGTACATATGTCAAACAACTGAGCTCCGATACTGCTACTGCTTCCGAATCTGACTCCATAGCCACCATACATAGCGACCTCTAGGATGCTCATTTTTTCGACATATATATAAGCTTATACATGTAAATATCCAATCTACTACATTTTCTGAAACAATACTTAAATCCATTGTTGAATTCTTTCAAGCCTGCAGTCTCAAAAATTTTAAGATTCGTATTAATTGAGAAAGAGAGCATTGCAGAGCTCACAGAAGCCCTGGATGTCCAATATTATTCGTAACCAACTATCTTCTTGCCGTACCTATAAATTATGTACATAAGTACGATAGACACCCAAATAAACCGATTTACTCCAGTAAGATATTAAACATCGGTGTTTTTACACTGGAAAAAAATATATATACATAAGTTGCATTGATAAATTTTCTAAATTGGCCTAACTTTTTCCCTTACAATCAAAGCCCGCAGCTCACGTTAGCGAAATTGCCGGACTCATCCATCACTTCATAGCTTTAAAAAAAAAGTCAGTCAAAAAATGTAAAATCGAGTATAATCTTTCACAAATCCCATTGAAAACACTAAGTTGTAGGGCACTCAAAATAAGGAATTTAAATTCTTGCATAGCATGTCATTCTGGGCTTACAAACTCACGCAACGGCGTGGGCCGTCGACAATAAACTATCATAACTACTTTAAAAGCAATGAATTATAAACCAAAGGGAAATAATAATTCACAAATTATCCTTTAAACTCCATAACGGTATCCCCCAAGGATCACCGCTATCCGTAGTCTTATTTCCAATCGCTTTCGAAAAATTGAACTCCATTATATTAGCACAAAAGCTTCCATCTATTCCTGACAGGCTTCTGGAAACAACTTAACTTTTTTTACCTCAACTAAAACACACACCAACCAGGATCCTTTGCAAACTTTACATCAACGCTCTTAAGTCCAAAAGAACCTACAGAGTCAATTGAACAATCCGTCAAGTCGCAACCTTTGCAAACGAAATAAATTCCATCGGTACTCCACCGATCATACGAGCAATTTGCCTTGGTTGCTTCACAGTTCTTTTTTTAACACAACCTTGCACAGTCATAACAAAACTGATACTAATAAAGAAACTCTTTACCAGCTATTCTTTATGCAAACTCATGCCTACCATGATAGAAAGTGGCTTTTCACAGGCGGGACCTTAAGGGACAACATAGCTGCCTTTGTAGTAGTTGACTCAAACAATTTCACACTTTGTTGTGGCATCCTGCCCACACAATCTACGGTAATCACAGCCAAGGTCCTTGCCATCTTAAATGCTTGCAAAATAGCGGAATCGGTCAGGGAACGTCATGTGATTTTCACAGTCAACAATTATGGCCATCAAAAATCTCAACTCCAAAAACCAGATAATTTCTCAAATCCGAGGCTTGCTCACCAACAAACACCGACACATAACCAGATTCTGGGTACCTAGTCACGTGGGTATTGTGGGGAACGAATATGCAGATGGAGCGGCCTAATATGCTGCTATGGCAACTATTTTAGTTACACCAGCATTATAAGACTCAAGTAAAAAACCTAAAATTCGTAAATACATAAAACAATTAAAAAGTATCAGCTGGACACCTTTCACTCATTGGTATAAGCAATACAACAACGATCCCGGTGGCATAACAATACCTCCCAAAATAACCAAACCCAAATGGTCAATATACATTCGTCAACGAATAGGGCACACCTTACACATGAACACTAATATTAAGATCAAACCCGCCTTTATGTTACTGTAGCCGTATTCTCTTAGTTCAACACATAATTGGGGAACAACTTGATAGCATCAGAACCCGAATTTTTATTACGACATCACCCATATCAGCTCTTCCTAACCCTACAACCGAAAATATTAATCTGTTTGTAGAATTAAGTAATCTAGCACATAAAATCTAAACTATCAAAAATAGAGTCGACGGTCCTGATACTAGCAACAAAATACATCTACAACTACTATTATACTTAATATTGTATATATCATGTCTAACGTTAAAAAAAAATAAAATTTCCTAATTAGTCTTGTAAATTTCTATTGAATTGCCAAAAATATTTTTGCCACGCCCACAACCCGCCAAAAACTTTTAGTGTTGAAGACTCTCCTTCGCACTTCCAATAGCTGACTAACGGGTATCAGATAGTCGGGGAACTAGACTAAAGCGTTCTCCCTTGTTTGTTTTTAAAATCGTTAGTTCAATAAAACAAATTTAAAAATCTAAAAAATATTAAAAATCTAAAAAATATTAAAAATCTGAAAATATTAATGCTAGAATGATTAAAGTCTGTTCGCTAATTTTTATATTACTACTTACTCAATTTTAATTAACCAGCTTTTGATAAAATTCCGACTAAAGTTTGCAAATTCCGGCTAAAGGAAAAACTGGCTCGGCCCCAGTAACTTCCGTAAGTCATCTATTCATACCTCTACGAAAAAAAATTTTGCAGTGTGAAGCAATACTGCTACATTCAATGACCATCAAATTGCAGCAGGGGTCCTCCACCAAGGCGCTCTTATACACAGCTGACCTACCAACAAGCAGAAGTCTGATAACATCCACCTTTGCCGACGACACCGCCATTCTTAGCCGTTCCAGATGCCCGATCCAAGCATCAGCGCAACCAGCTGATGGTGGACGTTGAGAAGTGGCTCTCAAATTGCAGGATTGCTCTTCACTTTCGATAAACACAGTGATACCGAAAACTCAAGAGGTAACATACCTGGGAGTACACCTCGATAGGAGTCCCTCTTGGTGCAAGCCCATTGAAGTCAAAAAATCCCACTCAAAGCCAAGACCCTGCACCGGCTGATTAACGCGGACTCCCCGTTAGTGTGGACCAACAGTTACTACTCTTAAACTCTGTACTCAAACCAAGTTGGACCTATGGCTTTCCGCTATGGGAAAATACCTGCAAAAGCAATGTGGACATCGTCAAACGAACTCAATCAAAGATCATCAGAACTATCATCGGAGGCCAGCGGTATGTTCGAAAAGAAAACATTCAACGAGACATGAACATCCCTCCAGTCAAAAATGCAATAGCCGAAATAAAGAGGAAATACTACCTCAAGCTTACATCGCACACCAACACCCTAGCGAGAAGTCTGACGCATCTCAGCAGCTACATGCCCAACGAACAAACTTTTTAGGGACGTTCATCAAAGGACAGTTTAAAATAAACTGTCGACAAAATAAACTATTATAAATTCAGGCATGCTCTGGATTGAGAAAATCTATAGTTGCCACCTTTTTCACAGTTTAAATTCCGCTATTCGCAATTACTCCCTACTGCACTTTGACCATTTAAGTAATTAAATTAAATAACATTATTTACAAACTGCACCTTTGGGTCTTTTTTTAATTAATTAATAAATTCTTAATATTTTATAAATATTTTTATCTGCCTGTTTCGCTTTACCAATGGTATATGGCAACCTTCGCGATAGCTTTTAGCGAAGTACTTATCGACCCCTTGCCAAATCGAAAATTGTTGTTGCCGACGGCAACATTTTGTTTGTCAAATATATGGTGGGGTCAGAAATAAATTGTTCATAAAATAACTAAGTGGCAGAAAGATCTTTTGGTGATGTGGAATTAACATCAATTGACCACTGAGTAAAATATTTTTTCCCTCAGTAAATAAGATCTGATTTGATATAAAAAAGGCATTTAATTTTCATTTCGGCTAGATTTCAAATCGAAATCGTAAAAATCGTACGAATTCGATGACCGGAGCATGACTGATTATAAAAGAATATAAAAAGAATAACCGCACAGTTAAAAAATTTCATATAAAACAATGTAAACCATATTTAATTCATAAATATATATTGTCAGCATACGTACGTTCTTTTGTTTTAATATTTAATATATCTTCGCCTTTTAATTGGTGTAAAAGACTGGTATTCCGGCATTGCTTAAGAAACGAGTGTGTCATTAATTTTGACGCAGACCATCGAGACAAAGGATTTTTATTCAAGCAGATTTCAACGAATTGATGAAAGTCTTCCGAAAATGATTTGTTTACAATTACATCACGAGCAATTCGTTTAATTGTGTAATCCGTTGATAGAGATCCTAAAATTAATAGAAGATTTAATTGGACAGTACTGAAGAGCTAAGTGCAAATGGGCAAAATAAATAATAAAATAAAAAAATATAAGAACATGTTTAGAAATTAAGGGGTGTGACAGTTTTGTGGACGTGGGCCAATTTTTTTTTGGCATATCAATACAATACGGCGGGACTTACATTAAAATAAAAAAAAAAACATTTTTTAAATGTGTAACAGATCGCTGACACCGCAAAGGCGTTACAAGAATCTGCATAAGTACAAGCGACTCTGGTAATCGTAATTTTTTGTCGAATTCGATTTTTGCTCTCGTTTTGCTATCTCATTTCTCATTGCTTCTTGCTGCTCAAACACCTGTTATATTTTTTTTGTCAAAATCAAGCAACGCGAAGAAATGACTTTTATATTTATTGATGCCGATGGCCACTTTTGTTTGTCACATCTGAGGAATGGTCAGAAATAAGTGTTTTATAAAATAACTAAGTGGCAACTAATCAAAATTATAAAATTCTTACGAATCCGATAACAAGAGCATGCCTGGTTCTCCTAATTTTTTTAAATATTTTATGCATCGTTCCAAGACTAGGCTAGTGCTCCGATCCTGATCTGGAATATATACATTTTATACGGTGTGGACCGTTTTTTTACAGCCTGCGGCATACTAATCAACGAGTCTAGTTTACGCTTTTAAACTAAAGGTAACGAGTATAAAAATTAGTTTTAACTATATGACAATGGACAATGGAACAACTTAAAATATTCATTAGGGAGTTGGAAACTTCGTTTAGTTTTTTTTTTTTTGTTGCAGAGGCTCATATCTATAAGGATTGTTGGGTCATGCAGCTGCCAAAACTGTTCAGTAGACTAATCTCATACTCGTAATATTGTAAGTCGAAGTAGTCAGTGGTAGCAGTTGCGATGCCCATAGAGCAAACCGCTGTTCCCGCACGCATTTATCTGTACGGCGCTCATTCCTTGTTCTCTTTGTTATCCACCTACGTTAAGCTTGCGCGCTGCATTTCGGCTGTCTGTCCCGCCAATTGTCACTTCTTCGTTTTTCGGCAAAGACTCAACTTGTGCATTCGATATAGCTCTTTGTCGGCCCTAGCTGCCGTAAACAATTCGCAAAATAAACAGTATCGGAAAATAAACAAACTTTCTTTCGCTATTTATTATTCGCAACAGCTATTGAAAAAGCTCAATAGCTAAACATTGGTGACCCCGACGTGATTCGTGTTAATTTGCATGCATTAATGAATGCACTTATCCCGTTTATAAATAAATATAAATACATTAAATCGCAATCGGTTGGACAAGTGAGTGGTGATTTCGGTGATAGTGGCTGTGTTTAAGCGAGCTAGCATTACATATATACATACATACATTGCTACATATATCGTTACGTGCATTGACTCCGCTTGCATTTTCGGCATTTATTTTGTGCTCATCTTCCCGCTGAACCGAAACAGGGTGACCTTTTTAAAGCGCTAAGCCAATGCGCTGTTCAGCAGGTTGCAGAGGCTACAAACGTCGCTGTCTAATGAGACGCTAAGCGGATACGACGAACCCACTCTTACGGTGAGGCTGGAGCAGATTGATGAGCTGCAAAGTGCCTTCAATGTTCTGCATACAGAACTGGACGAAACTGGCAGTGAAATGAGCGAGAGATCAGCCGCGGCCGATGCCGTTGCCGCCTGTGCAGCTGCCGTGTTCACGAGCATAATCGACAACCATCCGGACCTCTCCAACATTGAGAAATTTCAACATCTGCGGTCATGTTTGAGGGATTCAGCGCTGGAAACTATCCGACTCGTGTTTCAGGCGCACATCATCGAACATCTGGCTCTAAAGGTAGTTCGGAATGGTTCATTGGTATCGCTTCGGGAATTGCACCACTGAGCAAATCGCTGGCTGCATCATAGTGCAAGTGCTGCTGCAAAAGCTGGATGCGGCGAGCCAAGCTAAGTGGGAGGAGCGCTTGGAGGATCCGGTCTTTGCCAACCTTATTGCGTCGTGGGAATCGATGGCTGCATTCCTGGAGCAGCGATGTAGGACTTTGGAGGCCGTGGATTGCGCCATGGCAACCTATGCCCCAGGCGTTCAGGTGCTAGCTAGTTGCTACCACCCAAAATTCTCTTATATATATTATTATTATATATATTATTGCCCGCAATTTAGAGACTTAGCGCCAGTAGATCGTCTGCGCGAGGCAAAGAGACTAGCAATTTGCCTAAATTGCCTAAAGGCAGGTCATCAGCTTCCGCTTTCCTCGCAGCCACATGTTCCGGTGTTTTCAAGCTCCCACGCTGAGCCTTCTGCCCCGCTTTCGACTTCTTCTACTCTAATTGCCCAGGATCTCGGTAGTGACCTTGTGCTCCTAGCCACTGCAACCGTTATAGTGCAGAATCGGTCGGGACTGTTCGTTCCCTGAAGGGCCTTGTTAGATTCTGGCTCTCAACTGCACTTGGTCACCTCTCGGTTTGCAAATCAACTGCAACTTAAGAGGTCGAGGTCGTCCGGCTCCGTCACTGGAATGGGGGACTGATGGATTCTCGGTAGGAATTGCGATGCGGTCTGCCACTTGGGATTTCTCAACGAGCATAACAGCAGTTATCGCTCCCAATATCACGGATCGCCAGCCAAGTTTTAATGTGGACATTGGGGACTGGAAGATTCCAGATAACCTGCAGCTCGCCGACCCAGAACTTCATAAAGCTCAGCGTGTTGACCTGTTAATAGGAGCTAGCCTCTTATATGAGCTGCTGTGCGTAGGTCAGATAAAGTTGTTGCCAGGACTGCCACTGCTTCAAAAAACTCGTCTGGGCTGGGTTGTGTCTGGAGGCTGCGCGCGCCCTTGCGGTAGCGCCTTAATAGGCTAACGCGTTCCTTCTTCAGCCAGCAAGGAAAACAACATTGATGTTGAACTTGATTCACTTCTGCAGCGCTTTTGGGAGGTAGAAAATTGTCCCGGCCCAATAGTTCAAGCCACTAAGGAGGAGCTAGATTGCGACGCCCACTTTGTTAAAAATTACACCCGACTGCCAGCTGGCGATTACTCGGTACGGTTGCCGCTAAAACTCCATTTGGACTCTTTAGGAGATTCCTATCCTCAGGCTTTGCGGAGATTCTTGTCGCTGGAAAGGAAGCTTACAAAGCACCCTCGCTTGAGGGTTAAATATGCGGCGTTCATGAAGGAATATCGTGATCTGGGACATATGTCGCCTGTGCCTGCCTCCGAGGTCAGCTCGTGCCGATATTTTTTACCACATCACTGCGTCATGAAGGAGGATAGCACTACCACCAAGTTTCGCGTTGTCTTTGACGGATCAGCTGCCACTTCCACTGGTTATTCGCTTAACGATGTGTTAATGGCTGGCCTGGTCATCCAGTCCAAGCTATTTTACATCCTAATTCGATTTCGCTCACACCCAGTTGCCGTGTAAGGGTCTCGCAAGAAAATAGCTATTTGCAGTGCATTGTATGGAGGGACTCCATCGATCGACCTTCAAGTATACAAACTCGACACAGTTGACAGCAGTTGTCAATCGATGAGCAGGCATCGTTTCCCATTGGATCAGAAATCCTTTGGCGTGATTTTTACGTGGATGATCTTATCTCCGGCTCCGGCACGGTAAAGGATGCTATCAGCATAATGCAGCAGACGGCTGGCATTCTTGCAAAGGGCAAGCTCAAGCTAAGGAAATGGTGCTCTAACATTCCGCTTGTGCTGGAGGGTATGCCCGCCGAGGACAAGGAGTCATTCATGAAGTTTGAAGATGGTAGCGATTTCACCACAACTTTAGATCTCGCTTGGGATCCCGTCTCCGACCAGCTATTGTCTTCGTTCTCTGCCTTTCAGTCGCCATTGAGACCATCCAAGATGGTTACCAAGGCCGTGAACAGATGCATCAGATGTTTGCGGATTAAGCCGCGGCTGATAGAGCACATAATGGCGGACCTTCCCAAGGAGCGCTTGAAAGGATCTCACGCTTTTGAGGTTGCTGGTATAGACTTCTGTGGACCCTTCTTTCACAAGTCGGATACTCGCAACAAGCCCGCGGTTAAATGCTACGTCTGCGTACTTATATGCTTTGCAACCAAGGCAGTGCACCTGGAGCTGATCAAGGATCTCTCGACAGTTGCGTTTCTGTGCGGACTCAAGAGGTTCATATGCACCCGGCGGAAGCCGAAGCAAATTTGGTCAGACATCGCCACCAACTTTGTCGGCGCCAAAAATGAACTTCTGGAACTTCAAAGGTTATTTCTCAGCAGCGAGCATCAAGGCTCCGTTCAGAATTTTTGCCTTTCGGAGACGATTGACTGGCGGTTCATCCCTATACGGTCGCCCCATTTCGGTAGACTTTGGGAAGCAGCGGTGAAAACGGCCAAACATCATTTCTATCGCGCTGTGGGTACGGCGGTTCTGAACTTCGACGAGCTGAGGACGCTGGTGTGCCACATCTCGACAGTTATTAACTCCAGACCTTTAGTTCCCATTTCAGAGAACCCTGCCGATCTGGAAGTCCTCACTCCGGCGCATTTTCTCAATGGTGGTCCGCCTTCTTCGGTTGACGAGCCAGATATAACGGGCCTAAACTATAATCGGCTTGACTCTTGGTAGCGCATCTCCTTTCTTCAGCAAATGGCGCGCCCCTAAGCCTGGCGTAGCCGTCGACAACGTCGTTCTTGTTAAGGACGAGAATCTACCCCAAATGATTTTTCCCCTTGAGGACTCTGTTGGAAGCCAAGCTTCCAATGGGGGGAGGATGTTGGGTCATGCAGCCGGCCAAACTGTGTAGTAGACTAATCTCATACTCGTAATATTGTAAGCCGAAGTAGTCAGTGGTAGCAGTTGCGATGACCATAGTGCAAACCGCTGTTCTCGCACGCATTTATCTGTACGGCGCTCATTCCTTGTTTTCTTTGTTATCTACCTACGTTAAGCTTGGGCGCTGCATTTCGGCTGTCTGTCCCGCCAATTGTCACTTCTTTGTTTTTCGGCAAAGACTCAACTTGTACATTCGATATAGCTCTTTGTCGGCCCTGGCTGCCGTAAACAATTCGCAAAATAAACAGTATCGGAAAATAAACAAACTTTCTTCGGCTATTTATTATTCGCAACAGCTATTGAAAAAGCTCAATAGCTAAACAAGGATTGTTATTGTATTTTAGTGTGCGATCTGTGACAGTTCAGCGACGACTGACTCGTCATTTATCCAGCACGTGTGTGTATACTATTTACATTCGCGACTCTTATAATTAGTTCTTACATTCTAATATTGCAATGGGGCTTATACTACTATACTTATATACAATTACTAGTACTACTACTACTACAGTATTGTATTTGTTGAACTAACTTAGCTAGGTTCCGAGACACAGTTGCTTCTGTGCCTTGCTATAAAATAAAAACCCCATTTTTATACCCTTACATAGAAAATATTGATTTTGGTCAGAAGCTTGTAACGCAGTGAAGAAGAAATTTTCGATCTAATGATACCATTTTTGATACTTTATATTAAATATTGATACTCAATGGCACGCAGTGTCGATATACCCTTGCCCATTTGTTCGTCCAAATTTTAATGCTATATATCTTTCCAAAAAGACTTCACTTTATGGCAGGTAGTATATAAGTATATTACAAGCCACCACAGAAATAATGAAAAAATAAAATATTACCTAAGAACATTTAATGCTGGTTTTTAATTGATCAAAATGGGACAGCTATCACTGTGCTCAGCAGTCTAGTTGTTTTAAAATAACGAGAAATACGAGAAATTAAGAGAAACAGCGGCAAAAGTGTAGGCGAAAACAAGAGAGAACGCTATAGTCGAGTTCCCCGACTATCTGATACCCGTTACTCAGCTAGTGGAAGGGAAAAGGAGAGTCTTAAACACAGTTTTTGGCGGTTTGTAGGCGTTATAGTGGGCGTGGCAGAACGTTTCTTGGCAAATCGATAGAAATTTACAAGACCAATATAAAAATGAAAAAATATCAAACCATTTTTCAAAAGTGTGGGCGTATCAGCTTTGGGCGGTTTGAGGGCGTTAGAGTGGGCGTGGCAAAAAGTTTTTTTGGCAATTCGATAGAAAATTACAAGACTAATAAAAAAGTGAAAAAATTTCAAAACATTTTTCAAAAGTGTGGGCGTGGCAGTTTTGGGCGGTTTGAGGGCGTTAGAATGGGCGTGGCAACTTAATCTCAACTTTCTAGCTTTAGTAGTTCCTGAGATCTCGACGTTCATACGGACGGACAGACGGACGGACATGGCCAGATCGACTCGGCTATTGATCCTGATCAAGAATATATATACTTTATATGGTCGGAAACGCTTCCTTCTGCCTGTTACATACTTTTCAACGAATCTAGTATACCCTTTTACTCTACGAGTAACGGGTATAAATAGTGTTTTTCTCGAAATAAAAAAATGTAGCTTCACCGTTTTGGGAAAACCTCATGGTATGTAGAAAACAAAATATATAAAATGTACTTATTGGATACGATTTTAAGGCACTCGAAAGTCAACTTCATTAGGGTTTTGAGATTGCAATGCAGTAAACGATGTGTGAAAAAAGTCATGAAATTCGAATATCCGATATTTAGTTATATTTAGGTTAATCAAAACAAAAAAAGTATAAAAATCAAAATAAAAGCTGGAATTCAAATCAACAAGCAATAATCAACGAGAAGATATATAAACTGGGGCTGCTTAGACTACTGATTGAAAAATCTGTACCAAGAGTGCGCTTTACCTTGAACCAAATAAGGGAAGAAAAGTTCATAAAGACGATAGATCTGAAGTCGAGGTACGAGCAAATTCCGACGAAAAGAGAAGGGCAACAATACACAGAATTTTTGGACCAAAATAATAAAAAGCGGTGTGCTGGCGAATAAGCATACGCTGCGGGTGTGACTGCAGCGAAGTGACAACGTGGGATTCGGCTAAGCGTTGGGTCGGCAGTCGAGTTTCGGCAGCTGAGCGGAGTCAATATTCAATTCTAAAATTGTATTTAATTATAGAAAATAAAACTAACTAAGAATTCAAGCAAGTCAAAGCGTTTATTTTTGATACGATCGAAACTTAAAGAATGCAGGGAGTTATTCCAGATAGTATTATCAACTGACTTAACTGGCGCCCGAACAGTTGAGACAACGAAAGTAGGCCCACGTTTGTTGGATTGTGTAAAAACCCGTAGGCAATCCCAAAACGGACACCTACAGGCCACCGTAACCAGTGCACGATTTCCCTCAAGGCAATCCAAGAAGGCAATCAATACAAAATGTGGTACAACATGATGGGCTTCGTTATGGTCTTGCAAACAAATTTTGGCCCAAAAAACATTAAACGCCGGCCGCAAAACGTACGACAAAAAAATACAGTGTCTTGAATTCACCTTTCCTGAATAATAAAACAAATGATTTTCTTCTATCCCGCTAGAATGCACATATTGTAAGGAGTACCACCTACTTGGCGATGAACCCTTAAATTACACTGAAACAATGAAGATAACCACGACAAAACATAACGCACCAAGTACCAACACGGGTGATTGAAACGTATCTTTTTCAATTCCAATTTAAAGGGGATAGCTCTTGATCTTTTATGATAACAATTATTACCACTTTACAAAAACACTCCGTTACTGCTGTTGTTTCCAATTTTTGTAGGTGATTAAGATATTTAATATTTAAACTAGACATGGAGGAAATTAAAAAAACCCTTACCCAACTCAATACCACTTCTAGATATGGACCGCTCAGGTGGCTAGTATCAGAGACGATGTTAGCAAGGTTAGCGATAGGGTAGTTACCCCGGAAGAGGACTTTGGATCCATAGAGGTAGATAACCACCTTTCGCTGATTTTAAGGAATTTAAGGAATGGAAGTCAAGCCGGGGAGGTCGTGCACGCGTTGATTAAAACTTACAGAGATAGTGCTTTGGATGTCTTTATCCGCGGTGTCAATGGGGATTGTCCAAGTGTTAAATGATTTGCAATCCAACAATTTTTCCGGAGACATACTCCTGTTGCATTGAATTGCAGAATGTTGTCTCTAGGGTGGGAACTAATCCTATTGCAATTACGTTCCCTCTTTCTTCCCAACCTTACCTATCTCCGGGTGCTTCCCGATTTCCATGCCCATTTCAATTGCACGACAGGCAACCAATGATCCGGGATCCTATAATCCGGGATCGGGAGGAGGCTATTAGAATGTTTGGTGCACAACACTCCTGAACTACTTGCGAACGCTAGAAATATAATTATACCACACTTCAACCCAGAAACTCGAAGTGAATGGCCAAGTCGAAAAGTTTCACTCCACCTTTTTGGAAATCTACAGGTGTTTAAAATACGACTTAACAACCTTCAAGGATGCTGTAATAGTCCAAATTCAAGTAGACCGATATAATACTTCTGTTAAATTACAATTTTAATAAAGAAAGGCATGAACCTGACACCTACGATCCAGGCGAGAAAGTTCACATAGCTATTGGCAGATTAAACCCGAGGAGAAGGCGCGGTTCGGGACCGAAGAGTACTTGGAGAACAACACGTTAACAATTAAAACAAAGTCCTGAAAAATGTTAAGGAAGTGAAGCAAGAAATCAGGGCTCACCCTTCTCACCGTTTTAAAAGAAAATAGGCGATACATTTCACTAGCGCAAGTGCGAAAGTGGAACTTCGAAGGAGAAATTTCAACACGGACCGGTTTTGGCGGTTTTGTGGGCCTTAGTATGGGCGTGGCAAATAAATTTTCGGCAAATCAAAAGAAATTTGCAAGGCTAAAACATTTCTAAAAAGTGTGCGCGTGGTAGCTTTGGATGGTTTTTGGGAACTAGGGTGGGCGTGGCAAAGTTGTTTTTAGCAAATCTATAGAAATTTACAAGACTAACAAAAAAAAAAAAAACCAAACAATTTTCAAACGTGTCGGCGTGGCAGTTTTGGGCGGTTTGTGGCCGTGGCAGCATGGGTCAGAAAACTTGCGCTGCGTCTATGCCTCTGGAGTCTGCTTGCTAAATCTCAACTTTCAAGTTTTTAAATCTCGACGTTCATATGGACAGACAGACGGACATGGCCAGATCGAGTCAGCTATTGATCCTGATCCAGAACATATATACTTTATATGGTCGGAAACGCTTCATTTTGCTTGGTACATACTTTTCAACGACTCTAGTATACCCTATTACTCTACGAGTAACGGGTATAAATATGGAATATGAAACTTAACAAGTAACAAACGAGCACCACATAAACACCCAAAAACATTAAGACCTCCAAATAACACATTTTTTTTTCGTTCTCATTTGCGTAGTGGAAGCCGCCCACATCTACAAGTACGAAGGACCGATAGTCCCGCTTCAGAACGGCGATATATGGAGAATCAAGAGCGTCTTCACGTCGTTGACCTGGGAAACATATGGAGGAAATCGCTGAAGAAGGCGCTACCTTGGCAAGCGGCAACAACCTATACAGAGTCAGAAACTGATGGCCACGGATGAATAGGGGGATATCGATACGAATAATCCGAATCATCGAACAA
This sequence comes from Drosophila yakuba, assembly GCF_016746365.2. Classification (NCBI taxonomy): domain Eukaryota; kingdom Metazoa; phylum Arthropoda; class Insecta; order Diptera; family Drosophilidae; genus Drosophila; species Drosophila yakuba. The sequence goes on along the minus strand of NC_052527.2, from coordinate 26,255,505 downwards.
GCAAACATTACATTGTCGCCAATGCCCTCTTATTAACGAGCTGCACCATTTTTAATGTGAAGATTCTTTAAGGTAACAGGTCAATTGAAAAATTCACCGGCCTAGCATAGTAAAAAATATTTTTTTTGGCAAAATTGCTTTTTTTATTCAACATAGTTTCCCTTAAGGAAATATTTCGATACCATTTTCGTAGTACGATTTCTCCTTTGCTTCAAAATAGACCTCAGTATCGGTAATCACCTCTTCATTAGACGAAAATTTCTTCCCAAAGAGCATTCTTTTGAGATTCGAGAACAGGGCATAGTCGCTGGGGGCCAGATTTGGAGACTGCGCTGATGCGGAAGCAATTCGAAACGCTATTCATGAATTGTTGCATTAATTTTCATGGCATGGTGCATTGCCTTATTGAAACAGCACTTTCTTTTTCTTCAATGTGGCGATTTCTTAGCGATTTCGTGCTTCAAACGGTCTAATAACCCTATGTAATAGTCACTGTGATTTTCCTCCTTTTTTAAGGTAATCAATAAAAGTTATTCCTCGTCGTTGTTATTGATCAAAAGTGAAATCGCGCGGCACCCACTTTGCACAGAGCTTTCTCATACCCAAAAATTCGTGAATCATACGATGTACACGGTCCGTTGATATCTGTAAAGTCCCAGTTTCATCATTCAATTTCAGTTTATGGTAATTCAATATAATTTTGCGGATTTCTTTTGATGTTTTCTTCGGTAACAACCTATTTTGGGCGTGCGCTGCGTTCATCGTCGTTGGCGCTTATATTACTACTACTAAACTTAGCATTGATTTGATGATTTTCCTTGGGCTGTATCCGGAAACTTATTATCAAGCCACGTTTTGGACAACTGTATTATTTCAGTTCAAAAAACAGTATTTTACCAACACGCTACATTTTTTTCATCCATTTTTTTCTTAATAACAAAAGTAGTTTTACTCAAAATGCTATAACTCAACAACTAACGACAAGTTATACTCGAACTGTTGCAAAATGTAATTGTAGGGCGTACTAAAAATCATTTACTAGGGCAAATAAATATGTAACAAGGATCTTTTTACAAACTATGGTTAGTAATGTAAAGCCCATTACATAAACTCCAAACTATGTCGATAAATCAATTAATCTTGGCAGTACATTCAACTAAACTCTCACTAGGCGCGACCATATAAGCCAAGCTGTTCCAAAAACTTGTAGATCGTTAAAGTCCGTTGATTATACTAAACTCTTAATATGCATAATAGATAGATAGAGGGTAGTTATATTCTACGCTGATAAATAAACAAAAAGTGTAGCGTCTTAAATTGTAGCCGTAAATTGTGTTGCAAGTTATGTGTTTAATACCCATTAAAATTTATAACCTTTTGCATGTGTTTTAACCAAGTGTCGAAGCATTTCTGATCGCTGCATCTCCAAAATATACATTCTGAACACATCAACCGCGTCTTCAGGTGCGAAGAAACTTGACCTTCCATTTTAATTTTTACGTACCGAAATTATTCGGTGACAGGACGATTCGGTCAGGCCTATACGGCGGATGTCTCATTAATTTGATGTTTTGAGTGCTTAAAAATGCAGATATTTAAGCCGATGTGTAGGATTCGCATTGACGTGATGAAGAGCGATCTGGCTTTGTCACTTGGTTTTCCTGATTTCTTGGAAAACAACTGCCAAACCAATGGTTGTGTACTACTCAGAATTAACTGTTCTGCGTTGTTCTAGTGGTAAGATTGCGACATGTCGTTTTTTCAAATGACGCTTCGAAGTGCGTCGTGCGCGAGCATTTTTTGTTGGATATGGCTCATCTCGAAACACCAATATAGTATAATGCTGTTTTCTTTAGGGCTCATAAGCGTTAAACCACGATTTATCCCTTTCACATTGTTGGAGCATTTCTTTCGACCAACCGACACGAGCATTCTTTTGAGCGATTGACAAATTGTCTTGGAGTGAACTACGAGTTCGGTTGAATTCACCAAACCACCGATTTGCACTGGTCTTCGATAGAGCTTCATCGCAAAAAAATTAATTGAAGTTGCATAGATGCGTTGTCGTTGAGTTAATCCGCGTCGAAAATTGTATAAAATAATTGCACGAACATGTTTAGGATTCAATTAAATTTTTTGTGAGAGATGAAACTTTTAAGTAACTGTAAACCATACAAATATGGATCGTATGCCAAAACGTTCTGAGAACTTTCTGAGTAATACCCTTAAGTATGTCGAGCTCTACGATAGAGCTTCCACTTGAAAGATTGCAACCCTAGGGTTGTCCATTCACGAAATAAAAAATCCAATTATGAATGCAAAATAAAACGAGAATGTATGCTGATATACCAAAAATGTAATTATTATAAAAAGAACTTGCGAATAAAAAATATTTCATTAACAAAAATTTCTTTCCAAAATGTTTCTAAGGCTCCTACATAATATAGTCTTCCGATTTTGAGCAAATTCAAACAGAAATTATATATTGCCTAGAAACTGAATTAAATAAATCACTTTATTGCGACCTCCACCTCAATATGCACAATATTTAATACGAAGGACTAACACGGAGTTTGCAAGGGTTGCATCGTACCTTTATACGATTATCGATTTAAAGCATGGCTGTGGTGAACCCATTTAATTTTTGGTTTAGTTCAGTTCGGCGTTTAAAATTGAAATATTGATACGGTCCGATATCTTTTGTCGCTTTGCCGGGTCAATAGATCATCACCATATGCGATTGGTGGAGCCGGCTGCGCTCCAAAATTTCTTTATTTTGAATTATTATCAGACCATCTTGAGCAGAAGACGATCCTAAGGGACGACATATTTTTTAGTTTTTGTAAACTTATTTGCCATATAATTTGGCGAAGCACCACCGATTCAAACTTAGGAGTAGGTATTTCGTGGTCTAATCCAAGCAGAATCCTCGGTTTCGCGTTACTGTAGAGCTTTACCGGGTGCCGTGCACTCGCCTTAAAGTTTTTCTGACAGACTAATATTTTTCCGCAAATTTATAAGCTCACCACCTCAGTGACTTACCGTATGTATAAGGTCATCGAACAGAAGGTGGTGACGCCATGTCTGCCATCCGTAGACATTGCAGCACCTGTCTCTCTTACAGAACCGTCCATTCTTCCATGCATAGAAAACAGATCCGATTTTTTTGTATAATTAATTCGGAAAGTAGTATAAGCATCGCCTTTCACTAAATGTTGCTCATTACATATTGGGCACATCTTTAATCTATACATGTACCGGTCTACGAATTGTGCGTATAGCCAAAGTTCTGCCCCCCAAGTTCCACTCAATATTGGCGGTAACTGTTCATTAAATAATAGCGTCACAGACTAACATAAATAAGGCGCACGAGCTTTGCCTAAGGGCGCATTATTCAAAAATGGGAATGAACCATTCAATGTTTTAAACCCGCGTCCGGTTAGCAGGCACAACGCAAAACGAAAATGGCGATTCTTGTAGTTTCTACCGCTTCACCAGAATATTATCCACTGTGATAAAAACAAAGAACGGCAAGAAAAAGAAATAGAGGAGCGGATAATTTTTCTGAGATGCACGAGTTAAACGATGCCATGCCTGCAAGCTAACATTAGCCAATTTCTATCGATATACCAAAAATATATTTTACGCTATCTAAGGCTCCACCAAGCAAAGGCTCTCAGATCCCTGCCGTATTTGACTATTAGCAATATGATACAAATTACCTTGATTTTCCAATAAGCTGTTTTTATTCAGTAGCAAGTGCGGACTTCCACGTACTTTTTCAATATACATGTATGTTAATTCTGTGTCTTTGAAGGGTTGAAAACCGTTTGCCAGTTCACAACAAGTAATTCCGATGGAATAAATATCTATTTTTTCAGTGTAACCAGAAAGGTTTTGATATAAAACTTCTGGAGCTGTCCAATACAACGCTTTTTCTATTCCCACCGTTGATCCATATATGAATGTTTTTTTTTCTCCTTGACTAATAAAACTTTGACAGTAACTAAAATTTGATATAACAGCTTTTTTGGGGCTTAAAAGTATGTACTTAGCCCTTATAGATCCATGAATATAATGCTCATGGTGAATATAGGTAAGCGCTGATAAGACATCCTTCAAAATGAGTGCAATTACAACCTCCGGAAAACCTGAAAAATAATTAGTGCCATTAAATATAAATTTGCATGTATCGTTACATTAATAATAAATAAAAAAAAACTCGTAAAACTTTTTCAATGAGAGAGCTTCTAAATGAAAGCGCGGAACGGAAGGGGAGCGAAGTCCTTGCTGGGCGTAGCGCAATGTATGATCAATGTCAACAAGATGTTGAATATAGTAAGGCAGTTCGAGTAGAACTATTGAAAAGATGTTACATTGCGACCCGCTGCGCTGTGAAGGAAATCAAGAAAGAAATAAAAATGGCGGATCAACATGGCCTTTCTTATTAAACATATATAATAATATATTAAACGGTGGTATTACTGCTGTCTTTAGTAGTTTGACTGACCTGTTTTTTTAGCATTTTATATTGATAGTGTATAAAAAAACTAATTTAAAATAATAGTCTTTAAAATGAGAATATGCCAAGGAAATTTGCTTATGTCAAGGAAAATAAAAAACCCGAAGTTTGCCGATAATCATAATTTTTCAATCGTGCATATTCGGGTACGAGCCGAAACCTATTTTGCCTACACGCAGTTTCTATAAAAATACTAGCATTTTTTAAATATATATTAATTTAGAATGTCCTATCATCAAAATTATACATTTTAACATACTCGTAATTATATAAGTTATAAAACAATATTTATTGTCGAGTTCCCCAACTATCTGCTACCCGGTACTCAGCTAGTGGATGTGCGTATAAGACATTGACAATTGACAGTTTTTGGCGGTTTGTGCGCGTTAGAGTGTGCATGGCATTGTGGGTCAATAAACTGCGTCTATGTCTCTGGAAACTGTATGCTTAATCTGAACTTTCTAGCTTCTATAGTTCCAGAGATCTCGACATTCATACGGACAGATAGACGGACATGGCATGATCGACGGTTCCTTCTGCCTGTCGCATACATTTCAACGAATCTAATATACTCTTTTTCCTACGAGCAACGGATATAACTTGCATCGTTACAGTCAATGGTGATTACTATTGAGCCATGATTACTTTATTACTAACTTCTTCATTCCTGAGTTGATCAATTATGATGTCCAGGAGCTGAGGTTCCAACAAAGCGGCGCACAGTGGCGCCTTAGGTACTTTAGGGTTACAAAAATCATAACTTGAACCAATTTGAGTCAATTTTTTGGATCTATTTTTAACTTTTTTTTTTTCAAATAATTCATCTTATTCTACAATATTTTACTTCATTTAATATTTTTGAAGAATAATTAATCATAATACATTCATTTAAATTATTACAAAGTCAGGTTTTGAAAAACAAGCCGCCAATACAGGAAAAATTCGCAGCGACTGCGCTTGTAGCAGAATTTGCACTAAGCCGCGCATTTTTTACGCTGAGTTGGAAGTACCTTTTGCCGTGGAAATTCGTGGTGGGACTTTGGGGGACCCGAACTCTTTTGAATATGATAAAGAATATTCAAGAACAACACCTCATTCGGCAAACCCATAAGTCGGTGTAAGATCGCTTTCTTTATTCCATCAATATTGAAAAATATGTCAAAATTAGTACTTCGGTAAAACAGGTATGCCTGCACGTGCAAAGATTCTATTCTATTATTTTACCTTGGTTTTACCGAGATTTGATGACCCTTTCTATAGAGACCATAATCAAGTCGGTCGGTTAAATAATTTACCTAAATTTCCGAATTTTCCACAAAGAAAACCTGCTTCATAAGGTTTTGAGTTTTTCTGTTGGGTGTTGTAGAAGTTTGAAGGATAAGGTTGTTCCATGGAGTTATGTTGTTGTGCAGTTATTTTTTATACGTTTCTTTGGAACTTAGGAAAGTTTATGAGACAAGGTTTTTTATGATTGACGGGTAGTATGAATTATTGTTGGTACTGGTTCCTCACAAAGGGCGGAAAAAAATCAGATCAGAGCAGATACAAAATGCATCGGAAACTTATCAAATGCTTCGAGAGGCCTTTAAGGAGGAGTGCATTTCGAGATCTCAGTGTGAAAGGTGGCACAAGGCCTTCAAGGAGGGTCGAGAGGAGGTCACCGACGTTCCGGACGTCCAACAACAGCACGAATTGATGAAAATTGAAAAAACGAGAAACTTTGAGTTCAGACCGTCGGTTAAGCATCCGGGCAATCGCTGACATCCTAAACTTGTCAACATTTTTGCCAAGTCGCACACAAAACTTTATGGCGGACCGCTGTTCCAGCGAACGCTCCATCGCACAACAGAAAAAATGACTTCGCTCTACGACACGTCCTACCACTTCTACTGCTTAGAGCGAACTGAGACCGAGCGCGTTGGAATGGAGAGACTCCGCCCCAAATTTTCAGACAGGTCCGAGCGTGCTACGACAGGTAGTTACGTGACAATGAAACCATGCGCATTACTTTCATAACGCACCCTGTAGCATGTTTGCCAAGGTTTTTAGTGCAATCTTAACTGCTTTGTTTGTAGCTATTATCTCGCTGAAAAGAACTGAGGAGGAAGGGAGGAGGAGACAGTGGCCAGTGTGCTGGTTTGATAGTTGTGTTGGTAGCTTTATGTATATGTTTTTATTCGTGAAAAGAGGATATTGAGTTTCTGACATGTGTCTATTATTCGGTCTAAAGTGCTGGGGTATTTATATGTCTTATTGTGTGTTCTGACGAGATTTCTAAGGGGTGTGCCGTGGAGTGTAAGAGTTAACTGGAAAGTAATATAAGGTATATAATGGACGGTAATATATATGTATATGTACATATATAATCTTATATATAAAATTAAGGTGTCACACTGTTAGTAACCGAACTCCTCCGAAACTACTTGACAGATTTTGATGAAATTTGGAGAGTATATTCTGTAGGCTTGGCAATCGGCTAGCATCTACTTTTCGTACCCCTAAGGGTTGTCCACCCCTAACATTTTTTTATTTCGTTAAGTTTTTTTGTCAACATTTTGTTGTTTTCAATTTTTTTTCCATGTGGGATTAGAAAATGGGTATAACCGTTTGTATTTCGTCAAAATTTTTTTGTTTTCAATTTTTTTTTGCACCCTAAATTTTCTCCCTTCTATCAACAACCCCTATTTTTTACCGTCCATTTTCAACCTCTCAGCAAAATTTGAGACGGGAAAGGTCAGCCATGTTTCAGCTCCATCAAATGAGCTCTCAGCTGTTTGAACGTCGCCCATTTTTTAGCTCCCGCCAATGAGATCTCAGCTTCATTGACAGCTGGACTTACGTGGCGTGGGTCTCATCAGTGTAATTTAGACACATGTGTGCATAGCTCATGGCTTCTACAAATACTATATTTTGAACTATATATTAAACAAAAAGACGTTCATTTAAAATAAAAACAAGAGAGAACGCTATAGTCGAGTTCCCCGACTATCTGATACCCGTTACTCAGCTAGTGGAAGGGAAAAGGAGAGTCTTAAACACAGTTTTTGGCGGTTTGTAGGCGTTATAGTGGGCGTGGCAGAACTTTTTTGACAAATCGATAGAAATTTACAAGACCAATATAAAAATGAAAAAATATCAAAACATTTTTCAAAAGTGTGGGCGTATCAGCTTTGGGCGGTTTGAGGGCGTTAGAGTGGGCGTGGCAAAAAGTTTTTCCGCAAATCGATAGAAAATTACAAGACTAATACAAAAATGAAAAAATTTCAAAACATTTTTCAAAAGTGTGGGCGTGGCAGTTTTGGGCGGTTTGTGGGCGTTAGAGTGGGCGTGGCAACATGAATCGACAAACTTGCGCTGCTTCTATGTCCCTGGAGTTTGTATGCCTCATCTCAACTTTCGAGCTTTTGTAGTTCCTGAGATCTCGACGTTCATACGGACGGACAGACGGACATGGCCAGATCGACTCGACTATTGATCCTGATCAAGAATATATATACTTTATATGGTCGGAAACGCTTCCTTCTGCCTGTTATATACTTTTCAACGAATCTAGTATACCCTTTTACTCTACGAGTAACGGGTATAAAAAGAGAAAAGTTATAAATGCCATACATTAGTTCGTACACAGAGAATCAAAAAGCTTTTTTATGGTAAGTTTTTTGATTTCAAATATAATAGTGTTGTTTGAATTATAATAGTGCATAAAACAAAGGGGAGGGTGTTGCAAAATGGACAACATATGGAAAAAAGATATCATGATGTGCATACAAATTAATTTTACACGTTTTTACGATTTTTTAGGATAAAACGATTTGACAGAAACCATGTACAGCTATAAACATTGAGGTTGCATTACAACGGATTTTTAATTAGACCCATAAAAGGTAAGAAAATATTTTGGTTATTATTATTAAAATTATATAAACCTGAATTATCAAAATGTTTTCATTGAAAAATATAAAAATTGTTGACATTTAAAAGGGTTTTAAAATAAATGTCTTCTTCAACAATTTCGAAGTGGTCAATCGAGTTAAGTCGGTTTTCGATATTTTAAAGTGATTGCTCAATATAACAAACTCTAGGCAATATAGCAAGATGTTTACTGGAACAAATCTATACATCTTACTTTGATCTACAATACAGCTCTATATCAAAATATTCGTATTTATCATCATTGTTGAGATATTTTCTGAACAGTTACGCTAGGCACTATATTAATAGAGTGAAATTTTGTATTTATACCCGTTACTCGTAGAGTAAAAGGGTATACTAGATTCGTTGAAAAGTATGTAACGAGCAGAAGGAAGCGTTTCCGACCATATCATATAAAGTATATATATTCTTGATCAATAGTCGAGTCGATCTGGCCATGTCCGTCTGTCCGTCTGTCTGTCTGTCCGTCCGTATGAACGCTGAAACCTCAGGAACTACAAAAGCTAGAAAGTTGAGATTAGGAATACAGACTCCAGAGACATAGACGCAGCGCAAGTACGTCGATTCATGTTGACGCGCCCACTCTAACGACCGCAAACCGGCTAAAACTGCCACGCCCACACTTTTGAAAAATGTTTTAATATTTTATATTACTTGAATTATTATTACTATTACTATTATTATTTACTCTCGGGAGGTGCCATTCTCGGTAGAAGACCGTCTTAAAAGCAATGATTTCAGTCCAAACCACAAAGATGAGATCTTAGGCGTACAGCATGTACAGCGTGTTTCTGACTATATTTCTGGCTGTATAGACCTACAAACGATCAGCGGCGTCGTGACCATCATTATGCCATGGAAAGGATTGTGTCCAGCATCCCGCAGCTTCAATAAAGTACAGCGTGAAAGACGGAGCATATATGAGCAGTGAAGTGACAATAACAATAACAATCGACGATCAATTTGGCATGCAGACGCGTGAAGGGGAGGGAATGTGGCCAAAACATTGCCCGATCCTTTTACGATCAAGCTACAGCTTAGCTTGTGGGGTTGTGAGTCGATCCAGTACAGAGGGGATAGGGGAACTGACCAGAAAACGTAAAATCGACGCTGCCGACGTGCTAGGCTAAGGAGCCAGGTTGTTTGAAAGGTTCAAATCATTCCGGCTTTCTATGACTATTCTTGGTCGGGATGCAGATTCCGAACGTATCGGTCAAATAGCAGCCGGCTGTGGAGTCCGAAAGTATCAAACAGGCTTATTTTTTCGACGACTGGCGGGAGGGCCAATTGACGTATGGAATCTAATAAAATCTCCCCAGGAAAAAGTGCGCAAGTTCAAATATAGAAACTAGTAAAAGCTCCCCAGGAAAAGGTGGGTCTGTTCACTTTTGGAACCTAGTAAAAGTTCTCTAAGCAGTGGAAGACGGAGGCATGTTGGCCGGATGTAACCATATCAGTTACCGAACGAGTTTTTGACTGAAGAGACCCTTATTAATGGCACCCCAACATATTTATTTTATAAAAAAAATCTTGTGCCCAGTAACGTTCATTGTAAATCGTTTCATATATTTAGCTGTATACCAGGAGAATATTCAAAATAATTTCTCAAATAAAAAAACCCAAATACATAAATGAAGGGGGCAAAAAATAAAGTGATATTTTAATCCTCCGTTGAGAGAGTAACCCGATCACGCACGTAAAAAGAGGGCTGGACATCTGACAGACTACAATGAATGAAGCAGCCGGAGGAATGGATTTACCACTAGGACCTCCTAGGGGTCGCTCCAGAATGTCTCCGCGGTACCAGGCAAATTCGGAAAACCGGTCGGATGCTACCGACAGGCGGAAAAGAGAACTCATAGATTTGGGGAAGCAAAGTAGAGATACGTTATTGGAAATGAGCGCTTAAATAATCGCTCTGATGAAGAAAGTGGCTGAGTAACATGCCGCACTAACCTTTACGAAGCAACCATGTTACCGCCGTAATTTAAATTCAACCGCCAACTAGGCCAAAAAGACGTAACCCTGAAAACTTTGGTAAAAGTGTTACCCATGATCTGCGGTTATTGGATAGGGCAACACTTGTTCGACACTTGAGGAAACACTGGCGAAGGAGAAGAAACAAAGTTTTTTAAAGCTGCTCGCTTGCATAAAATAAATTAAATAAAAAATAAGTGACTGCTACAAAAGGTTGTTTCTTATTGCTCTCCCTAGGCCCAAATCAATTAGTGCCTCAACATTTCTTTAAAAAACTTTGTTAGTACTTAATATTAAGCGCAATTAAAAGTGACGCCAACCATTTGTGAAATTCACACGGAACACACGCATACCTATAAGCCAAGATACACACGTACACGTATGAAGGCTATGTATGTGTAGAATTCTGTTGAAGTAGATCACGACGAAGAAACCGACCTCGAAAATGGAGAGAGATGTAACTCTTTGCGGTTCATGCAATAAGAACCGACTATCCAGCGGCGTCCAAAACTGGGTGCAGTGCGACGTATGCAAGGCATGGTACCAGTTCGCCTGCGTTGGAGTCGATGCCTCTATTGCACAGTCACAATGGACGTGCGACTTGTGCAAACTTGTCGACGATACCCCTTCCACCTCACAGCAAGCCGCTTTACAACGCAACGAACTGACAAATACCTTGCCGAAAGATGGCGACATAATACAAACCGAATCCAATCCCAATAAGCCAGCTGAGACATCATATATTCCATGCTCAAAAAACTTGATGATAGAGATGCTAGAAGAGACACGCCAAGTGGAAAAGAAATATATCGAGCAGAAATATGCAATACTTGCACAGTAGCAGGGGACACAGGAAAGACACATCCTATCATTTGGACCAACTGCATCCCAACTAGCAGCAAGGCAAATATTACCAGCGGATCTGCCGACTTTTAATGGCAACCCAGCAGACTGGCCAATTTTCATAAGCATGTACGAGAACAGCTGCTCGGTAGCTGGATTTTCAGACGCTGAAAACATGCTTCGTCTCCAGAAGTGTCTCAAAGGGAAAGCCTACGAATTGGTTCGTGATAAGCTGCTACTGCCGGCACTCGTCCCGGAGGGGCGACCGGAACAGATCCTCGACCGGCTCATCGACAAAATACGTAAAATTAGTATACACAAAGATAGATTGGAGTCCCTAATCGACTTTGCGATGGCAGTGCGCGACGCGTGCGCCACAATGGAGGCCTGTAACCTGTACGCACATCTTGACAACCCAATGCTTCTGCGCGAGCTTGTTGACAAGTTGCCCACTCAGCATAAATTAAGCTGGGCCATGCATCCACGCAGTGCTTCTATCCCTGTCGTAAAATCATTTAGCGACTGGATATACAATTTAGCAGAAGCAGCCTCCACAGTCATACCTGCACAAAATTCATGGAGCGTGAATACCCACACGCACTTATCAACCGGAGGAATGTGTGAGTCCGAAGACGATCAGAAGAAGGACGACGCCAAACCGAACCCTTCATGCGTCATGTGCAACTCCACCGAACATTACGCCGCCCAATGCGAGAAATTTAAAAGTTTGCCTGTTCCGGAGCGACATCATATAATCAACGACGCCAAGGCCTGCTACAGATGCCTAAAGATGCACCGTCGCAAATGTTTCTCAAAACGCGATTGCGGCGTTGATAACTGTCAATCAAAACACCACCCTCTCCTTCACAGGGAAGCTCCTAAACCCGAACTCGTCAGTACCCACCATCAAGAAACTGGCCTCGATGAATCATACTTTCGAATCCTGCCGGTAACACTATATGGGAGCGGAGCAAAGGTCGACACGTATGCGTTTTTGGACGAGGGCTCATCTGTAACACTTATCGATGAAGGAATTCTGAAGCTCCTCAAGGTTCCTGTGTCCTCTGAACCACTTTGTCTGCAGTGGACCGGAGACACCACCCGTACGGAGGAAATGTCTCTCAAAGCCCAGGTAAAAATATCGGAGATGGGGAGTGGAAGAAAACTGTGGCAACATTCGTGCTATACATTGAAAGAATACGTGCCAAATGTCTCGGAAATCAACTACCGACAACGTTAGACCCGGAAATCATAAATAGAGCAAAATCGTGGCTATATAAACAGGCGCAATCCAGGGTGTATTCAGCTGAAATAACCGCTCTAAAAAATAATTCAGCCATTGACAAGTCAAGCTCGTTGATTGCCCTGAACGTTTACCTGGGCGAAGACGGCGTACTACGCATTCAGGGAAGAAACGATAACATAAATCCTGACAACGCCATCGTTCTGTCAAAGAACTCCCAAATCGCATTTTTAATTACAAAATATTACCATGAAAAATCACATCACATGATGCACGAGTCAACGATAAATCGTATTCGAAACGACTTCTACGTACCTCGTCTACGAGTGCTGTATAAAACAGTTCGAAAGGCTTGTCAACTGTGCAAAATTGCCACCGCCAGCCCCGAAGTACCTCAAATGGCTCCATTACCAGTCGCCCGACTAGCCTGCTTCGAGAGGCCCTTTACATACACGGGAGTCGACTACTTCGGTCCCATACTGGTCAACGTTGGCAGGCACAAGGAAAAACGGTGGGGAGTCCTCTTTACCTGCCTGACGCTGAGAGCCGTACACATAGAAGTAGCCCACAAACTCGATGTAAGCTCATGCATTATGTGTCTGCGGAATTTTATGACACGTCGCGGGACTCCAAAAGAAATCTTTTCTGACAATGGCACAAACTTTAAAGCCACGGAGAAAATGGTGAAAGAAGAACTTCAAAAGATCGACTTTGATGAAATCACCATAAAATACGAAGCAATTAAGTGGCACTTCAACCCGCCTGCAGCACCTCATATGGGAGGCGCATGGGAACGACTAGTCCGATCGGTCAAAACTGTTTTGAAAGCAATCTGCCCAACAAACAACTTCAACGACGAAACTCTTCAAACCGCCCTTATGGAAGCGGAAAGTATCATCAATTCCAGACCACTAACCTTTGTCTCTTTAGATTCAGCCGACGACGAAGCACTCACCCCGAATCATTTACTTCTGGGATCGACGAACGGCTATAAGCGTATGGCAGATGGCAATACCGATCTAAGGCTGCGTTGGCAACAAACTCAGTTATTCGCAGACAAATTCTGGAATCGCTGGGTTAAGGAATTTACCCCAAGTTTAACCAGACGCAGCAAGTGGTTTACCAAACGTCCCCCAATAGCTATCGGTGATGTCGTTATCGTTGTCGACGATCAACTGCCGAGGAACATGTGGCCAAAAGGACGTATTACTGACGTAGTGATGGCCAAAGATGGACAAGTACGCAGAGCTACAATATGGACACCAAAAGGCATCATGGTCCGCCCAGTGGCCAAGATTGCTGTCCTGGACGTCGGTTTAAAAATTGGTGAAGATCAGAAGGACGTTCACGGGGGGGGGAATGTTACCGCCGTAATTTAAATTCAACCGCCAACTAGGCCAAAAAGACGTAACCCTGAAAACTTTGGTAAAAGTGTTACCCATGATCTGCGGTTATTGGATAGGGCAACACTTGTTCGACACTTGAGGAAACACTGGCGAAGGAGAAGAAACAAAGTTTTTTAAAGCTGCTCGCTTGCATAAAATAAATTAAATAAAAAATAAGTGACTGCTACAAAAGGTTGTTTCTTATTGCTCTCCCTAGGCCCAAATCAATTAGTGCCTCAACAAACCAAGAATGGCAACACCGCCTGGACTACCGAGAATACCCACAAATAGCTTTCTAAGGCATTAAGACATCCCGACACCAAAACAAGTGTCGCAAGAGTGTTTTAACAGCTAGTTGCATCGGTTGAGGGAGCCCAGACGACACTTTTATTCCGTGTGGAACGCTTACAAGAATTATATGGAAGAAGTCGACAGCAAGTTTTTCGAGAATTCTATAGTCTGCTGGCAGGCGCAGCTAGAAAATTGTATTAGAAGCTAATAAAATATCGAGCTGAAGATTACGATTTTGACTACTATTCACTCCCTAGGAAAATTAAACTTCCACAACTTGATGTGACTTAGTGAAGGTCAAAAAATTTATAGAGAGGAAGGAGGGTATAACGAGTCCTTCAGCGATTACGTCTCCGACATGTACAACATGCACTTTAAATTTTAACACAAGTTCGCTGAGAAAAATTTTTAGAACTTTTAACGGATAACATGAACTCCCAAATGGGTGGTTTACTGTTGAAGTCTGAAAAAAGATCTCCCGCAAAACTTACAAAGGAGGGGTTCAGAGTGAATCGATGGTTGAAACACCATGGAAAACCGATACGAAATAGACCCGTAAATAAGATTCAACGCTCAGACGTGCAAGAAGGTATTCCCGATGGTGTCCTTCTGGAAGAATTCCAACGAAAGCCGCGAGTCCAACAGAACAGAGCCTGAGTGCAGAAACTCTTTGCACGATATGGTTTGCTAAGTGTGTGGATGCGTAGTGGATTTCTACCGCCAACAACCTGCGAACAAGAATCCATGCATGTCTTGATTCCATGAAGTCACTTGTCGTCAGGTAATGACGATAAACACACGGGATTTCCATGGAGTCCGCAATGCAAGTCCGGAAATTCGTCATTATTGTATTAAAAAAGGGGCAGAAGCATTCTTGAGTAACAGATCACACCCGATAACGTCTGTCCTTACATAAATACTATAAGTTTAACTTGAGAAGGCAAAATCGGCAGCATGTGTTACTGGAATAGGCTATTGACTTTCCAACTTTGTAGACACAGGTTCCCTGATGTTCCCACATGTTGTCTAGTTCCATACTCTCAATTTCCTGCCAAAAGGTTTTCATCGACCGATATCGCTCACCATTCGCGGTGACGGCCACACCATTATCGTTTTCGAAAAAAATATGCCCAAAATCCGAATCAAACCTCGTGTGGATTGGTATCATCCCAAATACGGCAATTTTGTTTGTTGACATATTCATTTATCCAGAAATGCGCCTCGCAAAATCGGCATAAACTTCCAGCTGCTGTAAGGCCCAGTCAGCGAAGACACGGCGCTGTCTATGGTTATTAACCTTAAGCTCCTGAGTCAGCTGGATATTGTACAGGTGCAACGTTCCACCAATTTCCGCCAATTTGTCGTCTAAGAAAGGATGATTACCTGCGACGCAGAATTGACTGTCACGCACAGCGGCGATATTCTCAGCAGATCTCACGTTACGTTGACGCACGGGAATCGGCTTATTGCTTACTGATCCGGTTAACTCGAATTAGTCCACCAATCGACGGATAGTCGACTCGGCAGGACCATCATTGCGACTGTAAAACGGGTGAAGTGCGCTAAACGTTGCTCGAAATGAGGACCCATTTTCATAAAACAAAACATAAAAAAAAGTGCTGCTGGACACTGTAACCTGCCACCGTGGTTTAGGAGAACGGAATGAATATAACACACTGCATTTGACATCTGTCAATCAAACAACATGGCCGCTTTCAGGTTCGAGAGTCCCTATTGGATAACTCTTTATTACTCTCGCAGCTACACTTTGGCTTGGAGTTCTGTTGTTCACTGCAATCAATTCATCTCTTGCTTTCGCAGCCTACATATGCATGAGCATCGGTTATAAAAGAAATAAACAAAATTCGATTCAAATTCGCTACACAATAATAACGTTTTATTTTGGCAAATAAAGCTAAAAAAAAAAAAAAAAAGATTATTACCTCAAGGATATTTTTGCAAATTGTGGAGTTAGGGTGGCCAAATATATTTTTATCGATTGAAATTGGGATGACAAATAATAAAATAAAAAAAAATATCTAAACATTTTAATGTTTGGGTGTAGCAGTTCTGAACAGCTTGTTTGAGATAGATTGGGCGCGGCAACGTTCTAAAACAAACTCTCACAGCCTTGCCTTTTTGGCTTTTATAGATCACAGCGTTCATACGGACGGATATGGGCAGATTCCCTCGGCGAGTTATCCTGATCAAAAATAAATATACTTCGTACCTACTACCTGTAACATACTTTTCTACGAAATAGTTGGTTTACTATAAACAGTGAATTTGAAATTTTGGGCTTACGGATGCTAACAAACCGTGATGAAAATGTTTTAAAAGGGTGGAGAGAGAGTTAGACACCATTTTCTGAACGATGAAAATTTTTAAAGTGCTATATAAGATAAGATATATAACCAAGATGTTCATCATCTTGAAAGCAAAAACCAATTTAAAGAAAAAAGCTGAGCTAATGTCAATTGTGATAGTACTGTGAAGCTTCAGAATATGACCTCTATACAAATTATTGGCAAATTTTTCACAAGCGTAGCTTGGTTGGCCTACGCTTCACAATTGTTTGCAATAATAAATTGCAAAACAACCCGTTATAAACGATATATTTTTTCGACGGAGACATGAAGCTCCAACTTGCAAAAGACGGACCGAAGAGGAGTAAGCTCTCTGCCAGGTCCCCTGCCCTCAAGGGAAGACTCCGCGGGATAAATAAGTTAGCGCTATAAACTTGTTCGTAAGAACCGAAAACAAGCGCAGTTGGCTCAATAAATAATCATTTTGTATTAACGTTCTAATGTGTTAATTTACATAAGTAGCTGGAATAATAAAAACGAAAAATAAATTTTAAAAATATATAATAAAAAACGTTTTTGAAATACGTTTTGATTTTTTAAATTTATTTGAAAATTTATTTTATTCTGCCACCAAACAGCCTTGACTTGCCACTTTCTATCGGTATACCAAAAACATATTGGCCACGCTTCCGCCGAAAAATGTCACATTCAAAATTTTGGAAATATGTTTTTTTATGCCAATTTTAATTTACATGTATTTCTCATTCGTACTTCCAATAGCTGAGTAACGGGAAATAGATAGTCGAGGAGCTATATTATTAAATTATTTTTTGTTGTTTTGAATCATACATCGTGTAACTCATTAAAAACCAGATTTCATTTGATTTTATTTCGACTACAGCTGCCGGAAAATAACTGCATAGTTAATAGAAAAAAAATGGAGGTTCGTTGCTTTTAATCATTGTAAGTCAATAATTCAAGAAGTGTTACGTACACCCTATTTGTCAGATCATAAGACTTTGAATATAAAAGCAGCAATAATCTAAAGCAGGGAAAGGGGTACAGCCAGACGGAATGCAACAAAGAAAATGCCGTTCGACAATAAACGAGTGTCCGATAACCAGTTCAGCAGCGGGCACAGTTCATTAACAGGGTATTGACTCTCAAAATATGAAAATATGACTCCTAGGTGGGAACACGATGACCGGAGTAGTCCAAAAAAAAGCTCTAAGCCAGTAATAAACAGCCTCGATAAACGGCCTCGATAAACTGTTCAATTCCCCATTCCCGAGAGGCTTACTCCCGGGAGGTGCCATTCTCGGGAGATCAATTCTCCGGAAGCCATTCTCGGGAGGTCTATTCTCGGGCGGTGTCATTCTCGGGAGAAGACCGTCTTAAGAGCCAAGGAGTTCGGTCCAAGTAAAGTGTCGAGAAGAGCAAAGATCCTGCGCAAAATCCTAGGACACCAGGTCTTGAACTGGAATTATCAAAGGCCGGCAAAAGGAATCCTCCTGAAGGAAGACCTACAACCCAAAGAGATATAAAATAAGTCTCAAGGTATCCGCCAAGCTCCAAGGCACCCTACAACAATGTGGAAGTCATCAACTACAAGGACGATAGCCTAGGCGTACAGCATACCCTTGATTTCATCGCGGTGTTGGTGTTTCTGGCAATATGAAATTAGTAAAGATTTACAAGCGATCAGTGCAGCGGCGTCGTGACCATCACCATACACTGGAAAGGATTGTATCCAGCACTACGCAGCCTCAATAGTGCAGAAGCGTAGTTATTATTACTCAGAAGAAGCTCTTCAATGGCCATATTCAAACAATATGTTTTCAAGAAAATCCTGACTTAATCGATTGCGGTAGTCAGTAAGCACCAGTTGAAGAGTGGAGAATGCTCGTTAAATCAACCTGTTTTAAAATAAGAAACTAAATTTATTAAATTATTTTACCATATTCATTTACCTGAGTTGACGGAACGGCAAAACACACATTACTAACTACATGTAGCTCCTGATCTGTACAATTTTAAATCCTATTGTCAATCCTTTGATATGATAGTTTGTGACTGAAATTTTGTATATACATACGTCAACTGAACTTTGAATTCCTGATTGAACGTCTCGCGAAAATATAATTCTAACCCTTCGTCTTTTTCATCAGACAAAAAGTTGTCCATTTGATTAATGGTGGAATTCGGAGTTCAGCACATATTGCAGAAGGGTTGACTGTATACATATATCCCAAATAAATTTCAAATGACTTATTGCGTATCTTTTTTGTCGCGATAACAGTATATGTATGTTGCGGGGATACAAAAACAGGCAAGAAACTACGAATTTTGTATTTAACAATGTTTTTCTTTGTATTTTTATTGAATTGAAAATTTTATTTCTAATCAATTTCGTTAAAATGTGTTTTGATTCCTTTTCTTTTTTTCGTAGATATGGTTTAAACCGTTGGGCGTAAGAAGTACTATATTGTAATTGTTCCTCTTCAAATTGTTAAATCGTTTTTTGCCAGGGATTGAAAACATTGCAATGTTTTAATAAAATCCAAAAACGTGGCATATAGAATGAAGTTCTCTTCATTCATAATTGACTAACGCTGCTTGCATTTGAGCGACAGCGACCAAAATAAACAACTTAACTATCAGATACCCGTTACTCAGCTAGTAAAAGTGCGAAGGAGAAATTTCAATACTGACCGTTTTTGATGGTTTGTGGGCGTTAGAGTGGGCGCGGAGAAAGTGTTTTGGTCAAATCAAGAGATATTTACAAAACTCACAAAAATGTGAAAAAATATCAAAACATTTTCCAAAAGTGTGGGCGTGGCAATTTTGTGCGTTTTGTGGGTGTTTAGGTGGGCGTGACAAAAAATTATTTGGCAAAACGATAAAAATGTACAAGACTAATACAAAAATGAAAAAATATCAAAACATTTTTTAAAAATGTGGTTGTGGCAGCTTTGTCTGTCTCTGGAGTCTGTATAATTAATCTCAACTTTTTAGCTTTTGTAGTTCCTGAGATCTCGACGTTCATACGGACAGACAGGCGGACAGACGGACATGGCCAAATCGACTCGGCTATTGATCCTGATCAAGAATATATATACTTTATATGGTCGGAAACGCTTCCTTCTGCCTGTTACATACTTTTCAACGAATCTAGTAAACCCTTTTACTCTACGAGTAACGGGTATAAAAAAACGAAAGAAGGCGACTGAAGTGGATTTTTGATTTTCGTTCTTGATTTTTGCCTATGCTTTATAATTTTTACAGTAAATATTTTGGTAGGACAGCGTCGATTTCTATATCCGGTTGAATTATAAAAAATCTCGTCGGTATAAGAGGTTTGTCGCTAAAAGCAGAGACGTACTAACTTTGTGTGGGGACCAACCAAGCCATCGAGTTTCCGTCGCAAAAAACGGACTGACGCTATAAGCGAAGTCGTTATACATATTTTAGTAATAACTTGTTATCGCTCTATGAAAAACACAGACAATTTACAACTTTGATTCATTACAGAAAAGGCGGTGAATGGTGTGCAGGGTAATAATATAAATATATATTTATTTTTAGTACAAATATGCAATTTACCAGAAGTATACACGTTTTTAAGCAGCATTTCACAATCTCCAAAGCACATAAAATTGTAAGTCAGATAAACATTCTGCTTGTACAAAAAGCAACTGACGATGTTATTTATATTTCTATGTTTTAGCCGACGAATGGTTAAAACTTCATTGCACAAAAGTGTAAGCTTTTCCATTGGCTGATCTGCAGAAATTTTTAAAATAGCCAAACATTTATTGTTTAAATCTTTTGCTTTGTAAACCGTTCTGATTTTTTCATTTTTAAGTATTTCTAACAGATGGTAGTTAAATATATTGTTACTGCACATCATAAATACAGTAGTAATTATTTGACCGTAACCAACGAAACAATTGATTCTCTTCATTAGCGCACATAATTTATATCCGATTCCCACAGAGCATCAGACAAACGGGCTATACCATTAATAGCACAATCCCACAATGTGTATTCCATTAGAATAGTTTAGATTAGCACATGTGTTACACCGACCATATATCGTAAAATAAGAGACTTATTAATATGTTATTAAAGAAGAAATTTGCACCAACTGGAAGTACTAAAAAATAAATTTGGGTCTAATATAAAAATATTACAACCATAGTGGCTGAAAAAGGACTCCGGCGCATTAACCTTTTGATCGCTGCTAATTGGCAGCAACGTAAGTTTGTGGGAGAATGTATAGACGTATGGACTTTGTGCCGTACTACTGAGTCATTCTTCCTAACAGTGGTAATATTTAAGTACGATTTACTTGCGACCCAGAATCTAGGATTGCTCGTGCTAATTGAAACGGTCCTAAGCGATCTCTTACTTTTACTACTGCAATTGCAAGAATAACTTGATCACTACTAGTAACATGGCATGACTGTGCTTGACTATGATCATCATAAAAGCTATTGCTTGTTCTTGTGATTGCAGTTGAGACACTGAGCCCGAAACATTTTGTTGTTGTTCTACCCCATATCTGTGAAAAGTTTGTTATGGGTCTTCGAAAACACTCAACATGTTGCTACCTTGCACTTTTTTTACTGTATGTCCTTGATTGATACAATTGATGCACAAACGATTGTGTTTGGCGAAATCGAAACGTTGAATCACAGGAATAGCCGCGAAAACTTGGTAACAGCCTAACTTATGATTCTCGTTCTAACTTATGATGACTCGTTGTGGAGATCTGTTTTTGTTCTGCAAGAAAACGACGATTTTGAATAGCCTTTATTTGAAACTTGGGTAGTCTTCTTATTATTCTTAGTCGATTAGTCAAACGAAACTTATTGTAATCTAGCTGCTCTTTAAACCGAGATTTGGTGGTATGACCTACTTTTGACATTGCGATGTGAATAAAAAAAGCATTATTTATATTCTCTTCAGTTCCCAGTGACTGTAATGATGCATAAAGAGCCGATATTTCATCAATATGAAACCTCAAACCTGATGCAGAGGGCTTTTGTATATAAGTCAAATAATTGTAAAATTGTCTCGAAAAAAATCAAACATTTATTATCAAAAACGTTATTGAAACTGGCCAGCGCCTTTTCAAAATTTATGTCTGAAATTTGAAACACTTTCACACTTCCTAACACATCATTACTTAGACATGAAATCAAATAATTAAATTTTTCAATTATTAGAGAATTTCAATTAAAGAAGAATCGTTGTGAACTAAACTCTCGAATAAACTCATCAAGTTTTTAGATTCAGCATGCTTTCCAGTAAACTTGGGAAGGCTCATCTTTGGTTTTAAATTATTTTTTGGGCTTAGAACATCGATGTCTGCCTCAATGTCCATTGCATTTTCAGGATAATCTTCAAGAAGCTGCATTTGGTATTCCATTTAAAATGTATCAAAGAAAATTGTTGGG
The DNA here is from genome assembly GCF_016746365.2 of Drosophila yakuba. Taxonomy (NCBI): domain Eukaryota; kingdom Metazoa; phylum Arthropoda; class Insecta; order Diptera; family Drosophilidae; genus Drosophila; species Drosophila yakuba. Next base: position 26,233,543 of record NC_052527.2, on the reverse strand, counting down.
TCATGCAGCCGCCAAAACTGTGCTGTAGACTAATTTTATACTCTTAATATTGTAAGCCAAAATAGTCATTAATAGATGTTGCGATGCCCATAGTGCATCGCACTTTCTCTCTCTTTGTTATCTACTCTCTCTTTGTTATCTACCTACATTAAGCTCGGGCGCTGCATTTCGGCTGTCTGTCCCGCCAATTGTCACTTCTTCATTTTTCGGCAAAGACTCAACTTGTGATTTGTGATAGTGGCTGTGTTTAAGTGAGCTAGCATTATATACATACATACATTGCTACATATATCAAGTACAGCCGCACCGTTACGTGCATTGACTCCGCTTGCATTTTCGGCATTTATTTTGTGCTCATCCTCCCGCTGAACCGAATTTAAAGCGATTTGTTGCTATGCCCGCTGAAAGTGACAAGAACAGGGTGACCTTTTTAAAGCGCAAAGCCAATGCGTTGTTCAGCAGGTTGCAGAGGCTACAAACGTCGCTGTCCAATGAGACGCTAAGCGGTGATGACGAACTCACTCTTACGGTGAGGCTGTAGCAGATTGATGAGCTGCAAAGAGCTTTCAATATTCTGCATACAGAACTGGAGGAATACGATTTCGACGAAATTGGCAGTGAAATGAGAGAGAGTTTCGATGAATTCATCGTTGAATTTAAGGCTAGTGTGCGCGCGGAAATAGCCAAACGCAATGTGCATTTCGCGTTGCACTCGACGCTTGCGGAAGGTGTTGTGCCCCACCAGTGTAGTGGTCATCAAACGCAGCCGCGGCCGAGGCCGATGCCGTTGCCGCCTGTGCAGCTGCCAACGTTCGGCGGAGGCTACGCAAACTGGGCGGATTTTTACTCCGTGTTCACGAGCATAATCGACAGCCATCCGGACCTCTCCAACATTGAAAAAATTTCAACATCTGCGGTCATGTTTGAGGGATTCAGCGATGGAAACTATCCGATCAGTGGAGATCTCAAACAGCAATTACGAAGCGGCTTTAGAGTTGCTTCAAAAAAGGTTTGAAAATCGGCGTCTCCTTTTTCAGGCGCACATCACCGAGATTCTGGGTTTAAAGGTAGTACGCAATGGTTCAGTGGCATCGCTTCGGAAATTGTCGGACAAGTTTAACGCTCACATTCGTGCGTTGAAGGGTTTGGGGACCACTGAGCAAATCGCTGGCTGCATCATAGTGCAAGTGCTGCTGCAAAAGCTGGATGCGGCGAGCCAAGCTAAGTGGGAGGAGCGCTTGGAGGATCCGGTCTTTGTCAACCTTATTCCGTCGTGGGAATCGATGGCTGCATTCCTGGAGCAGCGATGTAGGACTTTGGAGGCCGTGGATTGCGCCATGCAACCTATGCGCCAGGCGTTCAGGTGCTAGCTAGTTGCTACCACCCAAAATTCTCTTGGTTGCATGCTGTGCCATAGTGCAGAGCATGACATATATTATTGCCCGCAATTTAGAGACTTAGCGCCAATAGATCGACTGCGCGAGGCAAAGAGACTAGCACTTGCCTAAACTGCCTAAAGGCAGGTCATCAGCTACGGCAATGGAGCTCGAGCCGCTGCCGCACCTGTGTTCCATCTATGTTCCGGTGTCTTCAAGCTCCCACACTGAGCCTTCTGCCCCGCTTTTGACTTTTTCTACTCTAATTGCAGTGACCTTGTGATGCTAGCCACTGCAACCTTTCTAGTGCAGAATCGGTCGGGACTGTTCGTTCCCTGCAGGGCTTTGTTAGATTCTGGCTCTCAAATGCACTTGGTCACCTCTCGGTTGGCAAATCAACTGCAACTTAAGTGGTCGATGTCGTCTGGCTTCGTCACTGGAATCGGGGACTCCAATTTCGCGACTGATGGATTCTCGGTAGGAATTGCGATGCGGTCTGCCACTTCGGATTTCTCAACGAGCATTACAGCAGTTATCGCTCCCAATATCACGGATCGCCAGCCAAGCTTAAATGTGGACATTGGGGACTGGAAGATTCCAGAAAATGTGCAGCTCGCTGACCCGGAATTTCATAAAGCTTAGCGTGTTGACCTGTTAATAGGAGCTATCGTGTTTTATGAGCTGCTGTGCGTAGGTCGTTGCCATTGAGACCCTGCAGGCGTTCTGTTTGTCTGCGATTGCTAAATTTTACGATCCGCTCGGCCTGGTCGGTCCTGTAATTACAAGGTGTAAAATCTTTTTTCAGCAGCTCTGCAAGTAAAAGCTGTCCTGGATGAAAGCCTCCCGGAATCTCATAACACGAAATGGCTTGATATATGTCGCAGTTTTGAAATAAAAAGTCATGTTAGTTTCCCTCGGTTCGAGTTTAGCTCAGAGTCTGCGTTGCGTACACCCTTTTTGGAAGATCGTAAGACTTTAAAGATTCAATGCCGGAATCTAAATGCAGGGGAAGGGGTACCATCACCCCGTTGACTCAGTTGGATTGCGACAAAGAAAATGCAAGTCGACAGTAAACGAGTCTCCGATGACCCGGTCAGCGGCCGCAATAGATTGCAGAAAGTAAAGAAAATCAACACCAGTTCCGGGCACACTTCACCGAAGGGGGTATTGACTACCCAAAATAGGGGAAAGTGAGAAATATGATTCCTCGGTGGGAACACTTGGCATAGAAGACCAATAAATCAGAAAAAAGCTCTGTGCCGGTATAAAAAGACCATGGCTCACCGATGAAAGGGCAGGCAGATAGAGAGTCAGTACCCGGGTAAACACCCGTCGTTCGTTGGTACCCCGGGAAAACATCCGTACGTCAGATACCCGGGCAATCATCCTTTTGTCCATCGAGGAGAAGACTCAGGGATAACTCCAGTCTCAAAGAAAAACGTCGAGGAGCAAGGACACTAGCATCCTTTAAAGGAAATAACAGGACTAACAAGGAACACACTTTGAAGGAAGACCATAGTTCCACGAAATTCTCAGGATGGGCGGCAAGGAGGCTAATGCCTCCGACAACACAGCAAATGTGATAAACACCGTGGAGGTTGTCGACCACAAAAAAAAAAATAGAAGGAGTACAACATACCCTCGAATTCATCGCTGGTATACTGATATTCCTCGCTCTGTTAAAGTTCGTAATAAGTACAAGTGATCCGTACAGCGGAGGAGGGCCCATCACCATGTCCTGGACAGAATTGTCTCCGGAGTCCCGCAAAGTGCTTAAATAAAAATACAAACTACAAAACAATTAAAAGGTCAAGTGAACCGGTGCAGGCCGTTAACGTGAACATCAGCAAAAACCAAACAATAGCAAGTGCTCGCTCCAAGTAACCTGAGAGCCGAATAGCAGCCAAGGAACATAAACCCAACTCATTCATACGTTTATATATATGCATACTCCACTAAGTGTATTTTTTTTTATTTTGTGTTTGTGTATATTTTATTATTGTTCGGTTACAATTAAGTGGTGCACGAAAGTATATGTATGTATAAGTCCATCACTATATATGTACATAGCAACACCCAGGATCCAACGCGTCGAGATCTCATCGCTCCGGGTTAAAGTGGGGTAAGTTTGACGGAACACTGTTCCCAAGTTTTTTTATATTCATATATATACATATATTCCCGTGCTCATTTTATTTTACACCATTACTACATATAAATAAATTTTTGTCAGGTTTAAAGAAAAATATCTTATTGTCAGCCTCTTCCAGGCAATTTATTTCACTAATAGGAAATAAATATTTTGTGTTCCATATTGTTTTAAATTAATAAAAATTAATTTTCAGCGACGAGTACCCGCCTTGTCTTTCTTATGCAAAAACAAGAGCCCTCAGAGCGACGTTTGTAGTCGTGAATAGCCAACCATTTTTGTTGACGTGCGCACCTTTGCTTGGTGATGAATTCGATACTCCTCGCTAACAACAGTTATAGCCAACTTATCATAAATTTTGTATGCTAGCTTTTTAATTCTTGTTTGTATTACATGGCACTAGCCAACAATCTATTACTCAATAAAATTATGCTATTATTAACTACAACAAAATGAGTAGGTAAACATTTCCAGAAGGGGCATGCGGAAGCATGAAGGGGGAGGGAACGTGGCCGAAACATTGCCCGATCGTTTAACGATCAAGCTACAGCTTGTGGGGCAGTGAGGACTGTTGACTAACGAACGGTACAAACTTTTTCAGGCACTTCTAATATTTATTCTCGTTATGTTGGGGAGGTGAGGGGCTTACCAAGATCCCACGACCCAAAATCGACGAGCTTACGCCGGCATCCTGGTGCCTGAACATCGGATGCCCCTCCCTCGGCCTCAGTCTTTTCACAGGACACAGGCACGAATACACCGACGTAACAGAATTGGCGCCCAACGTGAGGATTTGTCATAATTGTTAAGGAATAGTGTCATTGGTCTCAACGAAAAGTAGGCATAAATTCCATCATTTAATGACCTAATTAATTTGACTATGTATAGAATATTGGACTTAAGTAAAATCAGTAAGCGCTTACTAACTTTTTTACTATTTAGCATAAATTAAATTCCCCAACTTCTGCAACCGAAATCACGTGTAAATGGTTCAGAATAGAGGTATGACTTTATGATGACTTTCGTTTATTATCCTTTTAAAATCATAAGTCCTTTGTTTTGTCATTATAAAAATCGGTTTGAAAAAGAAAAAAAAATTCTTTAATTCAAAATTGTTGGAGATTTCCTTGTTATAATATCAAACAACTAAGTGCTGATCGACTATTTTTTCTGTAAATCACGTAAATATAATTTGAGGGTGGTTCACGCTTCCAACGTATAAGGCCAAGTAGCCAGGTCGTTCGAGAAGTCTGAGTCCAAAGAAGATAGGAGCGCAGATATAATGGTAACGCATTTAGCGGTGCGGTGCGGGTGTATCGTTTATTTGACGATCCAGTACAGAGGGGGTGGGGGATCTGACCGGAAAACGTAAAATCGACGCTGCCCACGTACAAGGCTACGGAGCCAGGTCGTTTGTGTGGCTCGAGTCTTTGCGGCTTTCCATGACTAATCTTGGTCGGGGGACGATTTTCTGTACACGTACAGAACCATAGTAAAAGCTCCCCAGGAAAAGGCGGCCAGTTCACGTACGAAATCTAGTAAAAGCAGTGGAAGACGGAGGCATGTTGGCCGGGTGTAACCATGTCAGGGCATCGACCAACATCTCCGGGCAGTTATTTTTTTTTTTTTTGTTTTTTTGGGGCTTAAATACCGGACGGTTTTTTGTCTAAGGAGAGACTTATTAATGGCGTAGCAATTTTAGTCAGAAACTTTCACGGTAGATCGTGTAATATATTTAGCTGCATACCAAGCAGAACACAAAAAAAAAAACAAAAAAAGCAAGTATCAAATAGAACAATCCAAAAACGTAAATGAGGGGGGCAAAAAAGAAAGTGTTGTTTCAACCCGCCACCGGGAGAGTAACCCGATCGCGAACACAAGAAGGGGGTCGGGCACCACGAAGTGCGAGAGCGGGAGACACCCCCCAACTGTATGAGACACTAGATCAAGAGAGTCTACAAAACTTCGAGAACCAGCCGGAAGAGATAGGACACTTGTCCGAACAGATTGAAAGCACGATGAATGAAGCAGCCGGAGGAATAGATTTACCGCCAGGACCGCCTAGAGGACGCTCTAGCATGTTGCCACGGTACCATGCAAGTTCCGAAGACCGTTCGGAGATGGCCGATAAGCGGGAACGAGAACTAATGGAGTTGGTGAAGCAGAGTAGAGATGCGGAATAGGAAATGATCGCTCAAGTAAACGCTTTGAAGAAGAAAGTGGCTGAGTTACAAGCCACCCAAACCTTTTCCGAACAACCAAGAATGGCCCCACCACCTGGACTCCTCACAGATAGCTTTTTAAGACATCAAGATACCCCAACACCAGAACAGGTATCGCAAGAATGTTTTAACAGCCAAATGCATCGGTTAAGGGAGCCCAGATGAACGGCCACTCTGCGGCAGATACAGGAGACCAGCCACCAACTGCACCCCGAGTTAGATCATAGTCTAATGTTTCAAGCACCAGCATAAAAGGGTGTTCGGCTGGATAAATGGAACTTGAAATTTGACGGAACAAGCCGCGGTATGACCGTTGAAAGTTTTTTATTCCGTGTGGAAAGACTACAGGAATTATATAACATGAGCCGACAGCAAGTCGGCAAATTCAGAGAATTTCATAGTCTGCTAATCGGCGCAGCCAGCAAGTGGTATTGGCAACTCATGGAGGATCGGGCCGAGGATTATGATTTTGATTACTATTCGCTCACCAGGGAAATGAAAAGTTTTTTTCCACAACCAAAAGCGACCTAATGAAGATCAAAGAATTAATGGAGAGAAAACAAGGGTATAACGAGTTTTTCAGCGACTATGTCGCCGACATGCACAACTTACACTTTAAGTTGAAACACAAGATCGCCGAGGGGGAATTTGTAGAACTTTTGAAGGATAACTTGAACTCCCAAATGGGTGGGTTACTGTTAACGTCCCCAATAAGATCACTAGCAGAGCTTAAAAAGGAGGGGCTCAGGGTGGATCAATGGTTAAGAAACCATGGGAAACCGATGCGAGGTAAACCTGTAAATGAGATCCAACGCTCAGAGAGGCAAGGACGTATTCCCAATGATGCCCTTGTGGAAGAATTCCAACGCAGACCGGAAGTCCAACAGAACAGCGCCTGAGTGCAAAAACTCTTTGCACGAGATGATGCTATACGTGTGGATACGGAGTGGATTTCTACCGCCAACACCCCGGAACCAAGAATCCATGTACGTCTCGATTCCACGAGGTCACCTGCCGCTTTTGTCAGAAGCCAGGCCGAGACGCTAGGAGAACGGGTTTTCCGCGAAGTTCGCCAGGCCAAACCGGTGAAACCAGGCGGACCAAGAACTCGTCAAACCCGTAAATGCCATTCAATCCAGCAAACGTACCCATCCCATAAGACTCTAAAACAACTAGAGCAGGAGTATGCGGCAGCACGGGAGCGCAATTTTAACGTTGCTGAGAAAAAAGCAGAACACCAACACCGCACACTGGGGATTGTGGACGCTGTGGTAAGCGTGCCACATGACAACCGATTCTTTGCTAAGACGAGAGTTGATGGAGAAGAAATACTGGCGCTGCTGGATACCGGAGCTAGCGCAAATTGTATCGGAAAAGGCGCAGAAAAGTTCCTATGAAACAGGTCACAGCCGGTAACGAAATTCAAGGAAGAGATTGTGCGCACGGCCAGCGGGGGCAAGACCAGAGTCATTACACTACCGGTAGAATGGGAAATCGAAACCAAAAACTTGGAGTTCCTAATCGTGCCTGGTCTAACTCAGCGGTTTTATTTCGGAATTGATTTTTGGGAAAAGTTCGGCCTAACATTTCTGGAAAAAAAAGGGCCTAAGCTAGCAACACTAGAAACACACGCGAAAGGCGAGTCAAATGAAGGTTCGGATCTAGTGGACACTGATACGCCTGCGACGGCATATACCCCACACCAGCTCACCGGAAGTCAAAGCCTACAACTGCAGCAAGTGATCGCAACATTTCCGTCATGCCTGGAAAAGGGTTTAGGGAAAACAGGTCTGGAGCAGCATATAATCGAAGTAACAAATGAGGATATAAAGCAACGCCATTATCCAATATCTCCGGCAAAACAAAAGTTGGTGTATGCTGAGCTGGATCGTATGTTAGGTCTGGGCGTAATCGAAGAAAGCAACAGCAGCTGGAGCTCCCCAGTAACCCTAGTGCAGAAGGGTACTAAGAATCGCTTGTGCCTAGACGCTCGAAAAATCAACGCTCGAACCATTAAGGCCGCATACACTTTGCCACACATTGACGGTGTACTGAGTCGACTGCAGGAAACCTATTATATTTCCGCGATTGATTTAAAAGATGCCTTTTGGCAAATACCGCTACAACCCAAAAGTAGAGCCGTCTTCTGCTTTTACAGTTCCCGGCGGGCCACTATATTAATTTACCGTTATGCCATTCGGCCTGTGTAACGCGGCACAACTAATGTTCCGCCTAATGGATAAGGTTGTCCCAGCAGCACTACGTGAGCAGGTGTTTGTTTACCTCGACGACTTATTGGTCTGCTCCCGACCTTTGAAGAACACTTAGTAATGTTAGGCCGGGTGAGTAATTTCTTACAACGGGCTAAACTTACCATCAATGTGGACAAGAGTAAGTTCTGTTATAGTCAGGCCAGATACCTAGGATACGTTGTAGGAAGAGGATGCATCCGTACAGATGATGACAAGATACAAGCAATACAAGAGTTCCCTAGGCCAAGTTCCGCTAAGCAAAGATTCATTCAGAATTACGCTAAGACTGCCTCACGCTTCATGACTGCCTTATGAAAGATCGCGTCAAGAAATTCGAGCTAACCGAAGCGGCCATCCAGGCCTTTGAGTCGCTGAAAACCGACATGGCAGCAGCACCTGTACTTGTCACTCCAGATTTCAAGAAACCATGTGACGCCTCTATGATGACGAAGGCGGCGAACACCCAATCCCATACATGTCCGCAAAACTAAACAAGGCACAGAGGAATTACAGCATAACTGAGCTGGAATGCTACGCTGCGATCCTCAGCATCACAAAATTTCGAGCTTATGTGGAGGGAATGCCTTTTAAAGTAATAACGGACCATGCCAGCTTGAAATGGCTGATGGGCCAAAAAGATCTATCGGGGAGGCTAGCAAGATGGAGCCTCAAACTACAGGCCTTCGACTTCACTATCGAACATCGTCGGGGGTCCCTGAACGGGGTCCCAGATGCACTATCGAGGGTTCATATGGATGCAATACAAAAAGTTCAGGTCACCACGCCAGACCTACACATCGACCTAAAATCCCCTTTCTTCCAAGCCCCAGAATATCTGGCACTAATAGAGGCTGCCGAATCCAACGCTGATAAATGCCCAGACATTCAGTTTTCGAAGGGTATGTCTACAAACGAATGGGTTTTTGCCAAAATGACACCATCAACAACGACCGAGCCTGGAAGCTCTGGGTGCCCGCCGAGTTACGATCAGAGCTAACTTGGAGAGCACATCATGCCATGACAGCAGGACACGGGGGTTTACACAAATCCTTATCCAAACTGCGACAGTTTTACTACTGGCCTTGAATGTCGGTGGATGTTCAAAAACTAGTGAAGGCTTGCGAAGTGTGTAAGGTCAGCAAGACAACCAAGAAAAGCAAACGCCCACCCATGGGAGAACAGCGTGTAACGGAATGGGCAGGCCAGAGGCTTTTTATAGATTTCATGGGACCATACCCCCGAACTAAAGCCAGAAACTCTGTATTTTTGTATGCCTTGATCATTTTTCAAAATTCATATGGCTACACCCTATGAAACAGGCAGTAGCCACCGAAGTGGTCAAATTCCTCGAGGTGAATATTTTTCATCAGTTCGGTGTGCCCGAGTTCATTCACTCCGACAACGGAAAACAGTTTGTTTCGCAAACATTTACTGACCTCATGGATCGTTACGGCATTAGTCATATAAGAACCGGATTGTATTCCCCCCAAGCCAACGCCGCCGAAAGAGTAAACCGATCAGTGTTACAAATTCTACGGGCTGCCATTACTACTGACCAAAAAACTTGGGATTTGCAACTCAACTCAATTGAGTGTACCCTACGCTGTGGCTATCATGAGTCGATCGGGATGGAGCCTTTTTATACCATGTTCGGAGTCCGAATGATCACTCCCGGTTCCGCTTACCCGGTTCTAAGGAGGTTAGGAGGCATACAATGCTCCGACCCCGAAATAAGCCTACCGGATAAGATGGAACTTATCCGTCAAAAAGTTATCCAGGGGCTCGACAAAGCCTATGAAAGGACTGAAAAGTCATATAACACCAGCAGTCAGCTTGTAGAATTTTCCGTTGGACAAGTTGTTTATCGGAAAAACTACCGGGAGAGTAACAAGGCAGAAGGGTATAATGCCAAGCTCGGTCCAAATCGCGTGCGCTGCGTTATTCTACAGCGTAAGGGCAAAGCATTATATGAGCTGGGTAACGCTATCTATATGTTTCCTAAGAATTTGCAACCGTGTTCAGAAACTCCCTTTATAACGGGCGGAGCACGGAACATGGCACCGGAAACCAACTATCCACATGAGCAACGTACCATCGGAAGCCCTGGGGATCCAGATTCAGGAGACGGCCGAGCAGTCCCAGCTAGTCAGGACACAGCTACGGCAATTGGGCAACACGCAAGAGTGCGTGGGAGGATATCAGGACAGCGTCCTTGAAGGAGAGTTCCAGCTCCAGGATCTGCATATCCAACTATTGGAGTTGGAGGTGTCCGCGCCCCGTAGCCGAACAAGGAATGCCCGCCGTCTTATAAATACGGCAATAAGACGGCTACGGAGGCAAACGGAAGAAGAAAGAAAGACGCTGTCCCGATACCAGGAGGTTCTGCGTCGACTTCGCCTGGACCTCGCCTTTCATCAGGAGAAGGACTGGCGCCTGAGCAACAAGCTCAGGCAGGACATGCGAAGTCTATACAGGAGCAACCCCACCATGGGTTTGGTATGCCGGGAGAAGTACCTCTTAACCCTACACGAAAGGAGAACCGAACCTTATGTCGAATAAAAAAAAAATAATAACAAAAAAAAAAAATATATATATAATTAAATAATCGCAATACTCATATGTAAAAAAAATATAATTTTATTTTACTGAATGATTACAATATTTTTAGTTGAGAAGAACACCGACCGATTATAATTAGGTCTCAAACTGAACTCTGATAATTACTCTGATTTGATTGACGTTCAAGCCTCGGTTTCGAGCTTTTCTAATATGGACTTTAGACTTTAGGGTTCTGATCAAATGAAGAGAGAAAGCTTTGGAGTTGCTGACTTTAATAGTCTTCGCATTTCTCTTGGATTCAAGTGCATTCGCTCTTGGATACAAGTGCTCTTAGATTCTTATAATTTTGTTTATTGAAATCTAATACTTCTGTTTTTCGGGATTGCGAGTCCGAGCTTTGAACGTGGGAACGCAACGATGATGCGAGGGCTTAAGCATAGATTGTTTAAATTAGACAACGGATGTTTAGTCTACCAGTGGGTGACTTATCAGGTATCTGGTATCTGTTGGGTACATCCAGAGTTGTGTTGGGTGTGTGGGTGTGTTTGGGTGTACATGTTGTATGTGTATTAGTGTGTAGGCATGTGCTTAAGTCTTAGGGACTTATGGATATGTCACTCCCCCAATCATTGAATTTGGCCTGTCCTCAGGTCGTTAAATTTGGATATATCATAACATTGTTTTCTGGTTGAATATTTTCCTTGACATTAGTTTCAAGGTGCGGATGTTCTTCTTTTTGTTTACAATATTTGACAATAATTTTCTTAGGTATATTTTTAAACTTATATGCTAAATACAGAGTCAAACTAATTATCATGATGACAAAAGTTGTAATGCATATAATTTGGAAAAAGTTGTAGTGTTTTACATGCAATTTTATCATTTCTTTTGTTTCTAAGTGATTTATTGGTTCTAAGCGTGTAACATTGTTGGTGATATAAATCGTTTGTGTAAAATCTGCTACATTATTAGAAATTAGGAATTCATCTATTTGCATGGTACAATTTTTAATTTTAATGATGTTGTTTCCTGATATTAATATTTTGTTGTTGATACAATCTTGGTTGACAACTGTTTCAGGAATATTCCATGTTAAAAGTATATTTGGTTCTATATAATTTATTTGGAAATTTCTTTGGGTTTTAATGTATTTGCATTGAGTTTGCTCTTGTTTAATAAGTCCAACAATACATTTGTCGAATATTAATTTATCTGTATCTTTATGAAATACTTGGTTATTGAATACATAAAACTTATCGAATATTTGCTCGGTTAGAATATAGTTATGTTCATCTGGGTACGGAACTATTTGAAATATCGGAACTTTAGTAACCTCGCTAGGAACGTGGGATATAATCAAAATTTCGTTCGTGTCTGTCTTGAGCCAAGTTGATGTTTTTATCTTTAGCATTTTCTCCGAATTTATGTGTTTCAAATAATCATGTTTTAGTAATTTTGGGTTAAAGATCCCTAATCTGGTTAATTGCATACCTAACTCGATGTCTTCTATGTATTCTGTAAACTGCTGTAGGTTGAATATCAGTATCGCAATTTGTTGGTTCTTTTCTTTTTCCACCTTGAGCTTATTAATTATGTCTATACCGCTGTTGATTATGTCGATAACCATGTTTAGATCATGGGTTTTAACGGAGTCTTCTGACATGCTATTAATTTTTTCCTCTAACTCCTCCCTGTCGTCTTCATCTAATGTACCAAATAAGTATTTATATGCCTTCCCTACTACGTTCAAGAGACCTCTTTTGCTTCTGTTAATAATTCTTAATCCATTTATTTCCCGTTTTAGTTTATCGACTAAATATTGTATCTGAGGTACATTGGGATAGTCATTTGCTTCAGTTACTAGATTTTCGAACATAAGCATTGTCTTTGTTATGTTTATACTCAAATAGTGGTATTCGTAGCTGGTTGGAATTTCCATCGTTCCGGTTTGGAATATAAGGTATCCATTTTTCGCACTTATTGGGTTTACTTCGATGTTGCTGCATTTGACCATAGTGATAAGTGATAACATGCAACTAAGCATTATTAGAAATATATTGCGTACTTTGCGCTTCTCTGGCTGGTCTGGAATTATCGTATTTGCTCTTATTAATCTTTTTTTGTTTCTTGAATTTTTGATTTATAATGAACGATTTTCCTGCCGCGGTTTGTTTCCTCAAAATGTTTACTGTCTACTTGTTCAATTCTTCCTGTCTTTTTAAATGGATTGGTGATTTTACTCTTCACGAGTGGAGCCTGTCTATATTTTATATCAACTTCAAAATCATGCCTATTCTTATTTAGATATTCGATCTTATCAATTTTGTTTTGTTGTATGTTAAAGTCTGGGCTGCCTGCATATAGAAAAATGTCTGCCGGAGATCGTTTTGTACTATTATGTTTAGTTTTATGATTATAGACGTATAAGATTGTTTCGAACCTTGTAAACCTATCTTCGATATTTTGTTCACTACCGATGATTCTTAGCTTTTCGTTTACGGTCTTGTGAAATCTTTCTATATCGGATACACCATTTTTGCTGGTTGTTACAGAAATTTGTACGCCTTCGGATCTTAACCAATTTTGCAAAGCTATGCACATAAAAGCTGAATCTTTGTCTGCTTTAATTTCTTGTGGCTTTCCCATATCATTGAATATTTTAGTAATGGCTCTTTTCGCTTCTAGCCAATCTCTACTTTTTACTTCAACTAGGGAGGCAAATTTTGAATAAATATCAATACAAGATAAGAAGATCTGGTTACCCGTGAGATAAAAATCTATCACATATTTTTCCCTTGTGTTAAATATTTCTGGTGTTGTTTCAAATGTCAATTTAGTGTCTCGATGTTCTGTTTTTGCTAGATTACAGATCTCACATTCATTAATAATGTTTTGAATTAGCTTTTGACTATCTGGGTAATAGTATTCTTCTTTAAACCAATTAATGGTTTTTTCTATACCTGGGTGTAAAACTTCCTTATGTCTCTTTAAGATTAAATCCTTAAATTCTGCATAAGTTAATATATCAATTAGCTTCGTGGTACATCTCAATAGTTTTGTGAAATTGTTAGGGCTTATGATTTCAGTAAATGCCCTCTGGAAGATCAGAAAATCCTCATCATTAGGAATGTAAATTGCGCTTTTCTTGGTGCACACATATTCCTTAATGAGGGTTTTGGCGAGTTCAAGTGTCATTTCTTTATAGATTATTTTAATCTTTAGTTTTTGAAAGTAGTGGATTACACTTGTTGTGTCATTGTCGCCTCTTTCTATCTCTATTTGTCTAGAAAAGAAATTGATTGGTCTCTCCGTTATGGATATATAATTTAAATTATCTTCATTAGCACTATGTATAGTTGCGTCTGCGCTGTTTGCGACTTCGCCAACCATGACTTCTTCTATTTTTGTGCGGGAAAGAGCATCCGCGACATAGTTTTCTTTGCCTGGAAGATATTTTATTTTATAATCGAATTCATTAAGTTTGATTTTCCACCTTTGTAATTTCATGTTTGGCTCTTTGATATTATTCAGCCATACCAATGGCTTGTGATCACTCATTATTTCAAATGGCCTGCCGAATAAGTATGACCTGAAATATTTTGTCGCCCAAACTATAGCTAACAATTCTTTTTCAATGGTAGCATAGTTGATTTCGTGTTCGTTCAGCGTTCTGCTGGCATAACAAACGGGCTTATGATTCTGTGAGAGCACTGCACCAATAGCTACATTACTCGCGTCAGTTGTTAGAGAAAAAGGCTTCGAAAAATCGGGGTAGATTAATATCGGATCTGAAGTTATCAAAACCTTTAGTTTTTCAAATGATTCGATGTAGTCTTTACACTTAATATCTATTACAGCACCTTTCTTTAGTTTGAGGGTCATGGGCTTAACTATCTTGGCAAAGTTAGGAATAAACTTGCGATAGAACCCACATAATCCCAAAAATGATTTTATCTGTTTAGGTGTCTTAGGTAACGGAAAATTAGTGATTGCATTGGTTTTGCTTGGGTTTGGTTTAATGCCATTTGTTGTGACAATATGTCCCAGGAATTCAGTTTCTTTTTTCATGAATTCACATTTGTCTAGCTGCAACTTCAGGTTGGCGTCTCTCAGTTTCTCAAAGACTTTCTTTAGAGATAAAATATGTTCCTCCAATGAAGTGGAGTAAACAATAATATCGTCCAAATAGACTAAACAATCTTTGTAAATCAAATCTTCCAAAAGATTATTCATACATCTCTGAAACGTAGCTGGAGCATTCTTTAGGCCAAAAGGCATACGTGTATATTCATAATGCCCATGCTTAGTTGAAAAAGCTGTTTTTGCAATAGAATTTTCGTCCATCTGGATTTGGTGAAAACCCTTAGCTAGATCAATGGTGGTAAAATATTGGCATCTACCCAATTTATCCAATATCTCATCCATTCGAGGGATGGGGAATTTGTCATTAACAGTTATCTCGTTTAGATTCCTGTAATCAACTACCAATCTAAATTTTTGTTTCCCAGAGGCATCTGCCTTCTTGGGGACCACCCAAATAGGAGAACAATAAGGGGATTTTGATTTGCGAACGATCCCTTGCTCTATCATTTCTTTGATTTGTTTGTTGACTTCTTGGTCAACACTTTGGGGGTACTTATAGGGTTTACGGTATACTGGATCCTCATGCTGAGTCTGGATGACATGTTTAATAGTACTGGTGAAGGTCAAATTTTCGCCTTCCTTGTACTGAATGTCTCTATATTCGTATAGAACTTTCTTTAAACATTCAATTTCCTCTACATTTAGATGTTCGAGTCTGTACTCGTTACATTCGCGTAACTCATTGTTGATCGCGAAGTTGACTATATCGTTGTCAACGGACATGGGATCGAGATGTGTTACATCATTGTCCACTGTGCCACTAACAACTTTTGAAGTGAGGCATTTTGGTAATGCGGTCTCCTTCTTCTGTTGTTGATGCTTTGGTTTAAGGCACTTAGGTGCGGTCTTAACCTTTTGCATCTTTGTATTGATTTCCTCCACTGGAGTGGAATCATCCTTTTGCTGTGGGTCGAGGCATTTAGATGCGGTCTCGCCCTTCTTTTCTCCATACACAAACTTAAAGGTTCTTGAACCTAAAGTTACCGTCTCGTTATCATAATCTATCTTAGCTTTCGTATCTTCTAGATATTTTCGACCTAACAGGAAATCATAATTGTCGGAAAATTTGTGGATATAGAATTTCTGAACAGACGGACATACTGAAGTGGGTTTCATGATTATGCTTTTCTTTAATTTTATTGCCCCTTTAATGGTATACACTGTTAGATCTTCTTCTTTTTCTTCTAAATTTTCAAAATTTTCCCTTATGATATTGATGGATGAACCTGTGTCGATCATTCCCTTGTAAATTTTGTTATGATAACCTATTCTTACATGGGGACTGGTACGTCCTCCTGTGTCACTTGAGTGTCCGAGGCAGTTTGATGAAAATTTACATCCATTCTGCTTTGGCCACTTTGACTCTCGCGTTGTCTTTTTACCGGCATCTGACCGTTATTATTATTTGAAGTTGAAGGTTGGAAATTAAGGGAATTGTTAAGAGGATTGTTTTGTTGGCCTTGTGTTAACTCCCTTCTAAACGTGTAATAATTTCCCCTTTGATTAACCGGTATGGGACGAGTGGAGTACTGATTTTGATTTATTGTAGGTTGATTAGAATTTTGATGTTGCGTATTGTTATTCTGATTCGTTCCAGGATAATAATTGCTGTGATTGTAATTTCTATTATTGTAATATCTTTGATTATTGCTTTGACTAAGATTTCCCCTGTTCCTGCGTCTGTTCCCTTCTGACCAATTAAAACGCTGATTTTCTGGACTGGCGTCATAGAGGCCTAGCTCCATTGAAGCTTGTTTTAATTTATAAATAGTATCAATATCTTTGCGTGCCAATGACATATAAATTCTATCCGGCAGTTTTCGATCTATTACAGATTTAACAGTTCTTTTTAACATTTCAGTGTAATTTGATTTATCTACAGGGTCGCTTTCTAATTCTAACTTGTCAAACATAATCCAATATTGCGATTCGAGCTTTTCAATGAACTTACAGATGCTTCCGGGGTATGATGTATCCTCCAGTTGTCTTATAAGTTGTATGTAGGGCCTGTGATCCTTGAATGCCATCGCCAGGACTGTCTTTGTATCCAGCCATGTGTTTACTCTTTCTTGGGTCACGACCTCCAATGCTGCATCCACTAGTAACCGTTTCACTGCTCCGTAGATAACGTGTGCTTGTCTGGCATCTTGGGTAGGGTATAAGTTGAGTAGCTGCTCGACCTGGTTAACAAACATAGACAGCTTGCCAGGTGTGCCATCGTAGTAGTTCAGTTCTTTAATTTGATTTAATAATTGATTTAGGTGGGTTTCCGAAAGTTGCGGAACTGCCATGGTGTATTTGTATAAGTATTTGGATACACGGTGTTTATTTAAATTCTTTGTTTTAAGTTACGGAATTAAAAATTGTAATTAATTTTGTTTCCGACCGCACGGGATTTTAAATTGTTTTGCAGATGTTACTGACCACACGGGATTTTAAATTGTTTTGCAAATGTTACTGACCACACGGGATTTTAAATTGTTTTGCAGATGATACTGACCACACGGGATTTTCTTGAATACTACTTTCACGTAGATTCTTTTGCGGATCTCAAAATAATTTTAGAATCACTGTTTTAATTCGCCGATCCTGGATAGCTAGTTGTATAGCGTATCCTTCAATGGATCAGTACCGTACTAAAAGGACTCTTTATTTAACAGATCCTACCGACTGCGCCAATTAAATAATCGCAATACTCATATGTAAAAAAAATATAATTTTATTTTACTGAATGATTACAATATTTTTAGTTGAGAAGAACACCGACCGATTATAATTAGGTCTCAAACTGAACTCTGATAATTACTCTGATTTGATTGACGTTCAAGCCTCGGTTTCGAGCTTTTCTAATATGGACTTTAGACTTTAGGGTTCTGATCAAATGAAGAGAGAAAGCTTTGGAGTTGCTGACTTTAATAGTCTTCGCATTTCTCTTGGATTCAAGTGCATTCGCTCTTGGATACAAGTGCTCTTAGATTCTTATAATTTTGTTTATTGAAATCTAATACTTCTGTTTTTCGGGATTGCGAGTCCGAGCTTTGAACGTGGGAACGCAACGATGATGCGAGGGCTTAAGCATAGATTGTTTAAATTAGACAACGGATGTTTAGTCTACCAGTGGGTGACTTATTAGGTATCTGTTATCTGTTGGGTACATCCAGAGTTGTGTTGGGTGTGTGGGTGTGTTTGGGTGTACATGTTGTATGTGTATTAGTGTGTAGGCATGTGCTTAAGTCTTAGGGACTTATGGATATGTCACTATATATATAAACTTCCTATATATATTTCAAATAAACTAATTGCAAATCACAAAAAGGGAAAGAAAAAACACCTTTATTCCTGTGGCCCGAAGCCACACGTTGGCTTAAATGGGCGCATAATGAGAACCACATACCAACAATGAAAAAGAAAATAAAAAGGAAACAAACAAAATACAAGAAAATGGCGTATGTCCTTTCTTTTTGCAAAGCCATTCCATGCGTAACCGCATCGATTACTTCGAGTCTGTTGCGTACACCCTTTTTGGAAGATCGTAAGACTTTAAAGATTCAAAGCCGGAATCTAAAAGCAGGGGAAGGGGTACCATCACCCCGTTGACTCAGTTGGATTGCGACAAAGAAAATGCAAGTCGACAGTAAACGAGTCTCCGATGACCCGGTCAGCGGCCGCAATAGATTGCAGCAATTAAAGAAAATCAACACCAGTTCCGGGCACACTTCACCGAAGGGGATATTGACTACCCAAAATAGGGGAAAGTGAGAAATATGATTCCTAGGTGGGAACACTTGGCATAGAAGACCAATAGATCAGAAAAAAGCTCTGTGCCGGCACCGATGAAAGGGCAGGCAGATAGAGAGGTAAACACACGTCGTCCGTCGGTACCCCGGGAAAACATCCATACGTCAGATACCCGGGCAATCATCCTTTTGTCCATCGAGGAGAAGACTCAGGGATAACTCCAGTCTCAAAGAAAAACGTCAAGGAGCAAGGACACTAGCATCCTTTAAAGGAAATAACAGGACTAACAAGGAACACACTTTGAAGGAAGACCATAGTTCCACGAAATTCTCAGGATGGGCGACAAGGAGTCTAAGGCCTCCGACAACACAGCAAATGTGACCACAAACAGGAAATGGTAGGAGTACAACATACCCTGGAATTCATCGCTGCTATACTGATCTTCCTGGCTCTTTTAAGGATCGTAAAAATGTAAAAGAGATCCGTACAGCGGAGGAGGGACCATCACCATGTCCTGGACAGAATTGTCTCCGGAGTCCCGCAAAGTGCTTAATTAAAAATACAAACTGCACAACAATTAAAAGGTCAAGTGAACCGGTGCAGGCCGTTAATGTGAACATCAGCAAAAACCAAACAACAGCAAGTGCTCGCTTCAAGTAACCTAAGAGCCGCCAAAGCGTACTACAAAAGAACAGAAACCCATATGAATATGCATATGCATACTCCACTTAGTGTATTTTTTTTATTTTGTGTATATCTTATTATTGTTCGGTTACAATTAAGTGGTGCACGAAAGTATATCCATCACTATATATGTACATAGCAACACCCAGGATCCAACGCGTCGAGATCTCATCGCTCCGGATTAAAGTGGGGTAAGTTTGATGGAACCCTGTTCCCAAGGTTTTTTATTTTCATATATATACATATATTCCCGTGCTCATTTTATTTTTACACCATTACTACATATAAATATATTTGTGTCAGGTTTAAAGAAAAATATCTTATTGTCAGCCTCTTCCAGGCAATTTATGTCATTAATAGGAGTTAAATATTTTGTGTTCCATATTGTTTTAAATTAATAAAAATTACTTTTCAGCGACGAGTATCCGCCTTGTTTTTGCATAAGAGCGACGTTTGTAGTCGTGAATAGCCAACAATTTTTGTTGACGTGCGCACCTTTGCTTGGTGATGAATTCGATACTCCTCGCTAACAACAGTTATAGCCAACTTATCATAAATTTTGTATGCTAGCTTTTTAATTCTTGTTTGTATTACATGGCACTAGCCAACAATCTATTACTCAATAAAATTATGCTATTATTGTAACTCCAACAAAATGAGTAGGTAAACATTTCCAGAAGGGGTGCTGACGCGCGAAGTGGAGTAGGTCAAAAACGATGACATAACGTTTGACGGACAACCTTGACAGAAGGGGATCGTACTGCGCGGCCCGCGACGATGCATCAGGCATGCGGAAGCATGAATGGGGAGGGAACGGGGCCGAAACATTGCCCGATCGTTTTACGATCAAGCTACAGCTTGTGGGGCAGTGAGGACTGTTGACTAACGAACGGTACGAACTTTTTCAGGCACTACTAATATTTATTCTCCTTATGTTGGGGAGGTGAGGGGCTTACCAAGATCCCACGACCCAAAATCGACGAGCTTACGCCGTCATCCTGGTGCCTGAACATCGGATGCCCCTCCCTCGGCCTGAGTCCTTTCAGAGACACAGGCACGAATACACAGACGTAACAGAATTGGCGGCCAACGTAAGGATTTGTCATATTTGTTAAGGAATAGTGTCATTGGTCTCAACGAAGAGTAGGCATATGAAATGGAGTGGGCGGAATTTGTCCAAGATAATTATTGACTTCTGGGGGATCGTAATGTGGTCGTCTCTCAGTGTATGTGTCGTTGATCGTCGTTGTTGTTGTTGCGGCTGCTGCTGCTAATTCCTCCAGAAATTAAATGCACGAGATCGACTTCAATTTTGAACTTTATTAGAACACTTGTAAATTAAGACTAACTTAAAACTAACATTGGAAATACCGCGGGACCGCGGAGTGGTGAATACCTTGCGGGAAGGAGGGAGAGCGAGAGGAGAGAAGGAGAGCGCGAGCAGCGGTGCTTGCGAGCCGTGGAGGAGCTTTGAGTACAAGCATTGGCCGCTTACACTGCCGCTCAACTGTTTGGGGCCTTTCGGGCGTGAACATTCTACCCCCCCCCCCCCTTGCTTAGGCAAAGGTATCCCTGGCCGGCTAGACATCAGGATCGGCCTCTTCATTCCGTGCACGCTCCAGAAACGGTCCATCCGAACACCATGTTCTGCGCGACGGGCAACCCATCCTCAATTTTTAGAAACCCCGGTTGGATCAGATTGGCATATACATCTGATCCCAACACGAGGGAGATGGTGGCCGGCCGGTGGAAGCGCTCGTCCGAGACGAACACCGTCAAACTGGGCCCTTGCGGCGTCGCTCAGAGCTCGGATGGGTGTCCGGATCCTTAGGCTGGGGTCGATCTTCAGGACGACGTTGAGTCGGAAGGTGCTTGTTCGGGACCGGAGTGTCACCGAGCAGACCTCGTCGTCTCCCAGCCGTGTGATGGGCAGCCGGAACGCAGCCGCCAACGACCGGTCGATGCTGCTCACCGGCATGCATGGGTGGATCATGGCGCCGGTCTCGAAAGTCTTCGAGCCCGTGTCCAGCACGACGACGGCTGTAGGCAGGATGGGGACAGCCTTCTGCTGCCCCGTTGCCACCGACGGAGACGCGACGGAGACCTTCGGACGCGGGCGATTGTTGGCGACTGGGGCTGGTGGCGGAGTGCGGGAAATCCGGACCGGACGAGGTGCAGCGGGATGGCGCTCTCTGCGCGTCGGAGCTGGTAGCGCTGCCGGGGTCGGAGCGGGGAGGACCTCGTGCATGTGGAGTAGGGTGTGGTGGTCTCCTCCACACTTCTTGCATCCGTCTTGGCTGCGGCAGTTTCCTCCTGAGTGCTGATGGGCGAGGCAGTTCGAGCAGTACTTATTAATAAGTACTGCCCGAAGGCGCTTTTCAGCGCTCAGTTTGTGGAACCTCTTGCACTTCCGAAGAGGATGGATTCCAGAGCAGACTCGGCAGCGGTAGGATTTAATACCTCGAGTACGTCTGCTCTCCAACGACTGGGTGGCACGAGGACGAGGAGCCATTATTGTAGGAATTGATTAAGTCTGCCAATAAAAGAAATAAAAAAGCTTAGTATGAGCCGACTACCATTTAGGCCCCGGAATGGGGGAAGTGCCCTAATCCCTAGGAACGGAGGACTCTTTTTCCTCCATCGGTAGTAGAACAACTTTGTGGACAGGGCGTTTTATGGTGCCGCGAGACGTACGGATCTCAACGACTCGAATGCGGTCGTCGGCTCCTGGAAAGGCAAAAACGATTCTGCCGAGCCGCCATTCGTTCGGTGGTAGATTGTCCTCCTTGACAACTACCATATCGTCGGCTTGGAGGTTCCTGGTCGGAAATTGCCATTTGTTTCGTTTATGGAGTTCTTTAAGATACTCCTCCTTCCACCGTGCACTAAACTGCTGATGTTGTGCCTTGAGGTGTTGCCATCGATTTATTATCGACTTCGCTTCGCCCTTTATCTCGGGTTCCGCAGTGGAAAGCAACGGCCCTCCAATAAGGAAATGGCCTGGTGTGAGGGCCAGCAAATCTGAGGGATCTTCGAACATAGGGAAGAGGGGTCTAGAGTTGAGGCAAGCCTCAATCTTAGCGAGAAGCGTCGCCAGCTCCTCAAATGTATATTTGCGGGCTGACGTCGATTTAAGGAACAGGGTTTTTAAGCTTTTCACCCCTGCTTCCCACAAACCCCCCATATGTGGAGCCCCTGGTGGGATGAACCGCCATACGAGTCTCTGATATCTATATGCATCAGTCACGAACTCTTTGATAGCTTGGAGAAAGTCCCTGGAAATCAAAGTTGCCGCCCCCACAAAGGTCTTACCATTATCCGAATGGACCCGCTGAGGACAACCGCGCCTAGCTACGAAACGAGCAAAGGCCGCTAGAAATTTCTCGGTTGTTAGATCGGAAGTGGGTTCCAAATGGATAGCCTTCGTGGAAATGCACACAAACACACAAACATATCCCTTCGTTATGAGACACGCTCTCCCTGTATAATTTTTTATTTCGAAAGGGCCTGCATAGTCGATACCCGTGTAGGTGAACGCCCTCGAGAAGGAGACTGTATCTGTCGGGAAATCGCCCATCAGCTGTGTTTGGAGTCTCTTCTTGTAAATCGTGCAAATCTTACACGGATTGACCACAGCCTTCACCAGATTCTTGATTTTAGGAATCCAATACTTCGATCGGATCAGGCGTACGATCTATTGACTACCGCCATGAAGAGTAATCTGGTGAGTAAATTGGACGATGAGGCCCGACAGTCTACAGTCATAGGGGAGAATAATCGGATGACGTTCATCATATTGCAGGGTTTTGGAGGCAGTGAGACGGCCGCACGCCCTTAAAAGGCCGTGTTGGTCAATGAACGGGAACAAATTCACCAAAGGACTTGACACTGGAAGAGGCCTTTTCTCGGTCAGATGCTGAAGCTCTTGGCCATATGCTCTGCGCTGCGCAATGGAGGTCAGAGTTCGTTCTGCCTCTCGGATCTTTTCACTTGTAGGGCGTGAATTGGGCAAGAACGAACCCTTGCAGCAGCGTTTAAGGAAGCGTTGAACATAGACCAGAACTCGCAGGGCCTTGTCCAATTTGGAGAAACGTTCGAGAAAGTCGTTGGACGGGGCCTTGACAAAATGCACTTTGACCGCGCGCTGCTCTAGCTCTGTCACTGGAAGAGTGTCGCTTTGTGCTGGCCATAGCTCTCGTGGCCCTTGCAGCCACTCTGGTCCGTGCCACCAGAGATGGTTTTCTGCCAATTCATGTAGGGATACGCCTCGACTGGCTAGATCGGCGGAGTTTTGTTCTGAGCGAACGTGTGCCCAACAGTCGACTGGCGTCGCCTGCGTGATCTTGGCAACTCTGTTGGCCACAAATGTGGTCCAGTTGCACGCAGGCTTTCGTAGCCAGGCTAAGACGATTGTGGAATCTGTCCAGCAGCGGATATCTGAACTGGCGGAGGGCATGTGCGGAAGGATTGCTGTCACCATTTCGGTTAACAGCACGGCACCACAGAGCTCTAGCCGAGGAAGGAAGACGGTTCTTACCGGGGCCACTCGTGTTTTGGCGGTAAGCAGGCGAGTCAGGATCTTTTGCCCCATCTCGACGCGGATGTATATAGCCGCTCCATAGGCTCTCTGAGACGCGTCACAGAAACCGTGGTGCTCTATGATTACCTCAGGCTGGTACCAGATCCATCTCGGAACGCGGATCTGGTTGAGGTCGGAATACTCGTCTAAAAACGATTGCCACCGCTGACTCATTTCAGTGGGAAGCTTATCGTCCCAGCATAAGTTCTGCAACCAAATCTCCTGCATGAACATTTTTGAACGGATTGTGAGGCGCGAGCCACCCGGCAGGATCAAACCACCTAGCGATTTGGGACAAAACTTCTCGCTTTGTATAGGAGGGTTCCACAACTATTTCGGGGGGAACGAAATAGAATTCGTCGGACTTTGCCCTCCACCGAATACCGAGCGTCTTGGCCGTGCTTTCGGCATCGATGTCGAGGAACTCGCTATGAAGGAGGTGTTCGGCCGGGACATCTTTAAGGACGCTTTTGTTGTTCGAGGTCCACTTTCTTAGCGGAAACCCGGAGGCACTTAGGGCTGCTTGCAACTCTCGAATCGAACTTTGGGCTTCGTTTACGGAATTCGCCCCTGCCAGAACGTCGTCGACGTACATGTGCTGCTGGATGATGCGGCTGGCATTTGGAAATGGCACTTGGATATCCTCTGCCAGCTGTTGCAAGACTCGAATGGCGAGGAAGGGGGCGCAGTTGACCCCGAAGGTAACTGTTTTTAGTTCAAAGTCTCGGATGTCTCCTTCCTTGTTTCGGAACAGAATTCTTTGAAACGGGGTATGCTTTGGATCGACCCAGATCTGACGATACATTTTCGTAATGTCTGCACTGAAGACGTATTGAAAATAACGCCATTTCAGGACCTGGATCGTTAGATCGGATTGTAGGACTGGACCAGCATGAAGGATATCATTTAAACTGGTCCCATTTGCCGACGGACTTGAAGCGTTGAATACAACGCGAAGCTTTGTAGTGGTGCTTTCGGGCTTAACTACCGCCTGATGAGGAAGATGATACGAGGGAGAATTGTGAGTCGGCGGAACTTCTTTCATATGACCCAGATCCAGGTACTCCTGGATCACGCTGTCATATTGCTCTTTTAAGGGAAAGTCTCTTTTTAAACGATTTTCGTTTCTAAGAAACTGAGCTAACGTAATGGACCTTGAATATCCTAAATCGGATCCGGTATTCTCGGGGTCCCGGAACGGGAGCGTCACCACGTACCTCCCGCTTGCGTCTTTTGTTGTTGTTTGGAGGAAGTTCCTTTCACAATAGGAGTCCGACTCTTTTACCATCTTTACTGGTAGATCCTCCACCTCCCAGAACTTGCTGAGAACCGTGTCGAGCGAATCAGGGTCGCCTATTTGGTGCACCTGGGTCGTGAAGGATGCGACCCGTTTCGGCTTACCCTTGGAAATCGGCCCCGTTAGCACCCACCCGAAAATAGTTTCTTGGCCCAGGTGCGAGACGCAAATATTTTGTCAGGTGCCATCCATCATTATGGATGGTAGAATGTCAGCCCCGATCAGTACACCAATTTGAGAGCTCTCAAAAAAGGTAGGATCTGCCCAGCGGAGTGCGGGATCTGAGTGTCTAATTGTAGAACTGGCTAGCAGGAGAGCGAATCCCGAAGTGACACAGCTTCGAGGATTTCGCGGAGACCGAATGATTTAACCCGGAGACTTGAGTCTGGGTGTTGCGGAATGGCAACTTAATGAGGTTGAACAGGCGTTCTGAAATGAACGTCGCCTCAGATCCCGAGTCGATTAAGGCTCGGGCTCGGTAGTTCGTCCCCAAATGGCTACGTCAATGATCGATGTGCACGAGGGCACAATCTTACCGGATGGTTCTCCTTAGAACATAAGTCACACCCTTTCTGTTTGGTGCTGACCTTTGTCTCGAAGGATTGAAGCCTTTTTGGAACTGCCTGAGTCGGTTTCATATCTTCGATGGCTTCCAATGTCCGATAGCTTTCGCTCAGGAAGGCATTCATTTCTTCCCAAGCTGGGATCTCGGATTTGGCAGTTAGCGACTGTTCCCATAAGGACAGGGTCTGCTTGGGCAGTTTGTTCGCGCAACGGAAAACCAAGAGACAATCCCAGTTTTCTGTGGATACCTGGGAATGCGCTAGTGCTGTTAAACACCCCTGAATCGTGGGTTGTAGCTCTTTTAGAGCATGACCAGATTCTTGCGAAATTGAACTCAAGTTAAAAAGGAGCTTGAGCTGGCTGTTGACTAAAAGTCGCTTGTTTTGGAACCGATCTCGAAGCGCCTCCCACGCCGAAGCAAACCCATCATTCGTGAGAGGAGATTTCGCCACGATAGCTTTTGCTTCGCCACTTGTTTTCGTAAGGAGATGGAATAGCTTCTCGACCGGAGTCAGCCTGGGGTTGTTTACATAAATTGCCGTGAATAGGTCCCGGAAAGTGGGCCATCGGAGGTAGTCGCCATTGAAGACTTCCGTGTCGCATGGAGGTAAGCGGCAGCCGGACGAAATTAGCGGCTGAGGGGTGCTTGCGCGACTTGAGGCGTTGCTCTGTCGATTGTTTCGCCAATTTGTGCTGCACATGACTCGTATACTGAGTAGCAGTAGTCATATTTGGCCTGGAGAATAGGCACTGTGTCGAGGGATCCTTCTTGGGCCATTAGGTCAGAGCATGTTTCGTACTCTCTTTCCACTTTGTCCCATAAGGCTCGCACCTGTTGCAGACGGACTTGTAACGTGTGTAGGGACGGAGAGGCTTGATCAGGAGTGTTGATCTTCGCTTCGAAAAGGCTTACGCGATCGCTGACGGCGATGAATTTATGCAACGCTGCGGTTGCGGGCGTTGGCTGCTCAGAGGATGCCATTTTCTTTGTGGTAGAGCGTGTGACGCGGAGAAAATCAGTCCCGACAGCGGAGGGACTCTCGGATTTTCTCGATAGAGAAGACTCACTAGACGCTCGCGTCACTGGTCGGGAAATGACAATCCTAGGAGTTGTCTTCGAACTGGTCGATGGCAAAACCTTTGCTTTCGGAGTGGGAGTCGCGGTTTTGACCCTGGGACTAACGGACTTGGGTGCTGGCTTACCGCGAGTGGATAGCGGAGATTGCGGGTTGAACTTTTGTTCTTTTCCAGGTGCGGGTGTCTTTTTCTTGTCTCCCTCTAGGGGCATGTTCAGCTATGCCCTAGGAGAAGGAAGTCAAGAAGGCCTGCACGCCGCAAAAAATGTGGAATTGAAAAAGAACCAGACACAGAGGGCACCCAAATCTGGATGGACAAAAAATCCCATCGGAATTCGGGTGAAAGTTGCAATTGGGATCTGGAGATTGGAGCGCGAAAGGAAAAAAAAAATCCCAATTTTTGTGAAATAAGGCCCCAATAGATCTCCAATCAACTGGAAAAAGCTTAAGTGAAGCACAATATAGCTAAAATTCAGTGTGAAAAATAGCTAGGAGGACTCACAAAAAAAGTGAAGTGAGTGAAGTCCACAAGAAGATATTGGAGTCTAGAAAAACAATAGCTCAAATTTATAAAAAAAGGTATGAATTGCAATTTCTAGAAAAATAGCTAAAAAAATAGCTACCAGCTGGAGTCTGGATAATAGCCAATGATTTATAAAAAATCGCTACCGATTGGAAATCCCGAAAAAAAAATAGCTAATATATGGATAATAGCTATAAATTGGAATTTATGGAAAAATAGATAAAAAATAGCTATCGAATAGAGTTCGGATGATAGCTAATAATTTATAAAAAAATATCTACCGGATTTTGGGACCACAACGAAAAATCGCGACAAACGGATGCAAAACATAAACACCAAAACAAACCAACAAACACGCCAAAAAGCCAAGTTGGGAGACTGATAAATTTGGGTGGAACTGATAAATAATAATTTAAATTTAGGAACCGGAAATAGGAGCCAGAAATAGCTTATAAAAAATTATTATTTGGCTTAAATAATTATTAAATAATCGGGTCAGTTTTTTCTTAAATTTTTTCGTCGGACTTATTTATTTTATTTTATGTTTCGATTCTAGGGTATTCTCTCGTCGCTATGCGCCGGTTTTTTGTCAGGGCAATAAAGAACAAAGAGGAGACGAAAGAACTTGCACTTGGCAAGCCTATGTAAGTCGCGACTGTGTGTATGTATGTATGTATTATTTATGGGTATGTATAATTTTACGTGTATGTAAAATTTTTTTTTTTTTTTTTTTTTTTTCGCGCAAGGCCCACGGCCACACCTCCCGCCCAACCGACCGAGGGGCGCTGCCGTGTATCGTACGGCTCGAATCGCGGGAAGATAGACGCGATATAGAAGACAGTAAAGGCCGAGGAAATATATGTATGCTAGTAGTAATATCTAAGAATTCGTTAAGTATGTTAGTATTGATCGCTTTAAAAACGGCAGAGAGTCAGAATTAGAGATAATAGGATAGAATCTATTATAGTCAGAACATAATACTCTGTAGGGATCATGCAACTCATAGTTAGATCTACACTGATTTAAAATTAAAGGTACGTAATTTCTAGTAAATCTGCTTGGAACAGTGAAGTTTAGCCGACTAACCAAGTCGGGACTATCCACTTCACCACGAATAAGGTTAAAAATAAAGACTGTTCCAAGCATCGTTCTACGGTTAGCTAAGGAGGGTAAGTTAATTAACATTAATCTACTCGAATAAGGAGGTAATCTACGGTTTGCATCCCAATTAAGGCGCCGTAAAGCAAAAAGTAAGAAGTTCTTTTGAACCGATTCAATGCGGTCCGAGTAAACTTCATATTGTGGACTCCAAACAGGTGATCCATACTCGAGGATCGGACGGACTAGAGAAATAAATAAGGTTTTGGTCATGTAAGGATCATCAAATTCCTTTGACCACCGTTTTATAAAACCAAGCACACCCCTGACCTTATTGACAATAGACGAAATATGGTCTGAAAATTTAAGTTTAGGGTCCAGAAGAACACCAAGATCATCAACATGTGTTATTCTGTCCAAAGAGCACCCACTTAAAGTGTAAGTTGCGTGCATTGAGTTGGCACGACAAAAGGTCATAACTTTACACTTAGAGCCATTTAAGTTTAATACGTTATCACGGCACCATGTTTGAAAGCAATCTAGATCGGATTGTAAGTCCAAATGGCGAGAAATGTCCTTATATTGCAAGCATAATTTTACATCATCAGCGTACATTAGTACACGCGAATGATTTATTATTAAGGGAAGGTCGTTAATAAATAAGGTAAAAAGGAGCGGACCTAGGTGGCTCCCTTGTGGGACGCCGGATGTGACTCGGAGAATACAAGAAAGAGAATTTTTAAAGAGGACCCGTTGCGTCCTGCCATTCAGATAACTTAGAATCCAATTTAGGAGATCAACAGGGAAACCTAATAAATCAAGTTTTTTTATTAAAAGTGAATGATTAACAGAGTCGAATGCTTTACTAAAATCCGTATAAATGACATCTGTTTGAAGATTATTTTTGAAACCCTGTACTACGAAGGAGGTTAGCTCCAGAAGGTTAGTAGTTGTTGATCTGCGTTTCATGAAACCATGCTGACATGGTGAAATAATTGACCTACAAAGGTGCTGCAAGTGAGGAGTGATAACGTTTTCAAAAAGCTTAGGGATAGCAGACAATTTGGAGATTCCTCTGTAATTGCTTGCATCCGATTTGCTACCTTTTTTATGGAGAGGGATCACAAAGGACTCCTTCCATATTTGGGGAAACTGTGTAGATTCTAGAGATAAGTTAAACAGTTTTAGTAGAGGTTTGCACAAGGCTTCCGCACAGAATCTAAGCACACAGCCAGGAATTCCGTCGGGACCTGGCGAATAGACAGGCTTAACTCGCAGAAGATCATAAAGCAGTGAGCTTTCGTTTAAAGTGGGACAGAATATTAAATTTGACTTTGATACCGCGTAAGAGTAAGGTCGTTCGGAATGAGGTAGCGTAGAATATGTGGTTTGAAAAAACTTGGCAAATAGATCGGCTATTGCCTGATCCGATGTTACCGAAGTATTTTCAAAAAATAGCGAGGAAGGGTAACTAGTTGTTTTACGCTTAGTGTTAACGAAATTATAAAACTGTTTGGGATCCTGTGCGAACTGGAACTTACAACGGTTTAAATAATTCTTATAACACTGAGCATTAAGCACGGTAAAATTTAACCGAGCACTTACATATTTAGAAAATATAGATTGAGAACCGGTATTTTTAAATTTTATATAAAGTCTGGACTTAACATTTCTTAGGTGTGTCAACTCTTTATTAAACCAAGGTGGTTTGTTAGAAGTAGACGGATAGTACATCGGAACACAAGAGTTGAAAAATGATTTAATTGCAGTATAAAAAATATCTATGGCATCGGCCATTTTGTTGCAAGAATATAGATCGGACCAATTAAAGCCAGATATAAAAAGATTTAACCTCTGAAAGTTTGCCTTACGAAAACAATGAATTCGTTTGGTTGACTTTTCTGGCCTCTCTTTTATTACGGTACCTGTGTCAATTGTCACCTCGAAAGTTGGATGGTATGGATCTTCTGGTTGACTAAGAGGTGCTACTCTAGTCAGAAACACACTTTCAGGACTTGAAACAAAACATAGATCCAATAAACGACCAAGAGAATTTTGAATATAATTAACTTGCGACAACGATATGTCAAGCAAGCCGTCAATAAAGTCATGCTGTGCTATAGGCAGGAGAATATTTGACTGTTCCTCTGTGGACCACTTAGTGCCTGGTATATTAAAGTCACCTAGGACAACTAGTTGGTCCCTATCGGACAGTCTGTTTGTAACGGATTGGATAGCGGACAAATGGTTAATATATTCAGGAAATTCAGAAGACGGCGGAATGTACGAGCACGTAATATAGACATAGCTATCAGAAAATGACAGCTTTACGCATAAGAATTCTATGTTACGGAACTCGTCAAAAAGTACCTCCTCTGACGTGAGGGTAGACCTAATAGCAATTAGGACTCCACCTCCCCGCCTGGAGGGACGATCATGCCTGTATACTGTGTACATACCTGGGAAAACTTCGGAGTTAAGTATCTCCGGTTTTAACAAAGTCTCTGTAAACACAATAACATGGGATGCAAAGGAAAGACTATTAGAATACAAATTAGTTAGCTTACTACACAAGCCTCTTACATTTTGATAACAGATAGTGAGACTAGATTTTAGTTTTTTGAAGATAAAGAAGTAGAAGTAGTAGAGGAGGATGGGGCAGTGATCTGGCCACTTGTGGGAAGTCTAATTCCCACGGGCCTTTTTATCCTATTTTTAATCTTAGCTTCAAACTCTTTCACAATCATACTTTTCGGCCAAAAATCACCAGAACATATGGTTGAGAGTAGCTCATTTGGGACAGTTATCTTGAAAGATGAGATGTCCCTAGCATAAGAAAAGTTAAATTTTTCCACTTTTATGTTGTCGGCTTTTGTTTTGTCTTGTATATAAGACAGTACATCAGATGATGTTTGATCAGGGGAAAGCCGAGAAACAAAAATTTGTTTCTTTAGTGGAACCACCGAGAGGGGTTTTGGCACTGCAGGTTGTATTTCTGAAGTGCCAACTTGTGCCGGTAGTCCGGACTCAATATTCCTTTGTGGTGGTAAACAATTCGGGACGGGTGGAATCACCGGTTGAGAAACCAGTGCGGACATAGCGGAATCTGTAGCAATCCCAGGCTGGACTCCCTCCACAACCGATTGATCGGATTGCACCGAATCTTTTTTAGCTGCCGATCTAAGCAACATTTAAGGGTTTGCTGCGATCGTCAACTGATCAGCTGGAGCTGCTGGAGTCCTGTTGGCCACTCGCCGAAGGTTGCAGGGCATTCCCCTTAGGCAGCCTACCACCAGCGGCTTTCTTGCGCTTTGGAGATTCTTCTAATAGTTTGAGGCTATTAAATTGCGAATCAAGCGCAGAAAGAAGATCATCAGCTCGACGAAAACTATCTCTAGCCACGCCAAAACTGCTGATCAGTCCTTTCAAGCCCCCTTTAGTTTGGCGCATAAAGAGTTGCATTTCATTCGCAACTCCTAGGCAAGTATCACAACAGTATTTTAGATTAGGGCCTTTAGCTAGGTCATCACTTGTTCGGCCGTTAAAACCAGCGCACTTAGTGTGCACCATTCTATCACATAGCCAACAGGTCATTTTTGACTGATCAGGCTTTATTACCTGACGGCATTTGTTATGGAAGCAGACAACATTGGTTTCCATGTTAATTGGGTTTTGACCACTGTACCAAAAGACAAAATCAGAAAATGTACCGCAAGAGCGCAGTCTGCACTTTAAGATTTTGTGTGGGAGAGGGAGAGAGCGGGTGCACCGTGCAGTTAAGTACAAAAACAACACCAAACAGCACTACGGACAACGCACGAAAAAGAGAGTAAACAAAACGCAAAGACAGAAAGAGAACAGATCGAATTAATTTATTAAAATAATGCACATATCACAAAAGATTCACTCGCGAAACGAACGGCACTTTAACTAGTACAGATTATAAAATTGAATTATTAAATAATTTGTTAAATTCCACCGCTGGATTTAGCAAAACAAAAATAAATTCGGAGCGCAGAAAAAAAACACGACCGTTCGCTTTGAAGCTTTGAAGCTTGCCGAATATATGCTGAATATATGTATATGTATATTTGATTTAATTTAGTTGAATTTGTGGTTTGTATTTTTTATTGAGGCAAAAAACAGCAGTTTAGCAGCGGACGATAATAGTGAATTTTGGACAGTGTTTTAAAAAATGTATATATATATATGTATATGCGCTTGGATACCAGCGGATCACCGTGAGAAGAATTAGGGGGCCGGTATTGGCAAAGTGCTTTTTTATGCACTTAAAAAAAAGAAGTAATCACGGTGGCTGGGCGCATGTACTTATATATTTTCACTTAATTTTCTCTTTTCACTTGATACGGATGGACGGAAAGAATAAACGCCGTTGGAAAAACGAAAATGGCGACCACGGACGGAATAGGATTTAAAGCCGTACTTATCTTGATTTTTCCGCAAGGAGCGCTGGTAGGATAAGGATGTGTCGCGGACGAAGGACCATGAAATGGAGTGGGCGGAATTTGTCTAAGATAATTATTGACTTCTGGGGGATCGTGATGTGGTCGTCTCTCAGTGTATGTGTCGTTGATCGTCGTTCTTGTTGTTGCGGCTGCTGCTGCTAATTCCTCCAGAAATTAAATGCACGGGATCGACTTCACTTTTGAACTTTATTAGAACACTTGTAAATTAAGACTAACTTAAAACTAACATTGGAAATTCCGCGGGACCGCGGAGTGGTGAATACCTTGCGGGAAGGAGGGAGAGCGAGAGGAGAGAAGGAGAGCGCGAGCAGCGGTCCTTGCGAGCCGTGGAGGAGCTTTGAGTACAAGCATTGGCCGCTTACACTGCCGCTCAACTGTTTGCGCCCTTCTGGCGTGAACAGCATAAATTCCACCATTTAATGACCTAATTTATTTGACTATGTATAGAATATTGGACTTAAGTAAAATCAGTGAGCGCTTACTAACTTTTTTACTATTTAGCATAAATTAAAGTCCCCAACTTCTGCAACCGAAATCACGTGTAAATGGTTCAGAATAGAGGTATGACTTTAAGATGACTTTCGTTTATTATCCTTTTAAAATCATAAGTTCTTTGTTTTGTCATAATAAAAATCGGTTTGAAAAAGAAAAAAAAATTCCTTAATTCAAAATAGTGGGGGACTTCCTTGTTATAATATCAAACAACTAAGTGCCGATCGACTATTTTTTCTGTAAATCACGTAAATATAATTTGAGGGTGGCTCACGCTTCCAACGTATTAGGCCAAGTAGCCAGGTCGTTCGAGAAGTCTGAGTCCAAAGAAGATAGGAGCGCAGATATAATGGTAACGCATTTAGCGGTGCGGTGCGGGTGTATCGTTTATTTGACGATCCAGTACAGAGGGGGTGGGGGAACTGACCGGAAAACGTAAAATCGACGCTGGCCACGTACAAGGCTACGGAGCCAGGTCGTTTATGTGGCTCGACTCTTTGCGGCTTTCCATGACTAATCGTGGCCGGGGGAAGATTTTCTGTACACGTACAGAACCATATTAAAAGCTCCCCAGGAAAAGGCGGGCCAGTTCACGTACGAAACCTAGTAAAAGTTCCTTAAGCAGTGGAAGACGGAGGCATGTTGGCCGGGTGTAACCATGTCAGGGCAACGACCAACATCTCCGGGCAGTTATTTTTTTTTTTTTTTTTTTTTGGGGCTTAAATACCGGACGGTTTTGACTGAGGAGAGACTTATTAATGGCGTAGCAACACCCCAGATTACCTATCTTATTTTAACAGTTGTAGTCAGAAACTTTCACGGTAGATCGTGTAATATATTTAGCTGCATTCCAAGCAGAACACAAAAAAAAAAAACAAAATAAGCAAGTATCAAATAGAGCAACCAAAAAACGTAAATGAGGGGGGCAAAAAAGAAAGTGTTGTTTCAACCCGCCACCGGGAGAGTTACCCGATCGCGAACACAAGAAGAGGGTCGGGCACCACGAAGTGCGAGAGCGGGAGACACCCCCCGACTGTATGAGGCACTAGATCAAGAGAGCCTACAAAACTTCGAGAACCAGCCGGAAGAGATAGGACACTTGTCCGAACAGTTTGAAAGCACTATGGATGAAGCAGCCAGAGGAATAGATTTACCGCTAGGACCGCCTAGAGGACGCTCTAGCATGTTGCCACGGTACCATGCAAGTTCCGAAGACCGTTTGGAGATGGCCGATAAGCGGGAACGAGAACTAATGGAGTTGGTGAAGCAGAGTAGAGATGCGGAATTGGAAATGATCGCTCATGTAAACGCTTTGAAGAAGAAAGTGGCTGAGTTACAAGCCACCTAAAACTTTTCCGAACAACCAAGAATGGCCCCACCACCTGGACTACCCAGAATCTCCACAGATAGCTTTTTAAGACATCAAGATACCCCAACACCAGAACAGGTGTCGCAAGAATGTTTTAACAGCCAAATGAATCGGTTAAGGGAGCCCAGACGAACGGCCACTCCGCAGCAGATACCAGAGACCAGCCACCAACTGCACCCCGAGTTAGATCATAGTCTAATGTTTCAAGCACCAGCACAAAAGGGTGTTCGGCTGGATAAATGGAACTTGAAATTTGACGGAACAAGCCGCGGTATGACCGTTGAAAGTTTTTTATTCCGTGTGGAAAGACTACAGGAATTATATAACATAAGCCGACAGCAAGTCGGCAAATTCAGAGAATTTTATAGTCTGCTGATCGGCAGGATCGAGCCGAGGATTATGATTTTGATTACTATTCGCTCACCAGGGAAATGAAAAGCGCTTTTTCCACAACCGGAAGCGACCTAATGAAGATCAAAGAATTAATGGAGAGAAAACAAGGGTATAACGAGTTTTTCAGCGATTATGTCGCCGACATGCACAACTTACACTTTAAGTTGAAACACAAGATCGCCGAGGGGGAATTTGTGAAACTTTTGAAGGATAACTGGAACTCCCAAATGGGTAGGTTACTGTTGACGTCCCCAATAAGATCACTGGCAGAGCTTAAAAAGGAGGGGCTTAGAGTGGATCGATGGTTAAGAAACCATGGGAAACCGATGCGAGGTAAACCTGTAAATGAGATCCAACGCTCAGAGAGGCAAGGGCGTATTCCCGATGGTGCCCTTGTGGAAGAATTCCAACGCAGACCGGAAGACAACCGCGAGTCCAACAGAACAGCGCCTGGGTGCAAAAACGGGGAAACCAGGCGGACCAAGAACTCGTCAAACCCGTAAATGCCATTCAATCCAGGCAAACGTACCCATCCATGGACACCACGGGAGCGCATTTTTAACTGCGCTGAGAAAAAAGCAGAACACCAACACCGCACACTGGGGATTGTGGACGCTGTGGTAAGCGTGCCACATCACAACCGATTCTTTGCTAAGACGAGAGTTGATGGAGAAGAAATACTGGCGCTGCTGGATACCGGAGATAGCGCAAATTGTATCGGAAAAGGCGCAGAGAAGTTCTGAAACAGGTCACAGCCGGTAACGAAATTCAAGGAAGAGAGTGTGCGCACGGCCAGCGGGGGCAAGACCAGAGTGACAGGGGTCATTACACTACCGGTGGAATGGGAAGGCGAAACCAAAAACTTGGAGTTCCTAATCGTGCCTGGTCTAACTCAGCGGTTTTATTTCGGAATTGATTTTTGGGAAAGTTCGGCCTAACATTTCTGGAAAAAAAAGGGCCTGAGCTAGCAACACTAGAAACACAAGCGAAAGGCGAGTCAAATGAAGGTTCGGATCTAGTGGACACTGATACGCATGCGACGGCATATACCCCACACCAGCTCACCGGAAGTCAAAGCCTACAACTGCAGCAAGTGATCGCAACTTTTCCGTCATGCCTGGAAAAGGGTTTAGGGAAAACAGGTGTGGAGCAGCATATAATCGAAGTAACAAATGAGGATATAAAGCAACGCCATTATCCAATATCTCCGGCAAAACAAAAGTTGGTGTATGCTGAGCTGGATCGTATGTTAGGTCTGGGCGTAATCGAAGAAAGCAACAGCAGCTGGAGCTCCCCAGTAACCCTAGTGCAGAAGGGTACTAAGAATCGCTTGTGCCTAGACGCTCGAAAAATCAACGCTCGAACCATTAAGGCCGCATACACTTTGCCACACATTGACGGTCTACTGAGTCGACTGCAGGAAACCTATTATATTTCCGCGATTGATTTAAAAGATGCCTTTTGGCAAATACCGCTACAACCCAAAAGTAGAGAGAAGACGGCTTTTACAGTTCTCGGCAGGCCACTATATCAATTCACCGTTATGCCATTCGGCCTGTGTAACGCGGCACAACGAATGTGCCGCCTAATGGATAAGGTTGTCCCAGCAGCACTACGTGAGCAGGTGTTTGTTTACCTCGACGACCTATTGGTCTGCTCCCCGACCTTTGAAGAACACCTAGTAATGTTAGGCCGGGTGAGTGATTGATTACAACGGGCTAAACTTACCATCCATGTGGACAAGAGTAAGTTCTGTTATAGTAGTTTGGAGCCTTAAACTACAGGCCTTCGACTTCACTATCGAACATCGTTGGGGGTCCCTGAACGTGGTTCCAGATGCACTATCGAGGGTTCATATGGATGCAATACAAAAAGTTCAGGTCACCACGCCAGACCTACACATCGACCTAAAATCCCCTTTCTTTCAAGCCCCAGAATATCTGGCACTAATAGAGGCTGCCGAAGCCAACGCCGATAAATGCCCAGACATTCAGACTTTCGAAGGGTATGTCTACAAACGAATGGGTTTTTGCCAAAATGACACCATCAACAACGACCGAGCCTGGAAGCTCTGGGTGCCCGCCGAGTTACGATCAGAGCTAACTTGAAGAGCATATCATGCCATGACAGCAGGACACGGGGGTTTACACAAATCCTTAGCCAAACTGCGACAGTTTTACTACTGGCCTGGAATGTCGGTGGATGTTCAAAAACTAGTGAAGGCTTGTGAAGTGTGTAAGGTCAGCAAGACAACCAACAAAAGCAAACGCCCACCCGTGGGAGAACAGCGTGTATAGATTTTTATAGATTTCATGGGACCATACCCCCGAATTAAAACCGGAAACTCTGTCATTTTTGTATGCCTTGATCATTTTTCAAAATTCGTATGGCTACACCCTATGAAACAGGCAGGAGCCACCGAAGTGGTCAAATTCCTCGAGGTGAACATTTTTCATCAGTTCGGTGTGCCCGAGTTCATTCACTCCGACAACGGAAAACAGTTTGTTTCGCAAACATTTGCTGACCTCATGGATCGTTACGGCATTAGTCATATAAGAACCGGGTTGTATTCCCCCTAAGCCAACGCCGCCGAAAGAGTAAACCGATCAGTGTTACAAATTCTACGGGCTGCCATTACTACCGACCAAAAAAATTGGGATTTGCAACTCAGCCGAATTGAGTGTATCCTACCCTGCGGCTATCATGAGTGGGATGGAGCCTTTTTATGCCCTGTTCGGAGTCCGAATGATCACTCCCGGTTCCGCTTACCTGGTTCTAAGGAGGTTAGGAGGCATACAATGCTCCGACCCCGAAATAAGCCTACCGGATAAGATGGAACTTATCCGTCAAAAAGTTACCCAGGGGCTCGACAAAGCCTATGAAAGGGCGGAAAAGTCATATAACACCCGCAGTCAGCTAGTAGAATTTTCCGTTGGACAAGTTGTTTATCGGAAAAACTACCGGCAGGGTAACAAGGCAGTGAGCTGGGTAACGCTCAGGGCAAGAGCGTCGTGGTGTTCCATGCAAAAAAACTATATTGTTTAGCTATTGAGCTTTTTCAATGGCTGTTGCAAATAATAAATAGCCGAAGAAAGTTTGTTTATTTTCCGATACTGTTTATTTTGCGAATTGCTTACGGCAGCTAGGGCCGACAAAGAGCGATATCAAAGGCACAAGTTGAGTCTTTGCCGAAAAACGAAGAAGTGACAATTGTGCGTGCGAGAACAGCGGTTTGCACTATGGGCATCGCAACTGCTACCACTGACTACTTCGGCATACAATATTAATACAATATTAAGAGTATGCGATCAGTCTACTGCATAGTTTTGGCGGCTGCATGACCCAACATCCTCCCCCCGTGGGAAGCTTGGCTTCCAACAGAGTCCTCAAGGGGAAGCAGACACAGCTTGTTCACTGCCCGCCTTATTACTCCGGACGCGGTCCTCAATTCTGCAACTCGAGCGACGCCGTCACTGCCAGGAATCAACTGCATGACTCTCGCCAAAGGCCATCTCATTTGGGGTAGATTTTCGTCCTTAACAAGAACGACGTTGTCGACGGCTACGCCAGGCTTTGGGGCGCGCCATTTGCTGAAGAAAGGAGATGCGCTACCAAGAGTCAAGCCGATTATAGTTTAGGCCCGTTATATCTGGCTCGTCAACCGACGAAGGCGGACCACCATTGAGAAAATGCGCCGGAGTGAGGACTTCCAGATCGACAGGGTTCTCTGAAATGGGAACTAAAGGTCTGGAGTTAATAACTGTCGAGATGTGGCACACCAGCGTCCTCAGCTCGTCGAAGTTCAGA
This sequence comes from Drosophila yakuba, assembly GCF_016746365.2. Taxonomy (NCBI): domain Eukaryota; kingdom Metazoa; phylum Arthropoda; class Insecta; order Diptera; family Drosophilidae; genus Drosophila; species Drosophila yakuba. The sequence goes on along the minus strand of NC_052527.2, from coordinate 26,194,735 downwards.
ACCGCCGTACCCACAGCGCGGTAGAAATGATGTTTGGCCGTTTTCACCGCTGCTTCCCAAAATCTACCGAAATGGGGCGACCGTGGAGGGATGAACCGCCAGTCAATCGTCTCCGAAAGGCAAAAATTCTGAACGGAGCCTTGATGCTCGCTGCTGAGAAATAACCTTTGAAGTTCCAGAAGTTCATTTTTGGCGCCGACAAAGTTGTTTGACCAAATTTGCTTCGGCTTCCGCCGGGTGCATATGAACCTCTTGAGTCCGCACAGAAACGCAACTGTCGAGAGATCCTTGATCAGCTCCAGGTGCACTGCCTTGGTTGCAACGCATATAAATTTAACCGCTGGCTTGTTGCGAGTATCCGACTTGTGAAAGAAGGCTCCACAGAAGTCTATACCAGCAACTTCAAAAGCGTGAGATCCTTCCGAGCGCTCCTTGGGAAGGTGCGCCATTATGTGCTTTATCAGCCGCGGCTTAATCCGAAAACATCTGATGCATTTGTTCACCGCCTTGGTAACCGTCTTCCTCCCCCCAATAGGCCAATATTGGGATCGAATTGCACCTAGAAGAGCTCAGGGTGCGTCAAGAGGATTGCTTTCATGGTAATGCAAAATAATTGCCAGAGTTTCCGGATGGGACCTTGGAAGGATTTTCGGGTGGCGATTCCGGAGGCAACCGCCTACTCTAAGAAGTCCAAATTGATCCAGGAACGGCGAAAGCGAGGATATGGGACTAGACGAGGAAACTCTTCTCAGCGTTTTTAGGGACTGCATGTCCTCCCATAACTGCGCACGCTGCACCAACCGCAGCATCATCTGAGTACCCTCTTGAATGTGTGCGACGGTGAGCCCAGGATGACGGATTCCAGGGTGCTTTGCAAGCTTCCTTTCCAGCGACAAGAATCTCCGCAAAGCCTGAGGATAGGAATCTCCTAAAGAGTCCAAATGGAGTTTTAGCGGCAACCGTACCGAGTAATCGCCAGCTGGCAATCGGGTGTAATTTTTAACAAAGTGAGCCTCGCAATCTAGCTCCTCCTTAGTGGCTTGAACTATTGGGCCGGGACAATTTTCTACCTCCCAAAAGCGCTGCAGAAGTGAATCAAGTTCAACATCAATGCCGTTTTCCTTGCTGGCTGAAGAAGGAACGCGTGAAGCTATTAAGACGCTACCGCAAGGGCGCGCGCAGCCTCCAGACACAACCCAGCCCAGACGAGTTTTTTGAAGCAGTGGCAGTCCTGGCAACAACTTTATCTGACCTACGCACAGCAACTCATAAAACAAGCTAGCTCCTATTAACAGGACAACACGCTGAGCTTTATGAAATTCCGGGTCGGCGAGCTGCAGTAAATGTCCACATTTAACCTTGGCTGGCGATCCGTGATATTGGGAGCGATAACTGCTGTTATGCTCGTTGAGAAATCCGAAGTGGCAGACCGCATCGCAATTCCTACCGAGAATCCATCAGTCGCGAAATTGGAATCCCCGATTCCAGTGACGGAGCCGGACGACCTTGACCTCTTAAGTTGCATTTGATTTGCAAACCGAGAGGTGACCAAGTGCAGTTGAGAGCCAGAATCTAACAAGGCCCTGCAGGGAACGAACAGTCCCGACCGATTCTGCACTAGTTGCCGGTTGCAGTGGCTAGCAGCACAAGGTCACTACCGAGATCCTGGGCAATTAGAGTAGAAGAAGTCGAAAGCGGGCAGAAGGCTCAGTGTGGAAGCTTGAAGACACCGGAACATGTGGCTGCGAGGAAGGCGGACCATCTAGATGGAGCAGAGTATGATGCCTGATTCCACAGGATTGGCAGCGGCTCGAGCTGCATTGCCGTAGCTGATGAGCTGCCTTTAGGCAGTTTAGGCAAAGTGCTAGTCTCTTTGTCTCGCGAAGATGATCTACTGGCGCTAAGTCTCTAAAGTGCGGGCATGCTCTGCACTATGGCACAGCATGCAACCAAGAGAATTTTGGGTGGTAGCAACAAGCTAGCCCCTGAACGCCTGGCGCATAGGTTGCCATGGCGCAATCCACGGCCTCCACAGTCCTACATCGCTGCTCCAGGAATGCAGCCATCTCTAAAGTGCGGGTAATAATATATGGCATGCTCTGCACTATGGCACAGCATGCAACCAAGATAATTTTGGGTGGTAGCAACTAGCTAGCACCTGAACGCCTGGCGCATAGGTTGCCATGGCGCCACGGCTTCGAAAGTCCTACAACGCTGCTCCAGGAATGCAGCCATCGATTCCCACGACGGAATAAGGTTGACAAAGACCGGATCCTCGAAGCGCTCCTCCCACTTAGCTTGGCTCGCGAAATGCACATTGCGTTTGGCTATTCCCGCGCGACACTATCCTTGAATTCAACGATGAATTCATTGAAATTCTCGCTCATTTCACTGCCAATTTCGTCGAAATTCAATTCCTCCAGTTCTGTATGCAGAATATTGAAGGCACTTTGCAGAACATCAATCTGCTCCAGCCTCACCGTAAGAGTGGGTTCGTCGTATCCGCTTAGCGTCTCATTAAACAGCGACGTTTGTAGCCTCTGCAACCTGCTGAACAGCGCATTGGCTTTGCGTTTTAAAAAGGTCACCCTGTTTTTGTCACTTTCAGCGGGCATAGCAACAAATCGCTTTCAAGTCAGTTCAGCGGGAAGATGAGCACAAAATAAATACCAAAAATGCAAGCGGAGTCAATGCACGTATCGATATATGTAGCAATGTATGTATGTATATATGTAAGCTAGCTCGCTTAAACACAGCCACCATCACCGAAATCACCACTCACTTGTCAAACCGATTGCGATTTAATGTATTAATATTTATTTATTAACGGGATAAGTGCATTATTTAATGCATGCAAATTAACACGATCACGTCGGGGTCACCAATGTTTAGCTATTGAGCTTTTTCAATAGCTGTTGCGAATAATAAATAGCCGAAGAAAGTTTGTTTATTTTCCGATACTGTTTATTTTGCGAATTGTTTACGGCAGCTAGGGGCGACAAAGAGCTATATTAAATGCACAAGTTGAGTCTTTGCCGAAAAACGAAGAAGTAACAATTGGCGGGACAGACAGCCGAAATGCAGCGCCCAAGCTTAACGTAGATAGATAACAAAGAAAACAAGGAATGAGCGCCGTACAGATAAATGCGTGCGAGAACAGCGGTTTGCACTATGGGCATCGCAACTGCTACCACTGACTACTTCGGCTTACAATATTAAGAGTATGCGATCAGTCTACTGCATAGTTTTGGCGGCTGCATGACCCAACATATATGTTTCCTAAGAATTTGCAAACGTGTTCAGAAACTCTCTTTACAACGGGCGGAGCACGGAACATGGCACCAGAAACCAACTATCAACATGAGCAACGTAGCATCGGAAGCCCTTAGGATCCAGATTCAGGAGACGGCCGAGCAGTCCCAGCTAGTCAGGACACAGCTACGGCAAATCCTCTCCCAATTGGGCAACACGCAAGAGTGGGTGGGAGGATATCAGGTCAGCGTCCTTGAAGGAGAGGTCCAGCTCCAGGATCTGCATATCCAACTATTGAAGTTGGAGGTGTCCGGGCCCCGTAGCCAAACAAGGAATGCCCGCCGTCCTATAAAAACGGCAATAAGACGGCTAAGGAGGCAAACGGAAGAAGAAAGAAAGACGCTGTCCCGATACCAGGAGGTTCTGCGTCGACTTCGCCTGGACCTCGCCTTTCATCAGGAGAAGGACTGGCGCCTGAGCAACAAGCTCAGGCAGGACATGCGAAGTCTAGACAGGAGCAACCCCACCATGGGTTTGGTTTGCCGGGAGGAGTATCTCTTAACCCTACACAAAAGGGGAACCGAACCTTATGTCGAATAAAAAAAAAATAATAACACAAAAAAAAAAAAAATATATATATATATATAAACTTCCTATACATATTTCAAATAAACTAATTGCAAACCACAAAAAGGGAAAGAAAAACAAGAGAGAACGCTATAGTCGAGTTCCCCGACTATCTGATACCCGTTACTCAGCTAGTGTAAGTGCGAAGGACAGTTTTTGGCGGTTTGATATAGGTTTGAATAGATAGAAATTTACAAGACTAATAAAAAAATGAAAAAATATCAAAACATTTTTCAAAAGTGTGGGCGTGGCAGCTTTGGGCGGTTTGTGGGCGTAAGAGTGGGCGTGGCAAAAAGATTTTTTGCAAGTCGATAGAAATTTTTAAGACCTATACAAAAATGAAAAAATATTAAAACATTTTTCAAAAGTGTGGGCGTGGCAGTTTTGGGCGGTTTGTGGGCGTTAGAGTGGGCGTGGCAAAAAGTTTTTTTTGCAAATCGATAGAAATTTACCATACCAATACAAAAATGAAAAAATATTAAAACATTTTTCAAAAGTGTGGGCGTCGCAGTTTTGGGCGGTTTGTGGGCGTTAGAGTGGGCGTGGCAACATGAATCGACAAACTTGCGCTGCGTCTATGTCTCTGGAGTCTGTGTGCTTAGTCTCAACTTTCTAGCTTTTGTAGTTCCTGAGATCTCGACGTTCATACGGACAGACGGACAGACGGACAGACGGACAGACGGACAGACGGACGGACAGACGGACATGGCCAAATCGACTCGGCTATTGATCCTGATCAAGAATATATATACTTTATATGGTCGGAAACGCTTCCTTCTGCCTGTTACATACTTTTCAACGAATCTAGTATACCCTTTTACTCTACGAGTAACGGGTATAAAAAAACCTTTATTCCTAATAGCCCGGCTAGCGTAGTCAGCAGAGTGTGGTGGGTCGAAGCCACACGTTGGCTTATAATGGGCGCATAATGAGAACCACATACCAACAAAGAAAAATAAAAAAAAAGGAAACAAACAAAATACAAGAAAATGGCGTACGTCCTTTCTTTTTGCGAAGCAAACGCCTGTTGCGTACACCCTTTTTGGAAGATCGTAATACTTTAAAGATTCAAAGCCGGAATCTAAAAGCAGGGGAAGGGGTACCATCACCCCGTTGACTCAGTTGAATTGCGACAAAGAAAATGCAAGTCGACAGTAAACGAGTCTCCGATGACCCGGTCAGCGGCCATAATAGATTGCAGAAAGTAAAGAAAATCAACACCAGTTCCGGGCACACTTCACCGAAGGGGGTATTGACTACCCAAAATAGGGGAAGTGAGAAATATGAATTCTAGGTGGGAACACTTGGCATAGCAGACCAATAGATCAGAAAAAAGCTCTGTGCCGGTAAAAAAGACCATGGCTCACCGATGAAAGGGCAGGCAGATAGAGAGTAAGTACCCGGGTAAGCACCCGTCGTCCGTCGGTACCCCGGGAAAACATCCGTACATCAGATACCCGGGCAATCATCTCTTTGTCCATCGAGGAGAAGACTCAGGGATAACTCCAGTCCCAAAGATAAACTTCATGGAGCAAGGACACTAGCATCCTTTAAGGGAAATAACAGGACTAACAAGGAACACACTTTGAAGAAAGACCATAGTTCCACGAAATTCTCAGGATGGGCGGCAAGGAGTGTGAGGCCTCCGACAACACAGCAAATGTGACCACAAATAGGAAATAGAAAGAGTACAACATACCCTGGAATTCATCGCTGCTATACTGATCTTCCTGGCTCTGTTAAAGATCGTAAAAATGTACAAGAGTTCCGTACAGCGGAGGAGCGATAGGGGAAGTGAGAAATATGAATTCTAGGTGGGAACACTTGGCATAGCAGACCAATAGATCAGAAAAAAGCTCTGTGCCGGTAAAAAAGACCATGGCTCACCGATGAAAGGGCAGGCAGATAGAGAGTAAGTACCCGGGTAAGCACCCGTCGTCCGTCGGTACCCCGGGAAAACATCCGTACATCAGATACCCGGGCAATCATCTTTTTGTCCATCGAGGAGAAGACTCAGGGATAACTCCAGTCCCAAAGATAAACTTCATGGAGCAAGGACACTAGCATCCTTTAAGGGAAATAACAGGACTAACAAGGAACACACTTTGAAGAAAGACCATAGTTCCACGAAATTCTCAGGATGGGCGGCAAGGAGTGTGAGGCCTCCGACAACACAGCAAATGTGACCACAAATAGGAAATAGAAAGAGTACAACATACCCTGGAATTCATCGCTGCTATACTGATCTTCCTGGCTCTGTTAAAGATCGTAAAAATGTACAAGAGTTCCGTACAGCGGAGGAGCGATAGGGGAAGTGAGAAATATGAATTCTAGGTGGGAACACTTGGCATAGCAGACCAATAGATCAGAAAAAAGCTCTGTGCCGGTAAAAAAGACCATGGCTCACCGATGAAAGGGCAGGCAGATAGAGAGTAAGTACCCGGGTAAGCACCCGTCGTCCGTCGGTACCCCGGGAAAACATCCGTACATCAGATACCCGGGCAATCATCTTTTTGTCCATCGAGGAGAAGACTCAGGGATAACTCCAGTCCCAAAGATAAACTTCATGGAGCAAGGACACTAGCATCCTTTAAGGGAAATAACAGGACTAACAAGGAACACACTTTGAAGAAAGACCATAGTTCCACGAAATTCTCAGGATGGGCGGCAAGGAGTGTGAGGCCTCCGACAACACAGCAAATGTGACCACAAATAGGAAATAGAAAGAGTACAACATACCCTGGAATTCATCGCTGCTATACTGATCTTCCTGGCTCTGTTAAAGATCGTAAAAATGTACAAGAGTTCCGTACAGCGGAGGAGCGACCATCACCATGTCCTGGACAGAATTGTCTCCGGAGTCAAAGTGCTTGATTAAAAATACAAACTGCAAAACAATAAAAAGGTCAAGTGAACTGGTGCAGGCCGTTAATGTGAACATCAGCAAAAACCAAACAACAGCAAGTGCTCGCTCCAAGTAACCTGAGAGCCGAATAGCAGCCAAAGCGGGCTACAAAAGAACAGAAACCCAACTCATTCATAGGTTTATATATATGCATACTCCACTTAGTGTATATTTTTTTATTTTGTGTTTGTGTATATCTTATTATTGTTCGGTTACAATTAAGTGGTGCACGAAAGTATATATATGTATAACTCCATCACAATATATGTACATAGCAACACCCAGGATCCAACGCGTCGAGATCTCATCGCTCCGGATTAAAGTGGGGTAAGTTTGACGGAACCCTGTCCCCAAGTTTTTTTATATTCATATATATACATATATTCCCGTGCTCATTTTATTTTACACCATTACTACATATAAATAAATTTTTGTCAGGTTTAAAGAAAAATATCTTATTGTCAGTCTCTTCCAGGCAATTTATTTCACTAATAGGAAATAAATATTTTGTGTTCCATATTGTTTTAAATTAATAAAAATTACTTTTCAGCGACGAGTATTCGCCTTGTTTTTATTATGCAAAAACAAGAGTCCTCAGAGCGGTGTTTGTAGTCGTGAATTGCCAACAATTTTTGTTATAGCCAACTTATCATAAATTTTGTATGCTAGCTTTTTATTTTTGTTTGTATAACATGGCACTAGCCAACAATCTATTACTCCATAAAATTATGCTATTATTGTAACTACAACAAAATGAGTAGGTAAACATTTCCAGAAGGGGTGCTGACGCAGGAAGTGGAGTAGGTCAAAAACGATGACATAACGTTTGACGGACAACCTCGACAGAAGGGGATCGTATTGCGCGACGCGCGACGATCCATCAGGCATGCGGAAGCATGAAGGGGGAGTGAACGTGGCCGAAACATTTCCCGATCGTTTTACGATCAAGCTACAGCTTGTGGGGCAGTGAGGACTGTTGACTAACGAACGGTACGAACTTTTTCAGGCACTACCAATATTAATTCTCGTGATGTTGGGGAGGTGAGGGGCTTACCAAGATCCCACGACCCAAAATCGACGAGCTTCCTGGTGCCTGAACATCGGATGCCCCTCCCTCGGCCTGAGTCCTTTCACAGGACACAGGCACGAATACACCGACGTAACAGAATTGGCGCCCAACGTAAGGATTTGTCATATTTGTTAAGGAATAGTGTCATTGTTCTCAACGAAAAGTAGGCATAAATTCGATCATTTAATGACCAAATTAATTTGACTATGTATAGAATATTGGACTTAAGTAGAATCAGTGAGCGCTTACTAACTTTTTTACTATTTAGCATAAATTAAAGTCCCCAACTACTGCAACCGAAATCACGAGTAAATGGTTCAGAATAGAGGTATGACTTTAAGATGACTTTCGTTTATTATCCTTTTAAAATCATAAGCCCTTTGTTTTGTCATTATAAAAATCGGTTTGAAAAAGAAAAAAAAATTCTTTAATTCAAAATTGTTGGAGATTTCCTTGTTATAATATCAAACAACTAAGTGCTGATCGACTATTTTTTCTGTAAATCACGTAAATATAATTTGAGGGTGGTTCACGCTTCCAACGTATAAGGCCAAGTAGCCAGGTCGTTCGAGAAGTCTGAGTCCAAAGAAGATAGGAGCGCAGATATAATGGTAACGCATTTAGCGGTGCGGTGCGGGTGTATCGTTTATTTGACGATCCAGTACAGAGGGTGTGGGGGAACTGACCGGAAAACGTAAAATCGACGCTTTCCACGTACTATGCTACGGAGCCTGGTTGTTTGTGTGGCTCTACTCTTTGCGGCTTTCCAAGACTAATCTTGGTGGGGGGGGACTATTTTCTGTACACGTACAGAACCATAGTAAAAGCTCTCCAGGAAAAGACGGGCCAGTTCACGTACGAAACATAGTAAAAGTTCCCTAAGCAGTGGAAGACGGAGGCATGTTGGCCGGGTGTAGCCATGTTAGGGCAACGACCAACATCTCCGGGCAGTTATTTTTTTTGTTGTTTTGGTGCTTAAATACCGGACGGTTTTTTTGACTGAGGAGAGACTTATTAATGGCGTAGCATCACCCCAGCTTACCTATCTTATTTTAATAGTTGTAGTCAGAAACTTTCACGGTAGATCGTGTAATATACTTAGCTGCATACCAAGCAGAACAAAAATCGGCCAACGCCGATTAATGCCCAGACATTCAGACTTTCGAAGGGTATGTCTACAAACGAATGGGTTTTTGCCAAAATGACACCATCAACAACGACCGAGCCTGGAAGCTCTGGGTGCCTGCCGAATCATGATCAGAGCCAACTTGGAGAGCACATCATGCCATGACAGCAGGACACGGGGGCTTACACAAATCCTAAGGATAAGGAGGGCAACGACCAACATCTCCGGGCAGTTATTTTTTTGTTTTTTTGGTTCTTAAATACCGGACGGTTTTTTTGACTGAGGAGAGACTTATTAATGGCGTAGCAGCACCCCAGCTTACCTATCTTATTTTAATAGTTGTAGTCAGAAACTTTCACGGTAGATCGTGTAATATATTTAGCTGCATACCAAGCAGAACACAAAAAAAAAAAAGAAAATAAAAGCAAGTATCAAATAAAGCAATCCAAAAACGTAAATGAGGGGGGCAAAAAAGAAAGTGTTGTTTCAACCCGCCACCGGGAGAGTAACCCGATCGCGAACACCTGAAGAGGGTCGGGGACCACGAAGTGCGAGTGCGGGAGACACCCCCCGACTGTATGAGGCACTAGATCAAGAGAGTCTACAAAACTTCGAGAACCAGCCGGATGAGATAGGACACTTGTCCGAACAGATTGAAAGCACGATGGATGAAGCAGCCGGAGGAATAGATTTACCGCTAGGACCGCCTAGAGGACGCTCTAGCATGTTGCCACGGTACCATGCAAGTTCCGAAGCCCTTTCGGAGATGGCCGATAAGCGGGAACGAGAACTAATGGAGTTGGTGAAGCAGAGTAGAGATGCGGAATTGGAAATGATCGGTCAAGTAAACGCTTTGAAGAAGAAAGTGGCTGAGTTACAAGCCACCTAAAACTTTTCCGAACAACCAAGAATGGCCCCACCACCTGGACTACCCAGAATCCCCACAGATAGCTTTTTAAGACATCAAGATACCCCAACACCAGAACGTCTCGATTCCACGAGGTCACCTGCCGCTTTTGTCAGGAGCCAGGCCGAGACGCTAGGAGAACGGGTTTTCCGCGAAGTCCGCCAGGCCAAACCGGGGAAACCAGGCGGACCAAGAACTCGTCAAACCCGTAAATGCCATTCAATCCAGGCAAACGTACCCATCCCATAAAAACAACGAGAGCAGGAGTATGCGGCAGCACGGGAGCGCATTTTTAACAGCGCTGAGAAAAAAGCAGAGCACCAACACCGCACACTGGGGATTGTGGACACTGTGGTAAGCGTACCACATGACAACCGATTCTTTGCTAAGACGATAGTTGATGGAGAAGAAATACTGGCGCTGCTGGATACCGGAGCTAGCGCAATTTGTATCGGAAAAGGCGCAGAAAAGTTCCTATGAAACAGGTCACAGCCGGTAACGAAATTCAAGAAAGAGAGTGTGCGCACGGCCAGCGGGGGATGGAATGGGAAGGCGAAACCAAAAACTTGAAGTTCCTAATCGTGCCTGGTCTAACTCAGCGGTTTTATTTCGGAATTGATTTTTGGGAAAAGTTCGGCCTAACATTTCTGGAAAAAAAAGGGCCTGAGCTAGCAACACTAGAAACACAAGCGAAAGGCGAGTCAAATGAAGGTTCGGATCTAGTGGACACTGATACGCCTGCGACGGCATATACCCCACACCAGCTCACCGGAAGTCAAAGCCTACAACTGCAGCAAGTGATCGCAACCCAAAAGTAGAGAGAAGACGGCTTTTACAGTTCCCGGCAGGCCACTATATCAATTCACCGTTATGCCATTCGGCCTCTGTAACGCGGCACAACGAATGTGCCGCCTAATGGATAAGGTTGTCCCAGCAGCACTACGTGAGCAGGTGTTTGTTTACCTCGACGACTTATTGGTCTGCTCCCCGACCTTTGAAGAACACCTAGTAATGTTAGGCCGGGTGAGTGATTGCTTACAACGGGCTAAACTTACCATCAATGTGGACAAGAGTAAGTGGAAGCTCCATCCAAACTGCGACAGTTTTACTACTGGCCTAGAATGTCGGTGGATGTTCAAAAACTAGTGAAGGCTTGCGAAGTATGTAAGGTCAGCAAGACAACCAAGAAAAGCAAACGCCCACCCGTGGGAGAACAGCGTGTAACGGAATGGGCAGGCCAGAGGCTTTTTATAGATTTCATGGGACCATACCCCCGAACTAAAGCCGGAAACTCTGTCATTTTTGTATGCCTTGATCATTTTTCAAAATTCGTATGGCTACACCCTATGAAACAGGCAGTAGGCACCGAAGTGGTCAAATTCCTCGAGGTGAACATTTTTCATCAGTTCGGTGTGCCCGAGTTCATTCACTCCGACAACTGAAAACAGTTTGTTTCGCAAACATTTGCTGACCTCATGGATCGTTACGGCATTAGTCATATAAGAACCGGGTTGTATTCCCCCCAAGCCAACGCCGCCGAAAGAGTAAACCGATCAGTGTTACAAATTCTACGGGCTGCACTTACCACCGACCAAAAAAATAGGGATTTGCAACTCAGCCGAATTGAGTGTACCCTACGCTGTGGCTATCATGAGTCGATCGGGATGGAGCCTTTTTATGCCATGTTCGGAGTCCGAATGATCACTCCCGGTTCCGGTTACCCGGTTCTAAGAAGGTTAGGAGGCATACAATGCTCCGACCCCGAAATAAGCCTACCGGATAAGATGGAACTTATCCGTCAAAAAGTTACTCAGGGGCTCGATAAAGCCTATGAAAGGACGGAAAATTCATATAACACAGTCAGCTTGTAGAATTTTCCGTTGGACAAGTTGTTTAAGGCAGGAGGGTATAATGCCAAGCTCGGTCCAAATCGCGTGCGCTGCGTTATTCTACAGCGTAAGGGCAAAGCATTATATGAGCTGGCTAGCGCTCAGGGCAAGAGCGTCGGGGTGTTCCATGCAAAAGATCTATATGTTTCCTAAGAATTTGCAACCGTGTTCAGAAACTCCTTTTATAACGGGCGGAGCACGGAACATGGCACCAGAAACCAACTATCAACATAAGCAACGTAGCATCGGAAGCCCTGAGGATCCAGATTCAGGAGACGGCCGAGCAGTCCCAGCTAGTCAGGACACAGCTACGGCAAATCCTCTCCCAATTGGGCAACACGCAAGAGTGCGTGGGAGGATATCAGGACAGCGTCCTTGAAGGAGAGGTCCAGCTCCAGGATCTGCATATCCAACTATTGGAGTTGGAGGTGTCCGCGCCCCGCAGTCGAACAAGGAATGCCCGCCGTCCTATGACTTCGCCTGTACCTCGCCTTTCATCAGGAGAAGGACTGGCGCCTGAGCAACAAGCTCAGGCAGGACATGCGAAGTCTAGACAGGAGCAACCCCACCATGGGTTTGGTTTGCCGGGAGGAGTACCTCTTAACCCTACACGAAAGGAGAATAGAACCTTATGTCGAATAAAAAAAAAACAATAACAAAAAAAAAAAAAATATATATATATATATAAACTTCCTATACATATTTCAAATAAACTAATTGCAAACCACAAAAAGGGAAAGAAAAAAAAACCTTTATTCCTAATAGCCCGGCTAGCGTAGTCAGCAGAGTGTGGTGGGTCGAAGCCACACGTTGGCTTATAATGGGCGCATAATGAGAACCACATACCAATAAAAAAAAGAAAAAAAAAACGGAAACAAACAAAATACAAGAAAATAACCGCATCGATTACTTCGAGCCTGTTGCGTACACCCTTTTTGGAAGATCGTTAGACTTTAAAGATTCAAAGCCGGAATCTAAAAGCAGGGGAAGGGGTACCATCACCCCGTTGGATTGCGACAAAGAAAATGCAAGTCGACAGTAAACGAGTCTCCGATGACCCGGTCAGCGGCCGCAATAGATTGCAGAAAGTAAAGAAAATCAACACCAGTTCCGGGCACACTTCACCGAAGGGGGTATTGACTTCCCAAAATAGGGGAAAATGAGAAATATGATTCCTAGGTGGGAACACTTGGCATAGAAGACCAATAGATCAGAAAAAAGCAGAAAAAGAAAGGGCAGGCAGATAGAGAGTCAGTACCCGGGTAAACACCCGTCGTCCGTCGGTACCCCGGGAAAAAATCCGTACGTCAGATACCCGGGCAATCATCCTTTTGTCCATCGAGGAGAAGACTCAGGGATAACTCTAGTCCCAAAGAAAAACGTCAAGGAGCAAGGACACTAGCATCCTTTAAAGGAAATAACAGGACTAACAAGGAACACACTTTGAAGAAAGACCATAGTTCCACGAAATTCTCAGGATGGGCGGCAAGGAGTCTAAGGCCTCCGACAACACAGCAAATGTGACCACAAACAGGAAATAGAAGGAGTACAACATACCCTGGAATTCATCGCTGCTATACTGATCTTCCTGGCTCTGTTAAAGATCGTAAACATGTACAAGAGTTCCGTACAGCGGAGGAGCGACCATCACCATGTCCTGGACAGAATTGTCTCCGGAGTCCCGCAAAGTGCTTAATTAAAAATACAAACTGCAAAACAATAAAAAGGTCAAGTGAACTGGTGCAGGCCGTTAATGTGAACATCAGCAAAAACCAAACAACAGCAAGTGCTCGCTCCAAGTAACCTGAGAGGCGAATAGCAGCCAAAGCGGGCTACAAAAGAACAGAAACCCAACTCATTCATAGGTTTATATATATGCATACTCCACTTAGTGTATATTTTTTTATTTTGTGTTTGTGTATATCTTATTATTGTTCGGTTACAATTAAGTGGTGCACGAAAGTATATATATGTATAACTCCATCACAATATATGTACATAGCAACACCCAGGATCCAACGCGTCGAGATCTCATCGCTCCGGATTAAAGTGGGGTAAGTTTGACGGAACCCTGTTCCCAAGTTTTTTTATATTCATATATATACATATATTCCCGTGCTCATTTTATTTTTACACCATTACTACATATAAATATATTTGTGTCAGGTTTAAAGAAAAATATCTTATTGTCAGCCTCTTGCAGGCAATTTATTTCATTAATAGGAAATAAATATTTTATGTTCCATATTGTTTTAAATTAATAAAAATTACTTTTCAGCGACGAGTATTCGCCTTGTTTTTGTTATGCAAAAACAAGAGTCCTCAGAGCGACGTTTGTAGTCGTAAATTGCCAACAATTTTTGTTGACGTGCGCTCCTTTGCTTGGTGATGAATTCGATACTCCTCGCTAACAACAGTTATAGCCAACTTATCATATTATTATCAAATTTTGTATGCTAGCTTTTTAATTCTTGTTTGTATTACATGGCACTAGCCAACAATCTATTACTCCATAAAATTATGCTATTATTGTAACTGCAACAAAATGAGTAGGTAAACATTTCCAGAAGGGGTGCTGACGCAGGAAGTGGAGTAGGTCAAAAACGATGACATAACGTTTGACGGACAACCTTGACAGAAGGGGATCGTATTGCGCGGCCCGCGACGATCCATCAGGCATGCGGAAGCATGAAGGGGGAGTGAACGTGGCCGAAACATTTCCCGATCGTTTTATGATCAAGCTACAGCTTGTGGGCAGTGAGGACTGTTGACTAACGAACGGTACGAACTTTTTCAGGCATTACTAATATTTATTCTCGTAATGTTGGGGAGGTGAGGGGCTTACGCCGGCATCCTGGTGCCTGAACATCGGATGTCCCTCCCTCGGCCTGAGTCCTTTCACAGGACACAGGCACGAATACGCCGACGTAACAGAATTGGCGCCCAACGTAAGGATTTGTCATATTTGTTAAGGAATAGTGTCATTGGTCTCTACAAAAAGTAGGCATAAATTCCATCATTTAATGACCTAATTAATTTGACTATGTATAGAATATTGGACTTAAGTAGAATCAGTGAGCGCTTACTAACTTTTAAATACATTAAAGTCCCCAACTTCTGCAACCGAAATCACGAGTAAATGGTTCAGAATAGAGGTATGACTTTAAGATGACTTTCGTTTATTATCCTTTTAAAATCATAAGTTTTGTCATTAGAAAAATCGGTTTGAAAAAGAAAAAAATTCCCTAATTCAAAATTGTGTGAGATTTCCTTGTTATAATATCAAACAACTAAGTGCCGATCGACTATTTTTTCTGTAAATCACGTAAATATAATTTGAGGGTGGCTCACGCTTCCAACGTATTAGGCCAAGTAGCCAGGTCGTTCGAGAAGTCTGAGTCCAAAGAAGTTAGGAGCGCAGATATAATGGTAACGCATTTAGCGGTGCGGTGCGGGTGTATCGTTTATTTGACGATCCAGTACAGAGGGGGTGGGGAAACTGCCCACGTACTAGGCTACGGACTCTTTGCGGCTTTCCATGACTAATCTTGGGCGGGGGACGATTTTCTGTACACGTACAGAACCATGGTAAAAGCTCCCCAGGAAAAGGCGGGCCAGTTCACGTAACCGGGTGTAACCATGTAAGGGCATCGACCAACATCTCCGGGCAGTTATTTGTTTTTGTTTTTTTGGGGCTTAAATACCGGACGGTTTTTTTGACTGAGGAGAGACTTATTAATGGCGTAGCAGCACCCCAGCTTACCTATCTTATTTTAATAGTTGTAGTCAGAAACTTTCACGGTAGATCGCGTAATATATTTAGCTGCATACCAAAAAGAACACAAAAAAAAATAAAACAAAAAAAGCAAGTATCAAATAGAGCAATCCAAAAACGTAAATGAGGGGGGGCAAAAAGAAAGTGTTGTTTCAACCCGCCACCGGGAGAGTAACCCGATCGCGAACACAAGAAGAGGTTCGGGCACCACGAAGTGCGAGTGCGGGAGACACCCCCCGACTGTATGAGGCACTAGATCAAAAGAGTCTACGAAACTTCGAGAACCACGATGGATGAAGCAGCCGGAGGAATAGAGATTACCGCTAGGACCGCCTAGAGGACGCTCTAGCATGTTGCCACGGTACCATGCAAGTTCCGAAGACCGTTCGGAGATGGCCGATAAGCGGGAACGAGAACTAATGGAGTTGGTGAAGCAGAGTAGAGATGCGGAATTGGAAATGATCGCTCAAGTAAACGCTTTGAAGAAGAAAGTGGCTGAGTTAAAAGCCACCTAAACCCTTTCCGAACAAACAAGAATGGCCCCACCACCTGGACTACCTAGAATCCCCACAGATAGCTTTTTAAGACATCAAGATACCCCAACACCAGAACAGGTGTCGCAAGAATGTTTTAACAGCCAAATGCATCGGTTAAGGGAGCCCAGATGAACGGCCACTCTGCAGCAGATACCAGAGACCAGCCACCAACTGCACCCCGAGTTAGATCATAGTCTAATGTTTCAAACACCAGCACAAAAGGGTGTTCGGCTGGATAAATGGAACTTGAAATTTGACGGAACAAGCCGCGGTATGACCGTTGAAAGTTTTTTATTCCGTGTGGAAAGACTACAGGAATTATATAACATAAGCCGACAGCAAGTCGGATAATTCAGAGAATTTCATAGTCTGCTGATCGGCGCAGCCAGAAAGTGGTATTGGCAACTCATGATTACTATTCGCTCACCAGGGAAATGAAAAGCGCTTTTTCCACAACCGGAAGTGACCTAATGAAGATCAAAGAATTAATGGAGAGAAAACAAGGGTATAACGAGTTTTTCAGCGATTATGTCGCCGACATGCACAACATACACTTTAAGTTGAAACACAAGATCGCCGAGGGGGAATTTGTAGAACTTTTGAAGGATAACTTGAACTCCCAAATGGGTGGGTTACTGTTGACGTCCCCAATAAGATCACTGGCAGAGCTTAAAAAGGAGGGGCTTAGAGTGGATCGATGGTTAAGAAACCATGGGAAACCGATGCGAGGTAAACCTGTAAATGAGATCCAACGCTCAGAGAGGCAAGGACGTATTCCCGATGGTGACCTTGTGGAAGAATTCCAACGCAGACGGGAAGACAACCTCGATTCCACGAGGTCACCTGCCGCTTTTGTCAGAAGCCAGGCCGAGACGCTAGGAGAAAGGTTTTCCGCGAAGTCCGCCAGGCCAAACCGGGGAAACCAGGCGGACCAAGAACTCGTCAAACCCGTAAATGCCATTCAATCCAGGCAAACGTTCCCATCCCATAAGACTCCAAAACAACGAGAGCAGGAGTATGCGGCAGCACGGAAGCGCATTTTTAACACCGCTGAGAAAAAAGCAGAACACCAAAGGCGCAGAAAAGTTCCTATGAAACAGGTCACAGCCGGTAACGAAATTCAAGAAAGAGAGTGTGCGCACGGCCAGCGGGGGCAAGACCAGAGTGACAGGGGTCATTACACTACCGGTGGAATGGGAAGGCGAAACCAAAAACTTGGAGTTCCTAATCGTGCCTGGTCTAACTCAGCGGTTTTATTTCGGAATTGATTTTTGGGAAAGTTCGGCCTAACATTTCTGGAAAAAAAAGGGCCTGAGCTAGCAACACTAGAAACACAAGCGAAAGGCGAGTCAAATGAAGGTTTGGATCTAGTGGACACTGATACGCATGCGACGGCATATACCCCACACCAGCTCACCGGAAGTCAAAGCCTACAACTGCAGCAAGTGATCGCAACTTTTCCGTCATGCCTGGAAAAGGGTTTAGGGAAAACAGGTCTGGAGCAGTATATAATCGAAGTAACAAATGAGGATATACCTATAAAGCAACGCCATTATCCAATATCTCCGGCAAAACAAAAGTTGGTGTATGCTGAACTGGATCGTATGTTAGGTCTGGGCGTAATCGAAGAAAGCAACAGCAGCTGGAGCTCCCCAGTAACCCTAGTGCAGAAGGGTACTAAGAATCGCTTGTGCCTAGACGCTCGAAAAGTCAACGCTCGAACCATTAAGGACGCATACCCTTTGCCACACATTGACGGTGTACTGAGTCGACTGCAGGAAACCTATTATAGGCTTTTACAGTTCCCGGCAGGCCACTATATCAATTCACCGTTATGCCATTCGACCTGTGTAACGCGTCACAACGAATGTGCCGCCTAATGGATAAGGTTATCCCAGCAGCACTACGTGAGCAGGTGTTTGTTTACCTCGACGACCTATTGGTCTGCTCCCCGACCTTTGAAGAACACCTAGTAATGTTAGGCCGGGTGAGTGAATGCTTACAACGGGCTAAACTTACCATCAATGTGGACAAGAGTAAGTTCTGTTATAGTAGTTTGGAGCCTCAAACTACAGGCCTTCGACTTCACTATCGAACATCGTCGGGGGTCCCTGAACGTGGTTCCAGATGCACTATCGAGGGTTCATATGGATGCAATACAAAAAGTTCAGGTCACCACGCCAGACCTACACATCGACCTAAAATCCCCTTTCTTCCAAGCCCCAGAATATCTGGCACTAATAGAGGCTGCCGAAGCCAACGCCGATAAATGCCCAGACATTCATACTTTCGAAGGGTATGTCTACAAACGAATGGGTTTTTGCCAAAATGACACCATCAACAACGACCGAGCCTGGAAGCTCTGGGTGCCCGCCGAGTTACGAGCGGAGTTAACTTGGAGAGCATATCATGTCATGACAGCAGGACACGGGGGTTTACACAAATCCTTAGCCAAACTGCGACAGTTTTACTACTGGCCTGGAATGTCGGTGGATGTTCAAAAACTAGTGAAGGCTTGTGAAGTGTGTAAGGTTAGCAAGACAACCAACAAAAGCAAACGCCCACCCATGGGAGAACAGCGTGTATAGATTTTTATAGATTTCATGGGATCATACCCCCGAACTAAAGCCGGAAACTCTGTCATTTTTGTATGCCTTGATCATTTTTCAAAATTCGTATGGCTTCACCCTATGAAACAGGCAGTAGCCACCGAAGTGGTCAAATTCCTCGAGGTGAACATTTTTCATCAGTTCGGTGTGCCCGAGTTCATTCACTCCGACAACTGAAAACAGTTTGTTTCGCAAACATTCGCTGACCTCATGGATCGTTACGGCATAAGTCATATAAAAACCGGGTTGTATTCCCCCCAAGCCAACGCCGCCGAAAGAGTAAACCGATCAGTGTTACAAATTCTACGGGCTGCCATTACTACCGACCAAAAAAATTGGGAATTGCAACTCAGCCGAATTTAGTGTGGCTATCATGAGCCTATCGGGATGGAGCCTTTTTATGCCATGTTCGGAGTCCGAATGATCACTCACGGTTCCGCTTACCCGGTTCTAAGGATGTTAGGATGTTACCCAGGGGCTCGACAAGGCCTATGAAAGGACGGAAAAGTCATATAACACCAGCAGTCAGCTTGTAGAATTTTCTGTTCGACAAGTTGTTTATCGGAAAAACTACCGGCAGAGTAACAAAGCAGAAGGGTATAATGCCAAGCTCGGTCCAAATCGGGTGCGCTGCGTTATTCTACAGCGTAAGGGCAAAGCATTATATGAGCTGGGTAACGCTCATGGCAAGAGCGTCGGGGTGTTTCATGCAAAAGATCTGTATGTTTCCTAAGAATTTGCAACCGTGTTCAGAAACTCCCTTTGTATCGGGCGAAGCACGGAACATGGCATAAGAAACCAACTATCAACATGAACAACGTAGCATCGGAAGCCCTGTGGATCCAGATTCAGGTCCGAGCAGTCCCAGCTAGTCAGGACACAGCTACGGCAAATCCTCTCCCAATTGGGCAACACGCAAGAGTGCGTGGGAGGATATCAGGACAGCGTCCTTGAAGGATAGGTCCAGCTCCAGGATCTGCATATCCAACTATTGGAGTTGGAGGTGTCCGGGACCCGTAGCCGAACAAGGAATGCCCGCCGTCCTATAAAAACGGCAATAAGACGGCTAAGGAGGCAAATGGAAGAAGAAAGAAAGACGCTGTCCCGATACCAGGAGGTTCTGCGTCGACTTTGCCTGGACCTCGCCTTTCATCAGGAGAAGGACTGGCGCCTGAGCAACAAGCTCAGGCAGGACATGCGAAGTCTAGACAGGAGCAACCCCACCATGGGTTTGGTTTGCCGGGAGGAGTACCTCTTAACCCTACACGAAAGGAGAACCGAACCTTATGACGAATAAAAAAAAAACAATAACAAAAAAAAAAAATATATATATATATATAAACTTCCTATACATATTTTAAATAAACTAATTGCAAACCACAAAAAAGGAAAGAAAAAAAAACCTTTATTCCTAATAGCCCGGCTAGCGTAGTCAGCAGAGTGTGGTGGGTCGAAGCCACACGTTGGCTTATAATGGGCGCATAATGAGAACCACATACCAACAAAGAAAAATAAAAAAAAAGGAAACAAACAAAATACAAGAAAATGGCGTACGTCCTTTCTTTTTGCGAAGCACACGCCTGTTGCGTACACCCTTTTTGGAAGATCGTAATACTTTAAAGATTCAAAGCCGGAATCTAAAAGCAGGAGAAGGGGTACCATCACCCCGTTGACTCAATTGGATTGCGACAAAGAAAATGCAAGTCGACAGTAAACGAGTCTCCGATGACCCGGTCAGCGGCCGCAATAGATTGCAGAAAGTAAAGAAAATCAACACCAGTTCCGGGCACACTTCACCGAAGGGGGTATTGACTACCCAAAATAGGGGAAAGTGAGAAATATGATTCCTAGGTGGGAACACTTGGCATAGAAGACCAATAGATCAGAAAAAAGCGCTGTGCCGGTATAAAAAAATCATGGCTCACCGATGAAAGGGCAGGCAGATAGAGAGTCAGTACCCGGGTAAACACCCGTCGTCCGTCGGTACCCCGGGAAAAATTCCGTACGTCAGATACCCGGGCAATCATCCTTTTGTCCATCGAGGAGAAGACTCAGGGATAACTCCAGTCCCAAAGAAAAACGTCAAGGAGCAAGGACACTAGCATCCTTTAAAGGAAATAACAGGACTAACAAGGAACACACTTTGAAGAAAGACCATAGTTCCACGAAATTCTCAGGATGGGCGGCAAGGAGTCTAAGGCCTCCGACAACACATCAAATGTGACCACAAACAGGAAATAGAAAGAGTACAACATACCCTGGAATTGATCGCTGCTATACTGATCTTCCTGGCTCTGAGCGGAGGAGCGACCATCACCATGTCCTGGACAGAATTGTCTCCGGAGTCCCGCAAAGTGCTTAATTAAAAATACAAACTGCAAAACAATATAAAGGTCAAGTGAACTGGTGCAGGCCGTTAATGTGAACATCAGCAAAAACCAAACAACAGCAAGTGCTCGCTCCAAGTAACCTGAGAGCCGAATAGCAGCCAAAGCGTGCTACAAAAAATCAGAAACCCAACTCATTCATACGTTTATATATATGCATACTCCACTTGGTGTATTTTTTTTAAATTTTGTTTTGTGTATATCTTATTATTGTTCGGTTACAATTAAGTGGTGCACGAAAGTATATGTATGTATAACTCCATCACTTTATATGAGTCCTTTCACAGGACACAGGCACGAATACGCCGACGTAACAGAATTGGCGCCCAACGTAAGGATTTGTCATATTTGTTAAGGAATAGTGTCATTGGTCTCTACAAAAAGTAGGCATAAATTCCATCATTTAATGACCTAATTAATTTGACTATGTATAGAATATTGGACTTAAGTAGAATCAGTGAGCGCTTACTAACTTTTTTACTATTTAGCATAAATTAAAGTCCCCAACTACTGCAACCGAAATCACGAGTAAATGGTTCAGAATAGAGGTATGACTTTAAGATGACTTTCGTTTATTATCCTTTTAAAATCATAAGTCCTTTGTTTTGTCATTATAAAAATCGGTTTGAAAAAGAAAAAAAAATTCTTTAATTCAAAATTGTTGGAGATTTCCTTGTTATAATATCAAACAACTAAGTGCTGATCGACTATTTTTTCTGTAAATCACGTAAATATAATTTGAGGGTGGTTCACGCTTCCAACGTATAAGGCCAAGTAGCCAGGTCGTTCGAGAAGTCTGAGTCCAAAGAAGATAGGAGCGCAGATATAATGGTAACGCATTTAGCGGTGCGGTGCGGGTGTATCGTTTATTTGACGATCCAGTACAGAGGGTGTGGAGGAACTGACCGGAAAACGTAAAATCGACGCTTTCCACGTACTATGCTACGGAGCCTGGTTGTTTGTGTGGCTCTACTCTTTGCGGCTTTCCAAGACTAATCTTGGTGGGGGGGGACTATTTTCTGTACACGTACAGAACCATAGTAAAAGCTCTCCAGGAAAAGACGGGCCAGTTCACGTACGAAACATAGTAAAAGTTCCCTAAGCAGTGGAAGACGGAGGCATGTTGGCCGGGTGTAGCCATGTTAGGGCAACGACCAACATCTCCGGGCAGTTATTTTTTTTGTTGTTTTGGTGCTTAAATACCGGACGGTTTTTTTGACTGAGGAGAGACTTATTAATGGCGTAGCATCACCCCAGCTTACCTATCTTATTTTAATAGTTGTAGTCAGAAACTTTCACGGTAGATCGTGTAATATACTTAGCTGCATACCAAGCAGAACAAAAATCGGCCAACGCCGATTAATGCCCAGACATTCAGACTTTCGAAGGGTATGTCTACAAACGAATGGGTTTTTGCCAAAATGACACCATCAACAACGACCGAGCCTGGAAGCTCTGGGTGCCTGCCGAATCATGATCAGAGCCAACTTGGAGAGCACATCATGCCATGACAGCAGGACACGGGGGCTTACACAAATCCTAAGGATAAGGAGGGCAACGACCAACATCTCCGGGCAGTTATTTTTTTGTTTTTTTGGTTCTTAAATACCGGACGGTTTTTTTGACTGAGGAGAGACTTATTAATGGCGTAGCAGCACCCCAGCTTACCTATCTTATTTTAATAGTTGTAGTCAGAAACTTTCACGGTAGATCGTGTAATATATTTAGCTGCATACCAAGCAGAACACAAAAAAAAAAAAGAAAATAAAAGCAAGTATCAAATAAAGCAATCCAAAAACGTAAATGAGGGGGGCAAAAAAGAAAGTGTTGTTTCAACCCGCCACCGGGAGAGTAACCCGATCGCGAACACCTGAAGAGGGTCGGGGACCACGAAGTGCGAGTGCGGGAGACACCCCCCGACTGTATGAGGCACTAGATCAAGAGAGTCTACAAAACTTCGAGAACCAGCCGGATGAGATAGGACACTTGTCCGAACAGATTGAAAGCACGATGGATGAAGCAGCCGGAGGAATAGATTTACCGCTAGGACCGCCTAGAGGACGCTCTAGCATGTTGCCACGGTACCATGCAAGTTCCGAAGCCCGTTCGGAGATGGCCGATAAGCGGGAACGAGAACTAATGGAGTTGGTGAAGCAGAGTAGAGATGCGGAATTGGAAATGATCGGTCAAGTAAACGCTTTGAAGAAGAAAGTGGCTGAGTTACAAGCCACCTAAAACTTTTCCGAACAACCAAGAATGGCCCCACCACCTGGACTACCCAGAATCCCCACAGATAGCTTTTTAAGACATCAAGATACCCCAACACCAGAACGTCTCGATTCCACGAGGTCACCTGCCGCTTTTGTCAGGAGCCAGGCCGAGACGCTAGGAGAACGGGTTTTCCGCGAAGTCCGCCAGGCCAAACCGGGGAAACCAGGCGGACCAAGAACTCGTCAAACCCGTAAATGCCATTCAATCCAGGCAAACGTACCCATCCCATAAAAACAACGAGAGCAGGAGTATGCGGCAGCACGGGAGCGCATTTTTAACAGCGCTGAGAAAAAAGCAGAGCACCAACACCGCACACTGGGGATTGTGGACACTGTGGTAAGCGTACCACATGACAACCGATTCTTTGCTAAGACGATAGTTGATGGAGAAGAAATACTGGCGCTGCTGGATACCGGAGCTAGCGCAATTTGTATCGGAAAAGGCGCAGAAAAGTTCCTATGAAACAGGTCACAGCCGGTAACGAAATTCAAGAAAGAGAGTGTGCGCACGGCCAGCGGGGGATGGAATGGGAAGGCGAAACCAAAAACTTGAAGTTCCTAATCGTGCCTGGTCTAACTCAGCGGTTTTATTTCGGAATTGATTTTTGGGAAAAGTTCGGCCTAACATTTCTGGAAAAAAAGGGCCTGAGCTAGCAACACTAGAAACACAAGCGAAAGGCGAGTCAAATGAAGGTTCGGATCTAGTGGACACTGATACGCCTGCGACGGCATATACCCCACACCAGCTCACCGGAAGTCAAAGCCTACAACTGCAGCAAGTGATCGCAACCCAAAAGTAGAGAGAAGACGGCTTTTACAGTTCCCGGCAGGCCACTATATCAATTCACCGTTATGCCATTCGGCCTCTGTAACGCGGCACAACGAATGTGCCGCCTAATGGATAAGGTTGTCCCAGCAGCACTACGTGAGCAGGTGTTTGTTTACCTCGACGACTTATTGGTCTGCTCCCCGACCTTTGAAGAACACCTAGTAATGTTAGGCCGGGTGAGTGATTGCTTACAACGGGCTAAACTTACCATCAATGTGGACAAGAGTAAGTGGAAGCTCCATCCAAACTGCGACAGTTTTACTACTGGCCTAGAATGTCGGTGGATGTTCAAAAACTAGTGAAGGCTTGCGAAGTATGTAAGGTCAGCAAGACAACCAAGAAAAGCAAACGCCCACCCGTGGGAGAACAGCGTGTAACGGAATGGGCAGGCCAGAGGCTTTTTATAGATTTCATGGGACCATACCCCCGAACTAAAGCCGGAAACTCTGTCATTTTTGTATGCCTTGATCATTTTTCAAAATTCGTATGGCTACACCCTATGAAACAGGCAGTAGGCACCGAAGTGGTCAAATTCCTCGAGGTGAACATTTTTCATCAGTTCGGTGTGCCCGAGTTCATTCACTCCGACAACTGAAAACAGTTTGTTTCGCAAACATTTGCTGACCTCATGGATCGTTACGGCATTAGTCATATAAGAACCGGGTTGTATTCCCCCCAAGCCAACGCCGCCGAAAGAGTAAACCGATCAGTGTTACAAATTCTACGGGCTGCACTTACCACCGACCAAAAAAATAGGGATTTGCAACTCAGCCGAATTGAGTGTACCCTACGCTGTGGCTATCATGAGTCGATCGGGATGGAGCCTTTTTATGCCATGTTCGGAGTCCGAATGATCACTCCCGGTTCCGGTTACCCGGTTCTAAGAAGGTTAGGAGGCATACAATGCTCCGACCCCGAAATAAGCCTACCGGATAAGATGGAACTTATCCGTCAAAAAGTTACTCAGGGGCTCGATAAAGCCTATGAAAGGACGGAAAATTCATATAACACAGTCAGCTTGTAGAATTTTCCGTTGGACAAGTTGTTTAAGGCAGGAGGGTATAATGCCAAGCTCGGTCCAAATCGCGTGCGCTGCGTTATTCTACAGCGTAAGGGCAAAGCATTATATGAGCTGGCTAGCGCTCAGGGCAAGAGCGTCGGGGTGTTCCATGCAAAAGATCTATATGTTTCCTAAGAATTTGCAACCGTGTTCAGAAACTCCTTTTATAACGGGCGGAGCACGGAACATGGCACCAGAAACCAACTATCAACATAAGCAACGTAGCATCGGAAGCCCTGAGGATCCAGATTCAGGAGACGGCCGAGCAGTCCCAGCTAGTCAGGACACAGCTACGGCAAATCCTCTCCCAATTGGGCAACACGCAAGAGTGCGTGGGAGGATATCAGGACAGCGTCCTTGAAGGAGAGGTCCAGCTCCAGGATCTGCATATCCAACTATTGGAGTTGGAGGTGTCCGCGCCCCGCAGTCGAACAAGGAATGCCCGCCGTCCTATGACTTCGCCTGTACCTCGCCTTTCATCAGGAGAAGGACTGGCGCCTGAGCAACAAGCTCAGGCAGGACATGCGAAGTCTAGACAGGAGCAACCCCACCATGGGTTTGGTTTGCCGGGAGGAGTACCTCTTAACCCTACACGAAAGGAGAATAGAACCTTATGTCGAATAAAAAAAAAACAATAACAAAAAAAAAAAAAAATATATATATATATAAACTTCCTATACATATTTCAAATAAACTAATTGCAAACCACAAAAAGGGAAAGAAAAAAAAACCTTTATTCCTAATAGCCCGGCTAGCGTAGTCAGCAGAGTGTGGTGGGTCGAAGCCACACGTTGGCTTATAATGGGCGCATAATGAGAACCACATACCAATAAAAAAAAAGAAAAAAAAAACGGAAACAAACAAAATACAAGAAAATAACCGCATCGATTACTTCGAGCCTGTTGCGTACACCCTTTTTGGAAGATCGTTAGACTTTAAAGATTCAAAGCCGGAATCTAAAAGCAGGGGAAGGGGTACCATCACCCCGTTGGATTGCGACAAAGAAAATGCAAGTCGACAGTAAACGAGTCTCCGATGACCCGGTCAGCGGCCGCAATAGATTGCAGAAAGTAAAGAAAATCAACACCAGTTCCGGGCACACTTCACCGAAGGGGGTATTGACTTCCCAAAATAGGGGAAAATGAGAAATATGATTCCTAGGTGGGAACACTTGGCATAGAAGACCAATAGATCAGAAAAAAGCAGAAAAAGAAAGGGCAGGCAGATAGAGAGTCAGTACCCGGGTAAACACCCGTCGTCCGTCGGTACCCCGGGAAAAAATCCGTACGTCAGATACCCGGGCAATCATCCTTTTGTCCATCGAGGAGAAGACTCAGGGATAACTCTAGTCCCAAAGAAAAACGTCAAGGAGCAAGGACACTAGCATCCTTTAAAGGAAATAACAGGACTAACAAGGAACACACTTTGAAGAAAGACCATAGTTCCACGAAATTCTCAGGATGGGCGGCAAGGAGTCTAAGGCCTCCGACAACACAGCAAATGTGACCACAAACAGGAAATAGAAGGAGTACAACATACCCTGGAATTCATCGCTGCTATACTGATCTTCCTGGCTCTGTTAAAGATCGTAAACATGTACAAGAGTTCCGTACAGCGGAGGAGCGACCATCACCATGTCCTGGACAGAATTGTCTCCGGAGTCCCGCAAAGTGCTTAATTAAAAATACAAACTGCAAAACAATAAAAAGGTCAAGTGAACTGGTGCAGGCCGTTAATGTGAACATCAGCAAAAACCAAACAACAGCAAGTGCTCGCTCCAAGTAACCTGAGAGGCGAATAGCAGCCAAAGCGGGCTACAAAAGAACAGAAACCCAACTCATTCATAGGTTTATATATATGCATACTCCACTTAGTGTATATTTTTTTATTTTGTGTTTGTGTATATCTTATTATTGTTCGGTTACAATTAAGTGGTGCACGAAAGTATATATATGTATAACTCCATCACAATATATGTACATAGCAACACCCAGGATCCAACGCGTCGAGATCTCATCGCTCCGGATTAAAGTGGGGTAAGTTTGACGGAACCCTGTTCCCAAGTTTTTTTATATTCATATATATACATATATTCCCGTGCTCATTTTATTTTTACACCATTACTACATATAAATATATTTGTGTCAGGTTTAAAGAAAAATATCTTATTGTCAGCCTCTTGCAGGCAATTTATTTCATTAATAGGAAATAAATATTTTATGTTCCATATTGTTTTAAATTAATAAAAATTACTTTTCAGCGACGAGTATTCGCCTTGTTTTTGTTATGCAAAAACAAGAGTCCTCAGAGCGACGTTTGTAGTCGTAAATTGCCAACAATTTTTGTTGACGTGCGCTCCTTTGCTTGGTGATGAATTCGATACTCCTCGCTAACAACAGTTATAGCCAACTTATCATATTATTATCAAATTTTGTATGCTAGCTTTTTAATTCTTGTTTGTATTACATGGCACTAGCCAACAATCTATTACTCCATAAAATTATGCTATTATTGTAACTGCAACAAAATGAGTAGGTAAACATTTCCAGAAGGGGTGCTGACGCAGGAAGTGGAGTAGGTCAAAAACGATGACATAACGTTTGACGGACAACCTTGACAGAAGGGGATCGTATTGCGCGGCCCGCGACGATCCATCAGGCATGCGGAAGCATGAAGGGGGAGTGAACGTGGCCGAAACATTTCCCGATCGTTTTATGATCAAGCTACAGCTTGTGGGGCAGTGAGGACTGTTGACTAACGAACGGTACGAACTTTTTCAGGCATTACTAATATTTATTCTCGTAATGTTGGGGAGGTGAGGGGCTTACGCCGGCATCCTGGTGCCTGAACATCGGATGTCCCTCCCTCGGCCTGAGTCCTTTCACAGGACACAGGCACGAATACGCCGACGTAACAGAATTGGCGCCCAACGTAAGGATTTGTCATATTTGTTAAGGAATAGTGTCATTGGTCTCTACAAAAAGTAGGCATAAATTCCATCATTTAATGACCTAATTAATTTGACTATGTATAGAATATTGGACTTAAGTAGAATCAGTGAGCGCTTACTAACTTTTAAATACATTAAAGTCCCCAACTTCTGCAACCGAAATCACGAGTAAATGGTTCAGAATAGAGGTATGACTTTAAGATGACTTTCGTTTATTATCCTTTTAAAATCATAAGTTTTGTCATTAGAAAAATCGGTTTGAAAAAGAAAAAAATTCCCTAATTCAAAATTGTGTGAGATTTCCTTGTTATAATATCAAACAACTAAGTGCCGATCGACTATTTTTTCTGTAAATCACGTAAATATAATTTGAGGGTGGCTCACGCTTCCAACGTATTAGGCCAAGTAGCCAGGTCGTTCGAGAAGTCTGAGTCCAAAGAAGTTAGGAGCGCAGATATAATGGTAACGCATTTAGCGGTGCGGTGCGGGTGTATCGTTTATTTGACGATCCAGTACAGAGGGGGTGGGGAAACTGCCCACGTACTAGGCTACGGACTCTTTGCGGCTTTCCATGACTAATCTTGGGCGGGGGACGATTTTCTGTACACGTACAGAACCATGGTAAAAGCTCCCCAGGAAAAGGCGGGCCAGTTCACGTAACCGGGTGTAACCATGTAAGGGCATCGACCAACATCTCCGGGCAGTTATTTGTTTTTGTTTTTTTGGGGCTTAAATACCGGACGGTTTTTTTGACTGAGGAGAGACTTATTAATGGCGTAGCAGCACCCCAGCTTACCTATCTTATTTTAATAGTTGTAGTCAGAAACTTTCACGGTAGATCGCGTAATATATTTAGCTGCATACCAAAAAGAACACAAAAAAAAATAAAACAAAAAAAGCAAGTATCAAATAGAGCAATCCAAAAACGTAAATGAGGGGGGGCAAAAAGAAAGTGTTGTTTCAACCCACCACCGGGAGAGTAACCCGATCGCGAACACAAGAAGAGGTTCGGGCACCACGAAGTGCGAGTGCGGGAGACACCCCCCGACTGTATGAGGCACTAGATCAAAAGAGTCTACGAAACTTCGAGAACCACGATGGATGAAGCAGCCGGAGGAATAGAGATTACCGCTAGGACCGCCTAGAGGACGCTCTAGCATGTTGCCACGGTACCATGCAAGTTCCGAAGACCGTTCGGAGATGGCCGATAAGCGGGAACGAGAACTAATGGAGTTGGTGAAGCAGAGTAGAGATGCGGAATTGGAAATGATCGCTCAAGTAAACGCTTTGAAGAAGAAAGTGGCTGAGTTAAAAGCCACCTAAACCCTTTCCGAACAAACAAGAATGGCCCCACCACCTGGACTACCTAGAATCCCCACAGATAGCTTTTTAAGACATCAAGATACCCCAACACCAGAACAGGTGTCGCAAGAATGTTTTAACAGCCAAATGCATCGGTTAAGGGAGCCCAGATGAACGGCCACTCTGCAGCAGATACCAGAGACCAGCCACCAACTGCACCCCGAGTTAGATCATAGTCTAATGTTTCAAACACCAGCACAAAAGGGTGTTCGGCTGGATAAATGGAACTTGAAATTTGACGGAACAAGCCGCGGTATGACCGTTGAAAGTTTTTTATTCCGTGTGGAAAGACTACAGGAATTATATAACATAAGCCGACAGCAAGTCGGATAATTCAGAGAATTTCATAGTCTGCTGATCGGCGCAGCCAGCAAGTGGTATTGGCAACTCATGATTACTATTCGCTCACCAGGGAAATGAAAAGCGCTTTTTCCACAACCGGAAGTGACCTAATGAAGATCAAAGAATTAATGGAGAGAAAACAAGGGTATAACGAGTTTTTCAGCGATTATGTCGCCGACATGCACAACATACACTTTAAGTTGAAACACAAGATCGCCGAGGGGGAATTTGTAGAACTTTTGAAGGATAACTTGAACTCCCAAATGGGTGGGTTACTGTTGACGTCCCCAATAAGATCACTGGCAGAGCTTAAAAAGGAGGGGCTTAGAGTGGATCGATGGTTAAGAAACCATGGGAAACCGATGCGAGGTAAACCTGTAAATGAGATCCAACGCTCAGAGAGGCAAGGACGTATTCCCGATGGTGACCTTGTGGAAGAATTCCAACGCAGACGGGAAGACAACCTCGATTCCACGAGGTCACCTGCCGCTTTTGTCAGAAGCCAGGCCGAGACGCTAGGAGAAAGGTTTTCCGCGAAGTCCGCCAGGCCAAACCGGGCAAACCAGGCGGACCAAGAACTCGTCAAACCCGTAAATGCCATTCAATCCAGGCAAACGTTCCCATCCCATAAGACTCCAAAACAACGAGAGCAGGAGTATGCGGCAGCACGGAAGCGCATTTTTAACACCGCTGAGAAAAAAGCAGAACACCAAAGGCGCAGAAAAGTTCCTATGAAACAGGTCACAGCCGGTAACGAAATTCAAGAAAGAGAGTGTGCGCACGGCCAGCGGGGGCAAGACCAGAGTGACAGGGGTCATTACACTACCGGTGGAATGGGAAGGCGAAACCAAAAACTTGGAGTTCCTAATCGTGCCTGGTCTAACTCAGCGGTTTTATTTCGGAATTGATTTTTGGGAAAGTTCGGCCTAACATTTCTGGAAAAAAAAGGGCCTGAGCTAGCAACACTAGAAACACAAGCGAAAGGCGAGTCAAATGAAGGTTTGGATCTAGTGGACACTGATACGCATGCGACGGCATATACCCCACACCAGCTCACCGGAAGTCAAAGCCTACAACTGCAGCAAGTGATCGCAACTTTTCCGTCATGCCTGGAAAAGGGTTTAGGGAAAACAGGTCTGGAGCAGTATATAATCGAAGTAACAAATGAGGATATACCTATAAAGCAACGCCATTATCCAATATCTCCGGCAAAACAAAAGTTGGTGTATGCTGAACTGGATCGTATGTTAGGTCTGGGCGTAATCGAAGAAAGCAACAGCAGCTGGAGCTCCCCAGTAACCCTAGTGCAGAAGGGTACTAAGAATCGCTTGTGCCTAGACGCTCGAAAAGTCAACGCTCGAACCATTAAGGACGCATACCCTTTGCCACACATTGACTGTGTACTGAGTCGACTGCAGGAAACCTATTATAGGCTTTTACAGTTCCCGGCAGGCCACTATATCAATTCACCGTTATGCCATTCGACCTGTGTAACGCGTCACAACGAATGTGCCGCCTAATGGATAAGGTTATCCCAGCAGCACTACGTGAGCAGGTGTTTGTTTACCTCGACGACCTATTGGTCTGCTCCCCGACCTTTGAAGAACACCTAGTAATGTTAGGCCGGGTGAGTGAATGCTTACAACGGGCTAAACTTACCATCAATGTGGACAAGAGTAAGTTCTGTTATAGTAGTTTGGAGCCTCAAACTACAGGCCTTCGACTTCACTATCGAACATCGTCGGGGGTCCCTGAACGTGGTTCCAGATGCACTATCGAGGGTTCATATGGATGCAATACAAAAAGTTCAGGTCACCACGCCAGACCTACACATCGACCTAAAATCCCCTTTCTTCCAAGCCCCAGAATATCTGGCACTAATAGAGGCTGCCGAAGCCAACGCCGATAAATGCCCAGACATTCATACTTTCGAAGGGTATGTCTACAAACGAATGGGTTTTTGCCAAAATGACACCATCAACAACGACCGAGCCTGGAAGCTCTGGGTGCCCGCCGAGTTACGAGCGGAGTTAACTTGGAGAGCATATCATGTCATGACAGCAGGACACGGGGGTTTACACAAATCCTTAGCCAAACTGCGACAGTTTTACTACTGGCCTGGAATGTCGGTGGATGTTCAAAAACTAGTGAAGGCTTGTGAAGTGTGTAAGGTTAGCAAGACAACCAACAAAAGCAAACGCCCACCCATGGGAGAACAGCGTGTATAGATTTTTATAGATTTCATGGGATCATACCCCCGAACTAAAGCCGGAAACTCTGTCATTTTTGTATGCCTTGATCATTTTTCAAAATTCGTATGGCTTCACCCTATGAAACAGGCAGTAGCCACCGAAGTGGTCAAATTCCTCGAGGTGAACATTTTTCATCAGTTCGGTGTGCCCGAGTTCATTCACTCCGACAACTGAAAACAGTTTGTTTCGCAAACATTCGCTGACCTCATGGATCGTTACGGCATAAGTCATATAAAAACCGGGTTGTATTCCCCCCAAGCCAACGCCGCCGAAAGAGTAAACCGATCAGTGTTACAAATTCTACGGGCTGCCATTACTACCGACCAAAAAAATTGGGAATTGCAACTCAGCCGAATTTAGTGTGGCTATCATGAGCCTATCGGGATGGAGCCTTTTTATGCCATGTTCGGAGTCCGAATGATCACTCACGGTTCCGCTTACCCGGTTCTAAGGATGTTAGGATGTTACCCAGGGGCTCGACAAGGCCTATGAAAGGACGGAAAAGTCATATAACACCAGCAGTCAGCTTGTAGAATTTTCTGTTCGACAAGTTGTTTATCGGAAAAACTACCGGCAGAGTAACAAAGCAGAAGGGTATAATGCCAAGCTCGGTCCAAATCGGGTGCGCTGCGTTATTCTACAGCGTAAGGGCAAAGCATTATATGAGCTGGGTAACGCTCATGGCAAGAGCGTCGGGGTGTTTCATGCAAAAGATCTGTATGTTTCCTAAGAATTTGCAACCGTGTTCAGAAACTCCCTTTGTATCGGGCGAAGCACGGAACATGGCATAAGAAACCAACTATCAACATGAACAACGTAGCATCGGAAGCCCTGTGGATCCAGATTCAGGTCCGAGCAGTCCCAGCTAGTCAGGACACAGCTACGGCAAATCCTCTCCCAATTGGGCAACACGCAAGAGTGCGTGGGAGGATATCAGGACAGCGTCCTTGAAGGATAGGTCCAGCTCCAGGATCTGCATATCCAACTATTGGAGTTGGAGGTGTCCGGGACCCGTAGCCGAACAAGGAATGCCCGCCGTCCTATAAAAACGGCAATAAGACGGCTAAGGAGGCAAATGGAAGAAGAAAGAAAGACGCTGTCCCGATACCAGGAGGTTCTGCGTCGACTTTGCCTGGACCTCGCCTTTCATCAGGAGAAGGACTGGCGCCTGAGCAACAAGCTCAGGCAGGACATGCGAAGTCTAGACAGGAGCAACCCCACCATGGGTTTGGTTTGCCGGGAGGAGTACCTCTTAACCCTACACGAAAGGAGAACCGAACCTTATGACGAATAAAAAAAAAACAATAACAAAAAAAAAAAATATATATATATATATAAACTTCCTATACATATTTTAAATAAACTAATTGCAAACCACAAAAAAGGAAAGAAAAAAAAACCTTTATTCCTAATAGCCCGGCTAGCGTAGTCAGCAGAGTGTGGTGGGTCGAAGCCACACGTTGGCTTATAATGGGCGCATAATGAGAACCACATACCAACAAAGAAAAATAAAAAAAAAGGAAACAAACAAAATACAAGAAAATGGCGTACGTCCTTTCTTTTTGCGAAGCACACGCCTGTTGCGTACACCCTTTTTGGAAGATCGTAATACTTTAAAGATTCAAAGCCGGAATCTAAAAGCAGGAGAAGGGGTACCATCACCCCGTTGACTCAATTGGATTGCGACAAAGAAAATGCAAGTCGACAGTAAACGAGTCTCCGATGACCCGGTCAGCGGCCGCAATAGATTGCAGAAAGTAAAGAAAATCAACACCAGTTCCGGGCACACTTCACCGAAGGGGGTATTGACTACCCAAAATAGGGGAAAGTGAGAAATATGATTCCTAGGTGGGAACACTTGGCATAGAAGACCAATAGATCAGAAAAAAGCGCTGTGCCGGTATAAAAAAATCATGGCTCACCGATGAAAGGGCAGGCAGATAGAGAGTCAGTACCCGGGTAAACACCCGTCGTCCGTCGGTACCCCGGGAAAAATTCCGTACGTCAGATACCCGGGCAATCATCCTTTTGTCCATCGAGGAGAAGACTCAGGGATAACTCCAGTCCCAAAGAAAAACGTCAAGGAGCAAGGACACTAGCATCCTTTAAAGGAAATAACAGGACTAACAAGGAACACACTTTGAAGAAAGACCATAGTTCCACGAAATTCTCAGGATGGGCGGCAAGGAGTCTAAGGCCTCCGACAACACATCAAATGTGACCACAAACAGGAAATAGAAAGAGTACAACATACCCTGGAATTGATCGCTGCTATACTGATCTTCCTGGCTCTGAGCGGAGGAGCGACCATCACCATGTCCTGGACAGAATTGTCTCCGGAGTCCCGCAAAGTGCTTAATTAAAAATACAAACTGCAAAACAATATAAAGGTCAAGTGAACTGGTGCAGGCCGTTAATGTGAACATCAGCAAAAACCAAACAACAGCAAGTGCTCGCTCCAAGTAACCTGAGAGCCGAATAGCAGCCAAAGCGTGCTACAAAAAATCAGAAACCCAACTCATTCATACGTTTATATATATGCATACTCCACTTGGTGTATTTTTTTTAAATTTTGTTTTGTGTATATCTTATTATTGTTCGGTTACAATTAAGTGGTGCACGAAAGTATATGTATGTATAACTCCATCACTTTATATGAGTCCTTTCACAGGACACAGGCACGAATACGCCGACGTAACAGAATTGGCGCCCAACGTAAGGATTTGTCATATTTGTTAAGTAATAGTGTCATTGGTCTCAACGAAAAGTAGGCATAAATTCCATCATTTAATGACCTAATTCATTTGACTATGTATAGAATATTGGACTTAAGTAGAATCAGTGAGCGCTTACTAACTTTTTTACTATTTAGCATAAATTAAAGTCCCCAACTTCTGCAACCGAAATCACGAGTAAATGGTTCAGAATAGAGGTATGACTTTAAGATGACTTTCGTTTATTATCCTTTTAAAATCATAAGTCCTTTGTTTTGTCATTAGAAAAATCGGTTTGAAGAAGAACTGACAGGTACTGACTGGAAAACGTAAAATCGACGCTGCCCACGTACTAGGCTACGGAGCCTGGTTGTTTGTGTGGCTCGACTCTTTGCGGCTTTCCATGACTAATCTTGGGCGGGGGACGATTTTCTGTACACGTACAGAACCATAGTAAAAGCTCCCCAGGAAAAGGCGGGCCAGTTCACGTACGAAACATAGTAAAAGTTCCCTAAGCAGTGGAAGACGGAGGCATGTTGGCCGGGTGTAACCATGTAAGGCCATCGACCAACATCTCCGGGCAGTTATTTTTTTTGTTTTTTTGGGGCTTAAATACCGGACGGTTTTTTTGACTGAGGAGAAACTTATTAATGGCGTAGCAGCACCCCAGCTTACCTATCTTATTTTAATAGTTGTAGTCAGAAACTTCACGGTAGATCGTGTAATATATTTAGCTGCATACCAAGCAGAACACAAAAAAAAAAAACAAAAAAAGCAAGTATCAAATAGAGCAATCCAAAAATGAGGGGGGGCAAAAAGAAAGTGTTGTTTCAACCCGCCACCGGGAGAGTAACCCGATCGCGAACACAAGAAGAGGGTCGGGCACCACGAAGTGCGAGTGCGGGAGACACCCCCCGACTGTATGAGGCACTAGATCAAGAGAGTCTACAAAACTTCGAGAACCAGCCGGAAGAGATAGGAAACTTGTCCGAACAGATTGAAAGCACGATGGATGAATCAGCCGGAGGAATAGATTTACCGCTAGGACCGCCTAGAGGACGATATAGCATGTTGCCACGGTACCATGCAAGTTCCGAAGACCGTTCGGAGATGGCCGATAAGCGGGAACGAGAACTAATGGAGTTGGTGAAGCAGAGTAGAGATGCGGAATTGGAAATGATCGCTCAAGTAAACGCTTTAAAGAAGAAAGTGGCTGAGTTACAAGCCACCTAAACCCTTTCCGAACAACCAAGAATGGCCCCACCACCTGGACTACCTAGAATCCCCACAGATAGCTTTTTAAGACATCAAGATACCCCAACACCAGATACCAGAGACCAGCCACCAACTGCACCCCGAGTTAGATCATAGTCTAATGTTTCAAACACCAGCACAAAAGGGTGTTCGGCTGGATAAATGGAACTTGACATTTGACGGAACAAGCCGCGGTATGACCGTTGAAAGTTTTTTATTCCGTGTGGAAAGACTACAGGAATTATATAACATAAGCCGACAGCAAGTCGGATAATTCAGAGAATTTCATAGTCTGCTGATCGGCGCAGCCAGCAAGTGGTATTGGCAACTCATGATTACTATTCGCTCACCAGGGAAATGAAAAGCGCTTTTTCCACAACCGGAAGTGACCTAATGAAGATCAAAGAATTAATGGAGAGAAAACAAGGGTATAACGAGTTTTTCAGCGATTATGTCGCCGACATGCACAACTTACACTTTAAGTTGAAACACAAGATCGCCGAGGGGGAATTTGTAGAACTTTTGAAGGATAACTTGAACTCCCAAATGGGTGGGTTACTGTTGACGTCCCCAATAAGATCACTGGCACAGCTTAAAAAGGAGGGGCTTAGAGTGGATCGATGGTTAAGAAACCATGGGAAACCGATGCGAGGTAAACCTGTAAATGAGATCCAACGCTCAGAGAGGCAAGGACGTATTCCCGATGGTGACCTTGTGGAAGAATTCCAACGCAGACGGGAAGACAACCTCGATTCCACGAGGTCACCTGCCGCTTTTGTCAGAAGCCAGGCCGAAACGCTAGGAGAACGGGTTTTCCGCAAAGTCCGCCAGGCCAAACCGGGGAAACCAGGCGGACCAAGAACTCGTCAAACCCGTAAATGCCATTCAATCCAGGCAAACGTACCCATCCCATAAGACTCCAAAACAACGAGAGCAGGAGTATGCGGCAGCACGGGAGCGCATTATTAACAGCGCTGAGAAAAAAGCAGAACACCAACACCGCACCCTGGGGATTGTGGACACAGTGGTAAGCGTGCCACATGACAACCGATTCTTTGCTCGAGGGAGTTGATGGAGAAGAAATACTGGCGCTGCTGGATACCGGAGCTAGTGCAAATTGTATCGGAAAAGGCGCAGAAAAGTTCATATGAAACAGATCACAGCCGGTAACGAAATTCAAGAAAGAGAGTGTGCGCACGGCCAGCGGGGGGTGGAATGGGAAGGCGAAACCAAAAACTTGGAGTTCCTAATCGTGCCTGGTCTAACTCAGCGGTTTTATTTCGGAATTGATTTTTGGGAAAAGTTCGGCCTAACATTTCTGGAAAAAAAAGGGCCTGAGCTAGCAACACTAGAAACACAAGCGAAAGGCGAGTCAAATGAAGGTTCGGATCTAGTGGACACTGATACGCCTGCGACGGCATATACCCCACACCAGCTCACCGGAAGTCAAAGCCTACAACTGCAGCAAGTGATCGCAACCCAAAAGTAGAGAGAAGACGGCTTTTACAGTTCCCGCCAGGCCACTATATCAATTCACCGTTATGCCATTCGGCCTCTGTAACGCGGCACAACGAATGTGCCGCCTAATGGATAAGGTTGTCCCAGCAGCACTACGTGAGCAGGTGTTTGTTTACCTCGACGACTTAT
The DNA here is from genome assembly GCF_016746365.2 of Drosophila yakuba. Lineage (NCBI taxonomy): Eukaryota > Metazoa > Arthropoda > Insecta > Diptera > Drosophilidae > Drosophila > Drosophila yakuba. The sequence goes on along the minus strand of NC_052527.2, from coordinate 26,156,973 downwards.
TGGTCTGCTCCCCGACCTTTGAAGAACACCTAGTAATGTTAGGCCGGGTGAGTGATTGCTTACAACGGGCTAAACTTACCATCAATGTGGACAAGAGTAAGTTCTGTTATAGTCAGGCCAGATACCTAGGATACGTTGTAGGAGGAGGATACATCCGTACAGATGATGCCAAGATACAAGCAATACAAGTGTTCCCTAGGCCAAGTTCCGCTAAGCAAATGCGTAGGTTTCTCGGCATGACAGGGTGGTACCGGAGATTCATTTAGAATTACGCTCAGACTGCCTCCCCGCTTCATGACTGCTTTAAGAAAGATCGCGTCAAGAAATTCGAGCTATCCGAAGCGGCCATCCAGGCCTTTGAGTCGCTGAAAACCGACATGGCAGCAGCACCTGTACTTGTCACTCCTGATTTCAAGAAACCATTCGTTATTCAATGTGACGCCTCTAACACTGGCGTAGGATAAGTACTGTTTCAGAATGATGACGAAGGCGGCGAACACCCAATCGCATACATGTCCATAAAACTAAACAAGGCACAGAGGAATTACAGCATTACTGAGCTGGAATGCTACGCTGCGATCCTCAGCATCACAAAATTTCGAGCTTATGTGGAGGGAATGCCTTTTAAAGTATTAACGGACCATGCCAGCTTGAAATGGCTGATGGGCCAAAAAGACCTATCGGGGAGGCTAGCAAGATGGAGCCTCAAACTACAGGCCTTCGACTTCACTATCGAACATCGTCGGGGGTCTCTGAACGGGGTCCCAGATGCACTATCGAGGGTTCATATGGATGCAATACAAAAAGTTCAGGTCACCACGCCAGACCTACACATCGACCTAAAATCCCCTTTCTTCCAAGCCCCAGAATATCCGGCACTAATAGAGGCTGCCGAATCCAACGCTGATAAATGCCCAGACATTCAGATTTTCGAAGGGTATGTCTACAAACGAATGGGTTTTTGCCAAAATGACACCATCAAGAACGACCGAGCCTGGAAGCTCTGGGTGCCCGCCGAGTTACGATCAGAGCTAACTTGGAGAGCACATCATGCCATGACAGCAGGACACGGGGGTTTACACAAATCCTTATCCAAACTGCGACAGTTTTACTACTGGCCTGGAATGTCGGTGGATGTTCAAAAACTAGTGAAGGCTTGCGAAGTGTGTAAGGTCAGCAAGACAACCAAGAAAAGCAAACGCCCACCCATGGGAGAACAGCGTGTAACGGAATGGGCAGGCCAGAGGCTTTTTATAGATTTCATGGGACCATACCCCCGAACTAAAGCCAGAAACTCTGTATTTTTGTATGCCTTGATCATTTTTCAAAATTCATATGGCTACACCCTATGAAACAGGCAGTAGCCACCGAAGTGGTCAAATTCCTCGAGGTGAATATTTTTCATCAGTTCGGTGTGCCCGAGTTCATTCACTCCGACAACGGAAAACAGTTTGTTTCGCAAACATTTACTGACCTCATGGATCGTTACGGCATTAGTCATATAAGAACCGGATTGTATTCCCCCCAAGCCAACGCCGCCGAAAGAGTAAACCGATCCGTGTTACAAATTCTACGGGCTGCCATTACTACTGACCAAAAAACTTGGGATTTGCAACTCAGCCGAATTGAGTGTACCCTACGCTGTGGCTATCATGAGTCGATCGGGATGGAGCCTTTTGATACCATGTTCGGAGTCCGAATGATCACTCATGGTTTCGCTTACCCGGTTCTAAGGAGGTTAGGAGGCATACAATGCTCCGACCCCGAAATAAGCCTACCGGATAAGATGGAACTTATCCGTCAAAAAGTTACCCAGGGGCTCGACAAAGCCTATGAAAGGACTGAAAAGTCATATAACACCAGCAGTCAGCTTGTAGAATTTTCCGTTCGACAAGTTGTTTATCGGAAAAACTACCGGCAGATTAACAAGGCAGAAGGGTATAATGCCAAGCTCGGTCCAAATCGGGTGCGCTGCGTTATTCTACAGCGTAAGGGCAAAGCATTATATGAGCTGGGTAACGCTCATGGCAAGAGCGTCGGGGTGTTTCATGCAAAAGATCTGTATGTTTCCTAAGAATTTGCAACCGTGTTCAGAAACTCCCTTTGTATCGGGCGAAGCACGGAACATGGCATAAGAAACCAACTATCAACATGAACAACGTAGCATCGGAAGCCCTGTGGATCCAGATTCAGGTCCGAGCAGTCCCAGCTAGTCAGGACACAGCTACGGCAAATCCTCTCCCAATTGGGCAACACGCAAGAGTGCGTGGGAGGATATCAGGACAGCGTCCTTGAAGGATAGGTCCAGCTCCAGGATCTGCATATCCAACTATTGGAGTTGGAGGTGTCCGGGACCCGTAGCCGAACAAGGAATGCCCGCCGTCCTATGACTTCGCCTGTACCTCGCCTTTCATCAGGAGAAGGACTGGCGCCTGAGCAACAAGCTCAGGCAGGACATGCGAAGTCTAGACAGGAGCAACCCCACCATGGGTTTGGTTTGCCGGGAGGAGTACCTCTTAACCCTACACGAAAGGAGAACCGAACCTTATGTCGAATAAAAAAAAAACAATAACAAAAAAAAAAAATATATATATATATATATATATATAAAGAAAAAAAAACCTTTATTCCTAATAGCCCGGCTAGCGTAGTCAACAGAGTGTGGTGGGTCGAAGCCACACGTTGGCTTATAATGGGCGCATAATGAGAACCACATACCAATAAAGAAAAAGAAAAAAAAAACGGAAACAAACAAAATACAAGAAAATAACCGCATCGATTACTTCGAGACTGTTGCGTACACCCTTTTTGGAAGATCGTAAGACTTTAAAGATTCAAAGCCGGAATCTAAAAGCAGGGGAAGGGGTACCATCACCCCGTTGATTCAGTTGGATTGCGACAAAGAAAATGCAAGTCGACAGTAAACGAGTCTCCGATGACCCGGTCAGCGGCCGCAATAATTGCAGAAAGTAAAGAAAATCAACACCAGTTCCGGGCACACTTCACCGAAGGGGGTATTGACTACCCAAAATAGGGGAAAGTGAGATATATGATTCCTAGGTAAGAACACTTGGCATAGAAGACCAATAGATCAGAAAAAAGCTCTGTGCCGGTATAAAAAGACCATGGCTCACCGATGAAAGGGCAGGCAGATAGAGAGTCAGTACCCGGGTAAACACCCGTCGTCCGTCGGTACCCCGGGAAAAAATCCGTACGTCAGATACCCGGGCAATCATCCTTTTGTCCATCGAGGAGAAGACTCAGGGATAACTCCAGTCCCAAAGAAAAACGTCAAGGAGCAAGGACACTAGCATCTAACAAGGAACACACTTTAAAGAAAGACCATAGTTCCACGAAATTCTCAGGATGGGCGGCAAGGAGTCTAAGGCCTCCGACAACACAGCAAATGTGACCACAAACAGGAAATAGAAAGAGTACAACATACCCTGGAATTCATCGCTGCTATACTGATCTTCCTGGCTCTGTTAAAGATCGTAAAAATGTACAAAAGTTCCGTGCAGCGGAGGAGGGACCATCACCATGTCCTGGACTGAATTGTCTCCGGAGTCCCGCAAAGTGCTTAATTAAAATTACAAACTGCAAAATAATTAAAAGGTCAAGTGAACTCGTGCAGGCCGTTAATGTGAACATCAGCAAAAACCAAACAACAGCAAGTGCTCGCTCCAAGTAACCTGAGAGCCGAATAGCAGCCAAAGCGTGCTACAAAAGAACAGAAACCCATACTCCAAATGCATACTCCACTTGGTGTATTTTTTTTTATTTTTGTGTTTGTGTATATCTTATTATTGTTCGGTTACAATTAATTGGTGCACGAAAGTATATGTATGTATAACTCCATCACTATATATGTATATAGCAACACCCAGGATCCAACGCGTCGAGATCTCATCGCTCCGGATTAAAGTGGGGTAAGTTTGACGGAACCCTGTCCCCAAGTTTTTTTATATTCATATATATACATATATTCCCGTGTTCATTTTAGTTTTACACCATTACTACATATAAATATATTTGTGTCAGGTTTAAAGAAAAATATTTTATTATCAGCCTCTTCCAGGCAATTTATTTCATTAATAGGAGTTAAATATTTTGTGTTCCATATTGTTTTAAATTAATAAAAATTACTTTTCAGCGACGAGTATCTGCCTTGTTTTTGCATAGGAGCGACGTTTGTAGCCGTGAATAGCCAACAATTTTTGTTGGTGATGAATTCGACACTCCCCGCTAACAACAGTTATAGCCAACTTATCATAAATGTTGTATGCTAGCTTTTTAATTCTTGTTTGTATTACATGGCACTAGCCAACAATATATTACTCAATAAAATTATGCTATTATTGTAACTACAACAAAATGAGTAGGTAAACATTTCCAGAAGGGGTGCTGACGCGCGAAGTGGAGTAGGTCAAAAACGATGACATAACGTTTGACGGACAACCTTGACAGAAGGGGATCGTATTGCGCGGCCCGCGACGATCCATCAGGCATGCGGAAGCATGAAGGGGGAGGGAACGTGGCCGAAACATTGCCCGATCGTTTTACGCTCAAGCTACAGCTTGTGGGGCAGTGAGGACTGTTGACTAACGAACGGTACGAACTTTTTCAGGCAATACTAATATTTATTCTTGTTATGTTAGGAAGGTGTGGGGCTTACCAAGATCCCACGACCCAAAATCGACGAGCTTACGCCGGCATCCTGGTGCCTGAACATCGGATGCCCCTCCCTCGGCCTCAGTCCTTTCACAGGACACAGGCACGAATACACCGACGTAACATCTGGTCTTGAGGTGCATGGTTTTTGTGATGCAAGCATTGATGCCTATGGAGCCTGCGTTTATGTGGTTTCTAAAGGGAATCAAAGTTTTAGTCATTTTCTTTGTTCGAAGTCGCGCATAGCTCCGTTGAAGACCATAACAGTATCAAAGCTGGAGCTCTGTGGTGCGGATCTTCTGGCTTAAATCATGAGGGAAATAGTTGGCTTAAAAGTATTTAAAGGACGCTACTATTGTTGGTGCGACTCGACGGTGGCACTTTCCTGGATCCGAGATGAGCACGCCAGGTTCAACGTATTTGTGGCAAATAGGGTTGCTGCCATTCAGGAGCTGACAGATGCCACGGCTTGCCGTTATGTTCCAACAGCGTTAAGTCCGGCTGACATCTTATCCAGAGGATCCCTCCCGTCTGAGTTTAGCAAGTCGCCACTCTGGGCTCATGGACCCGCCTATCTTACGGAGCCTGAAAGAGATTGGCCAAAAGCTGTTTGTCCTGACAAACCGGTGCTTGAGCTTCGTCGAAGTGTGTTCATCGTAAAGTCGCCGTACGTGGATGTAATTGCTAGCTCCAAATTTGCAAATTCTTACCCCTCACTGCAACGAGTGTATACATATACAAATTTTGTAATGGAATTCTTCATCCTGGGCTCACTGTCGCACACATTCAAGAGGGTACTCAGATGATGCTGCGGTTGGTTCAGCGCGCGCAATTATGGGAGGACATGCAGTCCCTAAAAGCGCTGGGAAGAGTTTCCTCGTCTAGTCCCATATCCTCGCTTTCGCTGTTCCTGGATCAATTTGGACTTCTTAGAGTAGGCGGTCGCCTCCGGAATTCGTCATTGGACTTTGATGGCCGCCACCCGAAAATCCTTCCAAGGTCCCATCCGGTGACTCTGGCAATTATTTCGCATTACCATGAAAGCAATCTTCATGCCGAACCTCGAGCTCTTCTAGGTGCAATTCGATCCCAATATTGGCCTATTGGGGGGAGGAAGACGGTTACCAAGGCCGTGAACAGATGCATCAGATGTTTTCGGATTAAGCCGCGGCTGATAGATAATGATAATGGCGGACCTTCCCAAGGAGCGCTTGGAAGGATCTCACGTTTTTGAGATTGCTGGTATAGACTTCTGTGGACCCTTCTTTCACTAGTCGGATACTCGCAACAAGCCCGCGGTTAAATGCTACGTCTGCGTATTTATATGTTTTGCAACCAAGGCAGTGCACCTGGAGCTGATCAAGGATCTCTCGACAGTTGCGTTTCTGTGCGGACTCAAGAGGTTCATATGCACCCGGCGGAAGCCGAAGGAAATTTGGTCAGACAACTCCACCAACTTTGTCGGCGCCAAAAATGAACTTCTGGAACTTCGAAGTTTATTTTTCAGCAGCGACCATCAAGGCTCCGTTCAGAATTTTTGCCTTTCGGAGACGATTGACTGGCGGTGAAACCCTCCACGGTCGCCCCATTTCGCCATCATTTCTACCGCGCTGTGGGTACGGCGGTTCTGACCTTCGACGAGCTGAGGTGTGCCACATCTCTGCAGTTATTAACTCCAGACCTTTAGTTCCCATTTCAGAGAACCCTGCCGATCTGGAAGTCCTCACTCCGGCGCATTTTCTCAATGGTGGTCCGCCTTCGTCGTTTGACGAGCCAAATATAACGGGCCTAAGCTATAATAGGCTTGACTCTTGGTAGCGCATCTCCTTTCTACAGCAAATGGCGCGCCCCAAAGCCTGGCGTAGCCATCGACAACGTCGTTCTTATTAAGGACGAGAATTTACCCCCAATGAGGTGGCCTTTGGCCAGAGTCATGCAGTTGATTCCTGGCAGAGACGGCGTCGCTCGAGTTGCAGAATTGAGGACCGCGTCTGGAGTAATAAGACGGGCAGTGAACAAGCTGTGTCTGTTTCCCCTTGAGGACTCTATTGGAAACCAAGCTTCCAACGGGGGGAGGATGTTGGGTCATGCAGCCGCAAAAACTGTGCAGTAGACTTATTTTATACTTTTAACATTGTAAGCCAAAATAGTCATTAATAGCTGTTGCGATACCCATAGTGCATCGCACTCTCTCTCTCTCTCTTTGTTATCTACTCCCTCTTTGTTATCTACCTACATTAAGCTCGGGCGCTGCATTTCGGCTGGCTGTCCCGCCAATTGTCACTTCTTCGTTTTTCGGCAAAGACTTAACTTGTGCATTTGATATCGCTCTTTGTCGGCCCTAGCTGCCGTAAACAATTCGCAAAATAAACAGTATCGGAAAAGAAACAAACTTTCTTCGGCTACTTATTATTCGCAACAGCTATTGAAAAAGCTCAATAGCTAAACAGAAATAATAAACAGACTGCATTGCCGATATTAATTTTTTGTTTGTCTTCCCTTCCTTAAAATTGGCTTCCTTTGGGTCACGTATTTTAAAAATTATTATTTAATTTATTGAAACAAATTACAACATTAAATGTTTGACACAATGATTGACGAAAGTATAACAAAAATACGATAAATGTTTATTTTTCCACAGAAATTTCCACAAACGACGGTTTTGTCAAAGGCAGTTTACTTTTATATGCTTTAATTGGTATAGGAGTTATTTAAATTCCAATTTACGAAATGCCAAAAATTTATTAAAATAATTTATGCGAAACTTTTTACATACACACACTAGTAGTGGACTGCACTTTAATTTAATTTTGTGCACTGAATTATTTGACATGTTTTTCCAAACATTCCTTATTCAGACGACTCTGCTCTGAAATCCCCCAGCTAGGTTATATTCGCACACCGACGCGAGTTTCCACGAACAAATTCTAAAGCCGTAGTAACTGTTCGGGCGCCATGAAAAATCTGGGAGAGTTTTCCCAAATAAAAAACTATATAAATACGACTCCAATCTAGCAGCCTAGCTGGGGATTTCCCAAAAAAAAACAGCAATTGCAATTTGTCTTCAGATTTGTTGCTCTGGCAAGTAGAAGTTGAATCTGCCGTCTTAAAAAAGGAAGATTTCGCATATGTCGCACAGAGGTTGCACATATCGCTGTCCGGAAGGACAAAGGACATGCGAAAGGCCCTAGCGGAGTACTACGCAGAGACGGAAAAAGACCCACAGCTCGCCGCAGTCTGGACAGAATTGGAGGCGGTATATCCAGACAGACCAGGTCCAAGTGTAAAGCTGACAAGCCCCGAGGGCGAAGACTTCATCGCAATTCTGAGCATGGGGGTGATGCAGCGGGAAGGTCAACGGAGGGAGACGAGCAGGGAAAGGAGGCCAAGTACAGAAAGACCCAGGCCCAGCCAGCCGGACTACGCAGGGAAAGGCTCTGAAGTGGTACATAGCAAACAACAAGCACTGGAGGACTTGGGCCGAGTTTATAGATAGTTTCCAGACGTATTTCCTGCCCAGGGGATACTTCACGAAGCTCGCGGACAAGGCGAGACAAAGGAAGCAAGGGTTTAGGGAGGCATTCAAGGACTACATGGTCGAGATGCAGACCCTTATAAGACCCCTTGGGTATGGGAAAAAGGAAACGCCGGAACTGATCAAGGAGAACTGCACGCCAGACTTTCGAATAGCGTTGAGATCCTACCACGCGGACGACCTAGAGCCTCTCATGATCCCGGCAGACGAGTACGAGGGAATGCACAGGGAACGGGAACGGGAACTGGAACAAAGCCCCTGCCGCAACACACGTCACGTGTAGAAGGTGTGAGGACTCAGGAGAGCTAGGCACGCAGTCCCAGGAACAGTGGGCGCAATATAACCCGGGTCAGTCTAGGCGTCAAAACACAACCGTATGGAGGCCACCAATCACCACCCAGAGACACACTGGAACGACTCTTGCGGGCAACTCGGGTCAACACCTAACCCATGTTGCCAATCCGCCAGAAGCTTGTCGCAGGTGCGGTGGACCCGACCATTGGGCAAGAGGCTGCTGTTCTGCTGGATGTGCGGAAAAAGAGGAGTCAGAAGTACGGAATGCTGCCAGAGAGCGGGAAATGTGCAGCGATTTCAGCCGCAGAGAGGCAAGCAGGGGACGCAGGGTGCCGCCTCTCCAAACTAAATGGAAATTTAATCGAGGAGGAGCAGCCGTTGTCCGCAGCGGTAATGATCAGTGGGGACACGTACAAGGCCACGATCGACACCGGGGCAACAGCAAGCTTCATAAGTGAAGAGCTGGCGGACAAGCTGGCTGCCCGTGGAGCGATTACAAGGAGACGACGGCAGGTAAGGTTGGCAGATGGAAGGTGCGGCGAAATCAACGCAAAGCCCGAAATAGGAGTGGAGTTCGGCAACAGGCTACTCGTCATGAGCCTGCTAATTTTACCAGGGATAGTGGATGCGTTGGTGCTGGGGTGGAATTTTCTCACGCAAGAAGGGGCCGACATCAAGTGCGCCGGTCATGAAATCCGAATACGGACCAGAGGCAGACACAACGGGTGGCTCGAGGAGAAGTTGTCGTTCGCAGTAGTCCAAAAGGACGACGAAGAGGACGACATGAACAAATTCCTGGAAACAGAGCTCGCGGAGTTTCACTCCATGACCGGAACATCGAGTATAGCCGAGCACACAATAACCATGAAGGATGATAAGCCAATTAAGCAGAGATACTACCCCAAAAATGCAAAGATTCAAGGGGAGATCAGCGCGAAAGTGGACGAACTTCTGGAAATGGGGATGATAGAGCATTCAAGGAGCCCGTACAGCTCACCTATAGTCATGGCGAAGAAGAAAACGGGAAAATGGAGACTATGCGTGGACTTCAGGCAGATAAACGCGAAATCCATAAAGGATGCCTACCCAAGGCCACGGATAGACTACATCCTCGACCAACTAAGGGAGGCGCGCTTGAAACGGCTTTCACGGTCCCAGGGAAAAAGCTGTTCCAATGGAGAGTGATGCCATTTGGGTTAAACTCCGCGTCGGCCACATTTCAACGGGCCCTGGATCAGGTGATTGGACCGGAAATGTCGCCACATGCATTTGCGTATCAAGACGTATCAAATTGTTCAACTTATCTCTGGAATCTTCACAGTTTCCCCATATATGGAAGGAGTCCTTTGCGTTTCCTCTCCATAAAAAAGGTAGCAAGTCGGATGCAAGCAATTACAGAGGAATCTCCAAATTGTCTGTTATCCCTAAGCTTTTTGAAAACTTTATCACTCCTCATTTGCAGCACCTTTGTAGGTCTATTATATCACCATGTCAGCATGGGTTTATAAAACGCAGATCAACAACTACTAACCTTCTGGAGCTTACCTTCTTCGTAGTTCAGGGCTTTAAATATAATCTTCAATCAGGTGTCATCTATAAGGATTTTAGTAAATAATTCGACTCTGTTAATCCATCACTTTTATTAAAAAAACTATATTTATTAGGTTTCCCTGTTGATCTCCTAAATTGGATTTTAAGTTATTTGAATAGCAGGATGCAACGGTTCCTCTTTAAAAATTCTCTTTCTTGTATTCTCCGAGTCACATCCGGTGTCCCACAAGGGAGCCACCTAGGTCCGCTCCTTTTTACCTTATTTATTAACGACCTTCCCTTAATAATATAGCATTCGCGTGTACTTATGTGCGCGGATGATTTTAAATTATGTCTTCAGTATAAGAACATTTCTCGCCATTTGGAGTTACAATCTGATCTAGATAGCTTTCAAACCTGGTGCCGTAATATTGTATTAAACTTAAATGGCTCTAAGTGTAAAGTTATAACCTTTAGTCGTGTCAAATTAATGCACGCGACTTGCACTCTAAGTGGGTGCTCTTTGGACAGAATAACACATGATAATGATCTTGGTGTTCTTCTGGACCCTAAACTTAAATTTTCAGACTATATTTCGTCTATTGTCGATATGGCCAGGGGTGTGCTTGGTTTTATAAAACTGTGGTCAAAGGAATTTGATGATCATTACATGAATAAAACCTTATTTACATCTCTAGTCTGTCCGATCCTCGAGTATGGATCACCTGTTTGGAGTCCACAATATGAAGTTTACTCGGACCGAATTGAATCGGTTCAAAAGAACTTCTTACTTTTTGCCTTACGGCGCCTTAATTGGGATGCAAACCTTAGATTACCTCTTTATTCAAGTAGACTCATGTTAATTAACTTACCCTCCTTAGCTAACCATAGAACGATGCTTGGAACAGTTAATTTTAATCTTATTCGTGGTGAAGTTGTTAGTCCCGACTTGGTTAGTCGGCTAAACTTCAGTGATCCAAGCAGATTTACTAGAAATTACGTACCGTTAAATTTAAATCGATGTAGATCTAATTATAAGTTGCATCATCCCTACAGAGTATTATGTTCTGACTATAATAGATTCTATCCTATTATCTCTAATTCTGACTCTCTGCCGTTCTTAAAGCGATCTATACTAACGTATTTAACAAATTCTTAGATCTTAGTAGTATACATATATTTCCTCGTTCTTTACTGTCTTCTATATCGCGTCCATCTTCCCGCGATTCGAGCCGTACGATACACGGCAGCGCCCCTCGGTCGGTTGGGCGGTAGGTGTGGACGTGGGACTCGTGCGTACAAAAAAAAAACACAAGAGGGAACGTCGAGTTCCCTGAATATCCGATACCCGTTACTCAGCTACTGGAAGTGCGAAGGAGACATTTCGACACTGACAGTTTTTGGCGGTTTGTGATCGTGGCAAATAGTTTTTTGGCATATCGATACTAATTTACAAAACTAACAAAGAATGAAAAGACAGCATAACATTTTTTAAAAGTGTGGGCTTTACAGTTTTGGGCGGTTTTCGGCTTTAGATAGGGCGCTGCGCCTAATTAATAACACTAAACTACTTAATTGTATGTCTCAAACTGAACTTAACTCCTAATTATAACTTCTGACTCTAACTTTGTCAATGCACTATTAGTTCTGCATTTACTCGCATGTCACAGACTTACGGCGGATGTGAAATTTTCCTTTGGACACAAGTGTTCCCAACTAGAAGTTATACGAGTATTTCACCATTTCACTATTTTGGGAGTTAATGCCTTACTGATGAACTATGCCAATTATTGTAGTAGAATTTCCATGTGAACAATGGTGATCGCTACTGGTTATTTGATACTCGTTTTATAGTCAAAATGAATTTCTTTGTTGAATTCACTCTGACTCAACGAGGTAGTTGCACCCCTTCCTGTGAGTAAATACATTGTGTCACTTTGTCATAATAAATAATAAATATAAACTACACAAAAAGGCAACCAACCAATACACATGCACTCCAGCTCTTGAAATACGATCTAACGCTTATACATAAGCCGATCGCGGAGCGTGAGAATGCTGAGCATGCATTTTGCAGCTCAAGTGGTCAAGCCATGCGTATAATACATATGTATGCATGCCTTCTGCATACACGTGTATATGTATGCGCAATAAAGAGTACATAGTCTTAAGTATACCATGTGTCCGTCTGTCCGTCCGTCTGTCCGTCTTTCCGTCTGTCTGTCCGTCCGTATGAACGTTAAGATCTAAGGAACTACAAAAGCTAGAAAGTTGAGAGTAAGCATACAGACTTCAGAGACATAGGAGCAGCGGAAGTTTGTAGATTCATGTTGATATTTTTGATTGTTGTATTTTTTTGTATTTGTTTTGTTTTGATATTTTTTCATTTTTTGTATTGGTCTTGTAAATTTCTATCGATTTGCCAAAAAACTTTTTGCAACGCCCACTCTAACGCCCACATACCGCCAAAAACTGTCAGTGTTGAAGACTCTTCGCACTTCCAGTAGCTGAGTAACGGGTATCAGATAGTCGGGGAACTCGGCTATAGCGTTCTCTCTTGTTTATTCTTCAATTGAGCTTTATCACCGTCGAAGAATTGTGTTGATCCACCTTAATAATTGTCATTGCTGTCGAATATATCTACTTAATTTGGTTTTTAAGACTGGTTTGAAGTATAAATTCTTTAACAAGAATTTTTTGGGTTCAGAACGTCTGCTCTGTTCCAGTATTTTTATTTGAATGCCCGTAGCATGCTGACATTGGGTGCAGCTAACCCGCACATGGTATACTTAAGACTATGTACTCTTTATTGTGTATGCAGAAGGCATACATATGTATGTTACGCATGGCTTGACCACTTGAGCTGCTAAGTGCATGCTCAGCATTCTCACGCTCCGCGATCGGTTTATGTATAAGCGTTAGATCGTATTTCAAGAGCTGGAGTGCTTGTGTAATGGTTGGTGACCTTTTTGTGTAGTTTATATTTATTATTTATTATGACAAAGTGTCACAATGTATATCCTCTACATAATCTCTTCTTAAAGAAATGACGTAATATATGTAGTCTTTTGTTTTGTTTTTGTTAATATACTATTTCTTATCTATGTTAATTATTAGAAAAAGTTTTGTCTCGAAATATTTTTTTTTGTTAGAATGTTTCATTGATTATATATTATATCCTTATGTACTTTCTGTTCATGGTTCTTTTTATTTTTACTCACTATGTTTTTATTCTCTTCTATTGTAATTACTTCAAATGGTCCTAGATACTTTGGTTCCAGTTTATGACCTATTTCGTTTTTTATTAAAACGTTATCTCTTCTATTTTAATTACTTCAAATGGTCCTAGATACTTTGGTTCCAGTTTATGACCTATTTCGTTTTTTATTAAAACGTTACATTTAGTTTAAAATCGCTTACTTTCTTATCATAATTGTGTTTTTGTTTTATTTTATTGCTTTCTAATAATATGCGTGGCCTTTTGTACGCGTTTTCTATATAGGGTCTATATTATCTATGTTACTAAGTTGTTTTGCTAAGTTACTAGTCTTACCAAATACGAGTTCGTATGGACAGTAATTATACGTTACGGATGTACGGATAACAAAATATTGTAACCATATATCCCAGTCAGTTTTATCTACTGATATATATATATATATATATTTTTTTTTTTTTTTTTCGCGCGAGTCATACGGCCACACCTCCCGCCCAACCGACCGAGGGGCGCTGCCGTGTATCGTACGGCTCGAATCGCGGGAAGATAGACGCGATATAGAAGACAGTAAAGGACGAGGAAATATATGTATGCTAGTAGTAATATCTAAGAATTCGTTAAGTATGTTAGTATTGATCGCTTTAAAAACGGCAGAGAGTCAGAATTAGAGATAATAGGATAGAATCTATTATAGTCAGAACATAATAATCTGTAGGGATCATGCAACTCATAGTTAGATCTACACTGATTTAAAATTAAAGGTACGTAATTTCTAGTAAATCTGCTTGGAACAGTGAAGTTTAGCCGACTAACCAAGTCGGGACTATCCACTTCACCACGAATAAGGTTAAAAATAAAGACTGTTCCAAGCATCGCTCTACGGTTAGCTAAGGAGGGTAAGTTAATTAACATTAATCTACTCGAATAAGGAGGTAATCTACGGTTTGCATCCCAATTAAGGCGCCTTAAAGCAAAAAGTAAGAAGTTCTTTTGAACCGATTCAATGCGGTCCGAGTAAACTTCATATTGTGGACTCCAAACAGGTGATCCATACTCGAGGATCGGACGGACTAGAGAAATAAATAAGGTTTTGGTCATGTAAGGATCATCAAATTCCTTTGACCACCGTTTTATAAAACCAAGCACACCCCTGGCCTTATTGACAATAGACGAAATATGGTCTGAAAATTTAAGTTTAGGGTCCAGAAGAACACCAAGATCATTAACATGTGTTATTCTGTCCAAAGAGCACCCACTTAAAGTGTAAGTTGCGTGCATTGAGTTGGCACGACAAAAGGTCATAACTTTACACTTAGAGCCATTTAAGTTTAATACGTTATCACGGCACCATGTTTGAAAGCAATCTAGATCGGATTGTAAGTCCAAATGGCGAGAAATGTCCTTATATTGCAAGCATAATTTTACATCATCAGCGTACATTAGTACACGCGAATGATTTATTATTAAGGGAAGGTCGTTAATAAATAAGGTGAAAAGGAGCGGACCTACGTGGCTCCCTTGTGGGACGCCGGATTTGACTCGGAGAATACAAGAAAGAGAATTTTTAAAGAGGACCCGTTGCGTCCTGCCATTCAGATAACTTAGAATCCAATTTAGGAGATCAACAGGGAAACCTAATAAATCAAGTTTTTTTATTAAAAGTGAATGATTAACAGAGTCGAATGCTTTACTAAAATCCGTATAAATGACATCTGTTTGAAGATTATTTTTGAAACCCTGTACTACGAAGGAGGTTAGCTCCAGAAGGTTAGTAGTTGTTGATCTGCGTTTCATGAAACCATGCTGACATGGTGAAATAATTGACCTACAAAGGTGCTGCAAATGAGGAGTGATAACGTTTTCAAAAAGCTTAGGGATAGCAGACAATTTGGAGATTCCTCTGTAATTGCTTGCATCCGATTTGCTACCTTTTTTATGGAGAGGGATCACAAAGGACTCCTTCCATATTTGGGGAAACTGTGTAGATTCTAGAGATAAGTTAAACAGTTTTAGTAGAGGTTTGCACAAGGCTTCCTCACAGAATCTAAGCACACAGCCAGGAATTCCGTCGGGACCTGGCGAATAGACTGGCTTAACTCGCTGAAGATCATAAAGCAGTGAGCTTTCGTTTAAAGTGGGACAGAATATTAAATTTGACTTTCATACCGCGTAAGAGTAAGGCCGTTCGGAATGAGGTAACGTAGAATATATGGTTTGAAAAAACTTGGCAAATAGATCGGCTATTGCCTGAGCCGATGTTACCGAAGTATTTTCAAAAAATAGCGAGGAAGGGTAACTAGTTGTTTTACGCTTAGTGTTAACGAAATTATAAAACTGTTTGGGATCCTGTGCGAACTGGAACTTACAACGGTTTAAATAATTCTTATAACACTGAGCATTAAGCACGGTAAAATTTAACCGAGCACTTACATATTTAGAAAATATAGATTGAGAACCGGTATTTTTAAATTTTATATAAAGTCTGGACTTAACATTTCTTAGGTGTGTCAACTCTTTATTAAACCAAGGTGGTTTGTTAGAAGTAGACGGATACTACATCGGAACACAAGAGTTGAAAAATGATTTAATTGCAGTATAAAAAATATCTATGGCATCGGCCATTATGTTGCAAGAATATAGATCGGACCAATTAAAGCCAGATATAAAAAGATTTAACCTCTGAAAGTTTGCCTTACGAAAACAATGAATTCGTTTGGTTGACTTTTCTGGCCTCTCTTTTATTACGGTACCTGTGTCAATTGTCACCTCGAAAGTTGGATGGTATGAGCGTATGTATTCGTTGAAGGTTCTATGACTTCTTTCAACGGTACCTAATGTCTGGCGGTGGTGAGCTGTAGACGTTATGTTGTCTATTTTTAACTTTTGGCATAAGTCGACTATAATGCTATTCTTATATTCTGTTCCCATGTCCGTAATCAACGTCTTCATTGGAACGTACTTTAGAATGAAAGATTCAAATATAGCTTTTGGGATTGTATTTGCATTTTTATTGGGAATTGGTATGGCAACTAAATATTTTGTTAAGTCACAGATTAGAGTGACTGCATATTCATTACCATTTTCCGATATAGGTAGTGGACTAATAGTGTCTACTATAACTCTGTCGAAAGCGTAAGTGTGTGTCTCTGTTAGTGTAAGGGGTGTTTTTGTATGTATCGTTGTTTTAGACGTCAGGCATTTTTGACTTTTATTAATGCACTCTTTGATATGACGTGTCATATTTTTCCAATATTAATGTCTTTTCATTTTCGCAAGTGTTTTTGTTATGCCTTTATGACCTCTTTGAATTGGATCGTCATGGTATGTAAAAATCTTGATCTTTTTGATCATAAATTTGGGTCACCGGCTTGAGTTGCGCTACTCTTAATAGTTTTAATAATTTATTGCCCATTCTTTTAAAAGAGTCTATTGGCTCGGTGCCACTTTGAGTTGGCTGATCTCGTGTATACCGGCTTGGGTTTCAAGTCTTTGGAAGAACTGACCTAAGTCTAGAGTTCCATTGTTGTACAGATCGCTAACATCAATTCTTGCTATAACTTTATATCCACGTTTAAATAAACATTTTGATTTAGTTATTCGCAGAGTCACTACTTTCCGTATTTCGTCATTATTAATGACTTCATATACGTTGGGCCTAGAAGCGTTAACAAGAGTTTCTTCTTGTTGATTTATATTTTTTTCTGCGCAGAAATTTTTCTGTTTACTTTGTTGTCTTGTAATGACTTTTAGTACGTTTGCTGACATGTGTTTCAGCTCATGTATAGTAATACGTGACAGTGCATCTGCCACAAAATTGTCTTTTCCCTTTAGATACTCTACAGTGAAATCATATTCTTCTAATTCTAACCTCATGAGTGTCAATTTTGAACTTGGATTAACCATCGAAAAAAGGTATGGGAGTGGTCTATGATCTGTTTTTACTAGGAAGTGTTTGCCATAGATATATGGTCGAAAATGTACTATTACCCAGTGTATCGCTGCTTACTCTTGTTCTGTTGTGCTCTTATTACTCTTACCCTTTGTGAATGATCTAGATGCATATGCAACTTGAAATTGGAGTCCACTATGGTTTTGAGTTAAAACTGCTCCGCATGCTTGCTTACTTGCATCTGTTATTATGCAAAATTCTTTGCTAAAGTCCGGATATTGTAGCAAGGTTGGATTCATTAACGTTTGCTTTAAATAATCGAATGCGTTCTGGCATTCTTCTGTCCATTTAAAAGTAACATTCTTTCTACATAATTTCGTTATGCGCCGTGAATAGTCGGCGAAGTTTTTTATAGAACTTCGATAGTAATTGCAGAATGCAACAAATCTTCTAGCGCTATCTGCATCTTGGATACTTTTGGATGACGTCATATTTCTTGTCATCAGGCAGTGCATTTATGGCCTAAAAAGGTTACTTCATGCATGAAGAACGAACAATTTTTGGGTGTAATTTCAGGTTATGCTTCCTACATATGTCTAAAACGTTTAAATGTTTTACCATATGTTTTTCGGAGCAACCAATTACAACTAGATCGTCCATGTATAGGAAAGCTTGCGAAGGTTCTAGACCAGAGAATGCTATAGTGATCATTTTTTTGGAATGAATTGGGAACTATTTTTAAGCCGTATGACAGTCGCGCGAAGCAATATGAGCCATTGCTCATTGAAAATTACGATCTAGAATTTTCATCAAGTTCTCTTTGATGAAAGCCATTTCATCATAAGTCCAGACATGAGAAATTTTTTGCTCTTCCTAATTTTTTTTTTTTTTTTTTTTTTTTTTTTTTTTTTTTGTATCGTACATTTATTAATTTAAAATCTGTCCATGTGGACAATAATTAAATGTTTGGGTGGGGGGGGGCATTAACTTAAGGGATTACAAAGTTGTAGATAGGTCGGGGGTTCATTGTAGTGGGTTATAAGTGGGGGAGATCAAGCGGGTGTTTCCTCTGGAGGCGCCTGGTGGTTTCACTATTGTCCAGGAGGTTGATAGCCAGATGGTTTGGGTGGTTGTCTAGACGCTTGGCGTATCTCGCACTGAATCGGGAGATTTCCTCTGCTACCCACGGTATTCCTAGCTCCTTATGGATTGTCGAGTTCTCGTGGTATGGGTGAGCGTCAGAGATTAGCCTTAGGCACTTGTTTTGAAAGCGTTGTATGCGGATTCGGTTAGAGACGCTTGCAGTGCCCCACAACTGAATCCCATAAGTCCAAATTGGCTTCAGGATGGCCTTGTACAGGAGGAGTTTTAGGTTCTCCCTAAGTTTGGACCTTTTCCCGATGAGCCAATGGAGTTGCTTGAGGCGCAGGTCGGCCTGGTGTCGTTTGGCGATTAGGTGGGGGCGCCAAGTGAGCCTCCGGTCTAGCGTCAATCCGAGGTATTTCGGGGTGCTTGAAGATGGAATAGTTTCCCCGTTGAGCGTGACTGGGGGGAAGTCTCCTCTGCGCAGGGAGAAAGTAGTTTGGGTGGATTTGTCTGCGTTCACGGCAATGTTCCATCGCTTCAACCATGGGTCGAGGGCATCCAGCTGGCTTTGAATGATGGCTGATGCTTCTTGGGGGTCTGAGGCGGAGGCTAGGAAGGCGGTGTCATCGGCGTATGTGGCCACTGTTAGGCTTCGGGAGGGTGTGATAGGAAGGTCTGCTGTGTAGAGTGTGTACAGTATTGGTCCAAGAACGCTGCCTTGGGGTACTCCGGCTCTTATCGGCCTAGGCGTGCTGGTCGCTGTTCCGCAGCGAACTTGGAACTCTCTACCCTCGGTGAAGGATTTGAGGAAGGCGAAGTGGGATCCGGGAAGGTGCGACTTGATCTTGTAGTGGAGACCAGGGTGCCAGACTTTGTCGAAGGCCTGTTTGACATCCAGCATGACGGCGCAGCAGTATTGCTTCCTTTCGAAGGCCTCCAATATTTGCTCTACAAGCCGGTGGCATTGCTCTGGTGTTCCGAATTGATCGAGTATATCGTCTATCCTAGGGAGCGGGAATTTATCGGACAGTAGTTGTTTATTTATTTGACGATAGTCAATTACTAATCGTCATCTTTTTTTATTTGAGTCCGGTAGAGCTTTTTTCAGAACAAATAAAAGCGGACTGTTGTATTCTGATACAGATGGTTCTTCTATTTTGTCTACAATTAGTTTTTGTACTTGGGACTTTATTTCTTCTATGTGACTGTGATGGTTTCTGTAGTTATTTATATAAACCGGTTCATTGTCTTTCAATCTAAATTTTTTTTTATAAAAATTATTTGTTGTAATTGTTTCGGTTTCAAGTCTGAATATATCACTATAATGTATGCATAATTTTTCAAGTGGCTAAAATTTTTTTTTTAGCTTTTGCAATACATTTTCCGTTCCTTCTGGGAACGGACTTAATGAGGTTGTAATTTTTTAATGATTCGAATTCTATTTTGTCTAGGTTCACCATTTGGTTATTTGATGTTGTATTTAACAATCGGACAATAGCCATGTTAGCTTTTGCTACCATATTTGCTATAAAAATACAAGGTTGAATTTTTTGGTTAGGTATTAATATATCAATATCGGACGGACATAGTAAAATTCTGCGGACTACTTCGGATCTTGCTGGTAGAAGAGTTGTGTTATTTCCTGCATTGTACGTAATTGGTACATAAATAGGATATTTTAAGTTATGGGGTCTAATTATAAACGAGTCTTCATTTGGTTTGAAGTCAAGCTGGCAATTGTACTTCTTAATAAAGTCAATGCCTAATATACCATCACATGGTATTGGAAATTTAAAATTAACAACATGAAAATTGTGTGGTATTATGAATTTCCCTGTTTGAATTTCTGTATTGATCAGTCCGATGGACTGTTCGTCGTTCGTGGATTCTATGACATTTTCTTTTAAAAGTAATATGTCTGCTCCAGTGTCTATTTGGAATGTCAATTTTTTGTTTGTTATTTGCATTTGAAAAATTTGCATATATTTTAGATTGAGATTCATCGAACAAACTAGTTTTGTGTATTTAAAGGTGCTTGTTGGTTCTCCGAGGAACCTTGTGTAACTCGTACATTGTTGTTATTGTTATTTCTGTTGTTATAATTTCTACCTCGATTGGAATTGTTATTACCGCGGTTACCGCCTTCTCGGTTACTGTTTCTGTTCCTGTTGTAATTGTTATAATTTCCATTATTGTTTCTGCCTCTATTTGAGTTACCATTACGGATGCCTCTATTTTGATGATAGAACAATACTGCGTTGCTCTTCCCAGTTGCGTCGGTACAGCTACCAACGAACTTTGAGATAGCGTCGTTCATATTGTTGAAAGTACCTGCTTGCATTATAAGCTTTACTTTCTCTATGGAACAGTTTGTGGTCATAGCCGTAATAGCATGCTGTGTGCTAGATCAAGTGAAAGTCCATCATTTATATATGCACTTTCAATAACTTTTGTCATATGCTCGACCTTTTTTGTATATTGGATGACACATTTATTCTTTTGTTGAAGGTTCATCAGCTTTGCTGTTATCACTTTAACTGACTCGCCCTGTACATTTTCTCTAAGACTCGAAATTACCTGTGTTATGGTAGTTTCACTGTTTATCAGATTTCTTGCTGTTCCTTTTAATTTGGTTTTTATAACAGAAACAGCTAGAGACTCATGTTCTCCTTTGATTGAATTTACTATATTTAGAGCATCTAAAATATTTGTTTAGTTTTCAGCTTTAAGTCAGGTATAAGCTTTGATGCTTAGAAAATCAGTATTGGACTGTGCCATTGTATTTTCTATTTTAAAGTTTTCTGCTTTTTCTTGATAAGGGGTTTCAACTAATTTTAATATAGCTGGAATTGTTAGGTTTAATAGGTCATTATCTTCGATGTCGGTATATTTTTCTTCTGGTTCTATTGATTCAGATTGTTCGTCTGCATTAATCTTTAAAGGGGTATTTAGTATTGTTGGAATTGATATATCCAAACTAAATTTCCTTTTAACTGCTATCAAGTTTAACCGATCTTTGATTAATAGTCTTGATAACTTAGACCAGTGTTCTGAATTAATTGTTTCCCTATGTTCGTATATTAGAATTCGTGCTTCATTAAATCAGGCCTGTATAGGCCTATTCATTGATAAGCATTTATATGACTTTTTAATTTTTATATTTTTAATTGATGTGTATATTTCATGCCATTCCATGCTCTAATGAAATTTACGAACTTTTACTATTTTCCCCCAGAAAGTATATTCTACTTGCGAAGTGTGGGGGCCTACTCAATGTTTCTTTGTTATGTTTTTAATGTTTAATTTTTATACCCGTTACTCGTAGAGTAAAAGGGTATACTAAATTCGTTGAAAAGTATGTAACAGGCAGAAGGAAGCGCTTCCGACCATATAAAGTATATATATTCTTGATCAGGAGCCGAGTCGATCTGGTCATGTCCGTCTGTCCGTCCGTCTGTCCGGCCGTATGAAGGTCGAGATCTTAGGAACAAAAGCTAGAAAGTTGACATTAAGCATACAAACTCCAGAGACATAGAATTCATTCAATTCAATTCATGTTGCCACGCCCACTCAAACGCCCACAAACCGCCCAAAACTGCCACGCCCACACTTTTAAAAAATGTTTTGATATTATTTCATTTTTGTATTGGTCTTGTAAATTTCTATGGATTTGCAAACAAACTTTTTGCCACGCCCACAAACCGCCCAAAGCTGCCACGCCCACACTTTTGAAAATGTTTTGATATTTTTTCATTTTTGTATTGGTCGGTCTTGTAAGTTTCTATCGATTTGCCTTAAAACTTTCTGCCACGCCCACTCTTACGCCCACAAACCGCCCAAAGCTGCCACGCCCACACTTTTGAAAAATGTTTTAATATTTTTTCATTTTTGTATTAGTCTTATAAATTTCTATCAGTTTGCCAAAAAACTTTTTGCCACGCCCACTCTAACGCCCACAAATCGCCAAAAACTGTCAGTGTCGAAATGTCTCCTTCGCACTTCCACTAGCTGAGTAACGGGTATCAGATAGTCGGGGAACTCGACTATAGCGTTCTCTCTTGTCTTTTTTTTAATATTTGAATTAAAGATTTAATTGGGATACTGAACATACTAATTAGACCTTATCCAGATCTAATGCGTTAAAGTATCTTTTCTTGAGGCACCTCTTTTGCAATTTATATAATTTTGTTATCATACTGACACCTAGCAGTACTACTACTATTATGAGGAGTATTGTAATTGTTTTAAGTTCAGGCTGTGATATCTGAACTGTATTAATTACATTTACGGTGGAGTCCGCTACATTGGAATTATGGTCTAGCAAAGTAGACGGTTCCGTAGTTATGGTTTTTGGGGGCGGTAGTTTTTATTATTATTGCCTATGCATTATTGCTTATGCCCATTCAATTAAACTTATAAAATTTACTTAATCGTCTGGGTTTATGATGTTTTCAAAATGCCATTCGACGTGTTCGTCGAGGCGAGCTATTTCCTGCAATTGTTCTGCGTTTATGGTAAGCCAACAGTAGGAAGTAAATCTGACAGATATAAAAATGCGTGAGTAAAAACTCCCTAAATTGGTGGCGCCAATATTGCTATACTGATATATGTCTATAAGCATATCTAAGTGAATAATATTTGAGATATATATTTAATGGAACATTAATTTAAAGTGGTAATGGTAAAATTCCATATGAGTAGCTGGAATATACGGGAACGACGGTTTTTTAACGGTTTTATGATTATATGATTTTTTATATATACGTATACACGACCCTATAACCAGTTTGTTTGATATTTCTAAATATTTCTCAACTAATAATCCAACCACCAGTTACCTTCCCAGAAAATTGAGGACACAGTAAGGTGCATAGCCTTGAACAGAAATCTCACCCCCACCCTTGCGATCATCCTTATGACTGCTTGTGCGCGCAGGTACACCCCCTTCCAAGATTGCTTGTGCGCACCCCCTTAACCTGTGATTAGTCAAGACGCATTTAGTTGGATAAATGCAATTCTTATTGGAACATTCTTGTTAGAACACTTATTAGGTTTCAGGAAAATCCTGTTAGAAGGTTTGTGTGTAAACGGTGTAATAGGAAAAATGAGCTAGAGGAGATCCCTTTTGGGGTTGAGTGTAATTTTACGTATTGATTTTACTTCGTCGAGTAGATATTTATGTATAGAAGAGTTGCTTATAATTTTAAGTAGGTTTGAGAGATAACTTTACATTTGTGTTCCTCAGCGCCAAACGGGGAGACTGCTGTGAAGACGCTCGCTCCCGTATATTCCCACTACTACCCGAAAACAGGCCAAAACCGCCGATTCGGTATATGCTATGGGGATCTCTCTCTAAAAAAAAAAAAAAAAATTGGGTGTCATTGGAAAGGATTTTTCAAGCCCTTTCCAATGGTATGCTTTTCACGATTCTGAAATTAAAAATACGACTTTCCATAAAAACTCTCAAAATTACAATTGCACTTCTTCGCGCACAAGCAATCTTGGAAGGGGGGTGCGCACAAGCAATCTTGGAAGGGGGTGTACCTGCGCGCACAAGCAGTCATAAGGATGATCGCAAGGGTGGGGGTGAGATTTCTGTTCAAGGCTATGCACCTTACTGTGTCCTCAATTTTCTGGGAAGGTAACTGGTGGTTGGATTATTAGTTGAGAAATATTTAGAAATATCAAACAAACTGGTTATAGGGTCGTGTATACGTATATATACAAAATCATATAATCATAAAACCGTTAAAAAACCGTCGTTCCCGTATATTCCAGCTACTTTCAGCTAAACGCTATGGAGCCGTTGAGAAGAAAATCTAAACAATCTGAAGTCATAGCGACTTTCAGCTTAAGGCTACCCACGTTTTAAATGTATGCCTTGCAAAATGTTACTTATAAAGTAACAATGACTAGTAGTCACCAATAATTTCATGATCCCTGACTGCGGTTATCCGAAATAATTCCCTACAGAGATATGTATTTCAAATTATCTGTGATCTGTCTCCATTTTCATTATGCTAGGAGACCCCATAAAATCAAATATTTATGACTCTTTGAACCTATTATCGAGAAAGTCAAGCGGCTATTTACCTGCATCCAAACCCATAGCTCGCCCTCCTTTTCTGACTTCCCCATTGCAGTCTGTGCAGTCTGCAGTCTGTGAAGGCTCCTTAAATCGAGAACCAATCAGGTGGATTCTAAGAGTAGACACCCCCTGTAGATGTCAAACTCTCTAATACTCGTGTATAAAAATGGATCCCCTTAAATTGCTCAGGATCAGTTCTTATAATACCTCAGCACTGAAATACCAATGGATCTTACTGTAGAGTTTGTTGACTCAGTAAATGGAATAAATGTTCCATTAACTCAAGACTCTGATGTCGAAATAATTGAAGGCTCGAAGGAAGGTTATGTGGAGGCTATCGACACAGAGGATTCGATAGATCGCTTTTTAAGAGGAGTATTTGCCCCTTCTATGTCATCTACCCCCACTACACAAATTGGAAGTGAATTTGCGTCTCTTGAGTAGACCGATTTTCCTTTTGGAGCGGCAACGCAGGACGTTTTAAATGACCTTATACGAGGCAATGGAGACGATCAAGAAATGCAATGTGCACAGCATTTCGATATGGATATACTGCACACAGATCCTATAATCTATGAGTTTCCTGATGATGATCATATTTTTGATCAGTTCATCGAGCCAAGTCAACCCAACATTTATTTACGAATAATGAAGGATGAAGATGACCATTCATTACTAGACGTTTTATTTGATCTAGGTTTTTAATTTGTCTATATTATACAGAAATTTATTAAATAAAACTGTTTTACAAAATTAAATTCTTAAACTTGTCTTATCCTTATTTGATAACTTTCCATTGATTTACGCATACTCTTTAATTCTGCATCGTGCATCAGCAAGAGATGAACATTGTAATTATATCGCAACCAGAATTTTCGTTCATTGGGACAGAAAAAGCAACAATAATAAGAAGATTTTGATTTTTGATAGCTGAAGTTATGCACTTTTAAGGTATGTTTTTTTTAACCGCTGCGTGAAGCAAACGATTTTGTTTCCGAACACAACTCACAATACAACTTTGTCATTCTGAGAATAAAAATTGAATCTGAGTTTTCGAGAAAAGTGCTGTCTTATATTAGGTTTGTAGTAACCTTTTATTTCATATGAAGTTATATATTTATACAAAATGAGATAGATATACTCAAGTATATAAAAATATTCTACATAGGCTTAACTGAGTTTATGTATATAAAGAGCATAACAGATATATTGGTATCTCTTTCACGTAGTATTTTGTTCTTGTAATATATATATATATATATATGTAGTGTTGAACAGTATAAAAGTCTCGTAATTGTAAGTAAATGCATTAGTATAATACGAATAGTTACAAGAGCATAACGAATCAAATCTCACGTTGGTCAGAAATGGTATGCATATAGGACATTAATAAATAAATCCTGTTTAAATTTTATTGAATTTCTAGGATTTTCTAGAGACTCTGAATGAATCGAAGCCTGTGATTGGTTATACAAAAACTGAAGATCTATGTATTGGATTTGAGTATAAGATCACTGGTTGTAAGCTGAAAAAGACACCTTATGGAACTAAGGTATCTCTTTATTTAGCAGACAAGGACGAAAAAGATGTTTGGATTTTTCTACCTAAGAGTTATGTAAACAAATTCTGTACTAAGACACCTTTTAGGAAATTAAATGAGAATGGTATTACCCATATGGTATATAAGGGGAAGGATGAATAGATATAGTTCTGCACGAATTGAATTTTTATCAGTAAATAAATAAGTACATGAAATTTTCCAATATAAAGGTTTGAGTTTTCTAAATCCAACATCAGTATTTAAAAACCTTAAAAGAACCATAACGATAATGGACTCCAAACAAATTGAGCTCTTCTTGATGCAGTTCGAAGACATGATATTTGAGGAGCACGTAACGCAGCTTTTATATTTGAAGAGCACTCTGGAGGACTTAGAGGATAAAGAACTGATCCATTCTAAATATGGATTCCACTACAAGCTTTGTCCCTGGAGTGATGATGACGCTTCGGAAGGACCCGATACGTGCCAGTGTCATAGGCTTCCAATTTTAAGAGACGAGGCCTTCAATATTATGTTAAAATATTATAAGCTAAACAAACGACAAATAAATAAACTACATTGATTTTCTTAAATATCTTGCATTTTATTTTTAAAATTAGACTTCAACATTTAAAGTATTAATTTATCGTTATATGAAAAGTCATTTCTCTTAAAATTTGATAATAAATATTTTAGCGTTTTCTTTTTACATTTAAAAATACCATACATTATGCAATAATGACCACACGTATTAGAAAAATATCCTTGTAGTTGTTGCTTGTTATAGCAATATTTATTTGCGTTAGATTTTAAAAATGTCACGAATTCCTTGTTTTGGGGAAATTGTCCATAGGAATCAAAAAATTCTGCTGATTTGCGACTTTCGAAATAGAATGCAATCCAATGAGTTCCTGGTTGATCTGATGTGTCGGTGTTTGCAATAATTAAAGCCGGATACTTTGAAATAGTTTTTGGAAGCTGGTCTGAAGGGAAAACTCCTTTAAAAATTGATTTTGTGTATATATGTTTTGTAAGCAAATTGTGAATTTGTAAAGTATTCATTTTCGAATATTTCTATGCTTATCAATATCAATCATGGAATCGTATTCACAATATACCAGACAAGTAACGGCTTCACTAAGAGGTTCTGAAAATCTTCCTTCGATTCTTATTGTGCCTTGCGACATCAAATTTGAACATATGGTGGTATTTGCCTGATCAGCAGTTAGATCAAAGGATAATATAAAACTGTTCGTATCAAACATTTCCTTGGTAATTTGAAGACCACGATCATAATGTTTTATTCCTCTTGATCTGAATAGCATATTATAGCCTCTTGAGCTTTGAACGTTTTCAGAGTTCGAGTAGTCAAATTCCAGAGCTTGCGAAGGAACTTGAACTCCATTCACCATTAGATTAAAGCGTTGCATTTTAAAATGTTCAAAATTAAATGGATCTAGTCCTCTGTTGCCTGAGTATGAACGGTTTTTAATCATACAAAAAGCTAGAAAATTTGGTAATTGTCCAATTACAGCATTGTCTATTGATAGCGTATTGTTTCCTGGGTAAATTGTAAACGATTTTACTTCTACTTTACTGAATGGGTAAAAAGCATTTTTTGTTTGCAAAACATGATGATGAGCCAATAAAATGCTTGGGTTCACAGTTACATGATTCATGAAAAGTTGTGCTTCTAATATCTTTAAATTTGATTCGCTATCCTTTTCCATTAAATAAAATGCAGTTTTTTCAATATTAAAATTAATTCTTAAGTCAACATTATTGACAAGAAGTTTTGTTTGATTAAATATATCACCATGAATTTTTCCAAATAGTTCTACCTTATTACTATTTTGAAATATATTTTTCAGAGTTTCATTAGAGCTCGGATAAACGTATTTTCCTGATGTTAATCGTCCGAAATTTGGAAAATAACCTTGCGAGGCCAAGTGGCTTTCCGAGGCGTCACTCCCATAGTTTAAAACTGTTTGCAGATATGCTCTATAATGATAATTATTATCACTCTGCGAAACTAATATGTTATTTAAATATACTGATGAACTTCTAAATATTGAATGTAAGATATTGTTTACTACACCGACAGCATTTCCTTCAATGACGCTGTTATCATTTTTTTTCAATTGCACCACAAGTCGTATATAAACACTTGATAGATCTCGATATGTTTCACCATTCCCTAAACAAACAAATTCGATTGAAGAGGCACCATCCAAGGATGAAATTGGATTATAAGAAACCTCTTCGGTTCGTAGAATTGAACTTTGCGTAGGGTGTGGTGCAAACAAATCCAATTCGCCTTTCATACATTCTATATGGTTACTCATTTTGTGTTAGAAAAAATATCCGTAATATTTAATTTCCTTGATGATATTTTTTTTTTATGAGACGGTTGGGTATGTTTACGTTGTCGTTTAGATGTTTAATGATTTCGGTTTTTTCTACCACCTCGCTTTTTATTTCTTTTTCCACTGCCATTTTGAAACCGTGTCATTTTATTTATTGCTTTATTTGATAGGTTGCGTAAAGCAATTTTACTCTGTTCTTGAATAATATTTCTTAATGGCTTTCTACCAAATTCATTAATTACAGCTCTTCCAGTCTCTGCAGCTTGATTTTTTATAGCATTTAAACCCGAAATGAAAAGTGGTTTTATGTAATTAAAAAGTCCACTAAAAAAGTTTCCGATTCCTCGACCTTGTTGAATAATTCGCGGGGTTACATATAGGGTTTCTATATTGGACAAACCTGCTCCACACTGATTTACATAATAATCCTGATAAGATTTCACCACGATGACTATTAGTGTTCTAAGTAAGCATTATTTGGGTATGTATTATTTATAGATTTGACCTTCTCCTTTTTCTAAAGTGAAGAGTAACAAAAATCGGCACTGCTGAAGTCTCGAAAGGTACTTTATATCCACTTGAATCAGTAATTAATATTGAGATTTCATTTGGAGACCATATATCCAAAGGATAATATTCAATATTTTTAAAATGAATATTTTTTTCTTTTCCGTTATAATGCATTACACGAAGACATCGGGGTCTCATACTACCAACAGACATGGGTTTAATTATGTCAGTGTAAATAAAAATCAATCCACATTCAGATATTTTCGATTCGACAGCGACGTTTTTATATCTAAATGTTTCAGCATTTACTAAACTCACAAACTCTGCTTCTTCAGATAAATTTGTTTCTTTTGCAGTTGTTTTGCTAATATAATTATTCAGATACATATGTGTAATGCCTACTTCCCAGTCATCATTCATGTCTTCGGAGATATTTACAATGTTTGTAAATGCACACTTTACATTATCAGGAAATACATTCAATGAGTTATTACTGAGCAATGTAATAAAGAAATCATTTACATAATTCATTTTTATATTTAAATTTCAGCTATTGGTAAGATATCCAATTAAGTTTGTTTTTCCCTATTTGCACTAAATTTTTTCCAGTTGATCTTCGCAATTTTTCACGACCTGTTATATAATTTAAATTTTGATATGGTAATGTTTCCGTTGCTTTAATTTTATTTAACTTTTTTCTTAACCTGCGTTGTTTTTCAGTAAGCTTTACTCTTACTACTGCTTGTTTTTTTATATCATCTTTATCACCTGAAAACGAAGTGTTGCTTATCTTTCGTTTATTGATAATTTTATTTGGAATTTTATCATCACTTTCTGGAGGTAATAACTTAGCAGTTTCTTTTGATTTAAAATCTTCTTCATCAGTTTTTTGAGGTAAATCCGAAAGCTCCGACATGTTCGGTGAAAACTTTGAATTTAATTTTGAAGTGTTAGGATATCAATCGATTCTATTGTTTGAGATTCAGCTGTTCTCGTTGAATTTAAGTATGATTTTTGTTCATTTGAAGTATTCCATGATTTACTACGTTTTTTATTTTGATAGAAACTTAGTTCTTGACGAATCCTAATCCATTTATCAAAATCACTTATTTTGTTATTATTTAGAATTGGTAAAAATTTTGTAATTATTAATTCATTCCCTCGATCATTATTAAGTAATTTTTGTAAGGTATTCGGGTTCATTAAAATTACTTTATTTAAATTATGCTTATTTTTGATCATTTTTTAAAATTTTTTCAAAAATTCCTGAAAACAAAGAACTAATTAGAATTGGTAAAAAACCACCTTTTTGAATTAGGACTTTTCTCTTAGAGTTTAATGTACGCTTTGGACATGAAATATATTGCAATGCATTTTTATACTTTTTTAAAGCACTTAGATGCGGTTTATTGACTTTATGATTTCCTCGTAATGTATTTAAAACTATTTCTACTATTGTTTTTACCAGCTCATTATCACCATTGCTTATAATTGCCTTCCGTAGTTTGTTGTTGGCCCTTTTGAGAACATACAATATATGTTTGTTCGCTTTCAAGCGATTTAGGCTCTTTTTGTAAACCATATTCGTCAGAATAGCACACTGTATATTCCGAATTAAAAATGTCTGATCTAAATCTCAAGAGATCGTTTATTCCCTGGGTAAGTTCAATAAGTAAATACCCGTGTGGTTGTTCTGTTACTTCTTTATATATTCTAAATAACTCAATGGGGTTTTCCGGATAAATTTGTCTTGCCAGGCATTGAAATTGCAGTTTGTCACGGGGATTTTTAAATGCAATTATATATTTAGTGTTAAGTGAGATATCTCTGGTATGCGATGATTTGTGAAATATATTTTGAGTAACAACAATAACAGATAAATTTCGGTGGTGGGAACCTTTAGTAAAGAGTTCACAAACATTTTTGTTAAAGGCTCCCATCATCAAATCGTCCAATATCAAGAGAATAGGCTCATTAGTTTCATTTTCGATAGTTTCAGGAACTCCTTTAAAGTATTCAATGTTATTAAAATTTGGCTTAGAAGTCTCCTCCCCATAACACCAAATAATTCGATCAATTGAAACATTAAAAAGATCATTCTTCTTGTTTATCAGATTTTCTAGAAATGTTGTTTTTCCCGATCCTGAAGGTCCGCAAATTAACATTGTGTAAGGATGTATAAATTGTCGAAACATTTTAAATGTATATTCACTGATTTATTTTATACAAGATAAACTATAAAATGTATATTTTTCCGTTATTTATTGTATATATACTATGCTTTTTTATGATTTTCCTGGTCGCGTTTCTTGGCGCAGTTCTTCTCGAAATGCGTATCAGATCCGCAATAATTACAATATATAAGTCGAGAGTATCCTTTTTTCTCAGGATTATTACCAAACAACTTTTTAACGGAATCCATAGTAGACGATCTAAATGGTTTACAAATTATTTTTTATTTAAGTTTAGACATATGTGTCACGATTACTGTATATTTCATAATTCGAGTTTTCTAAGAATACAAATAACTTAAACAAATTATTTAATGAACAGCGAAGTGGAAGTTTTTTCTTATGTATTCTACAATTGGTAAAATAATTGGGTAGCTGAGTTAAACTTTTTCCAATATCTATATCAATTATGTTGGCTGTTAAGTACTTGCTTAAAAAGATTTTCTTAATTTCACCACGAACGATAACTGTACGGTATTTGTTTAGCGGTGAAAGTATTTCTTCAAGACATGTATACGGAATATCTCCAGCTGACCAGTCCAATCCGTTTATTTTCTGATGATTAAGATGTTGTTGCTTAAGAGTTTCATTATCCAATTCTTTAATGTTAAATGGTGGTTTAAAATGAAAGTAATTAGGTATGACAGTTCCGGCCGGCATAAACGCTAACTCTTTTACAAAAACTTGTTTGTTGTTTCCAAGTAAATATTGAAAGTCTACTATACTGCTTGAATTTCGATCTAAAGTGTTCATGATGATTGGTTGAGACTTTTTAATCAACTGAGGGTGAGTTTGGAAGGGCTTCCTCCTTTATATACCGCCAAGATCAGAATATACTTTTAGTTTGAATAAAGCACTCTAAGCCAATGGATACGTGCATAACTAAAAGAATGAAATCTTCTCGAAAGACCCAGGATCATGAAGTCATTTTTGGTTTCGAATATTATGTTGGTCATACCTTAAAGTTGAAATGTGGTCTGTCAACTTCTCGTAATTTTTCGGCCATGATTTGGATGCCACAAAGTAAAAACAATTACGTTGGATTTGATAAAGACGAATGGATGCAACTGCTCACATATAAGGAATATATACAGCTGAAACTTGACCAGTATGACTTCCTGATGCCAGATACTATTATTGATCATCCTTGCATGTCCTCAATAAAGAGTAATTTTAGATTTAGGAAATCAGATAAGCAGTACGTTTTAGTAATTAATCAATATGGTAACAAAATTGAGTTCGATTGTGAGTCCTGGAGATCTTTATTAAGATTGGGTATCTTTTTTACCACATTTTTGTGCTGGAATTCCATATAACGACAACAAGTTATTTATCTTTATCACAAACATATAATTCCTAAGTGTGCATCCTTACAAAAGTTAGATATTCAACTGTCTGATTTGGAGGGTTCCTCTGATAAAGATGTACAAATAGATTTAACTCGATTATGTTTTGAAATTTCTAAAAAGATGCGTGTTGAAATAAAACGGGATGTACTAGTATATAAGCAATCACTATTATCTAATCAAGCAACGTCTAATAAAAATTAACTCAAAGAAATCAAATCCTGATCATGAGCAAACAACAAGTTGTTAATGAAATTCATAAGCCTGCTCGGAAAAATTTTAAACATCGAAAATTCGTTCAAAAAGGAATAAATTATACATGGCAAATTGATTTGGTTGAAATGATTCCATTTAGTAAAGAAAATAAGGGATATAAATATTTACTAACCGTTATTGACACGTTTTCAAAGTATGCGTTTGCCGAAGCGGTTAAGACAAAGTCTGCCCCAGATGTAGTACAGGCAATGGAAACTGTTTTTAGAACTAGTAAATGTAGACCTAAGAACATTCAGTCAGATCAAGGAAAAGAGTTTTTTAATTCCGCTTTTAGGGAATTAATGACAGAATTTCATATAAATCATTACCATACTTATACACACCTAAAGGCTTCTAAATGTGAACGCTTCAATCGAACTTTAAAAAATCGTATGTGGAAAATGTTCAGTATGAAAGGTGACTATAAATGGTGTAGAAACAAGAGCTTTTTCTTGAGTATAAATGATAAGTCGGATGGTGCTAGTTTAATAGTTAAATTTTAATGACAATTCTTGATTATTTCTCCTCACTTAAACTCCTCGTGGCTATATCTTCAACTTCAATTTTTTATCTGTCCTTGTTCTATTCTCTCTTTTTTCCAATTCTTATCTGCCACTCGTTCGCTAGTACGAGTTGGCAGCCTAGCGCAACAGCTGTTATGTTAACATCATTCAAAAAACGCGGAATTCAAATATACAAGATTATTCTAATTGGGTTTTGACCCAACATACCGGCCCCCTTGAAAGTATGCGATTGACTTTCAAGAGACAGGTAATAAGGCGAGTTTCCGTATAGGGCGGCGGATGATTCCCTTGGCAGTGCGTACGTCGGCTACACGCACGATGTTGTCCGCTCCTGCAATCGTGCTGACTATGCGCCCAAGAAGCCACCGTTGTGGAGGAAGATTATCCTCGTGAACGATTACCATGTCGTTGACAGCCAAATTTGGTGAAGTCTTCGTCCAGGTTGTGCGAACTTGGAGCTCGTTGATGTACTCGTGGCTCCAGCGACTCCAGATGTGATGTTTGAGTGCGCTGACCCTTTT
Organism: Drosophila yakuba; assembly: GCF_016746365.2. NCBI lineage: Eukaryota > Metazoa > Arthropoda > Insecta > Diptera > Drosophilidae > Drosophila > Drosophila yakuba. The sequence continues at coordinate 26,123,370 of NC_052527.2, read as the reverse complement.
CCATCGATCCAACTTGTCCAGGTTGTCGTCGATTGGTGGAAGTTCCGGTAGTGCTCGGAGTGCGTCACCCACTAAGAAGTGGCCAGGCGTGAGAGCGGCCAGGTCGTTCGGGTCTGATGAGAGCGGCGTTAACGGGCGAGAGTTCAGTATCGCCTCGACGTCAGCAGCTGCAGTGGCTAACTCCTCGAAGGTTAACCTTGTGTCTCGAAGAGTGCGATTGAGTAGTCCCTTGACACTTTTTACTGCAGCTTCCCATATGCCCCCGAAGTGTGGAGCCCTGGGTGGAATAAAGTGGAAGTTAATAAACTCTGAGCGACAGAAATAGTGGATTGTTCTTGTTGTTTCGTCTTTAAACAGAAACTGCTTCAACGATTCGAGCTTGTTGTTAGCTCCTGCGAAATTTGTAGCGTTGTCACAGAATATGTCCGAGGGAAGTCCGCGTCGGGCAATAAAACGCTTTAGTGATGCAATGAAGCTATCCGTCGTGAGATCCGATACCACTTCGACATGTATCGCCTTCGTGGCAAAGCAAACGAAGACGGCTAGGTAGGCCTTGGTAGGCGGCTTACCCCGGATGCGCAAATAGACGTTGATTGGTCCGCAAAAGTCTATTCCGCATCTTGAAAATGGTCTAGATGGTGTGATCCGCTCTTTAGGCAGTTGGCCCATTAGCTGCCTTTCGAGAGTTGGTCGATAGCGGCGACAATGTATACATGAGCGAACGACTTGTCGCGCCAAGTCCCTTGCATTCACTATCCAGAACTGTTTTCTAATTAAAGCGACGAGCGTCCGTGGCCCGGCGTGATAGTTCTGTAGATGAAGATGGCGAGCGAACTGTGACACAAATGGATCCTTAGCTGGGAGCAGCACAGGATGCTTTTGGGTTTTTGGGTAGTCTGCTAGCTCCAGGCGCCCTCCGACCTTTAGAATTTGGAAGCCATCTGTAACCTGGAGGAAGAGACTAAGATTTTTAAGGTTAGTGCGAATCGGATGGCCCTTCAGGACCGAGGACATCTCTTGAGCGAAGTGAATAGTTTGAATATTCCAGACGATGCAATGTAGCGCCCGCATCAGTTCTGCTGGCGTCGGCGAAGGTGATTGGAATGGCGTTAGTTTACGGCAGCGCTGAGTAAATCTGTACATCCAAGCGATAACTAGTAGGCAGCGATAATGCGAACTGATCTTGTAGGTTCCTTCAAGCAGTTGATTACTAGTCGTGTGTACCGCAAAGGCTGATTTTCTCTTCTCCAGTTGGACAGTTTCCATATCAATATCACTGTGGTCTCGACTGTCCTTTGGCCGATGTTGATGATCTTGGCCTAGGAACTCAGGTCCCTCGAACATATCGATTGTTCCAACTCGGTGATAGTGCAGCCCCTGGACAAGATATCAGCCGGGTTGCAGTGAGTAGGAACATGTCTCCAGTGTCAATCTGACGTGAGTTCTTGAATTTCGGCAATTCGATTGCCGACAAAGGTTGATAAGGTGGCCGAGTGTTGGCGATTCCAATGTAGAACAATTTGAGAATCGCACCATAAGAACAAAGTCGGCTTTCTGTCAGCGAAGATTCTAATGATTTTTTTGTAGAGCTGTGCTAACAAATGTGCTCCACACAGTTCTAATTTCGGCAGAGATAGCTTCTTGGTGGGAGCAACTCTGGACTTCGATGTGATTAGCTGTACCTTGGTCAGCCCATCTGATCCGATTGTGCGAGCGTAGATGCAGCATCCATACGCTCGAATGGAGGCGTCACAAAAGCCGTGTATTTGAAAGGTATGTATCGCTGATTGGAGGCAATATCGTGGTATTGCTACAGACTCCAACGACGAAAGCGATGCAAGCAGGGACATCCAAGCTGTATGAATGCCTTGGGGTACTGACTCGTCCCAATGTAGTTTTAGGAGCCACAGCTCCTGGAGGATAATTTTTGCCACTATGATAATGGGAGTAACTAATCCCAACGGATCAAACAGCGAAGGGGCTATGGACAAAATCGAGCGCTTGGTGACGTGGTCCGAATCGAATCTTGGCGAGAACGAGAACATGAATGTGTCCCGTACTTGGTCCCATTTTAGGCCAAGCGTGCTGGTTAGCATTTCGTCGTCCAACTGCAAATGTTTGACTGTAGCGTCATCGACAAACTTGCAGTGATTTGAATGCCATTTTGCGAGTTCCAATTGGCCATCCTGTAGAATCGCTGTAACTTCCCTTTTGATTTGATGTAGCTCCTCTACCGTATCCGCTCCACCTAGGAAGTCATCCACATAGAAAGACGATTTGATGGCTTTAGCTCCAATCTCCAATTTGTCCATGAATTTGTCGGCTAGATATGACAAACTGCGTATGGCTAGATACGGTGCAGCCGCTGTGCCATAAGTTACAGTATTCAATTCGAAGGTGCTCAATGGTTGCGATGGCGACGCTCTCCAAAGAATGTATTGGAATCTGCGATCCTCGGCAAACATGTTGACTTGGCGGAACATCTTGACCACATCAGCAGTGATGGCATAGCGATGTATCCGAAAACGCAGGAGTAGTGTATAAAGATCTGGCTGAATGGTCGGCCCGACCATCAGAATGTCGTTGAGCGATTTCTGGGACGTCGTCTTGCAGGATGCGTCGAAAACCACTCTGAGCTTTGTTGATGTGCTATTAGGCTTGAGCACGCAGTGGTGCGGAATATAATAATGCGGAGTGTTTAACTGTGGATGGCTCACGGGACTCATGTGTCCCAGATTTTGAAACTCCTGCATAAATTCAACATATTTGGCCCCTATCTCAGGCCTTTTGCATAGGCTGCGTTCGAGGGAGAGGAATCTCCTTTTGGCAATGTCGAATGAGGCTCCGAGAACGGTAGGTTCATCTTTAAATGGAAGTCGTACTTCCAATCGACCATCTGAATTACGTCGTACCGTTTTGGTGTAGAACTCCTCACAGTTTCGCTGCTCTGGCGTAAGTGTGATCTCAGGAGGCTCCACATGATCGATGCGCCATAGCCGTTCCATTTTTTGGTCAATTTCTGTTAATGCGATAGATGAGTACTGATGGAGTGTTCTGGGATGAGCTCGACATCGACCAGACACTATCCATCCAAGTAGTGTTTTTTGAAGTACGGGCAGATCCTTTCCTAATTTAACTTGGCCGACTGCCAATATATCGAAGAAGGTTTCCGTCCCCAAAAGCAGATCGATCCGACGAGACTTGTTAAAGCTCTCGTCAGCAAGAGATGAGTGCTGCGGAAAGTTCCACGCAGAAATGTCAATTTCCGATTCTGGATGATAGGCAATGTGGGATGTCACGCAAAAATCAAGGAGCAACTCGAATCCATTGTGCCTCGACTTGATATTGGTGGTTGCATGGTGTTTAATTCGCGTTTGTGTCTCACCAATGCTACGAATCTCGAGGTTGAGCTTGCTCCGTGGCAGTCGAAGTCTTTGAGCAAACTCCTCGGATATGAAATTCACCTGAGAACATGAATCCAGAAGCGCTCTTCCTATTTTGTAGCTTCCAGCTGCATCCTTGACCAGAATCAGTGCCGTGGCCAGAATGACACAGTCGGAACGAGACTCCGTGTGAGTATGCGCGACTGCGTCCGAAACTTGTACAGGCTCCGCTTGAGGGAGTAGCAAGGGAGCTGCGGCCGATCCTGGCGATGGCCGATGAAGCAGCGAGTGATGCGGTAGTGCACATGAGTGGCACCTCCGCGTCGACGGGCAGTTGGCTACAAGATGACCCCTGCCAAGGCAATTAATGCATAGCTTGTGGCGCTTTACTGCATTAAGGCGATTATCTAAGGCGAGATTGATTAGTTCTGGGCATCTAAAGGTCTTGTGGTCTGTCTGTGAACAGATGTTACAAGTTTGTGTGGTGCAATTGAAGGACAGACTTGCCTGATTCCTCTGCGAGCGCGACCTATGGCCACCTGGTTGACTCATAGGGGCTTCAGCAGGAGGCTTCTTATCCGATTCCAAATATTGACAATGACGTTCAACGACTCCAACGCATTTGTCCCACGAAGGCAACGTAGTGTAGTCCAGCGACTCATTCCACTTCCTCTTAGTCTTCTGGTCCACTTTGCCCATAACTATGGAGATGAGCATGGCCTCGCAAATCTGTGGCTCGGTGCTCAACGAACGCAACGAGTTGTATAATGCGGATGCATTATCGATTAGGCTGCGCAACTGCTGACCATTTGACTTGGCGACAGTTGGCAATGCGAAGAGTGACGATATGTTATCCAAAAATACGAGAGTCGGGTTGTCATAGCGCTGCTTTAAGCGGTCCAGAGCCTTTGTGTAGTTGTCTGCGGTCACCTGGAAAGCTCGAACCGTTTCAAGGGCTGGTCCTCGAAGACAGTTTAACAACTGGTTGAACTTCTCGATCTTAGACATGGATGGCTGGTGGCCAATAACTTGGTTAAACGACAAGATAAAGTTTTGGTACTCGCAGTATTTGCCGTCAAATGTCGGCAATGATAAGCGCGGGAGCTTAACTGCAGATGTGTGCCCAAAATTAACCGTAGATTCATGAATGCCGGTGCTGTTAGCGTCTGGTCCAAGTTGCTCCTGAACGCAAACCTTGGCGTGGATAAACAGTTCCTCTATTTCGAAGCGAGTATTGCGCTGCGCCTCAGCTGGCTCCATCTGCTCTATGGCTTCCTGGGTAGATAAAGCAAGTTTAAAATACGATTCCAAAATCGACAAACGGCAAGATAATTCCAACGGAGATAAATTCAAACCAGGTTCCACTGATTTGCTCATACGTGTAAGGTTTTTTCGAGCACTCGTTCGTTGAGCTTTAAGTTGCTCCAGCGAAGACATTTTTGCAGATGTTTGTTTACTTTATTTAATTTCGATCTGGATATTCTTTGCTTGACAAGGTCTGTGAGAGCGAGCGAGACGACGAGATGTAGTGGAAAATTTTCGCTCGCCAAGCCTAGAGTGCAACCTAGAGTGTTGCGACAGAATGAGGTTATGTATGGGGGTGCTCCTGGGGGCAATATGTATAGATGGAGGACCGAGATGTCGACTCCAACTATGGCGATGACACTTGGAGGATGTCCAACGATGTCCAATGATGCGGCGGGAGACCCTTGAGTATAGCCGGCACCTGCGCCGCATGTAGTTGTGGGCAAATGCACTAGCGAAAATCCTATGCGGACGCTGGGTAGACCGGCAGCGAACGCGATGCGCGAATGTACGAGAGTTTGTCAGGGCAAAAGTCGTAAATGCGCGTGCGAGACTTAGAGCAAAGTAAAAATGGGGGCGAACGTAACCACAATCATCACCACAATTAACTAAAACGTAGCACAAGTCCTGTCACGGTCGCCAAAATGTAGAAACAAGAGCTTTTTCTTGAGTATAAATGATAAGTCGGATGGTGCTAGTTTAATAGTTAAATTTTAATGACAATTCTTGATTATTTCTCCTCACTTAAACTCCTCGTGGCTATATCTTCAACTTCAATTTTTTATCTGTCCTTGTTCTATTCTCTCTTTTTTCCAATTCTTATCTGCCACTCGTTCGCTAGTACGAGTTGGCAGCCTAGCGCAACAGCTGTTATGTTAACATCATTCAAAAAACGCGGAATTCAAATATACAAGATTATTCTAATTGGGTTTTGACCCAACAAATGGATTCATAAAATCAAATTTCTTGTAGATCAATACAATGATTCTTATCATCGAACTATTAAAATGAAGCCTGTGGATGTGGGTGTCAAAAATGAAGAGTTCATTTTAAAATCAGTATATAATATACCAAAAATATTCCCAAAACATAAATTTTCAGTAGGGGATTTCGTTAGAATAAGTAAATACAAGGGAGTATTTATGAAGGGATATGAACCTAATTGGACTACAGAAGTTTTTAAAGTTTTAAAAGTTAAGTCAACAAGGCCTGTAACGTATGAAATAGAAGATTATATGAGTAACCCTATTCAAGGTTCATTTTATGAAGAGGAACTTCAGAAAGTAAAAGATAAAAATGCGTTTCTAATAGAGAAAATAATTAAAAGAAAAAAGAACCAGGTGCTTGTAAAGTGGAGCGGTTTCGACTCCAGCCACAACTCATGGATATCTTTAAATGATATGCTTAAGTAATCAAACACAATAAAATAATTTCAAATTCAATTTGGTTTTTGTTTATTTACATTTCTGTATTGTTTTGTAATTTACAAGGGTATACAATAATTTTTTGTTATTGAGTATTAGTAAAGTTACTGCTAATTATATTATCTATATTATAATGACCGTGGGCTAAAGTGTTACAATTATCTGGTGAAATATATCTCTTATCATCCTTATAGTTAAGACTAATTTTATTTACAATTTTGGTATAAAGAATGTGAGACCTACTACGAATTACTCTCTGTGAGCCATAAAAAGTCTTTTTATACTTAATACATTGATTATAATCTACATGATTCAGCCTCTTAATAACAGATTTTTTTACGCCTTTAATTTTTTTTATACATTCGGGGTCATTTCCTTCTCCATCAACTAAACAAGAGTATGCCTTAGCCTTAAGTCCCGCAAAAGAGGTCATAACCTTACCGGCATGTTCATCTTTCATTTTTCCTGGTTCTTTATTATTAGCCTGTATTATATTAAATTGGTTTTCTTGCTTATAGTTAGAAGTATCAAAGCGTTGTGGGTTGTCTTTTATAGTTTGATAAAAATCTTCTTCTGAAGATAGTATAAATGAATCTGTATCCATATATATTATTTTCGTAGATGGACTTTTAATTAAAAGGAAGTCATAATAAAAGTCATACATTAGCCATTTTGAGAGTTCTAAAACCGTTACTCCTATATATATGGGTTTATCATACATAATTTTGGACGGTGTTGACTCAATTGCTGCTAAGTCTGAACCAAATATTTCTACGCTATGAAAATCATTTCTAGCTATGCGCTGTCTAAAACCTGGAGAATTTTGTTTCTATTGATAATGTTTAACTAAAGCTACTTGACGACGCTTTGCTACATTCTCCATTGTTTTTCCGTAAACAGCATTATTCATTAGCTTAAAAAAATTTTTTTCAAAATCATTTTCAGCCAATTTTCTCTGCTGTGTGTTTAGGTCGATATAAGGCTTCAGCCAGCATGATTGCGTAAAGGACAAAACTCGGTGTACCTTTCTTACAATAAGACCATGCTCTAAACAAAGTTGAAGCTGTTTTAAGTGAATTATGTATTCACTTTTATTAGTTAAATCAGCTATAAGCTTTCTTTGCTTGCCCCCGGGTGGAATTTTATTTTCAGGACAGAATGGTAAATAATTATGTAAATCATGCTTATCGGCAGGATACTCCAGATCAACTTCTAGCATATACCCTATACTACCATCACATGCTATATTTTTATAGTCGAATGAATCAACATCTTCCTTATCCAAAAACTGAAACCTTGATAGTGGCAAGGGTTGACTCATAGCCCACCCATATAAATTATTGGCATCAATATAACTTAAAAAATTGTTCGGTTTTTTTGGATCGAAGTTTTTTAAGTATTTATTATTTGCTATAGAAATGCGCTGAGTGCATTGAGTCAACCCTCCCCGAATTGCTCTTTTTAAAAAATTGTACATATCACCATCACTTATTAGTTCTAAACTTACATTAGTGAACTTAAGCAAAGCATCCCATGATATTGATGGCGCAGTAACATAATTAATGGGATCTAACTTATAAATTTTTTTGCAAATTTTTCTAAAATTTTCAAACACATCTGCTAAAATTAAAACATCGCTTTCTAAATATAGTTTTAAATAGTCTTTAATAGTTCGACAGTTAAATGTCTCCCAGACTTTCTGTGCGAAATTAAAGTTATCTATACTACAATTTTCTTCACTTAGAGAATTATAAAAACTATCAATGCTTGGAAGTTGGGTATCATTAAACTTTTCAAAACTATCTAAGTAGTCATAGGGAAACAACCCCTTCCTCCTCATTTGCTTAAATTTTTCTCCCTGAAATTTCGTACTTAGAATTTTAAAATCTTTATCTTCCATATAGCTTGATAGTTTATCTAAACTTGAATTTAAAAATCGGACTGAATCTATGTATCTTATTTTGTATCTGCTTGTAGCATTGATTTTTATAGTTTGCGTAAGTGCTATATAGAGCTCTTTATTGCAAGGTATGGGACATAAGTCCCCCTCTAATTCAGTAATAAATAAATGAATATCATAGGAAAGAAAGGGTCACTTAATCTAAACTTAAGCTTACAATTTCTATGGATAGGACCTACGTATTCTCCAGAAAATTGATCAAAGAATTTGTCCAGGTCGCTCGCATTTATTTCTTTCTCGCAGGCGCAACAATTTCCCTTTTGAAGCTGTTCATCGAAAGTGTCATCCCTCGGTTTCTTGGAGTTAACCCAATATTTGTAATACAGGCTTAAAGTGTTTTCTTTAAGAGTTTTACAAAATGTTTGTATGCAATCAACGCCTATAAAATTATAAAATTTAAATATGTTAGTTAAATATAATTTTATAAAAATGTGGTTCTATTTACCTTCGTAGGTCCACAGTTCGTTAAGATTAGGATAATCTTTATGGGCAACATAAAAAGATACGGCACATGCCGTATGCTTTTGTACTTGCGTGGTTGACGAGGAAGCAGAAGAATTCAAGCATAATGCATAATGTTTTGGGTAATATTATCGATTCCCAATATATTATGGTGGTTCCGTTTTCTTTCTTTTGTTTTAATCGTGGGACCAACAATTTTTTCACCTGCTTCATCAATTTCATAAATATTTATGCTAAAGTTGACATTGTTTTTCTCAAAATGTCGAACTCTTATTTTTTCGATTGGAAATTTAATTCCCGAAAAATCTAAAGTCATTCCGCCATACACAATAGTTTCATCATTAATATTAATGTTATAGCTTTGAGGCTTTGTCATCCTTTCTCTAGAATATTTCCTTTGCTGGGGGGTTGTAAAAGTCCTATTTTCATGGTTTTGATTAGCTATAAATGCTAGTATACACCACTTGAAACAAAATACGTCGGCATTCTGCACGTTTATTAGCGCATTTCGGGCTCTTATTTTTTGAGGAGCTTTAATGTATCCGCTGGCAGGAATGTTTTCCAGTTTTATTATAGTAGTTTCGAAATAGTTAAAATTTTTAATAGCCCAGCCTGAGTCTTTTTCTTGAAATTCGCTGCTTAATGTAATCAGCAATCTATGGCCGAATTTAGCTCATCAATAATATCTTCATTTATGTATACAGATTTGTAGGCAGTTTTAAAGTGCTTCATTGTTTCCACTGTAACTCCTTCATCTGTTTGCTTTATATATGAACCATATACACTTAGGTTAAATTTAATGGTTCTGTAGTCTATCATACAATGCTTTATAACTTCAACTATATCTTTTTGACACTGCTGATAAAACTCTTTTAAATCAATCATATTATTAAATGGACTACCAATTCGATATGATTTTACTGGAAATGTCGTCTCTGATGTAAGCAATATGATATTCGCATTGTTCTTAACTTCTCTGGCCGACGCATTTTTATGTATATCGTTCAAAATATGTTGACGTTCTCTGGATGCCGAGTACTTTTCACCGCAAGTAGGACATAAGAGTTCCCTTCTTAAGTCAATATGTTTTCTTTTTGGGGGGCTAGATATTTCCTTATCCTCTTCCATCCTCATTCGTTTTATAGACTTAGCTGATGTCATAGTGCGGTCTTCTTCATCCAGTTTTCTTCTACCCATTAAAATGCTAAATGCATTTCGGGGTCCTTCACAGCGTTGGTAGTGATCATCAAATTCACAATTTTTTACTAGATTAGAGCATAAGTCACATCTAATGTTAGAGTTTAACATTAAAGCCTCGCAGGCTTTACTGGGTTCTGAGCACTTCGCGTAATGAGAGACAAACTCACTAATTTCGATGCATTGGTTGCACAAATCACAAGCCACTGATGATTCCATTTTGAATTTTTTATAAATATATATTATTTATATATTTTAATTCGTTTTAAAAATTATTTACAGTAAATGGTTTGAGTCCACACAAACAATTAAAACGGTTAGACGTGATTTCCCGAGCAAGTTCGACCGAAATTATATTATAAGAATGCAGTGCTGAGGTATTATAAGAACTGATCCTGAGCAATTTAAGGGGATCCATTTTTATACACGAGTATTAGAGAGTTTGACATCTACAGGGGGTGTCTACTCTTAGAATCCACCTGATTGGTTCTCGATTTAAGGAGCCTTCACAGACTGCAGACTGCACAGACTGCAATGGGGATGTCAGAAAAGGAGGGCGAGCTATGGGTTTGGATGCAGGTAAATAGCCGCTTGACTTTCTCGATAATAGGTTCAAAGAGTCATAAATATTTGATTTTATGGGGTCTCCTAGCATAATGAAAATGGAGACAGATCACAGATAATTTGAAATACATATCTCTGTAGGGAATTATTTCGGATAACCGCAGTCAGGGATCATGAAATTATTGGTGACTACTAGTCATTGTTACTTTATAAGTAACATTTTGCAAGGCATACATTTAAAACGTGGGTAGCCTTAAGCTGAAAGTCGCTATGACTTCAGATTGTTTAGATTTTCTTCTCAACGGCTCCATAGCTTTTAGCTGAAAGTAGCTGGAATATACGGGAACGACGGTTTTTTAACGGTTTTATGATTATATGATTTTTTATATATACGTATTCACGACCCTATAACCAGTTTGTTTGATGTTTCTAAACATTTCTCAACTAATAATCCAACCACCAGTTACCTTCCCAGAAAATTGAGGACACAGTAAGGTGCATAGCCTTGAACAGAAATCTCACCCCCACCCTTGCGATCATCCTTATGACTGCTTGTGCGCGCAGGTACACCCCCTTCCAAGATTGCTTGTGCGCACCCCCTTCCAAGATTGCTTGTGCGCGAAGAAGTGCAATTGTAATTTTGAGAGTTTTTATGAAAAGTCGTATTTTTTAATTTTTAATTTACTCTACAGAAGACTCACACAAAAAACAGGCGCAGCGCAAGATGTCACACCCTATCTAAAGCCCGAAAACCGCCCAAAACTGTAACGCCCACACTTATAAACAAATTAACATTTTTGTTTAATTTCCCCAAATTTTTTCCAATATTCTGGAAAATGTTGAAATTTCTTGTTCGCAGTTCCAATAAAAACAAGAGAGAACGCTATAGTCGAGTTCCCTGACTATCTGATACCCGTTACTCAGCTAGTGTAAGTGTGAAGGACAGTTTTTGGCGGTTTGTGGGCGTTAGAGTGGGCGTGGCCAAAAGTTTTTTGGCGAATAGATAGAAATTTACAAGACTAATACAAAAATGAAAAAATATCAAAACATTTTTCAAAAGTGTGGGCGTGGCAGCTTTGGGCGGTTTGTGGGCGTTAGAGTGGGCGTGGCAAAACGTTTTTTTGCAAATCGATAGAAATTTTCAAAACCAATACAAAAATGAAAAAATATTAAAACATTTTTCAAAAGTGTGGGCGTGGCAGCTTTGGGCGGTTTGTGGGCGTTAGAGTGGGCGTGGCAAAAAGTTTTTTTGCAAATCGATAGAAATTTACAAGACCAATACAAAAATGAAAAAATATTAAAACATTTTTCAAAAATGTGGGCGTGGCAGTTTTGGGCGGTTTGTGGGCGTTAGAGTGGGCGTGGCAACCTGAATCGACAAACTTGCGCTGCGTCTATGTCCCTGGAGTCCTAATTTCAACTTTCTAGCTTTTGTAGTTCCTAAGATCTCGACGTTCATACGGACAGACGGACAGACAGACAGACAGACGGACGGACATGGCCAAATCGACTCGGCTATTGATCCTGATCAAGAATATATATACTTTATATGGTCGGAAACGCTTCCTTCTGCCTGTTACATACTTTTCAACGAATCTAGTATACCCTTTTACTCTACGAGTAACGGGTATAATGAAAAAATATCAAAACATTTTTCAAAAATGTGTGCGTGGCAGTTTTGGGCGGTTTGTGGGCGTTAGAGTGGGCGTGGCAACCTGAATCGACAAACTTGCGCTGCGTCTATGTCCCTGGAGTCCTAATTTCAACTTTCTAGCTTTTGTAGTTCCTGAGATCTCGACGTTCATACGGACAGACGGACAGACGGACAGACAGACGGACGGACAGACGGACATGGCCAGATCGACTCGGCTACTGATCCTGATCAAGAATATATATACTTTATATGGTCGGAAACGCTTCCTTCTCCCTGTTACATACTTTTCAACGAATCTAGTATACCCTTTTACTCTACGAGTAACGGGTATAAATTTAAAAAATTTTCGTTTGCACTTCCACTAGAAAATGTTGAAATTTCTCGTTCGCGCATCCACTAGATGAGTTTCTTATACCCCTTACTCGTAGAGTAAAAGGATTACGAGATTCGTTGAAAAGTATGTAACAGGCAGAAGAAACCATTGCCATATCCGTATGAACGTTGAGATCTCAGGGACTATAAAAGCTGGAAAATTGAGATTCAGCATGCAGACTCCAGACACAAAGACGCAGCGCAAGTTGCCACGCCTTCTCTAAATCCCGAAAACCGCCCAAAACTGCTACGCCCACACTTTTAAAAAATGTTATGCAATTTTTTAATATTTTTGTTAGATTTGTAAATTTGTATCGATCTGCCAAAAAACTATTTGCCACGCCCACAAACCTCCAAAAACTTCCAATAGCTGAGTAACGGGTATCGGATATTCATAATCTGAAAAGGATAAACTAAACGCCTAGTTAGAAATATCGGAAATCTCATACGCAAAAGTTCCTAATTCTTCGATGTCTAAGATGGAATCACCAAAGACTCTGTTGAAGTGAAATTCAACAGAAGCCTCCCGTAATCCACCGAAGTGCGGGGCCCGTGGAGGGATGAACTTCCAATCGATCCCATCAGCTAAGCAAGTTGCCTTGTTTCTGGTCTCTGCCTTATGATAAAATGACCCACAATAGTCCTGTATTTTGAAATGCTGGTTTAGGTTGCACTTGATTTACTAGCAGGCTTCTTATTACGTGCTCCCAAGTCACAGGCTTAATTTACGCATTTATTGATAGCATTTGCATCGAACTTGCGGCCTCCAATCGTCCAGAACTTTTGCCGTAATGTGACAGGCAACGCCTGCGGTCGTGCAGGAAAATATTTCTCATCATAATAAACAATGAGTGACGTGATGATCTTTTGGTAAAAGTATCGGATGCCTCGTACCGTAGTGCAAGTTTGCGTTTTGAAACCTTCCACCGTCTCAAAGAAACCCATCGGAACCGAGTATAGGCCTAAGCGAAACCAGCTTGCTTTTCTGTAAAAACGGCTTGCCCTGGCTAAGAAATCCATACTCTTTCGTCATGTAAACCTGCTGGATGCTCCTCAGAATAAAACAGTTCCTGAGTTTATCTTCTCCACTGAATCGAAAAAAGAGTTAAGGAATCTTAAGTTCGATGAATTGTCAATGCAAACGGTTCCAATTAGAGCCGCAGAATGGCACTCTGACAAATTCTTTACTGCATGTAACACGGACGACGAGCTTTGCGAAAGGAATTGTGACGCGCCGAAACGCGCACATAGTACAATGAGAGAAAAAAACATGAAGAATAAGAGAAAAAACATGAAGTACATAGTAGCATAAGAGAAGAAACATGAAGTAAACTCATTTAGTTAGAACCTATTTTATATTTGAACGAAAACATGAAGTAAACATATTTACTTAAAACATATAAACATGGAATCAATTAATGAAGTAAAACGCACAACCCGCATTCGAACTGCGCGCGCGCGCCAAGATCACGCGCGAAGGGTCACACTGGTCCGACATAGGTCGGCCACACTAATACAGCATTAAATCGGTTGGAATATGCGGGCACACAGTATCCGCTGCCAAACCGCTATATAAGGCGCACTCCAGCCCTCTAGAAGGCATTCAGTTCGGCCGGCGATCGGCAACAAGACCTCCAGGAAGAGGAGCTACCAGGAGCAGGATCAGCGGCAAGGAATCGACAGAGCCACAGGAGGCGGGCAAGGAGGTGGTAACTAACTAACCATAGTAGTCTTTGCATATTACGTCTCATTCTCCGGCTCGGTTCACCGACCCGCGTGTACCATTAGCACACCTTAGCGGCCTCTAAACTCTTCTCATCCTTAGCAGACTCATCGGCCTCTTAACTCCTCATCCTTAGCAGACTGCATCGGCCTCTAAACTCCTCATTCTTAGCAGACATAATCGGCCTCCAAACTGTTCCTATCCTTAGCAGACCTCATCGGCCTCTAAACTGTTCCTATCCTTAGCAGACCTCATCGGCCTCTTCTCATACTTAGCAGACCCAATCGGCTTCTACAACTCTTCTCATACTTAGCAGACCTAATCGGCCTCTACAACTCGTCTCATACTTAGCAGACCTAATCGGCCTCTACAACTCTTCTCATACTTAGCAGACCTAACCGGCCTCTACAAATCTTCTCTCAAAGCAGACCTAATCGGCCTCTGAACAGTTCTCGTAAATAGCAGACCTAATCGGCCTCTGAACCATTCTTACTATTAGCAGACCTTATCGGTCTCAAAACTGTTCTCACCGTTGGCAGACCCAACCGGCCTCTAAACTGTTAACTGGCAGACCGGAGCGGTCTTTTCCAACTATCTTTCGTTCACAGGCAGTGCGGAAACGGCAACGCGACCCGACGACCGAGTAAGCGCCCATCTCGGGAGCCCGACCCCACTCGTATCCATCGCAGAGCTGTACAGCCCCTCCATGGACGAAACCAGACGCGCCCGAGCCAACAAGCCGCCGATCTGACCACCAGGACTGCAGCCCATCTGAAGCGACTGTGCACACTTCACGAATAAAGACCCAATTATTGTATCATTCTCTCGCCTTCCCCTTTGGGTCCCGGGTCGGATTCTCTTCCAGCAACCCCACCTGAATTATATAAATATCTGAGACGACTCCTGGCCATCCTTGACAGATCGTCACAGAATGGCCCGTTAGTTCAAAGGGAATGCTCTATCAATTATCTCGATGTACATCCTCGCTACACGACGTCTGCCAGGCTTAAGTTCGTCGGAACGTGATGCCAAGTCATGTTATTCGTCATCTACTGAATTTCAGCAATTCTGTGTAATACAAATACGTTGAACTCCCTTAAGGGTTGCCGAATCCACGCCAATACAATAGACGAGTCTTAGATAGATACTCTTATATTTTGTGACAATTAGGGTTATTAGACCAAGAGGATCATAGAATTTGTTGTTGAAAATGCAATCCGCTTGGTTGGTTGATGACTAGACGGTATTTGAGAAAAATTAAATAGAAGCTGATCTAAGGCTGGATCCCTGTCTAATCCCAATGCTTTGGCGATGTCCGAACTACTCCTTGTTGCAGTCAGACCCTCCTTCCAGGGCTGCTGTCCCCGCCAAAGATTAAATCATTCACATAGAAATCTCTACGAACCATTTTTGTTCCAACTGGAAATGATTTTTCCTCATCATATAAGAGCTGATGCATGGCTCATATAGCCAAGAAGGCAGCTGGCTGGTTCCATAAGTTACAGTGTTAAATTTAAGAACACTCAACTCATACGTGAAGCTCCGTTGGAGTTGACTTGGAGCTCTGAATGATCTTTATATTTCTTTCATCTTTCGTCATCCGGGTACGAAACATGCACGAGTTAACTCCCCATAGGTTCGAAAGTGTGAAAAATTATACGTCCGTTGGAGTTGACTTGGATCTTCTGATTGATCTTTATATTTCTTTTATAGTTCTTTACAAATTGGCTTATTACATTGTGCTTATACTTATATGCTGATCTGGCCGAAAACTGGAATTGGAGCAGATGCAATTCTTTGTGTCAAGAAGTTTTGGGTGGCCCCGATGTTTGTATCGATTCAGCATCTCAAGTGCTAATCGATACAACGACTCAGGGTTTTAAGTGTTAGCCGATATAGCGGCTCGAAAAGAGTTGTCTTCTTGGGGAAACAGGACACGGCGAGTACCAGTATCAGTAGTACTCCGAACATCGCGTATGTAGTTGTCGTATGGACCGTTGCGTTATGGTGTTCGCTCTGTAATATACTCACTCTCCTTTTCGAACCCCATGCAGAAGAATAAAATCGTTTGAATTCGCTAACATAAAAATCGTCTTTCTTTTGCAAAAAATAATAAAAATTCTTATTAGCTAAACACAATCTATGCTCGAGGAACTTGCCAACACATTTATTCCTCCTGAGGTTAATACCTTTCACTGTGATCTTCACACGCTGGCATTTTTTCAAGGCGAAGTAGCTCAAAGATTCCCAGGCAATCCCGACCCATGTAGAGGTAATATTTCATATGGGTTTTTATTTTCCACGGATAAAAATAACTTCCTGATAAATTTTCGACATTGGCTGTGAGGAAGCCGATTTCTTATAAAAACATAGATTTGAAATCAGCCTATGAATGTTTTCCCTAATGTCAAAGCCATCTATTGCGACGATGAACCGTAGTTTAACTCTCATATGACTACGGTCATGCTAAAAAACCACTTTGGCATCAGCATCTTGAATACGCTGTCACTCCACTGTGTCTCCAATGGACAAGTAAAACGCTTTTAAAGCACCTTGGTGCTTGCTAGATGCCAAAGGCATAAGTGACACGGGACACTTGTTCGAGTTGTCGACTCATACTAGAAATATTATTATGAAATTGCCAAATCGTATGCTTGCTATGTTGGAATGTTTGGATCAAGGAGTCAACAGACACTCCTACCAAAGATATTTTGACCGTCGCATCCGTAAACGTTTTACTGTCCCCTAAAATTATACATTCTAATATCCAATTCCCCAAAGAAGATAGCTTGTAATAAGGTTACCACTCTTCCTGTGGTCCACCATGATTCGATGCTGAGGTTAGTAGATTATATATTGGCAGAAAATAAGGGAGATCCGCACGGTTAAGAAATGCTCCGTAGCACCGGGAGCCTCATTTTGCCAACTGTCTAGAAAAGGTTTTTGCGCTCAACCTGTTGACGCAGGTGGAACAGAACACTGAGACACGCAACATGGCGACCTGCATCCCATCACTTACGTCGACGAAGAAATCATCGTCATAAATGGCAGACCAGCACTTGTGCGTGTGGACATCGGTACCATCGTTCACTTAAAAGGAAGTGGGTGCCTTCGTACATCGCGTCATGGTTAACGACACCATTTTCATAAATCATAACGTAGTTCAGAAGAGGACCCCAGGAGTGGCCAACTCGCCCGCCCTGAATATCACCATGAAACACGAGATCTTCCCATACCTTCACCGTTTAAGTGAACGTAATCTGGAGTACATCAAAAAGTTCCGGGAGGACATCGGCAATTATCGAAAGAGCTAGGCAGCGCTTATTGCGGGGCCAATTTTTGAGCTTAAATTTGCATCGGCCTAGCCTACCAACGAGCCACAAGGGCCAGAATATCTACGATCCAGCTGAGGGAAGTAAGAGCTCAACAAGGGTCGTCCGAGGACTGCCTCAATTCGGGAGTAGTTAATTAGTTAACCGGCGACGGCAGCGCTGCACAATGACAGTGGGCGATTTAATGTTTATGGGCTTTTATGTTTTCTTTTAAATTCAGTCTCTAAAATTCAATCATCGACAGAAGACGCTACTACGCGTTCTCCCCTAGCAACAGCAACATAACGACATCAACAGTTATTAATTTCTGGATGGACATCTCCACATCATCCTTATGGCTTTGCTGCATTTTCTGACCGTCGAAAAGTCGACTTCAAGTTATGTGAACAACTCCAGAAGTGTTTGGCACGGGTCTTGATCGAGCAACGTTTAAATAATGAAGTAACACTTCCCATAAAAAATTCTACATGTTTGATACTGCACCACAATTGCTATAAACGAAATGTCATATAGTTATGTGGAAGGTCGAAAGGGGGCCTCCCGAGCAGAGACTTCTTTGTCCAGCTAGATGCAAACGTTGATCGCCGAGACCTTTGTGTCCCAAGCGAGTCGATCGATGCTTTGGGAACGACTTCTTTGTCGTCTGTAGAATAAACGTTGAATTCCTCAGTAAAACACCTCCATCGACTTCTTTGTCGAGTGAAAAGGGTTTAATAAAAACGATGGCTTCGTCTTAACTAAAGAGATTTATTGATACGTGTGCACTGCTCTAGGTCTTCTTATCTTCTAAAGTAAAGCTTAGCTTAGCCTACGACTAAAAGTTTAGCGTCATGTGTATTCATAACATAAAGATCTTATTCTAATAAGTGAGGGTATGTGGGTATACATGACTATATACTGCTAAAGATGCTCTATGTCGGTAGCTTCCAGGAGAGTATTTACTTTTGTATGTGTAGTTGGCTAGCGCAATCTTTCGTAAATTCCAACACTTAGTATATATATTTATTTCCATATTATTGTTTGTCTTGCCAATCCTAATCGCTATGCAGTTAAGTAATGACTACAGCAATCTAAATCTACCAGCTAAATGTCTTATTAGTGTAAAAGACAAAGAAAGAACTCTATAGTCGAGTTCCCCGATTATCTGATACCCGTTACTCAGCTAGTGGAAGTGCGAACGAGAGTCTTCAACACTGACAGTTTTTGTCGGTTTGTGGGCGTTAGAGTGGGCGTGGCAAAAAGTTTTTTGGCAAATCAATAGAAATTTACAAGACCAATAAAAAAATGAAAAAATATCAAAACATTTTTCAAAAGTGTGGGAGTGGTTTGTGCGGTTTGTGGGCGTTAGAGTGGGCGTGGCAACATGAATCTACAAACTTGCGCTGCTCCTATGTCTCTGAAGTCTGTATGCTTAATCTCAACTTTCTAGCTTTTGTAGTTCCTTAGATCTCGACGTTCATACGGACGGACAGACAGACGGACAGGCGGACGGACAGACGGACGGCCAGATCGACTCGGCTATTGATCCTGATCAAGAATATATATAGTTTATTTGGTCGGAAACGCTTCCTTCTGTCTGTTACATATTTTCAACGAATCTAGTATACCCTTTTACTCTACGAGTAACGGGTATAAAAACTTAAAAAATATCAAAACATTTGTCAAAGGTGTGGGCGTGGCTGTTTTGTGTTTTACTCAACGAGTAACAAGTGTATACACATACACTCACTCGCATAGCTTAGCGTACACCCCTTAATAATTTTAAAATTAAACTTTGAAAAGCAATAGTTCGGCCATTTATGCATACATTTATTCCATTTTTTTTTTAACTTAACTTTAATTTATTGTTTATAATATGAAATTTTTTTAGAATTTTTGAATAATATATATTTTAATTTTAAACTTAATACTTTAAAGGGGTCGTCAAGGGGTCTATATAGACATTTTAAAAAACAATCTGATGCAAAGTGCTGCAAAATTGGGGCTGGAAAATGAATATTGGTTCCAGCAAGATAACGACCCAAAGCACACAGCATTGAATACAGAGCTTTGACTAGCATATAATGTCAAAAATCAGCTGCGAACACCTCCCCAGAGTCCTGATCTCAATCCTATTGACCATTTGTGGGATCTGCTCAAGCAAAAAATTCGCAAACGAACAATAACATCAAAAAAAATGCTCAAGGATGTTATTTTGGTGGAATGAGGCACATAACTGCGGAGGAGACAAAAAACTTGTTCTTTCCATGCCATAAAAAGGGTCCACTTTTCAATATAATATATTTACATATACTCTGTACGCAGACTTTTGTGACTTTTATTTTAGTATTAAGTTTAAAATTAAAAATAAAATGAAATATACCAGGTGTACAAGTATGAAATGTCGTTTTTTTTAAATTAAAAAACACGTTAAATTTTGTGGAAAAAGAAAAAATCATTTATTCAAAGTATTTGCCGTCGCTAGCTACACATTTTTCCCATCTCTCGGGCAATTTGTGGATTCCACGCCAGTAGAACTCATCGTCTTTTGCGGCGAACCATCCATCGAGCCATTTTTTCACACTTTCGTAAGAATCGAAGCGCTGCTCAGCAAGTGCGTGTCCCATCGAAGCGAATAGGTGGTAATCGGATGGGGCCAGGTCTGGTGAGTAAGCCGCATGCGGAAGCACTTCCCAATTGAGTGTTTCCAAAGTGTAAGCGTGGCACTTTTGGGCGGTTTGTCGACGTAATAGTAGGTCAACCAATTTGCGCTGCATCTATGTCCCTATAATCTGTATGCTTAATCTCAACCTTCTAGGTTTTATAGATCCTGATCAAGAATATATATACTTCATATGGTCGCAAACGGTTCCTCTACTTGTTACATACTTTTCAAGATATTTACAAAATAAAATAAAACAAGAGAGAACGCTATAGTCGAGTTCCCCGTCTATATGATACCCGTTACTCAGCTAGTGAAAGTGCGAAGGAGAGTCTTCAACACTGACAGTAACGAGTAACGGGTATAAAAACTTAAAAAATATCAAAACATTTGTCAAAGGTGTGGGCGTTTTGTGTTTTACTCAACAAGTAACGAGTATACATATACACTCACTCGCATATCTTTGCGTACACCCCTAAATAATTATACCCGTTACTCGTAGAGTAAAAGGGTATACTAGATTCGTTGAAAAGTATGTAACATACATAAGGAAGGGTTTCCGACCATATAAAGTATATATATTCTTGATCAGGATCAGTAGCCGAGTCGATCTGGCCATGTCCGTCTGTCCGTCCGTCTGTCTGTCCGTCTGTCCGTCTGTCCGTATGAACGTCGAGATCTCAGGAACTACAAAAGCTAGAAAGTTGAAATTAGGACTCCAGGGACATAGACGCAGCGCAAGTTTGTCGATTCATGTTGCCACGCCCACTCTTACGCCCACAAACCGCCCAAAACTGTCACGCCCACACTTTTGAAAAATGTTTTGATATTTTTTCATTTTTGTATTGGCCTTGTAAATTTCTATCGATTTGTCAAAAAACTTTTTGCCACGCCCACTCTAACGCCTACAAACCGCCCAAAGCTGCCACGCCCACACTTTTGAAAAATGTTTTGATATTTTTTTATTTTTGTATTAGTCTTGTAAATTTCTATCTATTCGCCAAAAAACTTTCTGCCACGCCCACTATAATGCCTACAAACCGCCAAAAACTGTGTTTAAGACTCTCCTTCTCCCTTCCACTAGCTGAGTAACGGGTATCAGATAGTCGGGGAACTCGACTATAGCGTTCTCTCTTGTTTTAAAATTAAACTTTGAACAGCAAAAGTGCAGCCATTTATGCATATAATTATTCCATTTTTTTTAAACTTAACTTTTATTTATTGTTTATAATATGACATTTTTTTTAGAATTATTGAATAATATGGTATATTACATTTTATTTTTAATTTTAAACTTAATACTAAAATAAAAGTCACAAAAGTCTGCGTACAGAGTATATGTAAATATATTATATTGAAAAGTGGACCCTTTTTATGGCATGGAAAGAACAAGTTTTTTGTCTCCTCCGCAGTTATGTGCCTCATTCCACCAAAATAACATCCTTGAGCATTTTTTTTGATGTTATTGTTCGTTTGCGAATTTTTTGCTTGAGCAGATCCCACAAATGGTCAATAGGATTGAGATCAGGACTCTGGGGAGGTGTTCGCAGCTGATTTTTGACATTATATGCTAGTCAAAGCTCTGTATTCAATGCTGTGTGCTTTGGGTCGTTATCTTGCTGGAACCAATATTCATTTTCCAGCCCCAATTTTGCAGCACTTTGCATCAGATTGTTTTTTAAAATGTCTATATAGACCCCTTGACGACCCCTTTAAAGTATTAAGTTTAAAATTAAAATATATATTATTCAAAAATTCTAAAAAAATTTCATATTATAAACAATAAATTAAAGTTAAGTTAAAAAAAAAATGGAATAAATGTATGCATAAATGGCCGAACTATTGCTTTTCAAAGTTTAATTTTAAAATTATTAAGGGGTGTACGCTAAGCTATGCGAGTGAGTGTATGTGTATACACTTGTTACTCGTTGAGTAAAACACAAAACAGCCACGCCCACACCTTTGACAAATGTTTTGATATTTTTTAAGTTTTTATACCCGTTACTCGTAGAGTAAAAGGGTATACTAGATTTGTTGAAAATATGTAACAGACAGAAGGAAGCGTTTCCGACCAAATAAACTATATATATTCTTGATCAGGATCAATAGCCGAGTCGATCTGGCCGTCCGTCTGTCCGTCCGCCTGTCCGTCTGTCTGTCCGTCCGTATGAACGTCGAGATCTCAGGAACTACAAAAGCTAGAAAGTTAAGATTAAGCATACTGACTCCAGAGACATAGACGCAGCGCAAGATTGTCGATTCATGTTGCCACGCCCACTTTAACGCCCACAAACCGCCCAAAGCTGCCACGCCCACACTTTTGTTGAGTAACTTCACTATGATGATTTTCTTTCATTTTAATTTTTGATAATGCATCTGCAACTGAATTTTCCTTCCCTATAGTCGATTTTAAATTGGTATTTGTTTATTTAAGCCCTCCATATTTGTAACATAGCAATGGTTTCCTTTAAGGTCTGCTGCCATCTAAAAGGTTGGTGGTCACCAGCAATGAGAAATTGTCATCTATCAATGAAATGTATTGCCTGGAAGAGGCGAACAATAAAAGATCTTTTATACCTGATACCCTTCGGTTTCCATTATTACAAAAATATACATACGTCAAATCGTTAGTTGCTTCAGTATTCTTAGAACTCCGAGCAGCGAGCCCCGTTCCCTTTGTTGGTGCCATCGTTCCACTTTTCGTCGTTTCACAATTAATATCGTCTGTGTACTTGCAGTATTCTACCAAGACTGACATCTCTCGTCCCCAAAATCTATTGCGCAGCTTGCTCATGTCACACTTGCCATCCTGCGCTTTCGCACACACAGCAAAGAGCCAGTCCAGTCTCGCTCACACACTTCTTCAGGTGATGTACACAGGACGAACCAACGGAGGAGGCAACACACCAAACACGTGGCACGTTTCACACTCAGTGAGAGAATTTAAAATTAGTCCTCTTACCGACTCTCGGTTATATAAACAACACAAGACAGCAATAAAGGTTGTTCTGTTTTCTTTATCCTTCTTTATTACAATGTTGTCACATACAATAAAATGCTATACTAAATTCAAATAAATCTACCAATGCTCCGACACGGCCAATCCTGACTTTTACACGTCCTCGTGTATGAATTTAGCAATTCATGTTGATATGCCCTGCCCAAGAATTTCTTCCTCTTTCTTAAAATCAGTTTTAAAACATAATTTTTACCCTCACTGGTACCAACTGCGTCTGTTTCAACGCCACCAATCATCATATCCTAATCTATCGCCGCAGAAACTGTATCGACCGGTAACCCCCTCAACCACTCATGAGGATACTTGTAAGTTCGCTTGCTTGTTGATGACTTCAAACAATATCGGTCTCCTTCAAGTAACTCGGTTATAACAAACGGGCCTTTAAATTTGGGATCTAGTTTGCTTTACAACGTTTGCCTTACTTTTATCGCTTCTTTCCTTATCATAATTAGCATTACTTTCTACATTAACTTTTGCTTGTGCTCTTAGATTTTGTAGATCATATTTTACTTCAACAATATTTGATAGCATTCCTTATGATCTTACGTCTTTTCCAATTAAAAGCTGTAACGGACTAAACTTAGTGACCCGATTGATTGTGCAATTTATTGCTAACTGAACCTCTTTTAATGAATGTTGCCACGAACGTTGACCTGTCTCCACCGCCGTTAGTAAAATTCTGTCCATTCGCTCGACTAGCTCCTGTGGCAATGAAATGCAACTCGATATTATGCACAGAGCAAAACTCCCTAAACTCAGATCCCGCAAAGCATCGTCCCTGATCTGCTATGATACGGGATAGAACACCAAACAAGGAAATAACTGCCTTCACTGATACTATACAATTGGATGCGTCTATCTTCAGAATATGGTGTAATTAAACGTATTTTGTAAACGCATCTATAAGGACTATGATATACTCTTTTTGGTCGTTCTTGCCACTTAGTTTACCCGTGATGTCTATGACAAGGGGAATGAAAGGGTATGAAAGGGTATTTCGACTTTAGGAATCGGATGCATTTCTTGTTGAATTTTCCCAGATTGTGGTTTCGATAGTTTGCACGTGATGCAATTCTCAACAAACTTTTGTACGCATTGCGTCATTCCTACGAACCAGTAACAGCTATAAACTTTGTCAAGCGTCTTTTCCCAACCAAGGTGCATTATAGCCTCGTGAATGTGATGAATGACAGCCCACCTATAAGACCTTTGAACTACAGGTAACCAACGGGTTCTGCCATTCCTCTGAATTTTACGATACAACAAACCAGCACTCAACTTATTCGTACTACCAAGACTCTCGTTCAATTCATTTTGTAGTTAAGAGAATAAAGATGTTATTTCGAGATCTCGCTGCTGTTCAGCTATAAGCCGGGTGTCACTCAATTCAGTTAAATCTACACGCATTTTAGGAGCTTTGGCAGCAAACTGTAACTTGTTCGTTATCGGGTTTCTTGAAATTCCACATGCGCCATGCGTTTTTCCTTCCTATACACAATATCGAATTCAAAAGATTTTAAATACAACCATCATCGATATACCTTGTCATCTAATTCAATGTTTTGTTGACTTGCCTTTAAAGAGTTACAGGCGGTATATACTGTAAACTTGATACCCTTCAAAAAATGTTGATAATATTTCAATACTGCCAGGGTTTCCAAAAGATATGAATTATACATAACCTCTGCTGGGGTTGTACATTTACTGTAGTACGCAATAACATGGTTTTTATCGTTTATCTTGTGCATAAGTATCGCACCATAACCCACAGAGCTAGCATCTGTATGAAGCTCAACCGGATATTGTGAATCGAAAATTGTTGATACCGGGCTACGGGTCAATGCAAAGATTATCTCCTTTCTCACTGCTTCATGATTTTCCTTCCAATCAAAACTATTATTGTCCTTAAAAGTAAGACAAAATAGAGGCTTTAACGTTTCAGAGAATTTTAGTACGAATTGTCGAAAGTATGATGCTAATCCAATAAACTGTCTTAGCTCCGTGACCGTTTGCGGAGGTGGCAATTTAACTAATGCCTGCAACTTTCGAGGATTAGGTCTAAGCTCACCTGCCTCTACTTCGTAACCGAGATACTCAATTTTTGATTTTAAAATCCATTTTAGTTTTGGCCACGACCAATACGTCTTCTATGTAAACCGCAGCATACGAATACGAAAGTGGCCCCAACGCTTTTACTATTGCCCGCTGAAACACTGACGGAGCATTCTTCAAACCAAACGGCATTGCCACAAACTCGAACTGCCCTTCCGGTGTAACAAATGCCGTACGCACTAATGAATCTGGGTGAATAGGCATGTGGTAGAATCCGCTAGCCATGTCCAGACAAGAAAAATACTTTCCTCCACGCAACCTTGCAATTTTATCCGAGATAAGAGGATCATTTAGCTCTCTATAGTCGACGCATAAGCGATCAGTTTCGTTTTTCTTTTTATCAAATAAATTGGACTCGCAAATGGGAAACAGCTCGGTCTTATAATATTTGCCGCCAACAATTCGTCAATCTTTGCACGAACAGTTTGCTTCTCATCTACACGAATCCTATATGGTCGCCTTTGGACCGTTTTATTTAGATCTATTTAACGAATTTCTAACTGACCTGAGTTAACTTGTGTCTTTGGATTTCCTGAGATAAAGGGTTTCATGTATGTTTTCAAAACGTTTATTAAACGGCCCTTGCCAGCTTAATTCAACTCTACATTTTCGTTAATACAATCTTCATATGTATTGGGTTCAGTTACAACATTAATCAGTTTTACATTATAAATGCCGAATCTGTCTGACTCAATCGTCACCCCGAAAAACTGAATTTAAAATCTCCCTGCCTATAATGATATCGTGTTTCAAGTACTTGTCCATAATTTTTTTTTTTTTTTTTTTTGAAATGCTTTGCTTTTATTTATTGAATCTTCTCATTTACGAGACTAACAATAAGTGTATTAAATCTTATACTATAACCTAACTAGGATTCATGTAGACTAAGACAGTGGCCCTGACAAGTTATGGCTGGGTTGGAAGGTCTGTACGTTGCAGGCGGGTTCGGCTGGAGACCCGAGTCAAGACCCTTGCTAGAGGATTTGGGTGGACAGAGAGTTTTTCATTGTAGGACGCTTTTTGCTTGTCTATTTCATTTTTTACTGCGAGAATGCCGAGGTCCCTGTGGATGTTTTGGTTACGAATATTCCATGGTGCCCCAATGATAGTTCGCAGGATCTTTGATTGGGCTCGCTGTATGATGTCTATGTTGGTTCTGCTCGCGTTCCCCCACAGCTGGGAGCCATACGTCCAGATTGGCTTAAGAGTGGAGTTGTAGAGCAGGACCTTGTATTCCAGACACAAGGGCGATCGTGAGTTTATAATCCAGTGGAGGCTGCTGGCTTTCAGTTTTAGGTGCAGTTTCTTGCATTTGATATGTCTACGCCATGTTAGACGTCTGTCGAGGTGGATGCCGAGATACGTTACTTCATTAACTTGGGGGATCTGCGTGCTATTCATACAGAGCGGAGGGCAAGTTTGTCTGTTATGTGTTTACACTTTTGTTCGTTTATTTTAATACGCCAGTCAGATAGCCACTTCTCGACTACCACGAGGTGGTTGGCGAGTTGTGTTGTTGCACGGACTGGGCATCTGGAGCGGCTAAGGATCGCAGTGTCGTCGGCGAAGGTGGATGTTGTAAGTCGGTCACTCGTGGGAATATCTGCTGTGTAAAGGACGAATAAAGTTGGCCCAAGTGCGCTACCTTGTGGGACCCCAGCTTCGATAGTGTAGCTGTCGGAAATTGTTGTGTTACATCTTATTGCGAAGGCTCTATTGTAGAGGTAGGATTCAAGGAGTTTATGAGTGTACCCAGGCAAGTGTGTTTTAATTTTATGCATGAGACCTTTGAGCCAGACGCGGTCGAATGCTTGAGATACGTCGAGGAATATCGCGCTGCAATATTCCCTATGCTCGAAGACTGTGCGAATTTCTGATGTTATTCTGTTTACTTGCTCTATAGTTCCGTGTTTTTCTCTGAAGCCAAATTGATGGGCTGGGATAATGTTGTGGGCTCGCATATATGGTATTATGCGCGTTAGAAGGCATTTTTCGAATAATTTGGACAGGCATGTCCAATGTTATTGGCCTGTAAGATGACGGAATCGTGTTATCTTTTCCGGGCTTCGGTATCATTATAATAATTGATTTTTTCCATTTCCTTGGATATTAGCCGAGACTTATGATTCCATTGAAGAGTTTACAGATGACCTTAATAGCACAGTACGGAAGTTCCATTATCATTTTTGTAGTTATTAGATCACCGCCTGGAGCCTTTTTTGGTTTTAGCTCCCTGATGACTTTTGTGATCTCGTTCGGCTGCAATGTAGTTGGCGTGGATTCAGTTTCGAGGTGGATTTGCGGAGGAACATAGTCATTAGCTGCGGGGTTCGGCTGGAAGACGCCTCTGAGATGTAAGGCAAATGATTCGGTTCTATCTTTGTCGCTGCTGGCCCAGCACCCTGAAGAATTCCTTATAGGGGTGACGATGTGAATTGGAGAGCTTAGATTTGGGTGAGCCCTCCACAAGGGATGCTTTGTACTAGTTGGCGAGAGTTTTCCAATATATTTAAGTTGTTCATTTTCAGCTTCTTGCTTCAGGGCCCGGCTTAGATTGCGGGTGGCTTCAGTAAGACGTTTGAGCATGGTGATCTGCTGGTTTGCCACGCTCGTCTCAGACGCCTCTTTTCCAGAACCAGCTGTTCAATTTGCCGGTTGGTTTTGAACTTCTTAAATTCCCCATCCTTCCGTTTAGGGGTTGAGATCCTAGCTGTTTTGACGAGTACCTCTTCCAGTGCGGCGGTGGAGCAGTTGATGTCCGCTTTGATATTTAGTTGGGGAGTTAGCTCAATGTGGGAACTCACATACTTTCTGTATTTCATCCAGTTAGTGTTGTGCGACGTCAGCCTGTAGGGGTAGTCCGCAATTTCTGGGCTTTGAAGAAGGCTGGAGCTGGAGCTCCCCGCTGGGAGCTTCCCAGGAGCTTCCCTGGAGCTTCCCCGCTGGACTATCCATTGCACAAACGTGGCACAAGAAGGGTGAGAGGATGCTTCTCGGTCTGTCCCAACACGCGGATCAGCATTTTTGAAAAGAGAGTTCCCACGTAGGCCACAGATTTCCCCTAGGAGGTTATTCCGCCTCTTCTCTGACACTAGAGCCTCTACTTAGGCACCGCAAGGGTGAGAGGTTGATTTTCGGTCTGTCCGCGACCTTTGTGCCGACTCCCTTTTCCGAAAGCGACCGCTCTAAAAGCAGATTCGAATTTGAATTCGAATTTGAATTTAGCTGGTTGCGCGCCCTAACCGATCTCCAATGCTGGTCTGGTAGCGCCGTTTGTCTGGCAACGCCGTTGGGACTAGATCGCCAACTGCGATAGGTTGGCAGCACCAACAGCTGATTTAACAGCTGACCTACAACAAAAAATTGCAAAATTGCAGTGTCAGTCCTCCTTCTGTTTTATTGTTTACGCGCTCCTTTATGTCGATTCGATAGTGCGGCGAACACCCGCGCACTACCGCTATGGAACACTGCACGAAAACCAATTGTTCTGGCCACGGTGACACCAAAATAATCGAAATTTTGCGCAGCGTATAAAAAACACGTCCGTATTAGAAAACACTTTCTCACACTTCCCTGAAAAGTGGTTGCGGTTTTTTGTTTCTGTTAACAATATTGCTAACATATTTGGCACAGAAGCCCCTGGCCTTAAGGGCTTCTTGAATTTCAGAGGGGGTGACGTCAGGTTCTATACCTTTTAGCACAACTTGCAGTCCCTTGCTGCTTTTTAGTTGATAGGTGTAAAAGTTCTTTTTTGTGTCTTCCAGGTACCTAGACACAGCTCGGAAGTGTTCTTTGGACTTCGATTGAACCTTTGTTTCGTGTATGTTCTCTTTAATAAGCGGAACAACATGGAAATTCTCGTCCCCGACCAGCGAAACAATTTTGTTGACCAGGGCGCTTGAACTTTTTTCCCTTATGTAAATAGGTCGGCGCTTAGGTTTCCTTTGGGTCTCCTGCCCCGACTCTGGTTGGTTGTTGTCCGCCTCTGCTAAGATGGAGAAACGGTTTTCATTGGAGCTCCTCGTTTGGTCGGTGCTTTTGTTGGTTCGGTTGATCTTTGGTTTATTACCAACCGTGTTGAGTGGACTAAGCTTGCGCTTAATCTGGATGTAGCGGTCCATACCGGTCTGTATAGCCGAGACCGCTTGTTGCTTATCGAAGCTAACTGTTTTTGTTGCCATTTTATTTTTTTGTGCGGCCGTTGGGACCGAACTCGCAATATTGGTAGTTGGTTTAATTATTGGTGGTGATTTTGCTGCGACTGCAGAAATTTTAGCACTGCTTGTTGTGGGAGCTTCATTCAGCGAAGCCGGCGGTGGTGGGGTTTGGCATTGGTAACTCCATGATGCGGGAGTTGGGGTGAGCAGAGAGGGTGAGCAAGAGCTGGCTCTCTTGCTGTCGACGGTCAGTAGAGTCGAGTTGCTCATTGTCGACTTCTGATTTTGATCTATATCGCTAGTTGAGAAATAAGAGTAGCAAGCATTTCTTGGGTTGACGGAGCTTCTACGCTCATTCTTTTGATCGCTGTTCATTTTTTCGAGCTTGTTATGCGTGGAACTTATTTGTTTAAATTAAATAAGCACTTTTATTAATCATAACACAAGTTATGATTATATTTTTCTTTGTTTTTTTAATTGTTAGCGTCTTTTCGCACTGTTTGGACTGCTCCAGTCCAATATTCTTTAAGTTTTATTCTTTAAGTTTTCACTATTTCATCCACTATTTTAAATTGTTTTCCCTGAGCTCGCTCGAGACCACGTCCGCTCTATGCGGGAGTAGAGATGTATTTGACATGAAATAATGTCATAATGACATGAAATTACATTTCAAGGTAAAATCGTTAATGGTAACATTGGTAAAAATTTGCGTGGAGCTACATACAGAATCGTTTCCAATACCCTTAAGCATTACTACATTATAAAGTATTTTTCCAGAGAATTTTCCAGTAGCGCTTTCCTTAATGAGTTAACAATCGGCTCCGGAATCAAAGCAAAAATCAACGGACTCACCAAAATGAACGAGCACCCCTTTTGGTTCCATGACCGAACATATGTTAAATCTCTTTTCAGTGCTTTGTCCAATCGAAGGGCATCCAGTAGAAATGTGTCCAGCCTGTCCACACTTTAAGCATATTACGTTCGACTTTTGCTCTTTTGGCTTCATACCAATGCCTGCCGCATACTCGCTCTTCATATTTCTCATTTTCGACATTAGCGAAGTGACGAGTCGGCTTGCATACGACGACATGCACTCTTTAATCCCTGGGCGTCTTTCTAGCAGCTTGAGAAGTGTTGCTGCAGCTGTTTGTACGCCGAAAAATCTTTGCGTAAATAGTTGCTTGTATTCAACCCAAGTCATGCCAGGAAAACAGATCTGTGAAAGCCATTGCGATGCACTTCCCTCCAAAGCTTTGCTGGTACCAATCACAAATGCACTACCCTCAAGTGGGTTTTCAGTACAAATCATGTTGGCCGTAATACTCCAAGCACATGGATCGGCGCCAGCAGCTTCGGGATTGTATTTTGGTAAAAACACCGTCTTTGGCTCACGAGGCGCTGCGCTAGGCTGCATTGTTCGCAGCAACTCCATAAAATTTCTATTTTGTTGCTCCGAAATTTGGCACAACTCAGAGTTAGGAGGGTCGAATCCCACTTCTGATGTCGAAACGTCAGTTGCTTCAGTATTCTTAGCACCTCGAGCCGGGGCTCCCTTTGTTGGTGCCATGCTTCCTTTTGTCGTTGTTTCACAATTAATATCGTCTGTGTACTATCAGTATTCTACCAATACTGACCTCTCTCTTTTTATGCACGCTCGCTCGTCCCCAAAATCTATTACGCAGCTTGCTCATGTCACACTTGCCATCCTCCGCTTTCGAACACACAGAAAATAGCCAGTCCAGTCTCGCTCACACACTTCTTCAGGTGATGTACACAGGACGAACCAAAGGAAGAGGCAACACACCAAACATGTGGCACGGGTCACACTTAGTGAGAGAATTTACAATTAGTCATCTCACCGACTCTCAGTGATATGAACAACACAAGACAGCAATAACGGTTGTTCTGTTTTCTTTATCCTTCTTTATTATAATGTTGTCACATACAATACAATGCTATACTAAATTCAAATAATGCTACCAATGCTCCGACACGGCCAATCTTGACTTTTACACGTCCTCGTGTATAAATTTAGCAATTCAAGGCTGCTTCTAGCTTCAAAGCGAACGGTCGTGTTTTTTTCTGCGCTCCGAATTTATTTTTGTTTTGCCAAATCCAGCGCTGGAATTTAACAAATTCTTTAATAATTCAATTTCGTAATCCGTACTAGTTAAAGTTTCGTTCGCTTCGCGAGTGAATCTTTTGTGATAAGTGCATCATTTTAATAAATTAATTCAATTTGTTCTCTTTCTGTCTTTGCGTTTTGTTTACTCTTTCTTTCGTGCGTTGTCCGTAGTGCTGTTTGGTGTTGTTTTTGTACATAACTGCACGGTGCACCCGCTCTCTCGCTCTCCCACACAAAATCCTAAAGTGCAGACTGCGCCCTTGCGGTACATTTTCTGATTTTGTCTTTTGGTACAGTGATCAAAACCCAATTAAACATGGAAACCAATTTTGTCTGCTTCCATAACAAATGCCGTCAGGTAATAAAGCCTGAGCAGTCAAAAATGACCTGTTGGCTATGTGATAGAATGGTGCACACTAAGTGCGCTGGTTTTAATGGCCGAACAAGTGATGACCTAGATAAAGGCCCTAATCTAAAATACTGTTGTGATACTTGCCTAGGAGTTGCGAATGAAATGCAACTCTTTATGCGCCAAACTAAAGGTGGCTTGAAAGGACTGATCAGTTTTGGCGTGGCTAGAGATAGTTTTCGTCGAGCTGATGATCTTCTTTCTGCGCTTGATTCACAATTTAATAGCCTCAAACTATTAGAAGAATCTCCAAAGCGCAAGAAAGCCGCTGGTGGTAGGCTGCCTAAGGGGAATGCCCCGCAAGTGATCAACAGGACTCCACAGCTGATCAGTTGACGATCGCAGCAAACCCTCAAATGTTGCTTAGATCGGCAGCTAAAAAAGATCAATCGGTTGTGGAGGGAGTCCAGCCTGGGATTGCTACAGATTCCGTTTTGTCCGCACTGGTTTCTCAACCGGTGATTCCACCCGTCCCGAATAGTTTACCACCACAAAGAAATATTGAATCCGGACTACCGGCTCAAGTTGGCACTTCAGAAATACAACCTGCAGTCCCAAAACCTCTCTAGGTGGTTCCACTAAAGAAACAAATTTTTGTTTCTCGGCTTTCCCCTGATCAAACATCATCTAATGTACTGTCTTATATACAAGACAAAACAAAAGCCGACAACATAAAAGTGGAAAAATTTAACTTTTCTTATGCTAGGGACATCTCATCTTTTATGGTAACTGTCCCAAATGATCTATTCTCAACCATATGTTCTGGTGATTTTTGGCCGGAAATTATGATTGTGAAAGAGTTTGAAGCTAAGATTAAAAATAGAAAAAAAGGGCCCGTAGGAATTAAACTTCCCACAAGTGGCCAGATCACTGCCTTATCCTCCTCTAGTACTTCTACTTCTTTATCTTCAAAAAACTAAAATCTAGTCTCACTATCTGTTATCAAAATGTAAGAGGTTTGTGTAGTAAGCTAACTAATTTATATTCTAATAGCCTTTCCTTTGCATCCCATATTATTGTGTTTACAGAGACTTGGTTAAAACCGGAGATACTTAACTCCGAAGTTTTCCCAGGTATGTACACAGTATACAGGCATGATCGTCCCTCCAGGCGGGGAGGGGGAGTCCTAATTGCTGTTAGGTCTACCCTCACGTCAGAGGAGGTACTTTTTGAATAGTTCCGTAACTTAGAATTCTTATGCGTAAAGCTGTCATTTTCTGATAGCTATGTTTATATTACGTGCTCGAACCTTCCGCCGTCTTCTGAATTTCCTGAATATATTAACCATTTGTCCGCTATCCAAACCGTTTCAAACAGACTGTCCGATAGGGACCAACTAGTTGTTCTAGGTGACTTTAATAAACCAGGCAATAAGTGGTCCACAGAAGAACAGTCGAATATTCTCCTGCCTATAGCACAGCATGACTTTATTGACGGCTTGCTCACCCTGTACCCTCACTGGTACCAATCGCGTCTGTTTCAACGCCACCATTTGCGTCTGTTTCAACGCCACCATTTGCGTCTGCTTCAACGCCACCACTCATCATATCCTCATCCATCTCCGCAGAAACTGTCTCGGCCGGTAACCCCCTCAACCACTCATGAGAATACTTGTAAGTTCGCTTGCTTGTTGATGACTTCAAACAATATCGGTCTCCTTCAAGTAACTCGGTTATAACAAACGGGCCTTTAAATTTGTAGATCATATTTTTCTTCAACAATATTTGATAGCATCCCTTATGATCTTACGACAACTTAGTGACCCGATTGATTGTGCAATTTATTGCTAACTGAACCTCTTTTAATGAATGTTGCCACGAACGTTGACCTGTCTCCACCGCCGTTAGTAAACTTTTAAGGGTACTCATTACACGCTCGACCTGTCCATTCGCTCGACTAGCTCCTGTGGCAATGAAATGCAACTCGATATAATGTAGAGAGCAAAACTCCCTAAACTCAGATCCCGCAAAGCATCGTCCCTGATCTGCTATGATACGGGATAAAACACCAAACAAGGAAATAACTGCCTTCACTGATACTATACAATTGGATGCGTCTATCTTCAGAGTATGGTGTAATTAAACGTATTTTGTAAACGCATCTATAAGGACTATGATATACACTTTTTGGTCGTTCTTGCCACTTAGTTTACCCGTGATGTCTATATCTACCGTATGAAAGGGTATTTTGACTTTAGGAATTGGAATTTTGAATTTTCTCAGATATTGGTTTCGATCGTTTGCACGTGACGCCATTCTCAACGAACTTTTGTACGTATTGCGTCATTCCTACGAACCAGTAACAGCTAGAAACTTTGTCAAGCGTCTTTTCCCAACCAAGGTGCATTATAGCCTCGTTAATGTGATAAATGACAGCCCACCTATAAGACCTTTGAACTACAGGTAACCAACGGGTTCTACCATTCCTCTGAATTTTACTATACAACAAACCAGCTCTCAACTTATTCGTACTACCAAGACTCTCGTTCAATTCATTGTTTTGTAGTTTAGAGATTAAAGATGTTATTTCGAGATCTCGCTGCTGTTCAGCTATAAGTCAGGTGTCACTAAATTCAGTTAAATCTACACGCATTTTAGGAGCTTTGGCAGCAAACTGTAACTTTTTCGTTATCGGGTTTATTGAGAAAAATTCCACATGCGCCATGAGTTTTCCCTCCCTATACACAATATCGAATTCAAAAGATTTTAAATACAACCATCATCTATATCGATGATGGTATGTATGATGCTTAAAAGTATGATGCTAATCCAATAAACTGTCTTAGCTGTGTGACCGTTTGCGGAGGCGGCAATTTAACTAATGCCACTCCACTTATTCGTACTACCAAGACTCTCGTTCAATTCATTGTTTTTTAGTTTCGAGATTAAAGATGTTATTTCGAGATCTCGCTGCTGTTCAGCTATAAGCCAGGTGTCACTAAATTCAGTTAAATCTACACGCATTTTAGGAGCTTTGGCAGCAAACTGTAACTTTTTCGTTATCGGGTTTATTGAGAAAAATTCCACATGCGCCATGAGTTTTCCCTCCCTATACACAATATCGAATTCAAAAGATTTTAAATACAACCATCATCTATATCGATGATGGTATGTATGATGCTTGAAAGTATGATGCTAATCCAATAAACTGTCTTAGCTGTGTGACCGTTTGCGGAGGTGGCAATTTAACTAATGGCTGCAACTTTCGAGGATTAGGTCTTAGCTCACCTGCCTTTACTTAGTAACCGAGATACTCTATTTTTGATTTTAAAATGTAAATTTTTCGAAAATACATGACAAGCCAGCTTTAATGAGAGTTTCTATGACTGTCTGTAATCTTGAAATTGCCTCCACTTTAGTTTTGGCCACGACCGATACATCTTCTATGTAAACCACAGCATACGAATAACAAAGTGGCCCCAACGCTTTTATTATTGGCCGCTGAAACACTGACGGAGCATTCTTTAAACCAAACGTCATTGCCACAAACTCGAACTGCCCTTCCGGTGTAGCAAATGCCGTACGCACTAATGAATCTGGGTGAATAGGTATTTGGTAGAATTCGCTGGCCATGTCCAGACAAGAAAAATACTTTCCCCCACGCAACCTTGCAATTTTATCCGAGATAAGAGGATCATTTAGCTCTCTATAGTCGACGCATAAGCGATCAGTTCCGTTTTTCTGTTTTACCAATAAAATTGGACCCGCAAATGGGGAACAGCTCGGTCTTATAATATTTGCCGCCAACAATTCGTTAGTCTTTGCACGAACAGTTTGCTTCTCATCTACACTAAGCCGTTTTATTTAGATCTATTAAACGAATTTCTAACTGACCTGTGTTAACTTGTGTCTTTGGAATTCCTGAGATAAAGGGTTTCATGTATGTTTTCAAAACGTTTATTAAACGGCCCTTGCCAGCTTAATTCAACTCTACATTTTCGTTAATACAATCTTCATATGTTTTGGGGTCAGTTACAACATTAATCAGTTTTACATTATAAATGCCGAATCTGTCTGACTCAATCGTCACTGCGAAACCTTGACTTAAAATCTCCCTGCCTATCATGATATCGTGTTTCAAGTACTTGTCCATAATGACATGAAATTACATTTCCAAGGTAAAATCGTTAATGGTAACATTGGTCAAAATTTGCGTAGAGTTACATACAGAATCGTTTCCAATACCCTTAAGCATTACTACATTATAAAATCTTTTTCCAGAGAATTTTTCAGCAGCGCTTTCCTTAATGAGTTAACAATCGGCTCCGGAATCAAAGTAAAAATCAAAGGACTCACCAAAATGAACGAGCACCCCTTTTGGTTCCATGACCGAACATATGTTAAATCTCTTTTCAGTGCTTTGTCCAATCGAAGGGCATCCAGTAGAAATGTGTCCAGCCTGTCCACACTTTAAGCATATTACGTTCGACTTTTGCTCTTTTGGCTTCATACCAAAGCCTGCCGCATGCCCGCTTCCCGATGATGGTGATTCCCGATTTCTCTTCTGGCGGCAGTCTGCGATTTTTTGGCCTGACTTTCCACAATAATGGCAAATGATGTTTGAAAATTTGTGCTTCTTCCTTGTTTAGCTATTGAGCTTTTTCAATAGCTGTTGCGAATAATAAGTAGCCGAAGAAAGTTTGTTTATTTTCCGATACTGTTTATTTTGCGAATTGTTTACGGCAGCTAGGGCCGACAAAGGGCGATATCAAATGCAGAAGTTGAGTCTTTGCCGAAAAACGAAGAAGTGACAATTGGCGGGACAGACAGCCAATATGCAGCGCCCACGCTTAACGTAGGTAGATAACAAAGAGAACAAGGAATGAGCGCCGTACAGATAAATGCGTGCGAGAACAGCGGTTTGCACTATGGGCATCGCAACTGCTACCACTGACTACTTCGGCTTACAATATTAAGAGTATGAGATTAGTCTACTGCACAGTTTTGGCGGCTGCATGACCCAACATCCTTTCTGGCCCCAAAGTTGTGTCTGCCCTCGAAGTCTCTTGACTCTTCCCGATTTCGTATACCTACAACTGTTGCTGCAATTCGCTACGGGACTTAATGTTTGTGGTGCACACAAGCAAGAACAACTGACACCGACAATTCCTCGCGCTTCATATTTCTCATTTTCGTCATTAGCGAAGTGACGAGTCGGCTTGCATACGACGACATGCTCTTTTTAATCCCTGGGCGTCTTTCTAGCAGCTTGAGAAGTGTGGCTGCAGCTGTTTGTACGCCGAAAAACCTTTGCGTAAATAGTTGCTTGTATTCAACCCAAGTCATGCCTGGAAAACAGATCTGTGAAAGCCATTACGATGCACTTCTTTCCAAAGCTTTGCTGAGACCAATCACAAGTGCACTACCCTCAAGTGGGTTTTCAGTACAAATCATGTTGGCCGTAATACTCCAAGCACATGGATCGGCGCTAGCAGCTTCGGGTTTGTATTTTGGTAAAAACACCGTCTTTGGCTCACGAGGCGCTGCGCTAGGCTGCATTGTTCGCAGCAACTCCATAAAATTTCTATTTTGTTGCTCCGAAATTTGGCACAACTCAGAGTTAGGAGGGTCGAATCCCACTTCTGATGTCGAAACGTCAGTTGCTTCAGTATTCTTAGCACCTCGAGCCGGGGCTCCCTTTGTTGGTGCCATGCTTCCTTTTGTCGTTGTTTCACAATTAATATCGTCTGTGTACTATCAGTATTCTACCAATACTGACCTCTCTCTTTTATGCACGCTCGCTCGTCCCCAAAATCTATTACGCAGCTTGCTCATGTCACACTTGCCATCCTCCGCTTTCGAACACACAGAAAATAGCCAGTCCAGTCTCGCTCACACACTTCTTCAGGTGATGTACACAGGACGAACCAAAGGAAGAGGCAACACACCAAACATGTGGCACGGGTCACACTTAGTGAGAGAATTTACAATTAGTCATCTCACCGACTCTCAGTGATATGAACAACACAAGACAGCAATAACGGTTGTTCTGTTTTCTTTATCCTTCATTATTACAATGTTGTCACATACAATACAATGCTATACTAAATTCAAATAATGCTACCAATGCTCCGACACGGCCAATTCTGATTTTTACACGTCCTCGTGTATAAATTTAGCAATTCATGTTGATATGCCCTGCTCAAGTATTTCTTCCTCTTTCTTAAAATCAATTTTAAAACATAATTTTTACAACTAACTTGATATTCAAATCATACAGATGAATGTCCAGATTGCGCACAAAGTCAAGAAGGAGCCTTTTGGATCATGAAGTTACACCTTTATGCTTCTGTTTCAACGCCAGTACCCTCTGTGCCACTGTCTCTTGCGTATGTTTTAACGCCACTTGTACCCTCAATGCGTCTGCTTCAACGCCACCACTTATCATATCCTCATCCATCTCCGCAGAAACTGTCTCGACCGGTAACGCCCTCAAACACTCATGAGGATACTTGTAAGTTCGCTTGCTTGTTGATGACTTCAAACAATATCGGTCTTTTTTAAGTAACTCGGTTATAACAAACGGGCCTTTACATTTGGGATCTAGTTTGGCCTGATTTCTTTCTTCGCACTTGAGCAGAACATGATCACCCACTTTGTGCTTTACAACGTTTGCCTTACTTTTATCGCTTCTTTCCTTATCATAATTAGCATTACTTTCTACATTAACTTTTGCTTGTGCTCTTAGATTCTGTAGAACATAATTTCCTTCAACAATATTTGATAGCATCCCTTATGATCTTACGTCTTTTCTAATTAACAGCTGTAACGGACTAAACCTATTGACCCGATTGATTGTGCAATTTAGTGCTAACTGAACCTCTTTTAATGAATGTTGCCACGAACGTTGACCTGTCTCCACCGCCGTTAGTAAACTTTTAAGGGTACTCATTACACGCTCGACCTGTCCATTCGCTCGACTAGCTCCTGTGGCAATGAAATGCAACTCGATATTATGCACAGAGCAAAACTCCCTAAACTCAGATCCCGCAAAGCATCGTCCCTGATCTGCTATGATACGGGATGGAACACCAAACAAGGAAATAAATGCCTTCACTGATACTATACAATTGGCTGCGTCTATCTTCAGAGTATGGTGTAATTAAACTAAAATTAAATTATTTTGTAAACGCATCTATAAGGACTATGATATACAGTTTTTGGTCGTTCTTGCCACTTAGTTTACCCGTGATGTCTATATCTACCGTATGAAAGGGTATTTTGACTTTAGGAATTGGAATTTTGAATTTTCTCAGATATTGGTTTCGATAGTTTGCACGTGACGCCATTCTCAACGAACTTTTGTACGTATTGCGTCATTCCTACGAACCAATAACAGCTAGAAACTTTGTCAAGCGTCTTTTCCCAGCCAAGGTGCATTATAGCCTCGTTAATGTGATGAATGACAGCCCACCTATAAGACCTTTGAACTACAGGTAACCAACGGGTTCTACCATTCCTCTGAATTTTACGATACAACAAACCAGCTCACAACTTATTCGTACTACCAAGACTCTCGTTCAATTCATTGTTTTGTAGTTTAGAGATTAAAGATGTTATTTCGAGATCTCGCTGCTGTTCAGCTATAAGTCAGGTGTCACTAAATTCAGTTAAATCTACACGCATTTTAGGAGCTTTGGCAGCAAACTGTAACTTTTTCGTTATCGGGTTTATTGAGAAAAATTCCACATGCGCCATGAGTTTTCCCTCCCTATACACAATATCGAATTCAAAGATTTTAAATACAACCATCATCTATATCGATGATGGTATGTATGATGCTTGAAAGTATGATGCTAATCCAATAAACTGTCTTAGCTGTGTGACCGTTTGCGGAGGTGGCAATTTAACTAATGGCTGCAACTTTCGAGGATTAGGTCTTAGCTCACATGCCTCTACTTAGTAACCGAGATACTCAATTTTTAATTTTAAAATGTAAATTTTTCGAAATTAAATGACAAGCCAGCTTTAATGAGAGTTTCTATGACTGTCTGTAATCTTGAAATTGCCTCCATTTTAGTTTTGGCCACGACCGATACATCTTCTATGTAAACCACAGCATACGAATACGAAAGTGGCCCCAACGCTTTTATTATTGGCCGCTGAAACACTGACGGAGCATTCTTTAAACCAAACGTCATTGCCACAAACTCGAACTGCCCTTCCGGTGTAGCAAGTGCCGTACGCACTAATGAATCTGGGTGAATAGGTATTTGGTAGAATTCGCTGGCCATGTCCAGACAAGAAAAATACTTTCCTCCACGCAACCTTGCAATTTTATCCGAGATAAGAGGATCATTTAGGTCTCTATAGTCGACGCATAAGCGATCAGTTCCGTTTTTCTGTTTTACCAATAAAATTGGACCCGCAAATGGGGAACAGCTCGGTCTTATAATATTTGCCGCCAACAATTCGTTAGTCTTTGCACTAACAGTTTGCTTCTCATCCACACTAAGCCGTTTTATTTAGATCTATTAAACGAATTTCTAACTGACCTGTGTTAACTTGTGTCTTTGGATCTCCTGAGATAAAGGGTTTCATGTATGTTTTCAAAACGTTTATTAAACGGCCCTTGCCAGCTTAATTCAACTCTACATTTTCGTTAATACAATCTTCATATGTATTGGGTTCAGTTACAACATTAATCAGTTTTACATTATAAATGCCGAATCTTTCTGACTCAATCGTCACCCCGAAAAACTGAACTTAAAATCTCCCTGCCTATAATGATATCGTGTTTCAAGTACTTGTCCATAATGACATGAAATTACATTTCCAAGGTAAAATAGTTAATGGTAACATTGGTCAAAATTTGCGTAGAGCTATGTAAGGTAGCTTGTCGTTGATCTCGGCCTAAAAGTAGGCACTTAATTTGGTCGTTCTTAAGGTCGGGAAAAATGTTAATTAGGCTGTCATGAAGAACATTTCTCCAACTGCATTTTTGGAGTTCAGACTCGGGGTCCCGACCCGAAGCGGTAGCCACTGGGCATTAATTGAGTTTAAACCAGCGAGCAAGAAAGTGCGTCCGAGCTATCCAAAAATAAAATATAGTGTCTCTCAAAATTACAAAAAAAGAGAAATTGACAATTCAACCAAAACTCACAAATTTCGATCGAGAAGAAAACCCAGTGAATCGGAAAATTTATATTTCGTTAACTTTAGTGCCAACCCCTAGAGGGTAAGTTTTGTGCGTGTGTTGTGGTTTAGAATTTTTTTGTTAAGGGCATCAAATTATAGGTGGCACCTAGAAGAATATTATATTTAAAAAAAAAATCACCATTGAGGCCAGTGAGACCAGTGAGGGAAGCATAAATTGCCGACCAGGAGGTCTATTTCTGGATTGCATCAGTCAGCAGCGCCACCATTAAGCGCAAAAACACGATTTAATTGAATTCACTACATTTACATTATCTACATCTAAACATATTCTACTTTATACGCTTTACCGCTTCACACCTGACCGACTGCTTGTAAAGCAGATCGGCAACCAGTCATTCCGATCGGAAAAATAAATTCCGCCTTATGTTAGGAAATTAATTTAAGTTATTTTGTAAGAGAAATAGTATTCATTTGGGGCAATTCCTTTCTTTTCTTTCCTTCTCCCTTGTTCCAATTTTCCTTCCTCTTCCCACATAAGCAAAAGCCCGCCTAAACTGGCGTGAGCACAAGAGTGAAGTAAAAAGAGAAGAAAGAGTACCGCAAAATGAGAGCGGCTCAAAAGAGCAGATCAAAAATAAATAGCTCTCTTAGGATTAAAAGGCGCTGTAAGCTGATTTCTCTTTCACAGGCAACCACTTGAAGCGCTTCATCGTGTGAAATCCAGAGTGAGTAATATAAATGTTTTTATTCAAATGAGAAAGCAGCTGCCGGAAGAAAAATCAAATAATTAGCTACTGCGGCGCTACTTGTTTTCAAGTCCATTGTTTACCAATAGAAAATTAAAAAAAAAAAAGAAATTAAAAATGGAAATAAAAATTGCTCATGTTTAAAATTTACCCTTGCCCCAATATTCGCTTTTCTAAAATCTTAAAAGAATAAAAACAAGAAAAAATAAAAATAAAATAAAATACACATCCCATATACCCTACTTTCCCTATTCTTAATGCCCTGCCGAACGTAAATATTCCTTTTTTTAAGCAAACAAAAAACTTTACATTTTTACATACATATCTGTTGCGATAATATCTACATGAACGCCAAAGTCCAAAATTTCTTTTAACAATTTAAATCTAGATGTTTAAAATTTGTAAGTTAGGGTAATCATTTAGGATATGTTGTCTAAACCTGTTCCAATTAAAACATTGTCAGTTTTTAAGTTTATTTCATGTTAAAAATAAAATTTTATAATGTTTAAATCCGAGTTTATCTCTCTAGGGGTGCCAGGCGGCGTCGGAAGGTGTATGTCGTGAAAAATGTAGCATACTTGTAGGGATCACCGGTTATGTCAAATGGTTAGTGGTGGTCAAGGTAGGGTGGGCGTCGACAGCTTAACAGCTGCTGTCGTACGAGTGTGCTATGTCCTTGTTTGTCCTTAGTACTGTCGTCCGATAGTCCTTTAGTGTTTCTTGTGGAGATCAATTCCAAAGCACGCGAAATAAATAAGAGTGTGATACGAGACGAGCAAGTAGTCGCGATGTCAAATATTCCCCCCTTTACTCTACCGAGAATTAGTAGCCGGAACTAGCGCGTGCTTGATCGCCCAACTGCAATTTTCCATCTGCTCGGAAAAGTTATACTCGTAGTTCGCTACAGCTACATACAGAATCGTTTCCAGTACCCTTAAGCATTACTACATTATAAAGTCTTTTTCCAGAGAATTTTCC
Organism: Drosophila yakuba; assembly: GCF_016746365.2. NCBI lineage: Eukaryota > Metazoa > Arthropoda > Insecta > Diptera > Drosophilidae > Drosophila > Drosophila yakuba. The sequence continues at coordinate 26,080,709 of NC_052527.2, read as the reverse complement.
ACCAGCGCTTTCCTTAATGAGTTAACAATCGGCTCTGGAATCAAAGCAAAATTCAACGGACTCCCCAAAATGAACGGGCACACCTTTTGGTTATATTACCGAACATATGTTAAATCTCTTTCCAGAGCTTTGTCCAATCGAAGGGCATCCAGTAGAAATGTGCCCAGCCTGTCCACACTTATAGCATATAACGTTCGATTTTTGCTCTTTTGGCTTCATACCAAAGCCTTCCGCATGCCCGCTTCCCGATGATGGTGATTCCCGATTTTACTTCTGGCGGCAGTCTGCGATTTTTTTCCCTGACTTTCCATAATAATGGCAAATGATGTTTGAAAATTTCTGCTTCTTTCTTTCTGGCACCAAATGAGTGTCTGCCCTCGAAGTCTCTTGACGCTGCCCGATTTCGTATACCTGCAACTGTTGTTGCAATTCGCTACGCCACTTGATGTTTGTGGTGCACACAAGCAAGTAAAACTGACACCAACAATTCCTCGCGCTTCATGTTTCTCATTTTCGTCATTAGCGAAGTGACGAGTCTGCTTGCATACGACGAGATGCACTCTTCAATCCCTGGGCGTCTTTCTAGCAGCTTGAGAAGTGTTGCTGCAGCTGTTTCTACGCCGAAAAATCTTTGCGTAAATAGTTGCTTGAATTCAACCCAAGTCATGCCAGGAAAACAGATCTGTGAAAGCCATTGCGATGCACTGCCCTCCAAAGCTTTGCTCAGACCAATCACAAGTGCACTACCCTCAAGTGGGTTATCAGTACAAATCATGTTGGCCGTAATACTCGAAGCACATGGATCGGTGCCAGCAGCTTCGGGATTGTATTTTGGTAAAAACACCGCGCTAGGCTGCATTGTTCGGAGCAACTCCATAAAATTTCTATTGTTGCTCAGAAATTTGGCGCAACTCAGAGTTAGGAGGATCGAATCCCACTTCTGATGTAAAAGCGTCAGTTGCTTCAGTATTCTTAGCACCTCGAGCCGGGGCTACCTTTGTTGGTGCCATCCTTCCTTTTGTCGTTGTTTCACAATTAATATCGTCTGTGTACTATCAGTATTCTACCAAGACTGACCTCTCTCTTTTTATGCACGCTCGCTGGTCCCCAAAATCTATTGCGCAGCTTGCTCATGTCACAGTTGCCATCCTCCGCTTTCGAACACACAGAAAATAGCCATTTTAGTCTCGCTCACACACTTCTTCAGGTGATGTACACAGGACGAACCAAAGGAAGAGGCAACACACCAAACACGGGGCACGGGTCACACTCAGTGAGAGAATTTACAATTAGTCCTCTCACTGACTCTCGGTGATATAAAAAACACAAGACAGCTATAACGGTTGTTCTGTTTTCTCTATCCTTCTTTATTACAATGTTGTCACATACAATATTCATGTTGGTATACTAAATTCAAATAATGCTACCAATGCTCCGACACATAAATGTATTTACTAATAGTTTAAAAATTTCCACACTGACCGTTTTTGCCGGCTTGTAGGCTTAAGTGTGGGAGTAAAAGGGTATATTATATTCGTTGAAAAGTATGCCTTTCCGACCATATAAGGTATTGTAACGAACTGATTTTGTTTGTCTCCTCGCTACGGAACACGTGCGGCAAGCTCAGTAGAGTTTGTGCGTTCGTCCCATGAAATTTATAGAATAACGTGATCACCCGGTTACCAGTAATAACACTCGCAGTTTCGTTCTTGGATCTTTATTTGTGCTTGGACTTACAAAGAAAATCTGATTATCCGGCCTTTGTGCTGGATGGATTGTCCACCGGCATCGTTCCGCTGTCTCGCCGCTCCTGTCGTCTCGAGTGTGGCGGGCCTTCGTTGTTGGGCGCTCGTCGCTTGGGCTGAGAGTTGTTGTCTTACGCAGACTCACGGCAGCTAACGGCTGTGATCCCCAAGGCAAACGCCTGTGGAACAGCAACACGTCAACCCCACGTATGGTTCGGACTGGTGGCGCCGGTATCACGCCTGTTTGGATCGCACGGACACACCTAGGCGATCGCCTGGTTCAAGTTCGTAGTCTCCTACAAAGTTCTCTGCCGCTTATCCTGTGCCCTCCTTGGTTTGGCTTCGCATGTAAGGCGCTTCTGGGCTACTCGTGCTTCGTCGTACTGGACCTCAGCTACCTGCCTCTCAATTCGGAGACCTGCTCGTCCCGAACGTCTTGACGTAGCGATCTTGCTCCTTGTTGACTACCACGGCTGTAGCTCCTCTGCTGACTTCGTTCTAACGTTGTTGAGTCGTACACTTGTTCTCCTCGACTGTCTGTCCCGCTTTCAGCGTTCGGCCTGTTTATATAGGCCTCCTCTAACGGTTCATCCCTTTGGTTTCCAGTCTCTGGATCCAAAGTCCACGATTTTACCGTTGGCCCGGTCCAAAGTTCGATTTGTCCCGTTATTGGCCTTTGAGCCTGCTGACTCTCCAAACTCTCTTTTCAGTAATTCCGGAGTCTCCACCGTCTTACTCTCCACTTCCCGAGTTTCCAAACTCTATTCCTCTAGAGTCTTCAAACTCTCTTTCTCCAGCCCACAGTCTCCAAACTCTCTTTCTACGGGCTGCCGTTACTACGCTTTGCCTTGTTGCGTAACTGGCAACGGCAGGCTCTCCTAATGCGATCACCATCCGCATTTGTGCGGAGTTTCAACTCCTCACATCATATATTTTTTGATCAAGATCAATAGCCGAGTCGACCTGGCCATATCCGTCCGTCCGTCCGTCCGTCCGTCGTCCGCCTGTTCGTATTATCTTCGAGATCACATGAACTATAAATGCTAGAAAGTTTAGAATCAGCTTGCAGACGCCAGACATAGACAAGTTTATGAACGCATGTCGAAACGCCGACTGATAAGAAACCCTGCGAAGAGTACATTCAAATCCCAATTTTTTTGATTAGTTGCGATTGTACCCCGCAGAATTAGTAGCACTAATCGGCATTGGCCTGTGGGGAATACAACCCGGTTCTTATATGTTGAATGCCGCAGCGGTCCACTAGGTCAGCAAATGTTGGGAAACAAATTGTTTTCCGTTGTCGGAGTGTATGTATTCTGGCACACCGAACTGATGAAAAATGTTTACCTAGAGGAATTTGACCACTTCGGTGGCTATTGCCTGTTTCATAGAGTGCAGCCATACGAATTTTAAAAAATGGTCCAGGCATACAAAAATTATGGAGTTTCCTGTCCCATGAAGTCTGTAAAAAGTCTCTGGTCTGCCCGTTCCATCACACGCTGCTCTCCTATGGGTTGGCGTGTGTTTTTGTTCGTTGTTTTGCTGAACTTACACACTTCGCGGGCACTCAGAGCGTCCACGCTCGGTTGTTGTAGATGGCGTCATGCTGGACCCTCGGCGGTCTTCGATTGTAAAATCGAAGGCTTGTAGTTTGAGGCTCCATCGGGCTAATCCTCCCGACAGATCTTTCTGGCCCATACGCCATTTCTTAATATTTTCTTAATATTTTTACATTCTTTGCTTTTATAATTCCACTTTCGCTATTTTTGTTGGACAACCGAATTGGAATTATAATCCATTTGGATACTTTTTGTATTCGCCAGTGCATATTTATATACGTGCATCCATACGTGGTCCAACATATTATATATCTTGTATGCCTTATCCAGTTTAAGAATCGCTAGAAACACCAACACAATAGCTACAAAATAAAGAGTGTGCGAAGAATATGTACAGCACATTGCAATACTTTTAAAAACATTACTGTTATTTTGGTTATTTAACTTTAAGTGTTTTGGAGAGCGCGAATTTTTCATTGGGTTGGCTGCTGAGTATGCGGTATGTTGTCGATTTGGGGGTTTTTGGGTATGGTCCACGAAAAGTAAGAGTGTTTTTTGTAAAGATATCATATGCTATGGGGACATATTTGGTTTTATCATTTACTTTAGCAATTTTTCTCTCAATGGGATTTAGAAGTGTTTTCATTGATTTGTGGATCTGTTGTTTTTGTACGTAGACAGGGAAATTAAATGTATCAATACTAAAAAACAATTTTGGCGGGAGGCCCTGCTGACTAAACAGCTGATAGCGCTGCCAGACGATTGCAAAGATCGCGGTGCGGCCCAGCTGATAGTACTGCCAACCGATCAAACAAACCGATTTGCGATGCCAGACAACACTTGTCCGTTTGGCGCGAATCGTTAAAATTCAAATTTGAACGTATCGGTTGAATTAAGTGAAGTAAATGGTTATTAATATAAAACAAATAAACATATTCAAGCAAAAGACTAAAAACAAAAGAATCATTAAACAAGAATCAATATGAGTCAGAACGACACTCGCGCTCAGAATCAACGCGAGCAAGATAATCGCTGGCTGTCATTGCATCGAAACAACGCGACTTCTGCAGACATCAACCCTAACCCGATGAATTTACCTGTGCCAACAACTCAAGAAAGAGCGTGTTCTTGCTCTCCCTCCTTACTAGCTTCGTAACAAAACTCGCAAGCTCCAATCACTTGCGAAATTTCTCTACGCTTACCTACGGTGACTAGTACTGTGACAACAACAACCACTGCAACTGCTTTCACAACAACAACCGGAACGGTATCGTCGGCTCGCTCAATTTCGTCGACGCAAGCCGTTGCTCGCCCTTAGCCAGTGATCAAAACAAAAACACAACTTAACGGTTCTGCTGTGCTATGAAAATCAACAAACAGAAAATAAGTTAACAATTACACGCGACAATTTTACTAATAAAACGCCAGCAAACACCAACAGATTTGAGCTTCTGGCAAATTCTACTGATGAAAGTGTTAAAACGGCAAAGTCATCTAAAGAGGAACCTAAGAAGGCTAAGCCTCGTCCAAGATACATTCGCAAAAATAGCTTAAGTGCATTAGTGAACAAAATAGCCACATTAATAGGAGAAAACTCATTTTACGTAATCCTCCTAAGAATGGAAAACATACATGAAACAAAAGTTCAAACTCAAACCGAGGCTAGCATAACAAAATTCCCATACGATGCAAAAAAACTTTTATACATATCAGCTAAAAAGCGCAAGGGGCCTACAGATTTTTCTCAAAGGAATTGAGGCAACTGTTTCGACCACTGAAATCGTAGAAGTGCTCAAGGAAAGAACTTTAATGCAAAAACGGAGTTGGAGTCAGAGAGCCAGATACTACAAAAAAATGAATAGAATGAATAGAAGAGCCACAACGCGCAATCGCCGAGTGCAGTGTACTAACTGCCAAGAATATGGCCACACTATGACTTACTGTACAGTGAAATCTATTTGCGTAGTCTGTAGTGAGGCCCATAGCTTAGCAAACTGTCAGAAGATCAAGGAAGATAGCTCTGTAAAAGTGTGCAGCAACTGCGGTGGAAGTCACACAGCAAAATGGCGTGAGTGTGTAGTATATAAGAAACTAAAGAACCGTCATAACAAACATGGAGGATCAACACGAGCTCAGGCCACACACATCAATTACACTTCGCACAATGGGTCCCCTCTTACACGGCACCCCTTCCTACACATTGTACCAATCCTAGCGTTTCCTTCGCTAGTGCCTAAAAATCGGCAATTCAATCTGAGAATCCAATAACACAAAAGTCTACCACTACGCGGGAAGAACAGGAAATAACTTCTCGAACGAACAAACGCAGCATATATCAACAGCATCAACATTCATGCAAACCACAATGCAAAACCAAAATATGCTGATACAGCTTCTCGTGTCATTAAAGTTAACATAATGTTTCCACTTCAAATATCTATGAGAAACGCGAATGGCGTTTCACGGGATATGCACGAACTTTGTCAGTTCTTATCCGAAAAAAAATTATGGGCGTAATGCTCCACTCAGAGACACATCTAATAGACAAGCAAGACTTCCATAGGATACCTATTCTACGCCACGAACCATCCGCACGGTAAAGCCCATGGCGGCACTGGCAAGAGGTATTTATAAGAGGTCGCCTCAAACACCACCTTCATAATAGAACTGAAATGGACTACCTGCAATCTACTCACATAAGCATGCAATCTAGCAACGGCCCCGTCACTCAGGCCGCAGTCTACTGCCCACCTCGCTTTTGTTTTGTAGTTTCTGATTTAAAGCGGCCGGTGACTACAATGCCTAGCACACGCATCACGCCTTATAACCCCAAGGGCAAACAACTTTACAAGGCGCTCATTAAGCCACGAAATAAGCTCGATTATGTGACTCCGGGTAGGCCTACATACTGGCCAGCAGATCCAAATATGCACCCGGATCTCATAAAGAAAGATCCCAAGAAATCATATTACTAGACAAGAAAAATTATTATTAGACAACTCGCGAAATCGAACAGCTAGTACTTAAAAAACGAAGACTAAGAAGAGAATGGCAGAATCACAGATCCCCAAAGGCTAAGGAACAGCTAAAAATAGCAACACGAAAACTAACCAGGGCACCTAAGCTTGAGGAAGCATATGCCCAGCATCTATACATTAAACAACTATCACCTACCAGCAAGAATAACCCTTTGTGGGAAGCACACAAAAATATTCAGACACCATCATAAACAGTCGTTCCACTACAAGGCACTCTGCAAACTGGATAGACAGAGAAGAAGATAGAGCAAATGCATTCGCCGATCACCCTTAGAACGTATTCCAACTAATTCTGCTAGCAACTCATTTCTCCTACCTGCAGTAACTAAAATCTTGCCATAAAAAATCCAATAACATTTAGCCAAAGTGAGATAGCATCTATCATAAAAGATCTTAAGCCCAAAAAATCACCTGGACACGACTTGGTGACACCAAAAATGATCATAGAACTTCCACCGTGTGCGGATCTGACCTAATGCAAATTCTTTAACGCTATTACGAAAATTGGATACTATCCGCAAAGGTGGAAAAGGCAATCATAGTATTGATTCCCAGCCAGGTAAAGGCAAAACGCAACCCTCATCCTACAGACCAATCAGTCCCCTATGGTGTCTCTCGAAACTGCTTAAAAAGGCATTTTTAAAACGCCTAGCTCCCTAATTAGGAATGCGAAACACAATACTATTCCATCCATTTGGTTTTCGCAAAAATCATGGAACGATCGAACAGGTCGCATCACAAACGAAATTCGTACTGCTTTTGAGCACCGGGAATACTGCTCAGCTATATTCTTAGATGTCGTACAAGCATTAGACCGAGTCTGACTGGAAGGACTAATGTACAAGATAACAAAACTGCTTCCCCAGAATACCCACAAAGTGTTCTAATCTTATCTCTTCTAAAAAAGGGGTTCTCAATCAGGTGTAACAGTTCGACTCTACACGACCGCGTTTTCAATGCTGAAGTCCCCCAAGGTAGTATGCTGGGCCCCGTTCTTTACACCCTATTCACAGCAGACATGCCTACAAACTATCAGCTCACAACCTCAACGTTTGCTGACGATACCGCAATACTCAGCCGATCCAAATGCCCAGCAAAGGCAACAGAAAAACTTGACTGTCATCTTAAAACAGTGGAAAGGTGGTTTGCGGACTGGCGCATTAGGATAAACGAGACCAAAAGCAGGCATGTAACATTAACACTGAATAGACAAATAGACGAAAGAGGTCGGAGTGCGAGGGCCATGATGGCATACCGCAGCGTGCGGCGGGAAACGCAGGGCCACGGGCGGATCCGCCTGGGAGACGCGATGCCGTCGGGGGATCTGGAAGAGTAGCGCGAGTTTGCGGATGCGCGGAACGCTACGTGGGCACCCCACCCACCACAGTCTCTGCCGCAATCGCCACTGCTGCAGCCACCGTTGCCGCCGACGCCACCGTCGTCGTTGCAGCCACCGCCACCACCGACGCCGCAGCCGCCGAAGCCGGAGCCGCAACACCAAGGGTTGCAGCAGCCATGGTCGCCGGTGCCGCAGCCACAGCCGCCGTTGACGCCTACGTCGCCGCCGACACAGCTACCACCACCGCCACGCTCACCGACACCGCCGCCAGCACCGCCGACGCAGCCGAATCCACCACCACCACCACGCGCACCGACATCGCAGCCCCAGCCGGTGGCTGTGACTTGGACGTGGCCCGCACCAGCGGAGGACATGCCGGAGGCCCGCGTGGAGGTGGGCGCGGTCGGTTGGAGGCCGGTAGAGAATCAAGCGCGCGACCTGAGAGTACGCGTCCAGACGAAGGACGGAAGCCCGGCGGAGAACCCGGAGAAGGATCCATGGGTGTGGCCCGCGCCGCCACCACCACCCTGCCTCCGCAGGCAGGAGTCGCTAAATGAGAAGCCGTGGAGGGAGCTCGAGCGCACGGAGTGGCCACCCCTGATGGTCGAGGAGGCCGAGACCCAGGCGGGCAGACGGCATATGGACCGCTGGGCCAAACTGTTCGTGCTGGACGGCCAGCGGTTCCGCCTGAAGGTGCGTCGCGGCGGGGAGGTAAGGGTTTACGCACCCCAATAAAGGTTATGAACGAAGGAATCAGCGATTTCAGTGGGTCAGGGGAGGGCGATGGGCACATAGCTCACTTGAAAAAAAAGGGTGCGAAGACATCCGGCCAGGCTCGCGGGCCGGCAGACGGACGCGAGGCCAGGCACGCGGGCCAGCAGACGGACGCGGGGCCAGGCACGCGGGCCAGCAAACGGACGCGGGGCCAGGCACGCGGGCCGGCAAGTCGACGCGAGGCTGCCGTAGGCGCGGAAACGAAGAGGGAAAGCTGGCCTCCATGGCGGTTGGGTCCAGGAGCAGCAACCCCGGAGCATCAAGAGGCATGTCATCAGGTGGGTGAAGCTAGAAAGGAAAGAGAGGATAAGTAAATATGGCGGTTAATACGCAAAAAGCCGCAAACTTACCTCCATTGAGCTGCAACACCGAAATCCACGTGCGAAGAGAAAATCGGGATGGGGGCGCTACGATAATAGCGGTCGACCGATAGTGAGATCGATAGGGAACGATAAAATATACTGGATTTTATATTTATTTTCAACACGCTGTCACACTATTGACAGCAATCGCCACGACATCGAAATATCGACATGAAGTGACAACGCCGGTCGCCAAGATCGATAGCTCGATCGCGCAATCGGCTACGGGACAACATCGATGAGAATAGGAAGTGGCAACGCCGGTCGCCAACATTGATAACTCGATCGTGGTGAGTATTGGTGGAGTTGCCAGAGATGAAAAACGAAGAGAAGGCGGGAAGTTTAAATACCGAGCGGGTGACCATAAGCAGACGGCAACAGACGCAGGAAGCTGGAGAAGGACGCGAGGATCGAGATGCCGAGCCGAGTTGTCGAACGACAGGGTCTACTAGGCTGAGGCTGCCGGGCTGAGATCAAGAAGGCGCAGGTAGACGAGAGGAGGAAGAAACGACACAGTTCGAGGATCAAAATGCCACGTCGGGATGCTGAAAGACAGAGTCAAATAGGCTGAGACGTAAAGGCTGCAATCAAAAAGTCGCAAGGATGTTCAAGACGCCAAGTCAAGACGCTGAACGACGGGGTCTAATAGGCTGCGACTGCCAGGCTGAGAACGAAGGCCGCGGGGTCGACGAGAGGAGAACACGGAAGCAACATCCTTTTCAAAACTTCCGAAGAAGGGGGGAGATGTGAGGAGTCTTAAAACTCCCAACATATCCGGGTGCAGGAGATCGGCATAGCAACAGCGAAGACGGCCGGAATGCGAGAAGAGTCAAGGTCGGTCAGGTCAAACGGTAAACAATGGACCTTGGACCCCGGCAAAGCGGAGAGACCGTGAACTAACGGTACCGCGTTGGACCTTGGACTCGAACCGGCCAAGGGCACAAAGGTCGGGACAAGCACAAAAAAGAACGCACCGTGAACTAACGGGATGTGTGTTGGACCTTGTACCTGAGTGAGTCCTGCGCAAAAAGGGAAATAACGGGATTCCCGCGGGCTATAAAAGAGACAGCGCAGGAGCAGCTCGGGACAGTCAATGAGAAGTGTGCGGAGAGCCCTACAGCCACACAGTCGATCGGGAAAAATACGCGGAGTACACGGAATTTAATCAGAGAATACGCGGTGTACACACTATAAACTAATGCGTACACTTAATGAGTTCAATTCGGGTGTTTGAATCTAACTGACTCGCTACTGCGAGGGCATCGCCTTTTATTCATTCTTACATAGGTTCTTATCATCTAATTATATAATGCAGCGCTTGTAAGACGCTGCAGTCTGCGTTGGTCAATACAGCTGAGGTTTATCTTAAATCTATATTTGTGACCTATGACCGCGCTAATCACCTCCCGCGTGATCATACCTCTTAACACTTCGGCAATAGACCCCTGCAATCGTACTTATCTGTAGTTGCCACTTATGTTGTCCCATGCCATGTTTATTGCAGCCCATAAATAGAACATATTTATAGTTTGTCTACTTATCATGTCTAAACACATCTATAGACATTCTCCGGGGGGGAAAAGTTTACGGCCAGTAGTTGTCTCACATTTATGCGTTGCCTCCGGATATAAATGACCATTATAATTATGATAATCGCTGTCAACGCTAGAGCCGAGTGTCCGCTTGCCGTGTGAAAAATCAAGTCATCAATGTGTACTTTGTTATTTTTCAGAGTATTGATGCGCATTTGAAGATTTTGTAGTTCATTAGTGTTGTTGACAATCAAGTGCTTCAGCGGGACCACGTTCCATGTCTCCTTGTCATCTATAATTCGTAAACTGGGAAAGATAGACATTTCAGACGCTGTCGAAATTACTTTTTGAGGAGTAATTATTGTTGTATCCCCTAATATTGCTGTGCATCCTGCAGGTAGTAGTATAATGCCTTGATTGGGCAGTCTTATAACTTGATGCTGTTCGTTGCATCTTATATTAGCTGTTGTATTCCGAAACAGTCTAAATAGCCAACGGTTGGATCCACTTATCTCTTTGATGAACGAATTGCCTTGGAATTCCATCATTTCGCATGAGTGTGCCTTGCTTGGTTTCAATGGAGATATTTCGCAAGAGTGATCATCCGCGTTTTTCCATGCCCAATTATTTTCGCAAAGCCATGTTGTCGAATCCTCTTGTCTGCATTGGTTAATTTCCATTTCAGACATTAGGTGATATGCGTTTATGTCGGTATTGAACGCAAAATATTTAGAATTCAATTTCGGAATAAGCTTTGTTCCGTTTGTCCACAGTGGTATTGGGATTACTTCAAAGAGATCCGCTTCCTGATTGTTGTATATCGGCAATTTTGCTTCAATGAATAGGACATTATCCTTCAACATAGCTTGTGCCTTCATCAGTTTATAGATCAGTGGTAATTGTATAACTGAATTTCCACCCGGTAGCATTTGTTTTCGTCCTAATTTTTGCTTAACTTTTTCGAGCTCCTCCAGCATTTTGTTAGGCGCAATTAGTGTAGGATGAATTCTTCCTTCACTAATGTCCGTTCCCATTGAGATCGCTGTTGCTTGTAGGCTTTCTGCCTCTTCAATCCAGTTTCGCACTTGATTTGATAACATAAGGAATTTAATTGACTCCTTATATACCATAAAGTGCTCCTTCATGGTTTCTGCAATAATATTGACTTGTTGGGTTAGTTTTCCCAAATTCCGGTTTGCTTCTATCGTAGTTGTTCTTACTAATTCTTCCGTGGCATTGATGACCGAGGTCTGATTGTCAACATATTCCATTAGATGTTTTTCGTTTTTTATGATCGTTTGCATATTTTCCTGTATTCTATTTGCATTTCCGATATCAAAGAACAGTATAAACCTTTTCTTTCGGTTGGAACGGTACCGTAGTATTTTGTCTTTTTCTTTTATGTTGTCAATTTTTGTCCTTATTGTCGTGCCGAAGAAATCGCAGTAGTCCTTGAAGTCTCCCATTTTTTCGCAAACCAGGCGGGATTTTTCCAGGAAGTCCTCTGATTGTTTTATGACATCAAAATAGGCTTGCATGTCATAATAAAACAGTAATTGCCAACTGGATGTAGCGACTTCAATTTTACCAATTTTGTTTACCATAACTGCAGCTTTTGCGTCGATGTCGCAAATTTTCCCAAGTTCTTTGTGAATTTCTTCCGAATTTTTTGTCGCAGTTGTAGCTTGCAACATCAATAAACAGCATAGCACAGTAGCTATGGTTCCAGTGCCATTCCTTTTGCCTTTTGGAAATCGCTGCTTCTTGTCCTTGCGTAGCTGCATTGACTCCGTTCTAGATGGCGTTGCAGCTCCAGCTGGTTTTGCTTCGCTAACAGGAAGTTGACAGATCTTGTTTAGCGATCTTTTTACTTCCCCATCGCTTGTTTTAACCGTGACTACCCGGACTTTATCATCTTGTCCTTTAGTCGTACTAATGATTCTTCCCATTGGCCATCTTGCAGGGTGAGTGTTCTCATGTTTTATAAGAACCAACTGTCCCGTCTTCAGATTTGGCTTTACCTGGCGCCATTTGGATCGCTGCTGCAATGACACCAGATACTACTCTTTCCATTTCTTCCAAAAATCACCTCTGATGCGTTGAATAAGCTTCCATCTATCCAAAGTGCTGATTCTCTTACTTTCGTCAAAATGTTCAGGAGCTCCAATTAGAGGTCTTCCCACCAGAAAATGACCCGGCGTTAATATGTCCTCACCATCGTTTTCGCTCCTTACAGTGACTAATGGGCGCGAGTTTAGTACTGCTTCGATTTGACATAGCAGTGATCCAAATTCTTCATATGTAAAGCTGTTTTCACCAATAACTCGTTTAAGGTGATACTTCACTGATTTTACACCGGCTTCCCATAAACCTCCCATGTGGGGGCTTCCCGGGGGGATAAAGTGCCACTTGATGCCTTCTTTTTCTAGTGTAGGTGCTAACTCATTATTGTTTTTAATGGCAGCTACAAATTCTTTGTCCAATATTCTTGAAGCTCCTACGAAGTTTGTTCCATTATCTGAGTATATGTTCTCACTCTTGCCTCGTCGTGCAAAGAACCGTCGAAGAGCCTCCAGGAATTTGTCTGACGAAAGGTCGCTAACAGCTTCCAAATGTATTGCTTTTGTTGCCATACAAACAAATACACAAATGTATCCTTTATACGTTTTTTGACCTCTTCCCTTTGAGCAGCGAATCTGGAACGGTCCGGCGTAGTCTATTCCAGTATTTTGAAACGAGTAATCAGCCGTTACTCGATAAACTGGTAGATTTCCCATCAGTTGACTGGACATCTCTTGCTTGTATCGTATGCATACAATACATTCCCTTAAATATTTCTTTAAGGAATTTTGTATGCCAAATATCCAGAACTCCCTCTGAATATAAGTTCTCATAATGTTAATTCCGCCATGCAGAGTTTCTTTGTGGGAATCCTTTACAATTAACCAAGTCAAATGTGACTTATCCAGTATAATTGGATGTTTTACATTATACGGTATCATTGCGTTTTGTAGTCGTCCACCAACTCGAAGTACGCCATCACTATCCAAAAACGGATTTAGCGCCTGCAACTTACTCTTTGGTTCTAAAGGTCTTTTGTTTTTGAGTAGTCTGACTTCGTGTCCAAAATCTAGCTGTTGTTGTATCTTTACCACAGCAATCTTCGCTAGCTTTAATTCCTCCACCGTAAGATGTGACGGCTGTTGCGATTTTCCTCTCAGCTTTGCTATGAAGCGTAATACATACGCCATTACTCTAAGAAGTTTGTCGATCGATGAATACTTTGATAAAAGATGGTTTTGCAGATATTCGGATTTTATCAATGTGGATACCACAACCATTTCTGATTCCTTTTGAGTGGGCCAGTGTTGTGCATCTATAGATAGCCAATTAGGCCCTCTCCACCAAATTTCACAGATTTTAAGAGCTTGCGGTGATATCCCTCTTGAAGCCACGTCTGCTGGATTTTCTTCCGATTTAACGTAATTCCATTTGACATTGGGAATTAGTTTACTGATATCTTCCACTCTAGTTCTGACGAACTTATCTCGAACTTATGTCGAAAATTCTGGACAACTGTGATAACACTAACCGCTTTGTTATGCGTGTTAGCATTGGGTTTTCTGCCGAAAACGTAAATGTATCCTTCTTCGGATCCCATTGAAGTCCTAAGGTTTTGATTGATTCATTCTCCTCAATGCAGATTTTCTCCGTAGCTCCGTCGTCCTGAATGTCGGCTAAAATACGTTCGTCATTTGCAACCCATTTTCGCAGATGCATGCCGGCCTTCTCCATCACTTGTCTCAATTTCCTTTGACGTTCATAGCACTCGTTGACTGTGTCTCCACCAGTTATGAGGACATCCATATAAAAGTCGTCTCTTATTGTTTCTGCTAAGACGCTATCCTCTTGGCAAAACCGATCTGCCAGCTCTCGTAGACATCGGACTGCTAAGAAAGGTGCTGCCGAGGTGCCATACGTTACGGTTGTTAACTTAAACTCACTGATCAGTAGTTTTGGATCATCTCTCCATAGGATATATTGGTATTCTTGGTCTTTCTCAGCAACCTTTATTTGGCGATACATTTTTTCAATGTCAGCTACCATAACATATTGCCACTTGCGCCATTTAATTAGAATATCGAATATATCCTTTTGAATCTTAGGACCAGCTATAATAACGTCATTTAGGCTTAGTCCATTTGTCGTTTTTGCGGATGCGTCAAAAACTACTCGTAGCTTCGTAGTTAAGCTTCCAGGCCTGATGACTGCTTGATGGGGTAAATAGTATTTACCTTGACCCGTTGTCTTTACAGATTCCATATGTCCCATCTTAAGGTATTCTTTCATGAATTCGTTGTATGCAGCCCAGTTCTTTGGGTTTCTTTGAACCTTCTTTTCCATTTGCATGAGCCTTGCCATTGCCTGTTTGCGAGAGTCCCCCAGCTTTGCCACTTGGCGGAATGGAATTGACACCACAAATCTGCCTTCCTCGTTGATGACAGTTGTTTCTTGGAATTTTCTTTCGCATTCTGCATTGTCTGTAATCGTCTCATCGGCTTCATCTTCCAATTCCCAAAAGCGATCCAGGTCCTTTAGATTTATTGTGGTAGTGGCACTTATAATTTTGTGCTTTGCTGCTCGAGTTATATTTCCAGACACAATCCATCCAAATTTTGTTTTTTGTCCCAAGATTCCATTCACGGTTTTTATTTTTTCCATCATAATCAGGGGAAATAGATCCACACCTATCACCATGTCAATTCTGCTTGGCTCGTTGAATCGTGGATCTGCTAGCCTGTAGCCCTTCCACTCTTTGTTGATATCAATATCAAACTTTTTGCTGGGAAGGGCTCTATGGAGTGTTGGTAAAACCAATGCTTCCGTTGATGCTTTGAAGCTGCTTGGAATTTTTGGTTTGATCGTCAGGTGGACACTATTTTTTGATAATTGAGTAGTCTGGGAGATACCTTCGACCTCTATAGTACTTCTTACTCTGGGAATCCTTAATATTTGTGCTGCTTCCTCTGAAATCAGCGTCTTCTGGGATCCACCGTCAATAAGCGCCCTCAACTCGTTGTAACCTCCAGCTTTGTTTTTCACTAAAACAACAGCTGTAGCCAATAGTGTGTCTTGCCCTTGCTTAAGGCTATTGCTGTTGATACTGCGTTTTGTCTCTTCATGAAGAAGGCTGTTGTGTCTTTTGGAGCATCGATTGCATGTAATTTCCTTTCTGCAATCGATAGCATTATGCTTTCCAAAGCATCTAAAGCACATGCTGTTCTTTTGAACGAATTCTTTTCTTTTTTCGATTGATTGTGCTCTGAATTTGAGACACTTTATCATATCGTGGCCATCCTTAGAGCAAAAGGCACACGATCTAACTTGCACTTTTCTTGTAGCAAGCTGAGCGGTATTTTTGGTAATGGCATTTACTGAGTTGTATTGTTGCTCAATAAACTCTAGTACATCTTGTAAGGACTGTATAGCTCTTGCCTTTTTTACATGCTGTTCATACAGCTGCAAGGCTTCTGGCGAAAATTTCCGCAGCAGAATTTCAGCTAAAATTACGTCAGCAGAGCTTCCTATTTTTCCTTTTTGCTTTATGATGAATATGCTCTCGGTCGCAGTATCCAAAAACTTCCCTAAATTTTTCTCATCGTGGGGCAGCAAGCACTCCAGTTCCATTAATTTGTTGAAGTGTTGGGAGAATATTTTTCTGCTATTCTCATAGCGTTTGCAGATAAGCTCCCACGCTGCTGCATAGCTAGCCGCTGATCCCGTTATCAAATGGCTAACCACCATTTGAGCTTCTCCTTTTAAGCAGGCTCTTAAATATCCCAGCTTCCTTGTGTTGCTGAGATCCTTCATGCTGTCTATTAGTT
The DNA here is from genome assembly GCF_016746365.2 of Drosophila yakuba. Taxonomy (NCBI): domain Eukaryota; kingdom Metazoa; phylum Arthropoda; class Insecta; order Diptera; family Drosophilidae; genus Drosophila; species Drosophila yakuba. The sequence continues at coordinate 26,064,475 of NC_052527.2, read as the reverse complement.
CAGAGAACAGCTCGTAAAATGTTGGCCATTCCTTCGCATTTCCATTGAACGTTGGAAGGTCCACTTTTGGGAGTTCTGGCACGTCGTAGTTGGAACTTTTGAACTGTTCCAACTTCCTCTGAAGTACCATCTCTAGTGCGGCAACATCAGATTGCAGAATGTCTACCTCATCTTGATCAAAGGCAGTTCCGTCATACTTGTTTTCAAGCAGTTTCAGTGTGTCCGTCACGTTGGACCAATGACTTTTCATCATTGCCAGCTGCTTGACTAGTTCAATCTCACTTGAACTATCCTGGGTTTCGTATATTAGGCTTATCTGTTGCCTCACCCTGTCCGCTCTTCTGTCCACCAGTTGAACCAGATTATCAACTGGACTGGAGCTCCGAGCTGATGCGGAATCAAATAATTTTGATCCACTTGGCATATTTACCTCTTCAAGTGTTTCTACCTTTAATTGCGACTCCTTGTAGGCCTTGACAGCATCCATAGTTTTAATAAATATTTTGTCATTAAAATATTGATGATCGCCAACTCCCAATTTTACCAGCGCATTGTTGTTAGTAGTAAATTGGTCTACCAATGCTTCTATTGCTGGTATAGATGCCTTGTCCTTGATGGCTTGCAGTATTTTGTTCTGCAGCACTCCTTGGTCTTGCATCAATTTCACAGATCTTTCCGACAACATGTTGGGAAAACAATCACTGTGACTTGTACTTTCTGCTTGTATTCTTTGGCGTGATCCGTTGGAGGATTTTTTGATTGGTCGCCCAGTTGACCTAGCTGTGCCTCGACTCACAGCTGATTGATCAGCCAAAGAAAAGCAAGGACGCAATGTTTCACCTTATAGTCCTAGTACTTTAAGGCGTGGTCTTTTATTCTGTGTTTCTTACCACTGGTGGGGGAAACAACAGAATCACTCGAATAACCTTGCTCTTTTTAAGGCGCTGGTTTTTTCTTCTGTGTTTCTTACCACTGGTGGGGGAAAACAACAGAATTTCTCGAAGGACCAAAATGTACACACTATAAACTAATGCGTACACTTAATGAGTTAAATTCGGGTGTTTGAATCTAACTGACTCGCTACTGCGAGGGCATCGCCTTTTATTCATTCTTACATAGGTTCTTATCATCTAATTATATAATGCAGCGCTTGTAAGACGCTGCAGTCTGCGTTGGTCAATGCATCTGAGGTTTATCTTAAATCTATATTTGTGACCTATGACCGCGCTAATCACCTCCCGCGTGATCATACCTCTTAACACTTCGGCAATAGACCCCTGCAATCGTACTTATCTGTAGTTGCCACTTATGTTGTCCCATGCCATGTTTATTGCAGCCCATAAATAGAACATATTTATAGTTTGTCTACTTATCATGTCTAAACACATCTTTAGACACGCGGAGTGCCACACGGGCAGACAGCCGATCCGGAACAGTGCGTGGAGAGCTACACAGTGACGCGAACAAGTGAAAGTACAAGTGCGTCGAAGCGAGCAGCTAAAGACGATATCCGCAAGGAAGGACCAGCGAAAGACAAGCAAACACCAGGACCTTGGGTGGTCAAAAAGGGACGGTGGAGTCAGTGGTCGCAAAGGTGGTTCGGGGAGAAGCTCTAGCTGATCTTACGGACGATACACCCTGCTCCATAACATCCTAAGCGCCGGCCAAGCCCGCTGCTCTCTGAGCTAGCCGTTGCAATTCGTAGCGATCAGAAACAAAGAAATCAGTTCGTTATAATCTTCAAAGACTTACGATCTCACGAAAAGGGTGTACGCAACAGAGTCTGAATGCTTAATCTAGTTATAGCTTTTATAGTTCCTGAGATCTTGACGTTCATACGGACAGACTGTCAGACGGACAGACAGACCGACAGACGGACATGGCCAAATCGACTCGGCTATTGATCCTGATTAAGTAATAAAGTATATATACTTTATATGGTCGGAAACGCTTCCTTCTGACGGTTACATACTTTTCAACGATTCTAGTATACCCTTTTACTCTACGAGCAACGGGTATAAAAATAGAACTGCCTCCATATCAGCAGCATTTGCTGATGAAGCTGCTGCCTCAAACAGTACTTTTGCATAAATTTTTGTAATAAATTCTTGGCTGCGCTGTTTTGCTTATCAAAAATTATAATTGTGAAAGAGAGTTTGGAGAAACAGAGTCTGGAGAAAGACACTATGTAGAGCAGGGCAACAGAAGAACATAGAGTGTCTGTGTGCCGATTTAAAGGAAGCAATGCTACTAAGCTGGATTTGGGAGCAAGAAAGCTACTGCCGTGAAAGTCAACAAGGAGCTAGATCGTTACGTCGATTCGTTCGGGACGAAGCAAGTCACCGAATTAAAACACAGGTAGCTGAATTCTATTAAGATAAAGCACGGCTAGGTTCAGACGCCTCGCTACACCAATAATCGAAACCAGACCCTGGCGTTGGCCCGGCGAGTCCTGTATAGCGCCGCCTGTAGCGACTGCAAAACTCAATGTTATGGTTTTGTGTTGTGTAAATACCAAACTCAGCATAAGTCTAGATTTGGTATATACCGGATTAGATCGTTCGGATTTTGGCGTTGCCAGATCAACCTGTGTGATTATAGCGATGCCGATGGTAAGCTTGCTGTATGATACGAATATCGACAGCGTTGACAACTGCCACGTATGACCGGCTTTTCACCAAGCCAACACCCGATATAGTCGTGTATAAAGTCGTGTAGTCGTGTATAGCCGATATAAAGTGTGAAATATTGATTCACGTGTAAGCATCGGTCTATATCTAGTGGATACATAGTGCCACAATTGATTCTTTATTGATCGCAAGACTTGTGTTTAGGCCGGTGCTGCCGTAAACCAGACGGGACTAATTGTCGCCGTTGCTGGTGCAAATTTTGCACAGCAATAAATTATCCTCATCAGTGGAGAATCCCAATAGGAAACTTCCAGGTTGTGGATTTCGGGGCACAGGTATGCCAGAGTTGCTGCCCATGCGTCGTGTCCATTAAGTAGTTCGATTTCACAGATTGTGCCCCACGAATAGACTCTTAAGGAGTTAAAAAGGCTCAAGAAGAGTGAAGTTCGAGGAATAACCTAAAACATCGGCTGAACTTCTAGAGAGGAGCACCCCTTAGGGTGAACTCCTATGAGGTGCTCTCCAGCCCATAGGGAAGCTTAGCACGGATGCGTTGCTACAAATTTGAGGAAATGCGGTCCAGCAGCGCATCCTCGGCGGATAGAACGCGTCTCAGCACCCCAGCATGATATAGTGATTTCTTGTCTTGATTTTTTTTATTGCTGAGATAACCGATGTCTTGGTCTGCGAGCCATGTCAGCACTAACCTCCCTTTCATATTTTTGTGCTATGCCATAGCCGATCGAGTTTAACCTTACCTCAGTTCAAATTTTTTTAGTGATCAAGTTTAACCTCCCAGATTAAGGAAAACACAAGTGCCAATGCTCCAAGGTGGAGATCTTTAGTGGAGAACGATGTGTATTAGATACCTAAAGATATAAATAATTTATATAAGCGAAATGCAGCGCCTATGGGCAAAATTAATGAAGAACTAATGCGTAAAAGTTTATTTTTGTGTAAAATTGTAAAATAATTGTTTTTTAAAAGCTTTCTAAATCGGTAATGAATTTGTTAAGGCTAAGAAGCTAGTAAGGGTGAGCCCCAAAGGATTTCGAGAAGTTATCATGTCGAAACGGGCCAAGAGTCTGTATATTAAATTTTTAGCAAGCCACGTCGGAGATCGATCTTCATCATTGGAACTATCCTGAGTAAGTTATATAAACACCGTTATGATCTCTTACAAATGCCTAACGAATCAAAATGAAATCTTTGGAAACTTAAAAAGCGTTAATACTATTCGATATTATTTAAGATCAATCGCAATAAGCCGATTAAAAATTCTTCACGATTAGGAATAAAAGAGTAGTTTTTTGTTTGTTTTCTTGAAAACAATTACAACTACAAATGAAATCCAACTTTGAAATATTCTCTAAAAAACTATTACTTGTAGTTAAATATAATATAGTTGCTGTATGTCATTAAACCTTAACTATAGTTAGCTCAAGGCTTTATTAGTTACTATCATATATTCACAACTTTTATAAATATTTCCATGCAAATAAGAATTAGTGATTATATTAAAGCATTCATATACCATATTTTTATATACAGTATAGTATACTAAGATATGTTCTTAAACTATACTACCTTCTACTACTGATGGGAAAAATTATTATAACAATGAATACCTAAAACATATACAATAGAGCTCAGCTGATGTACCCGTGATCGTAGGGTATCAAAGGGGTCACCGGAGATATGCCTCCAGGGAAAGTGATTATAGGTTGGGCGGGCTAAATGCGACTCTCAGACTTTCTTACTCTTTAGCTTCCTTCTCGAATTTATTTATTCTCATTCTTCCGGTTTGTTCAATTTATTCTCTCTTGTCGCTAGCTCGCTATTCTCTTGTCTTTATATAATTAATGTGTAGGAGGATCTGTGTACGCAAGACCACCACCCCAAAAGCCGACGAGCGATAGCTGGATTCTAGGGCGAGCACCGCAACCACAGATTCCTCCGGAGCCAAAGCACTTCTCCAACCGTTACACGCTACACCTGTTAACTGTTTAAACAGGCGTGCCCAATCCTAGCGAGCACCCGTGTGCGGTATTTTGGTAAATATAAAAATTGGGGTACAAAAATAATAAAATGTGAACCATTTAAAAAAAGTTAAATAGTGCAGGCGTGGCAGTATTAGGCTGTTTGCGGGCGTTCGTTGACCCATGCTGTCATGCCCAGCTGTAACGCCCACAAACTGCCAGGCCCAAAACATTAAACACCTCAGCACACTAGGAATACAGGAGATATAGATTTCGTGTGCAAAGTAGAAGATAGAGATTTCGCGTCGAACGGTGGACCACAGATTTCGTGTCCAAGACAAACAGAAGATTTTAAGATTCACGAATTCTGGACTGTGGATAAGGTGAATGCAAAAAGACCCCTCGTAAAGGAAGACCAGCTTTTCCAACCCGTAGACAGGAAATTCCAAGCGGCAAGGAGTCCAAAGTCTCCGACAACACCGCCAGTGTGATCAATACCGTGAAAGTTATAGAACACAACGACGAGAACTTAGGCGTGCAGCAAAACCTTAATTATACCCGTTACTCGTACAGTAAAAGGCTATACTACATGCGTTGAAAAGTATGTAATAGGCAGAAGGAAGCGTTTCCGACCATATAAAGTATATATATTCTTAATCGGAATCAATAGCCGAGTCGATCTGGCCATGTCCGTCTGTTCGTCTGAACTACAAAAGCTAGAAAGTTGAAATTAAGCATACTGACTCCAGTCACATAGACGCAGCAAAAGTTTGTCGATTCATGTTGCCACGCCCACTTTAACGCCCACAAACCTCCCAAAGCTGCCACGCCCACACTTTTAAAAAATGTTTTGATATTTTTACATTTTTGTATTGAACTTGTGAATTTCTATCTACTCTAACGCCCACAAACCGCCCAAAGCTGCCACGCCCACATTTTTGAAAAATTCTTTGATATTTTTTCATTTTTGTATTGGTCATTTTGTATTGGTAAATTTCTATCGATTTGCCCAAAAACTTTCTGCCACGCCCACTCTAACGCTCTCTAAAATGTTTTGATATTTTTTATTTTTGTATTGGCCTTGTAAATTTCTATCGATTTACCAAAAAACTTTTTGCCACGCCCACTTTAACGCCCACAAACCGCCAAAAACTGTATGTGTTAAAGACTCTCCTTCGCACTTCCACTAGCTGAGTAACGGGTATTAGATAGTCGGGGAACTCGACTTTAGCGTTCTCTCTTGTTTTATCGCTATAGTGTTGGTGTACTTGGTATTGTAATTGGAGAATCAGATAGCGGCTGGAGCGTGCCGCAGTGAAACATACATACTACCAGAAATAAATATATATATAGAAAGACAATATTTACTTTGTGTATTTAGCTACCTGTTACTCGTACAGCAACGTAGAGTTTCGACCATTTAAAATATATATAAAAGTTATTAAGTGGAGTGGGAGGTTGGCAAAAATATATCCCTCGCCGTTGTCTCCCAGTGTAGGTAGCCGGTTGGCTGTTGCTGGTTGTCCAGTGGGGGGCCGGTTGACTCAGCCGGTATATTTTGTAATAAAAAGGTTTAACGGCTAAGTGCCGGAGTTTCGTTATATGAGCTTGTGCTCTTTATTAATTGAATATTAAATCAGAACTGAACTTAAGAACTAACAAAAGCTCATGCATGACCGGGTGCCCGTGGCAGACCGCTGACCATGGGACAAAGCCACGGCCCATAAGGGCGCAATATGTTGGCTCAGCTCTCGGGCCAATTAGGGTGGACCCAATTTGGGGTGGACCATACATGAGTGGAGTAATAATTATAATATTAAATGCTTAATATTAATAAATTATGGGTAATAAAATGATTAATATTAATAGGAGGAATAAAAATAGGCCTGCTGATGCTAACCTGGGAGTTCGTTGTTAACTACTCCCCCCTTAAATTAGACGCCGTCCTCGGTGACAGCCAATTCGTCAATGGATTTTTGCAACTGGGATGCCTCCCGGCAGGACCAAGCCGCATAACGTGAAGCTAACGGCGACTCCCGCGACGAACCAGATTTTTGGTGCACCTTCCGCGGACACGTCCTCTCTGAGCTCCTGCATCAGCCGCAGGTTGTGCTCGTTCATCCGCTGTAGTAGCGGCAGACTCAGTATTTGATCATGTCCGGTGATGTTGATTAATGGGGAGGCCGCGATTCCAGGGCTCTTATCCACAGCGTAATTGAGGTTCAAATACACTGAGCCGTTGATGCCTGCCTTCCGTTCGAAGGTAATAAGGTGGGTCCCTATTACGGTTGTTGTAGGCCCGTCATCGATAGTAATCCTCGTAAATTTCTCGTTGACGATTATTACTCCAACGTCCACGATTGTAAGGGGCTCTAGATTGCTGGGCTGCGTCCGGCATGTAGCCACACCGCCGGCATGTAACTGCCTGGCGCAGGTGTCGTGAACCGCCTTTTTGCAGAACGTGGCCAAGTTGGTAGACGCGCAATCTGAAACTGCTAGGACTCTGTCATCACATTCCGCCAAGACGTTTTCTTCAATTTGTAACATGGTATGGTAGTGAGCAACAGGAAAGAGCAGGACTTTTTTACAAATAAACTTAACTTTAGGATATTGAACAATTACGTGGATAAAAATATTAGATTAAAACATCTTAATCTTAGATACATCCATAAGACTAACTATGGGGACCTCTGTGAGCTGTTCGTCGAAGATAGATTTAAGGTCATTGTGATTAAAAATAACTGGATTTATCATATTGTTTTTTGCAAGTGTGATCGTGAGCATGCAATTTGGTATTTCTGAAATTAGTATTCTATTTCTGGCTAAGAGGGTCTCGAAAAGGTGGCCGGCGTCAACCAACCCGTCCCTTTTCTCTTTGAGGATTCTGTTTACTGTGTCTGTGAGTCGGTTAATATGTTTTTGCGTTTCAGTGTTTATTACTACCTGCCTATTGTTTGCCTCTATTAGGGCTGCTTCGTTAGTTTTGATTCTAAAGAGGTCCTCTGCGTCGGGCGTGCCCGCCACGACCTTTAGTGCCGAGCCCAGGAAATCCAGGCTCCTGGCCATTCTACGGTGCACGGTAATTTCATCCAGCTTGTTTTGGGCATGGTTGATGTCGACTTCCAGAAGTTTCCTCATGTGGTACTGTGGGAACAGTTCAAGCATTCTGACTGTAGAGTCAATTATGCTAGAAAACTCAGACAGATTTGTCGAGTGCCTAATCAGGCTATACTGTTCCCATACTAATACATTCCCGTCTAACACCGGGATGTATTTTGCATGCGAGAAGTCGGTGACTCGCGCGCTTGCGGTGGTTAGAAGTATGATGGATATAGCAAATGGTGAGTGTTTAATATAAGGGTGAATGTGGCAGATGAAATGCCTATTTGATATTGTCCTTATGGACCACCCTCCCCCTAATGAGAACAGATGTTCCCAGATCTGCTTCCACACGCTCTTCTGAATAAAGCGGAGTCAATTTGTTACCTAACCTTTTGTTGTTACGTAGGTGTACTTTTTCACCAACTTCAAAGATTCGGTTTTGTCTAGAAGGGTTAATTCTGTCCAGGTTAGCTTGTTGTGCCTTGTCAATTCTATCTTTGATTGCCAACATGATCTCGTCATTGCCAGCGTAGATAACCTCCACTGGTCTAAACTTTGTGACCGAATGTAGCGACCTTTTGTATTCTATCATAGCCCGTGAGATCAATTCCACAGTATCCTCTATTTTTTTTTTAATCAATTTTGAGGCATCTGGCGATTTCTGCCAGTGTACTGTGAAACCTTTCAATTTGGCCATTGGAGCTACTGTGTAGCGGTGGCACATTGACAACATCGATGCTGTATTGGTTTTTAAGCAACGACGTGATTGTCTCAGAGTTTAAAGAGGCTTCGTTGTCGCAGTATATGGTTTTGATATTTGGGTAGAAGTTTACCAATTGGAGAATAGGGGCTCGTACATCGATGATTGCCCTATAAGCTAAGGGTTGTACGATGGCGAATTTGGACAATTTGTCAATACAGGTTAAGAAGATTTTTCTGTCAGTGGAAAATATGTCGATATGCAACATTTCTCCAACGTATGAAGGTATATGAGGGTATTTTCTAATTCCTGTTTCTTAGGATGGCGGTCGTATTTGGCTTTATTGCAGACTTTGCAATTTGCGACCACTTCGCTAGCTAGTTTAGACATATTCGGGAAGTAATAATCCCGGAGGATTTGTTTAGCGTTCTCTTGTGCAGCCCGATGGGCGCGATTGTGCTCGGTGTTAGTGATCTCAAGCTGTTCATTGACGTTGGTAATATCACTGACGAAGGCTTTACAATGCCAAAACTTTGTCGCAGGAAACTCCTGCCTCAAGGCATGTTAAATACGCGCCAGGGTAGGGAAATTACAGTGAATCGCGTTCACGACATTGGCGTTGACAATTTCTTTAACGGATTCTACAAGCGAGTCTTTGTCATTAAAGTTAATGATATGGCGAGTTCTATTTCCGAAGATTATGAAGTCTCGCCTAAGCGGTTGGTTTGCTTCTTCCAAAATGATTTGGTTTCTGAAGCAGTTCAGAGGTTTGTCTGTGGTTTCTGTAGTGTACGAAAGGGAAAGCTCACTATGCACCGTGGCTGCATCGGACTGGGCTTCAGCCTCTAAGTTGTTCAGGGGTTGTCGAGATAGCGCGTCCGCTACCAGGCATTGTTTTCCCGGTGTGTAAAATACTTTCCCGTTGTTGTCATCAATAAATGCTTTCCATCGCTTAATCTTAGCGTTGGTGTTTTTCTCGGATACCGCGTATGTGAGGGGCTGGTGATCTGTAAAGATCCTTACCTCTTTGGTACCGTATAGGTAATTTTGAAGTTTGCCTATTGCCCAGACTATCGCCAACAATTCTCTTTCGTTGGTGGAGTAGTTCAGTTCGCAGTCTTTCAGCGTACGAGAGATCATGGTGATTGGCCTCTTGTTCTGGGACAATACCGCGCCTATACCACTGCCTGAAGCGTCGGTGGTTAGGTCAAATGGTAATTTGAAATCGGGGTACGTCAAAATGACATCTTCTGATGCTAGGATGTTACGCAGATAATCAAACGCATTGCGCTGGGTTTCATCAAATGTAACAGGAACTTTTTTCGACATGTTTTAACTCACTGTACCATTTTCCCCTTTGAGAATATTAGTGAGAGGCCTGGCAATGGAGGCAAAATTCTTCACAAAGCTTCTGTAATAGCTCGCCAGGCCGAGGAAAGACCTAAGGCAAAACTGATTTTTGGGTTCGGGGAACTCTTGTATTGCCCTAACTTTTTCAGGGTCTGTTTCGTTCCCCCCTAGTGACTATGAAGCCTAAGAATTCTACGCTTTCTTTAAAGAATTTAGTCTTTTCTCGTGCCACCTTCATGTTGACCTCGAGCAGTTGCTTAAGCACTATATCGATGTGCTTAACATGTTCGGTTTCGTTTTCTGAAAATATAATGACGTCATCGACATAGACGTATTTGCCTATTTCTTCCCTCAGCACATCATCGATGGCTCTTTGGAATATGCTACCTGCGTTTTTTAAAACTCGTATTTCTCTCCGTTAACTGAGAAAGAGGTTTTTTCCTGGTCCTTCTCGGCCAAGTATATCTGGTGATACCCTGACCTTAAGTCTAGGGCCTTAGTCTGGCTTTTCCCAAGTTCGCTAAAATCATGGGAATGCTTGGCATAGGGTAGCGGTCGGCAATTGTTTGTTCATTTAGTTTCCTAAAGTCGATTACCAAGTGCTTATTTTTGATGCCGTTATCGTCAGTTTCTTTTTTGTCAACTACCCAAACAGGGCTGTTGTATGGGGATCTGGAAGGCCTTATTATGCCATTGCTCAGCAGCTCCTTGATCTCGTTGTTAACAAAGTCTGCTGCCCCCATGGGGTAGGGGTATAATCTGGTAAACGGGTTCGTCACTCTTAGTTCGAATAGTGGCGGTGACCGAGGTGTTGAAAATTAGCGCCTCGTTAGAGGTCGAAAACACCTTTATTCTTTTCAGAATAACATTTTTAAATTCGGCTTTCACCGAATTTGGTACCACTATGTCATCAATTTAAGTGAAATTAACGTTTTCACAGTCAAAGAATTTGAGTTTTTAGTGACGTTTGCGTATTTTATTACGATGTCGCCTAAGGTCAATGCCACTCCTGCTCGCGTTAGCGAGTCGAAGCTTATTATAGCATCGAACGTGCTCAGTGTGTCCAACAGGAAAAATAGGGCGTCTAACCCAAAAATGCGCATTATTCACTTGTTCTTGACGTCACTGCAGCCGTGAATAGAGCTCACAGTAAAGGGGGTCTCGACCGGCATTACATTTCTTAGCTCCTTTACGGGCTTAAGGCAATTCTTTGCCGCCCCCGTGTCGATAAGTATTTTTAGTGTTCTACCAGCCAACTGTCGTTTGATGAACGGCAGTCGGGAGCGTTCCCTAAAAAATGTAGCAGATCTTTAAGTTCGTCGGAGTCGTTACCTTCTTCAATGCTGGCGACTTCCGCTTCAGCTGTGACGAAATACCCTGACTCTTCCTGCTCGTGGGATTGAGTTATATTATTAACACGCTGGCGTCTTTGTCCCGAATAACGCTGAGATGAATTCCGTCTTTTGTTGTTGCTATTATTATGAGGCTTTCCCCAATTTGTTTCCTGCTTAAATTTGGCTGTCGAAGGGTCGATCTCCATAGGCTGTACTTTGTTATGGTCTACAATTTCGGGGTCCCCGCGCTTCTGCCAGGGGCTGTCCTCTTGGGGCTTGCTTTGGAATTGCTTAGGAATGAAGTGTGGATTTTTATCCTCTCCTTTCCATTGCTTTCCCTGAAATTTATTAGTACGCCTGTTGCCATCGTGCACAAGAGCCTTGTCTTCGATGGCCTTCGCGTATGACGCCGCGAATGCACTTCTTTCAATGCTATTTTCAGCATCCCGCGCAAGCGCTAACGCAGTCGTAAGGTCTTTTGGTTGTGCCGGTAGCACTAGTGCTTTGAGCGGTCTTTTCAGCACAGCGTGTAGGGCATCGTCCCTAACCTTCTTATTTAAGATAGTTGCCTTGTCCGCACTATGCGACATAACTATTTTGTTCGTGACGAGCGTGAGTTTCCTCTCGACTTCGTCATAGTATGCCATAAGATCGGCATCACGTTGTTGAACCATCTCGAGATTTTGACGTAATTCTCGTAGGGACGTTTTGTCCGCGTATGTGCAGTCCAGCCTAGCCAGAATTGCATCGAAATTTAGCACAGTATTATGTGACGTGAGGAGCGCTCGCGCGTTACCACAAATTTTGTTTTTAATAATTACCACTGCTTCATAGTGGGCCTCGCTGCCCTTGTATCTCTTGAATACCTCGAACGCATCTGATTCGGCCTGCCTCCAAGACACGTATTCATCGTGGCTGCCGCTAAAGTTTGGGAGCGATTTCACAATATCTAACTTGACATCACACTTTATGCTGGGGTCCGGCGTTACCCTTTCATAAACTTCTACTTGGGGTGCCTGCACAGTTAACGAGCTGACCTGGTTTCTAACTGATTCAATTTCTGCCCGCCAGCGCTGCTCCTGTGCGGTTAGCGCGGCGTTGACGGCATTTGTTATGAGCGCTTGAACCATTTCTGCATTCATTTCTGATGAGTCTGGTTTCTTCACTATCGTCACTGTCTACTTCTTGCTTCACTTCCCTATATTCCCAATTCATCGGCCGCAAATGAAGCTGAGTGAATTAATTGGCAGTAATATGGGTGGCGAATAAAGGTAAAATTTGCGTTTCGCGCACCGCTTTTAGTTGGCCAACACTTGTAGCTAAGTCAGGGTCTGGCGACGATGTACAATATTTTAGAGGAGTCACAACACAGTGGACGAAGTATAACAAATTTGAGAGAAATTATAATAATAAACCCGCAGAATTTATATGTGTAGAACTTAGCAATCGTTTGCTGGAGTTGCTGCACAGAGAGTGGAGTCACAGAAAATTCGAGAAAACATCACAATAAAAACGCTGAGTTATACATCCCAAGAAAAATTCCAGTTGGGAAATGGTTGGAGCGAAGCACAGGCTTAGCAAACACACAGATACACTAGGCACAAAATTTCTACGTTTCTTTATTTAAAATTAGACACATGCAAATTAAGTAAATTCACAGAATACTCCAGGGGAAAGGTGCGGGGCATAATCGCCACACAAAAATGCAATGAAATATATATATCGGGATTTTACACTGTACGGAATTTTTACTGGCGAGGTATGCAGAACTCACAGGCAGACTTTATTTATTCGTTTTTTACAGTATCATGACCTGGTGCTATCTTAGTCGCACAGTCTTTTACATTTTATGATCTTCAGGGTAGGTTCGAAGAGTAGTTGGGCGTCAGTTATTAAGTGGAGTGGGAGGTTGGCAATAATATATCCCTCGCCGTTGTCTCCCAGTATAGGTAGCCGGTTGGCTGTTGCTGGTTGTCCAGTGGGGGCCGGTTGGCCGTCTTGTTTCTATGATGAAATAGGATGATTACGTTGGAAGGAGACTGTCCTTCAATACCGCTGGCCTAGAGACTCAGCGGGTATATTTTGTAATAAAAAGGTTTAACGGCTAAGTGCCGGAGTTTCGTTATATGAGCTTGTGCTCTTTATTAATTGAATATAAAATCAGAACTGAACTTAAGAACTAACAAAAGCTCATGCATGACCGGATGCCCGTGACAGACCGTTGACCATGCACATTTTGCAGAAGTCATACGATCGCTGCTAGCCAATGGGACAAAGCCACGGCCCATAAGGGCGCAATATGTTGGCTCAGCTCTCGGGCCAATTTGGGGTGGACCATACATGAGTGGAGTATTAATTATAATATTAAATGCTTAATATTAATAAATTGTGGGTAATAAAATGATTAATATTAATAGGAGGAATACAAATAGGCCTGCTGATGCTAACCTGGGAGTTCGTTGTTAACTTATATATATATATTCAATAGCGGATTCGATATTGTAACGTGCAACGTTTGTAAAGCACTGTTTTGACCCAGATCTGGCTTTGCGGGACACGCTATAGGGTCCGGCTCTATCTGGTCTTGCTCAATCTTATCTGGCATTGGTTTATTATTTAGTTAGAAAGTTAGTTAGAATTTAGTTAGAAAAAGAAAATAAGAGGGAAATTCGGTAATGAGACGTAGGTATTAGTACACCATCGGAGACCTGCCCAACCTATGATCACCATCTTCGAGTCTCACTCGGGTGAAGTTAATACCCCTTACGACTGCTGAATCACCTGCCGAGTTCAAACAAAATAATTACTCTATGATTTCGATAGTATACATGTAAGGCATTAAAGCCAGTTTATTAATAGAATTATGCTGGATGTGTAACAAAAGCTTGCGGGATGACAATTAACTGAGATGGCGCCTCCTCGGCTCTGCTGGCGATGGCTGCAACTTGAAGACTCAACGACTCGACGACTTGACCCTCCGACACACCAACTTATATGCTCGGACTTGATCCCTCGACGACTACTTTCAACTTGACAACTGGACTCTAACTTTTTACGATCTTATGGTAATTTTCTGCTCTTCGTATGCCTTGCACTCGCTATATTTTCTCGACGCTAGTGAAGTTACTTCCTTAAAAACTATCGTAATGCTATCCCTTAGTGGGCACGTTGATAGCTATCGATAGCCAACTCTACTTTACATTCGGCCATCCTGATAATCTGAGTCTGACCCAGACGACGCAGCATCTTCGTTATCCGCTACATATTTCCAAAGCTTCATGTTATCAACACTGGTAGAAGTAAGAGCTGGTCCTTCACCGAATGCTGCCTTCTTAACATCGTAACGCCCATTTCGCTTCACCTTGGTTACTGTGTATGGACCGATGAACGAACTGGCCAATTTTTTACCAGCCACAAATTGAGTTCGCTTAATAGCAACCAGGTCACCTTCTTTGTAGAGCCTTTCCATGACTCGGTTCTTGTCGTAGTTCCTCTTGTACGTTTTTTGGGCTTCTTGAATTTGTCTTCGGGCCTCCATTCTCATCTGGTTTCTTTCTTGATCGAAATCATTGGCTATTTCTTCCTCCAGCAACGACAACACATTATCGCTCACTTTGTTGTGCATTTGTACCCCAAATAGTAACTGGAACGGGGTCTTCTTTGTGGAGCAGTGGACATGCGAATTTATAGCTCCTTGAACTTGCGCTACAAACTTATACCACTTGGATGGATCTTCAGCAGACAATTTAGCTATCATTGAGATAATGCATCTGTTTACACGTTCAATTTGTCCGTTTCCTCTGGCAACTCCTGTTGTAGTCCACACATGCTCAATTCCATTTGTGGTCATATGCTCTTGGAATTGATTTGACGTAAACGCGACTCCTCTATCGCTTATGAGACGAAGTGGGTGGCCAAAGACAGCTGACCATTCCTGCAACTTCTTCACGACCTCGTCGCTTCCAGTGCTTTTGGTTGGGAATAACCACACAAACTTGGTGAATGCATCCACGGCTGCAAAGATAAACCTATACTGCTTAGAAGTCGCATCCATCGGTCCGAGATGATCAACATGAAGAGTATGTAGTGGCTTATCTCCCTTGTCAATACAGAACAGCTGACCTTCTTTCTTTCCAACCTTCTTGTTTATCAGAATACATTTCACGCAGTTGTTGATGATTTGGCCTACTTTTTTCTCCATATGCGGGATCCAAAAATGTTGCTGCAAGGAATGCATAGTTTTCTGCAGGGCAAAATGCCCAATATCATGTGCTTCCTTTATTATTTCGTTCTCCATTGATTTAGGGACGACTATGACCTCATTACCATCCACTACTTTGAAAAGTAATCCTCCCTTTAATTGGAAGTCCTTGTAGGGCTGCGACTTGAGAACTTCGAGAACTGCTGAGATATAGTTATCTTTCTGCTGAGCTGCCTTTATTTGAACTGAGATCTCCGACGCTACTACAAAAACATCCATCGGATAGCGACTCAGACTGTCGACGTGTTTCATTTTATCTCCAGCACGATGCTCAACTTGGAATGTGAAATCTTCAAGATACAGAATCCATTCAGCTACTTCCCTGGGTACATCCTTCTTCTTCACCGTCTGAGAAAACGCTGAGCAATCGGTGAGCAACTTGAACTCGACTCCCAGTAAGTAATGGCGAAACTTCTTGACCGACAGATACGCAGCTTTAACTTCTAAAATATAACTGTGGCGCTTTGAATCTGCTGCTGAAGTTTTCTTGCTCCAATATGCAACTGGATGAAGTTCGCCTCCGAATCTCTGCATTAATATGCCACCAAATCCATTCATAGAAGCATCAGTATGTAGTTCGGTTGGTGCTTCTCTGTTATACAACTGCAGGACAGGTTCATTCGACAGTATATCCTTCAGCTGGTTCATTGCGCTCATTTGCTCGGCTTCGAATATAAACTCGGTGTCCTTCTTTAACAAGTTTGTTAGCGGTCGGGCTATTACTGCATACCCTCGTACAAATTTCCGGAAGAATCCTGTCAATCCTAAGAACGATTGGACATCTTTAATGTTTTTGGGTCGAGCAAACTTCTGAACAGCCTGTGTTTTTTCCTTTCCTG
Organism: Drosophila yakuba; assembly: GCF_016746365.2. Classification (NCBI taxonomy): domain Eukaryota; kingdom Metazoa; phylum Arthropoda; class Insecta; order Diptera; family Drosophilidae; genus Drosophila; species Drosophila yakuba. Next base: position 26,048,280 of record NC_052527.2, on the reverse strand, counting down.
GCCATATTTTGCCGTCCTCCACTGTGTGACCCAAAAAGCTGATCCTCTTTTCCAAGAAGGAACACTTTTTCCACTTAATGCGCAATCCATATTTAGCTGCCTCCTCCAGGACTTTCTTTAGCTTGACTATGCACTCCTCATTTGTTTGAGCGAATATGATTATATCGTCGACGTAGATCTGCATGACATCTTCTTGTATCAGGTTTTGAAAAATGGCATTGACAAAACGGTTAAACACGGCAGGTGAGTTGCAAAATCCAAACGGTGCTTTACAGAACTCAAATAAACCGTCTTTGGTGATAAACGCAGTGTAGCGACGACTAGACTCCTCGATCGGTACATGTAAGAAGCTGTTCTCGAGATCCATGACAGTGAATACTTTCGCAGATTGCAGCTTTTCTAGCACTTCATCAATTAAGGGTACAGGGAAACTGTCTCTGAGTACCATCCGGTTCAGCTGACGAAAATCAATACAAATTCGGTTTGTTCCGTCCTTCTTCTTCACAATGACAACTCGACTTGCGAAATTTGACGATGACTTCCGTACTACTTCATTCTTAAGCCAATCGTCCACTTGATCTCTAACGGCGGTCGCTTCCACAGCTGAATATCGGCTTGGTTGGTGACGAAATGGTTTTATTTGTTCGTCCGGTACGATCTTCATCTGAACAGGGCACTCGATAGGAGATTCAGCTGGCTTGTAACTGTCGACCAACGGCTGAATTATCGGCTTGAACTGTTCGGAAACGCATATGTTATTCTCGGTCTCGACAATATTGTAAATACTTAGCTCATTATGTCCAGCGCTGTCTGGTCGCGCTGACACCTTGGTGAAAGTGAATCCCTCTTCGTCCAACGTGACCCGGAACTTAGAAGCGAAGTCAAAACCAAGCAGTGCGTCATCTTCAATATTTTTATCCGGAACCACAAAAAATTTTTGTTCCACCTCAGCTCCATCGACGCTCACAGCTCCCGTAAATGTACCCAGCGGCATGGTTTTAACATTTCCTAGGCCTCGCAGTACAGTGAAACATTTTTCCAATTTCACGTCGGTCAGTTTCCTATAAACTGAGTTGCAAACGATTGACACATCCGCTCCAGTGTCCACCAGACAATTTATTTCAATTCCGTTCACGTTAATCGCCTTATGTCGTTTTGAAGACTGAACCACCTGCACAGATCTGGATATTTGTGGACATTCTCTTGCAATATGTCCTACGCCTTCACATTTAAAGCACTTGGTATCCATCTTGCAATCCTTCCTTAGGTGCTCCGCTGACCCGCAATTAAAGCAACGAGTATTTCGGTGACTGGCACTGGATATGTTTTTCTTGCCACCACTGTACGACTTGGCTTGATTGGACATGCACTTGCGTTGATATATCTCGAATTTCTCTTTCAGTTCGTGAAATTCTTTACAGCTGTACAGGTTAAATTTGAATTCACTTGGTATATCTAACCCGTCCACAATGTATCCAATAAGAGACTCTTCATCAATCGTTCCTTGTGCTGCTATATTTTTCATTATCAAAATATACTCTTGGAAGCTCTCATCTTTCTTTTTCTTTCGATCTCCCAGTTGGGCATGTAAATCGGCACTTCTCATTTTACGCCTAAACTCTCCTATTAATACGTTTTTCAGCTGCTCAAACGTATTAACAACTTCCGAATCCAAGAACAGTTTTGCCAACTTTGAAATCTTTCCACGTGCTTGTACGTATTTCTGTTGTTCGCTCAGGCCATATGCCTCGGCATTTTGCTCAAAGTTATTGAACCACTTCTCCACAGGAATAGTCTCTCCGTCATAGTCCGGAACCACATTCGCAAAATTTTCAGCTGAAATTGTGGTTCTATTCCGCTCCCTGTCAGTGGCTTCGTCTGCTTGAATTTTCAGCGTTAGAAGCTGAATTATTTGTTGAAGACTCTCGTTATTCATCTCTTCCTGAGTTTGTATTTCCAGTTCACTTCTGTTTTTCTTTTGATTTTCTCCTTTTCCAACTTCCCTTCCGTTGCGCGTTTGCGATCGTGTTAAAGCATGCGTTCTCTCTTGCTCTCGCTCGTCGTCGCTCATGCTTAAGTACACGCTCTCTTCTGATGACGTACTGACGCTTTGAATTTCACCACGGATTGCAAATAGCTTATGTATCCAACTGATTTGACCGGATCGGGCCTCAAATGTAAGGCTTTAGACCGGGACGAGCCCCCAAATGTAAGGCATTAAAGCCAGTTTATTAATAGAATTATGCTGGATGTGTAACAAAAGCTTGCGGGATGACAATTAACTGAGATGGCGCCTCCTCGGCTCTGCTGGCGATGGCTGCAACTTGAAGACTCAACGACTCGACGACTTGACCCTCCGACACACCAACTTATATGCTCGGACTTGATCCCTCGACGACTACTTTCAACTTGACAACTGGACTCTAACTTTTTACGATCTTATGGTAATTTTCTGCTCTTCGTATGCCTTGCACTCGCTATATTTTCTCGACGCTAGTGAAGTTACTTCCTTAAAAACTATCGTAATGCTATCCCTTAGTGGGCACGTTGATAGCTATCGATAGCCAACTCTACTTTACATACATTTTAATAATAACAATTTTAGTCTAAGAGAATAATAAAATTGTCTTCCTACTATCGTTGACCTCTGCACGTGTACAAAAAAAAAGGTTGGATTAGATTCACAATAATAATCAAAATATAAAGTAAAAGATAAAAAGTAATAATTAATTGGATTGTGCATGTTAAATAAAGAGTACTGTAACGGTTATCAATTTATTTGGAGCGTTTCATTGGCAAATATAGGCGTTGTGTAGCGACTTTTATTTAAATTAAAGTGTTTGGCAAAATTTTTTTTAATTTACGAATTTTTCTTGGGTTCTATTCCAGTCCATTTCATTTTAATAATAGTTACTAATAATTAGGTTTTAACTTAAATTAATTAATTTCAAAATTATTCTTTCAGTGTAATTAATGTAAACAAGCATTGGCTGCTTGGCACTCGCCAAAATTAGGGAACTCGTGACCGTTTATAAATCTTATGTGTGGCTCGCTTTCAATAAATGTTCGTCTCTATTATCGAGGTAAAACTGTATGGAGCCGAAAAGCCAGCATTTTCCAAATCGGAATTCTTATTCTTCTGGCTACTCCTTGAGATTAAGTTTCCTCGATGCTCCGCTGGCCGTAGAGGGTGCTTCTGGAACACGTAGTCCGATGATTCCTCTGCTTCCAATGGCAGAGTTCTGAAGGGGTACTCCTCTGGACACTCCCTCGCCTTTCGCCAACTTAATAAAAATTAAGAGTGTCTCGAACTGCTTGAGAAGAGCTTCGCACATTTAAATCCAGTAAAATTCGTAAGCCTTTTCTAAAACAAAATGCTGGCGTTAATACAAAACATCGTAAAGTTTCCTTCTAGAGTTGGGTGAGCTAACACTTGGACTCAGTTAATAAAATTGTCTATGCTTAATCCGTCTAGGCTATTGAATCGATGTATCCATTATGAGGAGTCTTAAAACTCCCCACAAATCCGGGTGCAGGAGAAGCGAAGACGGCTGGAATGCAAAAGGAGTTAAAGGCGGTCAGGTCAAACTGTAAATACTGGACCTTGGACGCAAACCGGCCAAGGGCACAGAGGTCGAACAGTAACGGTGTGGACTTTGGCTGAGCTTTGGATTGCGACTCTGTTACATCTGCTCACTATCGGTTGCTTCGATGCAGCTGCAGACAAAATGCAATAATTGGCAACGCCCTATTTATATATATAATTAAAGTGCATACTTTCACGCCAAATATATGTATATGGGTGAAAACGCTTCGGGCACCGTTACAATCTGTCCATATGAACGTCAAGATCCCATAAACTAAAAAAGCTATAGAGATTAAGCATACAGTTTTTAGTGACAGTTTTTTGATCCATGTGGTCACGCCCACTCTTACGCTCAAAAACTGCCCAAAACTGTCACGCCCACACTTTTAAACAAGAGAGAACGTTATAGTCGAGTTCCCCGACTATCTGAAACCCGTTACTCAGCTAGTGAAAGTGCGAAGGAGAGAGAGTGACAGTTTTTGGCGGTTTGTGGGCGTGAGAGTGTGCGTGGCAAAAAGTTTTTTGTCAAATCGATAGAAATTTACAAGACTAATTAAAATATGAAAAAATATCACTACATTTTTCAAAAGTGTGGGCATGGCAGCTTTAGGCGGTTTGTGGGCGTTAGAGTGGGCGTGGTAACGCCCTCAAACCGCCCAAAACTGTCACGCTCACACTTTTAAAAAATGTAGTGATATTTTTTCATATTTTAATTAGTCTTGTAAATTTGTATCGATTTACCAAAAAACGTTTTGCCACGCCCACTCTAACGCCCACAAACCGCCCAAAGCTGCCACGAACACACTTTCGAAAAAACCTTCCACTAGCTGAGTAGTTGGAGAACTCGACTATAGCGTTCTGTAGCACATTCTGTATCGGGAACTCTGACAGCTTCCAAAGTTCATTTAAGCTATTTCTCTTCTATAGAATCAAAATTCATCATTTTGTATTTAATGATATTTTATTTTTAATATAAAATAAATAGATTTTTATTTCCTTTTTAAGAACTTGTTACACTTTACATATTTTCAACCACGCCATAACGACAAAAGTAAGCCCTTTAATTTCTTAGCAGTTTTCCTTCGTTGTGATGCAACGCTTATGGCGTATTATATATTATTATTATTCTTAAATGCAAAATCCTCTTTTAAACAGAAGGCATTAGTATGCGACATTTATGTCAGAGTCTTATGTCATGACAAACTCAAAATATTGATCAACCAATTCTTCGGGGTTTCGACATTGGTATTACTTTTACATACTAGTTAAGTATTTCGCATCAGAATATGTATGATTATATAGCTTAAGTATAGTGTTCGTTCTTTCCCATTGTTTCCAAATCCTTTCCTGACTATCAGCATGTTTATTCCCCTCGTAAGGCGGTAAGTATTTTCCGCCTCGTTTTCCATACCGGGAGCCAAGAAAGAAATGTTCGTTTCGCGGAACAATAAAAATTCGTCTGGATTTTAAACTTTCATCATATGTTGTACTTCCGGATCGTCCATAGCGACTCCCAACAAAGAAGGCTGGACGTTTTTGAATTCCTAGAAAGAAATAGAACAAACACAGAAATAGAAATAACACTATATATATATGATTTTGAAAAAACGGTTTATGGCTTTCATATTTAAAAAAAATATTAATAAGTGTCCCCAATTAAAAATAACTCATCAAATTTCCGAGCAGAACTCGCTAGCTAATTATCTGAATTTAGTGGGTTCTACTAGAAATTGTGAGAACTAAGAATAAGTTTACCGACGCGCATTACACCTCATGCATCTACAAATGGGGTTAAAGGGATAACTATACTTTTTGGCGAAAGCTGCAGCTTCGAAGTTAGGACCTTGTGCTCCTTAACGAACAGCACGCGTTTAATCTCTCTAACAAGTAGATTAGTACCGCTTTTAATAACCTCGACCGTAAGCTATTCTTAGTACTGTACTCGATTCTTTCTAAGCTTTTAATGGAATCCCGAATTTTTGAATTTGCAAGTATTAATATTAGGAAATGTAGATTTGTGCCTAAGAATTTCGGAACTTAACAGGAGTACATCCACAGAATTAGATATGTGCCAGACTCTGTCGTGATGGTACAATCATCCATCAAGAAAAATTAAAAATAAAATAAAAAAAATTTCAAAACATTTTCCAAAAGTGTGTACGTGTTAGCTTTGTGCGGTTTGTGGGCGTTAGAGTGGGCGTGGCAACATAAATCGACAAGCTTGCGCTGCGTTTTTGTTTTTGAAGTCTGTATGCTTAATCTCAACGCTCTAGCCTCTATACTTCCTGAGATCTCGACGTTTATACGGATAGACAGATAACCAGATCGACTCGGCTATTGATCCCGATCAAGAAAACGCTTCTTACTGGCTTTTACCTACTTTTCTAGGAATCTAGAAACCCTTATGTCAACATAAGACGTCAACACAGACGGACATGGCCTGATCAAATCGGCTATTTATTCTGTTAAAGAATATATACTTTATATACTTTTCTTCTGACTGTTACATACTTTTCAACGAATTTAGTATACCCTTTTACTCTACGAGTATTGGGTATAATGTAGTATTCCAAACGTGGTGAATTGATAGGGCAGACATTTAAGTTTATAACTCTTTATTTATTCTGAGAGTTTTAGTTGGGCAGAAAAAGGTTCTGCCCCTTCGGTGGTTTACAAGGCTCTGAATATTCGATCTTAAGTATATTTCGGCTAAGCTTAAGCAGCGTGGCTGCGCTGCCGGATACGCCAGCAGCGGAGCGGCTCTCTCTTATGTATATCTTATATATCTATGCTTATCGCGAGAGTGAGTTATGCACATATGTATTGTGCATTTGGTCAGCGTGGGAATGCTGACCATGCACTTATACTTTGTAGCCTTCCAGTGGACGATCATGTTACATCCGTCTTGAGGCTTATTGACATAAACATAGCAACAAAGTGTTGCCATGTGTTTGTATACTTATTGTTCTTAATATTACGTATGCGCACACTACATCTCCCTCCTTTTGAAAAATAACGTAACCTAGTGTAGTTATTTTATTTAATGAATGCATATTATATATATATTTTTAAATTTTTTATTTTTTTTTATTTTATTTTTTTGTTTAGCTTGAACAATACTATTACAAAAGTGAATTTTGTAATAAGAAATAAAAATTTTGTATAAATGATCAAGAAAAATATAAGTGTAACGTCAGTTATGAATGGAATTTCTTTAATCGATCTTTATGAACTATTTGTTTCTTGTTTTTATTTGTAAGTAAAGTAATATTATTATTTTCTCCTATGCTTTCTATAGGGCCCTGTGTATTTAAAATCTAATTTATGGCCTACCTCATTTTTTAATAAAACTTTATCTCCTACTTCTAACTCTAAATTTTTTGTTTTTAAGTCGTAATTTCCCTTACTTTTCAATTTATGTGCTTCAAGCAGTTTCCTTGCTCGAGCATATGCTACTTCTAATCTATATTTACTTTCTTTAGCGTAATCATCTATATTATATATTGGTTCTATGCTATGTAACTTATTAAAATGCTTTGGTAAATTACTTGTTTTACCGAAAACTAATTCGTATGGACAATAATTATGTACCATAGATGGGGTTGTGTTGAAGCAGTATACAAAATACTGAAGCCATACATCCCAATCGGTTTTGTCCGCCGATATATAGGATCGTATATACTCGTTCAAAGTTCTATGACTTCGTTCGATCACTCCAACTGTCTGGTGGTGATGAGCTGTTGATGTTATACTTTTGATTTTTAAATATTTACATAGGTCAGTAATTACTGAATTCTTATACTCTGTTCCCATGTCCGTTATGAACGTCTTCATCGGACCGTACTTCAGAATAAAGGATTCGAATATAGCTTTAGCGACTTTTTTTGCGCTTTTATCTGCTATTGGAATGGCAACTAAATACATGGTTAAATCACATATGAGGGTGACTGCGTACTCGTTACCATTTTCCGACCTGGGTAGTGGACCGATTGTGTCCACGACAACTCTATCGAAAGCATGTTCTGGTGTTTCTGTTATAGTCATTGGGGTCTTTGTATGCTTTGTTATTTTTGATTTTTGGCATTTTTGACACTTTTTTACGTACTCTGTTATGTATTTACTCATATTTTTCCAGTAAAAACGTCTTTTGACCTTGGCCAAGGTTTTTATAATGCCTGTATGACCTCCTTGTACTGGATCATCATGTAGTGTAGACAATATAGCTTCTTTTTCTTTTTCATTATTTATTGTGGTCACCGGGATAAGTAGCGCTACTTTTAATTTCTTTAATATTTTGTTGCCCATATTTTTAAATTCATCTATTGAAACGTGTTCAAAGATTTTTTTCCACGGTGCCATTTTGAGTTGGCTGATATCGTATATACCGGCTTGCGATTCAAGCCTTTGGAAAAATTGATCTAGATCAAGAACTCCATTAGTATAAAGATCACCAACATCATATCTTGCAATGATTTTTTTTCCATGTTTAAATAAACATATCGAATCATTCAATTGCAATGTCACTACTTTTCGTACCTCGTCATTTGTTATGACTGCGTATACGTTGGGCTCTGAAGCTTTTTCTTTGGATTGCTCATGCAAATCCACTTGTTCTTTTCCTGCGCAGGATTTTTGTCTACTTTGAAATCTTGTAGTGACTTTTAATATATTTCCAGTAATTTCTCTTAGCTCTTTGATGGTTATTCTTGATAGCGCATCAGCTACATGATTATCTTTGCCCCTTAAATACTCTACCGTAAAATTATATTCCTCTAAGTCGAGCCTTATTCTTGTTAATTTAGAACTGGGGTTGACCATTGAGAATAAATATGTCAATGGTCTATGATCTGTTTTCACAGTGAAGTGTCTTCCGTAGATGTATGGTCTAAAATATACTATTGCCCAATGAATTGCTATTAACTCTTGTTCTGTTGTACTCTTATTGCTCTCACCTTTGGTAAGACTTCTTGATGCATAAGCAACTGGGAGTTGGTGGCCATTGTGGTTTTGAGTTAACACTGCGCCACATGCTTGCTTGCTTGCATCTGTTATTATGCAAAATTCTTTGCTGAAGTCTGGGTACTGCAAGAGCGTTGGGTTTATTAGCTGCGATTTTAAATGTATGAATGCATTTTGGCATTCATCTGTCCACTCGAATGGAACATTCTTTTTACATAATCTTGTTATGTGCCGCGTATAGTCGGCGAAATTTTTGATGAAACGTCTGTAGTAATTGCAGAATGCAACAAAACGTCTAGCGCTGTCCGCATCATGTGGAACTGGGTAGTTCTGAATGACATCATATTTTTTGTCATCCGGCAAAATTCCTTTGTCTGTGCATTTATGTCCCAAAAATGTGACTTCATGCATGAAAAATGAACATTTTTCAGGATGTAATTTTAGGTTGTATTCCCTGCATTTATCAAAAACTTCAGTGAGGTTTTTAACCATATGCTTTTCGGAACAACCGATGACTATTAAGTCATCCATATAGAGGAATGCCTGAGACGGTTCTATTCCGGAGAATGCTAAAGTCATCATTCTTTGGAATGAATTAGGCGCTATTTCTAGACCAAATGGCAATCGCGTGAAACGATATGAGCCATTGTTGGTTGAGAAAGATGTTATATCTCTTGAGCCTTCAGCCAGCTCGATCTGATGAAAACCTGACATCAAATCAAGGCAAGAAAAATATTTTGCTCGACCTAGTTGGTCCAAAATATCATCTATTCTCGGTAGTGGAAATTTGTCAGCTAAAAGTTTCTTATTAATCTGGACATAGTCTATTACTAATCTCCATTTCTTTTTATCTGAACCTGGGCTTGACTTTTTAGGTACCAACAGCAAAGGGCTATTGTACTCTGAAATTGATGGTTCAACTATTTTATCTTTTATTAGTTTTTGTACCTGGGCTTGTATTTCATCTACTTGACTATGAGGATTTCTATAATTTTTTGTGTATACGGGCTCATCATCCTTCAATCTCAACTGTTGTTTATAAAAATTATTAACTGTTATTGGTTCTGATTCTAATGCAAATATATCTGTATATTTGCTGCATAAGGTTTCTAATTGTGATTTAAACAATTTTGGGAAATTTTTCTTCAACTGAGACAAGACAGTTTTATTTCTGTTTTCGCCACTTGCCTGAACTACATTGTAGTTCGAAAGTGGCTCATATTTTAAAGTATCTATATTGACCAATTGATCAGAATCTGCTGTGTTCAAAATTCGGACAAATGTATTACTAGATGCTGTAATTGTATTTGCAACATAAATACCAGTTTGTATTTCCTGGTTCGGAATAAAAATGATATCATCTTTTAACGATACCATTAATCTTCGGACAACTTGGGATCTTGCTGGTAATAGTGTTGTATTATTACCAGAGCTGTATGTAATGGGAACATAAATGGGAAACTTCAAATTGTTGGGTCTAAGTATAAACCAATCTTCTTCTGGTTTGAAATCAATTTGGCAATTATATTTTTTTATGAAATCTATTCCTATTATTCCATCACAAGGTATGGGAAAATTTTAATCTACTAAATGAAAATCATGTGGAATAATGTATTTACCTGTCTGTATTTCAATAAAAGTTTGTCCTTGAGACTGAACTGTCTGTTGGCTTATGCCTTGAATATTTATTTTGTTAGTTACTTGAATATTAGAAAATTTGTCAGAATTCTCTTTGAGAATAGAGATATCTGCACCTGTATCAAGAAGGAAAACTAGTTTTACACCAGTTTCGACATGACTAAATGTTGTAAATATATTGAGACTGTAATTGATGGCGTATACCCTACGATCTTCTCCTACTGGGTACTTAAGGGCTGTTGCGAGTTTCCCTGATCCTGGGTTACTCGTACATTGGCATTATTGCCGTTATAGTTATTTTGGTTGTTGTTGTTACGGCCTCTGTTTACATTATTGCGGCCTCTATTATTGCCATTATAACCGGCACTATTTCCATTATTGCGGTTTTGATAACCATTATTCTGGTAACGATTATTTTGGTAACCGTTATTATAATTGCCTCTATAGCCATTGTTATTGAAGCCTCTACCTCGGTTGGGACCTCTATTGGCATTGCCGTATCCTCTGTTAGATCTGTTACCTCTAAAGTACATCACTTTATTGATGTCACCGGTAACTCTTGCACTCGTTCTTATATATGCGCTTATCGCCGCGTCCATAGTGGTGCAAGTCCCTGCTTCTAATACTGTTTTGACACTTTCGTGCTCAGCGCGATTTATCATGGTGTCAATTGCCTCTTTAGTACTTAGGCTAGTGGCATGTTCCAGAGGTATACCCTCATCGATAAATGACGCTTCTAACAGCTTTCTCAATCTATCAACTTCAGTGGTAAATTGCGTTGCAGTTTTACCTCTTTGCTGAACTGTTAATAGCTTTGCTTTGATATTGCCGGATGTTTCACCGACAACTACCTTCTGCAATTTGTTTATAATTGCTGGAATCGTAGTTTCATTTTCGACTGAGTTCAAAATTGTGCCAACTATTTTTGACTTAATGACCTCAACTGCAATCTCTTCATATGGTCCTTTACCTAAATCTACCAATTTGATTGCCTTAATGAATCGTTGTAAATGGATCTTTTGTCCATCAAATTCGGGCACTGCGCACGCGACATCCTTAATGTAAGACCTAATGGCTGCTGCTTGCTCAGCCATGGTTAAGGTATTTTCTAAGTCAGGTGCGTTATTGGTAGTATTTTCTTCCTTCAGCATTAACGTTGCTGGTATAGTCAGATCGTGAAGATCTTCTTCTTTAATGTCTTTCCCGACTACAGTCGGATATTCTTCGTCTGTGTCAGCGTTTTCTTCATTAACATCTATTGCTAATGGAGTGTTTAGTATAGATGGAATTTCTATCTGGAGGCTGAATTTATTTTTTATTAGTATTAATTTTTCCCTTAATGCCACCAGTAGTTCCGAAACTCTAGTACACTGTTTATTGTCTAAATTCTTCCTATTCTGTTGTATAAGTTCTCTTACCTCATTATAACTGTTTACTAATGTCTGAGCATTCTTATTTATTGTTGCAGCTTGTATTGATCTGTTTTGCGTTAAGCATTTATAAGATTTTCTGAAATTTGATTTTGATTCCTCTATTTGATCAACAAGCTGCTTCTAGTCCATGCTGTGGTACTGGCCAATTTGATATAAACTTTACCTTTAGTGTGTCGTATTTGAACTACACTCATGGTCTGCTATTGATATATATTTCTCTTTTTGTAATCAGACAACAATAGTATTACGTTTTATTTTTTTTTTTACTTTTATATCTCATTCATAACTGAGTTCCACGCATTAGTGAATCTTTCTTAAATATTATCTAAACCGTTAGCAGTGCTACGGTATTGTTTTTTGAGACACTTATTATGCAGCTTGTATATTTTTATTAATGCATGGGTAACCATAATCATAGCAATTACAATTAGCAATATGGTTATCCAGAACAAGTCTGCATTTTGGACTTCCACTTTATTTATTACATTTGCTGTGGAGTCAACAGTTTTCGAGTCTATTAAACCCATTTTGGGTATACTAATTTCCAAATTTTCTAAAAACTGTTCAGTATTTTGGTATATTTCTGTTTTACTTATTGTATTTGTCTCTATGGACATTTTATGTTTACAATTTTACCTGCCTGTTTCTAGCTATGGCTTCACGGGCCATATTGGGTTAATGGGGCACAATAGTATATGCTCCATTTTACAATTTGTTTTACAAAATGGTTTTTTTTTTTGTATTTATATATATATATGTATATAACTAAAATATTAAAAAAAAATTGTCCACGTTATTGATTTTCCTGTGTCAGCTGGTCGTCGCCGGGGGTGGCACGCTGACACTCCCTCGCTGCTGTCTATATATGTGTCGATGATGACGAGGGCTGCATACACGTCCCCAGGCAGTGAGGACTCCAGACTCCTGTGCAGTTCCGTGGGCAGGTCTTCTTAGGCTTCGTTAGAGCCGGTGCTGGTGCTGGACATGCTGTTGGTTTGGGAACTTCATTAACGATTTTTATATTTTTTATGTTATCTGAGTGAGTTTTCTCGAGTTGGGTTTTCTTTAATTCTTGCTGGTAGTTTAGCAAGTGGTCTAGCTCTGCATGTAGCTTTAGAGCTTTCGGCCAAGGCGGTGGGGTTTGTTGACCGTATATGAGCCACCTTACGTGGGCTATACGTTTATTCAACTTTGTCTTCAACCCGCCGCGGTGCTTTCCCATATCTCGATTTAACTCTACTCACTCAGATTTTTTTTTTGTTGTTGCGGTTCTATCCGTTTTTGTCCAATTTGTCCTTCACCAGCTAGTCCAACGTGTGCTTCACTAATTAGTCCAACGTTGGACGACTGTCACGGTCGCCATGTAGTATTCCAAACGTGGTGAATTGATAGGGCAGACATTTAAGTTTATAACTCTTTATTTATTCTGAGAGTTTTAGTTGGGCAGAAAAAGGTTCTGCCCGTTCGGTGGTTTACAAGGCTCTGAATATTCGATCTTAAGTATATTTCGGCTAAGCTTAAGCAGCGTGGCTGCGCTGCCGGATACGCCAGCAGCGGAGCGGCTCTCTCTTATGTATATCTTATATATCTATGCTTATCGCGAGAGTGAGTTATGCACATATGTATTGTGCATTTGGTCAGCGTGGGAATGCTGACCATGCACTTATACTTTGTAGCCTACCAGTGGACGATCATGTTACATCCGTCTTGAGGCTTATTGACATAAACATAGCAACAAAGTGTTGCCATGTGTTTGTATACTTATTGTTCTTAATATTACGTATGCGCACACTACAATAATAATAAAATTAAACAAAAGAATACATTTAAACATTTGATTTTGCGTTTTTACAAATCAACCAAGAAGTTGATAAACATAATTTTTTTTTTACTCTTCCCATAAAGCATGTAAGAAATGGAAAATTTAATTAAACTTAGCATTTAAACTCCTTACCTCCATCTTCACACTTAATTGTTAATTCTTAATATTACAAGCCTTTCAAAAAAAAATTACTAAGTACTTATGCTTTCGTTCAAGCTCTGCATTCTAATCATTGCCTATGCAAGCCCTTAACGACGAAATTCCCAAAATTTTATCGGAGTACTCTAAACTTTACTCTGCATTCACTCATTCTATCCATTCCGCTTTAGTTTGAATTTCACTCATTTCGCATTGAACGAAAACAACGCAAACCAATGCGCAATTCACTCATTTGAAACCGTTTCGGCACGCCGAATGGCGAGAAAGGCTTGTGAGTACTCAAATAACCGAAAATTTTGAGTGCACTCGTGCTCTAGTCAATACCCGGGTGAATACCCGTTAATTGTAACAGGGAAGACTTGAAGTAGATACTCATTAGTCTATAACCAGGAAGACTTGAAGTGAATACCCGAAAGTGAATATGCGGGAAGAATCGAACTGACTTCCCGAATGCTAATACTTGAGAAGAAGTAGTCGGGACTGAATTCCCGAGAATGTTTTTTTTTTCCGAGTTATTATCCTTGTGAAGACTGTCTTAAAACGGTAATAACTTCGGTCAAAGGAGATGTGCCGAGAGGAGCGAAGACACTATCGAGCCCCAGGATTACAGGACGTAGTCTGGAAGTACCCAGGACAAATATAGGGAACACGCTTGAAGAATATCTACAATCCTACAGAAGTCTCAAGATGGGGGACAAGGAGTCTAAAGTCTAAAGAAGGAAGCGTTTCCGACCATATAAAGTATATATATTCTTGATCAGGATCAATAGTCGAGTCGATCTGTCCATGTCCGTCTGTCTGTCTGTCCGGCCGTATGAACGCTGAGATCTCCGGAACTACAAAAGCTAGAAAGTTTAGATTAGGCATACAGACTCCAGAGACATAGACGCAGCGCAAGTTTGTCGATTCGTGTTGCCACGCCCACTCTAACGCCCACAAACCGCCCAAAACTGCCACGCCCACACTTTTGAAAAATGTTTTGATATTTTTTCATTTTTGTATTGGTCTTGTAAATTTCTATCGATTTGCCAAAAAACGTTTTGCCACGCCCACTCTAACGCCCACAAACCGCCCGAAGCTGCCACGCCCACACTTTTAAGAATTGTTTAGATATTTTTTCATTTTTTTATAAGTTTTGTAAATTTTTTATCGATTTGCCAAAAAACGTTTTGCCACGCCCACTCAAACGCCCACAAACCGCCAAAAACTGTCAGTGTTGAAGACTCTCCTTCGCACTTCCACTAGCTGAGTAACGGGTATCAGATAGTCGGGGAACTCGACTATAGCGTTCTCTCTTGTTTTTAAATGGATATCAGCAAGGACAAAAAATAACAGCAGTGACTTTTCCAAACAAGTGCACAATTCAAGTAATGTGAGAATCGGGTAGCAGCTGAAGCGTGCCACCGAAAAACATTCATACAAACATACATATATAGTAACATGTCCATTCTACACCCACAACTCCCCAACTCACACACTCACATTAATGTCTAAGTACAAAACCACACCCACTATTGTAACAATTCACACGCACACATTAATGTCTAAGAACCAAATGTAATCAAAGATCGAGAGCCCTTCGATTAAGCTTAGCTATTATTTACACACAGCATCATATTCCAAAGTCTAGACTCTGTGGCGAGCCAACGTCGTCCCCTAAACTTTCGATCACTTGGCGAGGCCAACTGAAATACCAATTCGTAAACATTTGACCACTTGGCGAGGCCAACTGAAGTAACAAAAACTTCCGCCCACGCAATGGTCTCAGGATTCTCCAATTACTCCTATTTTTCTGGAGCGTCTCTCTCCTATTTTTCGAGAGCTTCCCTCTTAATTTATAACTCAATTCTCTTAAACTTCACACTTAAGCTATCCCAATCTGCCAATATTTTTTTTTTTTTTTTTTTTTGAAATTATTGCGTTATTTATTGGATCTTCTCTTATTATGAGACTAACAATAATTATTCAAATCTTATTATATAAATTAGTTTAAGTACAATATTAAATAGTTGTATTAGTTAGAGACGGCCCTAGGCTGGGCTGGAGAATCTTTGCGCTTTAGTCTGCTGTGACTACATACACGCGTAAGCGACTTCGCGAGAGGATTTTAGTGTGCGGCGAGCTTTGCTTGATGTTTACTCTTTCTCATCTGGATTTCCTCGTTGACGAGGTTTATGTTGAGGTCTCTATGGATGCTTTCGCTGCGTAGGTACCATGGTGCCCCAGTGATAGTTCGCAGAATCGCTGACTGAGCTCGCTGTATAATTTCAATGTTTGTTTTGGACGCTTTTGCCCTTAATTCACAGCCGTATGTCCAAATGGGTTTCAGCACGGTATTGTAGAGAAGTACTTTGTATTCCAGACTAAGCGGAGAGTTGCAATTAATATGCCAGTGGAGATTGCCTGCTTTAAGCTTCATATGAGTCCTTTTAGATTCTATATGTCGCCGCCAGGTGAGGCGTCTATCTAGGTGAACCCCGTGATATGTTACTACGTCTGATTGTGGGATGAGTGTATTGTTTAGGGTACATGGTGGGCAGGTTTGTCTATTCAGTGTGAATGTTACATGTCTGCTTTTGGTCTCGTTTATCTTAATGCGCCAGTCCGCAAACCATCTCTCCACTGTTTTAAGATGACAGTCAAGTTTTTCTGTTGCCTTTGATTGGCATATGGATCGGCTGAGTATTGCGGTATCGTCCGCAAACGTAGAGGTTGTGAGCTGATAGTTTGTAGGCATGTCTGCTGAATATAAAGTGAAAAGAACGGGGCCCAGCACACTTCCTTGGGGAACTCCAGCATTGTCGTATGAAGTCGTGTGAAGTCGAACTGTTACACCTGATTGAGAACACTCTTTTAAAGAGATAAGATTCGAACACTTTGTGGGTATTCTGGGGAACGAGTTTTGTTATCTTGTACATTAGTCCTTCCAGCCAGACTCGGTCAAATGCTTGTGCGACATCTAAGAATATTGCTGAGCAGTATTCCCGGTGCTCAAAAGCAGTACGAATTTCGTTTGTGATGCGATTGACCTGTTCGATCGTTCCATGATTTTTGCGAAAACCAAATTGATGGGATGGTATTGTGTTTCGCATTCTTAAGTAGGGAGCTAGGTGTTTTAAGAATGCCTTTTCAAACAGTTTCGAGAGACACGATAGGAGACTGATTGGTCTGTTGGATGAGGGTTGCGTTTTGTCTTTGCCTGGTTTGGGAATCATCACTATGACCGCCTTTTTCCACCTTTGGGGATAGTATCCAAGTTTCGTAATAGCGTTAAAGAGATTGCATAAGGTCAGATCCGCACACGGGGGAAGTTCTATGATCATTTTTGGTGTCACCAAGTCGTTTCCAGGTGATTTTTTGGGCTCAAGATCTTTTATTATAGATGCTATAGGGCCTGACCGAATCGATGGAGGAACATCTTGTTGCTGCAGCCAAGGCCTCTACCCCTCCAGACACACACAAAATGACAAATCATACCAAGACAACTCGCGAAATCGAACAGCTAGTACTTGAAAAACGAAGACTAAGAAGAGAATGGCAGAATCACAGATCCCCAAAGGCTAAGGAACAGCTTAACATAGCAACACGTAGACTAACCAGGGCACTTAAGCTTGAGGAAGCAAACGCCGAGCATCTATATATCGAACAACTATCGCCCACCAGCAAGAAGAACCCTTTGTGGAAAGCTCACAAAAATATTCAGCCACCAGCAGAAACAGTCGTTCCACTGCGAGGCCCCTCAGGAAGCTGGATACGCAGCGAACAAGATAGAGCAAGTGCATTCGCCGATCACCTTCAAGGCGTATTCCAACCAAATACTGCTAGCAACTCATTTGTCCTACCTGTAGCAATTAAAATCCAGCCACCAATAAATCCAATAACAATTAGTTATAGCATCTATATATCTACAAACATATTTCGTGTACCTTGCCCAGTTGGTCCTGTTGCCTGTCAGCCTGTAGGTGTGCTCAGTTGTATGTGGTCGATGCCTGAGAGCAAGTAAAACTGGTGAGTGATCTGATGATAGTTCTGCAAGTGACTCAGCCGTAATATTATTTCTAGGGATCTTTCTTATTATTGCGAAGTCAATGAGATCCGGGAGCTTATTTGGATCTGCTGGCCAGTATGTAGGCCTACCCGGAGTGACGTGTCTCGGAGAGGAGCATGACGTCAATATTTTTTTCGGATAGGAACTGGGCAAGTTCGAGTTTATGCCGTGAAACGCCATTCGCATTCCACATAGATATTTGAAGTGGAGACATTATGTTGATTTTAATGACACGAGAAGCTGTATCAGCATACTTTGGTTTCGCATAAGCTCTTGCATTGTGGTTTGCATGAATGTCATAAATTCTTTTAGGGTTTACTGGAGTGAGAACATCATCGTTTCAATGCCAGTTGATATATGCTGCGTTTGATCGTTCGAAGTAGTTATTTCCTGTTCTTCCCGCGTAGTAGTTGACTTTTGTGCTATTGGATTCACGCTTTTAATTCCCGATCTTAAGGCAGTAGCGAAGGAAACGCTAGAATTGGTACAATGTGTAGGAAGGGGTGCCGTGTAAGAGGGGCCCGATTGTGGCGGAGTGTGACTGATGTGTGTGGCCTGAGCTCGTGTTGATTCTCCTTGTTTGTTAAGACGGTTCTTTAGTTCCTTATATACTACACAGCCACGCCAATTCGCTGTGTGACTTCCACCGCAGTTGCTGCACATTTTAACAGAGCTGTCTTCCTTGTTCTTATGACAGTTCGCTGTGCTGTGGGCTTCACTACAGACTACGCAGATAGAGTTCAGTGTACAGTAAGCCTTAGTGTGGCCATATTCTTGGCAGTTAGTGCACTGCACTGGGCGGTTGCGCTTGTGTGGCTCTTCTACTGTGATACGCCGATGCAATAGGAGCTGTAACTTGTAGATTGGGTGAACTTCATTATACCCGTTACTCGTAGAGTAAAAGGGTATACTAGATTCGTTGAAAAGTATGTAACAGGCAGAAGAAAGCGTTTCCGACCATATAAAGTATATATATTCTTGATCAGGATCAATAGCCGAGTCGATTTGGCCATGTCCGTCTGACCGTCCGTCTGTCCGTCTGTCCGTCCGTCTGTCCGTCCGTCTGTCCGTCTGTCTGTCCGTATGAACGTCGAGATCTCAGGAACTACAAAAGCTAGAAAGTTGAGACTAAGCATACAGACTCCAGGGACATAGACGCAGCGCAAGTTTGCCGAATTATGCTGCCACGCCCACTCTAACGCCCACAAACCGCCCAAAACTGCCACGCCCACATTTTTAAAAAATGTTTTAATATTTTTTCATTTTTGTATTGGTCTTGTAAATTTCTATCAATTTGCAAAAAAACTTTTTGCCACGCCCACAAACCGCCCAAAGCTGCCACGCCCACACTTTTGAAAAATGTTTTGATATTTTTTCATTTTTGTATTAGTCTTGTAAATTTCTATCTATTTGCCAAAAAACTTTTGGCCACGCCCACTCTAACGCCCACAAACCGCCAAAAACTGTTCTTCGCACTTACACTAGCTGAGTAACGGGTATCAGATAGACGGGGAACTCGACTATAGCGTTCTCTCTTGTTTTTTTTTAGTACCTGGCTCTCTGGCTCCAACTCGATTTTGAACATTGGTTGTGGTTCCTTATTTTTGTTATTTTCCTTGAGCGCTTCTATGATTTCAGTGGTCGAAACAGTTGCTTAATCCCTTTGAGAACAACCTGTACGCCCCTTGCGCTTTTTAGTTGGTATGTATAAAAGTTTTTTCCTGCATCGTCCAGGAATTTGGTTAGGATACGATGGCTCGGTGTGAGTTTGAACTTTTGTTTCATTAATGTTCCCTTTTCTTAGGGGGATTATGTAGAACGAGTTTTCACCTATTAATGTCGCTATTTTGTTCACTAAGGCACTTGAGCTTTTTTCGCGAATGTATATTGGAGGAGGCTTAACCTTCTTAGGTTCCTCTTTAGATGGCTTTGCCGTTTGTACACTTTCATCAGTAGAATTTGCCAGAAGCTCAAATCTGTTGGTGTTTGCTGGCGTGACATCGTCTAGTGTAATTTTTGCCTTATTTTCGGATTGTTGATTTTTATTATTTTCAGGGCTGAGTTTTCTTTTAATTGTTATGTAGCGATCCATTCCAGTCTGTATGGTCGACCCGGCGTTCTTGTTTATGTTTTGGTTTTCTGCTAGCACAGCGGAACCGTTAAGTTGCGTTTTTGTTTTGATCCAGCGCTCAGGGCGAGCAAGTACTTGCGTCGACGAAATTGAGCGAGCCGATGATACCGTTCCAGTTGTTGTTGTGATTGCAGTTGCAGTGGTTGTTGTTGTCACAGTACTAGTCACCGTAGGCAAGCGTAAATAAATTTCGCAAGTGTTTGGTGCTTGCGGGATTTGTGACGAAGTTAGTAATGAGGGAGAGCAAAAACGCGCTCTTTCTTGAGTTGTTGGCAAAAGTAAATTCGTCGGGTTAGGGGTGATTGACCGCTCGCTGTCTGCAGAAGTCGCGGAGACGTATGAGAAGTACGCGTTGTTTCGTTGCAATGAGAGGTCGTCTTGCTCGCGTTGACGCTGAGAGCGAACGTCGTTCTGACTCATAGTTGTTCTTTTTATTTGCTTTCTTTTTTTGTTTTTGGTCTTTTGTTTGAAGATGTAAAAAAAAAAAAAAAACTACTTGTTTGTTTTAAACACAGAATATGTATTCGAGCGATGGTGCATCGCACAGAGCGTCTCTTTCCCTTTTGATTTATTTATTTGTTTTATATTAATAACCATTCACTCAGATTAACCGATACGGAGCTCGATTAAAAACACGTCTTCACACGTCAACGAACGGAGAAATCTGCCGATATAAAAGTAAACATGTCCCCATAGTTCAGTTCAGTTCTGAGTACGCTATTGCGATAGCTTTGCTAAGGCCCATTTCAATTTCGAAATCCATTATCCAACTATGTGATAATCCAAACGCTCTAGTTCTGTCTCTATTGGAATTAAAATAATGGAAAACATTGATACGTCTCGAGGGTTATCAAAGCAGGGTTAATAAAATAATATATCACAAACCAACCGTGTTATTTTCTTTATTAAACTCTCGGTCTGAATTCGTAAGTATGTCTCGATAGACATCCTTTACTTGTATATTCTTTTTTGTTTGTGTATTAATGTTTAGTTTACAAATTATTAGTGCACGAATGTATATGTATATATAATCCTATCAGTAGCAAAACCCAGGATCCAACGCGTCGAGATCTCATTGCTCCGGATTAAAGACGGGTAAGTTTAAAGGAACACTGTTTTTTTTTATATATATTTAATATATATTCATATATTTTCGTGCCAATTCAATTTTCATACGATTAGTTTGAATTATTTTTGTAATAATGATAACCAAAGGGTGTCAGGTATAAAAGAAAATATTTTAATGTTATCCTCGTCCAGGCAATATATTTCATTAATAGACATTAAATTTTCAGTGTTCAATTTTGTTTACATAAAAATAACTTTTCAGCGGCGAGTATCCACCTTGTTTTTGTTAAGCAAAGACAAGAGCCCTCAGAGCGACGTTTGCATTCGTGAATAAAAAACCATGCTTTTACATGGCACAAGTCAACAACTTATTAATCAATAAAATTATGTTATTACTTTAACCACAAAAACTTTTACAGGCACTACCAATATTTATTCTCGTTATGTTGGAGAGGTGAGGGGCTTACCAAGATCCCACGACCCAAAATCGACGAGCATACGCTGGCATCATGGTGCCTGCACATCGGCCTTAACTTTTTTTATTGCTTTAAAAGATCCATTACGCTCAATCATACGTGCAAAAAAACCAAGATACCATAGAACAAGCATATGAATTCGTGACGGGTCACAAAGCCGCATAGAACATGACAATAACGTACAAAGGAACAACAATAACCCATTTAGACAACCCAACAAAAACAATAACGGACAGAATAGGAATAACATCAATAATCAAAACAACAACAACAATAACGGATAGTATAAGAGCTACAATAATAACACTGGACAACACAAGGCTAACAATAAAAATAACAACAATAACCAAACTGGCAATAACACTAGAATTAATACTGTAACATTGACAACGAAGCAAATTTTCAAAACCCAGCTTCGATGCCCCAGTCGGATACCTAAATAGACGAGTCTACGGTTCATCTCTGTCGTACAAAACTGTAAAAAATGTTCTAAATAACACTTGAACTTCTGAATTCCACTTGTTCTTACATAGATCCCAAATTCACTTCCAATATACAATAAATTGTACTGACAAAACAAAAAGAAACACATACAGTACTAAACACATTTGTTATTAAAGAATCAGTTCGAGTCCCAATTTTCAAAGAATTCAATACAACAAGCACCATAGAATTACTCCTTTAAATTCCACCCATGCTTTAATGGACTCATGGGAATGGATTTCCTCATAGCAGTTAAAGCTAAAATAATCTTAGTTGAAAACCTATTAGAAACCCCCCATGCTTTAATACCAAGACTTACACGTAATAACCCTTCTACGGAAGATTACAACTTACCGCGTAGTTCGAAAACTTACATCGTTTACCATTACAAATCAAAAGTGGAGATTTCCGGTGCAACCACATTTCCAGTGCTAATAACCTACACGTAACTAGAGGATTGTACCTCATACAAGTAATTATCGGTGCATTTTTGTTTTGGAAATTTTTTTGTGTTTACAGTTAATTTTTTATATTTTGATGAATGCAGAATGATTTCGGCACCTGTTGTTGTAGCTAATTAACAAAAATGCTTGCATTCTTGTCCCTTTCGTTGTACCGTTAGTTTAAAAAAGCGTGAGTGCACTCGGTACTCACAAAGACATTAGAATAACAAGATGCGTAACGCCATACGATTTTTTGTGCTGGCTCTAGAGCTGGCTCCAAGCTCTCTCGAAATTTTGTTCAAATGCCAAAGAGCGAAGAGCTGTAGAGCCAGAAGCTCTCTTGTACGCATACAGCGACAGCTGACCTCTGTATTGGAGCAAACGTATGCACATGCATTGTAAAAATGACAAAATATGGCCTTCATTTTAGAAGTTCTTAGACTTCAAATTTATATTATTTTTATACCCGTTACTCGCAGAGTAAAAGGGTATACTAGATTCGTAGAAAAGTATGTAACAGGCAAAAGGAAGCGTTTCCGACCATATAAAGTATATATATTCTTGATCAAGATCAATAGCCGAGTCGATCTGTCCGTCCGTCTGTCTGTCCGTATGAACTTCGAGATCTCAGGAACTATAAAAGCTAGAAAGTTGAGATTAAGCATACAGACTCCAGAGACATACAAGCAGCGCAAGTTTGTCGATTCATGTTGCCACGCCCACTCTAACGCCCACAAACCGCCCAAAACTGTCTCGCCCACACTTTTGAAAAATGTTTAAATATTTTTTAATTTTTGTATTGGTCTTCTAAATTTCTATCGATTTGCCAAAAAAACTTTTTGCCACGCCCCCTCTAACGCCCACAAACCGCCCAAAGCTGCCACGCCCACACTTTTGAAAAATGTTTTGATATTTTTTCATTTTTGTATTAGTCTTGTAAATTTCTATCGATTTGCAAAAAAACTTTTTGCCACGCCCACAAATTGCCAAAAACTGTCAGTGTTTAAGACTCTCCTTTGCACTTCCACCAGCTGAGTAACGGGTATCAGATAGTCGGGGAACTCGACTATAGCGTTCTCTCTTGTTTAGATTTAGATTTGATTTAGATGGCCCAGACAATTGCAAAAAATATTGGGGAGACTCGCGCCAGGAACGAGGGTCCTTATACAAGCGAGGACTTGGAGGTGGCACCGTGATGGCAGCATTCTGCTACAATTGCAAGACCCCAATATGTTACATATCCACTAGAATGAATGCCAGCATGTATGTAGATCTTTTTGACGACAAACTGATTGATGTTGCTAGCAACATTTATAACGACGACTGGAGCTATCAACAGGATAACGCTTTAATGGACACGGCACAGGTCACCAAAAAGGTATTTAGAGATAAATATTTCTATTGAGAAACTGTGGGAGATTCTTTCTACTTGTGTTTTTAAATACGTCACCTCAAATCACCCATAGACGGAAAATGGACTAATATTGACATAGCAACACTACAATCTTTAGTTATTTCTATGCCAAACGGCTTAATTTAGTTTTTGATAATATAAAGACCAAAATTGCTCTCTTTTCGCTTGCCTAAAATTGAGAGCAAAAAAATCTAAATAATAATATCTTTTTTTTACTTATTCTATTATTTTAAATTAAGAGAGAAAAATAAATGAACATAAAATGAACATTTACTAAGCAGATAAACTTAAATTTAGTCTTTTAGGTCTAAGTAAAATTTGAAATTGTTAATTTTTTTTTTTATATCTTAAGTTGTAATAACAATAAACGTTCAAAATCAAAATAATTATAACAAATGTTATATTCCTTTTATTTAAACGAAATATGATGCACATATAATTATTTGTATGAGGTATACTGCTAAAAAAACCAAAGCTTATTCGAATTAGTAAATAAATCTGACCTACGCAATTAAATTCAAGCTATACGAATTCAACAAGATCTATTGTATGAGAGCTTCACACAGTGAACCCGGACACACGAAACACAGAACTTTGATATTCTCGTCGATAATTTAAACGACGAGAAAAAAAGTAGTTTAATAAAAGCTTGTAAAAACTTTTCAAACTTGTTTTACAACTTGTTCCGAACCCCTCACGTTTGCCAATGTAGTTAAACATAGTATACCTACAACAGATAACATACCTATTCACACCAAATCATACATATACCCATATACACATAAAGAAGAAGTTTGCAAACAAATTCTCAAGATGTTAGACCAGAAAATTATAAAAAATAGCCATTTACCTTAAAACGCCCCATACAGGGTGTTCCCAAAAAAAAATCCGACGCAACTGGACAAACGAAATGGAGACCAGACTTTAGAAAACTAAACGATAAAACAACACCAGACAGATACCCAATCCCAAACATAAACGACATACTGGATAGTACAGGAAAAACAAAATACTTGACAGCCATAAATTTGGCCAGCGGTTTCCACCACATAAAGATGGAGGCCACATTCCAACGAGTAATGGAGAATGTTCTACAAGACTGTATTGGAAAAAATTGTTTAGTCTATTTGGACGATATTATAATTTTCTCTCTATCTCTTCAACAACACATAATAGACATAAAAGAAATTTTTCAAAATTACAAAATGGCAATCTGAAAATACAACCATCAAAATGTAATTTTCGACATAAAGATTTGTATTTTCTTGGTCATATTGTTACTCAAGATGGTGTAAAACCCAACCCTATCATAATCCAAGCCATTATAGAATTCCCAAGCCGAAAAAATGCTAAAGAGATTAAATCCTTCCAGGCTACTATAGGAAGTTCATTAGGGATTTCGCAAAAATCACTAAACCTATAACGAAACAATTAAAAGGCAACAAGTCCGTAATTATTGATTCCGAATTTAAAGATGGTTTAAATCTTAGCAAAACCTTACTTTGTAATGAACCAATACTACAATTCCCAGATTTCAATAAGACATTCACGATGCCAGTAATTACGACATTGGTGCCATCCCGTCACAAGGACCAGAAAACCATGATAAACCAATATCTTTTGCAGGTAGAACTTTATCAGACGTTGAGGTTAGATATTCCACTACAGGAAAAAAAGGTTAGCCATCGTCTGGCCAGCTGGTCAGTTCAGGCCACACCTTTTCGGCCGAAAATTCAAGATAATAACTGACCACAAACCCTTCATCTGGTTAAACAATTTTAAATCCCAAATCACTTTGTTGGAAAACAATACTAGCTTCTTACGACTATATAAGATCAAAAAGAATCACAAAACGTAGTTGTAGACGCACTAGGTCGTATAGAGCCAAATCTCTATGTCAACGAACATCGAAATGGCGTTCCCACCTCTAATCAACCCCTAATTTTTTTTAAATAAAAGTCATCTTAAAACATGCTATAACAGAATCAAATCAAAGCATTACGCCATTTCACAATAAAATTCGTACCACAATCACAAAAACCAATTACAATACGACCAATGTTACACATATATTGTAAGAAGTATTACAAGCAAAAAAACCCTCGCAATTCTTGTACTAGACGACATTTCATCCTAGTCGAACAGGCTTTTCATACCTATTTCTCCGATAACAATACATACAAAATTTGTCGTTGTACAATTTTCTAAAAAAAATTGTAGACCAAAATGTACGAACACAAACTATATCAGAATATCATAACAAATCAAATCATAGGGGCATAGATAAGACTATAAACATTTAAAACGACATATATACTTCCAAAACTTAAAGAAACTAGGTACACAAGTCATCAACAATTGCGACACTTGCTTACTACTCAAATACGACAGACATCCACAGAAACCCCTTTCGTAGTTACCGAAACTCCCGCAAAACCTTTAAACATTATTCACATAGATATCTACATAATATTCTATAATTCTATAATTCTATAATTTATGACCAAGGTGCCGAGTTCTCAGGTACCATATTCCACCCATTCCTTTTACAATATAATATAACCCTCCATACCACTACTTTCCAACAATCAACAAGTAATTCACCGGTCGAGCGTTTTCACTCTACTGTAACAAAGTTCTCGGGCCGGTGTATATACTTGGCCGGAGCCAAGTATGAATCTTCATTCCCTACGCCGGAAGTTGTATTCTCAGCCTTGCTCTTGGCTGGCTCGTTGCGTGTTTATTTGGACTATTCGGTGGATGTCCCGTAGTTGCTCGGCACGTTGTTGGGGGTTAGTGGCCAATGCCGCTGCCGGGGGTGACATGGTCGTACCAGCATCCAGGCAGGCGGGGCTCCCGGTCTTGTAGGATGTAACCCGTGTGACTCCGAAATGCTGGAATTTATCGCCAACGAAATCTCGGGTAAGAGGGCGTCCCAAGAGTTCTCTCCGACAAGCTGGGGTATCATGGTGTTTATTGTTCTGTTTGCTCGTTCGGTTGGGTTCTCTCGTGGGCAATACGGTGCAGTGTATTGGAGGTCAACTCCGGTGTCTTTCAGGAACGCGCGGAACGCCTTACTGGTGGGTTCTGTTGTCGCACACAAACATTCTCGGGTCCCCGAAGTGGGCTAGTATGCGTTCCCGAAACGCTTCAATTAACGTGGCGGCAGTGGCTCTTTGAAGTGGGACTAGTTCTACCCATTTGGAGAAGGAATCGAAGAAAAGTATTAGCATGGCGTTTTCCTGTTTGGACCGCGGCAGCGTTCCAACAAAGTCCGCATAAAGTACGGCAAAAGGTTCCTCGACTTGGCGAGTCAGCATCTTTCCGGTCTGTTTGCGTTGTTCTACTTTGAATTTCTGGTACAGAAGGCACTTGCGTACGTATATGCCTACGTCTCGGAACATGGCCGGCCAATAATATCGCTGCGCGATGTGGAGTATGGTCTTTCGTATTCCTAAGTTTCTGGCGGTCGGGGGCGTCGTGGCATTCTTGGAGGTCTCTTTCTCGATAGTCCGATGGCACACATAGTTTCCAGGGTCCATAGTCCTGATCCTCTGGTCGAAGTCCCAGGGGACGATAGAGTTCCCCGTTCTCGACGATTTAGTCGGCGAACTTCTGTGGGTCGTCCTTCACCTCTTGCATTTTCCGTTGTATCAATTTGCAGCGGGACTCCTCCAGGCTAATCCGGTGTAATGCCTCCAAAGGTTGGCGGGTTGCATCGGTCTGGAGTGCCATTTTGGCGAGAAATCGGGACAAGCCAGCATGGGAGCATCGGTTAGAAGTTTCTTCAGAAGCTCGAACGCGGTCCGCTGGTCCTCTTCCTAGTTCCATGGGTGGTTCTTCCGTAGGATGTCATCGGTCTAACGATTGATGCGAAATTTTGTACAAGTCTTCGGTACCATGAAGCCATTCCGAAGCAACGGCGGAGCTCCCTCAAGTTGGTCAGGGGGTCCAGATTGCGTACCGCGGCTAATCGGTGTGAATGCTCTCCTCGCTGATGACGTGTCCCAGGTAGGCGAGACGTCTCTGGAAAAACGAGCACTTTTCCTCGTTGATACGGAGATTGGCTTGCTTCGGACGTTCGAAGACCCGTTGTAGGCTTTCCTTGTGTCCTTCCAGGCTTGCGAACGCGTGCAGCTCCATATCGGTGTCGCTGTCCAGAGCTCGTTGGAAAGTGGTGGGGGTTTTGGCCGAATGGCATAACACGCCATTGGAAGAGTCCCGTCCATGCACCGTGAAGGCGGTTCATTCACGGCTGTCCAAGACCATTGGGATCTTCCAGTAACCGTTGAGGAGATCTAGGGTCGAGATGAACTTTGCGTTCCTCAGTCTTTTCAGGATGTGGTTTATCCTGGGATAGGGTATGCGTCGGGGATAGACCCGGCGTTGAGCAGCCGATAATCTATGCACATGCCCGTTTTTCTTCCGCACCAGCACCACGGGTGACTGGTCTGTTCTGATGCGCTGGCCTCTGTGTTGTCCCCTGTTGTGTCCTCGCTGCTCTTTGGTGCTTTTCTTGCCTACTTTCTGATGCTTTTTTCTGATCGGTCTAGGCAGTAGCCGCCGAATAACCGCTGCGACGGGGGAGGGGAGGCAACTGGTCGGGGCAGTAGCCGCCGAATATCTGCTTCTACGAGAGGGAGGGAATTGATCGGGGCAATAGCCGCCGAATAACCGCTGCTACGGGGGAGGAGGAGGAGCTAAGAAGCTGTAATCCAACCGATCCAACGATTTTGAAGACACGGTTAGCTGGTTGGCTGGGTTCTGTTTTATTCCTTTAAATGATTGCCGTATGCTTAACCACTTACTGTGACAAGCCTTAGTAACAAAGGATGCGAGGGATGTGCGCGAGTTATCGGTGCTAACTTCACCAGGTCATCACCTCCCCCGAAACCAACCCGGACAGTAACACAGTATTAGAACGTTCAACCCGGACCATGGAACATCGGCAGACTAGCGTAAGGGGTTTTGTAGCGAACAGCACTCGAATGTTAGGCTTCATGTTAAACCATCACAAATATAGAACATTTATATTTGAGCAGCTAAAGAGAGAAGTCTTTATTCTTATACTGGAAATCATTAATATTCGAATACAAGGAACCTACGCTAACAGAAATCTACAGAATCATATTCGACACTTGTAAACAACAATAACTCGATTGCGAAACACACTGAGTATCTATTCGACACGATCCTCACTTAAAATAACGCTATACATTCAAGTACTAATTTTACTCTACTCGAATTATTCACCGGGCGTACACACATTTTTAACAAAGAAATAACCTTTAACAATGATCACGACTACTTACAAAAACTTAACGAATACTTCGAAATTAACACCTCAATATAGGGAAAAGAGGGGCATAATAAATGGCTTAGGAACAGTAATTAAGACAATAAATGGAAACATGGACGATAACAATGACGAGAAAATATTTAGAAGTCTACAAAAAGTCAAAGTTATAGAAATAAGGCTTTGGTCATGCTTACATGACCATCAAATTCCTTTAACTACCCTTTTTATAAAATCAAGCACGCCCCTGGCCTTATAGACTATAGACGAAATATGGTCTGAAACTTTTAGTTTAAGGCCCAAAAGAACACAGAGATCATCAACATGTGGTATTCTGTCCAAAGAGTACCCATTTGCGTTGACAAGACAGATGGTCATAACATAACACTTCGAGCCATTTAAGACTAGTACGTTATCACGGTATGAAAGCTATTAAAATAGGAATGTAAGTCCAAATGACAAGAATGACTTCACATCGGCTGCGTACATAAATACTCGCGAATGCTTTATTACTAAGGGAAGGTCGTTAATAAATAAGGTAAAAGAGCGGACCAAGGGGCTCCCTTGTGGGACACCGGATGTGTCTCGGAAAATACAAGAACGAATTTTTAAATGGAACCCGTAGCGTCCTGCCATTCAGATAACTTAAAATCCAATTATAAAAGGTCAACAGGGAAACCTAATAAATCAAGTTTCCTTACTAGAAGAGAATGATTAACAGAGTCATATACTTTACTAAAGTCAGTGTAGATGAGATCTGTTTGAAGTTAGTTCCAAAAGGTTAGTGGTTGTTCATCTGCGTTTCATAAAACATTTCATATATCACCATGCTGACATGGGATAGCCAACCATTTATCAATTTCAATTCATGACTACATTTGTATACCCGTTACTGTCCGTCTGTCCGTCCGTCTGTCCGTCTGTCCGTCTGTCCGTCCGTCCGTCCGTCCGTCTGTCCGTCTGTCCGTCTGTCTGTCCGTATGAACGTCGAGATCTCAGGAACTACAAAAGCTAGAAAGTTGAGATTAAGTATACAGACTCCAGGGACATAGACGCAGCGCAAGTTTGTCGAAGCATGCTGCCACGCCCACTCTAACGCCCACAAACCGCCCAAAACTGCGACGCCCACACTTTTGAAAAATGTTTTAATATTTCTTCATTTTTGTATTGGTCTTAAAAATTTCTATCGATTTGCAAAAAAACTTTTTGCCACGCCCACTCTAACGCCCACAAACCGCCCAAAGCTGCCACGCCCACACTTTTAAAAAATGTTTTGATATTTTTTCATTTTTGTATTGGTCTTGAAAATTTCTATCGGTTTGCAAAAAAACTTTTTGCCACGCCCACTCTAACGCCCACAAACCGCCCAAAGCTGCCACGCCCACACTTTTGAAAAATGTTTCGATATTTTTTCATTTTTGTATTAGTCTTGTAAATTTCTATCTATTTGCCAAAAAACTTTTGGCCACGCCCACTCTAACGCCCACAAACCGCCAAAAACTGTCCTTCGCACTTACACTAGCTGAGTAACGGGTATCAGATAGTCGGGGAACTCGACTATAGCGTTCTCTCTTGTTTTTGTATTGTTATTGCGTCTGCTACGAAATTATCTTTACTCCTTAGATATTCGGCTGTAAAATCGTATTCTTCCAGTTCTAGTCGCGTTCTTGTCGACTTTGAGCTTGGATTGACCTGTGATCTGTTTTCATCAGTAACTATGCAAAATTCTTTGCTGAAGTCTGGATTCTTTAAGGTACTGGAATACTTTTTCGCATTCACTTGTCCATTCAAAAGGAACTTTCTTTTTACATAATCCGTTTTGTGCCGTGATTAGTCGCGAAATTTTTTATAAATCGTCTATAATAATTGCTATTATATAGCAATCCGCGTCATGGGGGACTGTATAATTTTCAATAACATTACCTATTTTGTCATCAGGAAGAATTCATATATCTGTACATCTATGACCGAGAAATGTCACTTCATGCATAAAGAAAGAGCACTTTTGTGGATGTAGTTTTCTGTTATGTTCTGCTAAGTTTGAAAACATCTGTTAAATTGTTAAATATATGATCTTCATAACCACCAATTACTATTATATCATTCATGTACAAGAATGCTTGTGAGGGCTGTCAACATTCTCTGGAAAGAATTATGCGCTATTTTTAGGCCGAAAGGTAATCGCATGAAGCGATACGAACCAATGTCCGTTGAAAAAGACGTTAAATTTCTTGAATTTTTATCAAGTTCGATTTGATGAACTCCTGACACTAAGTCCAGACATGAGATATATTTAGCTTTACCCAGTTGGTCTAGAATATCATCCATTCTAGGAAGAGGGAACTTATCAGAAAGCAACTTTTTATTTATATGGTGGTAGTCAATTACTAATCGCCATTTTTTGCGCTTCAAGCCTGGTAAGGCTTTCTTGGGAAGAAGGCCAGGTCAGCACTTCTGCATCAGGCCTGATCACTCGCTCCGCGAGTGCTCCGTGCGGTAAGAGTGCCGTGATCCACAATGGTCACCGAATGGCCCGGAAGTGTAGAACCGTGTGCCAAGGCCCCGGAGATTATCTGCTGAGCGCAAGTGCCATTCTGCAGTTCTTTGCAGAAAGTGGCGGCGACCGTCGTCTTGCAGTACCCGATGTTGACATTCCGGGCTCTGCATTCCGCCCCCAGATTTCCGTCCTTGAAGTTTAGGATCTTGTTGTTGTGCTGGACCGGAAATATTGTAATTTTAATCTTAGGGTTTGGAAATTTTATTAAAAAATGCAAAATTTCTGAATTTTGGAATACGCTTATGCTAGATACTTCTAGTAGCTCTATTAGACTAATGTCTATAGGCTGTTTGTCTCTAAATTCGCCAAAAACGGTTTCGTCTAAAATTAATGGATGTGGGAACCCGTGCGAGAGAGCGGCCAGCCAAGCAGTGAGAGAGACCATTGCTCTCTCAGGAAAGCCGATGATGAGTAGTATGAACTTGATCACTGGCAGATACGGACGCGTGTTATTGTGTTCGAAAATAAGTGAATAAACAAGCAGTTACATATAAAGTTCTACTGAAGTGAAATTGGTTTCATTGATGCGGGTTGTTACAGTGGCGACGAGGATGGGATTAAAAAAAAAAATAAATAAAAAACAAAAAGAAGAAATGAAAAAGTAGTATGTTAAAATATTTATGCACACATATGTACTTACATACCTCAAGAAGAAATTTCGTTGTGTGCCGTTATTTACATGTTATCCGTCTTTCCATCACGTTCACTGGTGCCGTTATTGTTTTTTTTTTGAGTATGAGCAACAGCGGCACCGATGAGCGAGCTCGTGAGAGCGTCGAATGAGTGGAAATGTTTAAAAAGGAAAGAGGAAATAATAGAGAGTGTAAAAAGAACACACGTGAAAGATACATGTGTTGGCACACATAATGTACGTAAAAGAGCGTAAGAGGCATAAGAAGATATTCAACGCACACACGCAAACACAGCTAAAAAAACAAAAGAGAGAAAGAAAAAAATCAAGCTGACTTCGAGTCGGGGCCCAAACTGAGAGTATGTGGTGATTTGAAAAAAAAAGAATAAAATAAAGCTGACTATAAAGTCAGGGCCAGTACTACTAGTATATGGCGATTGGAAAAAAAATCTGACTGTAAGTCAGGGCCAGTACTATGAGTATGTGGCGAATGTATATATATATATAATATGTATAACATATACAAATATTTATGACTGAATCTAAAATCACGATCTGACTAAGTCAGAGGCAGTTTGCGAATAATAACGATATTGTATTTAATTTCAGGTACACTGATAACAATGACTGAAAATGTAATCAAGCCATTTCTCTGCGAGACTATTGACAAGTCTCTTTTACGTATCGAGTGGGAGAAGTGGCTAAGAGCCTTCGATATTTATCTCATAGCTGAAGAAATTGACACACCTATTCGGAAAAGAAGTAAACTACTTTATCTAGGAGGACCACAACTTCAGACGGTAGCGTTCACATTACCCGATGCGGTGTTAGAAAATGCCACAGATAATAATATAGATATATACAAGGTCCTTGTTGAAAAATTAAATGCATACTTCTTGCCAAAGCAGAACTCCAGTTTTGAAAGGCATCTGTTTAGGAATCTCTGTCCATCGGAAGGAGAGACTTTTGCTAAATTTGTATTAAGGCTACGCCACCAAATTCCGAAGTGTAATTTTGGGGCTACTAAAGCAGAAGTCGAGGAGATTTGTTTAAAGGACAAAATAATTGACAGCTGGGCCGGAGTAGATCTTAAAAAGAAATTGTTGGGAAAAGAATACAATTTGTCTCATATAATAGATGCCTGTCAAGTCGATGAGGAAATTAATAAACAATCGGAAATGATGCGATCAAACCCAGAATTGGGGACAAGTAAAAACCTAGAAGCCGAGAGTATAAGAAAAACCTCAACAGGGATCATGAACATTAATAAATCCATCGAATGCAGTAGATGTGGCCGGAAAGGCCACGACAGTTACAGTTCTATGTGCCCAGCCAAAAATCAAAAGTGCAACAAGTGCACACGAATTGGTCATTTCGCCATTAAATGCAGAACAAACTTAAAACGCGAGAGACCTCAAGGGCATAATGAAATCTTTAAACATCAACGCACCAAGGTACGTCGGGTAGAGGGAGAACGCGATTTGAAATCTGGAGAAAGTTGTTTTAAAATTCAGAGTGATGAGGAGGATGAATTTATTAAATGTCGAATTGGTGGGCGCGAAGTTTCCCAAATAATTGACTCGGGCTCCAAATTCAATCTGATAAGCCCAAAAGACTGGTCATATCTCCAGACAGGAAAGGCAGTTTTATTCAACGTTCGACAAAATTCAAATAATAAATTTAGAAGATATGCTTCACACGAATTGCTTCATGTAATTTGTGTGTTTGAAGCCCCTATATCAATTGGCTTAAACCCTGAGGTGATGGCTTCGTTTTTTGTAATAAAAAACGGAACACAATCACTGCTGGGGAAAAACACGACACTGGAACCTCGGACTGGAAGTTAAGAAAATCGATTCAGTAACTCCGTTCCCAAAATGGAAGGGGCCGCCGGTAAAATTATCAATTGATACAAATATTAAACCGATTCAGCAACCAATTAGAAGAATACCAATTCCACTTGAGGATAAAGTAATTGCTAAACTGGAATGGACTGGCTGTTGCCCTTGATATAATCGAACCAGTAATAGGGCATTCTCCCTGGATATCACCCATGGTCATAGCGTTTAAAGAAAATGGCGACTTAAGGATATGGATAGACATGAGGCTTGCCAATAAGGCAATCTTAAGGGAAAACAAGAGAGAACGCTATAGTCGAGTTCCCCGACTATCTGATACCCGTTACTCAGCTAGTGTAAGTGCGAAGGACAGTTTTTGGCGGTTTGTGGGCGTTAGAGTGGGCGTGGCCAAAAGCTTTTTGGCGATTCGATAGAAATTTACAAGACTAATACAAAAATGAAAAAATATCAAAACATTTTTCAAAAGTGTGGGCGTGGCAGCTTTGGGAGGTTTGTGGGCGTTAGAGTGGGCGTGGCAAAAAGTTTTTTTTGCAAATCGATAGAAATTTTCAAGACCAATACAAAAATAAAAAAATATTAAAACATTTTTTAAAAGTGTGGGCGTGGCAGTTTTGGGCGGTTTGTGGGCGTTAGAGTGGGCGTGGCCAAAAGTTTTTTTGCAAATCGATAGAAATTTACAAGACCAATACAAAAATGAAAAAATATTAAAACATTTTTCAAAAGTGTGGGCGTCGTAGTTTTGGGCGGTTTGTGGGCGTTAGAGTGGGCGTGGCAGCATGATTCGACAAACTTGCTCTGCGTCTATGTCCCTGGAGTCTGTATGCCAAATCTCAACTTTCTAGCTTTTGTAGTTCCTGAGATCTCGACGTTCATACGGACAGACAGACGGACAGACGAACGGACAGACGAACGGACAGACGGACATGGCCAAATCGACTTGGCTATTGATCCTGATCAAGAATATATATACTTTATATGGTCGGAAACGCTTCCTTCTGCCTGTTACATACTTTTCAACGAATCTAGTATACCCTTTTACTCTACGAGTAACGGGTATAATTATCCGCTGCCTGTATTTGAATCGTTTATGACGAAACTAAGGGGCGCATAATACTTCACCCGCTTAGACCTAAAAAGCGCATATCATCAATTGGCGCTAGACGAATCCAGCCGATACATAACCACTTTCATTACACCCCTGGGTTTGTTACGAAAGATTAATGTTTGGAGTTAATTCTGCCCCTGAAATTTTTCAAAGAAGACTGGAGGAGCTGTTAGCACCATGCAAAAACGTTATGATTTATATTGACGACATCATTATTTTTGGAACAAATGAAAAAGATCACGACGACGCCGTTCAGAAGATCAGAGATATTCTAAAAGTAAATAACGTATTTTTGAATGAGGAAAAATGTATTTGGAAAACACAACAAGTTAAATTTGTGGTACACATACTATCGGAAAAAGACATCGAAGTAGACCCGGAGAAGGTGACAACGATCCTTTCATTCAGACATCCCAAAGAGGAAACACGCAGTTTTTTGGGACTTGTTAAACAAAAGCTTTTGAAGACCTAAAGCACCATTTGGCGAAAATTCCAGGATTATCATACTTCGACCCGAAAAATAAGACACGCCTTATAGCAGATGCAAGTCCAGTTTCTCTAGGAGCAGTACTATTGCAATTCGACACAGCCGGTGAACCAAAGATCATTTCGTTTGCAAGTCGCAGCCTATCGGATGTAGAAAAACGGTACTCGCAGACCGAAAAAGAAATCTTACCACTTGTTTGGGCAGTCGAAAAGTTCTATTTTTATTTAGCTGTACTGGAATTCGAATTGGTCACTGATCACAAGCCGTTAGAGACCATCTTCAAGCCAACTTCAAAAACTCCGGTTCGAATTGAGCGATGGCTTTTATGCTTACAAGCCTTTAAATTCAAAGTCATCTATAGAGCGGGTAAGGAAAATATTTCAAATGCCCTGTCCCGACTATGCGATTTTCCATCAACAAATTCTAGCTGGCGCCAAACCGAATTTAAGCTATTTCGGGTTGTCGAATACACAGTCCCAACATCATTAACTATTTCGGAAATCGCACAAGAGAGCGCAGCCGATGAGGAAATCGTGGACGCGATGACTTGTTTGGATTCTAACGTGTGGGATACTGGTACATCAAACAGTTTCTACCCATTTCGTTTTGAGCTTTCAATGCTCGGGAAAATTTTGTTGAGAGGCACACGGTTAATTATTCCGAAAGGACTGCGAAAAAGAGTTCTAGAATTGGCTCATGAAGGACACCCTGGCGAGTCGGCCATGAAGCGACGACTGAGAGTTAAGTTGTGGTGGCCGCATATCGATCGAGATGCTGAAAACTTTGTAAAAACATGCAAAGATTGCATGCTTGTTTCTCAACCACAACGTCCAGCTCCGATGCAAAAAACAGCTTTTCCGACGAGCCCATAGAGTTCCATAGCTAGTGATCTACTAGGTCCACTTCCCAACGGAAAATACGTTCTCGTGTTTATCGACTTTTTCCAGGTACATGGGGGCCATGAAAGAAATATTTTACCGACTGGGTTTCCCAAAGTATCTAAGGACGGATAACGGAAGACAATATATTAGTTTGGTTTTCGAACAGTACAGCAACACGAATGGCATTACACTTATAAGGACCCCTCCATATTGGCCTCAAGCGAACGGCGAGGTCAAGAATATGAATCGATCATTATTAAAGAGACTAAAAATTGCACATCTGAATAAGGAAAATTTTCAACAAAAGATTCAGGATTTCATGCTAATGCATAATGTCACCCCACATAGCACAACAGGGACCTCTCCTTCAGAACTTATGTTCAATCGTATAATTCGATACAAAATTCCTAACATCCAAGACATCTTGGGCGAAGTCCACGATTCAAGAGAAAAAGATAATGATTGTATGCAAAAACATAAGAGAAAAGTAAATGCAGAAAAAAGAAGAGGGGTGAAAGAGGTAGATATTGAAGTTGGAGATCAGGTGTTAATGAAGAATGTTGTTTTTCCAAACAAGTTAACACCCAACTATGACACAACCACATATGAAGTTTTAGAGCGTAAGGGTAACATTGTTAAGATTTCAGGTGGGGGAAAGACAATCATCAGAGATGCTAGCCATCTTAAAAAGATTCCAGACGCCAGGAAAAGTATCGACCTTCTGGACTTACCGCCAACAGGCACGGAAGTAGAGGTTCCACCTCAACACCTTATGGCTGACACCTCACCTCAAATTGGCACATCATCTGGACCTGGGTTGAAGCTCAAGCTGGTAAACAAAGAAGGGATGTGGGAACCCGTGCGAGAGAGCGGCCAGCCAAGCAGTGAGAGAGACCATTGCTCTCTCAGGAAAGCCGATGATGAGTAGTATGAACTTGATCACCGGCAGATACGGACGCGTGTTATTGTGTTCGAAAATAAGTGACAAGCATATAAAGTTCTACTGAAGTGAAATTGGTTTCATTGATGCGGGTTGTTACAATGGACTTACAATGTTTAGGATATTCTCCAAATCTGTAATACCAATTCTATTTTTAGCTAAATGATCTCTACTAAGTGTGCTTTGTTATTAACTGGTCTTGATTGAATTTTATTTTTTTCCCAATCGTACGGTACCCCCGACGGCGATGACCTTCAGTGCCGTCCCGGTCAAATTTAAATTTCTAGCAGCCCTATGGTGGAACCTTAAAGTGGATAATAATTGGCGAATGTGTGTCAAGTCCGTCATAATTACTTGTGTCCGGTGGTCGTCTGTAAATGTCCTTGTCATTGTCTCTGTCTGGTCGGCGTCCTCGTACGTTGTCATGTTTGTCGAGTGTTGCAAGTATCCGTACGATTTCTAGATGACGATTTCATTTGTCTATTGGGATGTAGTCTGTGTTCGTCATTAAGTCGAATTGTCGCGTCTGTCCTAACAGTCGTTAGTAAAAGGATTAAAATGGAATACCGTGACCTAAAATGATATAAAAAAGATTGGAAACGGGGTCAGGAATCTTGCAAATATGTTTATCGTAGATTGTCCTTGTGGACCACCCTCCCCTTTATTAGGACCGTGGTACCCAGGTCTGCCTATAAGGTTTCTTCCGAACATAGTGGGGATAGCTTTTCCTCTTTTGGTTTTTAAGAACCCCTTTTTATCTATCTTTAATTACTTGGTCAAGGGTCTTTTTCTGGGCCTGCTTAATTTTATTGATGATTTTCCCTTCAAATTCCGCAGACTTCGAGTGGACAATTTCTATCGGTTTTTCATTGGTAACCGTGTGAATTGAATTGTTGTACTTATTGGTTGCCAACAGAATCAATTCGGTTGTGTCATTTAGGTCGGATTCCAGCTTTAAGCATCTGGCTATTTCTGCCAGGGTACTTGAAACCTTTCTTCCTGACCGTTTGAGGTGCTGTGTAGAGGCGGGGCGTTGGAAATGGTAATATTAAAATGATTTAGTATCATTGTTTTAATGGTTTCGGAATTTGAGGATCTTTCGTTATCGCAGTAAATGGTTTTTATTTTTGGAAAGAAAATTAATAACATATTGGGGACATTTTACGTCCTCAATAGCTCTCGATGCGAAATTTCGAAAATTTTTGAATGCACGTAAAAAAAAAGGGTTCCATCTGTTGAAAAGATGTCGATGTGGAGGATTTCATCCACATAGGAAGGTATCGGTGTTTCTGCTACCGCTTGTTTGGATGGATGACGTTTGTATTTAGCCATTGAGCAGGTCTTGTAGTTCAAAGTCGTTTCTGTTGCTTTTGTTTAAAGAAATCACTTTGATTGTTTTCTCCCTTTTGAGTTCTGGCAAAATGTGGGTTTTTTTTAATCGTCCCCGAATTTTGGTTCGGTTCGCCGTATGACTGCGAACTTTTCCAACCTGCCTGTCGATGGTTGTTAAGCCTATAGGCTCTTTTTTCGTTATGTCGGGCGAACGTGCCCGCGAAA
The DNA here is from genome assembly GCF_016746365.2 of Drosophila yakuba. Classification (NCBI taxonomy): domain Eukaryota; kingdom Metazoa; phylum Arthropoda; class Insecta; order Diptera; family Drosophilidae; genus Drosophila; species Drosophila yakuba. Next base: position 26,009,307 of record NC_052527.2, on the reverse strand, counting down.
ATACTTCTGTCGTTACTTGACTCAGCTTCTTGGGCTAACGCCAATGCTGATGGCAAGTCCGGCAGTTGTACCGGAAAAACGGCAATTTTTTATGATTTTTTTAAGCCAGTTATGAACGCGTGTACCGGAACGCGTGTACCGCGTGTACCCTGTGTTGCTCATTAAGGACGGCCGCTGCGGCTGCGTCGTGTGTCATTATAGTTTTGTTTGTAAGATTTCGATTCGATTTCCTGGAATGTCTGGATTTTCGGGTTTTTATCTTTAAGTAAACTTAACTCCCCCATAATTGTGGCTAATTATGCTTCGAATAGTTCTTCCTGCCTTTGAAGCAATTTGTTTCGCCTGCATTTCTGCTGCCCTACTAGTTGACGATATCTCAATTCGATTTCTTATTGGCACTTTTCCGTGTAAAAGTTCTAGGACTTCTTCGTCTGAGGAGATGTTCCCAGTATCCCTATACATGATACAGTTTTTTATATTTGTAGGATATTTGTAGAATATTTATATTTTCTGATTCTGTTGTATTTCCTAGCGAGAGTTAAATATCAAATGAATTAAAAATTCAACTCCACAACTTGCTGGATGTCATTTATTTGCTGTATTTATTTTTTATTTTGCATTTTCTAGCGCATGAGAATTTATTGTATTTATTAAATTGTATACTCACAAATTTGTTGAATATTTATACCCGTTACTCGTAGAGTAAAAGGGTATACTAGATTGGTTGAAAAGTATGGAACAGGGAAGGAAGCGTTTCCGACCATATAAAGTATATAAGTTAACGCCAGCCTCCTTACTGGCAGTCATAATTGACTATATACTTTTACCTGTAGTAAAGTTCCATATTATTCCCGTCCTTGATTATGTAGGAAACAAGCTCGTATCCAAGATGCAGGGGATCCTAGGCCGTTATCCCTTCCCAAACACAACACAAGTTCTTTCGTCAATTATTACAATCTGGTTTATTGAGGATAAGATAGAAATCTTGGAGTTCCACTTCTGCTCGCTGTCGTTGCCAAATCGGGTCTGCCCCCATCGAGCGGCCAACCCACCTAGGTAACCGCCGGTGCTGGCGTAAAGGTGCTTACGCTGCACACGCGCTATGCCGGTCGTCGGAGCGCTTTCGCAAGAGCGCTCGCATTGCATTTCTGCGTGAGAACGTTTACGTTGCACGAACTCGCCGTCGATGTGCCGGCGGGAAACGCTTACGCAGCATAGGGTGAGGGGCGTCTGCGGGGCTCGGCTAAGGCAGGTTGTTTACTTTAGCCAGAACGGGTCATTGGCTCCGGGCGAGAGCAAGTCGTTAACTCCTCCCCATCACAGGATCTGTGTCCCACAGATCAGAGAGCCTTAGGCGTCCCGGGGGTGGGGAGAGCCTCCAGGCCCATTGACGCGTTCTCGATCTTCGGGATTCCTTTGGTCGAAGTTAACTTCCTACATAAGAAGTATATAAGTGAGAGGATGAGCAGTGCCATAATTCCTTCCGAGATTGAGGAGTAAACCAGCTTGCCCGTCATCAGAGACAACCTTCGAAGGTTCTGGTTACTCGCTTCGTGTACGTATTCCAGTGACAGTTGGTAATTGGTGGCTGTCACTCGGGTTAGGACCGCCGGCATTGCCATTAGATGGTTGGAGGTATAGCTCGTGTAGGTCCGATTACCGACCGTAACTGTTTCATCCGAGTATTGTACCACAAAAGAACCGACGAGTTGATGTTCCTTTGACTCGAAGATTACTGAGCCATTGAAATTGGTCAATAGAAGTGTTCCATCGTCGATAAGATTAACCACCTCTTGGTCGTTTCTCAAGTATGTACAGGCGGCGTGTCCGCCCTTCAGTAATCGAGGGATGCAGTCGTTTTCTCTTAGTTTGAGGAGGTCCTTTTCTTGGCAAACGGTCGTATTGCCGATAGATAGGCAATCCCCAAGTACTGCATACGTCTCATCGGGACTCGCGGCTAACTTGTTATGTTCCAGTACCACCTGCCTTCCCTCGGAGATGGTCGAGTGCATGAACTTGTATGATTCTGTCGTAACTTTCGGGAACGCCAGAATGTACAATATCATTGTACCATTCGTCACTACCGACGGACGAGAGAACTCGATGGCCTCTATCGCGTTCTGATAAGGGAGGTTACTGACTTCGTTCAGGATTGTCTCCACCTCCTCATGGTCCAGGAGGTTCGAGTTGACCGTCCCCGTTTTAGCAAACTGACACGCCTTGATAATTTCGCCGACTTGATTAGCCAGTATAATGGCTCTGTGCAGGGTTAATGCTGTGGCCTGCAAGTCTCCGTCGATCGCGTTGACTCTTTGGACCACCTTATTGATCAGCAGCGCTGATTCATGCGCTGAGTCGAAGAGCTTCGAGTTGATTCGAATGTGCTGATCCGTATTAGTCACAACCTCGTTTTGGGCTTTCAATATAGTGTTCCAGTCTGTCGCGTCTGGAGACCCGGCGACCCATTTCCAGGCGGATCCTAGCCATTCTATAGCCCGTGTTGTGCGTACCCTCGATAGTCGATGCATTCCCTCTGACGCATCTTTTAAGTATTGTGTTTCTAGAGCGGCCATTCCATCCGTCATTCCGGCCGCCTCATCGTCTAGTTCACCGAGAAGCTGCTGCATTCTGACCAGGTCGATAATGTGTGCCAGTTTAAAGGCACCGTTTATTCGCCAAATTGTCCCCTGTTGTAAAGGGACTACTGGGGAGTCGTACTTAATTATGTGGAAGGTACAAACGACATGAGCTAGCAAAAGGCTTATATCATAAGGGAAGGAAAAGAAAGGTTACTTAAGTGGTATTATGCTGTTACAAGAAGTGTGTTTCGTTTGCTTATATCCTAATGTCTGTAACGATATTCTAAGTGTTTTTTGTGTTTCGTAATCATGTTATTTGGTGTTGTGTTTTTTTATTAAAGCATTTTGTGTGGTGTGTGTTTCTTTGTTCCTTTTTGTAGAATTTCGTGTCTTTGTGTTTTGTTTTGTAATATTTTTTCTTGTTTATTATTATTTAAGTGATTAGTTTTTTTTTTTTTTTTTTTTTTTTTTTTTGTTTTTCGTAGTTTTTTATGGTCTTAAGTGGGTGAAAAATCTTTGCCAATTTTCATTCTTTTTATTAGGAATAGTGAGATAGAAGGAAGAAGATTGAAGGCTTCTCCTCGCTACTTCCTAACATCTGACTTGTGGAAAATCTTTCCGGATTTCATCCTAAGTGTCACCGTCCTATCCTCCTGGACCACGTCGGCCTTGAACTTCGGCTTTTCCTTTGTCTTAATCTGTTTGTTCTTGATGAAGACTTTCTCACCTTCCTTATACTCAAGGGGTCGATGCCTTTTCTTATTACGGCCGCTAATGACCAAGGCTTGTTTATGTTCAATAAGGCCCCTTATATCCTCCCTGGTCTGTCGTTTGAAATCTGACAAACCCTGATAATTAATTCGGGAAGTACGATCGAAGAAAATATCCACCGGTTTCCTATTTGTTACCGAGTGCACGGAATTGTTGTACCGATCTACTGTGATGGGTACCAATTCTGTGCTTTTAAAGGTGGGATATTCAGGCATCGATAGATTTCTAGAAATGTGGAGTGGAATCTCTCCACCTGGCCGTTCACCTCGCTCTTCTGTGTTGGCGTATAGTAGAGTTCGATCTGCAGGGCTCTAAGGTAATTCAAAACAGTAGGACAGAGAAGACCTTTTTCATTTTTAGAGACTATAACCCTAGGCGCAGTGAAATAATGAATGGCTTCCATCAACCTTTCTCGCAGATGGATAGCCGATTTGGATTCCAGCGGGAAAAGTTTAGCAAATTTAGTAGATTTATCGATACAGCTCAAATAAATTTTTTTCTCTAGGGCGAATACATCAATGTGCAGTATTTCGCATGGATAGTTCGGGACGGGCGTTGGTTGCAGATCTGGTTTGTTAGGGTGGCGGTCGTATTTGAATGTTTTGCAACATTCGCAAGCAGACACTTGAGCACGTATGGTACTGGCCATTCGTGGGAAGTAAAATTTTCCAGGAGTTGAATTCTTACCTCCGCTGGGCCCCTTGTGTTACACAAATTTTATAACCATTAAAGTTAGTGGAGCAACAGGTCTGGAAATCCTGCAAGAGGTCGTCGGGAATTTTGACCCCATTGATAATTAGTGGCTTCAGGCATTCCTTCAAGAGAGTATTGAGTTTAATTCTCGTCTGAGAGTTAATAGGGATTGTGTGGCGGACATAACCAGCATGTGGTTGGTCACAACCGTATTCGGTCGCGTTTTCATCGAAGATCAGCTGATTTCTGTAAACGTTGATAAGGTTCTGGACGTGTTGTACCAGGTGTGAAGCGTCATGAAGAGCGCTGTGTACTGTTGCAGAGTCGGACTCTAAGTGATTAATTTGTGTGGGGATACGTGAAAGCGCGTCTGCGACCAGATTTGATTTCCCTGGTTTTTAAGCCATTGTGCAATTGTATTCCTCAATCCGGGACTTCCAGCGTTTTAATTTCGCATTGAAGTTCCGGTTGCCTAACGCAAATGTAAGGGGTTGATGGTCGGTGTAAGTCCTGATGCAACCAGCGCCGTACACGTAAGAACGAAGATTGTCTAGGGCCCACACTATTGCGAGCATCTCTTTTTCATAGGTGGCATAACATTCTTCAGTTTTATTTAGCGATCGTGAAATAAAAGCTATTGGTCTATCTCTCCCTTCTTCCTCCTGTGACAGAACGGCACCAATTGCGTAATTGGAGGCATCTGTCGTTAGATGAAAAGGTTTGCTGAAGTTAGGAAACGCTAAAACTTCCGAAGAAGAAAGAATGGCTTTCAAATCGGAGAAGGCCTGTAAAGCCTCTTCGTTTAATTCGATTGGGACCCTCTTTGATTGATTAGACTTAACCTTGGCGAACTCCCCGCGCGTAATATTAGTGAGCGGTTTCGCGACCTTTGCGTAATCTCGTATAAATTTTCGGTAATAGGAAGTCATGCCAAGGAAACTTTTTAATTCCTTGACATTAGTAGGGGGATTCATTTTCATTATTGCGTCTACTTTTTTCTGATCGGCCTTAATACCTTCTGAAGTAACCAAGTAACCAAGAAATTCGACTTGAGTGGATAAGAATTTGGTTTTTTCGAGGTTAACCTGGAGTTTTGCCTCCCTAAGACTGTTAAAGACTAGACGCAAGTTCGCCCAGTGACTGTCGTAATCTTTGCTAAAGTCGATGATGTCGTCTATATAGACATAGCAAATCTTACCAATGTGTTCCCTTAACACATCGTCAATCATGCGTTGAAAAATAGAAGGGGCATTCTTCAGCCCAAAAGGAAGGCGCAGGAATTCGTATTTCCCGTTTAAAGAGGAAAACGCAGTTTTCGGCGTATCAGATTCTTTCATATGAATCTGGTGAAATCCTGACGTTAAGTCAAGTGTAGTAAAGTATTTAGCTTCACCCAAGCTGGCTAAAGTGGAATTTATATCCTGAATAGGATAAGTGTCTGATATTGTCACTGAATTCAGACGTTTAAAATCTATCACGATAATTCCGTCAAAGGAATGCAAGCCGGGGAGAACAAAAAAGGTAGTTGGGGTGTTATTGCCAATTGGTTCAAAGAAATTGCCTACTAGGTGAGTTGTGATTTTCACATTACCAGCAGCGGATTGGACATGGAAGGGGGTAGGAATGGGGGTACTCCCGGCGGAATTTTTGGGACTGATGAAGTTCTTATTCGCGCCGGTGTCTATAAGGAAGTGTAACTTAGCCCCATCCTTGGTTCCATACTCTAGGTATGGGACGCTGGGGAGGCGTTCGTCATAAAATTCGAGCCCCCTCGGGTAACGTCTTCCGACTCTACATTTGAGTTCCCGTTGTCTAATTCATTTGGTTGATGCCCGGTTCCCTCGTGATTAAGACCTTGCTCAAAATAGGAAGATGGAGGAACGTATTGGCCGTTTCTTCCTTCTGTTTCAGCGAATAGAGTTGGCGTTGCCTCTATATGATAAAGTCGCTGTGCTTTTTGGAAGGGGTTAGCGTACCCAGTTGATGATCTTTTATGGCCGATGGAATCATTGCGAGGGGTACTGTATCCAGATTGATGCGATTGGCCCGATCGGTTAGACTCCATCTTTATGGCGGCGGGTTGTCGTGACCATCTTGGTGAAGACTGAGTACCTCTGGGTCCATGCTGACTCGATTGAACGTAGGGACTGTCTATTGGAGGTCTATTGTAGCCCTGATAGGTGCCGGGGAATCTAGGCTGATAGTGTTGCGAATGTTGTGCAAATCTGTTATTCCCCTGTGAGGGACCGGTGCCGGCCCCTGGAACAACATTTTGTAATTCAAGGCAAATATTTGTAACTCTTTGACGCAATCGGGTAAGGTTGAAGTTTCCCTCAATTCGTACTCGTTGCGGGCCCTAGTTAATGGTACCGCCTGAGTACCAACAGGATTCCTGTTCTCGAAATCCCCCTCTAGGGTAACTAACCTAGCGCTTAACTTCTTATTGTCTTCCGTAACTGAGTTAACCGCGGTGATCAAATTGTTCAACGTATCGTTGAATTTGGCGAGAGTTTCTTTAATTTCTTCCATTCTATAGGTTCGTAGGGAGGTGATACAAAAGGTAAAAAGGACCTGAAACCCGGATAAGTAAGAACTAGCGCGGGACTTTTATTTAAACGGTGGTAAAGTTGTCACCAATGTTTGGAAACAGGGAAGTAGCGAAGGGTTTTTTTTTATTTTAAGAGTCTAAATGAGCTTCTCAATACTCGAGTTTCTATTTCGTTTTTATTAAATCTGTTGGCAAAGTTTTTCACTCACCGTTGAACATGATTTCCTTGTTTGTTCTTCGAACTTGTACTCTTACGTTTGAATTGATGAAAGGAAAATTTATTAGTAAGGTCGCATAAATTGCATATTCTTTATAATTTCTTCTTAAAAAGTCTTTCTTATGTTTGACGATGTTATCGTTATATCGTTTAGTATAGTTAACTTTACAGTGCAGTGTGCCGTGATAGAGGTGCTATTTGTTTAGAATTATTGATTGGATTCCCGTATACTTATTGGGGTACCGGGCGCGAAGGTCCGTAGATATCCTTTTTGCCACACAGCCTACTAAGGTACGGTTGCCTTACAGACCACTGGGCAACTCTTTCGGACGCACTGCGCGCCTCTTAGCCTTTCCAGTAGACTGCCACTCACCACTTTATACTTGAATATCAAGTGTTTGTTATGAAATGGGGCCGCTCGCAAATAAATTGCCGCCGCGGTTTTCATTTATTGTTTTATAATGGTGTTTAACCACGACATTTTAACACTCGCGAATCAGCGAAAAGCTATACCGCCGCAGTGCGTACTCGTTTTTTATTACGCGGAATCACTACAACTTGAATGCGCCCGTGGAAGATGTTTTTCGCATGTTGTCGCGCATCTCCACCGCAGCGGGTAGTTGTTTTATTAATTTATTTTGCACTCCCGGATCTTTAATCTTTTTTATGTTTCGTTTTTCATTTTAATTTTTTTGTTTCCTTTTGTTTTGTTAGAACACTGCACACACATACACTGGTAAAGCCGGGCTTGCCGACTGCTCGGGCGCCAGTTAACGCCAGCCTCCTTACTGGCAGTCATAATTGCCCCCATCGAGCGGCCAACCCACCTGGGTAACCGCCGGTGCGGGCGTAAAGGTGCTTACGCTGCACACGCGCTATGCCGGTCGTCGGAGCGCTTTCTCAAGAGCGCTCGCATTGCATTTCTGCGTGAGAACGTTTACGTTGCACGAACTCGCCGTCGATGTGCCGGCGGGAAACGCTTACGCAGCATATGATCGCTGGCACTGCGCTCCCGTTGCCGCTTCCGTTGGTTGTGCTGCGGTTGCGATCATGTTAATCGCAAGGGTGAGGGGCGTCTGCGGGGCTCGGCTAAGGCAGGTTGTTTACTTTAGCCAGAACGGGTCATTGGCTCCGGGCGAGAGCAAGTCGTTAACTTATATATTCTTGATCAGGATCCGAGTCGATCTGGCCATGTCCGTCTGTCTGTCCGTCCGTATGAACGCTGAGATCTCAGGAACTACAAAAGCTAGAAAGTTGAGATTAAGCCACGCCCACTCTAACGCCCACAAACCGCCCAAAACTGCCACCCCCACACTTTTGAAAAATGTTTTGATATTTTTTCATTTTCGTATTAGTCTTGTAAATTTCTATCGATTTGCAAAAAAACCAAAATACTTTGTGCCACGCCCACTCTAACGCCCAAAACCGCCGAAAACTGTCAGTGTTGAAGACTCTCCTTCGTACTTCCACTAGCTGAGTAACGGGGATCAGATAGTCGGGGAACTCGACTATAGCTTTCTCTCTTGTTTTACACTAATAAAATGTATTCCTGTGATATATTTTATTTATTGGCGAACCTTTGAACAAAAAGCCTACTCACATGTTAATATATTCATTTTATTGTCGAGGTGTGTTTTGACGACGGCTTTCTTTCGCCACCAATACTCCCGCTAGCGTCGCCGCCGCTGTTGTTGCTGGGGGTAGACATTCTAGTTTTCCTTCTCAGATTCTTAAAGGGGAATCTTGTTATCTTGAATTTTTATTTTTTAGTTTTTGCTGCTTATTTATGTAGTTAATTAGACTTTTCCACTTGTTAAAAGATGGGACTTTTGTGGTTGGGTTTGGTTTCCATTTTCCCGCTTTATTGGTGATTTTAATTTTTATACCCGTTACTCGTAGAGTAAAAGGGTATACTAGATTCGTTGAAAAGTATGTAACAGGCAGAAGGAAGCGTTTCCGACCATATAAAGTATATATATTCTTGATCAGTAGCCGAGTCGATCTGGCCATGTCCGTCTGTCCGTCCGTCTGTCCGTCTGTCCGTCCGTATGAACGTCGAGATCTCAGGAACTACAAAAGCTAGAAAGTTGAGATTAAGCATACAGACTCCCAAGACATAGACGCAGCGCAAGTTTGTCGATTCAGGTTGCTACGCCCACTCTAACGCCCACAAACCGCCCAAAACTGCCACGCCCACATTTTTGAAAAATGTTTTAATATTTTTCCATTTTTGCATTAGTCTTCTAAATTTCTATCGATTTGCAAAAAAACTTTTTGCCACGCCCACTCTAGCGCCCACAAACCGCCAAAAGCTGCCACGCCCACACTTTTGAAAAATGTTTTGATATTTTTTCATTTTTGTATTAGTCTTGTAAATTTCTATCTATTTGCCAAAAAACTTTTGGCCACGCCCACTCTAACGCCCACAAACCGCCAAAAACTGTCCTTCGCACTTACACTAGCTGAGTAACGGGTATCAGATAGTCGGGGAACTCGACTATAGCGTTCTCTCTTGTTTTTACTTCGGGTATTGCACTTTTACTTTGCAAATTCCGTATCCGCGTGAGTCCGATTTCTTTGTTTGGCGACAATTATAAGTCTTTGGTTAAGTTAATGATATTTATTCACCGCTCTCCCGTTAGTTCTCTTTACTCCGTGAGAACTGCGTGTGTTAACTTACAACTTTATCTTGATTCGTTGTGTTTAAAACTCGGTCAACATGTTGGATGTTGCTACTGTTTTCGCAATGAAAATACCAGGTTGGATTTCCTGATTCGGAATTAATATATGATTTTCTGAGGTAATAAGAGCAATTTAAGGACAACTTTTCTGGGAAATTTAAATTATTTGGCCTCATTACAAATACATCTTTCTCATGTTTGTAATCAAGCTTGCAATTGAATTTTTTAATAAAATCGAAACCTACAATTCCATCACATTGTAATACAAACTTGGAGTCAACCAAATGAAAATGCCGAATTATATATCCTCCAGTTTGTAATTCTATAAAGGCTAGGCCTTTATGCCTTTAACGCCTCCCTCTATGCCTTGTATATGAATGAGATTGTCTTCGTCAATGTTTTCAAAAGTGTCTGAATTTTTCTAAGAAGCGAAATGTCCGCTCCTGTATCTAAAAAAACGCAAAAGTTTTTGTTGAGCTTGTGTCTGACATGAACGCGTGTACTGCTCAGTTCTGAGCATCTAAGGGTTAATTGGAGTTTTCCGAGTTGTTTTGAGCAGCTCGGACATTATTATTTCTGTTTTGGTCACTCCGATACTTGCCTCTGCGACGATTCTGGTTTTGGCCTTGATTGTTTTGTCTTTGGTTTTGGTACTGACCATTGTACTGATTGTACCTATTGTTCTGATTATAATTATAGTTATTGTACCCATTATTATATTGGCCTCTGCCTTGGCCGTAATTGCCCTTGCCGCTGTTTTGGCCACCTCGAGGATTTCCTCTACTTCGGTAGTTGTGCACTACCCGTCAGTTCGGTACTGCAGTTGATATATTTACTAACAGCTTTGTTCACTGACTTGATCGCAGTTACTGGTCATGACAGCTATAGCCTTCTTTGTGCTGAATCTTTTAGCATGTTCGGAGCCAAGAGTTTCATGTAAGACTCACATTCCTCAGCCAATTCTATGACAGCAAGAATACATTCAAAATATCCGATTCTTCTAATTTTGTCTCGAATTCGATTTCCAAGTCGAGATCCTCTACTTCATCGCCCTCAGATGATTCTATAGTAGAGGGGGTTTTTAGGATACTTGGGATTAAATAGATACTTGGTTAAATTTAAACCATGTTAGTAAGTTTAGTCGTAACATACGATAGACTTTAGATACTTGTGACCAATGTTTATGGGTCAACTATTTTCTATTGTCAAAAACAATCTGTCGTGCTTTATGGACGCATTCGATCAGAATTGTTACGTGCTTATTTATTGTGCTCTGTTGAACCGTTCGTTTGTGCGAAAGTTAGATCTTATTTCTTTTACAACCTGTTGCCACTCCATATCGTTTGTCTGATGCCTGATGGGGGCCAGTGCATTAGCACAGGCATCCGAATTGCTGATGGGGGGCCTGTGAAGGGTCACAGGCATCTGAATTCCTGGCGGTTCAATTACACTCTGGGATCCAGGATATCTTCCGTGGTTTCTTAAAGGTTTCGTACTGCACATTTAGATGTATAATCCAACTTACCCACGGTCGCCTTGTTTAGATAATTATTATTCATTTGGTTTTGAGTCTAATAAACTGTTCTTTATTATAAAAAGTAAGTTGAAAATCGTCTGCCTTATTCAGCCGTCATTCTTGGTCTGATTTACATTTAAAGGTTTTCATATATCTTAACCTAATGCCGCGCAACTGCGCTGCCAGCGCACTTGCCCCGCTGACATTTTATGTTAGCATCATTAAGTGTTTTAAAAATTGTCTCCACGTTTTGTGAATGTGTTTTCTCATCTTTTCTCAAAACCATAATATCGTCTATATATATATAACATATCTTTCCTATGTGGTCTATAAGAACATCGTCCAGAGCACGTTGAAAAATAGACTAATCCAATATACCCTTTTACTCTACGAGTAACGGGTATAATAACCAATATTGGATTAATTCATTATCCAAGCTAGAGTATTGACACATCAGCAAAAAGGCTACTAGATTAGAGTCAATGTACTTAATTATAAACAATTTTTATAAAAATACGCACAAATCCAAAAAGCGTACGGGGAAAACATAGAAAAAATGTTTCATCACGTACTATTCTCAAACACCATTGACAATAATAACTATAAAAAAAAACACAACAATGACAGACAATTCAGCTGCCATAAGGCCGTACATTAAAGATGTTTTTAGCGCATTGCTAAAATTTGATGGACAAAAGATTAATCTACAAAGGTTTATATTGGCAATTACATTGGTAGGTTCCCGAAGGGACCTCATAAAAATATAGCTGTACAAATTATAAAATCAAAAATAAACCAAGAGAGAACGCTATATTCAAGTTACCCGAATATAAGATACACGTTACTGGAAGATCGTACAAGGCATATTGATAGAAAAGGGGGAAAAATGAAATGTGAAACAACTAAAAAAATGTTCCAAACTGTGGACCTGACAGTTTTGGACGGCTTGCGTGTGTAAGAGCGGGTGGGGCAAAAAGTTGTTAGAAACTTACATGATTAAAAAAAACCTGAAAAAATATCAAAACATTTCAAACGTGGCAGTTTTGGCGGTTTGTGGACGTTATAGTGAGCGTGACAAAAATTTGTTATTTTAAAACTGTGGGCGTGGAAGCTGTAAGAGTGGATTACTTGTTGGTGTGATACCATGTACACGAGGACTTTCTTACATCTGACTTTGACTCTAGGATAGGCAATAGTCTATGGATAATGTCACCGGACTGGAGAACCCTAATTTTAGCTGCTTCTAATAAACGCCCACTCTAACGCCCACAAACCGCCCAAAGCTGCTACGCCCACACTTTTGAAAAATGTTTTGAAATTTTTTCACTTTTGTATTGGTCTTGAAAATTTCTATCGATTTGCAAAAAAACTTTTTGCCACGCCCACTCTAACGCCCACAAACCGCCCAAAGCTGCCACGCCCACACTTTTGAAAAATGTTTTGATATGTTTTCGTTTTTTTATTAGTCTTGTAAAATTCTATCGATTTGCCAAAAAACTTTCTGCCACGCCCACTATAACGCCTACAAACCGCCAAAAACTGTGTTTAAGACTCTCCTTCTCTAGCTAGCTGAGTAACGGCTATCAGATAGTCGGGGAACTCGACTATAGCGTTCTCTCTTGTTTATTATTTCCTATTGATATTTATAGTACTGGCAACGGACCTGCAAAGGTTATTGCTTGCATTCTTTGTTGCACAGCACATTTCCGTATGAAATATATTATTAATACTACCATTATTATTAAAGCAATAATTAATCCATCATGTCCGGAAATATAATGGAAATCTAAATCTTTCAATTTTTGATGATTCTCTTTCATAAATTTAATTTCATTATTCAATCGTTCAAATTCCTCAGTATGATTTAATATTGATAGTTTCAGCGGATCCCAAATAATCTTCGGCACTTCGCTAACTTCTCCTATATAAGGTGTTGATAATAATTCTTCACTTTCGGACTAAATGTTAAGGTGGGCAACTAGAATTTTATTGTCGGTTCTTGCCGTACAATATGGCGCAATGCTTAAAACTCCTTGCTGAGTCAAATCAAACAATTCAATTTTTTAGTCAGTACATTGCAGACGGACTTTTGAATTCACAGGAACCTTAAACAACCAACTACTTTTCTTTTCTAACTCTACCCAGTAACTTTTAGAGTCGGCTACTGTTTTATAGATGCAGTTCGCCGCTTTATTTGGCTTTAGATGAATCTCACATGCATTATCATTGGCAGAATTCCAGGGCCAACTTCCTTTGCATATTCTCTTATTTAGTTGCCATTTCTGACATTGATTTAAGGTGGCTTCAGTCAATATGTGATAGGAATCTATCTCAAAATTATAAATTAAATATTCGGACGTTGTATGCACCATTATTACCCGATCTTCATTTCGAATTGGCACCGGAATAAGCCTGAACAATTTGGATGGATGCCTACTAAACAGAGGCACTTTTGCACTAATTATCAATTTATAGTCGATGAATAAACCCCTGGCTGTTAACAGTGTATACACCTCCTTAAGTTCCGTACCTGACCGTTTTCCTGGAACTACTAGGTTTTCCGAAAGACTCTGCTGAGTTTTGGCAATTTCTTTTTTAAGCTGATTTGGCCTGAGAATATTTGTATTTAGCCTACCGTGATTAATATCAATCAACAGGCTTATAATACCGGCTTGAATTATTTCGCCTTCTTCAATCAAATGAGTGTAGCTGTTTCGTAACCATAAAGAATTTTATTGATTCCTTAATATAATAATTAACATAACATAATCATTTTCTTTAAGAACTTCTGTCATGTTCTCAATTCTTAATTGCATACTTCTAAAATTTGAGTTAACATCTTCTGTTGTTCTCTTTAATAGATTAGAAGTTGAATCAACCACAAATGTTTGTTTTTGAATTAGTTTATCAAGGTTGTTCTGGTTATCTAACAAATTCTTCATATTTTCTTCTAATTGCTCTCTATCATCTTCATCCATTATACCAAATAAAATATGATACAAGGAACCCATAAATTCGAAAGGAGCACGCTTGCTTCTAGATCTAGACTGCATCATAAACAATTTATTGTTTTCTTCGAGTTCCGATAACTGACTTTGCATATTATCTAAAACTAGACTACATTGCTCTTCAAAGCTATGAAGTCTTTCGCAAACTTTCCTCATACTTCGTATAAGCGCATTACCCTTTGTTATCATTTTAAAATATGGATCCATTTTATAATATATAACCAAATTCCAAGAAGTACTTACAATCTCAACATCTCCTAGCGGGTCTAGATATATTGCTGAGGTTTTATTTATTTTGTCTATTGAATATCTATCTTGGTGCTATATTCAATGCGCTAGAAACTTGACAGCTTAACACAAACAACAACATTGCCATGACGAATCCGATCTTGGACATTCCCGATGTCTCTCTAGTTCGCCTTTTTGGCTCCTGGTCAGCCTCATTTTTGTCAACAGTCTTTATTCCTTCCAAGGGACAAATTTTAGTAATGGGTCTGCATCTTTACTTTAGCCACCCGGACCTTATCATCATTCCCCTTATGGACCTTTTCCACCTTTCCTAAAGGCCATCTTGCAGGATGACAATTCTCATCCTTTAATAAAATTGTTTGCCCTTCTTCACTCACTTCAATCATGTGTCCTAAATCCATGTATTCATTCATGAATTTAGTGTAGTCAACCTTAAGTAGCTAACGAGCTATCCCTTGTTTCTTTGAATCTCCTAAGGTGACATCCTCCTTGAATGGAATTGACACAATGTATCGCCCATCTGAATCTTTTTTTGTCGTTTTGATAAATTTATTTTCACAGATTTCAGACTCGATATCATCTTTTTCTTCTTCTTCCACTTCCAAGTAGCGATCTAAATCTTTTATTTCTATTGTTGTGGCTACAATGGTTTCTTTTCCTTTGGATTTTTTACATCCAGAAACTATCTCCCCGAAATCAGTTTTTTGCCCAAGTAGACCATCTATTTATATACTCCAGAATGTGAGTATATACGTCTGCTCCAATGATCAGATCAATACGACCCGGTTTATTAAAATCGGGGTCGGCTAATTTAAAGTTCTTCCATTTTTTCTGATCAACATTAATTGTGTTGACTGGAAGTGCCTTCATAAGCTTTAAGAGAATAAGTGCTTCAATTTCTAAATTTTTCGGAGAATTTCTTATCGAAATAACCGCTTTGTGCTTGGATTTGCACGTTCCTGTGGAAGATACTTATTTCAGTATGAGACCGAAATTTTTTCAATTTTAGAATCTGTGCAGACTCTTCCGAAATGATTGTGCTTTGAGAGCCACTATCAATCAATGCTCTTAATTGTTCAAAGCCTCCATACCTCGACTTTACTTGAATCAAGGCCGTGGCCAACAAGGCTGGACCTGTTGTTCTACACGTATTCACTTTTTCTGGATTATGACCTGCAAAGTGAAGTAACGTGTGGTGAGGTTTACGACAAGTCGAACAAAGCTGCTCGCTTATGCATTTTTTACCAAACGGATGCCTCAGACATCTTAGGCAAATTCCATTTTTTCTTACCCAGTCAGACCGTTCTGCTGGATTCATTATTTTAAATTTATGGCATTGAATTAAATAATGCCCTGGTAGTTTGCAATATGCACAATTGTCACTATAATTTTTATTCTTGTTATTATTAATCATTTTCTTTACAGGTTTTACTTCCTGTGAAAATGATGATATAGAATTGAGCCTTTGCTCTAAAAAGTCCATGACATCAGTGCCTGTATTTCTTTTGTCTTTTTAACATGGCTTTCATATAAATTGAGTGATTCTTTATTGAATTTCCGAAGAATTATGTGAGCGAAAATTGCATCCACATCTTCTGGTAATTATGCCTTTAATTTTATGATATAAATTGACTGAATCGTGTCAATAAATGTCTTTATTTGCTTATTGGATTCCAAATTTAAATTTGGCATATTCATAAGCCTATTCATATGATCTGAGAATATGTTTCTTTTATTCTCATAGCGCTTGGTCAAAAACTCCCAAGTGGCTTCATAATTTTCGCCAGAGCCGAGCAGCAAATGAGTAACCACATTTCTGGCTTCTCCTTTTAATGCTGACTTTAGATAATTAAATTTGAGAGAAGGACTGAGATCGTCTCTCACATGTATGAGCTCTGTAAAGAAATCATTAAAAAGATCCCATTCTTTTGAATCACCAAAGAAAGTGGGTATCTGTATTTTAGGCAGGGTTGGTAACTCCTCCGCCTTAACAACCGTCGACATTTCAGCTTTATTTATTGTGCCACTGAGTCGATTTAGGTTTAGTTGGTTGATTTAGGGACAGTGTTTGATTTAGGGACAGTGTTTGATTTGGGGACAGTGTTTGATTTAGGGATAGTGTTTTCTCCCGACTCGCCCTTAATTTTTTCATTTTTATTTTTAATTTTTTCTAACACCATCATTATTAAATCATACTGCTTCGTGTTAAAATATTCATGATCGATAACGCCGATCTTCAACAAATTGCTATGATTAGCAATGAAACATTTTTGAAGCTCATTTAAATTTCGAATTTCTACATCTGTTAATGTTGGTTTTACTTCCAACTTTCTAATTTCCAAAATAATTTTGAACTGCTTCTTAAGGAATTGAATAGTCTTTTCTGACATCAATTTGAAAATTTTTTTTTTTCTATAGATGGGCTTGATTTGATTGTAAGTTCTTAATATATGTAGTACGTGTGTATGTATTGTATATGTATTTATATATATATGTGTGTTTGTATAAACAGAAAATTCTTGTTTTGACTTAGCTGATGTCGTCGTTGTTGCTGCTGCTGTTGTTGTTGCTGCTGTTTCTACTGCTGTTGCTGCTTCTGCTGCTGCTGTTGTTGCTGCTTCTGCTGCTGGTAGAGGCTCCTTTGAATTTGACTTCCTTCTCTTCTTTAAAACTCCGTTGACGTCGATGTTTAAAGATAATTTTTTGTTTTTGGCACGTTTTATTATTTTTGCAGTCCAGTCAGATTTTTTGTTTTTTAGCCATTTATTTCGGCATTTATGCTCTTTTGGCATATACACTCTATTTATGAGCTGATTTAATACTGTTAGAGCATTTACAAGGCACTGTTTTCAGGCACTTTTTATTTAATTTATGCTCTTTTGCTCTTTAATTTCACAATTGCTGATGTATGGCCTCAAGCACGCCTTACCACAATTTATAATGGTACACAAAGCAACCTTTAGCTATAGACTATACGGTGCTTGTTTTATTTAAAACATAAAAGATTCTTTTGTATCTTTTTGATTTTTATATTTATACTCTGTTCCTTACCATGTAGGGGGAAACAAGAGTTTATTATTTTTGCTACCTTTAGCTGCAAGATTAACTTAGCAATGCTTAAAAGAGCTGGCCTTTCTTTGAGTCCCTTACCATATAGGGGGAAACTGCAGAGTTGATTTAAGGCTCGATTGACCAAATGTAAAATCCCAAATGAGAAGACTTTACTCGTTGAGTTTTTGTAAGAAACTAATTTTATTTGGAAATATCTTCGGTTTAAATAGGTGACATGAGAATCGGATCTTAAAGTAATTGGCCTACGCAGAGGCCTAAGTAAATAGTCCCCGCCTTATCGAGGTCCCACGCTCGGGCACATCTGCCTATCTTGAGCGGCGGGGACCTTATCTGTGGTCTCCCACTAAGGGACTATTTTAGGAGGCGGGGAACGATCTCAAGTGACTGACTCATGTAGCGTGCACTTAGATTACATGTTTTTGAGCACTGCACCCATGTCGCCTTAGATACCAAAATCCTAAATATAAATTATCGCTCTCGATTCATTTACATAAGATATGAACGGAGCCCAAAACTGTAAGTCTTTAAATATATTCGTGCTCATGTGTGAACATATATCTTAACCTAATGCGCGCAACTGCGCTGCCAGCGCACGTGCCCCGCTGACATTTTATGTTAGCATCATTAAGTGCTTTAAAAATTGTCTCCACGTTTTGTGAATGTGTTTTCTCATCTATGCTCAAAACCACAATATCGTCTATATACATATATATAACATATCTTTCCTATGTGGTCTATAAGAACATCGTCCAGAGCACGTTGAAAAATGGACTAATCCAATATACCCTTTTACTCTACGAGTAACGGGTATAATAACCAATATTGGATTAATTCATTAACCAAGCTAGAGTATTGACACATCAGCAAAAAGGCTACTAGATTAGAGTCAATGTACTTAATTATAAACAATTTTTATAAAAATACGCACAAATCCAAAAAGCGTACGGGGAAAACATAGAAAAAATGTTTCATCACGTACTATTCTCAACACACCATTGACAATAATAACTAAAAAAACAACGCAACAATGACAGACAATTCAGCTGACAGGCCGTACATTAAAGATGTTTTTAGCGCGTTGCTAAAATTTGATGGACAAAAGATTAATCTACAAAGGTTTATATTGGCAATTACATTGGTAGGTTCCCGAAGGGACCTCATTAAAATATAGCTGTACAAATTATAAAATCAAAAATAAACCAAGAGAGAACGCTATATTCAAGTTACCGGAATATAAGATACACGTTACTGGAAGATCGTACAAGGCATGAAAATGAAATGTGAAACAACTAAAAAAATGTTCCAAACTGTGGACCTGACAGTTTTGGACGGCTTGCGTGTGTAAGAGCGGGTGGGGCAAAAAGTTGTTTGGCAAATCGGTAGAAACTTACATGATTAAAAAAAACCTGAAAAAATATCAAAACATTTCAAACGTGGCAGTTTTGGCGGTTTGTGGACGTTATAGTGAGCGTGACAAAAAGTTGTTATTTTAAAACTGTGGGCGTGGAAGCTGTAAGAGTGGATTACTTGTTGGTGTGATACCATGTACACGAGGACTTTCTTACATCTGACTTTGACTCTAGGATGGGCAATAGTCTATGGATAATGTCACCGGACTGGAGAACCCTAATTTTAGCGGCTTCTAATAAACTAACTATTGAGATGTCTTGTTCAAAAAGTGATTTCAGATCGGCATGATCAAGGATCGTGCGGTTTGTTATGTTGCCAATGTTACAGTGAGAATTAAATTTTGAATTTATGTTGTGAGCATTTTATATTTTGCTAGCAGTGCCTCGCTCTGAGCTTATATTAATCTGCCTGGAATTTGAGTCCACTAGCTGAGCATCTGTCATCCTGATTTTCAAGAAATCTGAGGCATCAGGAGATCCCACAACTACCTTAATAGCTGTCCCCAAGAAATCTAAACTTCTCGCAATTCTGTATTGCATTTTTAAAACGGACAACAAGGTTTTCAGATGATCTGTATCAACGTCGGAAAAGACTTGGACAATTTTTCTGTCTCATCTACCATATTAATAAATTCGGAAAGATTGCTCGAATGCCTCAAGCAGTCACGTTGTTCAGACACCAGCACATCTCTATCTACGTTTGGGATGTAGTTGGCGTGAGAAAAGTCGGTATTCCGTGCATTTTCCACTACTAGGGTGATGAGCGTTTTGAGGGCGAACCTGCAATCCAAACGTAGAGTGAGACCTCGGTGTTTTAACCTAAATCTGGCTTACTATTAAAAAATATGGCTTACTAGCAAATTAGAAATGGGGGGGATCTATTTGAGGTTGTCCTTATGGACCACCCTCCCCTTAATAAGAACAGACGTACCCAGGTCTGCCTGCAATTTTTGTTGATTTTGACAAATACCTCTTCTCCTACCTCAAAAACACGGTTTCGCCTAGCTGGGTTACATCTTTCGATTTTGTTTTGCTGGGCCTTTATCAACCTGTCCTTAATGTCGATCATCGAAACCCGTGTGGAGGATCTCGACCGGTTTCTCCTAAGTGACCGAGTGTAAGGTCTTGTTATATTCTCTAAGACATCTGGCGATTTCTATCAAGGTGCTGTGGAACCGTTCCATTTGACCGTTTGACGAGCTATGTAGCGGGGCCGGACAAAACTGCCACATTTGAAATGTTTTGATATTTTTTCAAGTTTTTTTTTTATCTTGTAAATTTGTACCGATTTGCCATGTCTATGTGATAGCTGTTTTTCAGTAAAGTGGTGATAGTTTCAGAATTGAAGGCCTCATTGGCGCACTATATTATTCTGATTCTATTCAAGCGCCCTGTGATATCCACTATCGTCTTGGACACCACTGGTTGCACTACTGCAAACTTCGAGATCTTGTCAACGCATGTTAAGAATTGCTTCCTATCGGTTGAGGAGATGTCAATGCGCAACATTTCGCCGGCGTAACTTGGTATGGGTGTTTGGTCTTGTAAATTTCTATCGGTTTTCCCAAAAATTTTTTGCCACACCCACTCTAACGCCCACAAACGTCTGATATGTCTTAATTTTTGTATTAGTCTCGTGAATATCTATCTTTTTGCCAAAAAACTTTTTGCCACGTCCACTCTAACGCCCTCAAACCGCCAAAAACTGTCAGTGTTTAAGACTCTCCTTCGTACTCCCACTAGCTGAGTAACGGGTATCAGATAGTCGGGGAACTCGACTATAGCGTTCTCTGTTGTTTTGTTTTTAATCTGATTATATTGTCCATTCTGGTTTTATCGAAGTCTTCGGGACTGGCTCACCTTAATAGAATCTCTCGATTTGTCCATTGGCAGTACTCTTATAGGGTGGTACTCGGATAACTTCATTGTTAAGCTGATCTTTGAGCATAAAAGTGATTGAGGCTGAATTGAGTTGTTCATCACAACGTACTTGGGAACGCCAAAATACAAGACAAGGTCTCTCAATGGGAGTCGAATGTTTTCCACCGCTTAAGACTTAATTATTCGTGCTTGAGCTAATTTGGAAAATGTATCGATTGCAGTCAACACTAGCATCTTCTCGGTAGAGTAGATGTCGATATGGATGATATGACCTGGGTAATTCGGAAGCGGTGTCTGTTTTAATTCCGTGTTAAGGCGATGCCTGTCGTATTTTTCCTCTTTGCAAATACTGCATTGCCCAACTATCGCGTCTATTTTCCTTTTCATTTTTGAAAAATTTAATGAAAATTCCTATGAGCTTTATTATGAACTTTAAATTTTTCCTCAACTTGGTCAACTGTGTGAAACGAATTCTATATCTCTTAAAGTGGACTGGGTATATTTCTTGAATTTTACCCATAAGTGGTTCTGAGGTTTGTATGCCATTAATGACAGATGGGTTGAGGTATGTCTTGAGGAGTTTTATTAATTCGTCTTTGTGGTATTGTTCCCTGTGAATCTCGTGCCTATGGAAAGTAGGGAAGGGAATACTAAACTTGTAGTGGTCGGATTTCGAAGTAAAAAGAAATATTTGGTGTTTAAATACGATTATGGGGACTTCCATGCTAGGAATTAAATCGTGAGTTGAACTCTCGGCACTATGCTGGGTTGAAGTTACTGAATTATCTGGTTAGGTGGGGCTCGTGACAGAGCGTCTGCTACTACGTTCGCTTTTCCAGGCTTATATTCTAACTCGTAGTCGTATTCTTCCAATGTCGCCTTCCACCTTTTGATTCTTGCATTACTATTCCAATTACTCAAGGAATGGGTCAAGGGTTGGTGGTCGGTATAGATCTTGACCTTGGCTCTACCATCCATCTACTACCATCTACCATGGCCATCATCTCTTTCTCGTTGGCTGCATAGTTTTCTTCCGCTCTTGTCAATGTCCTGGACAAGAAGGAGTAGTTCGAGGCATCGGTTGTCAATTAAAATACCTTCTTAAAGTCAGGATAACTAAGTATGACCTCTTTAGAGATCAAAGCACTTTTTAGTTTTCTGAAAGCTTGCAAAGCTTCTTCATCAAGTTCTATTGTCTTAACATCTTCCCCTCTTAAAAGAGAAGACAGGGGCTTAGCAAGTCTAGCGTATTCCCTTATGAACCGCCTGTAATATCCCGATAACCCAAGGAAAGATCTTAATTCCTTTAAAGTTTTTGGGTTTGGAAACTCGGCAATTGCTGTGACTTTAGCTGGATTGGCTTCAATCCGTTTATAAGAGATTATAAATCTGAGGAATTCCACCCTGGATTTGAAAAACTCGCACTTGCCCCGCTGACATTTCATGTTAGCATCATTCAGTGTTTTAAAAATTGTCTCCAAATTTTGTGAATGTGTTTTTTCATCTTTGCTGAAAACCACAATATCGTCTATATAGATTTAAGATATCTTTCCTATCTGGTCTCTGAGAACATCGTCCAGAGCACGTTGAAAAATAGACGGAGCATTTTTGAGCCCAAAGGGTCGTGTAAACTCGTATTTGCGATTATTGACAGAAAATGCTGTCTTCTCGATATCGCACACTCTCAGCGGTATTTGGTGGAAACCACTTTTGAGATCGAGTACGGAAAACAGTTTATTGTTTCCGAGTTACAAGAGTACCTCATTGATTTTAGGTATGGAATATTTATCCGCAATAGTTACTCTATTCAATTTGCGGTAGTCTATAACCATATTATATATTTTTTCTCCCGATGCATCAGTTTTTTTGGGGACAATCTACACTGTATGAATTGTAGGGTGACTTTGAGGGTCGAATGACGCCATCATTGAGAAGTTCCTTTACTTGTCTGTCTACCTCCTTCTTGAGAGACATAGGGTATTGGTAAAATTTTAAATAAACGGGTTCGTCCGATTTTGTCCGTATATTCGCTTTGACGTTAGTTACGAATGTAAGCTTTTCGTTTGGTCTGGAAAGGAGTTGTGGGTATTAGCTTATTTAGTTCTTTGATTTGAGGTGGAGTCATATGGTCCGTACGGGTTCACTGTTCACTGTCTCGAGTTTATTTCCTTAATATGTAATTTAACACGGTTTTTAATCATCATTCGATTCATATTGGTGTAAATAGTAGTTTGCAATTCTTTCAGGCTATCGTTTTCTAGAATAGCATCAAAAGTTTTCAGTGTGGAAAGTAAGAAAAATGTAATGGGAACGTCGGAAATGTTAAACAAACTAGCTATTATATGGTGGATTATTTAAATGCTACCTCCTACTGAGATTGCTTCGAATTGTTACACCCGTTACTCGTAGAGTATAGTATGCTCTGATATTTTTTTCATTTTTGTTTTGGTCTTGTAAATTTTTATCAATTTGTCTAAAAACTTTTTGCCACACCCACTCTAACGCCCACAAACCGCCCAGAGTTGCCACGCCCACACTTTTGAAAAATATTTTGATATGTCTTCATTTTTTATTAGTCTTGTTGATTTTTATCGATTTGTCAAAAAAAAATTTTCCACGCCCACAAACCGCCAAAAACTGTCAGTATGGAAATTTCTCCTTTGCACTTCCACCAGCTGAGTATCGGGTATCAGATAGTCGGGGAACTCGACTATAGCGTTCTCTCTTGTTTTTATTTGATCCCGTGTCAACTAAAATTTTTAATGTCTTCCCGCCCCCTAAATTTGCTTCGAAGTATGGCAAGGAAGAGCGGGTGATTCTAAAAAATGGAAATTTGTAGGCTCTTTTTTTTTCGTTTAGTCTGATACTAATACGTCTTCCCTATCTATGTATTCTTGTAGGGTCTCATCGAATTCTCCTACTGCGCTTTCTTGTTCCAGGATTTGAGCGTAGTCCTTTTCGGTCATGACAATTTGTTCGTTGTCATATGTCTGGATGTTAAAGTGTCTTGGTCTTTTATCGCCTCTTGCTTGGTATGGTGCAGGTGGCCTTTTACCATTTCGAGCCTGGGCCTAGTCATATAATTAATTTGCCTAGAACGGATACTAGGATACTCTCTCCACTGACTTTCTTCATGAATTAAATTCGGTTCGGTTACCAGAAAATTTTCGTAAGCACCTAACTACATCAGGCACTTTATCGAGGTCGTTTAAATTTTGTCTCAAGTCCGGTCTAATCGTTTGGTCAGTCGCGTCAATAAAACTTGTTATAGCA
The DNA here is from genome assembly GCF_016746365.2 of Drosophila yakuba. Lineage (NCBI taxonomy): Eukaryota > Metazoa > Arthropoda > Insecta > Diptera > Drosophilidae > Drosophila > Drosophila yakuba. The sequence goes on along the minus strand of NC_052527.2, from coordinate 25,985,410 downwards.
CACTAAGCTCAAGACTAATCCATCCACAGTTAAAATACTATATAACTAATTTCAATAAATTAACATATTGGATTGAGAGCACCGATTTGGAAGAGATAGTAAAATTTAGAAAAATGCGATTAAATTTGAAAGGGAATTGATCGACCAAAGGCAACTGTTTCGAATCCACGGAAGCTCATCTCCATATGTTTCTTTACTCAACTTTATTTACAATTTAATTTTTACATTACCCTTACATTTACGATTTTCAAAAAAACAACAGCATGAGGCAATAGACCAGTTACAATCCACTAACAAATAGAGATACAACTAAAATTCTGATAGAAGTGATCGACATAAAGAAAGACAAACCAAGAAAAAGACAATAACAACATATCTAAATAACAGTAAGATGGCAGCCAAGCATAGTAATGCAGTTGGAGTTTCACAAGGCATTGAAAATAGCTGTGCCATATGTAAAAAAATCTTAGCACCAACAGTTTTGTCAGCAACAACATCGTACATAGACAAACATTTCATAAAAAGTGCATTATAAATCACTTAAAAGTACCCTAATAACACCTTACTGACTTAGATGCTGCAACCGCTGCAATCCGGCGTAAGCGAATGTCAGGATAATAATGATATTTACCCATTAAGGAGAAATACCAGATCAGGCAGGATCCGAGGTACACCTCCTAGACAAAGGGTGTCTACAAGAAATACTTACAGAAGGAATTTGAATAGGATCTTATTAGAACCTCCAACGACTTCCAGTATGGCCCTTAGTACTCAAGAGTTGATGAACTTTATACAGTTTCTTTTAGCCAACAACAGACTCAACTTATGGATAACCTTACCTCTTATTTAGGGAAGACTATAAAGACATCTATTAGGAATCATTTGGACAACTTGCAATTACCTCAGCCCACACATACAAATTTCATACCTGACAATATCCAATCAAATACAGATCTGAGCAGGAACGATTCCGATCAAAATCGGTATTCTCAGAATTCCGACAATATTGTAGAAGAAAGAGGCGTAAGCAGGAACAGTGCAAGTTCATATGGTAGCCCGGAAAAGTATCAGGAATTATTAAAAAATGGGGATTAAAGTTCGATGGAATTCATTTACAGGATAATCTAGGTAATGATTATAGACGTCTATGTGACCATTTGTACCTTCTGTTTGACGGAAAACCAAGCGATTGGTATTGGAAGTTTTATCGAAACAATCCGAATTTCGATTGGAACACATTTTGTGGCGAATTTAGTAAGAGATTCGTAGATATTGAGACAGATTATGATATTTGGGAGGGAGTCCAAAAACGAAAGCAAGAAGAAAATGAAGCATTTGAAGATTCCCAGGAAACCATGGAACGGTTGATTGATAGACTAAAAAATGCGCAGTCATGAACAGTTTTATAACAATCTCAGAATGTTTAAGCCAAAACCCTATCGCGCCTGCGTGGCAGAGTTAACTACCGAAGAAGAGTGTTGGAGCAGTAATTTATGTTAAAAAGAAATACTTGTAATTTGTAAACTTAGATATGAAATGTAAACATAGCAGAACAGCTTACATGAGAGCTTAATTGTAGTTGTGCTCACTGGATTACTCTTCTACTGAGAAGCTTTATGGTCAGAGAAAAATTTGGTATGGCCCGTGTGATTAGTCGTTTCGTGAGCATAACCATGAACCTTATACAGTCTTAAAATTGAAGTCGAAGCCGCTAGCTGCGCGCGCGCAAATAAACGTATTAAAATCGTAATACATTTTTTTGACAAAAAACTTTTTGCCACGTCCACTCTAACGCCCTCAAACCGCCAAAAACTGTCAGTGTTTAAGACTCTCCTTCGCTCTCCCACTAGCTGAGTAACGGGTATCAGATAGTCGGGGAACTCGACTATAGCGTTCTCTCTTGTTTTGTTTTTAATCTGATTATATTGTCCATTCTGGTTTTATCGAAGTCTTCGGGACTGGCTCACCTTAATATAATCTCTCGATGTGTCCATTGGCAGTACTCTTATAGGGTGGTACTCGGATAACTTCATTGTTAAGCTGATCTTTGAGCATAAAAGTGATTGAGGCTGAATTGAGTTGTTCATCACAACGTACTTGGGAACGCCAAAATACAAGACAAGGTCTCTCAATGGGAGTCGAATGTTTTCCACCGCTTAAGACTTAATTATTCGTGCTTGAGCTAATTTGGAAAATGTATCGATTGCAGTCAACACTAGCATCTTCTCGGTAGAGTAGATGTCGATATAGATGATATGACCTGGGTAATTCGGAAGCGGTGTCTGTTTTAATTCCGGGTTAAGGCGAAGCCTGTCGTATTTTTCCTCTTTGCAAATTCTGCATTGCCCAACTATCGCGTCTATTTTCCTTTTCATTTTTGAAAAATTTAATGAAAATTCCTATGAGCTTTATTATGAACTTTAAAGATTTCCTCAACTTGGTCAACTGTGTGAAACGAATTCTATATCTCTTAAAGTGGACTGGGTATATTTCTTGAATTTTACCCATAAGTGGTTCTGAGGTTTGTATGCCATTAATGACAGATGGGTTGAGGTATGTCTTGAGGAGTTTTATTAATTCGTCTTTGTGGTATTGTTCCCTGTGAATCTCGTGCCTATGGAAAGTAGGGAAGGGAATACTAAACTTGTAGTGGTCGGATTTCGAAGTAAAAAGAAATATTTGGTGTTTAAATACGATTATGGGGACTTCCATGCTAGGAATTAAATCGTGAGTTGAACTCTCGGCACTATGCTGGGTTGAAGTTACTGAATTATCTGGTTAGGTGGGGCTCGTGACAGAGCGTCTGCTACTACGTTCGCTTTTCCAGGCTTATATTCTAACTCGTAGTCGTATTCTTCCAATGTCGCCTTCCACCTTTTGATTCTTGCATTACTATTCCAATTACTCAAGGAATGGGTCAAGGGTTGGTGGTCGGTATAGATCTTGACCTTGGCTCTACCATCCATCTACTACCATCTACCATGGCCATCATCTCTTTCTCGTTGGCTGCATAGTTTTCTTCCGCTCTTGTCAATGTCCTGGACAAGAAGGAGTAGTTCGAGGCATCGGTTGTCAATTAAAATACCTTCTTAAAGTCAGGATAACTAAGTATGACCTCTTTAGAGATCAAAGCACTTTTTAGTTTTCTGAAAGCTTGCAAAGCTTCTTCATCAAGTTCTATTGTCTTAACATCTTCCCCTCTTAAAAGAGAAGACAGGGGCTTACCAAGTCTAGCGTATTCCCTTATGAACCGCCTGTAATATCCCGATAACCCAAGGAAAGATCTTAATTCCTTTAAAGTTTTTGGGTTTGGAAACTCGGCAATTGCTGTGACTTTAGCTGGATTGGCTTCAATCCGTTTATAAGAGATTATAAATCTGAGGAATTCCACCCTGGATTTGAAAAACTCGCACTTGCCCCGCTGACATTTCATGTTAGCATCATTCAGTGTTTTAAAAATTGTCTCCAAATTTTGTGAATGTGTTTTCTCATCTTTGCTGAAAACCACAATATCGTCTATATAGATTTAAGATATCTTTCCTATCTGGTCTCTGAGAACATCGTCCAGAGCACGTTGAAAAATAGACGGAGCATTTTTGAGCCCAAAGGGTCGTGTAAACTCGTATTTGCGATTATTGACAGAAAATGCTGTCTTCTCGATATCGCACACTCTCAGCGGTATTTGGTGGAAACCACTTTTGAGATCGAGTACGGAAAACAGTTTATTGTTTCCGAGTTACAAGAGTACCTCATTGATTTTAGGTATGGAATATTTATCCGCAATAGTTACTCTATTCAATTTGGCGTAGTCTATAACCATATTATATATTTTTTCTCCCGATGCATCAGTTTTTTTGGGGACAATCTACACTGTATGAATTGTAGGGTGACTTTGAGGGTCGAATGACGCCATCATTGAGAAGTTCCTTTACTTGTCTGTCTACCTCCTTCTTGAGAGACATAGGGTATTGGTAAAATTTTAAATAAACGGGTTCGTCCGATTTTGTCCGTATATTCGCTTTGACGTTAGTTACGAATGTAAGCTTTTGGTTTGGTCTGGAAAGGAGTTGTGGGTATTAGCTTATTTAGTTCTTTGATTTGTGGTGGAGTCATATGGTCCGTACGGGTTCACTGTTCACTGTCTCGAGTTTATTTCCTTAATATGTAATTTAACACGGTTTTTAATCATCATTCGATTCATATTGGTGTAAATAGTAGTTTGCAATTCTTTCAGGCTATCGTTTTCTAGAATAGCATCAAAAGTTTTCAGTGTGGAAAGTCAGAAAAATGTAATGGGAACGTCGGAAATGTTAAACAAACTAGCTATTATATGGTGGATTATTTAAATGCTACCTCCTACTGAGATTGCTTCGAATTGTTATACCCGTTACTCGTAGAGTATAGTATGCTTTGATATTTTTTTCATTTTTGTATTGGTCTTGTAAATTTCTATCGATTTGTCTAAAAACTTTTTGCCACACCCACTCTAACGCCCACAAACCGCCCAAAGTTGCCACGCCCACACTTTTGAAAAATATTTTGATATGTCTTCATTTTTGTATTAGTCTTGTTGATTTTTATCGATTTGTCAAAAAAAAAATTTTCCACGCCCACAAACCGCCAAAAACTGTCAGTATGGAAATTTCTCCTTTGCACTTCCACCAGCTGAGTAACGGGTATCAGATAGTCGGGGAACTCGACTATAGCGTTCTCTCTTGTTTTTATTTGATCCCGTGTCAACTAAAATTTTTAATGTCTTCCCGCCCCCTAAATTTGCTTCGAAGTATGGCAAGGAAGAGCGGGTAATTCTAAAAAAATGGAAATTTGTAGGCTCTTTTTCCGTTTAGTCTGATACTAATACGTCTTCCCTATCTATGTATTCTTGTAGGGTCTCATCGAATTCTCCTACTGCGCTTTCTTGTTCCAGGATTTGAGCGTAGTCCTTTTCGGTCATGACAATTTGTTCGTTGTCATATGTCTGGATGTTAAAGTGTCTTGGTCTTTTATCGCCTCTTGCTTGGTATGGTGCAGGTGGCCTTTTACCATTTCGAGCCTGGGCCTAGTCATATAATTAATTTGCCTAGAACGGATACTAGGATACTCTCTCCACTGACTTTCTTCATGAATTAAATTCGGTTCGGTTACCAGAAAATTTTCGTAAGCACCTAACTACATCAGGCACTTTATCGAGGTCGTTTAAATTTTGTCTCAAGTCGGGTCTAATCGTTTGGTCAGTCGCGTCAATAAAACTTGTTATAGCACACTAAGCTCAAGACTAATCCATCCACAGTTAAAATACTATATAACTAATTTCAATAAATTAACATATTGGATTGAGAGCACCGATTTGGAAGAGATAGTAAAATTTAGAAAAATGCGATTAAATTTGAAAGGGAATTGATCGACCAAAGGCAACTGTTTCGAATCCACGGAAGCTCATCTCCATATGTTTCTTTACTCAACTTTATTTACAATTTAATTTTTACATTACCCTTACATTTACGATTTTCAAAAAAACAACAGCATGAGGCAATAGACCAGTTACAATCCACTAACAAATAGAGATACAACTAAAATTCTGATAGAAGTGATCGACATAAAGAAAGACAAACCAAGAAAAAGACAATAACAACATATCTAAATAACAGTAAGATGGCAGCCAAGCATAGTAATGCAGTTGGAGTTTCACAAGGCATTGAAAATAGCTGTGCCATATGTAAAGAAATCTTAACACCAACAGTTTTGTCAGCAACAACATCGTACATAGACAAACATTTCATAAAAAGTGCATTATAAATCACTAAAGAAGTACCCTAATAACACCTTACTGATTTAGATGCTGCAACCGCTGCAATCCGGCGTAAGCGAATGTCAGGATAATAATGATATTTACCCATTAAGGAGAAATACCAGATCAGGCAGGATCCGAGGTACACCTTCTAGACAAAGGGTGTCTACAAGAAATACTTACAGAAGGAATTTGAATAGGATCTTATTAGAACCTCCAACGACTTCCAGTATGGCCCTTAGTACTCAAGAGTTGATGAACTTTATACAGTTTCTTTTAGCCAACAACAGACTCAACTTATGGATAACCTTACCTCTTATTTAGGGAAGACTATAAAGACATATATTAGGAATCATTTGGACAACTTGCAATTACCTCAGCCCACACATACAAATTTCATACCTGACAATATCCAATCAAAATAGTTAAAGTTTAATAATTGTTTTATTTGACATAAGCGTGATACCGTTGTGAGTCGTTCGGAAGTTAACACAAGAAGAAGGAAGTTCTCAGAAAAACAAAAAGAATAGATTCATATCAGTGTTACCAAATTTCAGTATATGGTTGTTGCCAAATTAACATACATAATATTTTTAGTATTTCAATACTCCTTCTCAACAACATATTCAGAAACAATTCATTTCAGTTATACATTTTAAATGCTTGTTTTTCTGTAGGTTTTTTGTTAATATATCTGATAACATGTCATTTGTACATATATATTTTACATCAATTTCCTTTTTGGAATAAAGTTCCCTAACATAGTGGTACTTTATGTCGATATGCTTACTTCTATTATGTAATACTGGATTCTTAGCTAAACATAAAGCACTCTGATTATCGCAAAAAATTAAAATTGAGTGATCTATCAAAAAACCCATTTCCTTCAGAAACTTTTTTATAAATACTGCTTCTCTTGCTGCAATGGACAATGCAACATATTCGGCCTCCGTGCTGGATAATGCCACCAGACTTTGCTTCTTGGACTCCCAGGATATTGGACCAGCTGCGTTTATGAAGACATATCCACTGTAGGATTTACGATCCGATGTGTCATTTGCCCAATCTGCGTCGACGTAGCCGTGAATCGGTTTACCTGTTGATTGATAATGTAGCTTTAAGTTTGAGATGCCCTTCAAATACCTTAGTATACGCTTGGCAGCGACTTCGTGCTCCTTATGTGGGTTCACATTTCTTTGAGCCAATTTTGCAACTGAATGCATTATATCTGGCCTGGTTGTAATTGCCAAATACATTAGTGATCCTATAAGTGATTGGTAGTCCTTTTCGTTAACAGGCTTGCAGTTAGGATCAGTACACTTAACTTGGAAATTTGCCTCCAAAGGCGTTGCTACCGATTTGCAGTCTAACATACCCCAGGTGTGTAGCATACTCTCGATATATGTCTTGTGACCTATGGATATGGATCCAGTTTCACCTTCTCGCTCAACTTCGATGCCCAAGAAATGATTAAGCTGACCGCTATCTACTACTTTAAACTCATTGCCAATTGACTCTTTTATACCAATCAAATCATTTTTACATGAGCTTGCAATAAGAAGATCGTCGACATGCACTGCAATTATATTAATATTGTCCTTCTCATTGCGTGTGTACACACACGGCTCGCTGGCGCAGGGAACAAAGTGCAGTTTTTGCAAGACTTTATTGAGCTTGGCGTTCCACTCTCTACCGCTCTGTTTTAGCCCGTAAAGTGACTTCTTTAGTCTCAAAACTTTTCCATGATGCTTATCATCAAATCCATCGGGTTGCTTCATATAGACTTCTTCGCTCAATTCGCTATTTAAGTAAGCTGTCGATACATCCATCTGATGTAGAAATAAGTTATGCTCAACAGCCAGAGATATAATAAGTCTTACCGACGAATATCTGACAACCGGTGAAAACGTTTCAAAAAAGTCGATACCATATTGTTGTGCACATCCTTTAGCCACCAACCTCGATTTAAATCGCATCACATTGCCATCCTTATCTCCTTTGATGCCAAAAACCCACTTACTACCGATGGCTTTTTTACCTTCTGGTAAGTCCTGTAGCTCCCATGTCTGATTAGCTTCGAGGGCGCCAATCTCCTTCTGAATTGATGCTACCCACTCTTCACTCATTTCAGACTGTGTCGCTTCAGCAAACGTAATAGGTACCTTGACATCTTGAACCTTCATCATGTTCAACACGTTGTATTGTTTTCGTGGGCGCCCGGGTTTTCCAGTTTTTATCTTCTTAGGACGACCAGGACCACGAATTTCCCGTTCTTCGCTATCATCGCTCTTTGCACTCTCGTAAACATCAGAACTATCAGCTTCACTAACATCGTTGTCAATTTGCTCTTCCTCGAGCACCTCTGCACCTTCTTTGTTGTTGTCCACTGCCAAAATCTGCGAACAATCAACTCCAATTTCGTCAATAAGTGCCGTCTCGTTCTCGCTGTTTCCATTCTTCGGATACCCAATAGTTTCCTCTAGAAAAACGACGTCTCTACTTTCGATTACCTGGTTCGATCCAATGCGCATTAATCTGTAGGCCTTCGCTGTTGTTGAATACCCTATCATCATGCATTCAATGCCTTTTGGCTTGAACTTACCTGCATGTTTCTTATTTAATGCAATCGCTTTGCATCCAAAGATTTTTAAATGCGATATCGAAGGCTTTTTACCTGACCACAGTTCGAATGGTGTTTGACTCTTCAACGACCTTGTCTCCGATCTGTTGCGTAGATATGCTGCAGTCCTAACTGCTTCTCCCCACAGGAACTCATTCACTCCTGAATGTATAAGCATGCTCCTTGCCATTTCCACAAGTGTTCGGTTAGCGCGCTCAGCAACCCCGTTTTGCTGCGGAGTGTACGGTACTGTCAATTGCCGCTTAATACCGTTTTCAGATAGGAACTTCTGAAACTCGTGGCTTATATATTCGCGACCGTTATCGCTGCGAATTGCTTTAAGTTTTTCACCGGTCTGTTTTTCTGCAAACGCGACAAAGTCTTTAAACGTGGGAAGCAATTCATCACGGGTTTTCAAAAAATATACGAACATATAGCGCGAGTAGTCATCAATAAATGTTACGAAATATCTTGCTCCACCGGCAGATACTTTGTTCATTGGCCCGCAAATTTCCGAATGCACTAGCCCTAGCACTTTGTCCGCACGATTTTCTGCCATTTTTGGGAATGGTTTCACACAGATTTTACCTTTAGCACAGGTTTCACATGTAATTCGGTCTATGTCCACAACATTTTTGATCGACTTTAAACCATTGACCATATTGTTACTTGCCATCCTTTTAAGGCTCGCCATGTTCAAATGACCATAACGATAATGCCACTTCCACAACTCATCATTTGCACACAAGTACATGCACCGATTGTTCGGAGTATCAACAACAAAAAGATTTCCAGCTTTTCTTGCCTGTAACACTTCTTCATTTTGACCGTTCTTTATATACGCACTATGCTTGTGAAAAATCACTTTATACCCTTTGTCAACGGCTTTCGCTACCGATATGAAATTACTTTGCAAGTTTTTTACGTAAAGCACATTTTTCAAATTAACGGAACCATTCTTTGTTTTAACGACCACCGTACCGACGCCATCCGAAAATATATAGTTTTCTCCTGCAAGTAATATTTTCTCTTTATGCTCTTTAATGTCCGCGAACCACGACCTTTCACAACACATGTGAGCAGTTGCTCCACTGTCCAAGCACCACATCGTTTTCGTTAAAACGTCATTTTTATTTACATTTGCAAGCATAGTAAACGACTTCTCTTTTGCAGATGTTTCTATTTCGTCATTTTTGTCTTTCACTTTGCACTGCGCAATAAAGTGACCCTCGCGACCACATCGAAAGCATTTTTTATTCTTTTTTGCATCACTGTTCCTTTGCGCCGATCTATTTTTCTTGTCTCCCTTTCCACTGGGACACGACACAAATGCTTGCTGCACACAAAGTTCCGTTTCGTCCGAACTCACTCTTTGTCTCTCTCCCTCTTCTATAATTTTCACTTTTCAATCAGAGAGAGTCGGTAACTGTTCACGCGTTTCGATCGCTACCACGAAATTTTCGAATTTCTTACCGAGTCCCGACAGCATCAAAATAGTAAGAATATCTTCAGAAATGTCCATATCAATTTCTTTCAGTTTTTCGACGATATCCACAAATTCGTTTATGTAATTTTGCACGCACGCACTTTCCGACAAACTAAACCGGAGTAATTTCCTGAACAAGGTAATTTTTCTGGCGGGTCCACGAGGCTTGTACACAGCTGCAAGCTTGTCCCAAGCTTCTTTAGAACTAGCACAGTTTTTAATCAAATTAATTTCTGAAGCCTTCACGCACAGCAATATTGTTGCTAATGCTTTTTCGTCTAGTTCGTCGAATTGGGCTCCTTGCTCAGCTGTATCACTTTCTTGCTTCACGCGTCTTCCGCACACTAACGACCACAAACCTGAGTGCACCAATACACTCTTCATTTGCACCGACCATACTGTGTAATTTTCGCCGTCCAATTTGTCGATCGCACAGAGCCCTTGTCCGCTCATGTTTATAAAACATGTACAAGCTAATTACAGCAAATAATTATTTTCCACTTGATCACACACAATTATTAAAGTCTTTACTACTCCTGGGCCCATAACCTATTGGAAATGGAGGAGTAAAACGCGAGGCGATTTAGTTAAAGTTTAATAATTGTTTTATTTGACATAAGCGTGACAGCGTTGTGAGTCGTTCGGAAGTTAACACAAGAAGAAGGAAGTTCTCAGAAAAACAAAAAGAATAGATTCATATCAGTGTTACCAAATTTCAATATATGGTTGTTGCCAAATTAACATACATAATATTTTTAGTATTTCAATAAGGATAATCTAGGTAATGATTATAGACGTCTATGTGACCATTTGTACCTTCTGTTTGACGGAAAACCAAGCGATTGGTATTGGAAGTTTTATCGAAACAATCCGAATTTCGATTGGAACACATTTTGTGGCGAATTTAGTAAGAGATTCGTAGATATTGAGACAGATTATGATATTTGGGAGGGAGTCCAAAAACGAAAGCAAGGAGAAAATGAAGCATTTGAAGATTCCCAGGAAACCATGGAACGGTTGATTGATAGACTAAAAAATGCGCAGTCATGAACAGTTTTATAACAATCTCAGAATGTTTAAGCCAAAACCCTATCGCGCCTGCGTGGCAGAGTTAACTACCGAAGAAGAGTGTTGGAGCAGTAATTTATGTTAAAAAGAAATACTTGTAATTTGTAAACTTAGATATGAAATGTAAACATAGCAGAACAGCTTACATGAGAGCTTAATTGTAGTTGTGCTCACTGGATTACTCTTCTACTGAGAAGCTTTATGGTCAGAGAAAAATTTGGTATGGCCCGTGTGATTAGTCGTTTCGGGAGCATAACCGTGAACCTTATACAGTCTTAAAATTGAAGTCGAAGCCGCTAGCTGCGCGCGCGCAAATAAACGTATTAAAATCGTAATAAATTTGTTTGCCCAAAAACTATTTGCCACGCCCACTCTAACGCCCTCAAACCGCCAAAAACTGTCAGTGTTTAAGACTCTCCTTCGCACTCCCACTAGCTGAGTAACGGGTATCAGATAGTCGGGGAACTCGACTATAGCGTTCTCTCTTGTTTTGTTTTTAATCTGATTATATTGTCCATTCTGGTTTTATCGAAGTCTTCGGGACTGGCTCACCTTAATATAATCTCTCGATTTGTCCATTGGCAGTACTCTTATAGGGTGGTACTCGGAGAACTTCATTGTTAAGCTGATCTTTGAGCATAAAAGTGATTGAGGCTGAATTGAGTTGTTCATCACAACGTACTTGGAAACGCCAAAATACAAGACAAGGTCTCTCAATGGGAGTCGAATGTTTTCCACCGCTTAAGACTTAATTATTCGTGCTTGAGCTAATTTGGAAAATTTATCGATTGCAGTCAACACTAGCATCTTCTCGGTAGAGTAGATGTCGATATAGATGATATGACCTAGGTAATTCGGAAGCGGTGTCTGTTTTAATTCCGGGTTAAGGCGATGCCCGTCGTATTTTTCCCCTTTGCAAATTCTGCATTGCCCAACTATCGCGTCTATTTTCCTATTCATTTTTGAAAAAATTAATGAAAATTCCTATGAGCTTTATTATGAACTTTAAAGATTTCCTTAACTTGGTCGGCCTCGTTTGCCAAATCTGTTACCTGTGATTGTGTGAAACGAATTCTATATCTCTTAAAGTGGACTGGGTATATTTCTTGAATTTTACCCATAAGTGGTTCTGAGGTTTGTATGCCATTAATGACAGATGGGTTGAGGTATGTCTTGAGGAGTTTTATTAATTCGTCTTTGTGGTATTGTTCCCTGTGAATCTCGTGCCTATGGAAAGTAGGGAAGGGAATACTAAACTTGTAGTGGTCGGATTTCGAAGTAAAAAGAAATATTTGGTGTTTAAATACGATTATGGGAACTTCCATGCTAGGAATTAAATCGTGAGTTGAACTCTCGGCACTATGCTGGGTTGAAGTTACTGAATTATCTGGTTAGGTTGGGCTCGTGACAGAGCGTCTGCTACTACGTTCGCTTTTCCAGGCTTATATTCTAACTCGTAGTCGTATTCTTCCAATGTCGCCTTCCACCTTTTGATTCTTGCATTACCATTTCAATTACTCAAGGAATGGGTCAAGGGTTGGTGGTCGGTATAGATCTTGACCTTGGCTCTACCATCCATCTACTACCATCTACCATGGCCATCATCTCTTTCTCGTTGGCTACATAGTTTTCTTCCGCTCTTGTCAATGTCCTGGACAAAAAGGAGTAGTTCGAGGCATCGGTTGTCAATTAAAATACCTTCTTAAAGTCAGGATAACTAAGTATGACCTCTTTAGAGATCAATCAAGATCATCAAGTTCTATTGTCTTAACATCTTCCCCTCTTAAAAGAGAAGACAGGGGCTTACCAAGTCTAGCGTATTCCCTTATGAACCGCCTGTAATATCCCGATAAACCAAGGAAAGATCTTAATTCCATTAAAGTTTTTGGGTTTGGAAACTCGGCAATTGCTGTGACTTTAGCTGGATTGGCTTCAATCCGTTTATAAGAGATTATAAATCTGAGGAATTCCACCCTGGATTTGAAAAACTCGCACTTGCCCCGCTGACATTTCATGTTAGCATCATTCAGTGTTTTAAAAATTGTCTCCAAATTTTGTGAATGTGTTTTCTCATCTTTGCTGAAAACCACAATATCGTCTATATAGATTTAAGATATCTTTCCTATCTGGTCTCTGAGAACATCGTCCAGAGCACGTTGAAAAATAGACGGAGCATTTTTGAGCCCAAAGGGTCGTGTAAACTCGTATTTGCGATTATTGACAGAAAATGCTGTCTTCTCGATATCGCACACTCTCAGCGGTATTTGGTGGAAACCACTTTTGAGATCGAGTACGGAAAACAGTTTATTGTTTCCGAGTTGCAAGAGTACCTCATTGATTTTAGGTATGGAATATTTATCCGCAATAGATACTCTATTCAATTTGCGGTAGTCTATAACCATATTATATATTTTTTCTCCCGATGCATCAGTTTTTTTGGGGACAATCTACACTGTATGAATTGTAGGGTGACTTTGAGGGTCGAATGACGCCATCATTGAGAAGTTCCTTTACTTGTCTGTCTACCTCCTTCTTGAGAGACATAGGGTATTGGTAAAATTTTAAATAAACGGGTTCGTCCGATTTTGTCCGTATATTCGCTTTGACATTAGTTACGAATGTAAGCTTTTCGTTTGGTCTGGAAAGGAGTTGTGGGTATTAGCTTATTTAGTCCTTTGATTTGAGGTGGAGTCATATGGTCCGTACGGGTTCACTGTTCACTGTATCGAGTTTATTTCCTTAATATGTAATTTAACACGGTTTTTAATCATCATTCGATTCATATTGGTGTAAATAGTAGTTTGCAATTCTTTCAGGCTATCGTTTTCTAGAATAGCATCAAAAGTTTTCAGTGTGGAAAGTAAGAAAAATGTAATGGGAACGTCGGAAATGTTAAACAAACTAGCTATTATATGGTGGATTATTTAAATGCTACCTCCTACTGAGATTGCTTCGAATTGTTATACCGGTTACTCGTAGAGTATAGTATGCTTTGATATTTTTTCATTTTTGTATTGGTCTTGTAAATTTCTATCGATTTGCCAAAAAACTTTTTGCCACACCCACTCTAACGCCCACAAACCGCCCAAAGTTGCCACGCCCACACTTTTGAAAAATATTTTGATATGTCTTCATTTTTGTATTAGTCTTGTTGATTTTTATCGATTTGTCAAAAAAAAATTTTCCACGCCCACAAACCGCCAAAAACTGTCAGTACGGAAATTTCTCCTTTGCACTTCCACCAGCTGAGTAACGGGTATCAGATAGTAGGGGAACTCGACTATAGCGTTCTCTCTTGTTTTTATTTGATCCCGTGTCAACTAAAATTTTTAATGTCCTCCCGCCCCCTAAATTTGCTTCGAAGTATGGCAAGGAAGAGCGGGTAATTCTAAAAAAATGGAAATTTGTAGGTTCTTTTTCCGTTTAGTCTGATACTAATACGTCTTCCCTATCTATGTATTCTTGTAGGGTCTCATCGAGTTCTCCTACTGCGCTTTCTTGTTCCAGGATTTGAGCGTAGTCCTTTTCGGTCATGACAATTTGTTCGTTGTCATATGTCTGGATGTTAAAGTGTCTTGGTCTTTTATCGCCTATTGCTTGGTATGGTGCAGGTGGCCTTTTACCATTTCGAGCCTGGGCCTAGTCATATAATTAATTTGCCTAGAACGGATTCTAGGATACTCTCTCCACTGACTTTCTTCATGAATTAAATTCGGTTCGGTTACCAGAAAATTTTCGTAAGCACCTAACTACATCAGGCACTTTATCGAGGTCGTTTAAATTTTGTCTCAAGTCGGGTCTAATCGTTTGGTCAGTCGCGTCAATAAAACTTGTTATAGCACACTAAGCTCAAGACTAATCCATCCACAGTTAAAATACTATATAACTAATTTCAATAAATTAACATATTGGATTGAGAGCACCGATTTGGAAGAGATGGTAAAATTTAGAAAAATGCGATTTAATTTGAAAGGGAATTGATCGACCAAAGGCAACTGTTTCGAATCCACGGAAGCTCATCTCCATATGTTTCTTTACTCAACTTTATTTACAATTTAATTTTTACATTACCCTTACATTTACGATTTTCAAAAAAACAACAGCATGAGGCAATAGACCAGTTACAGTCCACTAACAAATAGAGATACAACTAAAATTCTGATAGAAGTGATCGACATAAAGAAAGACAAACCAAGAAAAAGACAATAACAACATATCTAAATAACAGTAAGATGGCAGCCAAGCATAGTAATGCAGTTGGAGTTTCACAAGGCATTGAAAATAGCTGTGCCATATGTAAAAAAATCTTAACACCAACAGTTTTGTCAGCAACAACATCGTACATAGACAAACATTTCATAAAAAGTGCATTATAAATCACTTAAAAGTACCCTAATAACACCTTACTGACTTAGATGCTGCAACCGCTGCAATCCGGCGTAAGCGAATGTCAGGATAATAATGATATTTACCCATTAAGGAGAAATACCAGATCAGGCAGGATCCGGGGTACACCTCCTAGACAAAGGGTGTCTACAAGAAATACTTACAGAAGGAATTTGAATAGGATCTTATTAGAACCTCCAACGACTTCCAGTATGGCCCTTAGTACTCAAGAGTTGATGAACTTTATACAGTTTCTTTTAGCCAACAACAGACTCAACTTATGGATAACCTTACCTCTTATTTAGGGAAGACTATAAAGACATCTATTAGGAATCATTTGGACAACTTGCAATTACCTCAGCCCACACATACAAATTTCATACCTGACAATATCCAATCAAATACAGATCTGAGCAGGAACGATTCCGATCAAAATCGGTATTCTCAGAATTCAGACAATATTGTAGAAGAAAGGGGCGTAAGCAGGAACAGTGCAAGTTCATATGGTAGCCCGGAAAAGTATCAGGAATTATTAAAAAATGGGGATTAAAGTTCGATGGAATTCATTTACAGGATAATCTAGGTAATGATTATAGACGTCTATGTGACCATTTGTACCTTCTGTTTGACGGAAAACCAAGCAATTGGTATTGGAAGTTTTATCGAAACAATCCGAATTTCGATTGGAACACATTTTGTGGCGAATTTAGTAAGAGATTCGTAGATATTGAGACAGATTATGATATTTGGGAGGGAACCAAAAAACGAAAGCAAGGAGAAAATGAAGCATTTGAAGATTCCCAGGAAACCATGGAACGGTTGATTGATAGACTAAAAAATGCGCAGTCATGAACAGTTTTATAACAATCTCAGAATGTTTAAGCCAAAACCCTATCGCCCCTGCGTGGCAGAGTTAACTACCGAAGAAGAGTGTTGGAGCAGTAATTTATGTTAAAAAGAAATACTTGTAATTTGTAAACTTAGATATGAAATGTAAACATAGCAGAACAGCTTACATGAGAGCTTAATTGTAGTTGTGCTCACTGGATTACTCTTCTACTGAGAAGCTTTATGGTCAGAGAAAAATTTGGTATGGCCCGTGTGATTAGTCGTTTCGTGAGCATAATCGTGAACCTTATACAGTCTTAAAATTGAAGTCGAAGCCGCTAGCTGCGCGCGCGCAAATAAATGTATTAAAATCGAACCTTTCGTCTCTTTTTGGTAGCCGCCAGTCCAAATTTCGTAATAAATTTTTCTTCGGGAAAACTCTTTCGATTTTTCAAAGAGGAAACAGGTTTAATCGAAATATCACAACCGGTTGGAATTGTGACAAACAAAGCCACAGATTCGATGATTGTATAGCTAAAATAATTATATTTTGTTACGGTTGCGGATTTAAAGAAAAATTACAAACCGACTTGTCCAAACTGTAATCCAGAAGCCGACATAAGGATGTTTCTCTGAGCAACAAAATACATCCGTAGACTCTAAAGTTGCGAAGTCAAATCCAACCACTAAAACGAGTGAATTTCATGAGATTCTATCTTTAGGTCAGCCTGATATTCATTATTCGTGACCGACAGAAAATTATTTCCGCTATAGTACTTAGCTCAGACTCTATACGGATATCACTATAGAGGTTCAAATTTAAAAGGCTTTGTTATATTCTGGAGCAACAATAAGTTGTCTAGGCGGATTAGCTGCTCAGAACTTCCTTAATCACAACAACGTAAAAAAAATCTTGCGAAATTCGTGCTGCGAGCGGAACAAAGGGCAAAGTAGTGTCAAAACTTACTACGTCCATTAAGTATGGAGATACGACAGACAACCTTGAATTATTTATAAAACCGGATCTTAAACAGGATCTATATTTAGGTATTAATTTTTGGCAAAAGTTTGGATTACTAAATAAAATTTCGAGCAATTCGACCATTGCTGAGTTAGACATCGGTACTTTGGATGATAATAAAGAGTCTCCAAAATATCATGAGCTGAACGAAAAAGAAAGAGTTCGACTGGAGACAGTTACTAAAACATTTCCATCCTTTGCTTCCGAAGGTTTAGGTCGTACTACCTTGTCCACACATAGCATTGATATAGGAAATGCGAGTACGGTTAAACAGCGGCATTGGCCAGTTTCACCTGCCATTAAAAAGCTTATGTTCGCTGAAGTGGATAACATTCTAGCCTTAGATGTTATCGAAGAGTCAACTAGCGCTTGGGGCAGTAACTGCGTGTTAGTAAGGAAAGGAGACAAGACCCTTCTATGTCATGATTCTAGAGAGGTAATCAAGGTTACTCATCGGGACGCATATCCCCTACCTCATATAGACGGCATCTTAAGCCGTTTACCACCAGCTAAATTTATAAGTGGTATCGACATGAAGCATGCATACTGGCAGATACCGATCGACGAAATTCTAAGCAATACATTGCGCTTACAATACAGTACAAAATGATGCCCTTTGGTCTCTGTAACGCGCCCAAACTCTTTGTCGTCTTATGGATCAAGTAATTCCTCATCTCAGGAGGGGGGGGGGGGGGGGGGGGGGGGGGGGGGGGTAGGGTTTTAAAGGGAGAAAAAAACAGGTTTTTACAGATTTTTTTTGGGCGTACGGTAAAAGTAAATTTATTTCTGATTATTGTACATTAAAGAGTAGTAATTGACTTATATTCTGTGAAATATTGGTTGAAAAATATTGAAAATTGACCGAATGGCAGCAATTCTTCGCAGGCGCCTCAGAAAAAATACATTTTGCGGTGCACGTCATACATCAGCACTGGATAATCTGATATGAAATACCCAAAGTTTTTCCATCAATTTTTATGTCCCTCTAGGTATCCCTGTCGAGTTTTTCCATTTTTTTATAATTTTTGAACTTTTTACAAAACTTGAAAGTGAAAATACCGATTTTTGGCCAAAGTTCATGACTATTGTTGTTAATAATAAAAAAAATTAAAATCAAAAACGAAAAAATCTCGACAGGGTTACCTCATAAATTATGTAAGGAAATACTGTAAAAAATTTGAGAACGATCGGTTGAATAGATTTTGAGATACAGAGTGCACCGACTCAAAAAACATCGATTTGAGAAAAACGTGTTTAAAGTTTTTGTTGGTGTCTTCCCCGCTGAGGGATTACCTGAGGTAGTCGTTCGAGACCCGCCTACTTCCAAAGCTATATCTTTGTGAGTTTTGCTCCGATTGACTTCCTATTTACAGACAACAATCTTGAGTTACTATACTTTCATAATATGCAATTAAAAAAAAACACTTTTTTTGAACCATCAAAACCCTACCCCCCCCTTAAGCAATTAAGCAGTTGCGAAGATTTCTAGGGCTAGAGGGATGGTACCGACGGTTTGTAAAAAACTTTGCCGCTATTAGTGTTCCCTTGACGGAACTACTGAAAAAGAAGAATACGCTTGAATGGAATGAATAGCTTTTGAAAACTTGAAATCATGTCTTACTGCCTCGCCAATTCTTATAACACCAGATTTAAGATGAATTTTGTCAAAACGGACCCAGATTCTCCACATTTCAAATTCACGCAATACTTGGACTTATCTAACAGTCAGTCAAGATTTCCCGATCTACAAATCAGGGATGAATATATTTAAGAAATAACTATTTTTGTATCGGGCGATATAAAGCAAGAAACTATGGGTACCTTTAGCTTTAGTACCCGATATATGGTTACAGGCTCATGATGCACCAAGTTCATCTCATTGTGGTATAAGTAAAACTGCTGAAAAAAAAAGAAAATAACTAAAAAGATATTTGTGTTGGCCTTGCATGGTTACGCAAATACGCAACTACATATCTAATTGTGTAATGTCCAATGTAATGTAAAAGTCCAATCACGGTTCTTAAACCGCCAATGGGAAAACCGTTAACCTCAGACAGGCCATTCCAAAAAGTATACATAGACCTCTTAGGTCCATACTCTCGCACGAAAAAAGGTCACATAGGTTTGCTCATTGTCGTTGACCATAACACTCGTTTTCACTTTTTGTTACCTCTTAAGAAGTTCACCGCTCCTAAATCGGTTATCTAAACCGGAGGCTCTACAACTACAGAGACGGCAAGCTAAACTAAACCTAAACCGAGCTCATGAAGAAAGTAATGCCGTAAAGAAAATCAGTAGTTAATTGGTTAATTATTAGTTAATTATTCCAGCTATAGTTTATAAGAAACGCAGCTCGTACTACTATGAATTAGAGGATTAGAAAGGAAAGAAATTTGGAGTATTCCATTTGAAGGATATACAAGGTAGAAAACAAAGAGTTTCTTCAGATAAGGCTTCCTTGAAATAGTCTCGTTACCCTTATCTGTGGGTGTAGTAACCAGCTAAAGCTTTACCCTGCCATAACTTTCAAGACACCCTCGCTCAAATTTATAGTAGCTTTTATATAACACAAAAAGTGAGAGAAATGTCTTAGACCAATCACAGGACAGAAATGATCGTACAATTGCACAGCGCGGCCACCGGCATGCAGCTTCCCAGAGCTCAATTCATTATTAGATAAAACCTCTTGTCGAACGCTCACATTTTTGACGTTGCCCAATTAAACTCCACTTCCACCTGGAGATATATATAATTATATATATTCAAGCCTATTAAAAAAAGAGTGTAATATTTCAATAAATTTCCGTGTGCGATTTTTGTGAAAGAAGAAAAGAAGAAAAAAGAAGAAAGGTAAAGAAGTGCGAAATAGTGAGCTCGAGTTCTAACCCAGTTTTCCTAGGAATTTGACCCCAAGAAGGACGAAGGCCAAGGCCTCGATAAGCGCATTTATTTGCTCTACCGCCGACTTTTCCCCCCCGTCTTGCCGACCCCCGCATCAGCTAGTCTTTTGACCGCAGTAGTTCCAAGAAGAGGTCAAGAGGCCGACATAACCTCCAGCCAAAAAGTTCCGACATCTGCCACATGCGAATGCTGACTGGCTAAGGAAGGCTAGAGCTCATCCGAAATATTAAGCTGTTCAGAGTTTTAGACGGGGCAGATCGAATTTAATTATATTTGAACATCATTAACGTAATAAGTGAGGATCACCTCATATGACCAGCGGGTAATGATTCCGTCTTATCGCAGCGCAAGCGTAGCCGCCAGCGGCCTCCTAAGGTCTTATCGCTGCAGTACTGCAGTTCCATTTCGTTGTTTTGCTTTGATTATTGAATTTCTTTTGTATTGAAATTATTAATGAATTAAATACTCGCAGATTGACGGATTTTTTCACATTTAAATAGGAATTTAAATTAGGACCTTTAAAATTTGACCTACAGCTCGACAATGTCAACGTGAACTTGGGCCCAACTTTACGCGTATCATGGAGTGGATATTTAAGGTCGTGAGTACTTTACGCGTATCATGGAGTGGATATTTAAGGTCGTGAGTAATATTAAAGAACAACGATAAATACATAATTATGAAATACCTATATTCAAATTCTATAAAATGCAATTCGATCGTCAAAATTAAAATAAGGTCTGCATTTGTCTGAAGATTATATAACTATATTTGCTAATTTAATATTCAATTACTTATATCTACTTATTTTATATACTTTACTTTACTTACTAACTATAAATAAATTGACTAGAATAATTTAACGTTAGGTTAAGATTGTTAGTTTGCAAGCGTGAATTTAATGCAACAGAAATTTAATGGAACTAAATTTAAATAAATGGAATTATAATTGAAGATAAACGAACAATAATAATTTGTGAATAAATAGATTTAATGGTTTGTCGAATACTTATGTCAACCGCTTTTAAATAATGTTTTTGAATAAGTCTCGCTTATTAAATGTAGTAGCGTTTCGTACTATTCTAAGCTAAAAGAACACCGACCTACGGTGAGCTAGACCCGAGCATAGCAAGAGTGCGCATCCCTAGCGAAGGAAGTACAAGGTCCTCTTTAGTAGTAATTACCACCCGCTATTAAAAGACTGGTTGTTTGAAACCTTTCGAACTACGCACACTACAACCCGTAATATGCAAGCAAAAACAATTTCGTATGGGCCTATATCAGACCACCTCCAGTTTCTGGGCTGCGACGACGTCAACATAAAGGACATGGTCGTGCCTGGATCGATAAAGAAGGAGTTCATCAAAATGAAAAAAAGATCTAAGGTCTTCCCCGACGCCTCACAAAACTTGCCGTATAACACAAATATTGTGGGAACTACTCGCCCTGATGATAACAACCCAGTGGACTCTAAAACGTAACCACACCCAATTGGCGATGCAAAGATTGTTGAAAAATAAATTCAAGGACTGCCTAAGGCAAAAATAATTACTCCATCGAGGACGCCATACAACAAGCCAACATGAGTTGTCGATAAAAAAAAGTTTAGATGAGACAGGGGGTAGAAAAAATTGTTTAGCAATCGATTTCAGGATTCTTATCGAGAAAACCATTCTAGATAAGTACCCCTTGCCTGGTATAAAAAAAGGGAAAAACCTATAGTCGAGTTCCCTGACTATCTGATACCCGTAACTCAGCTAGTTAGGTGCGAATGTGAAATTTCACACTAACAGTTTTTTGCGGTTTGTGGGCGTTAAAGTCGGCGGGGCAAAGGCAAAAAGATTTTTGGCAAATCGAGGGAAATATACAAGACTAAATAATATAAGGTTGTCAAATATCTCCCTTCCGCCTTCTTGTCTTTTGAATTTCGCGGCTATGTACAAAGCGCTCCAGAGCTCGTATCTGGCAATACTATACATAATTTGAAAGGTCTTGACATAACCTACAAAACGACGCTATGCATGATTAGTTTGGATATTTGCGTTCAACAGTTATAGACGTGTAAACATGGAGTTCACTAACGCCGAAATTCGCGCTATTTTAAAGTTTTCCTTCGTTAAAGGCAAATCCGCTAGAGAAACGTTCCGTGAGATTAATGGTGTTTTGGGGGATGGTACTCTATCACTTCAAACCGCGGAGGAATGGTTTCGACGATTCAGAGCCGGTGAAAACGACACCATGGATAAGCCAGCCGGCGGAAGACCTGTGACGACAAATACCGATCAAATCATGGAATACATCGAGTTAGACCGGCATGTGGCATCTCGTGACATCGCCCAGGAGATGGGAGTTAGTCACCAAACCATTTTAAACCATCTGCAGAAGGCTGGATACAAAAAAAAGCTTGATGTTTGGGTGCCGCATGATTTGACGCAAAAAAACCTTCTGGACCGAATCAACGCCTGCGATATGCTGCTGAAACGGAACGAACTCGACCCATTCTTGAAGCGGATGGTGACTGGCGACGAAAAATGGATCACATACGACAATATCAAGCGAAAACGGTCGTGGTCGAAGGCCGGTGAATCGTCCCAAACAGTGGCCAAGCCGGGATTGACGGCCAGGAAGGTTTTGCTGTGTGTTTGGTGGGATTGGAACGGAATCATCCACTATGAGCTGCTCCCATATGGCCAGACGCTTAATTCTACCATCTACTGCGAACAACTGGACCGCTTGAAGCAGGCGATCGACCAGAAGCGTCCAGAATTGGCCAACAGGAAGGGTGTAGTGTTCCACCAGGACAACGCCAGACCACACACTTCGTTGATGACTCGTCAGAAGCTACGGGAGCTCGGATGGGAGGTTTTATCGCATCCACCATATGTGAAAAAATATCCGGACATTTTTCAAAAGTGTGGGCGTGGCGATTTTGTGCGGTTTGTGGGCATGGCAAAAAGTTTATCTGCAGATCGATGAAAATTTACACTACTAATAAAAAAAATAAATAAAAATTCAGTGTGTGCGTGGCAGTTTTGGGTGGTTTGTGCTGCGTCTAGTTAGTTGACCCATGTTACCACGCCCACTCTATGTCTTTCTAGTCTGCATGCTTAATCTTAGCCCTCTAGCTTTTATAGTTCCTAAGATCTTGACGGGCGGACCGACAGAGTCGTCTCTTATTGATCCTAATCAAGAATATATATACTTTATATAGTCGGAAACGCTTCCTTTTGCCTGTTACATACTTTTCAACGAATCTAATACAACTTTTTACTTTACGAGTAATGGGTATAATGATGCCGATGATTTTACAAACCTAGATCTAAAGTTCGGATAAAGTCACCTCGGCGAGGAAGATCGCGAAAAGGCTCCTTTTCAGTCAATGAATAAAAAAAATGATTTTTGCCGTTTGCCCTTTGGACTTATAAACGCGGGTAGTATCTTTCAATGGGCAATTTACGACGTTTTAAAAGAACAGATCGGGAGATCGTGCTAAGTGTTTGTGGACGATGTCATCAACTTTTCGGAAAAGACTAAACCAGGCCAATATGACCGACTTACGAGAGATGAGACTCCCTCGGCTTAATAGTGCCTTAAAACGGAGCCACAACTGATCCTGAAAAGGCAGCAGCCATTCAGGAACAGGCGAAACCGACAAGATTAATCGCGATAAGATCGTTTTTAGGACTGGCCAGCTATTAGGATGTAATATAAGGTTACCATCCCAAATTAGGCGCCGTAAGGAAAAAAGTAAGAAGTTCTTTTGATCCGATTCTATGCGGTCTATGCGGCAAACAGGTGATCCATACTCAAGAATCGGACGGACTAGTGAAATGAATAAGGTGGTAATCATGTAAGAATCATCAAATTTCTTTAACCACCTTTTTATAAGACCAAGCACACCCCTGGTCTAATTGACTATATATTCTGTCCAAAATGCATAAACTAGAGTATATGTCGCGTGTCTTGGCTTGACACGACAGAAGATCGCCGGATGTGACTCGAAGAGTACAAGAAAGGGAATTTTTAAAAAGGACCCGCTGAGTCAGATAACTTAAAATCCAATTTAGAAGATCACTAGGGAAATCCACTAATTAAAGTTTTCTTACTAGAAGAAAATGATTAGCAGATTCAAATTCTTTACTAAAGTCAGCGTAGATGACACCTGTTTGGAGATTGTTTTTGAGGCCCTGTATTACCAGGGAAGTTAGCTCCAAACGGTTAGTGTTTGTTGATCTCCGTATCATAAAACCATGCTGACATGGTGAAATAAATAACCTACAAAGCTGTAACCATTTTTATTGAGAAGAATTACAAAGGACTCTTTCCATATATGGGCGAACTGGGAAGATTAAGAGATTATATAAGCAATTTCTGTAGAGGCGTGCAGAAGGCTTCCGTACAGAATTTAAGCATACAGCCGTTGGGACCTGGCGAATAGACAGGCTTAACACGCTGAAGATCGTTAAGCAGTGAGCTTTCGTTTGTGGGACAAAATATTAAATTTGACTTTAATACTGCGGAATGAGGTAACGTGGAATATGCCGTTTGAAAAACTCTTGCAAATAGATTGGCTATTTCCTTATCCGATGTTACCGCAGTATTTTCAAGAAAAATCGCGAGGAAGGGTAAAAAATAGTTTTGCGCTTAGTGTTAACGAAATTATAAAACCGATTTGGATCCTACGCGAACTGGACTTAAAACGGTTTAAACAGTTCTTGTAACACTGAGCATTAAGCATGGTAAAACGTAGCAGAGCACTTAAATATTTAGAAAGCGTAGACTGAGAACATTTTTTTATAAAGTCTGGAGATTCATTTGACCAGCTAAGCGAGAAGAGCTAAGTTAGAAGCTTAGCTGAGAGGCTGTATCTTAAATTGCTCGGCAAGGCATAATGGCAGAAATTCTATTTCTTACATAAATAATAGCAGTTGGAAGAAACATTTAATCGATCGGTATAATATTTGATGTGTTTAATGGAGGACTGGCTAACTGATGATCAGGTTGCTATAGCGATGGTTGCGATGAATGAGAGCTCACGCTTGGGTCACATGACGGCGTTAAAAATGAGATGTATAGTACGGATGGGCTATGATTCATATGCAATAATGAGTGGTGCTTCATCGACATTTATTCGACAATATCTGCAGTGAGTCGACATGCATCGCTGCAAAGTATGCGCTTTGCGCAAACAGTTAAAGCAAAGTTGCAACTTCTCTGCTTCTCAATATCGAAAATTCTGACACAAATTTAAAAACAAGAGAGACCGCTATAGTCGAGTTCCCCGACTATCTGATACCCGTTACTCAGCTAGTGGAAGTGCGATGGAGAGTCTTCAACACTGACAGTTTTTTGGCGGTTTGGCAAATCGATAAAAATTTACAAGACTAATACAAAAATGAAAAAATATCTAAACATTTTTCAAAAGTGTGGGCGTGGCAGCTTCGGGCGGTTTGTGGGCGTTAGAGTGTTCGTGGCAAAACGTTTTTTGGCAAATCGATAGAAATTTGTAAGACCAATACAAAAATGAAAAAATATCAAAACCTTTTTCAAAAGTGTGGGCGTGGCAGTTTTGGGCGGTTTGTGGGCGTTAGAGTGGGCGTGGCAACATGAATCGACAAACTTGCGGTGCGTCTATGTCTCTGGAGTCTGTATGATTAATCTAAACTTTCTAGCTTTTGTAGTTCCTGAGATCTCAGCGTTCATACGGACGGACAGACAGACAGACGGACAGACAGACGGACGGACAGACGGACATGGCCAGATCGACTCGACTATTGATCCTGATCAAGAATATATATACTTTATATGGTCGGAAACGCTTCCTTCTGCCTGTTACATACTTTTCAACGAATCTAGTATACCCTTTTACTCTACGAGTAACGGGTATAATTAAGAGCACTTTGGCAAATACTAATCACTAACATCACAAAATAAACATAACGGTTGATTTGAGTTAGTAGCAGAACAATAAGTTTTTTTTTGATATATTTGTGCAACTTTGTTCCCTGCTGCTGGCTTGGTGTTTGAGTTATCAAGGCTTGATCCAAGTTTGCCATCATCCTCTTCTCCAAAAATGACTCCATAGTATCCTAGGTAGATAGCTTATTGATTGATAATTCCCCTCCCATTTTTCGGCGCCCTCTGATCAGTTTTCGAGATACGATGTGAATCAGAAGTCCATCCAAAATTTGGTGCATGGTGGCCAGGGTTCGAATTGAATTAAACCAAATATTGCACTGAACATGTGCATAAAAGTGTAAAACTTTATTTTCAAATTAGTTAATCAGTAAATTCATTGCCTTTTTTTTAATTTGGCTTTTGAGGGTTCTAGCGAGCGTATGGTCTCCAATTTTCAGATTTTGCAACCGAGGCTTCCTAGATCGAAAAGAAAGATCCGCAATGTTAGTGGTGTCAATGGATTTGGTCTTGGCAGAGGTTGAAGCCAGAAATTGCGACTTGAGATGAGCAGCTAATCCTGGGTTTAGTTTCCCCCAAACATCCATTAAAACTGCGGAAAATGCAATCCGATGGTCACTTCAACGATGCCTGCGGCGATTCAAACACCAAGTTTAACGAATTGATTCATTCTAATCGCTTTACTGGGTAAACCACCTTCATCAAACTGATTAACCGAATCCGCGTTTTAATAAAATTACATCGAGTTTTTTTTGTCGGTTTAATAGATAGGGCTTTGGCTTGGTAGAAGTCCAATTTACTTGGGAAAAAGGTAACAAGCGTCGATGAGATGCAACAGAACCCTAAACCATTTTATAGTTGTTGTTCTTACCGGCAAATTGCCTGCGTAGCAACAGCGAATATAACTGGCAATCGAATGTAAATATGTATGGCGGTGCCCATATGTACTTACAATTATGTAATATGCTCTGTGAGGAGTTAAATCTCCGCTCAAATGCAGATGGTCGCATGAACAAGGCCTGCCGTTGCCAGTTACGCAAGAAGTCAACGCGTAGTAACTGTAGTGCGAAACCGAGGAGAAAGAGGGTTTGGAGACTCTGAACATGGGAGTTTTGAGACTCTCAAACTGAAGAAAGAAAGTTTGGAGACTCCGAGCATGGGAAAAGAGAGTTTGGAGACTCTGAAACTGGAGAAAGAGAGTGTGGAGACTATGAACCTGTAAAAAGAGAGTTTGGAGAGACAGAAGGTTTGAAGGTGAATAACGGTACAAGTTGAACTTTGGACCTGGCCAACGGTAAAATCGTGGACTGTGAATCCGGAGACTGGAGATAAGAGGGATAAACCATTGAAGGAGGCCTATATAAGCAGGCCGAACGCTGGAAGTTAGACAGTCAAGGAGAACGAGTATACGAGTAAACAACGTAAATGAACAAAGTCAGTAGGGAGCTACAGCCGTGATAGTCAGCAAGGAACAGGATCGCCACCAGTCAGAGCAGACATGGGGTTGGCGTGTTGTTGTTTAAGCAGGCGTTTGCTTTGGGGATCGCAGCCGTTAGCAACCGTGAGTCCGCGTACGACGACAATCCATAGCCCAAGTGACGGGCACCCAGCGTCGTAGTCCGCACGATTGCGCGGATCGTGTTCAGGAACTGAACAGGCGTCTGACAGGACCGGCCGGGACAGAGCAAGGGACAGGAGGTTACGGCTAGCGAGGTGTACGCCTTGGGAGCCCAGCACCTGTTCACCCTATTCTGGGAACTGTGACGCATCCCGCGGCAGTACCAGGCAAGGGTCCAGGTCCACGACGGGAGAGCTACGACGCAGAGACGGAAAATAATCCAAAGCTCGCAGAAATCTGGACAGAATTGGAGGCAGTATATTCAGACAGGCCAAACCCAAGAATAAAGCTGACGAACTCCGATGGTGAAGACCTCATAGCAAGCCTGAGCATGGAGGAAATGGAGCAGGAAGGTCAACATAGAAAGACGAGCAGGGATAGAAGGTTAAGTCCAGAAAGACCCAGGCCTAGCCCAGGAACAGTGGGCGCAATCTACCCCGGTCCAGTCCAGACGAAAAACCACAACCCTATGCAGGCCGCCAATCACCAGCCAGAGACACAATCGAACGATACTTGGGGAAACTCGGGTCAGAACCCAACCCATGTTGGGAAGCATAGTAGTCCGGAGTTCGGAATGGGATTCCAGCCGCAGAGAGGCGGGGCCGGCTTTCCAAACTAACTGGAAAGTTAATCGAAGAGAAGCAGCAGTTGTCCGCAGCGGTAGCGATCGGTGGGGACACGTACAAGGCCACGATCGACACCGGGGCGACAGAAAGCTTCATAAGCGAAGAGCTGGCGGAATACGACGCCAGGTTAGGTTGAAAGGTGCGGCGAAATCAACGCAAAGCTCGAGATATGAGTTGAGTTCCTTAAGCCAACTGATAATACCAAAAATACCTCACGCAAGTCGGGGCCGAGATCACGTACGCCGGTCACGGATTCCGGATACCGGCCAGAGGCAGACACAATGGGTGGCTCGAGGAGAAGTTGTCGGTTGCAGTAGTCCAAAGGAACGGCGAAGAGGAGAATATGGATACATTCCTGGAAACAGAGCTCGCGGAATTTCACTCTATGACCGATAATGCTATTAAGAAAAGATACTACCCAAAGAATCCTTTAGAAGAATCAAGCCGGGGCTTCACGGTCCCAGGGAAGGGGCTGTTCCAATGGAGGGTCATGCCGTTTTGATTACGTTCCGCGTCGTCCACATTTCAACGGGCACTGGATAAGGTGATTGGACCGGAAATGTTGCCACATGCCTTTGAGTATCAAGATGATATTATATTGATTGGCCGCACTCTAGAGGAACACAAAAGAATCCTTAGGGATGTGTTCAGCCGCTTGAAGAACGGAAACCTAAGAATAAATCCAGCAAAATGCCAATTTTATGGCATATGGCAGAGAAGTGGTGAACAACATAGAAAGCCCTTCGGGAAGGATGGCCAGATGGGCGTTAGAGCTACAGCAATATGACTTTCAGCCACTGCCAGAATCGGTGGTAACAAAACCAGAGATACTGCGAAGAACGCAGGATACAGCGGCCAAAGCAGAGTTCAGCTGAGCCACGGAAATGCGATAGAAAAAAAAAGCGCATCCTCAAAAGTTCCCAGACTACGTATGGAAAGGTAACACCCTTTACAGGCAGATTCCGCATAGAGCAGGGAACGCAGACCTGGCGACCTCGTGACCTGGAAGCTATGCGTTTCGCGACAACTGAGGGAAACCGTCCTGCGAGAAAACCACGACTCCCCAGCAGCCGGCCATGTGGGCAGTCGTAAGACAGGTTTTCTAAATGGACGGAGCTGGTGCCTTTGCGAACAGCCACCGCGGAAACGTTGCAGAAGCGGAACGCAGGGTACACATAAGCGACCTTAAGTAACAGGATCAGGTGGAGGATAAGGGCGAGAACGAGGATGCGGATCCAACAGGAGGAAACAAGGAGAGCCGTTGGTCACCTCCGGGGACAGTGATCTGAAGAGGGAAGAAGACCTGGGCAAGGAGAGGAGGAGCTGCCGGCTCGGGAGGGCCAGAAACGTGGCGGCCAACCGGATTCTTCCGCGGATCGCTCCAGCCTGCGAAATGGCGAGGCGGAACCCCAGAGGAAGCGGGGAGACGTCGGGAGCCATGGCGAATGTCACCGTCAAGTCTCGGAGGCCGACCGACTGGTGGCGATAGGAGCTCCGCAGCAGGAACAGGTGGCGTCGCGCATTCGCATACAGCAGAGGGCGGCCATAGCGGCCATGTACGAGGTGATACTGTGGTCGAGGGACCAGAGGACAAGGAGAAGAGGGAAAGGGTTAGGGTGAAACGTTCGACTTTCACTGGGCGTCTTGTCTGGGAACGGTGACGCTTCCCTAAGCCCACAGCCGTGCGGCCGCGGCTGTACCAGGCGAGGGTCCAGTTCCACGAAGGGAGTGCGAACACGTCAAGGGCCGATCAAATTACAGTATAAGTCTAGGCAAGAATAAAGATCAAGGAATCGAGAACTACAAAGTGTTGTAAGTGGTAACCGAGTGATTTGGTGGGACAAACACACGAAATCTTCTAAGCTAGCCGCACGTATCTCGTAGCGAGCAGACATAATATACTACGTTCAATATACCAAGAATGTAAAATATAGGAAGGAAAACTATAATCACAGAAAATCAAGCTAGTTTCAATAGTTATTGGAATCTCATCGTTTTCAACAGCTAAATTATTAAATTTATTCAAACTAAAAAAGATAATAATAAAAAAATTCTTTAATTCAAGTTTACCATTAATATTGATTAAAATACAAATAACATTAGCCTCTTTAATTGGACGAACGGAGTTAAATCTTCAATATCCCAAAATCGCTTTACTAATGCGGTAAGTGTTTCGAGATCAGAATAATCAGCAGGATCCTGCTGGCGGCCATCATGCTGAAACCGATATATTACTTGGTATACTCTATATCCCTCCAGATACTATCCAACCAAGTTTGTGTTTTGAATAGTTAGCTACGTCCAGTCCAAATGAATTTGTCCCAGAAAAATTATTTCGAAATACAGACAAGCGCCAATTAAAAGGTCAAATCGTTGTCATCGATTGAAATAAGGATCAGATGTTGAAATGGGGATGATTGTACGTGATACTGCTTCGCTTCTTTATATCTAAAATTTGGACTAAAATTTAAAAATCTATAGCACTTTCGTGAATAATAATCACTGACATCACAAAATAAACATAACGATTGAATTGAGTTAGTACCAAAAGCAATAATTTTATTTTTGGATATATTTGTGAGTTTGAGTTACCGAGGCTTGATCCAAGTTTGCCATCATCCTGCACCTCTTCTACAAAAATGACTGCATAGTATTCCAGGTAGACAGCTTATTAATTGATAATTCCCCTCCCATTTTCCGCGTCCCCTGATCAGTTTTCGAGTAACGGTGTGAATGAAGTCCATCCAAAATCTGATGCTTAGTGGCTCAAATTGAATTAAACCAAATATTGCATTGAACGTGTGCTTAAAAGTGTAAAACTTTATTTTCAAATCAATTAATCAGTAAATTCATTGCCTTTTTATACCCGTTACTCGTAGAGTAAAAGCAAAGACATTAGAATAATAAGATGCGTAACGCCCATACATTGGTTTTGCACTATGCAGCCACTTTTTTGGTGACGACCAAAATTGCTCTCTTTTCGCTCGCCTAAAATCGTAAGCGGTAAAATCTAAAAATAGAACTGTCTTGCTTGTATGAGTAAAAACAATAAAGGAGATCGTGTGCATGTGTGCGTGCTTATGCTAGAAGACGATTTTAGGGCCGAAATCAATTTTGATCTAAGAAACAAATTTGATTAATGTTTTGGTTTGAAAGAAGTTTTTTATACCCGTTACTCGTAGAGCATTTCTTACCACCCATAATTGCGCGCTTTTTTAAAAATATCAAAATAAAATAAAATTTAAGTGAATCTTATTTGCATTTTAAATACTGAAAATTGGTAATTTTTATACTAGTCATTTGACTAAATAACTATAGTAAATAATTAAAATGTATATAAGGTAAATTATTAAAACTACTGTAATTTAAAACAAAGAATTTTCAAAAAAAATAGAAATTACATTTAAAATATTTCATAAAAATAATTCATAAACTAAAATATTAATTATAAAATAAATAAAAATATGGAAACTCTTTATTGCAAAATTTATTTCATTGATGCACGAAGTGCGGACATAAGCACCGAAGAGTCTTTGACGTCTTATATTTTTCACACGTCGCACGCGAATACTCTAATGAAAACTATTCTAATATAAAATCATATTTGAAAATTATTATGCATTATTAGGTACATAGCTTGTGCTATTATTATTTCTATGTTGAATTTAAATAATTGTTATGTTAAGGCAATGCAAAACTAGAGTTTTTAAGTGGTGGCAATTTATAAAAAATAATATAGATTTAAAGTCTAAGATTTTCTAAAATGAAGGGCATATTTTGTTATTTTTACAATGCATGTGCATACGTGTGCACCAATACAGTGGTCAGCTGTCGCTGTATGCGTACAAGAGAGCTGTTGGCTCTAGAGCTCTCCGCTCTCTGGCCTTTGAACAAAATTTCGAGAGAGCCTGGAGCCACTTGAAAAGCCACCACGAAAAAATCGTGTGCAAAAAAATCGTATGGCGTTACGCATCTTGCTATTCTAATGTCTTTGGTAAAAGGGTATACTAGATTCGTTGAAAAGTATGTAACAGGCAGAAGGAAGCGTTTCCGACCATATAAAGTATATATATTCTTGATCAGGATCAATAGCCAAGTCGATTTGGCCATGTCCGTCTGTCCGTCCGTCTGTCCGTCTGTCTGTCTGTATGAACGTCGAGATCTCAGGAACTACAAAAGCTAGAAAGTTGAGATTAGGCATACAGACTCCAGGGACATAGACGCAGCGCAAGTTTGTCAAATCATGCTGCCACGCCCACTCTAACGCCCACAAACCGCCCAAAACTGCGACGCCCACACTTTTGAAAAATGTTTTAATATTTTTTCATTATACCCGTTACTCGTAGAGTAAAAGGGTATACTAGATTCGTTGAAAAGTATGTAACAGGCAGAAGGAAGCGTTTCCGACCATATAAAGTATATATATTCTTGATCAGGATCAATAGCCGAGTCGATTTGGCCATGTCCGTCTGTCCGTCCGTCTGTCCGTCCGTCTGTCCGTCTGTCTGTCCGTATGAACGTCGAGATCTCAGGAACTACAAAAGCTAGAAAGTTGAGATTAAGTATACAGACTCCAGGGACATAGACGCAGCGCAAGTTTGTCGAATCATGCTGCCACGCCCACAAACCGCCCAAAACTGCGACGCCCACACTTTTGAAAAATGTTTTAATATTTCTTCATTTTTGTATTGGTCTTGAAAATTTCTATCGATTTGCAAAAAAACTTTTTGCCACGCCCACTCTAACGCTCACAAACCGCCCAAAACTGCCACGCCCACACTTTTGAAAAATGTTTTGATATTTTTTCATTTTTGTATTGGTCATGTAAATTTCTATCGATTTGCAAAAAAACTTTTTGCCACGCCCACTCTAACGCCCACAAACCGCCCAAAACTGTCACGCCCACACTTTTGAAAAATGTTTTGATATTTTATCATTTTTGTATTGGTCTTGAAAATTTCTATCGATTTGCAAAAAAACTTTTTGCCACGCCCACTCTAACGCCCACAAACCGCCCAAAGCTGCCACGCCCACACTTTTGAAAAATGTTTTGATATTTTTTCATTTTTGTATTAGTCTTGTAAATTTCTATCTATTTGCCAAAAAACTTTTGGCCACGCCCACTCTAACGCCCACAAACCGCCAAAAACTGTCCTTCGCACTTACACTAGCTGAGTAACGGGTATCAGATAGTCGGGGAACTCGACTATAGCGTTCTCTCTTGTTTTTGTATTGTTCTTGTAAATTTCTATCGATTTGCAAAAAAACTTTTTGCCACGCCCTTTCTAACGCCCACAAACCGCCCAAAACTGCCACGCCCACACTTTTGAACAAGAGAGAACGCTATAGTCGAGTTCCCCGACTATCTGATACCCGTTACTCAGCTAGTGTAAGTGCGAAGGACAGTTTTTGGCGGTTTGTGGGCGTTAGAGTGGGCGTGGCCAAAAGTTTTTTGGCAAATAGATAGAAATTTACAAGACTAATACAAATATGAAAAAATATCAAAACATTTTTCAAAAGTGTGGGCGTGGCAGCTTTGGGCGGTTTGTGGGCGTTAGAGTGGGCGTGGCAAAAAGTTTTTTTGCAAATCGATAAAAATTTACAAGACCAATACAAAAATGAAAAAATATTAAAACATTTTTCAAAAATGTGGGCGTGGCAGTTTTGGGCGGTTTGTGGGCGTAAGAGTGGGCGTGGCAACCTGAATCGACAAACTTGCGCTGCGTCTATGTCCCTGGAGTCTGTATACATAATCTCAACTTTCTAGCCTTTGTACTTCCTGAGATCTCGACGTTCATACGGACAGACGGACAGACGGACAGACGGACAGACGGACGGACAGACGGACATGGCCAGATCGACTCGGCTACTGATCCTGATCAAGAATATATATACTTTATATGGTCGGAAACGCTTCCTTCTGCCTGTTACATACTTTTCAACGAATCTAGTATACCCTTTTACTCTACGAGTAACGGGTATAAAAATGTTTTAATATTTTTTCATTTTTGTATTGGTCTTGAAAATTTCTATCGATTTGCAAAAAAACAAAGCTGCCACGCCCACATTTTGGAAAAATGTTTTGATATTTTTTCATTTTTGTATTAGTCTTGTAAATTTCTATCTATTCGCCAAAAAACTTTTGGCCACGCCCACTCTAACGCCCACAAACCGCCAAAAACTGTCCTTCGCACTTACACTAGCTGAGTAACGGGTATCAGATAGTCGGGGAACTCGACTATAGCGTTCTCTCTTGTTATACCCGTTACTCGTAGAGTAAAAGGGTATACTAGATTCGTTGAAAAGTATGTAACAGGCAGAAGGAAGCGTTTCCGACCATATAAAGTATATATATTCTTGATCAGGATCTATAGCCGAGTCGATTTGGCCATGTCCGTCTGTCCGTCCGTCTGTCCGTCCGTCTGTCCGTCTGTCTGTCCGTATGAACGTCGAGATCTCAGGAACTACAAAAGCTAGAAAGTTGAGATTAAGTATACAGACTCCAGGGACATAGACGCAGCGCAAGTTTGTCGAATCATGCTGCCACGCCCACAAACCGCCCAAAACTGCGACGCCCACACTTTTGAAAAATGTTTTAATATTTCTTCATTTTTGTATTGGTCTTGAAAATTTCTATCGATTTGCAAAAAAACTTTTTGCCACGCCCACTCTAACGCTCACAAACCGCCCAAAACTGCCACGCCCACACTTTTGAAAAATGTTTTGATATTTTTTCATTTTTGTATTGGTCATGTAAATTTCTATCGATTTGCAAAAAAACTTTTTGCCACGCCCACTCTAACGCCCACAAACCGCCCAAAACTGTCACGCCCACACTTTTGAAAAAAGTGTTTTAATATTTCTGTTTTAATATTTCTTCATTTTTGTATTGGTCTTGAAAATTTCTATCGATTTGCAAAAAAACTTTTTGCCACGCCCACTCTAACGCCCACAAACCGCCCAAAGCTGCCACGCCCACACTTTTGAAAAATGTTTTGATATTTTTTCATTTTTGTATTAGTCTTGTAAATTTCTATCTATTTGCCAAAAAACTTTTGGCCACGCCCACTCTAACGCCCACAAACCGCCAAAAACTGTCCTTCGCACTTACACTAGCTGAGTAACGGGTATCAGATAGTCGGGGAACTCGACTATAGCGTTCTCTCTTGTTTTTGTATTGTTCTTGTAAATTTCTATCGATTTGCAAAAAAACTTTTTGCCACGCCCTTTCTAACGCCCACAAACCGCCCAAAACTGCCACGCCCACACTTTTGAAAAATGTTTTAATATTTTTTCATTTTTGTATTGGTCTTGAAAATTTCTATCGATTTGCAAAAAAACAAAGCTGCCACGCCCACATTTTGGAAAAATGTTTTGATATTTTTTCATTTTTGTATTAGTCTTGTAAATTTCTATCTATTCGCCAAAAAACTTTTGGCCACGCCCACTCTAACGCCCACAAACCGCCAAAAACTGTCCTTCGCACTTACACTAGCTGAGTAACGGGTATCAGATAGTCGGGGAACTCGACTATAGCGTTCTCTCTTGTTATACCCGTTACTCGTAGAGTAAAAGGGTATACTAGATTCGTTGAAAAGTATGTAACAGGCAGAAGGAAGCGTTTCCGACCATATAAAGTATATATATTCTTGATCAGGATCTATAGCCGAGTCGATTTGGCCATGTCCGTCTGTCCGTCCGTCTGTCCGTCCGTCTGTCCGTCTGTCTGTCCGTATGAACGTCGAGATCTCAGGAACTACAAAAGCTAGAAAGTTGAGATTAAGTATACAGACTCCAGGGACATAGACGCAGCGCAAGTTTGTCGAATCATGCTGCCACGCCCACTCTAACGCCCACAAACCGCCCAAAACTGCGACGCCCACACTTTTGAAAAATGTTTTAATATTTCTTCATTTTTGTATTGGTCTTGAAAATTTCTATCGATTTGCAAAAAAACTTTTTGCCACGCCCACTCTAACGCCCACAAACCGCCCAAAGCTGCCACGCCCACACTTTTGAAAAATGTTTTGATATTTTTTCATTTTTGTATTGGTCATGTAAATTTCTATCGATTTGCAAAAAAACTTTTTGCCACGCCCACTCTAACGCCCACAAACCGCCCAAAACTGTCACGCCCACACTTTTGAAAAATGTTTTAATATTTCTTCATTTTTGTATTGGTCTTGAAAATTTCTATGGATTTGCAAAAAAACTTTTTGCCACGCCCACTCTAACGCCCACAAACCGCCCAAAGCTGCCACGCCCACACTTTTGAAAAATGTTTTGATATTTTTTCATTTTTGTATTGGTCATGTAAATTTCTATCGATTTGCAAAAAAACTTTTTGCCACGCCCACTCTAACGCCCACAAACCGCCCAAAACTGTCCTTCGCACTTACACTAGCTGAGTAACGGGTATCAGATAGTCGGGGAACTCGACTATAGCGTTCTCTCTTGTTTTTGTATTGTTCTTGTAAATTTCTATCGATTTGCAAAAAAAATTTTTGCCACGCCCTTTCTAACGCCCACAAACCGCCCAAAACTGCCACGCCCACACTTTTGAAAAATGTTTTAATATTTTTTCATTTTTGTATTGGTCTTGAAAATTTCTATCGATTTGCAAAAAAACAAAGCTGCCACGCCCACATTTTGGAAAAATGTTTTGATATTTTTTCATTTTTGTATTAGTCTTGTAAATTTCTATCTATTCGCCAAAAAACTTTTGGCCACGCCCACTTTAACGCCCACAAACCGCCAAAAACTGTCCTTCGCACTTACACTAGCTGAGTAACGGGTATCAGATAGTCGGGGAACTCGACTATAGCGTTCTCTCTTGTTATACCCGTTACTCGTAGAGTAAAAGGGTATACTAGATTCGTTGAAAAGTATGTAACAGGCAGAAGGAAGCGTTTCCGACCATATAAAGTATATATATTCTTGATCAGGATCTATAGCCGAGTCGATTTGGCCATGTCCGTCTGTCCGTCCGTCTGTCCGTCCGTCTGTCCGTCTGTCCGTCCGTCTGTCCGTCCGTATGAACGTCGAGATCTCAGGAACTACAAAAGCTAGAAAGTTGAGATTAAGCATACAGACTCCAGGGACATAAAAGCAGCGCAAGTTTGTCGATTCATGTTGCCACGCCCACTCTAACGCCCACAAACCGCCCAAAACTGCCACGCCCGAACTTTTGAAAAATGTTTTGAAAGTTTTTCATTTTTGTATTAGTCTTGTAATTTTCTATCGATTTACCAAAAAACTTTCTGCCACGCCCACTGTAACGCCCTCAAACCGCCCAAAGCTGCTACGCCCACACTTTTGAAAAATGTTTTGATATTTTGTCATTTTTATATCGCTCTTGTAAATTTCTATCGATTTGCCAAAAAACTTTCTGCCATGCCCACTATAACGCCTACAAACCGCCAAAAACTGCGTTCAAGACTCTCCTTCTCTCTTCCACTAGCTGAGTAACGGGTATCAGATAGTCGGGGAACTCGACTATAGCGTTTTCTCTTGTTTTTAATTTGGCTTTTGAGGGTTCTAGCGAGCGTATGGTCTCCAATTTTCAGATTTTGCATCCGAGGCTTCCTAGATCGAAAAGAAAGATCCGCAATGTTAGTGGTGTCAATGGATTTAGTCTTGGCAGAGGTTGAAGCCAGAAATTGCGACTTGAGATGAGCAGCTAATCCTCGGTTTAAGGATTCTTATCGCTTTACTGGGTAAATCATCTTCATCAAACTGACTAACCGAATCAGCGTTTTAATAAAGTTACATCGAAAAATTACATCAAAACATTTTTCAAAAGTGTGGGCGTGGCAGTTTTGGGCGGTTTGTGGGCGTTAGAGTGGGCGTGGCAACACGAATCGATAAACTTGCGCTGCTTCTATGTCTCTGGAGTCTATATGCTTAATCTCAACTTTCTAGCTTTTATATTTCCTGAGATCTCGACGTTCATACGGATGGACACACGGACGGACAGACGGACATGGCCAGATCGACTCGACTATTGATCCTGATCAAGAATATATATACTTTATATGGTCGGAAAACTTCCTTCTGCCTGTTACATACTTTTCAACGAATCTAGTATAAAAAGAAGACTATTGAAAGAAGAAGACTCTATTTAACAATATGGCGACTTTATATATGGTTTTTGTTTTTGTTATAACATTGATTGTTTAATGGTTGACTGGGAATGAGAAGCCGACGCTCGCGGTACCCAAGAACTGGTGATTCGGGAGAAAATTCTAATAATTTAATTTCTTAATAATTTTAATTATTTGTAATAATAAGCTAATGTTAGGCCATATGAGGTCGCTATATTGGCATGAAAAATTTCTTTGCGACACACTATTTGGTCTAGTACTTTATCATTGGTTACTTGAATTTTATTTTTATATTTCCGCCTCGAGACTTACTGACTGATATTCTTCTGCGTCCTGCGGTAATTTCTCGACGGGTGCACGTTTACCACCTATTGATTGACTATTCACTGCGTGACCTACGTGTGTTTAACTGACTAGCCACGAGCTGCACGTCATTTGCCGGGATGATCCCGAATTTTCCCCCTTTAGCGACGTCACACTCAGGTTCCAAAGTCTACATTGTTACCGTTCGACCTCTACGCCCTTCGCCGTCTTAAGTCAAAGGTCCAGCGCGGTACCGTTAGGTCACGGTCTCTCCGCTTTGCCGGCGTCCAAGGTCCAATATTTCCCGTTTGACCTGGCTGGCCTTGACTCCTCGTGCATTCCTTCTTTGCTCTTGCCAGGTAGCTCTCCTGCACATCGATTTGTAGAGAGTTTATGTAGACTAAGCTACGGCAATACGGAATTTCATTTCTTTACACTTGGCTTTAGGGACTCACATGTGTACAGTTCCAGTGTTGAAAGGCCTTCCAGCGATGAAATAGTGATCCATGTTGCAAGAGAGGATGAAATTATAAAGTAATTGGTTATCGGGTCTTCATTAGTGGGTAGTTCATAGGTTTACAATAGTCTTCAAGTTAGCGGATGTCTTCGTTGTGGATCTCTATGCCGTTGCGCGTCGTGGTCGACCTGCCGACCCGGTCGATATGCGATTCGCCGGCAGATGCGCGCGTGGATTCGGACCAAGTCCCGAGGTGTTAGCCCAACAGGTGAGCCCTTCTGGGCTTACTGTGGCAAATTGGAGAGGCCGTTGAGGTCAACCAGTTAGCTGGTAGAGGGTGATAGGCCTCTTAGATCTACACAGGTGAGAATGGTTTGAGAGGCCGTTCAGGTCAACCCAAGTGACGATGGTTTGAGAGTCCATCAGGTCTACCCAAGTGACGATGGTTTGAGAGTCCATCAGGTCTACCAAGATGAGAATGGTTTGTGAGGCCTTTCAGGTCTACCAAGGTGAGAATGGTTTGAGAGGCTTTTCAGGTCTACCAAGGTGAGAATAGTTTGGCCGTTCAGGTCTACCAAAGTGAGGAGAGAAGAATTTAGGTCTACCAATAATTAATTAGTCGGTAAACCGAACCGGAGAATAAACGGTACTAAGCAAAGGCTACGATATTTAGTTAACGCTGGCTTACCCGACTCTTGAGTCCATACCTCTGGTCCTTAGCTAATGGTCATTTCCGCTAGTTCAGCTAGTTTAACTTTTGCCGATCGTCGGATTAACTGAAAGAGCTTCGGAGGGCTGTGGTCCGCTTTATATAGCGGTTTGGTGAGGCGTTGTGTGTCCCCATATCTCGACTAATTTTGGCCACATTAGTGTGCCCGATCCACTTATTGGTCAGTGTGACCCTCCATTGCCGTACAGGGCCGTGCGCGCGTCTTGTTTAAATTCAAATTTTTTATGTTTTTATATCTGTTTATTATTTTCACTTACATCTATATTTATGATTATTATATCTGAATGTGCGCATTCTGCGTCACACTAGGGTGCGGGATTCAGGTAGCTTTTCCACTGCGCACCGATATAGATAGATCGGGGTGTCCAAATAGCTCTGGGAAGGACAATGGTTCAAATTATCCAAATATCATACGTAGGAATAATAACCAAAGATATTAAAATAACATGATGCGTAACGCCATACGGTTTTTTTGTGCTGGCTTTAGAGCTGGTTCCAGAAAATTTTTGTTTTACATTACAGCAGTTATAATAATTTACTTTGTATATGTTTTTAATATATAGTAAATTTATTAGGTCGAATTACTAGTATGTAAATGACTAATTTTCAGTATTTAAAATGAAAATAAGATCAGTTGAATTACTTTTTTTTATATTAATTTGATTTTCTTAAAAGCATGTTGAGCGCGATTTCCCTGCTTTGAAATTCTTTAGAAAGAAAGGATCCAAAAATGTTAAAAGAAATGGACGGAAAAGGGTCAATTTTCTTTAGATTTTGTGGCGAGCACTACATCATTGTTTTTATGTCACGATCATGCCAAGATGTTTCAAAAAAATATTTGTCTTTTAAAAAAATGTCTGATGAAATACAATTTCGAGTTAATGCTGAGGAAAGAAAACTCAAATCTAAAACGAAAGGTAGTAACGCTGGAATCTAAGTCCGAATGAAACATGCTTTATCAAATTGATAAAATAAATTTAACGGTAAATTAAAAAATATTGGCAACTCGCTAAAACATAATTAACAATGCAACAGTTGATAGTTATTTCGTATATTAGTATTTGTTATTTCGGTGTTTTTTAAAGAAATGGAAATTTATATTAAACTATTTGGAGGCCGAAACAAATATAAAAGGCAATTGCTTAAAAATCTTTAAAAGGGGGTGTAGTTTATGATCAAGAACGTAACAATAGAAAACCATTACTTGAAGTCACCAAAGAAAAACCTTACCTTATCACCCTTACCTAAAGGGTGAGGTTGTCGGTAGTTTAATTTTCCTGAAGTTAACGTCTAAGAAGATCCCATGAGGTCAAAAACAAGAACGAGCACCCAGAAGTCAGCACCTTAAATCGATTTGATCAGCCGCCCATAAAAAGCAGCAAAGAGAAAATGGATAAAACTAAAGTACAAAAGACTGCTGGAAACAGTCGCCAAAAACAAAAGGGTGTTTCAGATAACCAGACTGTTTTATGCTGTGGTCACTAAAGAAGTGCCTAGGAAGTTTGATGACCTGGTGTAGTGCTACCAGTGCCAGGGTTTCGGACATACCAAAAGGTATTGCAGACTGAAATACACTTGTGTCTAGTGCAACCAAGAGAATTCCGCATGTTTTCGTCTATAAGAAATAATTTCTGAAAGCAAATTTTGAAACTCCTGGCGGACTAGTTGACATCCGAGAGGTTTACGAATTAGATCAGGGATCAGTAACGATAATGACTAAGTTAACAAGGAGTCACGTTAATTCAACGAGATTTGAGCTTATGATGGTATGTTTGGGAACTCAGAGACTTAGTCACTGTTGCAACGGCACTTAAAACTTGTAAGCAAAACAAGCAGTTTAATCGAATTAGTCCCGAAGTTAAAGCGTCCACTGCTGCATTTGTCGAAAAAGTTAACGATTACTTTGGTTGCCTGAATAGCAGAATACAGAAGAATCCGGTTATAATGACCCCGCTTATAGCGTCAGTCCGGTTATTGCGATGGAAACTCGATGGCTTGGTTGGTCCCCATACAAAGTTATATGAAAGGAACTCCGCTTTTAGCGAAAACCCGCTTATACCGACGAGATTTTTCATAGTTCAACCGGATATTGCGACGTTCTAAACAAAAAATAGATTAAAAAAATGCCAACAAATTTAAGCATCAAACGACTATGTTAGAATGCAACTACCAGTGACCGACGTCACAAAAATGTTTCCAGCGTGCCTGTGCAGACATCATGCCTATATTCCATGAGAAGACCTGTTATATTTCTAGTTTTTTCTGCTTTTTTCTTTTGAAAAACCATGTTATTTAATTAAATTTATTAAATTTTGTTGTTTGATTAAAAAATTGATTTAT
The DNA here is from genome assembly GCF_016746365.2 of Drosophila yakuba. Classification (NCBI taxonomy): domain Eukaryota; kingdom Metazoa; phylum Arthropoda; class Insecta; order Diptera; family Drosophilidae; genus Drosophila; species Drosophila yakuba. The sequence goes on along the minus strand of NC_052527.2, from coordinate 25,943,219 downwards.
GTTAAAACATATTACGAACACGGCAACCATAAAATAAACAAAAAAAAAATATTTTTTTTCATAAAATTATCGGTCCCTTGAAAGTCGCTGTAACCGGATTCTACTGTATTAACTGACCAAAACCCCATAAAATGCGACCTGCAATTGACTAATCCTTTTGGGAATAAACTGAAGGAATGCAGGAATTAAATATCACGGGAATAATATACATATATTGTCTAAATGGCTTGATCCAAACTTTTAAAGCTATATTTGGACTCGTCAATGATAAATTTAAGAATCACAGAAAACATTTTTTTCTTTTAACTTGTAGATTTAACCAGGATCTCCTTGAAAATATATTTGCGTGCGTTCGAGCAAAAGGTGGTAACTGCAAAAATTCGTCAGTTAACGAATTTAATATAATAATTGCCAAACCAATATCTTTACACATTTTTAAATTTTAACAAGAGTCAAATTGCGAATCAGATTATGATGATATTATATGTTGCCAATAGAGTTCGATTCTATTAAACACCAGCCATGCATTGAAAAGAAGAAATACAGCAGCAAGAATGCTCTTTATAATTTTTGGAAATTCTACAATTTACTTTGACCAAAAATAATTTTTTGTGTAATGAATTAACTTCGAGTAGATATTTTGTAGCGATAAATGCAGGTCAGTCATTTTAAAAGATCCCGAGCAATAATTGTAAAATACACAATTAAATTTTTTAAAAATATTTTATAAATAATATAAAACACATGTGTATAAAAACATTTGTGAAACTTTTAGTTAGCTTATTAAAATACCGAATACGGAAATATGGAAGTGAGACATGGCTCGCAACAAAGAAAATAACGGAGAAACTTCAGGTTTTCAGCAACAAATGCCTGAGAATCATATGTGGGATATTCTGGCCAAACAGAATAGCCAACACAGAGCGCGTTACGAGCGAGCCCCCGATACACACCCAAATAAGGAAGAAGAAATGGATGTGGATAGGGCACGCTCTCAGGAGAAACTCAAGTAGCATTGTAAGGATGGCACTGGACTGGAACCCTCAAGGAAGCAGTAGGGTAGGAAGGCCAAGAGCAACATGGAGAAGAACCGCTCAACAAGAAATTCCCCAAATAAACATCACACGGGAAAATGCTAAACAGACAGCACAAAACAGAGTTAGATGGAAGGCTCTCGTAGAAGCCTTAATTTCCGGAGATGAATAAGAAAGAATTAAAAAAAAAAAAAAATTAAAATACCGATAAACTTGGTGGGAAATAATTAATTTATTCGGCGGCGACGAAGAAAATACGTGTTCGCTTGACGGTTTCAAAGTTCGACATAACATATATTTCCACATGATCATACTTAGAGTCTAGCCTAAATAAGGTTGGCGAAGGCGGGGCAAATTATCCTCCCATCTTCGCCCTCAACTAACTTACACTAGACTTCAAATTTTGTTCTCCATACAAAATAAAAACAGGAGAGAACGCTAAAGTCGAGTTCCCCGACTACCAGTGTCGATACCAGTTACTCAGTTAGTGGAAGTGAAATTTTCAGCACTGACAATTTTTGGCGGTTTCTGGGCGTTGAGTCGGCGTGGAGAATAGTTTTTTGGTAAGTCGATATATATATTTACAGGATTAACAAAAATGTCAAAAAATATCACAACATTTTTCAAAAGTGTGGGCGTGGCAGTTTTGGGCGGTTTGTGGGCGTTAGATTGGGCGTGTCAGCATGGGGCAACAAACTTGCGCTGTGTCTCTATGTCTCTAGAGTCTGTATGCTTAATCTCAACTTTCTAGCTTTTATAGTTCTTGAGATCTCGTGTTCATATGAACAGGCGGACATGGCCAGATCGACTCGGCTATTGATCCTGATCAAGAATTAATTTACTTTATATAGTCGGAATCCGCCCATGTGCGGAGCTCGAGGGGGTGTGAACGCAAATTCGCATTCGCTTTTTTATGCAATTCTGGAATTACGCAGAGCCTGGAAGTGGCGACTCGCTCCGACGAAGTTGGTCGCGTTGTCGCAGTTTACCGTCTGCGGACATGCTCGTCGACCAATAAACTTTTGGAAAGCCAAAAAAAAAGAATCATTACTAAGATCTGTGACAATGTGTAATTGAACCCCCTTGGCTGCAAAACAAACAGATAAGGCAAAAAGGACTTGTACGGAAACCTTCCTCGAATTTTCAATGTCGTAGACAGGGCCACAAAATTCACGCCACATATCGAAAATGGCCGGAGAGCCCGGAATCTATCCAAGGGTAGATTTCCCATAATTTGTGTCATCAAATGGGCATGCATTTAAAATACCGCATACATGATCGAACTGTCTGACTGCAAAGTTCCTGAGCGTTTACGATCCAAATACGATGCTCTGAAGTGCTCGAGAGCCGACATGAATGTTTGAATGGTGCAGAAGCCGGACGCAGCTTTGCAAAAATTGGGAGCGTTTTGTCATCAGCAAGGAAAACTTGGCATCGTATGACATAGGAGCGTTAGCTAGTCGCCGCCCAACTCGCAACAACGAAAAGTTGCACCAAGTACCCTTGTCCTCATGAGTGAATGGGTTCAATCGTTGAAGCATTAGGCCAACCTTGGAGCCTTTAAAAACCTTTACAATTTTAATATATACTCATGCTTTTGAACTATTTCAATAGCTTCTTTATATTCAGTCGGTGACAGAGTTTCTTAGAAAACTATACTCTTGTCTTTGCATTTAATTGAGATCGAATCCAGAGAAGAGAAACTTCAGAATCCAACCAATTCTTTTGATATGGACTTTTTGATTCTATGACAGAGATCTGCGAGAAGGTGAGCGGCACATAACTTGGGAGCGTTTTGGTCTTGAGCGTCGCTACTTTTGACTTTGAGGTCAACAATACTAATTTATGACCTTCAGCAGTTTTGCTACGAATATAAACATATGCTCTCATGGATGCGTCGCCAAAAGCATGTAACTGTAAACGTGGCATCGGGTCGGTATGCACGAACCGAGGAATCGAAGCTGCCGCTAGGCAACCAGGATATTCCTAAAGCCTAAGTTGACTCTGGATCCGAGATAGGTCCCATGTGTCATTGACTTCAAAATCGGATCCAATTACGTAGGCATCTCTAGTGAATGAAAATCTTGCAGATTCACTCAACCTTTAAACACAGAATAGCAAAAAAACCTCTTCCGTTTTGCAACCTCGAAGGAGTTGCTCAACCCATTTGGATCGGACTTTAACAACAGCCTTAACAGCGGACTTAACTTACGCCTAAACTGGCTACAGTTTTGTAGTAAATGATCGTCTGCATTGCAATAGCTACAAGTTTACTGAGGAGGAGAAGGAACAAGAACATGAGCTACGATTATGTGGCTTGCTTGACAATATCTTGTCTTGCTTCGGATTGTCGATTTATTAGCAAAATACTGATTTAAAATTTTTTCGAAATTGGACAATAATCGAGCTGTTCCTTTCATTTTTGTTTGGTCACTGGGTCGACTCTATTCAATCCCAAATAAATCACATTCGTTATCGTAAGCCTTTTTTAAACTGGCCAGTGTCTTTTCGTAATTGGTCTCGGTGACTTGGTAAGCTTTAATTTTTTCTAAAGTTTTACAACTGCGAATAATCTTCCCTACATTTTGGCAATGCCAAATTAGGAAGTCGCGAACGAGTTGGGACTACAGCCCCTGAACCCCCAAAGTTTCGCTGACGCTTGCAGTCTTCAAGGCAGATAGCGAAGACATTATTCTTGCCTTGGTCCCTATACAAAGTTCTTCTAACTCGTCGCCTAAATCATCGCCACAATCTAATTTTTCAATCTGTTCATCTAATTGATTTGCCTTGTTAATGGAAGCATTTAATTTTTTGAGGCGACATTTTAATTCTTCCTCTAAAATCGAAATAGCTCGCTCGTTTAATCGCGAATGGTTCTGACCCGACTTTGGCGCTTGATTTTCAGTTCTTCCAGAACAAATTTTTGTTTCGTTTCTTGGCTCATTTTTAACTAATTATTTACATTTTTAATTTAAAAACAAGAGAGAACGATATAAAATCATTTATTGATCCTGATCAAGAATATATATACTTTATATGGTTGGCAACGCCTACGTGTTACATTCTTTTCAACGAATCTAGTATAGCCTTTAACTTTACGAGTAACGGGTATTATAAATTATAATGACCGAAACTAAGTTTTCTCAACTCAGACCGACAACAAATAAATTAATAGTCTTCGAATCAATAATTATAAACATTAAACCAACAAATAATAATAAATTATTAATTATTATTAATTTTATTAATTATTTTAATGTTCGAAAAGTATATTACATTTTTTAGGATGAAAATAACGACAAAAAATTATTTAACTTGAAAATCAAGTTACGCAGTTTCAATATTATTAGTGGGTGCAAAATTACGCTAAAAAGTATATACCGGACGAACACAGGGTAGCGCGTCACTTGGCTTTCCGCTAATCTAATCTGGCTAAACGAAAAGGGCCTAACAACCGTAAACACTGGTGCACAACAGAAAGCGAAAACGAAAAGTTCACCGCTGCAGATGCTCGTATACAAGGCTGTAAGTATTAGAGCGCAAGCCTGGATATACTTTCCAGCTATTAATACATTATCGATAGAGATAGGGGTATTTGTGTGTATTTTAAATAAATGTGTAAATTGAATAATTTGCGTGATATCTAGCTCTGCTATATTGATACGTATGTGCCAAGAACAGATGGCGAGGTGCAAAATTTCAGCACAAGACATTAAACATTAAATTGTTCTCCAACTTCAGCTTTTAATTTTTGGCTCAAATACCTCTGGATTCTTTTGGGTATTTTTATAAGCCACTTTCCTTTACGGTGAAGGTTCCTCGTTGGTGGCAGCAATAATCAGGAACCAGGATCAGGGTATTAAGTGACCGATACAAATATGTTTATGTTGAACACACTAAACACTAATTATTATTTGAGATTAGCACACCACAAAAAAAAAAAATTTTAAATTGCACATTGCAAATTACTGTGTCACAGTAACTTTTTATTTTTGTTGCCGTTTTTAAAGAATTGTATATTATGCTTTGCAGGTGGACTGTGATTGAAAAAAAACTGAACTTAGCATTTGATGCGCCGAACGCCCACATAGTATAAGTGGAAAATAAGAAGTCATAGAAACATGGGAAAAAACATGTATAGTATAAGTCATAAGGAAATTAATGAAATCATAAATAAAGACAAACGGAAATAAATGAAATAATGAATAAAGACATACGGAAATAAATGATATATTGAATAAAGAAGAAAGAAAAGGAGGAAAAAGAAACACACACATAACCCGCATTTAAATTCTAACCCAATGCGCGCGCGCGCCTAGGATAGTGACGGGTCACACTGGCCCGAAATAGATCGGCCACACTAGTGCGGCCAAATTCGGTTGGGATATGCGGGCACACTCGCTATATAAGGCGCACCACAGCCCTCCGGAGAGCATTCAGTTCGGCCAGCGATCGGCGACAAGACCACTAGGAGGAGCTAGCAGAAACGGACCAACAGCCAAGAATCAACGGTAAGGAGTTCAGCAAAGCCATAGGAGACGGGTAAACGGCGTGGTAACTAACTAATCATAGTAGTCTTTGCGTGTTACGTCTTATTCTCCGGCTCGATTCACCAGCCCGCGTGTTTAATTTGTAGTAGACCTGATCGGCATCTAAAACTCTTCTAATAATTATTAGACCTAGCCGGCCTCTAAAACTCACTAATTAGTAGACCTGACAGGCCTCTAAACCTCTTCTCGTAATTCGGTTGCCTAGGCGCAACGGACTCATGAGAGGCCAAGGAACGACGTGGTGTGGCGGACGAGGGCCGAGGAGCGGCTGAAAGACGTCGGGAAGTGCCGTGCGATTGCGGACGAGCGGTTGAAGAACACCGTGGAGCAGCAGACGAAAACCGAGTAGCGGCTGGGGGCCGCCGTGGAGTAGCTGACGAGTTCCGCGGGCTGTGGCTCTGCGGCCGGCGCGCCTCCTGACGCGGCTGGCACTCGAAGAGGTGCAGCAGCGTGTGGTGATCCTGACCGCACGTTTTGCAGCTGTCCCCGACACGCTCCATCGGAGTGCTCGTGGGCCAGACAGCGGGGGCAGTACCGAATGGCGAGGACAGCCCTTAGCTGTGCTTCTCGGCACTAAAGAGGTATCTAGTAGGGACTCGCCAGTTGTTTCGCTTATGGATTTTTGTAAGGTACTCTTCCATCGCAGACGAAATGGCAGAACAGAGTCTTGAAACTCTTGACGCCGGTCTCCCACAAGCCTTCCATGGGGGGGTCCCCGGAGGAATGAATTCCTCGAATGAATTGTCGATAGGTCCGTCATACCGGTATGAGTGAAGGGACGCGAGAAGGACGCCCGTTTTTCATGAGTTGAGTTTGCCACTTCTTTTTGTGAATGATGCATACCTTGCACGAATAGATAACGGACTTGACCAAATTCCTCACCTTCGGAATCCAAAATTTGGAACGGAGCAGACGTATTACCGTCGTGCAGCGTTATGCGACGATTAAAATGGGCGATAAGTCGAGACAGATGACAGCTGTACGAAAGGATAACCAGATGCCGTTCGTCATATTGGAGGCCGCAAACTGGGCCGCAAGCTCTCATGAGCCCTTGAGAATCAAGAAACAGGTTCAAGTATTAAACAGGCCGACGCAATCTTAGTAGACGTCAATTGGTTCTCAAACAAAGCTTTGATCTTTCGCGCGCGCTGGAAAAAAGAAGAACGTAAACAAGGATTCGCAACGCTTTGTTGAGGGTGGAAAAACGCTCAAGAATATCTTCCGGGGGGGGCCTTGGCTACATGGACCTTAACTGCTTGCTTCTCAAGTTCCGCCTCGGGGAGTCATTACCTTGAGAGGGCCACTCGCAACGCGGCCCATGCAACCAGGCAGGACCATGCCACCACAGCCGACTGTCCGCGAGGTCTTGAAGCCCTACCCCCCGGCTAGCGAGATCACCCGGACATGTGCCCATTTCTCGAACTAAGTGATCCTTGTGACCCGATTAGCCACGAATGTTGTCCAATGACACGCCGGCATGTGCAACCAGGAGAGAACAATAGTTGAATCCGTCTAACAAGGGCGGACGCAGGCCCGGACATCTTCGGAAGAATGGCGTTGGCCATTTCGGACAATAGAACGGCTCCGCACAACTCTACCCGCGGGAGCGACACTGTCTTAACTGGGGCCACCCGTGTCTTTGACGTTCGCAAGTTCACCGCTACCGTGGACCCGACCTCAATTTGGACATAAATGGCGGCACCATACGCTTTTTGCGAGGCGTCACAGAACCCATGATGTTCTACCTTCAAATGTGGTCGGAATGCGAACTAGCGGGGAATGCGGATCTGATCGAGCGCCGAGTAATTTTCCCGGAAGTCAATCCATCTCTTGCAGAATTCTTGAGGGAGGACATCGTACCAGCCTAGATCCTGGAGCCAGTTGTCCTGCATAAACATCTTTGCTCTGTCATTGAAGAGGGCTAGCCAGCCGGCTGGATCAAATAACTTGGCAATACGGGAAAGAACTTGACGCTTCGAAAACGAAAACTGTTTAGCTATTGAGCTTTTTTAATAGCTGTTGCAAATAATAAATAGCCGAATATTTTCCGATACTGTTTACTTTGTTTATTATACTGGCAGCTAGGGCCGACCAATAGCTATATCGAATTCACAAGTTGAGTCTTTGCCGAAAAACAAAGAAGTGACAATTGGCGGGACAGACAGCCGAATGCTGCGCCCAAGCTTAAAGTAGGTAGATAACAAAGATAACACTATGGGCATCGCAACTGCTACTACTGACTACATCGGCTTACAATATTAAGAGTATAAAATTAGTCTACTGCACAGTTTTGGCGGCTGCATGACCCAACATCCATTGGGGGTAGATTCTCGTCCTTAACAAGAACGACGCTGTCCACGGCTACGCCAGGCTTTGCGGTGCGCCACTTGGAGCGCTGCTGGAGCAACGTCAAGTATTCTTCCTTCCATCACGATGAAGAAAGGAGATGCGCTGCCAAGAGTCAAGCCGATTATAGTTTAGGCCCGGTTTATCTGGCTCGTCAAACGACGATGGCGGACCACCATTGAGAAAATGCGACGGAGTGAGAACGTCCAGATCGGCAGGGTTCTCTGAAATGGGAACTAAAGGTCTGGAGTTAATAACTGCCGAGATGTGGCACACCAGCGTCCTCAGCTCGTCGAAGGTCAGAACCGCCGTACCCACCGCGCGGTAGAAATGATGCTTAGCCGTTTTCACCGCCGCTTCCCAAAGTCCACCGAAATGGGGCGACCGTGGAGGGATGAACCGCCAGTCTATCGTCTCCGAAAGGCAAAAATTTTGAACGGAGCCTTTATGCTCGCTGCTGAGAAATAACCTTCGAAGTTCCAGAAGTTCATTCTTGGCGCCGACAAAATTGGTGGCATTGTCTGACCAAATTTGCTTCGGTTTCCGCCGGGTGCATATGAGCCTCTTGAGTCCGCACAGAAACGCAACTGTCGAGAGATCCTTGATCAGCTCCAGGTGCACTGCCTTGGTTGCAAAGCATATAAATACGCAGACGTAGCATTTAACCGCGGGCTTGTTGCGAGTATCCGACTTATGAAAGAAGGGTCCACAGAAGTCTATACCAGCAACCTTAAAAGCGTGAGATCCTTCCAAGCGCTCCTTGGGAAGGTCCGTATCTGTTCACGACCTTGGTAACCGTCTTCCTCCCCCCAATAGGCCAATATTGGGATCGAATTGCACCCAGAAGAGCTCGAAGTCCAGCATGAAGATTGGTTTCATGATAATGGGAAATAATCGCCAGAGTCACCAGATGGGACCTTGGTAGGATTTTTGGGTGGCGGCCATCAAAGTCCAATGACGAATTCCGGAGGCGACCGACTACTCTAAGAAGTCCAAATTGATCCAGGAGAGGCGAAAGCGAGGATATGGGACTACGCGAGGAAACTCTTCCCAGCGTTTTTAGGGACTGCATGTCCTCCCATAAATGCGCGCGCTGCACCAACCGCAGCATCATCTGAGTACCCTCTTGAATGTGTGCGACGGTGAGCCCAGGATGACGAATTCCACTACAAAATTTTTAAATGTATGCAAACACTCGTTGCAGTGAGGGGTAATAATTTGCAAATTTGGAGCTAGCAATTACATCTACGTACGGCGACTTTGCGATGAACACACTTCGACGAAGCTCAAGCACCGATTTGTCACGATAAACAGCTGTTGGCCAATCTCTTTCAGGCTCCGTAAGATAGGTGGGTACATTAGCCCAGAGTGACAACTCGCTAGGCTCAGACGGGAGGGATCCTCTGGATAAGATGTCAGCCGGATTTAACGCTGTTGGAACATAACGCCAAGCCGTGGCATCTGTCAGCTCCTGAATGGCAGCAACCCTATATGCCACAAATATGTTGAACATGGCGGGCTCATCTCGGATCCAGGAAAGTGCCACCGTCGAGTCGCACCAACAATAGTAGCGTCCATTAAATATTTTCAAGACAACTATTTCCCTCATGATTTTAGCCAGAAGATCCGCACCACAAAGCTCCAGCTTTGGTACTGTTATGGTCTTCAACGGAGCTATGCGCGACTTCGAACAAAGCAAATGGCTAAAACTTTGTTCCCCTTTAGAAACCACATAAACGCAGGCTCCATAGGCATCAATGCTTGCATCACAAAAACCATGCACCTCAAGACCAGACTTTGCGCTAAACACGAACCGAGGGAAACTAACATGACTTATTATTTCAAAACTGCGACATATATCTAGCCATTTCGTGTTATGAGCTTCAGGGAGGCTTTCATTCCAGGACAGCTTTTCCTTGCAGAGCTGCTGCAAAAAGATTTTACAGTGCCTGCAGGGTCTCAATGGCGACTGAAAGGCAGAGAACGAAAACAATAGCTGGTCGGAGGCGGGATCCCAAGCGAGACCTAAAGTTTTGGTGAAATCGCTACCGTCTTCAAACTTCAGGAACGACTCCTTGTCCTCGGCGGGCACACCCTCCAGCAAAAGAGGAATGTTAGAGGACAATTTCCTTAGCTTGAGCTTGCAATTCGCAAGAATGCCAGCCGTCTGCTGCATTATGCTTTACCGTGCCGGAGCCGGAGATAAGATCATCCACGTAAAAATCGCGCCGAAGGATTTCTGATCCAATGGGAAACGTTGCCTGCTCATCGATTGATAACTGCTGCATAGCCCTTACGGAGGCTGGTCTGGTGCCGTAATTGAGAAGAAAGAATGAGCGCCGTACAGATAAATTCGTGCGAGAACCCCGCTGAACCATCCGCTCTCGGATGGCTGCTTGTGCCTTCGTTTTTGAGTCTGCCCCAGCGAGCATGTCGGCGACGCACATGAAATGTCGGAAATCTGACTCGCCTGTGGATACCTCGACTTCTCGTCTTCGGCGAGCTGTTGTAGGATCCGTATCCCCAGGAATGGAGCACAGTTGAACTGCTGGCTGAACTGCTCGTCGTAGAAACCTCGGTCATGTGACCTAAGTCAAGGTATTCTTGGATCACAGCGTCATACTGGGCTTTGAGTAAGGGATTCCTTTTAGCCGCTGCTCGTTGCGGAGGAACTGAGCTAGAGCAAAGGATCGTGATGATGCTAGCTCAAAACCCTTGTGCTCGGGGTCCCTTCTGGGGACCCGGAGACGGTCTGTGTGGACAATTCCTCCACCTCCAGAATTTGGTGAGAAGCTGGTCCAGCAAGTCCTTGAGGGCTCAGGTAACTCGCTTGGAGAAGGCGGACACCCTTCGGGGGTCTGTCGACAGGCCTGTCAGCACCCAACCAAAATTGGTTTCCTGGGCGGAAAGGGATTCACAAATGTTTAATTTGCAGTTGCCTAGGAGAATAGACGGAAGAATGACTGCTCCTATTAGGACATCAATCTGGGAGCTCTCAAAGAACTCGGGGTCCGCAAGGGGGACGTCCGGAAGATCTTTAAGAAGATCTTGTGGGATTGGATACAAGGGCAGATTTTCGGCCAGGTGCGGAAGAACATAGGCTGCGGTCTCTAACTGTAACCGGTCTGGAAGGCGATTTTTTTTTTTTTTTTAAATGCTTTGCTTTTATTTATTGAATCTTCTCATTTACGAGACTAACAATAAGTGCATCAAATCTTATACTATAACCTAACTAGGAGTCATGTAGACTGAGACAGTGGCCCTGACAAGTTATGACTGGGTTGGAAGGTCTGTACGTTGCAAGCGGGTTCGGCTGGAGAGCCGAGTCAAGACCATTGCTAGAGGATTTGGGTGGGCAGATAGTTTTTCATTGTACGACGCTTTTTGCTTGTCTATTTCATCTTTTACTGCGAGAATGCCGAGGTCCCTGTGGATGTTTTGGTTACGAATATACCATGGTGCCCCAGTGATAGTTCGCAGGATCTTTGATTGGGCTCGCTGAATGATGTCTATGTTGGTTCTGCTCGCGTTCCCCCACAGCTGGGAGCCATACGTCCAGATTGGCTTAAGAGTGGAGTTGTAGAGCAGGACCTTGTAGTCCAGGCACAAGGGCGATCGTGAGTTTATAATCCAGTGGAGGCTGCTGGCTTTCAGTTTTAGGTGCAGTTTCTTGCATTTGATATGTCTATGCCATGTTAGACGTCTGTCGAGGTGGATGCCGAGATACGTTACTTCATTAACTTGGGGGATCTGCGTGCTATTCATACAGAGCGGAGGGCAAGTTTGTCTGTTAAGGGTAAACGTTATGTGTTTACACTTTTGTTCGTTTATTTTAATACGCCAGTCAGATAGCCACTTCTCGACTACCACGAGATGTTTGGCGAGTTGGGTTGTTGCACGGACTGGGCATCTGGAGCGGCTAAGGATCGCAGTGTCGTCGGCGAAGGTGGATGTTGTTAGTCGGTCACTCGTGGGAATATCTGCTGTGTAAAGGACGAATAGAGTTGGCCCAAGTGCGCTACCTTGAGGGACCCCAGCTTCGATAGTGTAGCTATCCGAAATTGTTGTATTACATCTTACTGCGAAGGCTCTATTGTAGAGGTAGGATTCAAGGAGTTTATGGGTGTACCCGGGCAAGTGTGTTTTGATTTTATGCATGAGACCTTTGAGCCAGACACGGTCGAATGCTTGAGATACGTCGAGAAATATCGCGCTGCAATATTCCCTATGTTCGAAGGCTGTGCGAATTTCTGATGTTATTCTGTTTACTTGCTCTATAGTTCCGTGTTATTCTCTGAAGCCAAATTGATGGGCTGGAATAATGTTGTGGGCCCCCATGTATGGTATTATGCGCGTTAGAAGGCATTTTTCGAATAATTTGGACAGGCATGATAGTAAACTTATTGGTCTGTAAGATGACGGAATCGTGTGATCTTTTCCGGGCTTCGGTATCATTATAATAATTGATTTTTTCCATTTCCTTGGATATTAGCCGAGACTTATGATTCCATTGAAGAGTTTACAGATGACCTCAATAGCACAGTACGGAAGTTCCATTATCATTTTTGAAGTTATTAGGTCACCGCCTGGAGCCTTTTTTGGTTTTAGCTCCCTGATGACTTTTTTGATCTCGTTCGGCTGAAATGTAGTTGGCGTGGATTCAGTTTCGAGGTGGATTTGCGGAGGAACATAATCCTTTGCTGCAGGGTTCGGCTGGAATACGCCTCTGAGATGTAAGGCAAATGATTCGGCTCTATCTTTGTCGCTGCGGGCCCAGCACCCTGAAGAATTCCTTATAGGGGTGACGGTTTGAATTGGAGAGCTTAGATTTGGGTGAGCCCTCCACAAGGGATGCTTTGTGCTAGTTGGCGAGAGTTTTCCAATATATTTAAGTTGTTCATTTTCAGCTTCTTGCTTCAGGGCCCGGTTTAGATTGCGGGTGGCTTCAGTAAGACGTTGCTTTGAACATGGCGATCTGCTGGTTTGCCACGCTCGTCGCAGACGCCTCTTTTCCAGAACCAGCTGTTCAATTTGCCGGTTGGTTTTGAACTTCTTAAATTCCCCATCCTTCCGTTTTGGGGTTTAGATCCTAGCTGCTGTGACGAGTACCTCTTCCAGTGCGGCGGTGGAGCAGTCGATGTCCGCTTCGATGTTTAGTTGGGGAGTTAGCTCAATGTGGGAACTCACATACTTTCTGTACTTCATCCAGTTAGTGTTGTGCGACGTCAGCATGTGGGGGTGGTCCGCAATTTCTGGGCTTTGAAGAAGGCTTATCAACAGAGGGGAGTGGTCAGATGAGAGATCCGGTAGTGCTATGGCGCTTATTAAATTGCGTGGGATGTTTTTTGTCACCGCAAAATCAATTAGATCTCCTGCGGCTATGAAGCGATCCCCCAGAGTGTTGTAGAAGTCCATGAATTGACCTTCAGAGATGTTAAATCGAGGTGGGCAGTAGACAGCGGCAATGCAAAGGTTGCCGTTTCCTGAGATCACTTTTATGGACGTGGCTTGCAGGTAATTTGTTGCAAACCTTTGATGAAAGTGGTGTTTGATGCGTTCTCTGATTAAGATGCCCGTTCCGCCGTGGGCCTTGCCATCCGGATGATCTGTGCGGTAAAAGGTATAGCCTCTTATATAGAAGTTATATCTCCCTGTGAGGTGCGTTTCAACCAGCAGCATGGCGTCGATGTGATTTACGTTTAGGAATTGAGTTATTTCAAGTTTATGCCGTGAAATACCGTTGGCATTCCACATGGATATACGTAGGTTAGTCATTTATTATTTGGACTGTTGTGCTACAAGCAACTGAATTACCATGTTCTGGTTCTGAACAAGGGTTTGCATGGTTGTTTTCATGAATGACATAAGTTCCATCATACTTTGTTGCATGGTGAACATCATAGATTCCAATTTGCTTTGCGGCTGCACTGGAACCTGCTGAACATTTTCTGAGTGAGGCTGGGGCGGATTTTCCATGCCTGTTCTTAGTGCTTCGGCGTAGGAGATTCCCTTGGTTGTATCTAGCTGCCCAAAAGATGATCTGGCTGCCTTGGCTAAATGTTGTTGGTGCGTAGCTGTCGCTCGTCGCATGCGACTCTTCAGCTCCTTGTAGACCGCACAGCCTCTGTAGTTTGCCGTATGGTTTCCTCCACAGTTGCCACATTTTTTCATTTGGGGGTCTTCTTTGTTTGCGGGGCAGTTTACGGAGTTGTGGAAGTCTCCGCAGACTACGCAGACCGTCCGAAGTGTGCAGTATGTCTTGGTGTGTCCATACTCTTGGCAGTTTGTGCATTGAACAGGGCCGTTGCGTTTGTGGGGTTCTTCCACGGTGATTCTTCGATGCAGTAAGAGCTGCAGCTTGTAGATCGGGTGCACTTCGTTTTTCTTTAAGGCTTTGCTATCTGGTTCGAGCTCTACCTTGAAAAGTGGTTGCGGTTTTTTGTTTCTGTTAACAATATTGCTAACATTTTTGGCACAGAAGCCCCTGGCCTTAAGGGCTTCCTGAATTTCGGAGGGGGTGACGTCAGGTTCTATACCTTTTAGCACAACTTGCAGTCCCTTGCTGCTTTTTAGTTGATAGGTGTAAAAGTTCTTTTTTGTGTCTTCCAGGTACTTAGACACAGCTCGGAAGTGTTCTTCGGACTTCGTTTGAACCTTTGTTTCGTGTATGTTCCCTTTAATAAGCGGAACAACATGGAAATTCTCGTCCCCGACCAGCGCAACAATTTTGTTGACCAGGGCGCTTGAACTTTTTTCCCTTATGTAAATAGGTGGGGGCTTAGGTTACCTTTGAGTCTCCTGCCCCAACTCTGGTTGGTTGTTGTCCGCCTCTGCTAAGATGGAGAATCGGTTTTCATTGGAGCTCCTCGTTTGATCGGTGCTTTTGTTGGTTCGATTGATCTTTGGTTTATTGCCAACCGTGTTGGGTGGATTAAGCTTGCGCTTAATCTGGATGTAGCGGTCCATACCGGTCTGTATAGCTGGGCCCGCTTGTTGCTTATCGTGGCTAACTGTTTTTGTTGCCATTTTATTTTGTTGTGCGGCCTTTGGGACCGAACTCGCAGTATTGGTAGTTGGTTTAATTATTGGTGGTGAGTTTACTGCAGAAATTTTAGCACTGCTTGTTGTTGGAGCTTCATTCAGCGAAGCCGGCGGTGATGGGGTTTGGCATTGGTAACTCCATGATGCGGGAGTTGGGGTGAGCAGAGAGGGTGAGCAAGAGCTGGCTCTCTAGCTGTCGACGGTCAGTAGAGTCGAGTTGCTCTTTGTCGACTTCTGATTTTGATCTATATCTCTAGTTGAGAAATAGGAGTAGCAAGCATTTCTTGGGTTGACGGAGCTTCTACGCTCATTCTTTTGATCGCTGCTCATTTTTTCGAGCTTGTAATGCGTGGCACTTATTTGTTTAAATTAAATTAAATCAAATTTTGAATTTAATTTTGAAATTACGCGCCCAACGTTCGCACCTCAGCACTGGTCTTACGGTTGATGTGGCAACGCCACTCGCTCATGATCGCCCACCGAGATAAGTTGGCAGCGCTGTCAGCTGTTTTATCAGCTGCAAGAATTGCAAACTTATATATTTTGCTAACCACCTGCAACACGCGGTCATTCAGCACGCCTAGGTTACGAGCAGAACTATGGCACAAGTCCACCGTTTGTTTTTGCAGATTTGCCGCTAACACTGTTCAGCACAACCACGTTAACACGAGATTTTCGCGCAGCGCTATCGAAAGACGTCCGCTTCCACGAATGTGTAGACTTTTTTTTGAGGCGATTGAATCGAAAAATTACACTCCTTAGTGAGTTGACCGGTCACGGTTTGGTTTAGGTTTAGACACTTGGGCCTGGATAGCCTTAAAAGGAAGTATGATTAAGTTGAACAGTCGTTCTGTAATGAAGGTTGCTTCGGACCCAGGGTCAATCAGGGCTCGCGCTTGGAAGTTGCACCCCAGATGGCACACGTTAATGAGGACAGCGGCTTCTTGTCGCCTCCCGTGGGCATTCTGTAGTGGCGACTGAAGAGCCGCTAAATAAATTTTAGATAAACCATAAAAGATATAAACATTTTCTGCCTAGAAGTATGAACTAAATTATGTGACACTCTGAGCCTGGCTTTACGCGACGGGAATAACGTCGATGCATTTCAGTAAAAGCTTTACGTAGTTTAAGCTGAGCTTTAATGCACATACATTTTTAATTAGCTAGCTGCATTTCTGCCAGAACAGAGTTTTGGACACAAATACCAGATAGCTCATGGATGCGCCAGGGAAGATCTGGAAAGCATTAGTCTGATTAGGAAATTTTGTATGCTGTGGCAGAGAAAAAGTGCTAGGCGACTCCATCCGTTTCCGTGCTAACGGAATCTTTTGAGATCCGGTAGAGTGCAAATCGTTGCAGTAGCCGATAAGATATATATTATTATTATTATTATTATAATAGATAGAGCAGTTTACAAAACTAAACTAACTTAAGTAATATAGCACTGGCTGCAGGGCCTATGGCTATGTTGGTTTACAATTTTTATTTATTAATTTATTTTTAAATCTAATTAATGGCTAGTTGGTTAAATGATTACTGTGTTTGTTGTTGTACATTTGTTTTTTTTTGTTTTAAATTTGGTGGTATAATTCTGTTTTTTTTAGGAAACGTATGATTTTTTGTATGTTTTCTGGGTTGGGCTTGCTAAGAAGGTCTAGGGGGTTAGTGTTGCTAAATATGGCTTGCTTGGTTTGTATAAGGGATGGACATGAGTTCATTATGTGGCTTATTGAAAGATCTCCTTGGCAAAAAGGGCAAACTGTTATAGGATTTGGATTTAGGTAGTGTTGGTGGGTTATGTTTGTGTGTCCTAGTCGAAGTCGTATTATTTTTATTTGGTCGAGTCTGGTCCAATTTTGGCGAGTTTGTTTAAGGTAATCGCAGGTGTGTGTGTTATTTATGTTAAGTGATTGGTACCATTGATTGCAGTTTATAATATTTTCTTTTTGTTTTGTCGCAAGTTCAGCTTTAAGATGTCTTTTTATATCTGTGTTGTTTATGTTTGGGGTGACAATTAGTGGCATATTGCTTGCTGATTTTGCAGCTTGATCGGCAAGTTCATTTCCTATTATTCCTGAATGGCCAGGAATCCACATTATTTTAATTTTAGGGGCATGTTGTGTTATTAGGGATCTGATTCGGTTTGGGTAAAAGCTGTTGTTATTCGGGTTTTTGATTGAGTCTATTGCTGATAGGGAGTCGGAACAGATAACAAATTTACCTCTTCGGGTTTTAATTAGTTCTATTGCTTCTAGTATGGCAATTGTTTCGGAGGTGAGGACGGATGAGTATGGAGGCAGTATGCCCTGTTTCAAGATGTTTGTGTCAGTTGTTATGGCGAATGATATAATGCAGTTAATTTTTGAACCGTCGGTGAATATGAAACTATGTGGCTTTAGTTTATTTTTTGTGTGTTCGAATAATTTTCTGTATGATTCTGGGGATGTTTCTTGTTTCTTGTGGCCTCTGAGTGACGTGTCTATTAGGTTGGGGAGGTCCCATGATGGCTTGTATTTATGGAGTTTTATTGGTTTGTAGGGTAGGTTAAGTTCTAGGCTGAGTTTGATTGTGTGGTCTATTATTGATAGTGTTTTCTTTTTAGATTTTTTGTGCTTAACAAATTTGTGAATTGGCGTGTTTTTCGAAAAGATTAGGTTTTGGGATAGCTTGGCTATTTGAAGGTCTCGTTTCATTTCTAAAGAGGGAACATTTGATTCGTATAGTAAATTATTTATTGGGGTAGAGCGATACGCTCCGAGGGCTAGGCGGATTGCGGAGTTAAATGGTGTTTTTAATTTGTTTAGAATGCTTTTGGGAGCGTGGCCGTATAGAAACAGGCCATATTCTAATTTGGCGATGACCGTTGCTTTTGCTACATTAAGTAGTGTATACGTGTTGCAATTGAATTTGGGACTGGATAGACATTTTATTATGTTTAGCTTATTGTAGAGTTTGGGTAAGAGTGAATATATGTGTGTGTTCCATTTATATTTGTTGTTTATAGTTATACCTAGAATTTTTAGGGAAGTAACGGTAGGAATTTGGATGTTGTTGCAGCTTACCTTGCAAGTACAGTGATGTTTTTTACATATGTGGAGGTGTTGGCATTTTGATAGGGATAGCGATGCCCCTGAGTAGGAGCCCCAATTCCCTATATCATTTAAGAGGTTGTCTAGGCTGATGTTTGTGTTTTTTTTGAAATTTATTATAAGGAAGAAGTCGTCGGCGTATGCGTTAAATTTTATTTCTTTGTATAGGGATATGATATTAGATAATTTATTAAAAGCTATGAGAAAGAGTATTACGGATATGGGTGAACCTTGGGGGATTCCATTGGATAGGGGTAGTGGGCTTGATGTATGCGGACCGACACGGACAATTATTTTTCTGTTAATCATAAAGTTTTTTATGTAGTTTATAATTTTTGGGCCTGTTTTCCATTCCTGCAGCTGGTGGATTATGGAGTGCACACCTACTCGATCGAAGGCTCTTGAAAAATCAAGAGTGACGAGGGAGGTGTGCATTTTTGACTTCGTTATGAGATAGTCTACATAGAGTAGACAGTCCGAAGTCGATTTGCCTTTTTTAAATCCAAATTGGTTTTCGTTAAGTAGGTTGCTATTTGTCACCAACCACCAGAGTCTTTTAGCTATTATTTTATCTAGTGTTTTTGCTATACAGCAGTTGAGAGAAATGGGTCGGTAAGACGTAGTTTTAGTTTTGTCGGTGTTAGGCTTGAGGATTGGGATGATTAGGCTTGTTTTGTAGGTTTGAGGTATGTGGCTATTAAATATTTCATTAAATAGTTTTGTTATTCTGTGTTTTGTTGTGGGGGAGCTATTTTTTATCATTTGATATGAAATTCTATTGAGTCCTGGAGCTGATCCTTTTAATGTTTGTAGCGCTGAGATGAGTTCGAGATATGTTATGTTTTTTTCAATGGTTTGGGCTATTGGAGAGGGGGTATAGTTCTGTAGGTTGTTTCTGTATTTATTGTTTCGGAACTCCTCTGAAAAGTTCCAGTCGCCGGAGAGTTCAGAAAAGTGTTGTGCGAATATGTTAGCAATTTCGTTGCTAGCTAGTGTCGTTTCGTTGTTTTCTGGGCTGGATATGGCATGAATTTGTTTTATTGGGTTAAGTCCGCAGAAACGTCTTATATTGGTCCATATTTTGGATGAGGGGGTAGTGGGATTGATGGTTGAGGTAAAAGAACTGGAAGCTTCTTTTTTTCTTTTTTTTAATTCGTGCCTAAATTTTGCGTTTTTACGTCTATAGTCAATAATGTTTTCTAGGGTGATTGTACGGTTTAATTTTTTCCAAGCAAGTTGCTTTTGCTTTCGCAGTTGGTCGAGGTGCTTGTTCCACCATGGAACCCTGTAGGGATGTGCGTTTGGTGAGGTTTGTGGGATTGAGAGGTTTGCGCTATATAAAATAATTCTATTGATTTGGGCGGCTTCTTTGTTTACGTTTTGGGAGGTAGGGTATTTCTCGTTTATTTGTTGTGTATGTGCGCTGTACTGGTCTCAGTTGGCTTCTTTTAGTTTAAAAAAGGGTCTGTTGAATTTCTGTGTATTAGTCGTTGGGAATAAGGTCGTGATGATAGGAAAATGGTCGCTGCCATGAAGATCGTTTAGAATTTTCCAGTTTGCGTGAGGGGCTAGGATTGGAGAGCAGAGTGTGAGGTCGATATGTGAGTAAGTATTGTGTGTTGAAAAGTGTGTGGGAGATTTGTCGTTTAGTAGAATAAGGTGTGTATTGTCGATGAATCTTTGAGTTATTTTCCCTCGTGTATTTGTTGTTGGGGAGCCCCAAGACGGGTGCCATCCATTGAAATCTCCCGTAATTAGAGATGGTGTTTGCTGGATGTTAAATGTGTTTAGGAGTGTCTGGTCAGAAATGTTTTTGGTAGGGGAGATGTATGTGGAAAATATGTTTAGTTTTATTTTAGATTGTATGTTTATGGCTATTGCTTCTGGATCGCTTGTGATATTGAGGATAGTGTATTGGATTGACTTATGAACTAGTAGTGCTACGCCCCCAAATCTATTGGTGGCTATATTGGTTAATAGCTTATAGTTTATTGGAGTTGGAATAATATTAATGTGTTGTATGTGGGTTTCTTGGAGGGAAATTATGTGTGGGGAGTATTTCTTAATGAGAATAAGGAGTTGGCTGTAGTTGTTTACATATCCTTTTAAGTTCCATTGGATTACAGTAAGGGACATTTGGGAGGAGATAAAAGCTTATAACTTAGTTTAAGGGTGGTGTTGACGGTTTAGTTTAAGCTCTGTGTAGGGCTTAAGATTCTATATGGATTCGCTATCGCTGTTGTTAGTGTGTTTCTTTTTGTTTAAAGTTTTGGCCTTTATTTTGGATGCTTTGAGGTTAGTAGATAGGTTATTAGACTTATCTTTTGAGAAAATTTTTATTTTTAGGTCCTCTGTGTGTTGTGATGAGTATGGCGTAGATGTGGGGTGGTCAGTGGGGTGGTAAGTATCCATGTCTTCTGGTTTGTCGTAGCAATGATGGTGGTGGTGTTGAAGCGGTTGGTTTGACAGAGGAGTTGTTTTGGCTGGTCCAGTTGTTGTTGTCTTCGATGAAGTGGTATGTGCTGTTGATGTGGGTGTGATGTACGAATTTTGCGATTGGATTGTGTGTGTATTTGTGTCGATATTAGGTGCTTGAGTGTTTGTTTTCATCTGTGTTGTGCCGTTTGTGAGTGTTTTGGCATAGGAGTTTCGCAATTGGAAGCCGTGTCGTTCAAAATAAATACGTTGAGCAGTTTTATGGTCTACTTTTTGTGTGGTTTTAATGGCTGTTAATTCCTGGTTTTTTATAAAAGTGGGGCATTTGCGATCAAGTGGGCTGTGTTGATGGTTGATTTCTGGGTTGTTTCTGCAGTTTAAGCAGTTTTTTTCGTTTGTGCATGTTTCTCCGTCGTTTGTGTGTTTTACTTCTGAGCAATTGGTGCAGGTTTCTAGGCTTTTGCATATTGGTGCTGGGTGGCCGAAGCGAAGGCATTTTTTGCATCGGAGTGGAAGTGGAATATAGTCTCGTACTCGGACTGTTTCGTAGCCGATTCGTAATATTTCAGGGAGTTTGTGTGATTCAAATGTTATAATGATCAGGCCGGTTTCAATTAAGGTGGTGTTGTTGCTATCGGAGTTAGAGTTGGGGTTTTGTCGTTTCATTATTTTTTTAACTTCAGTTACTTTTTGTGGTTTTAACTCTTGTAGAATTGTGTCTTCGTCGATATATCTAAGGTCGTTGCAATAGATAACTCCCTTGGAGAAGTTTAATGTTTTATGTTCAGTTGCTGTTACTTCCACATCTGCGATTGTTGTAAGTTTAAGGAGTTTTCTGGCTTGTAGTTCATTTTTAGTTTTTATTAATAGGCTGCCGTCTCTTGTACGTTTGCATACCTCAACTTCTCCTCCACAGGCAAAGTCCACAGATTTTTTAATGATGAAAGGTGATATTCTTTCAAACGAGTTGTAATCTTTCCTTTTAATGACAATAAATTTTGGGTTTCCTAATTGGGATTGGTAAGATTTTGCGGTGAAATTATGAATGTCTGGTGGGTCTGTCATGATTGTTAGATAAGGGCTTCAGCCCGAGTTATAGGTTTTGGTGTTTTTGTTGTTGTGTTTTTTGTTTATCTTTGTGGTTTATATTTGTTTGTGCAAAGTTTTGCTGATAAGAGTTTAGGGCTTGCGCGAAGCGAGGCTTTAAACTATAGTGGCACGACTTATCTCTTCGGAGGTTGAAGTTGTACTGCGATAAGATATATAATAATCACATAGTGCCAGTGTCCACGCGGATTGTGAAAATCTGGTGGCGGAAAAATTTATTCGGCAAAAGCTTAACCAAATTCAAGTGAGTAAAGCCGTTTTCATTTGTATACAGATGCATAACCTTTTGTTGCCCAAAGCAGCAGCAGAAGCAGTAGGAGAATGATCGGCAAATAACCTCAAGTGCAGTTTAATTGGCCAACAGCGCGCATGCGCAATAGCCTACAGGGGCCAGCTTTGGCGTATTATGGAACAGTTAATGGAAATTGGCAGTGCCGAAAGTGACCCGATAATTTTGACCCCAGTTGACCACAGCACCCATGTGGGTTTAACCTAAAAAGATTCAGAAAGTGGATCTAACCCCAAGTGGTAGTGTAGATCCGAGCATCCGATGTCCGACTATAAATTTTCTTGTGTATTAAATCCAAATCATTAAATGGGTTTTAACCCAGTTCTGCCGAATTAAAATGTCTTGCAATTTTTGCCACAAATTGGTCATAACCTGTATCGAGTTACCTAACTTTTACGACACTCATATGTAATGTTTTTTTTGTGAATTTGATTCTGGTAATGAAAGCCATGAATAGTTGATGAAAACCCTCTGTAAAAGTAGAATACATTTATTTTTATAATTTAAGTAAAGTTAGTTAAAATCTAAGAAAATTTCTCTTGTTGCGAAGTGAAACGAATTGTGTAGAAGAATGCCTTTTTAACTCTTTTGTTTAAACTAATGCCTTAAAACCCCAAGGTGGCCTGCCAAAGCCATACAATTTTCAGCACACCTTCGAGGGAGATCGATTTTTCGCCGATGGATAAGATGCGTGAGTTTATATAACTTTGTTTTCAAGTGCTAACCCAAACTTGAGAGAAATTTATTAAATGGCAATGATATAAAAGAAGTTAAGAAACGAATTAAATGCCGCAACAACCGAAATTTGGCTATCGCTGTAATAAATTTAATATTTTTTTTTAAATTTGTCGAGAATTAAAATGAAGTTTAATTGAATTTAATTAAAAGAAATTTCACAATGGAGTTAAATGAGAAGTTGTCTACCAATGAATTAAATTAGATAATCGAAACTATTTCTTATTAATTTAATTCTTATTACAATTAACATTTATATCTAAATCCCCACATTTTTACTACATATTATTAAATCATGCGATACATAAATATTCTTATAACTATCTAAGCTTATAATCAAACTACCTATATACGATGTTAGTATTAATTACTTTATGTTTATTAAATTTAATGTTAAACGAAATCATGAGCAACTAATCATTTCCTTTACCGACTCTACTGATGACTCCAGGTTGCAAGGGATCATCGGAGCCATGCTCCTGCGGAAGATAATCATAGGTTGGGTGGGCCTCAAGCGAGCACAACAACATCCGTGTCCTCGCAAATGATAGTTTTCTCGCTGTCTTTTCCTCTATCTTCGTCCTTTCTTCTAACTTTCATTTTCTAGAATTTATTTATTTATTTTTCTTCCGGTTTAGTTCTAGCTCCTATTTTTTGTCGCAAGGACGCTCAATTCTTGTCTTTATTAATAGTGATGTGTAGTCCGTGTCCGAGATCTGGGTGAGCAAGACCACCACCCCCAAAGCCGAAGAGCTAGAGCCGGAATCTAAAGCGTGCCCCGCAGCTCAGATCCTCGAAAGCCTGCCTAACGCGAGGAGTTATAATTCCATCTTGTATTGAGGACAGTGGCGCACTACGTTAGACACTACAAATGTAATCTCTAAAATCTTTTGCTAGCCGGGCCATAATAGATTGCGGCGTAGATTTTCTATGGTCTTTTGCATTCCGGCATGGGAGGATATAACACTATAAATTCTATGACTATAGTGCCTGTCAAAGCACTCTTGGTCTTAATTCGGAAACCAACAGTTAGCTTTTAATGCAGTATATGTGTCCTCTTAAAAAGCTTCAGATCTAAGGTCTACCATAGGGGCCATGTCTAATACATTTATTTCGTTTTCAGATAGAATTTATAAGGCGTCTCCGTTTTCGATGCAAGGAGATAAATTTAAACGATTGCAATTTAAAAATCCACCTAGTAACTCTTTCAGTTACATTCTGTTGCCTCATGAGCCATAAGTTAGAATGGTCAGTGGCTACTTCAAATTATTGCAATTCTAAGCATCAGCAAAGCTTTTCAATGGCTAATACTAAGACTAAACATTCTCGTTCGGTGACGCTCTAATTACGTTGTGATCAACTTAGCTTTTTCGACTGGCGTGTGAAGATAAAACTTATTCTAAAAGTTCGGGTTTTAAAAAACCAGCGAAGAGGTCAAAAAAATGTCCAGCATTTTCATCGAGCTTTTCAACTTGAGCAAGACCAACGTTGCCTCTCTTTGCAACGAAACAACGCGTAGTCGTACGGTCAACCACCCCCAACCCAATCAAAAACCAGGACTTAACAACAACAAACGATAGAGCGCGGTCTTGCTCTCCATCAACCTTTTAAGGGTCAACGGTCCCTCTAGCAAGAGCAAATATCTTTGCTTATCAACTGGCTCTGTTACACCTGCTGTGACAAAAACAACAACTCCACCGGTACACGCCCGATCAACGATGACTGCAAGTTCTGCTGAGCAAGCACCAAAAACAAATTCACTGTGTGCTGCACCCTCAGCAAAACAAAGTTCCTCGACCATACAGACTGGTATAGATCGATACATACAAATAAAGCGAAAACTAAGCCCGCAAATGATAACCGATTTTCCAATGATTTAGACGATCTGCCAAATTCCGACAAAAACAATAAGAAGACACCTAATCCGCCTCCAATCTACATCAGAGAAAATAGTTCCAGCGCCCTCGATGCCTTGAGCCTAAAATAAATCCTGAGGAAATTTCAGGAGGCCTAATAGAACAAGGTTTTAAGCCGAAATCAGTTATCAACATGTTTAACTATGATAAAAAGCAACAACCTCTTTTCAAGGTCGAACATGAACCAGACTCTTGGGCATTGAAGATAAACGAGACTCACCCCATTTATGAGCTGCATAAAATACCCGTACAGTGTGCAAATTGCCAAGAATATGGTCATACAAAAACTTATTGTACCCTTGCACTGCATGTGTAGCTTGTGGTGAGCTTCACAGCTCTGTTAACTGGCCATTAAACGAAGCTGACCCCTTAAAAAGTGTAGTAACTGCAAACTACAGAGGTTGCCCTGTATATAAGGATCTAAAAAATCGGCTACACCAAAAAGTGACTATGATGCGTGGGCAAAGCACGCTGAGCACAATTATACCCTCAAAACATACACCTAATGTCCACTTAAACAGTCTGACCAACAGGAACGTAACATTTGCAAGTGCGCTTAAATCAGGTCTTGCATCTACAAATCCTACAACTCCATTCCCACTCGCTGAACAAACAAAGGTAAATGCTGATCAGCCAACAGGACAGCCACAAGGCAATATTGAAACAATGATCTTTAACTTCCAACAAAGCTTGACCGAATTTGTGACATTTATGAGAACAACCATTGATACAGATGCTGGTATCGCAGCAGTCAAAATAATCAATGGCTCCCTTACGTATAACCCTATAGAATGCCAACGGCGCACAGTGGCGCATTAGATACTTTTGCGATATTAAATTCAAATTTTGAAGACAACGGATCGTTGCATTCGACAGGTAATAGTTCAAAAGGGGTGAGTCCAAAAAATAATTTATATCGGTTCAGTATTTTAGAAGTTACACGTGTTCAAAGTTGAACCTCTTTTGGTTTGCAAAAAAAGCTGGTATTTTTTGTGGAAAATTCTGACTTTGCGGTCAATTTTTAGATAAAATATGTAACCGACCGGCTTGGTTATGGTCTCTATGGTAAAACAAAGGTAGAATAAATGTATAATATTCTCTGCAAGTGCAGGAATACCTGTTTTGCCGAAGTACTAATTTTCACATATTTTTCAACTTTGATGGAGTATATAAATCGATTCCATACCATCGCCTGGGCTTGGAGTATGAGGTGTTGTTCTTGAATATGTTCCTTATCAGAATCAAAAGAGATCGGGTCCCCCCACGTCCCACCCCGAATTTCCCAGGGAAAAGATACTTTCAACTCATGGTAAGTGCGCAGTTGCTGCGCAGTACGAAATTATATGGCGGGCATACATTTTTTCCTGTATTGGCGGCTTGTTTTTCAATCCCTGACTTTGTAATGATTTTAAATGATTGTATAATGATTAGATATTCTTCAAAAATATTAAATTAAGTAAAATTGAATGATTATTTTTAATTATTTGTAAAAAAAAGGTTAAAATATATAAAAAATGGAGGAAATACAAAATAAAAAAAAACAAATTTTTTTCTTTAAATTTTATTTTATTTTTTGTTTTTAAAACATTAAATATGTACCATATTAGCATTTTCAGAATCTCATATAATCATATAAACGCCAAGTCCCTCCCAGACCTATCTTCTGATCACTCTCCGGTGCTCCTTAATTATCTTCAATGTCCGGATCTGAAAAATTCACCATGTCGATTGACATTCAATAGAACTAACTAGCTAAAATACAAGAAGTTCGTAAGTTTGCACATTGAACTGAACCCAAGAATGATCAATAAGGCTGACATAGAAAGCACCACTAAACATTTGGAGTCTGTCCTTTTTGCAGCAGCCCATGCCTCAACCGCAGAAAAACAAACTGTATAGTATATGCAACGTAAGACAAATGTTCAAATTGAGCAGCTTGTCTTGGAAAAGAGTCGCCTACGACGAGAATGGCAATCTTATAGATCGCCATTTGCAAAACAAAGGCTCGCAACTCGTAAATTAAGAAAGGAGCTAATTAACGAGCAGGAATGCGCACAACGCCGCTACATAGAGCAATTATCATCTTTTAGCACAAAATACTCATTATGGAGAGCACACCCATCTCTAAGCCCCCCGGTAGAAACTGTTGTGCCAATAAGAAATTCTGCAGGTGAATGGATCCACAGCGATAAACATAGAGCTCCTACTTTCGCGGAGCACCTTCAAAACGTGTTTCAACCAAACCCAGCAACGAATAATTTCGTATTACAAAAGCATATCTTTGTAAGCCAAACGACACAGGATCCAATAGAATTTCGACCAACTGAAATTGCTAAAATCATTAAGGAATTAAAACCTTAAAAGAGCCCCGGCAGCGATCTAATAACACCTAAGATGATCATCGAACTTCCATTTTGTTCCGTCCAAACTATTTCCCAGCTCTTCAATGCCATAAATAGAATTGGTATTTCCTTTGTTATGGAAAAAGTCGATCATCATTATGATACCGAAACCGGGAAAGGATCATACAGTTCCATCATCATACAGACCTATAAGTTTACTCCCATGTATGTCAAAACTCTTCGAAAAATGTATGCTGACCTTTGTTATACCCTATCTGCGAACTTTTAACAAAATTCGAACTGCATTCGAAAGGAGAGAGTACTGCACTGGCATTTTTCTCGACGTGGCCCAAGCATTTAACAGAGTCGGGTTCGATGGCCTAATGCATCAAATTAAGTCTACACTCCCTGAATGCACCCATAAGCTTTTAAAGACGCTCTCCCCTAAGACTAGAATATAAGGTCTTACTCTACAACTCCGTCCTAAAACCGACCTGGACCTATATCTTCCAGCTATGGGGAAACGCCAGTAGCAGCAGCGTAGAAATCATCCAACGAGCCCAATCAAAAATCCTGAGAACCATCACAGGCGCACCGTGGTACGTTCGAAGTGATAACTTACAGAGGGGCTTATTCATACCTCCGGTCAGATATTTAATAGCCAAACAAATGGGAAAATATTGCAACAAACTACGTGCCCATCCGAACAGGCTTGCGAGAGACTTAACACGGGTATCTAGCCGAACCCGACTTCGTCGTAATGATATGCCAACCCAACGTTGATTATTACGGCCATACAAACTCATATCATATTAGTTAGTCTCATAATGAGAAGCTTCAATAAACAAAGCAACGCCAAATTTTCCATCTCTACTTGAGCTTTTGGAGGCCAAGCAAACTTTAACTTTTTGGAAAGAAGCTTAATCTATAATTAGAAATGTGAGATCGGCGAAGTTTTGTATGAATCGTCGGTAGCATCCACAAACTCCAAGAAATCACCTTTCTTACGCAAGAATACACAGTTGTATATTAACATACAACCCTGGGAAACTTCTTGTCACGGATGCCCTTACAAATCAACTGTCTTGGTTCGTTAAACGACGCATCGCACTAATACCCAATGTCAAAACTGCAATTAACGTCTATAGAAACTAAGTAGCGTTCGACTAGGATCAAACAAGGTACTCATGCGTTTACCCGCATCCCGGGTGCGTTCGCCGCTTAATTCTAATTGACAGACGCTATATAGACCGCCTTGCAAAAATTTCTAAAACCGGTAGAAATCAATGTGGTTAAATCCTAGAGGCATATTATCAGCTTACGTTGACAGCAGCACGCATGAAAAACCGAAAATTGGAAATTCTCCCGCATTCGCTAGCTTACAATAGTGTCACATACTTTGAATAGTGGCCCTCCAGTCACTATTTGTATTATCGACGTAAAGGCAAAACATTTTCATTCAACACAGCCAGTTAAGATTGCCAAATTGGGCTGCTGCCCAGCGGGTACGTTGCTTGCAAGTGCCATGCTATGAAGTAATCGAGAAAATCGTCCCTTGGCGAGGCGCTGAGGTAATAAACCCAGTACGATAAACCGTGAAGATGAGGCTGCGGCTAATGTTACCGTTCAGCGCTTTCAAACAATCAAGCAGAGCATAAAAACGACACCCAGCCTAGCCCCAGTCGCCAAGTTGCTTTAGCTACATTGAAGCGCACTGCATTGTCAGCTGGCTTGAGGATGAGCATTATTAATTCCACTACTATCAGCTTAGAGTAGTCAGGCCAATAATAAGCAGATCGTTGATTTGAAGCCCCTGTGCCGTATGATCTTCATTGTCATAGAATGGAATCGATGTCAGCAGCTTGGCCACACGGCCAAAGACTAAAGAGCCCCCTGTGCACCTGTTACAACTGTGGTGAACATCATCCTGCCAATTACACAGGCTGCACCAAGCACCAGCCCTACCTACTAAGCTCCGAGCCCAAAAAGCGTAATTTGTCACTGGACGCCAGTGGAGACAGACCACTAACCCCATTTTAAGGCAGACTTTACTATGCAGATATTGCAAGACAGTACGAGCAACAGGCACATCAACAATGCCAACAACAGCAAAACTACAGCAATAGGACTCGCAGCCGGCAACAACATTGAAGCCATTTTCCCAAGAGAAGCAGACGGAATAATGACGAAGATGATGAAAAAGCAGCCAGAACAGACATAGCAACAGGGCCAGATTCTTAATCTGCTTATTGCGATCTAAGCGCAGAAAACCCCATAATTATTCCGCTACGGTACGATGCGTAGCGGAATAATTATGGGGTTTTCTGCCCAAACTAGAATGCTTTGTGCGGCAACAAGATATATATGTCCTGCGACTTACACTGCAAACGGAAGGAGGCAAATCTGCCATTGTCCACTTTTCGGCAGCCACAATATCCACTGACAAGGTGCAACTGGCTTCAGCAGCCCCTTACAGCAATTTATTGTCCCCCGAGATTTACATGGTCTACTGACAAAACGAGCCTATTCTGAAAGAGCAGCGTTCCTAATTTATAGTTGTGTGTTACTGGAATAGCTCTGGGGAGAGGGAAGAAGGCGCTACATGTGGCCCAAACAGGTATCCGTACAGCAGAAGAGGTTTACCAGGATATTTTGACTTTGCGCTGGGTGTTTGAAAAGGGTATTTGCGAATGGTATTCTGGCTTCGACCTTCTACCGCATTTATTACTCTGGATGCGGCAGCAATAACATACTCTAACATGAAACGGTAACACCTTGAGATTGCACTGGACCCTAACACTGCAATTTACACTGGGCATTGAGTCAAGTCAGTGGCAAGACTCGTTACTCGCATCCCATCCCATTTTTCTAATAGATCCAATCATGGGTATTTCTAGTTTCACCTTCGCTGTGTCCAGTTTATCCACCGCCCGTTGTTCACCATTGTTCTGCATGAGTTGCAAACGATCAACGTCGACCCACTCAGCATCTTCTTGTGTCCCCAGTCCGTTTGCACTTTCACGTTTTCTCCACTAAAAATTGCAATGTATCCAGCTTCCGGTTCAAATATTTGCGTGACAAGTCCTGCATCTCTAGTTTTACATTCTGCATTCTTTCGGAATTTTTCTAAGACATTCTTTATGGATCTGATATACAATTGGTGTCATTCTTACATATGTATAAATTTTTTATTTTTTTATGATTAGTGTTTATTGTTCTTATAAATAACCATTTCTTCCTTATTAATCGCTACATAATTAGATCTTATTACAAATTGTAGTTTATTCATTGGCAGCGATTTAAGTTTATGTAATGCATACATATTTTTTTAAAAATCGGTAACTTAAGGAAATTATGATGCTTGTCTAATATACAAATTAAATAAGTATGATGTGCTACAGAAATAATCCCTCGCTGCAGTCACTAAAGTGATGGCCGGGTGGTCAATGTAGTTAATGATGAAATTGGCCGCGTCTGGCCAACTGATTCGCCGGGGAGTGTCCCTCGCTGCGGTCACTGGTGGGCTGGCCGGGTGGCCGATGTAGCTGTTAACCAGGGGTGAGGCGGCTGTGCGCCGTCGCTCTGTCCTATTGATAATAGGTTGGGAGAAACTAACTCCGTTATTAGTGGCCCTTGAGGCTCACTAACCAATTAATAACAAGTATGACGGCTTTTCGCCGGAGTGACATTAATGAGCAGTTGCTCTTTGTTCTGTAGACAAAATGAAACTGAACTTAAAAGCTAACAAAAGAGAGCTTCATAGCGGCCTCTGCCAATATGCAGACGCTGTGTCAGCAATTTGGCCGGTGCTGGTCATCGGATGATCGGTCATTGCCGTCGTCCGGTTAACTTAGTTAACTTACATATATCTCGAAATAACCCCTTTTGTGGCCAATAGTAGGCTTTCGGCTACATTTAAATTTAGCCCAGGCATGTCTAAAGTTACGGAAATTCTGTCAAAATATTCCAATCCTTCTATCCTCTTCTATCAATGCTTTCTCCGTTTTTTTCATTACTAATATTGTTAAGTTCTTTATCACTATGATACAGATATCCTAGGATATATTCTAACCTTCTATCCTTTCAAACTTTGTCTATATAATCGGTATCTTACCAAACTAACTAGGCCATTGGCCTCTATAACGTCTTTATTATTATTTATTATTATTTATTACGTCTTCTATTACGTCTTTAAGGGTATGTTCCAAGTGTTCTATTGTTTCTTGTATGTGTCTGGATAATTCTAGCTGCGCCTAGTTCAATAAGTGCGACTCGTTCGTATTCTTGCAACGGCAGGACTTCAAACTTGTTCTCTTCGGCCCTGGTCGGTGATGACCTGTAATTATCGTTATTCATCGGTTATGAATGCTTTCATCAACTCGTGTTTTGAAAACGTAGGAGTAAGCTTGTCCCTTCTATTTTCTTTCCTGAATATCGTGTTTCTTAACTGCACCGAATTTGGATCTAGTCTCTCAACATAACCTGTTTCTTTTCTCTTGATTTACCGTTGGTATACCCTTTCTTTTATCTTATGATAAAACTCGGCATGAAACTCACTGATTTTCTGCAAATAATAAAATTATTGAATGTCCTGTTGTTTAGAAAATTATGAGTTCTGCCTGTAAAAAGTTATTGAGGTCTTAGTTTCTTAGCGTTGTTATACCCGTTACTCGTAGAGTAAAAGGGTATACTAGATTCGTTGAAAAGTATGTAACAGACAGAAGGAAGCGTTTCCGACCATATAAAGTATATATATTCTTGATCAGGATCAACAGCCGAGTCGATCTAGCCATGTCCGTCTGTCCGTCCTTCTGTCTGTCTGTCTGTCTGTCCGTCCGTATGAACGCTGAGATTTCAGAAACTACAAAGAGACAAAGTTGAGCATACAGACTCCAGGGACATAGACGCAGCGCAAGTTTGTCGATTCATGTTGCTACGCCCACTTTAACGCCCACAAACCGCCTAAAACTGCCGCGCCCACATTTTTGAAAAAAGTTTTGATATTTTTTCATTTTTTTATTTGTCTTGTAAATTTCTATCGATTTCCTAAAAAAACTTTTTGCCACGCACACTCTAAAGCCCACAAACCGCCCAAAACTGCCACGCCTACACTTTTGAAAAATAATTTAATATTTTTCCATTTTTGAATTGGTCTTGTAAATTTCTATCGGTTTGCCAAAAAACTATTTTCCACGCCTACTCTAACGCCCACAAACCGCCAAAAACTGTCAGTGCTGAAGACTCTCCTTCGCACTTCCACTAGCTGAGTAACGGGTATCAGATAGTCGGGAAACTCGAGTATAGCGTTCTCTCTTGTTTTAATCATAGCTTCAAACTCTTTCACCACCAGAACATATGGTCGGAAATAGCTCATTAGTGACAGTTATCTTAAAGGATGAAATGTCCCTAGCGTAAAATAAGTTAAATTTTTCCACTTTTATGCTGGCTTTTATTTTGTCCTGTATATAAGACTGTACATCAGATAATGTTTGATCAGGGGAAAGCCGGGTAACGAAAATTTGTTTCCTTAGTGGAACCGCCAAGAGGGGGTTTTGGCAGGTTGTATTTCTTAAGTGCCAACTTGTGCCGGTAGTCCGGACTTAATATTCCTTTGTTGTGGTAAACTATTCGGGACAGGTGGAATCACCGGTTGAGAAACCAGTCCGGACAAAACGGAAACCGTAGCAATCCCAGGCTTGGCACCCTCCATATCGGATTGATCGGATTTCTCTGAATCTTTTTTAGCTGCCGATCTTAGCAACATTTGAGGGTTTGCTGCGATCGTCAACTGATCAGCTGAGGAGTCCTGTTGAGGAGGTCCAGTCCTGCCGGTTGGGCACATTCTCCTTAGGCAACCAGCGGCATTCTTGTGCTAATAGCTTAAGGCTATTAAATTGTGAGTCTACCGCGGAAAGAAGATCATCAGCTCGAGCAAAAACTATCTCTAGCCACGCCAATACTGCTAATTAGTCCTTTCAAGTCATTCCTAGGCAAGTATCACAACAGTATTTTAGATTTGGCCCTTTAGGTAGGTCATACCTTGTTCGAGTGTCCGTGGGTAAAAAAAAGAGTTATGTTATTAATAACAATGAGTAACTTTTCGAAAAATTGGGGGGGCTATTAATTTATAAGCTAAACGGCCGCCCTCTGCTTTACAGTGCACCGGGAGAGGTCAGCGTCTTACTATTACTAGTATAATTGTCCTCATCTCCGTACACCACGAATCCTGCTGAATGGAAATCCGTCCTTAGGTCGAAGGACTGCCGACTCCGCAAGTTACCAAGCATACGTTTTAGGTTGTGATGGAGTTTTTTTTTCTAAAAATTAAAAG
Organism: Drosophila yakuba; assembly: GCF_016746365.2. Classification (NCBI taxonomy): domain Eukaryota; kingdom Metazoa; phylum Arthropoda; class Insecta; order Diptera; family Drosophilidae; genus Drosophila; species Drosophila yakuba. The sequence continues at coordinate 25,910,003 of NC_052527.2, read as the reverse complement.
ACGTCTGTTCGCATTCAGGGTAAAATGATAAGTAAAGTTTTATAAATTCTTTCTTCTTCACAATGTCTCTTTTGATCTCGATTATTCTAATGAGCTGAGTTAGCTGAAAAGTGGAATTGGAGCGAATGCGACGGTTGAGGGGGTTTCGGCGGGAGTCACTAAGGGTAAACGTGCCATCTAAATGTCTGATTGCCGAGGGGGCTCGGTGGGGTACCGCCGAAGGTAAATGCTGAGACGGTAACTTGAGCGCTATCAAATGGCATTACGCCACGATGGGTCACTTACAGATAGAAACAAAGTATGGTGCCGGACCGACCTGAGGCAAGCGGTTGTATTCGCTGCGCAATTTACAGGCACTCAAACTGGCCAGTCTACAGGAGTTTGAAGAGACTCAGGATCTTGACCCAAGCGGTTCAGATGGACATGCCAATCACGCCGTTTGAGCCCATAAAGAAAGCTGATGTCATAGCACCCCAGAACAGCATCCAAGCACCAGGCCACAATGTCATTTGCAATGCGACTATAAAGGCACAGTCAAGTCGTGCGATGCTCTTCATAACGTTGGTGTAAGTTGGTTTTTAGTGGAAGCTCGGGGTCCACAGACCTGTAAAACCGAAAAGGGAACCCGATTCCAATAGGCCGATAAGCCTTCTCTCTTTGCTGCCCGGATGTTATGGAATACCAAAAGACCAGTGGCGACCAGTTTGTGATCCGTGCTGGCCACTGTACTGTTGCGCAGCTCTATGTAGCTCTATTGAACATCAAATACTGACTGCCTCCATAATAGATAATATTGCAACGCCCTCTTTCTGGAAAACCACGAAGCGTTTGATCGAGAGTGACACACTGGCATCTTGCTCAAAATGAAACAGACTCATATCTTGAAGGAAGGCGCTTCCCAGTTAGATATCACTCGACCCTTTCCACGGATCATGTTGTCGGTGCGTGAGTCCCTCAAGCAAGTGTCCTCGGCTCTCTGCTCTACAAATTATATAGCTATGATATGCTGCGGCCGTACAACAGCATACTTGAAGCTAATAGCATACTTCATGCTGGCTACATATGCCGATGACGTGTATGTCCCCTACAGTTCTCGAAGTTAGCTTTAAGCTGCTGACGTCATCCAGGACAACACAACAAGATTTTCGGAATTTTCTGCCAGGCATGAAATATTGGGAGGCCCCAATACCTCAACCGGACGCAGTGAAGAATCTTGGAATAACACCACCCTGCACATAGATTTTAATCGGACCACGCTGCCATGATTTGCTTAGGCGCCACAGAAATTATATTTACTTTGTTTTGAGAATTTCAGGTTGTCTAAAATTTGAATAACGAAGAGGTTGTTTGTAGACTTTACCGATGCCGAGCAAATCTGATACGCATATGAAAAGGAACATCGGCCAATAGAGGTCCTGAAGAAGTACGTTTTCAACTCCTTGAGATGTTTTGCTTCCCGAGGATGACCAGTATAATAGTCGACCAACTGTCTTGCGAATGTTGCAAGCTCCATAACTACGACAGCCCCTACACCTGTCTCAACATATTATTGTGAAATACATAACATTGATATTTTCAGGTTGGATAAGAGGTGCATGAACAAATTTACTAAATTTGAAAAGCTTTTCGCTTTTGTGTACTTTTTTTGCCCAACAGTGACCAAATTGCAGTGGACAGATACAATAACTCTGTTTATTAGTGATTAACAAGAAGCCAGCGGATATTTTCTTCTACGGATCTAGCAGGGTAAACTGAAAAGGTTTGGTTGGCTTAAGATAACAAACAATGGAAGTCGTTAGACGGTTCTTAGACCGCAGACACATCCTAACGAATCAAAATTTGAATAAAGAAAGACAGGAACGCGCTGCCTACAAACAGATTAAAACTAACGAAACGCCACGGTTCAGGACCAAAGAGATCTTGGAGAACAACACAGTAACAATTAATATGAAGTAAATCTTAAATCCATTCTGAGGAAGTGAAACAAGAGATCGGGGCTCTTCCTTTTCCATAAATTAATAAAATTTTCTGATAAGAATATACAATATGTTAAACTCCAGGTAACTAGCACATAATAAACAAGAGAGAACGCTATAGTCGAATTCCCCGACTATCTGATACCCGTTACTCAGCTGGTGGAAGTGCGAAGGAGAGTCTTAAACACTGACAGTTTTTGGCAATTTGTGGGCGTTAGAGTGGGCGTGGCAAAAAGTTTTTGGCAAATCGATAGAAATTTACAAGACCAATACAAAAATGAAAAAATATCAAAACTTTTTTCAAAAGTGTGGGCGTAGCAGCATTGGGCGGTTTGTGGGCGTTAGAGTGCGCGTGGCAAAAAGTTTTTTGGCAAATCGGTAGAAATTTACAAGACCAATACAAAAATGAAAAAATATCAAAACATTTTTTTAAAGTGTCGGCGTGGCAGTTTTCGGCGGTTTGTGGGCGTTAGAGTGGGCTGGGCAACATGAATCGACAAACTTGCGCTGCGTCTATGTCTCTGGAGTCTGTATGCTTAATCTCAACCCTCTAGCTTTTGTAGTTCCTGAGATCTCGACGTTCATACGGACAGACAGACGGACGGACAGACGGACGGACAGACGGACATGGCCAGATCGACTCGGCTATTGATCCTGATCAAGAATATATATACTTTATATGGTCGGAAACGCTTCCTTCTGCCTGTTACATACTTTTCAACGAATCTTTTACTCTACGAGTAACGGGTATAATATCAACAACATATCATCAACAAAATGGTTGCGCTCTTGTTTCGCTTATTAAATGATCCACGAAACCAAAGTTCAAACCATAGTTCAAACCATTGTTTTACCATAGAGACCATAACCAAAAGACCGCAAAGTCAGAATTTTCTACAAAAAATACCAGCTTTTTTTGCAAACCAAAAAAGGTTCAACTTTGAACACGTGTAACTTCTAAAATACTTTGTTTTACCATAGAGACCATAACCAAGCCGGTCGGTTACATATTTTACCTAAAAATCGACTGCAAAGCCAGAATTTTCTACAAAAAATACCAGCTATTTTTGCAAACCAAAAAAGGTTCAACTTTGAACACGTGTAACTTCTAGAATACTGAACCAATATGAATTATTTTTTGGACTCAACCCTTTTGAACTATTACCTGTCGAATGCGAAATCCCACGCAACGGTCCGTTGTCATCAAAAATTTGAATTAAGTACAGCATTCACTACTGTAGACTCGCGTCGGGGTAAGACGTATTTTCATCGAGCTCTGTATAAAATCAATTTACTTAAGTGAAGTGAATAAATAAAACAAAATAAATTACAAATATCAGCGAAAAGACGCTATTAGCAATGTTAAATTGCCAATCTATAATATTTGTTGTGTGTGGAAACATTACATTAAAACAAAAGCTTATTTAAATGACAACAAACAAATCGACAGTTTTAAAATGAGCCAACGCGATTTGCGCGCTCAGCGGCAAAAAGAGCAAGACGAGTGCCGGCTCTCTCTCCAACGAAACAATGCATAATTCACCGTCGTGTCTGACGCCCGCGAGTGCCAAACAATCCATCGGGCCAATGACCTAGCACCTGCAGAAAGCAAACGAACGCTGTCTTGCTCACCAATGCTTATGACTGCACGATGTGAACCCGAACGCATTGAGAGCGTCTCTCTCGCGCTCTCCTAATTGCAAACGGTGTCAAGCTCTGTAGCTACCAGCACAGTAACTTCGATATCTACTGCAACTGCACCTATAGCAACAACAACAACAACAACACTATGCTCAGTACCGAGAGCTGTGTACATTTCTGCTGAATCAACAACAACTAAAGCAAGTGCACTCTCTCCGACTCTAGAAAACAAAAGCGGACAAGAACCAAAACAAAACACAAAACTGTGTCAAACAGGGCTGGATCGCTACATTCAAATAAAGCGAAAGCTAAGCCCACAACACAAACAGGCTGGCAATCAGCCGAAAATAAATCGCACCAATGTTGACAACTCAACTTCAAATAGGTTCGCACTACTGGATGACTGCGAAGTGAATCCAATCAAAGAACAGGAGCAGAAGAAGATTAGGCCGCCACCAATATTTATACGAGAGAAAACCTCAAGTGCACTGGTTAACAAACTAGCTACGATCATCGGAGAAAACAAGTACCACGTTATACCTCTTACCAAAGGAAACATACATGAAACGAAAGTGCAGACTCCGGATGAGTCTAGCCATCGATCAGTGACCAAGTACCTGGATGAAGCTGGAAAGAGTTACTATACCTACCAGCTTAAAAGTGCCAAAGGATTGCAGATTGTCATTAAAGGAATTGAATCATCAGTGACCCCATCCGAAATTATCGAGGCACTAAAGGAGAAAAACTTTAAGGCAAAAACGGTGATCAACATTCTTAACAGGAAGAAAGAGCCGCAGCCACTCTTCAAAGTCGAACTGGAGCCATCGAGCCAAAGAATCAGCAAAAATGAAGTACATCCTATTTATAAACTACAGTTTCTACTGCACCGGAGAATAACCGTCGAAGAGCCACACTAGCGCAAGCAGCCTGTGCAGTGCACTAACTGCCAAGAATATGGCCACACCAAAGCGTACTGCACCCTAAAATCTATCTGCCTCGTTTGCAGCGATGATCACAGTACCGCAAACTGTCCTAAGAACAAGGACGACAGCTCAATTAAATTATGCAGCAACTGTGGCGAAAACCACACAGCCAACTGGCGAGGATGCATTGTTTACAAGGAACTTAAGAGTCGCCTAAACAAACGAGTGACTTCAGTTCGTGATCGTACCACACCAACAATTCAGAAAGCAATGGAACCGAGTACAACTAACATCCCTTTGTCTACCAGCTACCGAACAGCGCCAAATATTTCCTTTGCAAGTGCACTAAAATCAGGGATCCAAACACCAGCAGCGGACACCCCCATTCATCAAACAAACACTCACGATAACATGCAACAGCAGCCAATTGGCGTTGAAGCGATTATGCTTTCGATGCAGCAAAGCATGAAAGGCTTCATGGCCTTCATGCAAACAACTATGCAAGAGCTTATGAGGAACCAAAACATCCTTATTCAAATGCTCGTTTCTTCTAAAACAGTATAATGACTCCCCTAATAATAGCAACCTGGAACGCTAATGGCGTTTCGCGGCACAAGCTAGAACTTGCTCAGTTCTTAGCCAACAGAAACATTGATGTTATGCTACCCTCAGAGACTCACCTTACTGAAAAGTACAATTTTCAAATACCAGGATACAAATTTTACTTTACGAATCACCCGGATGGCAAGGCCCATGGAGGCACTGGCATACTAATACGATCGCGAATCAAACACCACTTTGTTAGTAATTGGCAAGAAGACTGCCTACAATCTACCTCTATAAGCCTCCAATGCTATAACGGTGCTCTCACTCTGGCTGCTGTCTATTGCCCACCCCGCTTCACAATATCAGAGGACAAATTCACAACACTCTTCTACTCGCTCGGTGAAAGGTTGGTTGAAAGGTTGCAGCTGGTGATTGGAATGCCAAGCACATGTACTGGGGATCTCGAATAGCGACCCCTAAAGGAAAACAGCTATACAACGCAATTATTAAACCGCAAAACAAGCTTAATTATGTTTCTCCGGGTACGCCTACATACTGGCCAGCAGAACCTAAAAAGCTTCCAGACTTGATTGACTTTGCCATCACCAAAAGGATATCCCAATCAATGATTACAGCTGAGGCACTTTCAGAACTTTCATCTGATCACTGCCCGGTGATCTTTAATCTTTTGTACCAACTGCAACACATCGAGCGGCCGTATAGACTCACAAGCAACAGGACCAACTGGGAGAGGTACAAAAAATATGTTTGTTCACATACCGACTTCTCTAGCTCATTGAAAACCGAGCAAGGCGTCGATCAGTTTGCTGGTAGCCTAGAATCAACACTAGTTGCAGCAGCAAAACCGTCAACTCCACAAGATACCCACGGACGCAGTAAAAAGTTCAACTTACTAAAGCGCTTAAGAAAAAAGAAGCGGACGCACAGCTGCGTTACATCGAGAATCTGACGCCCACCAGCACAAAAAACTCTTTGTGGAAAGCCCACAGGAATCTGTAGGCACCAGCAGAAACTGTCGTACCCCTCCGTAACTCTACCGGAAACTGGTCTCGTAGTGACATGGACAGAGCAAGAGTCTTCGCTGATCATCTCAAAAAGGAATTCCAACCAAATCCAGCCACTAACTCATTTACTCTCCCACCCTTAACTGCATCTGACTTAGCACCACAAGATCCCATAGAATTCCGGCCAAGCGAAATAACGAAAGTCATTAGAGAGCAACTGAAGACTGGAAAATCGCCTGGCTTCGATTTAATAACACCGAAAATGATCATCGAGCTTCCAATCTGTGCAGTTCTACAAATCTGCCTACTCTTCAACGCTATTACCAAAATTGGATACTTTCCTCAAAAGTGGAAGAAATCAGTTATAGTTATGATCCCTAAGCCTGGGAAAGACAAAACACAGTTATCATCATACAGGCCAATAAGCCTACTTACTTGTCTCTCCAAGTTATTTGAAAAAGTACTGCTGCTACGAATCAGTCCCCACCTTAAAACACAGGACACACTCCCATCGCACCAATTTGGTTTTCGGGAAAAACATGGAACTATTGAGCAGATTAACCGCATCACAACGGAAATTCGCACTGCTTTTGAGCATCGGGAATATTGTACAGCTTTATTCTTAGACGTTTCACAAGCATTCGATAGAGTATGGTTGGATAACCTTATGTTTAAAATAACCAAACAGCTGCCTCAAAACTTACATAAGCTTCTAAAGTCTTACTTATTCAAAAGAGTGTTCGCGGTTAGATGTAGTTCAAGCACTTCAAACGATTGTACTATAGAAGCTGGGGTGCCCCAAGGAAGTGTATTAGGTCCAATTCTATACACCCTATACACGGCGGACATCCCAACAGACTACCAGTTAACAATATCCACATTCGCTGATGACACTGCAATACTGAGTCGATCGAGATGCCCAGTAAAAGCTACGATGCAACTAGCACGCTATTTAACATGTGTAGAGAATTGGCTTGCAAATTGGTGCATACGAGTAAACGAACAAAAATGCAAACAAGTTACGTTTACCCTTAACAAACAAAGCTGCCCGCCCTTGGTTATGCACCACACGCGCATCCCACAAGCCGATGACGTAACATACTTAGGTATTCATCTGGACAAGCGGCTCACCTGGCGGAAACACATAGAGGCCAAGACGACGCACCTGAGACTAAAAGCAAAGGATCTACACTGGCTTATAAACGTTCGGTCTCCCCTAAGCATGGAGTACAAAGTCCTTTTGTATAACTCCGTTCTTAAACCCATATGGACCTATGGCTCCGAGCTATGGGGCAATGCATCGAGAAGCAACATCGACATCATACAGCGAGCACAGTCTAGGATTCTGAGAATCATAACTGGAGCTCCATGGTATCTTCGGAACGAGAATATACACAAAGACCTAGAAATAAAACTTGTCATTGAGACAATAACAGAGAGAAAAGTAAAATACAAGGAAAAACTAGGCTCACATCCAAATCCCCTTGCAAGAAAACTTCTTCGAGTATGCAGCCAAAGTCGACTGCACCGCAACGATCAACCAGCCCAGCGTTAAATTTGTTAGGCCACATAGCACAAATCATCTCATAAAATGATAATTAGCTAGCTTAGAATAAGATTTGAAAACTTATTGATAGTCTCTTAAGTAAAACGGGAGGATTCAATAAATATGAAGATTTAAAAAAAAAAAAAAAAAAAAAAGTATAGCATTTGTATCTAATGCGCTACTGTCGTCGTTTGATGAACGGTAACGTGTTAAAAAAAAACAAGAGAGAACGCTATAGTCGAGTTCCCCGACTATCTGATACCCGTTACTCAACTAGTGGAAGGGAGAAGGAGAGTCTTAAACACAGTTTTTGGCGGTTTGTAGGCGTTATAGTGTGCGTGGCAAAAAGTTTTTTGGCAAATCGATAGAAATTTACAAGACCAATACAAAAATTAAAAAATATCAAAACATTTTTTAAAAGTGTGGGCGTAGCAGCTTTGGGCGGTTTGTAGGCGCTAGAGTGGGACGGACAGACAGACGGAAAGACGGACATGGTCATATCGACTCGGCTATTGGTCCTGATCAAGAATATATATACTTTATATGGTCGGAAACGCTTCTTTCTGCCTGTTACTTACTTTTCAACGAATCTAGTATACCCTTTTACTCTACGAGTAACGGGTATAATAAGGAGGTTATAGGAATCGCATTCATTGCTGTCTTCTTTGATCGCGACTACGGCCACGGTTTCATACTTCTGTTCGATGTTTTCAACCCTTTGACATATTTGCCCTATTACACTTTCTGAAGAATCAGCTTTTTAAGATTCTGTGTCTGCGGTCATTCTGGTCATGTTTAAAGTGCGTTTGGCTTAGATCACGATGGATATAGCTCTTGGTTTGAACTACGACAAAAATAATTTTTTTTGGTTTTTATTTGGATCTTTTAGGCTCCACTTCCTTGTTTATCAGGAGTGCGGTACTGGGCATTGTGAAAATTCGAACTATGAGACTTCTGCTTAGCATACATTATCACAAATAGTTTGAACTACGACAAAAATAATTTTTTTGGTTTTTATTTGGATCTTTTAGGCTCAACTCTTTTGTTAATCAGGAGTGCGGTACTGGGCATTGTGAAAATTCGAACTATGAGACTTCTGCTTAGCATACATTATCACAAAATGACTTCGTTTAATTTATCTTCCCCGATTAATGCCAATGTAGTTGATTTTGTAGGCCACCTGTCTGTTTACCGAACTGATCAGAGCCTGAAACTCTTCTTGAAGCCTAACCAAGACAATCCAGCGAAAGTCATGTTAGGCCAAGGCACTACTTCTGACAAAGGATTTCCCTACACTTGTGTTTGAGTTAAAGACTTAAGGATGGTTCTTAATAAATAAGGTCCACGAGAATAAATATTTCATTATTGTAAATTAAAGTCATCTGAGTAACTTATATATATTTACATCATGCATGGTCAAACGGGAATTACATTTAATTTACACTGCATTTAAATCTTTTCTGAATGCTGAAATGTTTCTTGCGCGCGTGGGCTGCACTTAAAAACAACAACGATTTAATCAAATATCAATATTTAACAAAACTTGTGTGATTTGTACATTGCTGTTTTTATGTAAAACTCAGTTCGTGGTCATATAATTTACCACGTGAGTTCAAAAGAGGATGGGAGAGATTCAAGCCTAGATGCTCATTTACAATAAGAGCCGATAATAAGGAACAGCTGAGGTGCCGTATAACAAATTTTTTTACAAAGTTTTAAGAATATGTTTATGATCTTAAGCAGCTGTGAACCCCGATAGTATAAAATATTAAATTGTTAGGTAAACAAACCAGCAATGTTTCCGATTCTTTTAGAATCATAAAATTGATCTGAAGGTAATGAAATTGCGCTTTTCATTAGGAGAGTGAAAATCGTCATTAATATTAGTTCTGTATACAAATGGGCCTGGATTGTCAATAGGTGTGACTTCAACATGATTGTAGAACAATAATAATCTGCAAAATATAAAAAACATTATATTATTAAGAAGTATTAAAATACAAAATACAATCCATAAAGGAAACTTTATTCGCCGAATTCATGTAAGTTGAAAAGTATGTAACAGGCAGAAGGCAGCGTTTCCGACCATATAAAATATATATTGTTGATCAGGATTAATACCCGAGTCGATCTGGACATGTCTGTCTGTCCGTCCGTATGCACGGTGAGATCTCAGGAACTACCAAAGCTACAAAGTGGAGATTAAGTATACAGACTCCAGGGACATAGACGCAGCGCAAGTTTGTCGTTTCATGTTGCCACGCCCACTCTAACGCCCACAAACCGCCCAAAGCTGCTACGCCCACACTTTTGAAAAATGTTTTAATATTTTTTATTTTTGTATTAGTCTTGTAAATTTATATCGATTTGCCAAAACACTTTCTGCCACGCCCACTATAACGTACGCAAGCCGCCAAAAACTGTCAGTGCTGAAGGCTCTCCTTCGCACTTCCACTAACTGAGTAACGCGTATCAGATAGTCGGGGAACTCGATGAACACATCTGGTGTTGCAAAATATAAAAAGGGGATGCTAGAGAGTCGAGAAAGAACCATCGATAGAAGCGGACGTGATTACAACGAGCGGCAAAAACGTTAACATCGATTAAAACTTATTCTTACCTTACTCCGTGTATCATTCCTTATTTGATTAATTAATTAAAGTATACCTAATACCTTAGCGTTTTGATTCTTTCACATAATTAGTCGCGCTACCCACTTGCTTAATTCCTGACAAAACTGAAAGCTTACACACATAGGCATCGCGAACCAAATTTCTTGGTGTGTATGTGACATTCTCAGAAGTGGGATAAGATAGCGCGCAATAAGTGAAATCGTGCGAAAAATGACCGTATAAAAAAAGCAAAGAATCGAAGCAACGAACATGCCTCCAAAGAAGAATTACGTCAGCAAGAAAGACCTGCAACATAAATGCAGAGAAGCAGGACTCTCAACGTCGAGAAATCGTGAAGACTTATTGAAGAGGCTAAATGCCCATAGCAGTGCCAACGAGTACGCGAGTGCAAAAAACCAATCAATGCAGAAAAAAATTAGCGAATTAGAGAAATCATTGCGCGAACTTCAAGAGAGATCTTTTCATCCGAGCGGTATCTCCTCTCCTATCGCAAACGCTCAAAACGCAAACGAAATTATGGAGTTTAGTGTACATGGTAACATTCGTATGCCTAACACGTCTCAACAAGTCTTATCGCGATCGAGTTCGTCACACGCTAATGTTACTACGTCTCAGCAACAAGATATTATAATTACGTCACAGCAACACGATAGTGTTGCTACGTCTCAGCAACAGTATAATATCGTTGCTAAGTCTTGGCAGCACGTTAATGTTATCACGTCACAGCAACACGATAATGTCGCTGTCTTTCCGCAACATTCGATCACGTTCATTTCTCAACGACATCGCAAAACCACGTTAATTCGCAAACTTATTCGTCACAGCCAAAAATTAATTCCTCACGCTCATTTGGGACACTGTAACGCAACAACGGCACCTTTCGGCACATATTTACGGCCACACTATGACTTAAATCAATACAATACACAATCGCAACATCGTCAAATATATTTAGAAAATCCATATACCCCGATTCTGCCAAACAACATATACAACCGCGGCCCAACGGTATCTCAAAACATTAATAGTTCGTACAAAAATATAAGTGAAATGGTATCTCTTCTTCCGGAATTCAACCCATCATCCATCAAGTCCTCAGACGCGCAACAATTCATTAGACGCGTTGACTCCCTTCGAAACGCATATCGTTGGGATGATCGAAGGCTAATATTTGCTCGGTATTGGGTAGACTCAACTGAAGAAGTCTTCGTCGAGATCTCAGTGAATTACCGCAAGCTATTGGTAAAAAAAAGGTGAGTTAACCGATTCAGCAATATCAACACACATCATCAACGAGATTAATGATTCCGATTTTAAAAGGAAGATATCTAATAATTATATTTCTTTTAACGACCTGTTAAGAGATATTCTTGCCTATTCAGCGCATAACGAAATAAAGCATAATCACTTTAATATGTCTAGCAAACGTGATCCCAACGCTCAAAAACAAAATATACAAGAGTTTCCAAAACGTGTTGCCAACGACAAAATTGCAGTAAAGTGCTATAACTGTCAAAAGTTTGGACATTATTCCTCGAAATGTCCTGAACCTCAGCGCAAACTCATAATTCAGGAAAAAGAATGTATTGTCGAAAATATAAAAAAAAAATTGAAACTTCACAAGGCAGTTAGTTCATCGGTTAATAATTAAATCATAAAACGCGTCATATCGGAAAACTCGTCTTGCTTTGCGGATAAAACAAGCGAACTCGGTAACCAAAAAGGGAAATCAATTTAACGTCAAATATTCCATGTTATACAAAGCCATATCGTACCCCGTTCGCCAATATAATCTCCGAACTGCTTGAATGCGATATTATTCGTCCCTCAAACTCGCCATATGCCTTGGAAATCGTCAATGCCAACTAAAGCGACGCAGAGCATCGTTTCCATTTCCTAGTATAACATTTAATGAAGGTATTCAATGGCTCGAAAAGTTTCTCAAAATCCTTAAGGAGAGTGGATTAACACTCTGCTATGACAAATGCAAGTTTCTTCAATCGGAGATAACGTTCCATGGACACATCGTAAATAAAAACGGAATTACCCCGGGCGACAATAAAATTAGCGCTATTTGAAATTTTAAAGTTCCGGCAAATGTCAAAGAGGTCAGACGATTTTTAGGTCTCACTGTTTGTGAAAAACTACTCCTTAATCTCTAGGCCCCTAACCCTTCTTTTACGGAAAACTGAACAAGAAACATTTAATTGGACGAATGTTCAACTAGAAGCTTTCCATGAACTCATTGAAAATTGTGCTCTGTACCAGGACTGGTTTTATATGATTTTTCAGCGAATCACGAGGTCCACACCGACGCTTGTGCTGTGGGTCTGGCAGGATTGCTGATACAGTAACATGATCAAAAGTATTGGCGACCTGTTTATTATTTTAGCCGACATTGTACAGCAGCTGAAAGTTAGTACTACAGCTACTAACTCGAGACATTGGCCGTAGTAGAGACGCTTCAAAGATTCCGTGTGTATATCTTAGGTAAACCATTTCGTCTTATTACTGGTTGTTCTGATATTGCCAAAGTTAAGGTGAATAAAGAATTAATACCTCAGGTAGCACGTTGGTGGATCAATATCTTAGACTACGATTGTGAATTCATTCACCGAGATGATAGCTCACGTTGACGCCTTGAGTCGTGCTCGGGATATAAGTTATCAGATACCTCTAGATGAAATAGTACGCACTATAATAACTGACATTGACGACTGGCATTTGACAATGCAACTACAAAACCAAATGCTTGCTGAGATTATCGCCGTCTTAAAGGGTCAACGACATAAGGATCAGTCAAAGCAACTTCAAGCTGATTACGTCATTGAAAATCACCGTCTGTATCGCAAAGTGGAAAATGGAAAGGCTTTCGTTGTTCAAAGGGCAGTTAGGTGGTGTATAGTATGGACAAGTCACGATGATGTAGGGCATTTTGGATTGGACAAAACCATTGCACGGATTGAACAAAGATTCTGGTTCCCAAAAATGCGAAAATATGAAAAGGAACAACATATCATCATGCATTGAATGCTGCTACTACAAGTCGAAAGGTGGAAAACCAGTACCATTTCGAAAACTTCACGTAGACCATCTGCCCCCCTTCATTCGCAGCAAACGAGGAAATACCCATATTCTGGCTATATCTGATCCGTTCAGCAAGTTAATATTCGTAAAAGCAGTAAAAAGTACAAAAGCCGCACCTGTACTAAACATACTTAGTGAGTATCAAGTTATTTCGGTTTGCCTAGCGTTATTATATCCGACCGTGGACAGCGTTTACTTCAAAGCAGTTTGAAGATTATTGTAAGAACAACCAGATTCAGCACATCAAAAACGCCGTACGAACACCTAGAGCAAATGGACAAGTAGAGCGTACGAATCAAACAATCCTTAATTATGTACGGACTATGAGTGAGAACCCGAAGGATTGAGACCTAACTTTACATAATCTATGTCAATTCACAACATAATAATGTCAATTCACAAAAAAATGATACGTCGGGACCTAGTCCGATTAATCTCGTTTTTAACTTGCTGTTGACGTTGTGCAAAAGAAGAAGGACTCTGTTATCGACAACCGAACGCAAGCCGTCGCTAACATCGCATGCAAACGAGCCAAATCGACTCGACTCCAAACATTCTAACCCTTCTTTTTATTCCATAGCTAACCTCGTAGTCATTGAAAATGAGCCGGCCGCAACGGGAGTCACGGGAATCACGCAAGCTAGAACCACGATACCGAGGACCCAATCAAGATGTCAAGGTCCTGACAAAAAAGGTCGCTACGTCGTCGGAGATATCCCCGGAATACAGATCACAGGACGTAAATACAGTTCTGTGTTCTGTATCTGATGACGAAGATGACAGAATCGAGGACGATCCGAATGCAGGATTGGCCGAGCTGTCACACTCCAATTAAAACTCAACCTGGTGGCATTCTTATAAGTTCCATATGTGCACATTCGGTGTTGCAAAATATAAAAAGGGAATGCCATGAGAGAGTCGAGAGAGAACCAACGATAGAAACGTTAACATCGATTAAAACTTATTCTTACCTTACTCCGTGTATCATCTCTTATTTGATTAATTAATTATAGTATACCTAATACCATAGCATTTCGATTCTTTCACATAATTAGTCGCGGTACCCACTCACTTAATTCCTGACAAAACTGAAAGCTTACACACATATGCATCGCGAACCAAATTTATTGGTGTGCATGTGACACTAGAGACATAGACGCAGGGCAAGTTTATTGATTCATGTTACCACGCCCACTCTAACGCCCACGAACCGCCCAAAACTGCCACGCCCACACTTTTGAAAAATGTTTTAATATTTTTTCATTTTTGTATTAATCTTGTAAATTTCTATCAATTTGCCAAAAAACTTTTTGCTACGCCCACTCTAACGCCCACCATATAAAGTATATATACTATTGATCAGGATCAATAGCCGAGTCGATCTGCCCATGTCCGTCTGTCCGTCCGTATGAACGTCGAGATCTCTGGAACTACAAAAGCTAGAAAGTTGACATTAAGCATACAGACTCCAGAGACATAGAAGCAGGGCAAGTTTATTGATTCATGTTGCCACGCCCACTCTAACGCCTTTTAAAAAATGTTTTGAAATTTTCTCATTTTTGTATTAGCTTTGTAAATTTCTATTGATTTTCCAAAAAAAAGTATTGCCACGCCCATTCTAACGCACACAATTCGCCCAAAGCTGGCACGCCCACACTTTTGAAAATTGGGTTGATATATTTTCATTTTTGTATTAGTCTTGTAAATTTTTATCGATTTGCCAAAAAACTTTTTGCCACGCCTACTCTAACGCCCACAAGCCGCCATAAAATGTCAGTGTTGAAGGCTCTTCTTCGCATTTCCACTAACTGAGTAACGGGTATCAGATAGTCGGGGAACTCGATGAACACATCCGGTGTTGTAAAATATAAAAAGGAAATGCCAGAGAGTAGAGAGGGAACCAACGATAGAAGCGGACGTGATTGCAACGAGCGGCAAAAACGTTAACATCTATTAAAACTTATTCTTACCTTACTCCGTGTATCATCCCTTATTTGATTAATTAATTAAAGTATACCTAATACCATAGCGTTTTGATTCTTTCACATAATTAGTCGCGCTACCCACTCGCTTAATTCCTGATAAAACTGAAAGCTTACACACATATGCATTGTAACGAACTGATTTTGTTTATCTGCTCGCTACGGAATACGTGCGGCTAGCTCAGTAGAGTTTGTGCGTTCGTCCCACCAAATTTATAGAATAACGTGATCACCCGGTTACCAGTAATAACACTCGCAGTTTCGCTCTTGGATCTTTATTTGTGCTTGGACTTACAAAGGAATCTGATTATCCGGCCTTGGTGCTGGATGGTTTGTCCACCGGCCTCGTTCCGCTGTCTCGCCGCTCTTGTCGTTCTGAATGTGGCGGACCTTCGTTGTTCGGCGCTCGTCGCTTGGGCTGAGAGTTGTTGTCTTACGCAGACTCACTGCACCTAACGGCTGTGATCCCCAAGGCAAACGCCTGTGGAACAGCAACACGTCAACCCCACGTCAGGTTCGGACTGGTGGCGCCGGTATCACGCCTGTTTGGATCGCACGGACACACCTAGGCGATCGCCTGGTTCAAGTTCGGGGTCTCCTACATAGTTCTCCGGGTCTACACCACAATCCCTGCCGCTTATCCTGTGCCCTTCTTGGTTTGGCTTCGCCTGTTGGGCGCTTCTGGGCTACTCGGGCTTCGTCGTATCGGACCTCAGCTACCTGCGTCTCAATTCGGAGACCTTCTCGTCTCGAACGTCTTGACGTAGCGATTTTGCTCCTTGTTGACTACCACGGCTGCAGCTCCTCTGCTGACTTCATTCTCACGTTGTTAACTCGTACACTTGTTCTCCTCGACTGACTGTCCCGCTTCCAGTTTTCAGCCTGTTTATATAGGCCTCCTCTAACAGTTCACCCCTTTGGTCTCCATTCTCCGGATCCAAAGTCCACGATTTTACCGTTGGCTCGGTCCAAAGTTCGATGTGTCCCGTTATTTGCCTTTGAGCCTGCTGACTCTCCAAACTCTCTTCTCAGTAAGTCCAAAGTCTCCACCCTCTCTCTCTCCATTTCCCGAGTCTCCAAACTCTCTTCCTCTAGAGTCTCCAAGCTCTCTTTCTCCATCCCAGAGCCTCCAAACTCTCTTTCTCCGGGCTTCGCACTGCCGTTACTACGCTTTGCCTTGTTGCGTAACTGGCAAGGCAGGCCCTCCTCATGCGATCACCATCCGCATTTGTGCGGAGTTTCAACTCCTCACAGCATCTTGCTTGAAAGCTTACACACATATGCATCGCGAACCAAATTTCTTAGTGTGTATGTGACATTCTCAGAAGTGGGAATAAAGTGAAATCGTGCGAAAAATGACCGTATAAAAAAGCAAAGAAACGAAGCAACGAACATGCCTCCAAAGAAGTATTACTTTAGCAAGAAAGACCTACAACATAAATGCAGAGAAGCAGGACTCTCAACGTCGGGAAATCGTGAAGACTTATTGAAGAGACTAAAAGCCCATAACAGTGCCAACGAGTACGCGAGTGCAAAAAACCAATCAATGCAGAAAAAATTTGGCGAATTAGAGAAATCAATGCGCGAACATCAAGAAAGATCTTTTCATCCGAGCGGTATCTCCTCTCCTATCGAAAACGCTCAAAACGCAAACGAAATTATGGAGTTTAGTGTACATGGTAACATTCGTATGCCTAACACGTCTCAACAAGTCTTACCGCGATCAAGTTCGTCACACTAAAGGTGGCTTGAAAGGACTGATCAGCGGTTTTGAAGTGGCTAGTGACAGTTTTCGTCGAGGTGATGATCTCATTTCCGCGCTAGATTCACAATTTAATAAATTTAATAAATTAATAAAATCATCAAAGCGCATTAAAAGCCGCTGGTGGTAGGTTGCCTAAGGGGAATGCCCCGCAACCTCCGGCAAGTGATCAACAGTGATGATCCCAACAAATCCTCAAATGTTGCTAAGATCGGCAGCTAAAAAAGATTCAGAGAAATCCGATCAATCCTTTGTGGAGGGTGCCCAGCCTGGGATTGCTACAGTTTCCGCTTTGTCCACACTGCTTTCTCAACCGGTGATTCCACCTGTCCTGTTCACCACCACAAAGGAATATTGTGTCCGGA
Source organism: Drosophila yakuba (assembly GCF_016746365.2). Classification (NCBI taxonomy): domain Eukaryota; kingdom Metazoa; phylum Arthropoda; class Insecta; order Diptera; family Drosophilidae; genus Drosophila; species Drosophila yakuba. Next base: position 25,892,517 of record NC_052527.2, on the reverse strand, counting down.
CTATCGGCACAAGTTGGCCCTTCAGAAATACAACCTGAAGTGCCAAAACCCCTCTCAGTGGTTCCACTAAGGAAACAAATTTTGGTTTCTCGGCTTTCCCCTGATCAAACATTATCTGATGTATAGTCTTATATACAAGAAACATAAAAGCCAACAACATAAAAGTAGAACAAATTAACTTTTTTTACGCTAGGGACATTTCATCTTTTAAGATAACTGTCTTTAATGAGCTTCTTTCGACCATATGTTCTGGTGATTTTTGGCCGGATAGTGTGGTAATGAAAGTGTTTGAAGCTAAGACTAAAATTAGGAAAAAAGGGCCCGTGGTAATTAAAATTCCCACATGTGGCCAGATCTATGCCCCATCCACCTCTTCTACTTAATCCTCTTCAAAAAACTAAAATCTAGTCTCACAATCTGGTATCAAAATGTATTAGGCTTGTGTAGTAAGCTAACTAAATTGTATTTAGGTAGCCTTTCCTTTGCATATTATTGTGTTTACAGAGACTTAAAACCGGAGATACGTAACTCTGAAGTTTTCCCAGGTATGTACACAATATACAGGCATGATCGTCCCTCCAGGTGGGGAGGTGGAGTTTTAATTGCTGTTAGGTCTACCCTCACGTCAGAGGAGGTACTTTTTGACGAGTTCCGTAACGAAGAATTCATATGCGTAAAGCTGTCATTTTCTGATAGCTCTGTTAAGGCTTTCTGATGCAAAATAATTTAATATATGGCTTTAATTGGTCCGATCTTTTTTCTTGCAACATAATGGCCGATGCCATAAATATTTTTCATACTGCAATTAAATCATTTTTTAACTCTTGATGTACTACCCGTCCATCTCTAATAAACCTACTTGGTTTAATAAAGAGTTGACACATCCAAGAAATGTTAAGTCCAAACATTTTACAAAATTTAAAAATTCCGGTTCTCAGTCTATATTTATAACCGTTTCTTGTATAGTAAAAGGGTATACTAGATTCGTTGAAAAGTATGTAACAGGCAAAAGGAAGCGTTTTCGACCATATAAAGTATGTATATATATTCTTGTTCAGGATCAATAGCCGAGTCGATCTGCCCATGTCCGTCTGTCCGTCCGTATGAACGTCGAGATCTCTGGAACTACAAAAGCTAGAAAGTTGGCATTAAGCATACAGACTCCAGAGACATAGAAGCAGGGCAAGTTTATTGATTCATGTTGCCACGCCCACTCTAACGCCTTTTAAAAAATGTTTTGAAATTTTCTCATTTTTGTATTAGCTTTGTAAATTTCTATTGATTTACCAAAAAAAAGTATTGCCACGCCCATTCTAACGCACACAATTCGCCCAAAGCTGGCACGCCTACACTTTTGAAAATTGGGTTCATATATTTTCATTTTTGTATTAGTCTTGTAAATTTTTATCGATTTGCCAAAAAACTTTTTGCCACGCCTACTCTAACGCCCACAAGCCGCCATAAAATGTCAGTGTTGAAGGCTCTTCTTCGCATTTCCACTAACTGAGTAACGGGTATCAGATAGTCGGGGAACTCGATGAACACATCCGGTGTTGTAAAATATAAAAAGGAAATGCCAGAGAGTAGAGAGGGAACCAACGATAGAAGCGGACGTGATTGCAACGAGCGGCAAAAACGTTAACATCTATTAAAACTTATTCTTACCTTACTCCGTGTATCATCCCTTATTTGATTAATTAATTAAATTATACCTAATACCATAGCGTTTTGATTCTTTCACATAATTAGTCGCGCTACCCACTCGCTTAATTCCTGATAAAACTGAAAGCTTACACACATATGCATTGTAACGAACTGATTTTGTTTATCTGCTCGCTACGGAATACGTGCGGCTAGCTCAGTAGAGTTTGTGCGTTCGTCCCACCAAATTTATAGAATAACGTGATCACTCGGTTACCAGTAATAACACTCGCAGTTTCGCTCTTGGATCTTTATTTGTGCTTGGACTTACAAAGGAATCTGATTATCCGGCCTTGGTGCTGGATGGTTTGTCCACCGGCCTCGTTCCGCTGTCTCGCCGCTCTTGTCGTTCTGAATGTGGCGGACCTTCGTTGTTGGGCGCTCGTCGCTTGGGCTGAGAGTTGTTGTCTTACGCAGACTCACTGCACCTAACGGCTGTGATCCCCAAGGCAAACGCCTGTGGAACAGCAACACGTCAACCCCACGTCTGGTTCGGACTGGTGGCGCCGGTATCACGCCTGTTTGGATCGCACGGACACACCTAGGCGATCGCCTGGTTCAAGTTCGGGGTCTCCTACATAGTTCTCCGGGTCTACACCACAATCCCTGCCGCTTATCCTGTGCCCTTCTTGGTTTGGCTTCGCCTGTTGGGCGCTTCTGGGCTACTCGGGCTTCGTCGTATCGGACCTCAGCTACCTGCGTCTCAATTCGGAGACCTTCTCGTCTCGAACGTCTTGACGTAGCGATTTTGCTCCTTGTTGACTACCACGGCTGCAGCTCCTCTGCTGACTTCATTCTCACGTTGTTAACTCGTACACTTGTTCTCCTCGACTGACTGTCCCGCTTCCAGTTTTCAGCCTGTTTATATAGGCCTCCTCTAACAGTTCACCCCTTTGGTCTCCATTCTCCGGATCCAAAGTCCACGATTTTACCGTTGGCTCGGTCCAAAGTTCGATGTGTCCCGTTATTTGCCTTTGAGCCTGCTGACTCTCCAAACTCTCTTCTCAGTAAGTCCAAAGTCTCCACCCTCTCTCTCTCCATTTCCCGAGTCTCCAAACTCTCTTCCTCTAGAGTCTCCAAACTCTCTTTCTCCATCCCAGAGCCTCCAAACTCTCTTTCTCCGGGCTTCGCACTGCCGTTACTACGCTTTGCCTTGTTGCGTAACTGGCAAGGCAGGCCCTCCTCATGCGATCACCATCCGCATTTGTGCGGAGTTTCAACTCCTCACAGCATCTTGCTTGAAAGCTTACACACATATGCATCGCGAACCAAATTTCTTGGTGTGTATGTGACATTCTCAGAAGTGGGAATAAAGTGAAATCGTGCGAAAAATGACCGTATAAAAAAGCAAAGAAACGAAGCAACGAACATGCCTCCAAAGAAGTATTACTTCAGCAAGAAAGACCTACAACATAAATGCAGAGAAGCAGGACTCTCAACGTCGGGAAATCGTGAAGACTTATTGAAGAGACTAAAAGCCCATAACAGTGCCAACGAGTACGCGAGTGCAAAAAACCAATCAATGCAGAAAAAATTTGGCGAATTAGAGAAATCAATGCGCGAACATCAAGAAAGATCTTTTCATCCGAGCGGTATCTCCTCTCCTATCGAAAACGCTCAAAACGCAAACGAAATTATGGAGTTTAGTGTACATGGTAACATTCGTATGCCTAACACGTCTCAACAAGTCTTACCGCGATCAAGTTCGTCACACTAAAGGTGGCTTGAAAGGACTGATCAGCGGTTTTGAAGTGGCTAGTGACAGTTTTCGTCGAGGTGATGATCTCATTTCCGCGCTAGATTCACAATTTAATAAATTTAATAAATTAATAAAATCATCAAAGCGCATTAAAAGCCGCTGGTGGTAGGTTGCCTAAGGGGAATGCCCCGCAACCTCCGGCAAGTGATCAACAGTGATGATCCCAACAAATCCTCAAATGTTGCTAAGATCGGCAGCTAAAAAAGATTCAGAGAAATCCGATCAATCCTTTGTGGAGGGTGCCCAGCCTGGGATTGCTACAGTTTCCGCTTTGTCCACACTGCTTTCTCAACCGGTGATTCCACCTGTCCTGTTCACCACCACAAAGGAATATTGTGTCCGGACTATCGGCACAAGTTGGCCCTTCAGAAATACAACCTGAAGTGCCAAAACCCCTCTCAGTGGTTCCACTAAGGAAACAAATTTTGGTTTCTCGGCTTTCCCCTGATCAAACATTATCTGATGTATAGTCTTATATACAAGAAACATAAAAGCCAACAACATAAAAGTAGAACAAATTAACTTTTTTTACGCTAGGGACATTTCATCTTTTAAGATAACTGTCTTTAATGAGCTTCTTTCGACCATATGTTCTGGTGATTTTTGGCCGGATAGTGTGGTAATGAAAGTGTTTGAAGCTAAGACTAAAATTAGGAAAAAAGGGCCCGTGGTAATTAAAATTCCCACATGTGGCCAGATCTATGCCCCATCCACCTCTTCTACTTAATCCTCTTCAAAAAACTAAAATCTAGTCTCACTATCTGGTATCAAAATGTATTAGGCTTGTGTAGTAAGCTAACTAAATTGTATTTAGGTAGCCTTTCCTTTGCATATTATTGTGTTACAGAGACTTAAAACCGGAGATACGTAACTCTGAAGTTTTCCCAGGTATGTACACAATATACAGGCATGATCGTCCCTCCAGGTGGGGAGGTGGAGTTTTAATTGCTGTTAGGTCTACCCTCACGTCAGAGGAGGTACTTTTTGACGAGTTCCGTAACGAAGAATTCATATGCGTAAAGCTGTCATTTTCTGATAGCTCTGTTAAGGCTTTCTGATGCAAAATAATTTAATATATGGCTTTAATTGGTCCGATCTTTTTTCTTGCAACATAATGGCCGATGCCATAAATATTTTTCATACTGCAATTAAATCATTTTTTAACTCTTGATGTACTACCCGTCCATCTCTAATAAACCTACTTGGTTTAATAAAGAGTTGACACATCCAAGAAATGTTAAGTCCAAACATTTTACAAAATTTAAAAATTCCGGTTCTCAGTCTATATTTATAACCGTTTCTTGTATAGTAAAAGGGTATACTAGATTCGTTGAAAAGTATGTAACAGGCAAAAGGAAGCGTTTTCGACCATATAAAGTATGTATATATATTCTTGTTCAGGATCAATAGCCGAGTCGATCTGGCCATGTCCGTCTGTCCTTATGAACGTCATATGTCCGTCTGAAATCTGGGGAACTACAAAAGCTAAAAAGTCGGGATTAACATACAGACTCCAGAGACATAGATGCACCGCATGTTTATTGATTCATGATGCCCACTCTAACGCCCACAAACCGCCCAAAACTGCCACGCCCACACTTTTGAGAAATGCTTTGATATTTTTTCATTTTTGTATTGGTCTTTTAAATTTCTATCGATTTGCCAAAAATATTTTTTGCCACGCCCACTCTAACGCCCACAAATCGCACAAAGCTGTTACGCCCACAATTTTATAAAATGTTTTGATATATTTTTGTTAGTAATGTAAACACGGATCTGAAGAAAAAACTTTTTGCCACGCCCACAAACCGCGGGAAACTCGACTATAGCGTTCTCTCTTGTTTCTATGGTAAATATGTAAGAGCTCGATTAAATTTTACTGTGCTTAATGCTCAGTGTTATAAATATTATTAAAGCCGATGTAAGTTCAAGTTCGCTTAGTATCCCAAACATTTATATAAGTTCGTTAACACCAAGCGCAAAACAACTTTTTACCCTTTCCTGCTTTTTTTGAAAATAATACGGTAACAACGGATCAGGCAACAGCCGATCTATTTGCCAAGAATCTATTTATAAGATTCTAAGAGCACTTGTATCCAAGAGCAAATGCATTTGAATCCAAGAAAAATGTAAAGTCAATTAAAGTCTGCAACTATTGTAAATATTGTAATCATTCAGTAAAATAAAATTATATTTTTTTTACTTATGAGTATTGCGATTATTTAATTGGCGCAGCCGGTAGGATCTGTTAAATAAAGAGTCCTTTTAGTACGGTACTGATCCATCAAGGATACGCCATACAACTAGCTATCCAGAATCGGCGACTTAAAACAGTGATTCTAAAATTATTTTAAGATCCGCAAAAGAATCTACGTGAAAGTAGTGTTCTAGAAAAATCCCGTGTGGTCAGTAACATCTGCAAAACAATTTAAAAGAAAATCCCGTGCGGTCGGAAACAAAATTAATTAAAATTTTTAATTCCGTAATTTAAAACCAAACCAAATAAACTCCGTGTATCCAAAAACTTATACAAATACACCATGGCAGTTCCGCAACTTTCAAAAACCCACCTAAATCAATTATTGAATCAGATTAAAGAACTGAACTACTACGATGGCACACCTGGAAAGCTATTTGGGTTTGTTAGCCAGGTCGAGCAGCTACTTATCTTATACACTACCCAAGATGCCAGGCAAGCACATGTTATATACGGAGCAGTAAAACGCTTACTAGTGAATGCAGCATTGGAGGTCGTGATCCAAGAAAGAGTAAATACATGGCTGGATACAAAGACGGTCCTGGCGATGGCATTCAAGGATCACAGGCCTTACATACAACTTATAAGACAACTGGAGGATACATCATACCCCGGAAGCATCTGTAAGTTCATCGAGAAGCTCGAATCACAATATTGGAATATGTTTGACAAGCTAGGATTAGAAAGCGACCCTGTCGATAAATCAAATTACTCTGAAATGTTAAAAAAACTGTTAACGAATCAGAATAATATAACGCAACCTCAAAACTCGAATCAACCTACGACAAATCTAAGTCAGTATTCCATTTGTCCCATACAGGTTAGTCAAAGGGGAAAATATTGCACGTTTAGAGGGGAGTTAACACAAGGCCAACAAAACAATCCTCTTAACAATTTCCTTAATTTTCAACCTTCAATCTCAAATAATACGAACGGTAAGGTGCCGGTAAAAAGGCAACGCGAGAGTCAAATTGGTCAAAGAAGAATGGATGTAAATTTTCATCAAGCTGCCTCGGACACTCAAGTGACACAGGAGGACGTACCAGTCCCCATGTGCGAATAGGTTATCATAACAAAATTTACACGGGCTCATCAATCAATGTTCTAAGGGAAAATTTTAAAAATTTAGAAGAAAAAAAGAAGAAATAATACTATTAAGGGGCAATAATATTAAAGAAAAGCATAATAATGAAGCCTATTTTAGTATGTCCGTCTGTTCAAAAATTCTATATCCACAAATTTTCCGACAATTATGACTTCCTGTTAGGTCAAAAATATCTAGAGGATACGAAAGCTATGATAGATTATGATAACGAGACGGTAACTCTAGGTTCAAGAACCTTTAAGTTTTTTATGGATGGTTCAGCAAAAGGATGGTTCAGCTCCAGTGGAGGAAATCAATCCAAAGATGCAAAAGGTTAAGACCGCACTTAAGTGCCTTAAACCAAAGCATCAACCACAGAAGAAGAAGACCGTATTACCAAAATGCCTCACTTCAAAAGTTGTTAGTCACACAGTGGACAATGATATAACACATCTCGATCCTATGTCCGATATAGTAAACTTCGCGATCAACAATGAGTTACGCGAATGTAACGAGTATAGACTCAAGCATCTAAATGTAGAGGAAATTGAATGGTTAAAGAAAGTTCTATATAATTATAGATACATTCAGTACAAGGCAGGCGAAAATTTGACCTTCACAAGTACTATTAAACCCAAAGTGTTGACCAAGAAGTCAACAAGCAAATCAAAGAAATGATAGAACAAGGGATCGTTCGCAAATCAAAGACCCCTTATTGTTCTCCTATTTGGGTGGTCCCCAAGAAGGCAGACGCCTCTGGGAAACAGACATTTAGGTTGGTAGTTGATTACAGGAATCTCAACAAGATAATTCTTAATGACAAATTCCCCATTCCTCGAATGGATGAGATATTGGATAAATTGGGCAGATACCAATATTTCACCACCATTGATCTAGCTAAGGATTTTCACCAAATCCAGATGGACGAAAACTTTATTGTAAAAACTGCTTTTTCAACTAAGCATGGACATTACGAATATACACGTATGCCTTTTGGGCTAAAAAATGCTGCAGCTACTTTTCAGAGATGTATGAATAATCTTTTGGAAGATTTGATCTACAAAGATTGTTTAGTCTATTTGGACGATATTATTGTTTACTCCACTTCATTGGAGGAACATATTTTATCTCTAAAGAAAGTCTTTGAGAAACTGAGAGACGCCAACTTGAAGTTGCAGCTAGACAAATGTGAATTCATGAAAAAAAAAAAGCTGAACTCCTGGGACATATTGTCACAACAAATGGCATTAAACCAAACCCAAACAAAACTAACGCAATCACAAATTTTCCGTTACATAAGACATTAAACAGATAAAATCATTTTTGGGATTATGTGGGTTCTATTTACATCTAATCAGGTTAGGTCAGGACCTAAAAGACTTCAGGCTTTGATAACTATAGATCCGATATTAATCTACCCAGATTTTTCAAAGCCCTTTTCTCTAACAACTGACGCGAGTAATGTAGCTATTGGTGCAGTGCTATCACAGAACCCAAAAGCCCGTTTGTTATGCCAGCAGAACGCTGAACGAACACGAAATCAACTATGCTACTATTGAAAAAGAATTGTTAGCTATAGAGTCTGGGCTATTTTAAAATAAGGAGTGATTGGTATGGTTCAATAATATGAAAGAGCCGAACATGAAATTACAAAGGTGGAAAATAAAACTTCATGATTAAATTATAAAATAAAATATCTTCCAGGCAAAGAAAGCTATGTCGCAGATGCTCTTTCCCGCACAAAGATAGAAGAAGTCATGGTTGGCGAAGTCGCAAACAGCCACTTCTTTCAAATACTAAATATTAAAATAATCTATATAGAAATGACACTTGAACTCGCCAAAAACCCTCATTAATGAATGTGCACTAAGAAAAGCGCAATTTACTTCCCTAATAATAAGGATTTTCTAATCTTCCAGAGGGCATTTACCGAAATCATAAGCTAATAATTTCACGAAACTATTAAGATGTACCACGAAGCTAATTAACATACTAACTTATGCGGAATTTAGGGATTTAATCCTAAAGAAACATAAGGAACTCTTACATCCAGGTATAGAGAAAACCATTAATTGGTTTAAAGAAAAATACGATTACCCGGATAGTCAAAAGCTAATTCAAAATATTATCTATGAATGTAAAATCTGTAATCTGCCAAAAACAGAACAGTGAGACACAAAATTGACATTTGAATCAACACCAGAAATATTTAATACAAGGGAAAAATACGTGATAGATTTTTATCTCACGGGTAACCAGATCTTCCTATCTTGTATTGATATTTATTAAAAATTTGCCTCACTAGTTGAAGTAAAAAGTAGAGATTAGAGCCATTACTAAAATATTCAATGATATGGGAAAGCCAGAGGAAATTAAAGCGGACAAAGATTCAGCTTTTATGTGCATAGCTTTGCAAAACTGGTTAAGATCCGAAGGTGTACAAATTTCTGTAACAACCAGCAAAAATGATGTATCTGATATAGAACGATTTCACAAAACCGTAATTGAAAAGCTGAGAATCATCGGTAGTGAACAAAATATCGAAGATAGGTTTACAAGGTTGGAAACAATCTTATACGTCTATAATCATAAAACTAAACATAATAGTACCAAACGATCTCCGGCAGACATTTTTATATATACAGGCAGCCCAGACTTTAATGTACAACAAAACAAAAGCGATAAGATCGAATATCTCAATAAGAATAGGCATGATTTTAAAGTTGATATAAAATATATACAGGCTCCACTCATAAAGAGTAGAATCCCCAATCCATTTTAAAAGACAGGAAGGATTATAGTTCATTATAAATCAAAATTTAAGAAACAAAAAAAGATTAAAAAGAGCAAATACGATAATTCCAGACCAGCCAGAGAAGCGCAAAGTACGTAACAAATTTCTAATAATTCTTAGTTGCATGTCACCACTTCTCACCATGGTCAAATGCAGTAATATCGAAGTAAACCCAATAAGTGCGAAGATTGGATATCTTATATTCCAAACCGGAACGATGGAAATTCTAAACAGCTACGAATGCCATTATTTGAGTATAAACATAACAAAGACAATGCTTATGTTCGAAAATCTAGTAACTAAAGCAAACGACTATCCCAATGTACCTCAGATACAATATTTAGTCGATAAACTAAAACTGGAAATAAATGGATTAAGAATTTTTAACCGAAGCAAAAGAGGTCTGTTGAACGTAGTAGGGAAGGCATATAAATACTTATTTGGTACATTAGATGAAGACGACAGGGACGATGTCAGAAGACTCCGTGAAAACACATGATCTAAACATGGTTATCGACGTAATCAACAGCGATGAAGACATAATTAATAGGCTCAAGGTGGAAAACAAGATAGAACGCTATAGTCGAGTTCCCCGAATATCTGATACCCGTTACTCAGTGAAAGCGCGAAGGAGAGTCTTTAACACTGACAGTTTTTGGCGGTTTGTGGGCGTTTGTCAAATCGATAGAAATTTACAATACAAAATTAAAAAATATTAAAACATTTTTCGACTTGGCTATTGATCCTATATACTTTATATGGTTTGAAACTCTTCCTTCTGCCTGTTACATACTTTTCAACGAATCTAGCATACCCTTTTACTCTACGAGTAACGGGTATAATAACAGAACCAACAAATTGCGATATTGATATTCACCCTACAGCAGATATCGAGTTAGGTATGCAATCAACCACATTAGGAATCTTTAATTCAAAATTACTAAAACACGTAAATTCGGAGAAAATACTTAAAATAAAAACATCAACTTGGCTCAAGACAGACACGAACGAAATTTTAATTATATCCCACGTTCCTAGCAAGGTCACTAAAGTTCCGATATTTCAAATAGTTCCGTACCCAGATGAATATAACAATATTTAAACCGAGCAAATACTCGATAAATTTTATATATTAAATAACCAAGTATTTCATAAAGATGCAGACAAATTAATATTCGACTAATGTATTGTTGGACTTATTAAACAAGAGGAAACTCAGTGCAAATACATTAAAGCCCATAGATATTTCCAAATAAATTATATAAATATAAATTATAAATATAAATATGTTTAACGTGGAATATTCCTGAAACAGTTGTCAACCAAGATTGTATAAACAATAAAATATTAATATCAGGAAACAACATCATTAAAATTAAAAACTGTACCATGCAATACATGAATTCTTTTTTCTAATAATCAAGCAGATTTTACGCAAACGATTTATATCACCAACAATGTTACACGTCTGGAACCATTAAATCACTTACAAACAAGATAAATGATAAAATTCCATGTAAAACACTACAGCTTTTTACAATTGATATGCATTACAACTTTTGTCATCATGATAATTAGTTTGGCTCTGTATTTAGCATATAAGTTTAAAAATATACCTAAGAGAATTATTGTAAATATTGCAAACAAAAAGAAGAACATCCGAACCTTGAAACTAATGTCAAGGAAAATATTCAACCAGAAAACAATATTTTGATATATCCAAATTTAACGACCTGAGGACAGGCCAAATTCAATGATTTGGGGGGTGACATATCCATAAGCCCTAAGACTGAAGCACGTGCCTACACAATAATACGCATACAACATGTACACCCAAACACACCCTACATTACTCTGGATGTACCCAATAGATACCAGATACCAGATAAGTCACTCACTGGTAGACTAAACATATGTTGCCTAATTTAAACTTTCCTTGCTTAAGCCCTGGCATCATCGTCACGTTCCCACGTTCAAAGCTCGGACTCGCAATCCTGAAAAACAGAAGTATTAGATTTCAAGAAACAAAATTATATGAATCTAAGAGCACTTGTATCCAAGAGCGAATGCATTTGAATCCAAGAGAAATGTAAAGACAATTAAAGTCTGCAACTCCAAAGCTCTCTCTCTTCATTTGATCAGAACCTTAAAGTCTAAAGTCCATATCAGAAAAACTCGAAACCGAGGCTTGAACGTCAATCAAATCAGAGTAATTATCAGAGTTCAGTTTGAGGCCTAATTATAATCGGTCGGTGTTCTTCTCAACTATAAATATTGTAATCATTCAGTAAAATAAAATTATATTTTTTTTACATATGAGTATTGCGATTATTTAATTATATATTTATATTTTTCCTCATACTTTACTGTCTTCTATATCGCGTCTATCTTCCCACGATTCGATCAGTACGATACACGGCACCCCTCGGTCTGTTAATCGGAAAGTGTGGCCGTGGGACTCACGCGAAAAAAAAAAAATACTGTGACGCCAGTCACAAGAACTGAAGTACTATAGGAGACGAAGTGCCAATTTCCTTTGTGACTCGAAAGTTGACTCAATGCCAAAGATATTACTCCGTCACGAAAAATGAATGTCTGGCGGCAATTATGTCTATATAGAAATTTCGAGCGCACGTGGAAGGCCATAAATTCACTGTAGTCACCGACCATGCGTCATTGAAATGGCTCATGTCTGGCTCACAAGCTTCAGAGGCTTAGTTTTAAAATTTAACCTATTTAGATTGGTTTATTGACCTTCAATCAGACCACTTTAAAAGCAAGGTTTATGAGGAATTAAAATTAAAAGTTCAACAGAATCAGTCTTTGCTTCCAGACGTATGGACGGTCTTTTGTATCGCAGTTTCTCGCTCTCTTTTCTTCTTCAACTCTCTGCGGCACTTTTATGTTAGATTTAAAGTTATAATTAATTCGACAACAACACCAGCACCGAAGGGACGACGATCACAGGTACTAATGGAAATTATCCGCCCCCTTCATTTCATGTTCCTTCGCACCGGATCTATCCTGATCCACCGGTGCCATTTTCGGATAAAATTAAGATAAGTACGATTTTATTTTCCATCTACATATATACATATATTATTTTGTACATATGTATGTACGCAATTTACTAAGAACTTACGTTCTCTGCTCTTCATTCTCATCATTGCCTATGCAAGCCACGAAATTGCCAAAATTTTATCCAAGTACTCTAAACATTTACTCTGCATTCACTTATTCTATCCATTTCGCTTTGGATTGAATTTCACTCATTCCGCATACAACGAAAACAACGCTAACCAATGCGCAATGGTTTCACATTTGAAACCATTTCGGCACGCCGAATTGCGAGTTAGGCTTGTGAGTACTCAAATAACCGAAAATTTTGAGTACACTCGTGCAGACCTCTGATACGTACGTGATTTACATAGGTACATACAATCCCGAAAACAAAATAATGTAAAAACTTATCCAAATAATAATTTATTAGTTAACGCCAAATTTATAAAAGTTGTTTAAGCTATTATTTGGCTTTTTTTAATATTTGGCGGTTTTCTCCCCGAATTGGTGATACATTTTTTTTCCGGTTTCTGAAGATAAAATCCATCCAACCAACCTACATAATTTCCGATTATTATTTAATATTTCCCTTCGGAGTTATCAGCTTTTCTAGCTAGGAAATTTGGCGTGTTTGTTTTGTTTTATTTGTGTTTCGCAGTAGTATTTCATGAGTTTTCCAGTGTTCCTAAATTTGAATTCAAATAATTATGCTCTTAATGAGGTCTTAATAGACGGGTCTTTTGCCAATCCAGGGCCGGGTTCTTTGGTCTTTCTTTTTCTCTTCCACTTTTTTGCGCCGTGCAGTCCTCCTTGCCCTCTTTTTTCCTCCTTTCATAACTGAGTATGCCGATAGAAGGAGACAAAAACAAGGGAGAACGCTATAGTCGAGTTGCCCGACTATATGATACCTGTTACTCAACATTGACAGTTTTTGCGTTTTGTGGGCTTTAGTGTGGGCGTGACACAAAGTTTTTATGCAAATTGATAGAAATTTACAAGACTAATACAAATATGAAAAAATATCAAAACATTTTTCAAATGTGTGGACATGGCAGCTTTGGGCTTTAGAATGGGCGTGGCAAAAAGGTTTTTGGCAAATCGATAGAAATTTATTAAACTAATACAAAAATAAAAAATATCATAACGTTCCTCAAAAGTTTGGGCATGGCAGCTTTGGGCGGTTTGTGGGCGTTAGAGTGGGCGTGGCAATAATTTTTTTGGTAAATCAATAGAAATTTTCAAAACTAATAGAAAAATGAGAAAATTTCAAAACAATTTTTAAAAGTGTGCGCGTGACAGTTGTGGACGGCTTGTGGGCGTTAGAGTGGGCGTGAATCGACTAACTTGCGCTGCGTCTATGTCTCAACTTTCTAGTTTTTGTAGTTCCTGAGATCTTGACGTTCATACGGACAGACGGACATGGCCATATCGATTCGGCTATTGATCCTGATCAGGAATATATATACTTTATATGGTCGGAAACGCTTCCTTCTGCCAGTTACATACTTTTCAACGAATCTAGTATAACCTTTTACCAGCACCCAAGCCCGCTAATCCAAAAGGGAGAGCCGCAATATCCACTCCGAAAGGAAGTAACTTTCCATCAAGCTGTTCAAAGACAACTCCAGAAATTGTCTTTTCCCGATTGCTTATGTGAGGGGCCACTGTATCGCCTCTGCGCACAGCGCTTTCGCTCTCGTCCGCGATCGCCTCTCTTTTCCGCACTTACGCTTTCGATCTCTCCCGAGCTCGCGCGCTCCATGCTTCGCGGTCGGCCGCCGTCGATCTCCCGAGCCCGCCTTAGCGAAGTAAAGCGGGTAGGTGCGCGGCTCTAGCTTAAGCTTGAACTTTTAGTCTCATGTATGCAGCCGAATAAAGCAGAACTCTTATCCAAACTCTCCCACTTCTTCGTTCTTCTTCTTCGACCTCTGGGTGGTGTTTTTTGGACTTTGCTCTGGGCCGTTGAAACTAATCTATTTACCAACAGCCTGTGGCTTATTTTGGAGGACGATCGTCCCCCTACAAAACATTGGACCTTCAAGCCAGATAAGGATATTCTTCCCTTCTGCCAGCAGTTCCCGGCCATTTGCTCGGCCAAGATTAGTACGAGCCTTCTTCAATTTTCTCACTGCCGGTCTTCAGAAGAGCTCCGAACATTCAACTTCGGTCCCACTGCTGTAAGACTATTTTCCGTGTCAGTTCCACATCCGTGAAGGCAGTTGTGAAATTCAGTTCAGTTCACCTCATCGATCGACATTTTTCTTTTCAATCCGTCTCCGCTTCGATTCTATGCGCGCTGCCGTTCTTTTTTTTATATCAGCGTGCAAACGGTCGTATTTAAATATGTGCATTCATTCCGTACTTCCACATACATAGGTACACAATTATATTTTACCTCCGCGAATTCGCAAAGTGAAAAGTGAAATTGTGTGGTGAGGAAGAAGGCATAATTAATATCGGCCAACTGGTGTGCACTGTGTTCGGGAATTTTCTTGTTCGACGGACAGTTCGTCGCGGCTGCGCTATTTTTTTTTTTCTTATTTTGATGTGTGCCAGTTTTTTCGCCCTTTTACTTTTTCTGTCCTTTTACAGACATTCAATACGTTCAAATACAGTCCAGTTATCGACGCTTCACCGCGGTACTGTTGCTGTTTGTTCTCTCTCTGGCGTCCCTTACGCATACACTGCTTGCCGACAGCATAACAGCCAAGGTTTTAATTCCACCGTTCCGACTTTGCAATTAGTAAGTGCGAGAATAAGTGAATTATTAATTAATTATTTACGGAACAAGATCAACCTTTCGTGGACCTAATTTTGTTTTCTGACCCAACAAAACATAAGAAAGCTCAACGTCCGAGCAACGAAATATTAATATTTCTATTCACATATTTAAATCCCACGACATCAAGATCTCGGATCGTCTTGCCTAATGTTCGTTCCCAAATCTGTTGTCCATTCCGCATAGGACACCATCCGCCCGCGCAACTTTCGCCAGTTTCGGATCCGCTCCGGAGCCTAAATGTGCGCCGCGGCTTCGTGTGCCACACAGGCCGTGTCATCGTCGTTCGCCGCCGGCGAGTATATTTTCTTGCCCGTTGGATTGTTGGAGTCAAGTTATTTGCGGGCAAGCGTTTTCTAAATCATTTTTTTTTTGATTTGATGAGACAAGAAGCCGCATACGATCCCTTCGATCCACTTGGACAGGTCCCGATCCGCATCTCCGCGGCCGGCTTCGTTAAAGCCAAAGGCTACCATTCAACGGGCAAAAAGTGACGAATTCGTCAATACCTCCCCCGGTCCCTCATCATGGTTGACTCGATCGCTAAAATGGCGCAAAGTTCGGTAGATGTCGCCCTAAAAGGGTTCATTGACCCGACGGACCGAGTTAGCTTATTCGAAGCTAACCTCCACACTCCGGGCGCCTCGGAACCTGAGAGATTTTCGCGGCAAACGTGCCGAATCCTTCTGGAAAAAATAAAGCCCTATGGGAAAATGTGAAAAAGGGCTAGCTGCTCCGATCTCCTTTCTGTGTACGACACCTTCACAGTGCTGGAATCCAAATACAGCTTCTGATATTCCGCCTATTTCTTGGTGTGTTGCCAATCTTCAAGAGATAATAGAAAAGGCGGCAGTCCAGTCCACTCAGGCTTCCGTCAGTGTTCCCACACCTTCGACGACAGGATGTCGTCTACCGCCAGTGGACACCGAAGCTTTCCCTGGTGATTATCTTTGGTGGCCCACATTCCGAGACCTTTTCACCGCGGTATATATCCAGAATCCCCGTCTCACACCGGTGCAAAGGTTGTTTTACCTGCTTGCCAAGACGAGTGGCGATGCACACGTGATTGTGTCAAAAGCACCAGTGACGAATGAAGGGCTTAGTTTAGCGTGGCTAGAGCTTACGAATCACCACGAAAATAGATGCTTGCTGGTTAACAGCCACTTGAAGATTTTAAACAGCCTCCCAACTGTCCACCTAGAGTCCGGGATCGCCTTAAGAGACTTACAGAGCACAATTCAAAGCTGTTTGACACCCTTGAATACGAGGCTTGGGATTGCCCCTTGGTGTTTATGGTGTCCGCAAAACTTCCTAAAACCTAAACACTATTCTTGTGGGAGCAATCAATAAACAACAAGGCCGAAATTCCAACTTGGGATGAGATGCGTTCCTGACTAAGCGCCATCGTACTCTGGAGGCCGTCGACGACGTCCGGCCTAGCGTTTCGGGACAATTTCCGCCGGGATCGGCAACTGCAAGCGCCCCACCGCGCAGGCTCAACTCATACGAGACCAGGGTGGCTTCCGCCCCCAAGGGGTGTGATCTCTGCTGCAGGGAGAACCACCCTATTCGCTTATGTCCACGGTTCCTCGAAATGGATGTGAAGAAGGCAGCTCTGCCTGAACTGTTCAGCACGAGGGCACCAGCAGCGTGATTGCACTATTGCCGACAGCTGCTTCACATGCCACAGCAGGTATCACACCCTCCTGCACCGCGGTATTCCATTTGCAACCTCTCCAAGTTCGACTGCAACAGCCAGGACTCGGCCCGCACCTATTCCAAAAGGCGCCTCAGAGAATTCCTCAGATGTGCAAGTATGCTTCGCTTCCGGTTCAAAAGCCGTTCTACTGGGCACTGCCCTCATTCACGTGTGCCATCTGGGGGGCAGCTTCCAAGCGCGAGCTCTGATTGACCCTGGATCCGAAGCTTCATTACAAAACGGCTGTTTGACTTAATCAGACTCCCTTTCAAGACTTTCCAGGCCCAATAGTCCGGCCTAAACCAGAACGTCACGTTACTAAAGTGTGTAATTTTTCGATTCGATCGCCTTTCAGACCTGGGATACAGTTAGAGACCGCAGCCTATGTTCTTCCGCACCTGGCCGGAAATCTGCCCTCGTATCCAATTCCACAAGATCTTCTTAAGGATCTTTCGGACATCCCCCCAAGTTCTTTGAGGGCTCCCAGATTGATGTCCTAATAGGAGCAGGAAACCATTTTTGGTTGGGTGTTGACAGGCCCAGTCCATTTAGCAGACCCGGAGGGTGTCCCCTTCTCCACGCGAGTTACCTACACCCTCGAGGACTCGCTGGACCAGCTCCTCCCCAAGTTCTGGGAGGTGGAGAAAGTGCCCACACAGACCGTCTCCGAGTCTATTTCGTTTTGCAAACACAATTTGGTAAAAACCTCCAGAACCGACCATCGTGGCACAATGGTTCCGAGCTAGCATCATCACGATCCTTTGCTCTAGCTCAGTTCCTCCGAAACGAGCACCGGCTAAAAGGAATCCCTTACTTAAAGCCCAGTATGACGCTGTGATCCAAGAATACCTTGACTTAGGTCACATGGCCGAGGTTTCTACGACGAGCAGTTCCGCCACGTATTATCTTCCACATCATGCCGTTCTCAAGCCCGAAAGTACAACCACTAAAGTACGGGTAGTTTATAATGCTTCTAGCCCTTCCGCAAACGGGACCAGTCTGAATGACATACTTTACGCGGGCCCGGTCTTACAGTCCGACCTAACTATTCAAATCCTAAAGTGGCGATACTTTGAGTTCGTCCTTAATGCCGACATGGAGAAGATGTACCGGCAGATTTGGGTAGACCACAAGCATTCTCCTCTCCAGCGCATTCTGTTTCGAAATACCGTTGGGGAAATCCGCGACTACGAACTAAAGGCGGTCACCTTTGGGATCAATTGTGCTCCATTCCTGGCGATACGGATCATACAACAGCTCGCCGAAGACGAGGAGTCGAGGTATCCACAGGCGAGTCAGATTATCCGACATTTCATGTGCGTCGACGACATGCTCGCTAGAGCAGACTCAAAAACGGAGCCACAAGCAGCCATCCGAGAGCTCCAGGGGCCTGGGTTCCGCGGGGTTCCCATTTAGGAAGTGGACGTCCAATAGAAAGGAGTTTTTGGCAGACATCCAGACTGACTATGTTTCTCGGCTGATTCTCTCGAAATTGACGCAGAGAGCACCGCCAAAACTCTCGGCGTGCGGTCGTCGTGGTCGTCGTTCTCGAAACGTCAAGTCCTTTCCCAAATTGCCAAGTTGCTCTATCCAGCCGGCTGGCCCTTTCATTGTCTGAGCAAAGCTCAGACGGACGATGTCCTCCCTCAAGAATTCTGCAAGAGATCTGAGACGCCTCGCAAAAGGCGTATGGCGCCTCCAGATGTTGTCGCTCCCGCGGCTAGAGTTGTGCGGAGCCTTTCTGTTATCCGAGATAGGCAACGCTATTCTTCCGAAGAATAGGCTTCCGAACTGCATCCGGCAATTCTTCCGTAGAGCTGCCATTTGTCTCGACTCCTTGTCCTTTTTACTCATTGCATAACGTCGCACAGCGGTAATCAATTGATGATCCGTCTGCTCCGTTCCAAATTTGGGATTCCGAGGGTGAGGAATTTGGTAAAGTCCGTTATCAATTCGTGCAAGATAAGCGTCATTCACAAAAATAAGTTGTAGACTCATCTCTTGGAAAGGTTACCCAAGGAATGGGCGTCTTTCTCGCGTCCCTTCACCTATACCGGTATGGACTATGCCGGAACCTTCAACATCAAAAACTACTTCGGAGGAGCCTGATTACAAAAGACTATGTGTTGGTATTTGTGTGCTTTTCCACCAACGCTATCCATATCCTATCAGAAATACATAAATTATTATCATGTGTAAACCCTCAGCCAAGACCACTTTTCGGTATACGTGGGTTAATTGGCTCGCAAAAAAATTCTGTGAGACAGAATATACATATGTACATAGTGGCGCGGGTGCGCTGGTATTAGTGCATTCGCTACATATATATGCATACACATACCTACATAGACCGCAAAGGCTTGATCTGCGAATTAGAGACGAAAGAGACAAGTACAAGGAAGCCAGAACACGTGGAGGAATCAGATATAGTAGAGTAGATGACAGAAAAGTAGAGAAAATTCGCCGTGAGCACGAATTTATCGCTGATATAAGGTGCCTCATGCACTCCGACCAAGGAGCCAAGAAATAAAGGGAAAATATTGAAACGAAACGAACCAGTGATGTTGCTGCTGCCTACGGGCGTATAAGAAAACAATAAACCTTAATTCAGAATATTTTTGCTAAATATTAGATTTAACTTAATTCTAGACATGCCTTAGAAATGTAGAGTAACATATGGTATATACATATATATATGTGCATATTGAAATTAGTTTTAGCGGACAAGAATATTTGGAGTACGAATTGAAAAGAAACTAAAATTGAAGCAAAATAATGAATGAAGGAAATTGAAAAAACTAATTGATAATGAAGATTAAAAGCAATTGAAAAAGAATCATTGAACAAGAATGAAAGAAAAATAGTCGAACAATAATGGAATAGAAATATAGAAGATTAGCTTATAAATTATGAATGATTACATATAGATATATAAATATTAATTTACCTCTACTCTAGCAATGGTGACAATTACCCTTACTTAGTAGTTCTACTTAAATATTATCTTTTCATTTTCTACATACACACATATCCACACTGTATAAACCCCTAATTTACACAGCCATGTAACAGTTCATTGGGCCCAACGAGCTTCTCGGCGACAACCATGAGGTAATAAATACATAATTAAATTTAGGTTTAAAAATATAAATAGTACGGTAAAGGTAAAATTTCTAGAGTAAAAGTTGGAATTTCTTAGGAAGAATAAGATGATCGATACTTAAAATTTTTTGTTGCACTTAAAGTAAAACCTAAAACGATAACATAATAAATAAAAACAAACCATGTATATACAAAAGTCTAAAAATTCTGCCCAGGGAACGTAATAAGATGAATATGAATATTTTTAGTTTTGTGAGCTATATTAATTTGAAACTTATAATATGATTTTGTAAATAAATAATAATCTGTCCTATTACATAATGCCAATGAAATATCAAGATTAATGCGGTGAATTGATTTAATCTAGGGGAAATGTACACCAGGTTCCACACATTTCCAAAGGTAGGGAGGGTATAGAGGAAGGAGTGATCACTACCACCTCGATCACTTCCCAATACAACGCGGTCCCCTCATTCTCTGCTATCGTTTATTCCGTTTTGGGGAATTCGCTAAATTAATTTTTTTTATTTCTCTTATTTGGATTAGAGTAGATTCCGTCAAGTGCACTTATCATTTTATATGAATGGTGGGCAACGGAGATTATAGGGATAGGAAAACCCCGACCCCAATACCGTCGAGCTGAGCGCAGAGCGCCGCATAGTGCACGAAACTCCGATTCCCTCTCCAGCCGAGGCTGTAACCGAAAACAAGCAAGAGCCGTACTATATACAATATATGTATTCATACAATATAAATCATTATAATCCCGAAGAGGATGCCCCCGTCAAGTTAAAAAGACATTTGTGGGTGCGGCGGCCCAACTCTCCCACGATTTTCTCCAAGCACGCAAAAGGGCTGTGACGGATGCCTATAGTCACCAGCAGCTGCTTTGGGAATTCATTCCTCCGGGGGCCCCCACCACTGGAGGCCGGCGTCAAGAGTTTAAAGACTGTGTTCTAGAAGTCTACGGCCACGCGTAAATACACATTCTAAGAGCTGTCCACGTTTTTAGCTAGGATCGAAGCGTGCTTGAATTCGCGTCCGCTCGCGCCAATGTCCGAAGACCCCCGGATCTGTTGGTACTTACGCCTGGACACTTTCTTGTTGGAGGGCCCCTGCTCGCAACGGTTGAACCAGAGAGTTTCATCGTAAGCCGCTGGCAACTCCTGAAGGCTTACCTTAATGAACTCCATAAGCGAAACAAGTGGCGAGTCCCTACTAGAGATCACTGTGTCGCAGATATGGTGGTTGTCAAGGAAGACAACCTTCCGTCCAATGAGTGGCGATTAGGCCGAATTGACGGGGTGTTTCCATTATCCGACGGCCGAGTCCGTGTGGTCGTCATCTGCACTGCGTGGGGGCTCATCAAATGTCCCATGGCAAAGGTCGTCCTTTTTCCGATGGAAGCAGCCGGCTGCCCTCAATAACCAGTAACCACTCCAATGTTCCTCGTCTATGTGCGTATTTGAAGTTAGTCCAATCCAGTACTGATTTCCGCTTCACTCTCCTTCATATTCCTCCAGTAATATTTCAGCACGATGTCTCCACGCCGCCCAGCGTCCCCGCACTGGAGAACAGATGTACTCGCGGTACCAACGAGTCTGCAGTGGGATCCATCCGTTATGGGAATGACGCCGATTTCTTCGCTTGAGTGCCGAGAAGCGGTTACCGCAGTCCGCGGAACTCTTCAGACGTTCTTCGCCCCTCGTCCGCCACTCCACGGCGTTCTTCAGCCGCTCGTCGGCAATCGCCCGGCGCTTCCTGACGCCTTTCAGCCACTCCTCGGCCCTCGTCCGCTACACCACGGCGTTCCTCGGCCTCTCATCAGGATGCGTCCGTTGCGCCTAGGCAGTTATCCGCCGCCCGTCCAAGTAGCTCGCCGACCGTGGCCTTCGCTCCCTGTTGCAGCGACACAGCGCCAACCTGCTACCGACTGCTATGGTGCGGATTAATACCGGGACTCAGGTCCTCAGGCACTCATCGATCCGTGCACGCCTACGAGCTGCATCGACGCGTCAGCAGCGTTCAGACTGCCAACTACTAGAGTTGGGGATGAGCCGATTTCCTCGGCCACCGTAAGCTTCAAACGTGCCAGCAGCGTCCAGTCCGATCTGGTTTTCAAGGTCGAGCCCCACGTGCGCATTCGCACTCCAGTCCGGGAGCTGAGCGAGACAGTGCGGGCCCACTTCCGGGAGAATACCTTGGCCGACGAGCGTTTCTATCTACCCGCTACTATCTCCGTGGGAGATAGGTCCTGGGAGCGGACCTATACCCGCGAGTGATGCAGCCAGGCTTCCTGAAGATCCAGGACGGACCCCTGGGTGGTGTTTTTTCTGACTTTGCTCTGCGCCGTGCGAATTCATATATTTGCCAACAGCCTGCCCCTTATTTTGGAGGACGATCGCCCCCCTACAACGACCATTGGCGAAAGCGTCGAGAGGGTCTTCACTAGCAAATTAACCCGAAAATCCCTCTGCAGTTGAGACGGAATTCCTAAGGTTAACTAGATCTAGCAGCAAAAAGATGGAATTCTCAGAACAGCTATCGGCCGCAGGCGCAGCGTTTCACAAATTCATTGTCGTCAGCGATCGCATAAGCCTCTTCGAAGCCAAGATCAACACTCCTGATCAATCTTCTCCGTCCCTACATACGTTGCAAGTGCGAGCCCTATAAGACAAAGTGGAAAGAGAGTACGAAACATCGTCGGACCTCATTGCCTAATCTCACTACTGCTACTCAGATTACGAGTCATGCGCAGCGCAAATTGGCGAAACTGTTGACATAGCAACGCCTCAAGTCGCACAAGCACCGGTTGTCGCTTGCTCCTTGCGATACGGAGGGCTTCGATGGCGACTACCTCCAATGGCCCACTTTCCGGTACCTATTCACGGCAGCTTAAATTAACAAGCCCAGGCTGACACCGGCCGAGAAGCTGTTTCATCTCCTCACGAAAACAAGCGGCGAGGCAAAAGCCATCATATTCAAATCCCCTCATACGAATGTGGGGTTCACTTCGGCGACTTTTAGTCAACGACTTTTAGTCAACAGCCAACTCCAGCTCATTTTCAACTTGAGTTCAATATCCCAAGAATCTGGACATGCTCTTAAGGAGCTGCAGTCCACGATTCACGGGTGTTTAACCGCGCTAGCTCAATCTCACGTATCCACTGGTATTGTCTATTGGTTTTCCTCTGTGCACGCAACCTGCCAAAGCTGACCCTCTCCTTATGTTTCCCATAAGTCCTTAACGTCCAATTCCGAAAGCCCAGCTTGGGATGAAATAAGCGAAAGGTATCGGACATTGGAGGCCATCGAGGACATAAAACCAACTCAGGCCGTTTAAAAAAAAACTCCAATCCTTCGAGACAAAAGTCAGTAATACTCAGAAAGTAATGCTTCAAGGAGAACCATCCGGTAATATTATGCCCACGCTTTCTTCAAATGTCAGTTGATGCGCGTTCCGGTTACATCAAAAAGAAGAAGCTCTGCCTAAATTGATTAGCGAGAGGCAATCAGTTACGTGACTGCACGAGCACACACAGTTGCTTTACCTGTAGGGAAGGCATCTTACGATTCTGCATCGCAGCCCCCCAAATGCGAGTTCCCCAACCTGGTTGCCCCCTATACAGAAATCCCGTCCTTCGAGACCCTTTAGCAGAAATGCATCGGCAAGCACTTTAGCGGTGCAAACCTATTTCGCTTCCGGCACTTCAGCCGTTCTACTGAGCACGGCAATCATTGACGTGTGTCATTTGGGGACGAACTACAGCACACGAGCCTTAATTGACTGGATCCGAGGCGACGTTCAGTTCCCAGACCCAAGTCTCCGGGCTAAATCATGTAGTCTCCGAGAAGTCCTCGAAGCTATGTCATTTCGCCCGCTCTCCAGCGGAGGTACCCGAAAAATCTGCCCAGTGGATTGTGTGGCAATCGTACCCTAATAGGCTAAGGCCAAAAAGGAAAAATTCGGAACACCGTGCCCAGTGCTATGTTCAACTCAACACAAAACTCGTCCGTCACTGTCGTAAAATGAATTAATTAAAATCGAAGGAATAACATGCAGAAAAGCTACAAAAAACCATTGCCTGCAATTGAACTAAAAGAAATTATTTTTCTTCTAACAGATACTAAGAATGAGACGACACAAAGAATTTAATCTAAAAAAATCTTCGTTATCTGTCTATATTCCTATCCGATTTGATATATTCCCGTTGTTTTTGTTTGTCCATTGCATATATATTAAAAAATGGAGGAAATTAAGGAGACACTTAATGCACTCCTTGCTCAAATGACCGGGCTTAAAGAAAATATGAAACAAATTTATAATAGGATTAGCACTTTGGAATCAGATAACGTAACCCAATAGTTCGAGGGTCAGCCTGATCTTGAATGTCTATGAGATTATTAAAGGAAAACCTTTGTTTCGTGCCATAGTCTGCCACATCAGGCAAAAAATAAGAGGCGAAGCCGAAGAAGCTCTCGACTCTTACGGGGGACTGGCCGGAAATTAAAAGAGTTCTGAGTTCAGAGTTCAGCTTGGTCAGTTGAGCAAAACTTTGCAAGTACCATTTGGAGGTGAATAAACACTTCTTTCTTATCCTCAACGGATTATGGTAGACCTTCATTAAGTTCGGGATATGGAGAGGGAAATGGTAGACCTTCATTAGGTTCGGGATTTGGACAGGGAAATGGTAGACCTTCCTTAGGTTCGGGATTTGGACAGGGAAATGTTTGACCTTTATTAGGTTCTGCATATGGAGGCTCGCAATCTAATAATCGCTTCCAGGGCCTTTAAAATGGAGTCGAACCGGTAGGGCCAGTCCCACCATTCAGAATACAGGTCCATTCAGAGCGAGGGTTCTGGCACAAAAACAACATCGTTCAAGTATCAGAATCCGCATTAGAATTACAAAGCTCTACCACATGGTGCCCATTCCTGACCCTTCGACTACAATCCCTGTCGAACATGGCGAGCTCCTTTCAACTGACCCATATTACGATCGGCTTGGTGCTGAGAACGTTGGCATGCCTCACCAGGATGCCATTAAAGGGAGGGACGGCCCTGAAATGGGAGCTGAGAGTCCGAATTTTATGACCGAGGCTTCTCCAGCGTCCCATACCTAGAATATGATGGAAAAGATGGGGCTAAATTGCAATTCTTGATCGATACCGGGGCAAACAAAAATTTCATCAGCCCCAGAATTGATAACGGATCGACTGTGTTCCCTATCCCCTTTTGCGTTCAATCGGCTTCGGGAATAACAGAAAAACACACCGCGTAGTCGGGAAGTTTTTCGAAAAATAATGAACTGGAAACCTTCGATGGTATCGTAGGGGACGACACGCTCAAAGATTTGAAAGCCTTAGTAGACAGGAAGAACAACTGTTTGGTTATATCCCCTGGGATAGGGATCCCCCTTCTTCCTAAAAGGTCTCTTAACGTCAATGCTTTACTAGATTTAACGCATTCAGATGAAGTAAAACAAACCTTAAAGGCCTTAATCGACGAGTACTCGCACCTTTTCGATCCCTTGTCGACGGGCGAGGCCGTCGACACTAGTGTAAAGTCCGGAATCCGCACGAACACTTCAGACCCAATTTACACAAAAAGGTACCCATACACAGCTCCTGAATGAGGGTATCATACGTCCGTCCAAAACTCCGTATAACTCTCCGGTGTGGTAGTGCCGAAAAAGGCGAAACCGGAAACCGAAAGCAATGGCGGTTGGTCATTGATTTCAAATGCTTAATTGCGGTCACAATTTCTGACACTTATCCGATCCCGGACATAAATTCCACACTGGCTAGCTTTGGTGGAGCCAGATACTTCACAACACTTGACCTTACTTTGGGGTTCCACCAAATGCAAATAAAACAAGAAAGAACGCTATAGTCGAGTTTCCCGACTATCTGATACCCATTACTCAGCTAGTGGAATGGAGAAGGAGAGTCTTAAACACTGACAGTTTTTGGAAGTTTGTAGTTTGTATTAAAACATTTTTCAAAAGTGTGGGCGTAGCAGCTTTGGGCGGTTTTTGGGCGTTAGAGTGGGCGTGGCAACATGAAACGACAAACTTGCGCTGCGTCTATGTCACTGAAGTCTGTATTCTTAATCTCCACTTTGTAGCTTTTGTAGTTCCTGAGATCTCAGCGTTCATACAGACGGACAGACAGACGGACAGACGGACATGGTCATATCGACTCGGCTATTGATCTTGATCCAGAATATATATACTTTATCTGAAACGTTTCCTTCTGTCTGTTATATACTTTTCAACGATTTTAGTATACCCTTTTACTCTACGAGTAACGGGTATAACCATCCAACACCGTGAAAACGGCATTCTCCACCCTAAACGGGAAGTATAAGTTCCTCCGCCTTCCCTTCGATTTAAAACACACCCCGGCTATCTTCCAACGAATGATCGATGATGTTCTTGGGGAACACATCGGCAAAATTTATTACGTATACATTGAAGACAATATCGTCTTTACTAACGATTATGATAGCCAGTGGAAAAAAATTTGCCTAGTTTTTAAATGCCTTATAAAGGACCGACTTCAAGTGAATCTTACCAAGACTCAATTCTTGTCGAGCCAGGTCGAGTTCCTCGGTTATATCGTAAATCATGACGGTATGAGAGGGAAAAAAAAGAATGTTGAATCTATATCCAAAATGAAACCTCCTAGGAATGTCAAGAAACTGAAAAGCTTCCTTGGCATGATATCCTACTATAGGAAGTTTATTCGCGATTAAGCAAAAATCGCCAAACCTTTCACCATTTTGACCCGCGGAGAATCCACTCGCGTTAAGACGAACCAATCTAAAAAGGTCCCGGTTGAGCCTGAGGACGCGGCATTGCAGGCTTTCGATGGCCTTAAAACAATTTTACTTCAGAAGTGCTCACTTTCCCAGATTTCGGCAGATTGCGTCTAACTATGCTTTGGGAGCTGTATTGTGCCAAGACATTGAGGGAAAAGATCGCCCCATAGCTTATATCTCACGCACTCTGTCCAAAACTGAGGGAAACTATTCCACTATAGAAAAGGAGATTCTTGCTTTAGTCTGGGCACTGGACAGCCTCAGGTTCAATATGTGTGTACTCCTCTACAAGCCCGGTAAATCTAACATCGTTGCTGACGCCTTGTCCCGTATAGTTCCGATGAATCTTTGATTGGTGGCGGTCCACGGACACTGCATCGACTACTACTAGTTTTTGACCCCGTTTGGAATACTTGTGCAAGCAACAGGGGCTTTGATCTTATTCCCGTCGGTATTCGTGTTTTGTCCGTGTTAGTCCTTACCCTGGGAAAATACCTGAAAACATCGGTGGTCAGCGCTGTTAAAATCTCGAAAACTTACCTGTCATCATTCCAACGCCATTGCTTACAGAATTTTGCCGCGTTCCAAATTCGAATAACGCAGGGGCTGGTGATAGATTTGTCGGACTCCGAAAAGATCTGCGAAGTTGCTGAACGAGAGCATCGAAAACTTCATAGGGGTGCCAAAAGGTGCGCCTGCAGCTTTTGGAGATGTCCAAATATTTCCCCCAGATGGCTAGCAGTCAACTCTCGTCGTGGGAGTGTTGTAAGCTCTTCAAGTAAGAGAGGCACCCCAATAACCCATTTCTCCAACCGACACCTATCCCAAAGTACCTGTGTGAAATTCTTCACATCGATATTTTTACTTTGGAGAAGAATAATTACTTGAGCTGTATAGATAAACTCACCAAATTTGCCAAGCTCTGCCCTCTCGAATCGAAATCCTCGATTCATCTACGGGAAAATCTAGTTTAAGTACTTCATTACTTTAACGTTTCAAGGTACTAGTCTCTGACAATAAAAGATGCCTTCTGTGCCTGAAGGTTTCGAATTACTTGCGTACGTTGGGTATCGGTCTGTACAACATTCCGACCCAGAAAAGTGAAGTCAATGGCCAAATCGAGAGGATTCATTCTACCTTTTCGAGATTTACCGGTTTTTGAAGTGCGAACACCCTGGCTTCAAATTAAATGAATTGGTTGTCATTGCGGTGGATGGATACAACAATTTAATCCACTTAATGACTAATAATAAACCAGCGGAACTGTTTTTCAACGGCTCGACCAGAATCAACTACCAGGGCATAACTAACTTCAAAACTAAGGTTCTCGAGGACGTTATTGAATACCGACAAGAGCTCGCAAACGCGGCCCGTAATAAAACAAGGTCTGAGTCTATCTCATATAACGAAAGCGAAAAAAGTTTGTTGCCAATAAGCAGATAAAACCAAAAAAGAAGCAACGTTTAAAAACTGAGGAGATTGCCGAAGATAGAATTGTGACAAGGCAGGCAAGATCTTCCATAAGTTTTTTCACCGAGGCGATCCATTTGGAACCCTCCTCCGATCTTACGTTTCATAGCGAAGGCGGTTGTCCTCAGCGGGCTATTCGGATAATGACAAGACCTTTGTGGGGGCATCAACTTTACTTTCCAGGGACTTCCTACAAGCCTTCAATGAGTCTGTGACGGATGCACATAGCCATCAGGGACTTGTGTAGCTGTGAGTAGCTGGAATATACGGGAACGACGGTTTTTTAACAAGGTGCATAGCCTTGAACAGAAATCTCACCCCCACCCTTGCGATCATCCTTATGACTGCTTGTACGCGCAGGTACACCCCCTTCCAAGATTGCTTGTGCGCACCCCCTTCCAAGATTGCTTGTGCGCGAAGAAGTGCAATTGTAATTTTGAGAGTTTTTATGAAAAGTCGTATTTTTAATTTCAGAATCGTGAAAAGCATACCATTGGACATTCCCACCCGTATATTCCCACTACTACCCGAAAACAGGCCAAAACCCCCGATTCGGTATATGCTATGGGGATCCCTCTCTAAAAAAAAAAAAAAAGAAGTTGGGTGTCATTGGAGCCCTTTCCAATGGTATGCTTTTCACGATTCTGAAATTAAAAATACGACTTTTCATAAAAACTCTCAAAATTACAATTGCACTTCTTCGCGCACAAGCAATCTTGGAAGGGGGTGCGCACAAGCAATCTTGGAAGGGGGTGTACCTGCGCGCACAAGCAGTCATAAGGATGATCGCAAGGGTGGGGGTGAGATTTCTGTTCAAGGCTATGCACCTTGTTAAAAAACCGTCGTTACCGTATATTCCAGCTACTTTCAGCTAAAAGCTATGGAGCTGTTGAGAAGAAAATCTAAACAATCTGAAGTCATAGCGACTTTCAGCTAAAGGCTACCCACGTTTTAAATGTATGCCTTGCAAAATGTTACTTATAAAGTAACAATGACTAGTAGTCACCAATAATTTCATGATCCCTGACTGCGGTCATCCGAAATAATTCCCTACAGAGATATGTATTTCAAATTATCTGTGATCTGTCTCCATTTTCATTATGCTAGGAGACCCCATAAAATCAAATATTTATGACTCTTTGAACCTATTATCGAGAAAGTCAAGCGGCTATTAACCTGCATCCAAACCCATAGCTCGCCCTTCTTTTCTGACTTTCCCATTGCAGTCTGTGCAGTCTGCAGTCTGTGAAGGCTCCTTAAATCGAGAACCAATCAGGTGGATTCTAAGAGTAGACACCCCCTGTAGATGTCAAACTCTCTAATCCTCGTGTATAAAAATGGATCCCCTTAAATTGCTCAGGATCAGTTCTTATAATACCTCAGCACTGCATTCTTATAATATAATTTCGGTCGAACTTGCTCGGGATATCACGTCTAACCGTTTTAATTGTTTGTGTGGACTCAAACCAGTTACTGTGAATAATTTTTAAAACGAATTAAAATATATAAATAAAATATATTTATAAAAAATTCAAAATGGAATCATCAGTGGCTTGTGATTTGTGCAACCAATGCATCGAAATTAGTGAGTTTGTCTCTCGTTACGCGAAGTGCTCAGAACCCAGTAAAGACTGCGAGGCTTTAATGTTAAACTCTAACATTAAATGTGACTTATGCTCTAATCTAGTAAAAAATTGTGAATTTGATGATCACTACCAACGCTGTGAAGGACCCCAAAATGCATTTAGCATTTTAATGGGTAGAGGAAAACTGGATGAAGAAGACCGCCCTATGACATCAGCTAAGTCTATAAAACGAATGAGGATGGAAGAGGATAAGGAAATATCTAACCCCCCAAAAAGAAAACATATTGACTTAAGAAGGGAACTCTTATGTCCTACTTGCGGTGAAAAGTACTCGGCATCCAGAGAACGTCAACATATTTTGACCGATATACATAAAAATGCGTCGGCCAGAGAAGTTAAGAACAATGCGAATATCATATTGCTTACATCAGAGACGACATTTCCAGTAAAATCATATCGAATTGGTAGTCCATTTAATAATATGATTGATTTAAAAGAGTTTTATCAGCAGTGTCAAAAAGATATAGTTGAAGTTATAAAGCATTGTATGATAGACAACAGAACCATTAAATTTAACCTAAGTGTATATGGTTCATATATAAAGCAAACAGATGAAGGAGTTACAGTGGAAACAATGAAGCACTTTAAAACTGCCTACAAATCTGTATACATAAATGAAGATATTATTGATGAGCTAAATTCGGCCATAGATTGCTTACTTACATTAAACAGCGAATTTCAAGAAAAAGACTCAGGCTGGGCTATTAAAAATTTTAACTATTTTGAAACTACTATAATAAAACTGGAAAACATTCCTGCCAGCGGATACATTAAAGCTCCTCAAAAAATAAGAGCCCAAAATGCGCTAATAAACGTGCAGAATGCCGACGTATTTTGTTTCAAGTGGTGTATACTAGCATTTATTATTGAGCGACAGAATTCAATGAGAGAAACACCGTGTGTTCGCTGCGGAATTTTATTTGCGACTGAATGATGAACGAAAGAAATGACAAATGACATTATACATATTTTCTTATTCCTAATTCGTTAGAGCGGGATAAATCTATGATCGGTAATACAAGCGTGCATTGTATCCATACAGGGCATATACAGGGCCTCTATTTTCTACACCCTTCCTCAATGCATGCATGTTTACAAATTATATTTAATACAAATTTAGCATTTCTGTAAACAATTCGTGTTTGGTCTTCGGAAGGTTTTTGGTCAAAATATCTGCTATCATTTCGGTTGTACATTTATATTTTAACAAAACTTTCCCTTCCTTTACGACATCTCTAACAAAATGATAACGTATGTCAATATGCTTCGTTCTGGAATGGTTAACAGGATTCTTGGTTAACGCCTGCGCGCTCAGATTATCGCCATACACAACGATCGGGGTGTTGTCGTCTCCGCAGCCAATTTCCAAAATTAGCCTTCGCATGACTATCGCCTCCTTAAAAGCCGCTGACAGTGCCATGTACTCCGCCTCGGTACTGCTTAACGCCACGCTTCGCTGCTTTTCTGAACGCCAAGAAATTGGACCACCGGCCAACAAGTAGATGTAGCCAGTGTAAGACTTCCTGTCAAGCCTATCTCCTGCCAAATCCGCATCCACGTATCCACAGAACGATTGACCACATTGCTGATAATGTAATTTCACGTCAACTGTGGATGAGAGATACCTTAGGATGTGCTTTATGCCAGCCATGTGCTCAGCATGCGGATTTTGGTTTCGTTGAGCCAACTTGGACACTGAATGCAGTATGTCCGGTCTTGTTGTCAGAGCTAGCCACATAAGCTCTCCCACCACAGATTGATAGACCGTGGGATCTACCTTTTTGCACTTGTCGCTGGTGCAATCTATCTGGAAACCTGCATCCAGGGGAGTTTTCGCTGACTTGCATAATTCGCTTCCATGGGTTCGCAATAAATCCTTTATATATTGCGAATGTCCCAAAGTAATGGCTCCAAGGTCGCCTTCTCGCTCAATTTCCATTCCCAGGAAATGGCTCAACGGACCCTTGTCAACGCACTCAAACGATTGTGAAATGCTGTTTTTAATTTCCAGCAAATCCTCGTGCGATTGGCAAGCTATAAGTATATCGTCAACATATACAAGAATTAGTGAAAGGTTACCTTGTCCGCTCTGTTTGTATAAACATGGCTCGTTGTTGCAGGAGATAAATCCCATATCCACCAAAACGCTATTTAGCTTTTCGTTCCAGGCCCTTCCTGACTGCTTTAAGCCGTATATTGCTTTCCTCAGCACCAATACCTTGTCAGGATTCTTCTCGTCAATATATCCCTCCGGCTGCTTCATGTAAACCGTCTCTCTTAGATCGCTGTTGAGATACGCCGTGCATACATCCATCTGATGAAGATATAGCTTAAGCTCCGCCGCCAGTGCTATCATTAGACGCACACTCTCCAGTCGGCATACCGGCGAAAAAGTTTCAAGGTAATTTACGCCAAACTGCTGGGAGCATCCCTTTGCTACCAGACGAGCTTTGAAACGTTCTATTTGCCCATCCTTATCTCGTTTCACGTTGAAAACCCATTTGCAACCAATTGCTCTCTGATTCTTCGGTAAATCAGTAATCTGCCAAGTTTGATTGGCAACCAGGGAATCATATTCCTTAGCCATAGCTTCGCGCCATTCCATGGCATGCGAACTTTCCACCGCCTCTCTGCAGGTCAAAGGGATCGGAACATTTTCCGAAACAAGAGCGCCCAAGATGTTATATTGTTTCTTCGGACGTCCAGGTTTTCCAGTTCGGACAATCTTGGGGCGACCAGGACCTCTGCGTGCCTCTTCTAGGACCTGCTCTTCATTATCGTCAGCACTCTCATACTGATCTATGCTCTCATCCGCGCTGCCAGTATCGACGGATATGTCAGATACGGTTTCATCGCCTTCGGCCCCATCTCGCTGGCAGGGCTCGTCAAGTTCCTCCAGGTTGATCAGCACAACATCATCTTTGGATGCCGCAGCATGATGTTCATCAAACAAAACATCCCGTTTCTCGACCAGTTGTCGAGCTGCTGGGTCATACAGCCGATAACCTTTGGCTGCCACAGAGTACCCAACCATTATATACTCCTTGCCTTTGGGTTGAAACTTGCTGCCGTTCCTCGGACCTTTGTCCAGAGCAACTGCAAGAGATCCAAATACTTTTAGATGTTTCACGCAAGGCTTCTTACCAGTCCACGCTTCCATAGGAGTCATACTCTTTACCGCGCTGGTCGGAGATCGGTTACGCAGATAAACCGAAGTGTTGACAGCTTCTGCCCAAAAACTATCTCCTAGCCCCGCCTGGACCAGAAGACATCTTGACATTTCCACCAGCGTCCGATTTGCCCTTTCCGCCACGCCATTTTGCTGCGGCGTATGCGGTATTGTTAGCTGCCTGGCAATCCCATACTTCCTGAGGTATTCATCAAACTGCTTATTGACAAACTCTCCGCCGTTGTCACTCCGCAGGCATTTCAGCTGTTTGCCTGTCTGCCGTTCCACCAGATTCTTGAACTCCATGAACTTTGACAGCACCTCGTTCTTCCCACGCAGAAAATAAACAAAAATCCTCCTGGATTTGTCGTCAATGAAAGTAAGAAAATACTTTGAACCTCCCAGAGAAAGTGTTGGGAAGGGTCCGCACACATCCGCGTGTATCAGCTCCAAAAGCTCCTTCGCCCGATTACACGTTGTTCTTGGGAATGGTTGAACATGGATCTTGCTAACCATACAAGTTTTGCAGTTAATATTTTCTGGCAAACCAATATTTTCTATGCCGCGCACCATCCCATTGGAAATAAGTTCTTTCATGCTGGAGAAATTAATGTGTCCGTATCTCTTGTGCAATAAAATCCCATCAACTGCTGACATGGCGAAACACCCGCTTCGACCACCTTCAAACAAATACAAATTGCCAATCTTTTTGGCTTTTACGATGCATTCTCCATCTTGCACCACCATGGCCTTCTCTAGGTCAAATGTCACCTTGCATCTGTTCTGCACAGCACTGCTCACGGACATGAAGTTTCCTGTCATCTTCGGGACGTAGAGAACATTCTTGAGAGTCAACATGCACAGGCCTGTCTGAATCTTGACGTCGCCTATACCTTCTGCTTGAAGAAAACCAGCATCGGCCAGTCCGATCTGCTCTGTGTGCTTCTCAAACTTTATGAAAAGCTCCCGTGCACAACACATATGGCTTGTTGCACCGCTATCTAAGCACCACATCCAGTTCTGTAAGTTGTTGACGTCACAAGCATGCAGCAGACTGCTTTGTCGATTCACCAAATTTTTTGGCACCGTGCGATTGCTATCTCCTTCGCTCGCACTCCGACACTGGGACTTAATGTGCCCTTGCTCACCGCACCTATAGCAAACGATATTTTTTCGTTTCTTCTGGCCATACGTCTTTGTCTGCCAATTTTGCCTCTGTGTTGCAGCGAATGCCTTAGTATTGTCAATTCGCTCTTCTGCTATTCCTTTTCGTTCGCTCTCTTCCTTCAACTTTATAGTCAGAATCTCGAAAGTAGGCAACTGATCTCGTGTTTCCATGGCCACCACGAAATGTTCGAATTGTTCAGGAAGGCTTGACAGCAAAACGATAGTTCGTAACTCATCGTTTAGCTCTATTGCAACTCCAGCTAGACCATCCAGAATTTCCACAAACTCGCTTATGTATGTCGACGTGCTCTGCCCCTGCTCCATTCGTTTGTTAAGCAGCTTCTTGTACAACTGTACCTTTCGTACAGGCCCGCTTGGCTGATGTACGTCCCTCAATTTGTTCCATGCCTCCACAGCAGTCGAGCAATTCTTGATGTAGGCCAACTGAGATGTCTTTACACTCAGTGTTATTGTTGCTAACGCCTTATTGTCCAAAGCCATAAAGCTGTCTCCCTCTGGAATGTTCGTTGCTGTTAACTCTCCTGACGTCACACTCCATAACCCGGAATGCACCAATACAGATCGCATCTGTATTTTCCACGTGTCATAGTTTTTCTCCTCTAACTTTTCAATTTGATAAAGAGCACTCATTGTTCTTGATCGTGAGTCACACAC
The DNA here is from genome assembly GCF_016746365.2 of Drosophila yakuba. Taxonomy (NCBI): domain Eukaryota; kingdom Metazoa; phylum Arthropoda; class Insecta; order Diptera; family Drosophilidae; genus Drosophila; species Drosophila yakuba. Next base: position 25,857,332 of record NC_052527.2, on the reverse strand, counting down.
CGCTTAACCAAAACTTTATTAAATTCACCAATGCCTGGGCCCATAACCTATTGAGCGACAGAATTCAATGAGAGAAACACCGTGTGTTCGCTGCGGAATTTTATTTGCGACTGAATGATGAACGAAAGAAATGACAAAATGATTATACATATTTTCTTATTCCTAATTCGTTAGAGCGGGATAAATCTATGATCGGTAATACAAGCGTGCATTGTATACATACAGGGCATATACAGGGCCTCTATTTTCTACATTTATAGCTAATCAAAACCATGAAAATAGGACTTTTACAACCCCCCAGCAAAGGAAATATTCTAGAGAAAGGATGACAAAGCCTCAAAGCTATAACATTAATATTAATGATGAAACTATTGTGTATGGCGGAATGGCTTTAGATTTTTCGGGAATTAAATTTCCAATCGAAAAAATAGGAGTTCGACATTTTGAGAAAAACAATGTCACCTTAAGCATAAATATTTATGAAATTGATGAAGCAGGTGAAAAAATTGTTGGTCCCACGATTAAAACAAAAGAAAGAAAACGGAACCACATTAATATATTGGGAATCGATAATATTACCCAAAACATTATGCATTATGCGTATATAACAAATCTTTATACATTATGCTCTTCACAATTTTCTAAAGGAAAATCGGGAGGATATTTTTGTGAGAACTGTCTTCAGTGTTATCACGTGAAAAGCACTACTCACAACAAACTGGAATGCGGAAAAGTGTCCTCATTTTATCCGGATCCTAATACGACAACATCGTTTAAAGGATATCACAAAAAATTATCTCCTCCAGTGGTAATTTATGCAGACATTGAGGCTGTTCTTGAAAATTACAAAACATGCTTGAATTCTTCTGCTTCCTCGTCAACCACGCAAGTACAAAAGCATACGGCATGTGCCGTATCTTTTTATGTTGCCCATAAAGATTATCCTAATCTTAACGAACTGTGGACCTACGAAGGTAAATAGAACCACATTTTTATAAAATTATATTTAACTAACATATTTAAATTTTATAATTTTATAGGCGTTGATTGCATACAAACATTTTGTAAAACTCTTAAAGAAAAAACTTTAAGCCTGTATTACCAATATTGGGTTAACTCCAAGAAACCGAGGGATGACACTTTCGATGAACAGCTTCAAAAGGGAAATTGTTGCGCCTGCGAGAAAGAAATAAATGCGAGCGACCTGGACAAATTCTTTGATCTGGAGAATACGTAGGTCCTATCCATAGAAATTGTAAGCCTAAGTTTAGATTAAGTGACCCTTTCTTTCCTATGATATTCATTTATTTATTACTGAATTAGAGGGGGACTTAAGTCCCATACCTTGCAATAAAGAGCTCTATATAGCACTTACGCAAACTATAAAAATCAATGCTACAAGCAGATACAAAATAAGATACATAGATTCAGTCCGATTTTTAAATTCAAGTTTAGATAAACTATCAAGCTATATGGAAGATAAAGATTTTAAAATTCTAAGTACGAAATTTCAGGGAGAAAAATTTAAGCAAATGAGGAGGAAGGGGGTGTTGTCCTATGACTACTTAGATAGTTTTGAAAAGTTTAATGATACCCAACTTCCAAGCATTGATAGTTTTTATAATTCTCTAAGTGAAGAAAATTGTAGTATAGATAACTTTAATTTCGCACAGAAAGTCTGGGAGACATTTAACTGTCGAACTATTAAAGACTATTTAAAACTATATTTAGAAAGCGATGTTTTAATTTTAGCAGATGTGTTTGAAAATTTTAGGAAAATTTGCAAAAAAATTTATAAGTTAGATCCCATTAATTATGTTACTGCGCCATCAATATCATGGGATGCTATGTTTAAGTTCACTAATGTAAGTTTAGAACTAATAAGTGATGGTGATATGTACAATTTTTTAAAAAGAGCAATTCGGGGAGGGTTGACTCAATGCACTCAGCGCATTTCTATAGCAAATAATAAATACTTAAAAAACTTCGAATCAAAAAAACCAAACAATTTTTTAAGTTATATTGATGCCAATAATTTATATGGGTGGGCTATGAGTCAACCCTTTCCACTATCAGGGTTTCAGTTTTTGGATAAAGAAGAAGTGGATTCATTCGACTATAAAAATATAGCATGTGATGGTAGTATAGGGTATATGCTAGAAGTTGATCTGGAGTATCCTGCCGATAAGCATGATTTACATAATTATTTACCATTCTGTCCTGAAAATAAAATTCCACCCGGGGCAAGCAAAGAAAGCTTATAGCTGATTTAACTAATAAAAGTGAATACATAATTCACTTAAAACAGCTTCAACATTGTTTAGAGCATGGTCTTATTGTAAGAAAGGTACACCGAGTTTTGTCCTTTACGCAATCATGCTGGCTGAAGCCTTATATCGACCTAAACACACAGCAGAGAAAATTGGCTGAAAATGATTTTGAAAAAAAATTTTTTAAGCTAATGAATAATGCTGTTTACGGAAAAACAATGGAGAATGTAGCAAAGCGTCGTCAAGTAGCTTTAGTTAAACATTATCAATCGAAACAAAATTCTCCAGGTTTTAGACAGCGCATAGCTAGAAATGATTTTCATAGCGTAGAAATATTTGGTTCAGACTTAGCAGCAATTAAGTAAACACCGTCCAAAATTATGTATGATAAACCCATATATATAGTAGTAACGGTTTTAGAACTCTCAAAATGGCTAATGTATGAATTTTATTATGACTTCCTTTTAATTAAAAGTCCATCTACGAAAATAATATATATGGATACAGATTCATTTATACTATCTTCAGAAGAAGATTTTTATCAAACTTTAAAAGACAACCCACAACGCTTTGATACTTCTAACTATAAGCAAGAAAACCAATTTAATATAATACAGGCTAATAATAAAGAACCAGGAAAAATGAAAGATGAACATGCCGGTAAGGTTATGACCTCTTTTGCGGGACTTAAGGCTAAGGCATACTCTTGTTTAGTTGATGGAGAAGGAAATGACCCCGAATGTATACAAAAAATTAAAGGCGTAAAAAAATCTGTTATTAAGAGGCTGAATCATGTAGATTATATTGAATGTATTAAGTATAAAAAGACATTTTATGGCTCACAGAGAGTAATTCGTAGTAGGTCTCACATTCTTTATACCGAAATTGTAAATAAAATTAGTCTTAACTATAAGGATGATAAGAGATATATTTTACCAGATAATTGTAACACTTTAGCCCACGGTCATTATAATATAGATAATATAATTAGCAGTAACTTTACTCAATAACTAAAAATTATTGTATACCCTTGTAAATTACAAAACAATACAGAAATGTAAATAAACAAAAACCAAAATGAATTTGAAATTATTTTATTGTGTTTCATTACTTAAGCATATCATTTAAAGATATCCATGAGCTGTGGCTGGAGTCGAAACCGCTCCACTTTACAAGCACCTGGTTCTTTTTTCTTTTAATTATTTTCTCTATTAGAAACGCATTTTTATCTTTTACTTTCTGAAGTTCCTCTTCATAAAACGAACATTGAATAGGGTTACTCATATAATCTTCTATTTCATACGTTACAGGCCTTGTTGACTTAACTTTTAAAACTTTAAAAAACTTCTGTAGTACAATTAGGTTCATATCCCTTCATAAATACTCCCTTGTATTTACTTATTCTAACGAAATCCCCTACTGAAAATTTATGTTTTGGGAATATTTTTGGTATATTATATACTGATTTTAAAATGAACTCTTCATTTTTGACACCCACATCCACAGGCTTCATTTTAATAGTTCGATGATAAGAATTATTGTATTGATCTACAAGAAATGAACATCTGATCTGAAGATACTGAACATTTTCCACATACGATTTTTTAGAGTTCGATTGAAGCGTTCACATATAGAAGCCTTTAGGTGTGTATAAGTAGTAAGTAGTAGTAGTAGTGTATAAGTGGTAATGATTTATATGAAATTTTGTCATTAATTCCCTAAAAGCGGAATTAAAAAACTCTTTTCCTTGATCTGACTGAATGTTCTTAGGTCTACATTTACTAGTTCTAAAAACAGTTTCCATTGCCTGTACTACATCTGGGGCAGACTTTGTCTTAACCGCTCGGCGAACGCATACTTTGAAAACGTGTCAATAACGGTTAGTAAATATTTATATCCCTTATTTTCTTTACTAAATGGAATCATTTCAACCAAATCAATTTGCCATGTATAATTTATTCCTTTTTGAACGAATTTTCGGCGTTTAAAATTTTTTCCGAGCAGGCTTATGAATTTCATTAACAACTTGTTGTTTGCTCATGATCAGGATTTGATTTCTTTGAGTTACTTTTTATTATAAGACGTTGCTTGATTAGATAATAGTGATTGCTTATATACTAGTACATCCCGTTTTATTTCAACACGCATCTTTTTAGAAATTTCAAAACATAATCGAGTTAAATCTATTTGTACATCTTTATCATAGGAACCCTCCAAATCAGACAGTTGAATATCTAACTTTTGTAAGGATGCACACTTAGGAATTATATGTTTGTGATAAAGATAAATAACTTGTTGTCGTAATGTGGTAAAAAAGATACCCAATCTTAATAAAGATCTCCAGGACTCACAATCGAACTCAATTTTGTTACCATATTGATTAATTACTAAAACGTACTGCTTATCTGATTTCCTAAATCTAAAATTACACTTTATTGAGGACATGCAAGGATGATCAATAATAGTATCTGGCATCAGGAAGTCATACTGGTCAAGTTTCAGCTGTATATATTCCTTATATGTGAGCAGTTGCATCCATTCGTCTTTATCAAATCCAACGTAATTGTTTTTACTTTGTTGCATCCAAATCATGGCCGAAAAATTACGAGAAGTTGACAGACCACATTTCAACTTTAAGTTATGACCAACATAATATTCGAAACCAAAAATGACTTCATGATCCTGGGTCTTTCGAGAAGATTTCATTCTTTTAGTTATGCACGTATCCATTGGCTTAGAGTGCTTTATTCAAACTAAAAGTATATTGTGATCTTGGCGGTATATAAAGGAGGAAGCCCTTCCAAACTCACCCTCAGTTGATTAAAAAGTCTCAACCAATCATCATGAACACTGTAGATCGAAATTCAAGCATAATAGTAGACTTTCAATATTTACTTGGAAACAACAAACAAGTTTTTGTAAAAGAGTTAGCCGGCCGGAACTGTCATACCTAATTACTTTCATTTTAAACCACCATTTAACATTAAGGAATTGGATAATGAAACTCTTAAGCAACAACATCTTAATCATCAGAAAATAAACGGATTGGATTGGTCAGCTGGAGATATTCCGTATACATGTCTTGAAGAAATACTTTCACCGCTAAACAAATACCGTAAAGTTATCGTTCGTGGTGAAATTAAGAAAATCTTTTTAAGCAAGTACTTAACAGCCAACATAATTGATATAGATATTGGAAAAAGTTTAACTCAGCTACCCAATTTTTTTACCAATTGTAGAATACATAAGAAAAAACTTCCACTTCGCTGTTCATTAAATAATTTGTTTATGTTATTTGTATTCTTAGAAAACTCGAATTATGAAATATACAGTAATGGTGACACATATGTCTAAACTTAAATAAAAAATAATTTGTAAACCATTTAGATCGTCTACTATGGATTCCGTTAAAAAGTTGTTTGGTAATAATCCTGAGAAAAAAGGATACTCTCGACTTATATATTGTAATTATTGCGGATCTGATACGCATTTCGAGAAGAACTGCGCCAAGAAACGCGACCAGGAAAATCATAAAAAAGCATTCTCATTTCATAACAAATATACAATAAATAACGGAAAAATATACATTTTATAGTTTATCTTGTATAAAATAAATCAGTGAATATACATTTAAAATGTTTCGACAATTTATACATCCTTACACAATGTTAATTTGCGGACCTTCAGGATCGGGAAAAATAGCATTTCTAAGAAATCTGATAAACAAGAAGAATGATCTTTTTAATGTTTCAATTGATCGAATTATTTGGTGTTATGGGGAGGAGACTGCTAAGCCAAATTTTAATAACATTGAATTCTTTAAAGGAGTTCCTGAAACCATCGAAAATGCAACTAATGAGCCTATTCTCTTGATATTGGACGATTTGATGATGGGAGCCTTTAACAAAAATGTATGTGAACTCTTTACTAAAGGTTCCCACCACCGAAATTTATCTGTTATTGTTGTTACTCAAAATATATTTCAAAAATCATCGCATACCAGAGATATTTCACTTAACACTAAATATATAATTGCATTTAAAAATCCCCGTGACAAACTGCAATTTCAATGCCTGGCAAGACAAATTTATCCGGAAAACCCCATGGAGTTATTTAGAATATATTTATAAAGAAGTAACAGAACAACCACACGGGTATATACTTATTGATCTTACCCAGGGAATAAACGATCTCTTGAGATTTAGATCAGACATTTTTAATTCGGAATATACAGTGTGCTATTCTGACGAATATGGTTTACAAAAAGAGCCTAAATCGCTTGAAAGCGAACAAACATATATTGTATGTTCTCAAAAGGGCCAACAACAAACTACGGAAGGCAATTATAAGCAATGGTGATAATGAGCTGGTAAAAACAATAGTAGAAATAGTTTTAAATACATTACGAGGAAATCATAAAGTCAATAAAGCGCATCTAAGTGCTTTAAAAAAGTATAAAAATGCATTGAAATATATTTCATGTCCAATGCGTACATTAAACTCTAAGAGAAAAGTCCTAATTCAAAAAGGTGGTTTTTTACCAATTCTAATTAGTTCGTTGCTTTCAGGAATTTTTGGAAAAATTTTAAAAAATGATCAAAAATAAGCATAATTTAAATGAAGTAATTTAAATGAACCCGAATACCTTACAAAAATTACTTAATAATGATCGAGGGAATGAATTAATAATTACAAAATTTTTACCAATTCTAAATAATAACAAAATAAGTGATTTTGATAAATGGATTAGGATTCGTCAAGAACTAAGTTTCTATCAAAATAAAAAACGTAGTAAATCATGGAATACTTCAAATGAACAAAAATCATACTTAAATTCAACGAGAACAGCTGAATCTCAAACAATAGAATCGATTGATATCCTAACACTTCAAAATTAAATTCAAAGTTTTCACCGAACATGTCGGAGCTTTCGGATTTACCTCAAAAAACTGATGAAGAAGATTTTAAATCAAAAGAAACTGCTAAGTTATTACCTCCAGAAAGTGATGATGAAATTCCAAATAAAATTATCAATAAACGAAAGATAAGCAACACTTCGTTTTCAGGTAATAAAGATGATATAAAAAAACCAGCAGTAGTAAGAGTAAAGCTTACTGAAAAACAACGCAGGTTAAGAGAAAAGTTAAATAAAATTAAAGCAACGGAAACATTACCATATCAAAATTTAAATTATATAACAGGTCGTGAAAAATTGCGAAGATCAACTAGAAAAAATTTAGTGCAAATAGGGAAAAACAAACTTAATTGGATATCTTACCAATAGCAGAAATTTAAAAATAAAAATGAATTATGTAAATGATTTCTTTATTACATTGCTCAGTAATGACTCATTGAATGTATTTCCTGATAATGTAAAGTGTGCATTTACAAACATTGTAAATATCTCCGAAGACATGAATGATGACTGGGAAGTAGGCATTACAGATATGTATCTGAATAATTATATTAGCAAAACAACTGCAAAAGAAACAAATTTATCTGAAGAAGCAGAGTTTGTGAGTTTAGTAAATGCTGAAACATTTAGATATAAAAACGTCGCTGTCGAATCGAAAATATCTGAATGTGGATTGATTTTTATATACACTGACATAATTAAACCCAGGTCTGTTGGTAGTATGAGACCCCGATGTCTTCGTGTAATGCATTATAACGGAAAAGAAAAAAATATTCATTTTAAAAATATTGAATATTATCCTTTGGATATATGGTCTCCAAATAAAATCTCAATATTAATTACTGATTCAAGTGGATATAAAGTACCTTTCGAGACTTCAGCAGTGCCGATTTTTGTTACTCTTCACTTTAGAAAAAGGAGAAGGTCAAATCTATAAATAATACATACCCAAATAATGCTTACTTAGAACACTAATAGTCATCATGGTGAAATCTTATCAGGATTATTATGTAAATCAGTGTGGAGCAGGTTTGTCCAATATAGAAACCCTATATGTAACCCCGCGAATTATTCAACAAGGTCGAGGAATCGGAAACTGTTTTAGTGGACTTTTTAATTACATAAAACCACTTTTCATTTCGGGTTTAAATGCTGAAAAAAATCAAGCTGCAGAGACTGGAAAAGCTGTAATTAATGAATTTGGTAGAAAGAAAGAAATATTATTCAAGAACAGAGTAAAATTGCTTTACAAAACCTATCAAATAAAGCAATAAATAAAATGACACGGTTTCAAAATGGTAGTGGAAAAAGAAATAAAAAGCGAGGTGGTAGAAAAAACCGAAATCATTTAACATCTAAACGACAACGTAAACATACCCAACCGTCTCATAAAAAAAAAAATCATCAAGGAAATTAAATATTACGGATATTTTTTCTAACACAAAATGAGTAACCATATAGAATGTATGAAAGGCGAATTGGATTTGTTTGCACCACACCCTACGCAAAGTTCAATTCTACGAACCGAAGAGGTTTCTTATAATCCAATTGCATCCTTGGATGGTGCCTCTTCAATCGAATTTGTTTGTTTAGGGAATGGTGAAACATATCGAGATCTATCAAGTGTTTATTTACGACTTGTGGTGCAATTGAAAAAAAATGATAACTGTCGGTGTAGTAAACAATATCTTACATTCAATATTTAGAAGTTCATCAGTATATTTAAATAACATATTAGTTTCGCAGAGTGATAATAATTATCATTATAGAGCATATCTGCAAACAGTTTTAAACTATGGGAGTGACGCCTCGGAAAGCCACTTGGCCTCGCAAGGTTATTTTCCAAATTTCGGACGATTAACATCAGGAAAATACGTTTATCCGAGCTCTAATGAAACTCTGAAAAATATATTTCAAAATAGTAATAAGGTAGAACTATTTGGAAAAATTCATGGTGATATATTTAATCAAACAAAACTTCTTGTCAATAATGTTGACTTAAGAATTAATTTTAATATTGAAAAAACTGCATTTTATTTAATGGAAAAGGATAGCGAATCAAATTTAAAGATATTAGAAGCACAACTTTTCATGAATCATGTAACTGTGAACCCAAGCATTTTATTGGCTCATCATCATGTTTTACAAACAAAAAATGCTCTTTACCCATTCAGTAAAGTAGAAGTAAAATCGTTTACAATTTACCCAGGAAACAATACGCTATCAATAGACAATGCTGTAATTGGACAATTACCAAATTTTCTAGCTTTTTGTATGATCCGTTCATACTCAGGCAACAGAGGACTAGATCCATTTAATTTTGAACATTTTAAAATGCAACGCTTTAATCTAATGGTGAATGGAGTTCAAGTTCCTTCGCAAGCTCTGGAATTTGACTACTCGAACTCTGAAAAGGTTCAAAGCTCAAGAGGCTATAAAATGCTATTCAGATCAAGCGGAATAAAACATTATGATCGTGGTCTTCAAATTACCAAGAAAATGTTTGATACGAACAGTTTTATATTAGCCTTTGATTTAACTGCTGATCAGTCAAATACCACCATATGTTCAAATTTGATGTCGCAAGGCACAATAAGAATCGAAGGAAGATTTTCAGAACCTCTTAGTGAAGCCGTTACTTGTCTGGTATATTGTGAATACGATTCCATGATTGATATTGATAAGCATAGAAATATTCGAACCCTTTTTTAAAATGAATACTTTACAAATTCACAATTTGCTTACAAAACATATATACACAAAATCAATTTTTAAAGGAGTTTTCCCTTCAGACCAGCTTCCAAAAACTATTTCAAAGTATCCGGCTTTATTTATTGCAAGCACCGACACATCAGATCAACCAGGAACTCATTGGATTGCATTCTATTTCGAAAGTCGCAAATCAGCAGAATTTTTTGATTCCTATGGACAATTTCCACAAAACAAGGAATTCGTGACATTTTTAAAATCTAACGCAAATAAATATTGCTATAACAAGCAACAACTACAAGGATATTTTTCTAATACGTGTGGTCATTATTGCATAATGTATGGTCTTTTTAAATGTAAAAAGAAAACGCTAAAATATTTATTAGCAAATTTTAAGAGAAATGACTTTTTATATAACGATAAATTAATACTTAAAATGTTGAAGTCTAATTTTAAAAATAAAATGCAAGATATTTAAGAAAATCAATGTAGTTTATTTATTTGTCGTTTGTTTAGCTTATAATATTTTAACATAATATTGAAGGCCTCGTCTCTTAAAATTGGAAGCCTATGACACTGGCACGTATCGGGTCCTTCCGAAGCGTCATCATCACTCCAGGGACAAAGCTTGTAGTGGAATCCATATTTAGAATGGATCAGTTCTTTATCCTCTAAGTCCTCCAGAGTGCTCTTAAAATATATAAGCTGCGTTACGTGCTCCTCAAATATCATGTCTTCGAACTGCATCAAGAAGAGCTCAATTTGTTTGGAGTCCATTTTCGTTAAAGTTCTTTTAAGGTTTTTTAAAGACTGATGTTGGATTTAGAAAACTCAAACCTTTATATTGGAAAATTTCATTTACTTATTTATTTACTGATAAAAATTCAATTCGTGCAGAACTATATCTATTAACATCCTTTCCCTTATATACCATATGGGTAATACCATTCTCATTTAATTTCCTAAAAGGTGTCTTAGTACAGAATTTGTTTACATAACTCTTACGTAGAAAAATCCAAACATCTTTTTCGTCCTTGTCTGCTAAATAAAGAGCTACCTTAGTTCCATAAGGTGTCTTTTTCAGCTTACAACCAGTGATCTTATACTCAAATCCAATACATAGATCTTCAGTTTTTGTATAACCAATCACAGGCTTCGATTCATTCAGATTCTCTAGGAAATCCTAGAAATTCAATAAAATTTAAACAGGATTTATTTATTAATGTCCTATATGCATACCATTTCTGACCAACGTGAGATTTGATTCGTTATGCTCTTGTAACTATTCGTATTATACTAATGCATTTACTTACAATTACGAGACTTTTATACTGTTCAGCACTACATTTATATATATATTACAAGAACAAAATACTACGTGAAAGAGATACCAATATATCTGTTATGCTCTTTATATACATAAACTCAGTTAAGCCTATGTAGAATATATTTATATACTTGAGTATATCTATCTCATTTTGTATAAATATATAACTTCATATGAAATAAAAGGTTACTACAAACCTAATATAAGACAGCACTTTTCTCGAAAACTCAGATTCAATTTTTACTCTCAGAATGACAAAGTTGTATTGTGAGTTGTGTTCGGAAACAAAATCGTTTGCTTCACGCAGCGGTTTAAAAAAACATACCTTAAAAGTGCATAACTTCAGCTATCAAAAATCAAAATCTTCTTATTATTGTTGCTTTTTCTGTCCCAATGAACGAAAATTCTGGTTGCGATATAATTACAATGTTCATCTCTTGCTGATGCACGATGCAGAATTAAAGAGTATGCGTAAATCAATGGAAAATTATCAAATAAAGATAAAACAAGTTTGAGAATTTAATTTTGTAAAATAGTTTTATTTAATAAATTTCTGTATAATATAGACAAATTAAAAACCTAGATCAAATAAAACGTCTAGTAATGAATGGTCATCTTCATCCTTTATTATTCGTAAATAAATGTTGGGTTGACTTGGCTCGATGAACTGATCAAAGATATGATCATCATCAGGAAACTCATAGATTATAGGATCTGTGTGCAGTATATCCATATCGAAATGCTGAGCACATTGCATTTCTTGATCGTCTCCATTGCCTCGTATAAGGTCATTTAAAACGTCCTGCGTTGCCGCTCCAAAAGGAAAATCGCTCCACTCAAGAGACGCAAATTCACTTCCAATTTGTGTAGTGGGGGTAGATGACATAGAAGGGTCAAATACTCCTCTTAAGAAGCGATCTATCAAATCCTCTGTGTCGATAGCCTCCACATAACCTTCCTTCGAGAGTTAATGGAACATTTATTCCATTTACTGAGTCAACAAACTCTACAGTAAGATCCATTGGTATGCAGTGCTGAGGTATTATAAGAACTGATCTTGAGCAATTTAAGGGGATCCATTTTAATACACGAGGATTAGAGAGTTTGACATCTACAGTGGTGTCTACTCTTAGAATCCACCTGATTGGTTCTCGATTTAAGGAGCCTTCACAGACTGCAAACTGCACAGACTGCAATGGGGAAGTCAGAAAAGGAGGCGAGCTATGGGTTTGGATGCAGGTAAATAGCCGCTTGACTTTCTAGATAATAGGTTCAAAGAGTCATAAATATTTGATTTTATGGGGTCTCCTAGCATAATGAAAATGGAGACAGATCACAGATAATTTGAAATACATATCTCTGTAGGGAATTATTTCGGATGACCGCAGTCAGGGATCATGAAATTATTGGTGACTACTAGTCATTGTTACTTTATAAGTAACATTTTGCAAGGCATACATTTAAAACGTGGGTAGCCTTTAGCTGAAAGTCGCTATGACTTCAGATTGTTTAGATTTTCTTCTCAACGGCTCCATAGCTTTTAGCTGAAAGTAGCTGGAATATACGGGAACGACGGTTTTTTAACAAGGTGCATAGCCTTGAACAGAAATCTCACCCCCACCCTTGCGATCATCCTTATGACTGCTTGTGCGCGCAGGTACACCCCCTTCCAAGATTGCTTGTGCGCACCCCCTTCCAAGATTGCTTGTGCGCGAGGAAGTGCAATTGTAATTTTGAGAGTTTTTATGAAAAGTCGTATTTTTAAAAAATCCTTTCCAATGACACCCAACTTCTTTTTTTTTTTTTTAGAGAGGGATCCCCATAGCATATACCGAATCGGGGGTTTTGGCCTGTTTTCGGGTAGTAGTGGGAATATACGGGTGCGGCGGTTCTAAAAAAAGAAGTTGGGTGTCATTGGAAAGGATTTTTCAAGCCCTTTCCAATGGTATGCTTTTCACGATTCTGAAATTAAAAATACGACTTTTCATAAAAACTCTCAAAATTACAATTACACTTCCTCGCGCACAAGCAATCTTGGAAGGGGGTGTACCTGTGCGCACAAGCAGTCATAAGGCTATGCACCTTGTTAAAAAACCGTCGTTCCCGTATATTCCAGCTACTGCTGTGCATCCCACCCGGGAGTGAAAAGCTTCAAAACCCTTTTTTATAAAGCTACTTCCGCCCGCAAGTACACTTTTGAGGAGCTGGCGACGCTTCTTGCTAATATCGAGGCTTGCATTAATTCCAGACCCCTCTCCCCGATGTCCTAAGACCCTTCAGATTTGCTGGCCATCACTCCAGGCCATTTCCTTATTGGAGGATTGCTGCTCTCCACGGATAAGCCTGAGATAAATTGCGAAGCCAAGTCGATATTAAATCGATGGCAACATCTTAAGGCTCAACATCACAGTTTAGTACACGGTGGAAAGAGGAGTATCTTAAAAAGCTCCACAAACGCAATAAATGGCAATTTCCAGGAAATGGTCGACGGTAGCCGTCAAGGTTGACAATCTTCCATCGGCCTTCCCTGGAGCCGATGCCCGAAGGTCATTCCCCTACCTTCGGAGGACAAAGAGTCCTAGGGATTAGTGGTCTTCCCCCATTCTGAGGTCCAAGGTGTAGTCTGCACATACTAAACCCCATTTTGCTTCTTTTCTTGACAGACAAAACTTCCTAGAATTGCTCCTCGTCCTCGTGCCACCCTGACCTTGGAGCGCAGACAAACTCGAGTTAGTCAATCCTACCGCTGCCGAGTCTGCCCGGGAATCCATCCTGTTCGGAAGTGCAAGAGGTTCCACAAACTGAGCCCTATTAAAAAGTACTGCTTGAACTGCCCCGCCCATTAACACTCAGGAGGAGACTGCCGCAGCCAGGAGTGATGCAAGAAGTGTGGAGGCAACCACCACACCCTACTCCACAACCACGGGGCCGCAGCAGATGGCTGTCTACATCCTGCCTTTTTTGGGATAACAACATCAGTGACGAAGATCACAGGCCGTACTAATTGAAATTATCCGCCCTTCAATATCAGAAGATTTGGATACCAAAAGAATTGGTTCCCATGGTACTACAAATATCGCATGAACATTCCTTTGCTTATCACTGTGATATAAATAAGAACCTAGGACGAGTACGTAAATACTTCTTCTGGCCCAATCTAGTTGCAGACGTTAAGGCTGCTGAATTTGAGATATGCAAATGCTCACAACCCCCCAATTATAGTCTTAAGCCGAATCTTAGAAAAACAGGTGAAATTTTTCAAAAAATCTTTATGTCGACGTCCTTGGTTCATACCCGCGTTTTCGGTCTGGCCATATAGTTGTTTTTGCAGTGCTGGACACTTTACTACATTTTCCTTTGTAAAGCCTATCAAAAAGTTTACTGCTGGTGGAATTTTAAAATACGTTGAAAAAGATTTACCACACTGTTTTGGTATTCCTGAAGTAAAATCCCATGCTTTAAGTCGTCTTTAAAAAAATATAACATACGTCACTCTTATACGGCCATTTGTGTACCTTAAGGAAATCCGTTGGAAAGAGTAAAAAAGGCTGTGATCGCTGAAATTATGTCGTATATACATCCCAATGAGACAAACGGGGATGAGCATTTGAGCCAGATTTGCTGTTCGCTGCGATCTAGGTTCCATACGGCCGTTAACACTTCGCCCTATAGGTTGACCTTCTGATAACACATGGTTACCAATGGTTCATGGTATATTCTCCTACGCAACCTCGGTATGCCTGTAAACCGTTCACTTCGCTTCCAGAGATGATAGTTTTGATATGGTCACGAAATAAGAGGGCAGTGAACATGAGAAACAGCATCGGAGAACTGAAAACTTTTAGAAGCCGTGAGGTATCATTCGTCCAGGGTCAAGAAATTATAGCTCCCAGCGTGGATCCCGCCTTGTATTTATTAATTTTTCTCCTAAGCGTGATCTTATTCGGTGGGTTTTGTAGAAGCGCTAGTCACTGTGAGATACATGGCTCAACTCATAGTTAGTTAATTACGGTTGGTCCTCAGACTTAAAAATGTTTTATACTACTATATACTATGTATTGCTTACTATCAAAGTTAGGACCATCTCAAATTAAAAGTGTAAAAAACATCATACGGAATCTTAAGGAATAATAAAAGGAATTCAAAAAGTAGAAATTCTTAAAATTTATTAACCAATAGTCTTGTTTATATCTTAAAGTTAGTAGGGGCTCGCCTTTGATATCAGGGATGATATCTCTTTTTCCGATGCCACAATAATACTCGTATGGCCTTCGGAAACAGCGTTCATAACCCTTAACCGTA
Organism: Drosophila yakuba; assembly: GCF_016746365.2. NCBI lineage: Eukaryota > Metazoa > Arthropoda > Insecta > Diptera > Drosophilidae > Drosophila > Drosophila yakuba. The sequence continues at coordinate 25,841,809 of NC_052527.2, read as the reverse complement.
AACTCAATCTACTTGGCGCTCAGCTCGCAACCCAACCACATCAATATCTCTCATTGGATCAACAAAAAAATAACAGAATTTATTTTAGTTCTATCTTCAGAAAAGAGTTAAGCGCTAAGATATATAAGCGCTGAAATTTATTCTAAAGACAAGGGGAAAAAAACAACAACAGGTCACAACTTTGGCAATCTAAGGGCTAATTATTTTTGTGTAATCTCAATACCACTAGTCCCTCACGAACACTCTTTTCTCAAATAGTTTTTATATTTTCTCTTGTGATTGAAAGGGGAAAAAGCTATTGCAAATTGATGTGTCCAGTATCTTTTAATAGATTTTGAAGCCATGGTTCTGGATAAGTATACATATTCAAGCCTAGTTGTTGGCTCATGCACCACTGTGCAGTAGACTAATCTTATACTCGTTATATCGTAAGCCGAAGTAATCAGTAGTAGCAGTTGCGAAGCCTATAGTGAAAACCGCTATTTTCGCATGAATTTATCTGTACGGCGCTCATTCCTTCGTCTCTTGTTATCTACCTACATTAAGCTTGGGCGCAGCATTCGGCTGTCTGTCCCGCCAGTGTCACTTCTTCGTTTTTCGGAAAAGACTTATCAACTTAAACAACTTATTATCAACTGCAAATCAACTGCAACTTAGTAGGTTGATGTCGTCTGGATCCGTCACTGGAAACGGGAATTCCAATTTCGCGACTGATGAATTCTCGGTAGAAATTGCGATGCGGTCTGTCACTTCGAATTTTTCAACGAGCATAACAGCAGTTATCGTTCCCAATATCACGGATCGCCAGCCAAGCTTTAATGTGAACATTGGGGACTGGGAGATTCCAGAAAACGTGCAGCTCGCCGACCCGGAATTTCATATAGCTCAGCGTGTTGACCTGTTAATAGGAGCTAGCCTGTTTTATGAGCTGCTGTGCGTAGGTCAGATAAGGTTGTTGCCAGGACTGCCACTGCTTCATAAAACTCGTTTGGGCTGGGCTGTGTCTGAAGGATGCGCGCGCCCGTGAGCGTCACGCGTTCCTTCTCTAGACAGCGAGAAAAACAGCATTGATGTTGGACTTGATTCGCTTGTGCAGCGCTCTTGGGAGGTAGAAAATTGTCCCGGCCCAATAGTTCAAGCTACGAAGGAGGAGATAGATTGCGAGTCGTCACTCTGGGCGCATGGACCCACCTATCTTATGGAGCCTGAAAGAGATTAGCCACCAGCTGTTTGTCCTGAGAAACCAGTTCTTGAACTTCGTCGAAGTTACTGATGAACGATGAACACGTAAAGTTGCTGTACATGGATGTAATTGCTAGATAGTTGGAGCAGCATTACCATGAAAACAATCTTCATGCCGGACCTCGAGCTCTTCTGGGAGCAATTCAATCCCAAGAATGGCCTATTGGGGGGAGGAGACGGTTACCAAGGCCGTGAAAAGATGCATCAGATGTTTTCGGATTAAGCCGCGACTGATAGAGCACATAATGGCGGACCTTCCCAAGGGGCGGAGGTTGCTGGTATAGACTTCTGTGGACCCTTCGACACAAGTCGGATACTCGCAACAAGCCTGCGGTTAAATGCTACGTCTGCGTATTTATCTGCTTCGCAACCAAGGTAGTGCACCTGGAGCTGATCAAGGATCTCTCGACAGTTGCGTTTCTGTGCGGACTCAAGGGGTTCATATGCACCCGCCGGAAGCCGAAGCAAATTTGGTCGCAGAACGCCACCAATTTTGTTGGCGCCAAGAATGAACTTCTGGAACTTCGAAGGTTATTTTTCAGTAACGACCATCAAGGCTCCGTTCAGAATTTTTGCCTTTCGGAGACGATTGACTGGCGGTTCATCCCTCCACGGTCGCCCCATTTCGGTGGACTTTGAGAAGCGGCCGTGAAAACGGCCAAGCATCATTTTCACCCCACTGTGGTTCCCATTTCAGAGAACCCTGCCGATCTGCACGTCATCACTTCGGCGCATTTTCTCAATGGTGGTCCGCCTTCGTCGTTTGACGAGCCAGATGTAACGGGCCTTAAGTATAATCGGCTTGACTCTTGGCAGTGCATCTCCTTTCCTCAGCAAATCTTTTGGTCGCGATGGAAGGAAGAATACTTGACGTTGCTCCAGCAGCGCTCCAACTGGCGCATCCCAAAGCCTGGAGTAGCAAAGCCTTGGACAAAGTCATTCTTGTTAAGGACGAGAATCTACCCCCCAATGATATGGCCTTTGGCGAGAGTCATGCAATTGGTTCCTGGCAGAGGCGGCGTCGCTCGAGTTGCAGAATTGAGGAGTCTGGAGTAATAAGACGGGCAGTGAACAAGCTGTGTCTGCTTCCCCTTGAGGACTCTGTTGAAAACCAAGCTTCCAACGGGGGGATGATGTTGGGTCATGCAGCCGCCAAAACTGTGCAGTAGACTAATCTTATACTCGTTATATTGTCAGCCGAAGTAGTCAGTAGTAGCAGTTGCGATGCCCATAATACAAACCACTATTCTCGCATGAATTTATCTGTACGACACTCATTCCTTCGTCTCTTGTTATCTACCTACATTAAGCTTGGGCGCAGCATTCGGCTGTCTGTCCCGCCAGTGTCACTTCTTCGTTTTTCGGAAAAGACTTAATTGTGCATTCGTTATAGATCTTGGTTGGCCCTAGCTGCCAGTTGAATTAACAAAATAAACTGTACAAAAACGTTCTTCGGATACTTATTTCTCGCAACAGCTATTGAAAAAGCTCAATAGCTAAACACTAGTCTCTGAGAGTTTAGATAAGCAAATGATTTTAATTAATCGCGTATCGACCAATTAAAAAGACTAAGGCTATTTATATTATAAATGGTAAAATCGAAATGGAGGATTTTCTGTTATACCCTTGTACCTGTTTATTAATTTAGCTATTGAATACGATTAGTACATTGTACATTGCTATATTTGTACTATCCCCATTGAGTATACAGCACAGCTGCAAACAAAAATTGTGATAATTCGTTTCAGCTGGCGTGTTTAAATACCATAAACCGCAAGTTGTGTCGCGTCAGTAAAGGTCTTATTGAATTAACATAACCGGTATACAATAGACTGGCAGGAAAACCATCTGGTTTACAGTTAGAAGCAAATACCATAATAAACCAAATATAGATAAACTAGTTTTGGCTACAAAGATGCTGTGAGTTCCGCTGCACGTTAGCAGTCGGAAGCAATAACCGACATGTCTGACAGGCAAAGACAACATATTTCAAGGGCTATTGAGGCAGGCTTCCGAAGAATGTCTCTACAGAGTCGGACAAGCGAAAAAACAGAAGAGAGCTAGTTCCCTAAATCAATCCGTTGATCTAAACACCGAAGCTAGTTTCAGCAGAATGGTTGTGGAGGTACCATAAGACAGTACCAACTATAATATGCACCGACTTGTGAGTGGTTCCAAGGACAGAGTTCAAAGATGCACATACGGTTCAATTGAAGGCAAAACTGCAAACGATAAGGCAGACAACATAATGATGCAGCGTGGATGTATATATTGGCGACAAAATACAATAAAATCGAGAATATCCCACCCAAAATGGCTATATATACTATATACTCGAACGCCATCACCTGCATGGTCAACTTTCCAAAATTTGCAATTGGAGCTCAACTTCTTGCGGAAGTATTTATCAAAAGCGTTGGAACCGTGTCTAACTCACTCAGAAATGAAATCATAGCCCAAAACCAATATAAAAAAGTCAATCCACCACCCAGAACCATTCTACCAAAATACAGCCAGCAGTGTCGACCTGACTGCCACGGACCATGGAGCCCACACTGTTCAAACACGAGCAAGAGTTGCACCGTACAACAGACCTGTGCATCATTCAACACCGGAACCGTCTATCGTTTTAAGATGCCCCAAAGGAACCGACAGTGCCACCCTAAAGGCATAGATGCCAGCAGCACAACTCAAGGCGCAGGATCACCAGAAGCATAAACAACAATACCGTGGTGTGCAGTCTGCACACTACGTCAACGATTGGAGAAGTCTACAACAATAGCAGGCTGCTAACTACGAGCTCACTACTGCAACGTCTGGACCAAAAGGACAGCATGCCTGGACAGGACATGTTTTTTAAATATCTATAATATAATGAAAATCTGTAAACAAAACATTGTATTATTGATAATATTTTAATCTTGTAGACATGTAAAGTTTACAAATATGAAGGCAGGATTATGTAAAACAAAAAGAAATTCATAGAAGAACAGATAATGAGGGATAATAGAAAAAAAGAAATTATTCCCAAAATGGGAATAATAGGCACTAAGACAGTCGATTCCACTGCTAATGTCATTAATAAAGTAAAAGAAGAAATCGAATTACCATTCTGCTACTAGGAATTTTTATACCCGTTACTCGTAGAGTAAATGGGTATTCTAGATTCGTTGAAAAGAATGCAAAGGCAGATGGAAGCGTTTCCGACCTGTATATACTGTGTGTATATTCTTGATCACCATCAAAAGCATCAATAGTCGAGTCGATTTGGCGATGCCCGTCTGTTCGCCGGTCTGCCTGTCCTTCCGTATGTCCGTCCGTCCGTCCTTCTATCTACCCGTCCGTATGAACGTCCAGATCTCAGAAACTATAAATGCTAAAAAGTTGAGATTCAGCATGCTGCAGTCTTCAGTGCCATAGACGCAGCGCAAGTTTGTCGATTCATTTTGCCCCGCCCACTAACTGCCACGCCGACACATTTATATAATGTTTTGATATTTTTTTATTTTTGTATTAGTTTTTTAAATTTTTATCGATTTGCAGAATAAGGTTTTGGCACGCCCACAGTGTTGAAATTTCTCCTTTTCATTTTCACTACGAATAGCTTATAAGCTTAAGCAATTTCTCTTGTTATATTGTTAATTATCAACGCATTTATATAAGCATTTACGTTACCATTCGTTAGAGTGGGCGGAATTGTGATCAAATAGTAATAATATAAGTTATGAACCTTAACTCGACGACGTAGTATTCGAATACTAATTTCGTCAATAACAAAATAAACTGTTAATTGCGATTAAGGCGTGTGGCAATCTGCTGGATAGGCTGAGCGGTGCGGAGGTACCCGAAAAATCTGCCCAGTGGATTGTGTGGCAATCGTACCCTAATAGGCTAAGGCCAAAAAGGAAAAATTCGGACCACCGTACCCAGTGCTTTATTCAACTCAACACAAAACTCGTCCTGTCGTAAAATAATGAATTAATTAAAATCGAAGGAATAACAAGCAGAAAAGCTACAAAAAACCATTGCCTGCAATTGAACTAAAAGAAATTATTTTTCTTCTTACAGATACTAAGAAAGAAACGACACAAAGAATTTAATCTTAAAAAATCTTGGTTATCTGTCTATATTCCTATCCGATTCGATATACTCCCGTTGTTTTTGTTTGTCCATTGCATATATATTAAAAAATGGAGGAAATTAAGGAGACACTTAATGCACTCCTTGCTCAAATGACCGGGCTTAAAGAAAATATGAAACAAATTTATAATAGGATTAGCACTTTGGAATCAGATAACGTAACCCAATAGTTCGAGGGTCAGCCTGATCTTGAATGTCTATGAGATTATTAAAGGAAAAACTTTGTTTCGTGCCATAGTCTGCCACATCAGGCAAAATATCAGAGGCGAAGCCGAAGAAGCTCTCGACTCTTACGGGGTTCTAGACGACGACTGGCCGGAAATTAAAAGAGTTCTGATGTTGCACTACGCAGAAAAATCGCAATGTGTGAACGATAGAGGATCAGCTTGGCCAATTGAGCCAAGGGAGCAAAACTTTGCAAGAGTACCATTTGGAGGTGAATAAACACTTCTTTCTTATCCTCAACGGATTAAAAGCCATGGGTCACCCGATGGAAGTAGTCAGAGCCCTGTCTGAGCATTCTAGGGACAAGGACCTTGACGTCTTCATTCGAGGAGTCGGTAACGACGCCTCCTGACTATTGGTCATGCGTAGGCCAAAAGTCTTTTCTTTCTACAGGCGGTTGCTCCGAGAGGAGGTACGTTCGCCCAGTCTCCTCCACCGACGAATTTTTCACCGAATACGCGGTTTTACCGGCCCTCGCTTTACTTCTTCCTATCAGGAATATGGTAGACCTTCATTAAGTTCGGGATATGGAGAGGAAAATGGTAGACCTTCATTAGGTTCGGGATTTGGACAGGGAAATGGTAGACCTTCATTAGGCTCGGGATTTGGACAGGGAAATGTTTGACCTTCATTAGGTTCTGCATATGGAGGCTCGCAAACTAATAATCGCTTCCAGGGCCTTTAAAATGGAGTCGAACCGGTAGGGCCAGTCCCACCATTCAGAATACAGGTCCATTCAGAACGAGGGTTCTGGCACAAAAACAACATCGTTCAAGTATCAGAATCCGCATCAGAATTACAAAGCTCTACCACATGGTGCCCATTCCTGACCCTTCGACTACAATCCCTGTCGAACATGGCGAGCTCCTTTCAACTGACCCATATTACGATCGGCTTGGTGCTGAGAACGTTGGCATGCCTCACCAGGATGCCATTAAAGGGAAGGACGGCCCTGAAATGGGAGCTGAGAGTCCAAATTTTATGACCGAGGCTTCTCCAGCGTCCCATACCTAGAATATGATGGAAAAGATGGGGATAAATTTCAATTCTTGATCGATACCGGAGCAAACAAAAATTTCATCAGCCCCAGAATTGATACCGGATCGACTGTGTTCCCTATCCCCTTTTGCGTTCAATCGGCTTCGGGAATAACAGAAAAACACACCGCGTAGTCGGGAAGTTTTTCGAAAAGTAATGAACTGGAAACCTTCGATGGTATCGTAGGGGACGACACGCTCAAAGATTTGAAAGCCTTAGTAGACAGGAAGAACAACTGTTTGGTTATATCCCCTGGGATAGGGATCCCCCTTCTTCCTAAAAGGTCTCTTAACGTCAATGCTTTACTAGATTTAACGCATTCAGATGAAGTAAAACAAACCTTAAAGGCCTTAATCGACGAGTACTCGCACCTTTTCGATCCCTTGTCGCCGAGCGAGGCCGTCGACACTAGTGTAAAGTCCGGAATCCGCACGAACACTTCAGACCCAATTTACACAAAAAGGTACCCATACACAGCTCCTGAATGAGGGTATCATACGTCCGTCCAAAACTCCGTATAACTCTCCGGTGTGGTAGTGCCGAAAAAGGCGAAACCGGAAACCGAAAGCAATGGCGGTTGGTCATTGATTTCAAATGCTTAATTGCGGTCACAATTTCTGACACTTATCCGATCCCGGACATAAATTCCACACTGGCTAGCTTTGGTGGAGCCAGATACTTCACAACACTTGACCTTACTTTGGGGTTCCACCATATGCAAATGAAACAAGAAAGAACGCTATAGTCGAGTTTCCCGACTATCTGATACCCATTACTCAGCTAGTGGAAGGGAGAAGGAGAGTCTTAAACACTGACAGTTTTTGGCGGTTTGTAGGCCTTAGAGTGGGCGTGGCAGAAAGAGTTTTGGCAAATCGATACAAATTTACAACGTTTCCTTCTGTCTGTTACATACTTTTCAACGATTTTAGTATACCCTTTTACTCTACGAGTAACGGGTATAACCATGCAACACCGTGAAAGCAGCATTCTCCACCCTAAACGGGAAGTATAAGTTCCTCCGCCTTCCCTTCGATTTAAAACACACCCCGGCTATCTTCCAACGAATGATCGATGATGTTCTTCGGGAACACGTACGTAAACATTGAAGACATTATCGTCTTTACTAACGATTATGATAGCCAGTGGAAAAACATTTGCCTAGTTTTTAAATGCCTTATAAAGGACCGACTTCAAGTGAATCTTACCAAGACTCAATTCTTGTCGAGCCAGGTCGAGTTCCTCGGTTATATCGTAAATCATGACGGTATGAGAGGGAAAAAAAAGAATGTTGAATCTATATCCAAAATGAAACCTCCTAGGAATGTCAAGAAACTGAAAAGCTTCCTTGGCATGATATCCTACTATAGGAAGTTTATTCGCGATTAAGCAAAAATCGCCAAACCTCTCACCATTTTGAGATTCAGCATGCTGCAGTCTTCAGTGCCATAGACGCAGCGCAAGTTTGTCGATTCATTTTGCCCCGCCCACTAACTGCCACGCCGACACATTTATATAATGTTTTGATATTTTTTTATTTTTGTATTAGTTTTTTAAATTTTTATCGATTTGCAGAATAAGGTTTTGGCACGCCCACAGTGTTGAAATTTCTCCTTTGCATTTTCACTACGAATAGCTTATAAGCTTAAGCAATTTCTCTTGTTATATTGTTAATTATCAACGCATTTATATAAGCATTTACGTTACCATTCGTTAGAGTGGGCGGAATTGTGATCAAATAGTAATAATATAAGTTATGAACCTTAACTCGACGACGTAGTATTCGAATACTAATTTCGTCAATAACAAAATAAACTGTTAATTGCGATTAAGGCGTGTGGCAATCTGCTGGATAGGCTGAGCGGTGCGGAGGTACCCGAAAAATCTGCCCAGTGGATTGTGTGGCAATCGTACCATAATAGGCTAAGGCCAAAAAGGAAAAATTCGGACCACCGTACCCAGTGCTTTATTCAACTCAACACAAAACTCGTCCGTCACTGTCGTAAAATAATGAATTAATTAAAATCGAAGGAATAACAAGCAGAAAAGCTACAAAAAACCATTGCCTGCAATTGAACTAAAAGAAATTATTTTTCTTCTTACAGATACTAAGAAAGAAACGACACAAAGAATTTAATCTTAAAAAATCTTGGTTATCTGTCTATATTCCTATCCGATTCGATATACTCCCTTTGTTTTTGTTTGTCCATTGCATATATATTAAAAAATGGAAGAAATTAAGGAGACACTTAATGCACTCCTTGCTCAAATGACCGGGCTTAAAGTAAATATGAAACAAATTTATAATAGGATTAGCACTTTGGAATCAGATAACGTAACCCAATAGTTCGAGGGTCAGCCTGATCTTGAATGTCTATGAGATTATTAAAGGAAAAACTTTGTTTCGTGCCATAGTCTGCCACATCAGGCAAAATATCAGAGGCGAAGCCGAAGAAGCTCTCGACTCTTACGGGGTTCTAGACGACGACTGGCCGGAAATTAAAAGAGTTCTGATGTTGCACTACGCAGAAAAATCGCAATGTGTGAACGATAGAGGATCAGCTTGGCCAATTGAGCCAAGGGAGCAAAACTTTGCAAGAGTACCATTTGGAGGTGAATAAACACTTCTTTCTTATCCTCAACGGATTAAAAGCCATGGGTCACCCGATGGAAGTAGTCAGAGCCCTGTCTGAGCATTCTAAGGACAAGGACCTTGACGTCTTCATTCGAGGAGTCGGTAACGACGCCTCCTGACTATTGGTCATGCGTAGGCCAAAAGTCTTTTCTTTCTACAGGCGGTTGCTCCGAGAGGAGGTACGTTCGCCCAGTCTCCTCCACCGACGAATTTTTCACCGAATACGCGGTTTTACCGGCCCTCGCTTTACTTCTTCCTATCAGGAATATGGTAGACCTTCATTAAGTTCGGGATATGGAGAGGAAAATGGTAGACCTTCATTAGGTTCGGGATTTGGACAGGGAAATGGTAGACCTTCATTAGGCTCGGGATTTGGACAGGGAAATGTTTGACCTTCATTAGGTTCTGCATATGGAGGCTCGCAAACTAATAATCGCTTCCAGGGCCTTTAAAATGGAGTCGAACCGGTAGGGCCAGTCCCACCATTCAGAATACAGGTCCATTCAGAACGAGGGTTCTGGCACAAAAACAACATCGTTCAAGTATCAGAATCCGCATCAGAATTACAAAGCTCTACCACATGGAGCCCATTCCTGACCCTTCGACTACAATCCCTGTCGAACATGGCGAGCTCCTTTCAACTGACCCATATTACGATCGGCTTGGTGCTGAGAACGTTGGCATGCCTCACCAGGATGCCATTAAAGGGAAGGACGGCCCTGAAATGGGAGCTGAGAGTCCAAATTTTATGACCGAGGCTTCTCCAGCGTCCCATACCTAGAATATGATGGAAAAGATGGGGCTAAATTTCAATTCTTGATCGATACCGGAGCAAACAAAAATTTCATCAGCCCCAGAATTGATACCGGATCGACTGTGTTCCCTATCCCCTTTTGCGTTCAATCGGTTTCGGGATTTAACAGAAAAACACACCGCGTAGTCAGGAAGTTTTTCGAAAAACAAGGAACTGGAAACTTTCGATGGTATCGTAGGGGACGACACGCTCAAAGATTTGAAAGCCTTAGTAGACAGGAAGAACAACTGTTTGGTTATATCCCCTGGGATAGGGATCCCCCTTCTTCCTAAAAGGTCTCTTAACGTCAATGCTTTACTAGATTTAACGCATTCAGATGAAGTAAAACAAACCTTAAAGGCCTTAATCGACGAGTACTCGCACCTTTTCGATCCCTTGTCGCCGGGCGAGGCCGTCGACACTAGTGTAAAGTCCGGAATCCGCACGAACACTTCAGACCCAATTTACACAAAAAGGTACCCATACACAGCTCCTGAATGAGGGTATCATACGTCCGTCCAAAACTCCGTATAACTCTCCGGTGTGGTAGTGCCGAAAAAGGCGAAACCGGAAACCGAAAGCAATGGCGGTTGGTCATTGATTTCAAATGCTTAATTGCGGTCACAATTTCTGACACTTATCCGATCCCGGACATAAATTCCACACTGGCTAGCGTTGGTGGAGCCAGATACTTCACAACACTTGACCTTACTTTGGGGTTCCACCATATGCAAATGAAACAAGAAAGAACGCTATAGTCGAGTTTCCCGACTATCTGATACCCATTACTCAGCTAGTGGAAGGGAGAAGGAGAGTCTTAAACACTGACAGTTTTTGGCGGTTTGTAGGCCTTAGAGTGGGCGTGGCAGAAAGAGTTTTGGCAAATCGATACAAATTTACAACGTTTCCTTCTGTGTGTTACATACTTTTCAACGATTTCAGTATACCCTTTTACTCTACGAGTAACGGGTATAACCATGCAACACCGTGAAAGCGGCATTCTCCACCCTAAACGGGAAGTATAAGTTCCTCCGCCTTCCCTTCGATTTAAAACACACCCCGGCTATCTTCCAACGAATGATCGATGATGTTCTTCGGGAACACGTACGTAAACATTGAAGACATTATCGTCTTTACTAACGATTATGATAGCCAGTGGAAAAACATTTGCCTAGTTTTTAAATGCCTTATAAAGGACCGACTTCAAGTGAATCTTACCAAGACTCAATTCTTGTCGAGCCAGGTCGAGTTCCTCGGTTATATCGTAAATCATGACGGTATGAGAGGGAAAAAAAAGAATGTTGAATCTATATCCAAAATGAAACCTCCTAGGAATGTCAAGAAACTGAAAAGCTTCCTTGGCATGATATCCTACTATTGGAAGTTTATTCGCGATTAAGCAAAAATCGCCAAACCTCTCACCATTTTGACCCGCGGACAATCCACTCGCGTTAAGGCGAACCAATCTAAAAAGGTTGAGCCTGAGGACGCGGCATTGCAGGCTTTCGATGGCCTTAAAACAATTTTACTTCAGAAGTGCTCACTTTCCCAGATTTCGGCAGATTGCGTCTAACTATGCTTTGGGAGCTGTATTGTGCCAAGACATTGAGGGAAAAGATCGCCCCATAGCTTATATCTCACGCACTCTGTCCAAAACTGAGGGAAACTACTCCACTATAGAAAAGGAGATTCTTGCTTTAGTCTGGGCACTGGACAGCCTCAGGTTCAATATGTGTGTACTCCTCTACAAGCCCGGTAAATCTAACGTCGTTGCTGACGCCTTGTCCCGTATAGTTCCGATGAATCTTTGATTGGTGGCGGTCCACGGACACTGCATCGGCTACTACTAGTTTTTGACCCCGTTTGGAATACTTGTGCAAGCAACAGGGGCTTTGATCTTATTCCCGTCGGTATTCGTGTTTTGTCCGTGTTAGTCCTTACCCTGGGAAAATACCTGAAAACATCGGTGGTCAACGCTGTTAAAATCTCGAAAACTTACCTGTCATCATTCCAACGCCATTGCTTACAGAATTTTGCCGCGTTCCAAATTCGAATAACGCAGGGGCTGGTGATAGATTTGTCGGACCCCAAAGAGATCTGCGAAGTTGTTGAACGAGAGCATCGAAAAGTTCATAGGGGTGCCAAAAAGGTGCTTTTGGAGATGTCCAAATATTTCCCCCAGATGCAAGTGTTGTAAGCTCTTCAAGTAAGAGAGGCACCCCAATAACCCATTTCTCTAACCGACACCTATCCCAAGGTACCTGTGTGAAATTCTTCACATCGATATTTTCACTTTGGAGAAGAATAATTACTTGAGCTGTATAGATAAATTCACCAAATTTGCCAAGCTCTGCCCTCTCGAATCGAAATCCTCGATTCATCTACGGGAAAAACTAGTTGAAGTACTTCATTACTTTAACGTTTCAAGGGTACTAGTCTCTGACAATGAAAGATGCCTTCTGTGCCTGAAGGTTTCGAATTACTTGCGTACGTTGGGTATCGGTCTGTACAACATTCCGACCCAGAAAAGTGAAGTCAATGGCCAAATCGAGAGGATTCATTCTACCTTTTCGAGATTTACCGGTTTTTGAAGTGCGAACACCCTGGCTTCAAATAAAATGAATTGGTTGTCATTGCGGTGGATGGATACAACAATTTAATCCACTTAGTGACTAATAATAAGCCAGCGGAACTGTTTTTCAACGGCTCGACCAGAATCAACTACCAGGGTCTAACTAACTTCAAAACTAAGGTTCTCGAGGACGTTATTGAATACCGACAAGAGCTCGCAAACGCGGCCCGTAATAAAACAAGGTCTGAGTCTATCTCATATAACGAAAGCGAAAAAAGTTCGTTGCCAAAAAGCAAATAAGACCAAAAAAGAAGCAACGTTTAAAAGCTGAGGAGATTGCCGAAGATAGAATTGTGACAAGGCAGGCAAGATCTTCCATAAGTCAGACTTACGAAACTGAAATGCCATCAGATCATTTGTGTGCGTTTCACACGCTTCCCCTACACGAATTTGATAATACACTTCAAAAACACGTTTAGTAAAATTTAAACACACCAAAAATTCACACACACTTACAAAACAAAACACAAACAATTCTTAAGACCATTCTCTCTAACCAATATTGCAAGTATCATTATCGCCCAGACGGACAGACAGACGGACGGACATCGACTCGGTTATTGATCCTGATCAGGAATATATTTACTTTATATGGTCGGAAACGCTTCCTTCTGCCTGTTACATACTTTTCAACGAATCTAGTATACACCCTTTTACTATACGAGTAACGGGTATAAAAAGGAGGAAAGATAATCAAAACGAATAAATGCACTTAAAACTATGGTAGAATGATTGTCTAAAGATGTGTTTAGACATGATAAATAGACAAACTATAAATATGTTGTATTTATGGGATGCAATAAACATGGCACGGGACAACATAAGTGGCAACTACAGATAAGTACGATTGCAGTGGTCTATTGTCGAAGTGTCAAGAGATATGATCACGCGGGAGGTGATTAGCACGGTCATAGGCCACAAACATAGATTTAAGATAAATCTCATCTGCATTGACCAACGCAGACTGCAGCGTCTTACAAGCGCTGCATTATATAATTAGATGATAAGAACGTATGTAAGAATGAATAAAAGGCGATGCCTCGCAGTAGCGAGTCAGTTAGATTCAAACACCCCAATTGAACTCATTAAGTGTACGCATAAGTTTATAGTGTGAACATTTTGGTCCTTCGAGAAATTCTGCTGTTTTCCCCCACAAGTGGTAAGAAACACAGAAGAAAAAACAAGCGCTTCAAAGTAAAAAGAGCATGGTCCTTCGAAAAATTCTGTTGTTTTCCCCCACCAGTGGTAAGAAACACAGAAGAAGAAACCAGCACTTCAAAGTAAAAAGAGCAAGGTTATTCGAGTGATTCTGTTGTTTCCACCACCAGTGGTAAGAAACACAGAATAAAAGACCACGCCTTAAAGTACTAGGACTATAAGGTGAAACATTGTGTTCTTGCTTTTCCTTGGCTGATCAATCAGCTGTGAGTCGAGGCACAGCTAGGTCAACTGGGCGACCAATCAAAAAATCCTCCAACGGATCACGCCAAAGAATACAAGCAGAAAGCACAAGTCACAGTGATTGTTTACCAAGATGTTGTCGGAAAGATCTGTGAAATTGATACACCCCCAAGGAGTGCTGCAGAACAAAATACTGCAAGCCATTAAGGACAAGGCATCTATACCAGCAATAGAAGCATTGGTAGACCAATTTACTACTAACAACAATGCGCTGTTAAAATTGGGATTGGCGATCATCAATATTTTAATGATAAAATATTTATTAAAACTATGGATGCTGTCAAGGCCTGTCAAGGTCGCAATTAAAGGTAGAAACACTTGAAGAGATAAATATACCAAGTGGATCAAAATTATCTGATTCCGCATCAGCTCGGAGCTCCAGTCCAGTTGATAATCTGGTTCAACTGGTGGACAGAAGAGCGGACAGGGTGAGGCACCAGATAAGCCTAATATACGAAACCCTGGATAGTTCAAGTGAGATTGAACTAGTCAAGCAGCTGGCAATGATGAAAAGTCATTGGTCCAACGTGACGGACACACTGAAACTGCTTGAAAACAAGTATGACAGAACTGCCTTTGATCAAGATGAGGCAGACATTCTGCAATCTGATGTTGCCGCACTAGAAATGGTACTTCAGAGGAAGTTGGAACAGTTCAAAAGTTCCAACTACGACGTGCCAGAACTCCCAAAAGTGGACCTTCCAACGTTCAATGGAAATGCGAAGGAATGGCCAACATTTTACGAGCTGTTCTCTGAACTAATAGACAGCAGGAAGGATCTCAGCAACACAAGGAAGCTGGGATATTTAAGAGCCTGCTTAAAAGGAGAAGCTCAAATGGTGGTTAGCCAATTGATAACAGGATCAGCGGCTAGCTATGCAGCAGCGTGGGAGCTTATCTGCAAACGCTATGAGAATAGCAGAAAAATATTCTCCCAACACTTCAACAAATTAATGGAACTGGAGTGCTTGCTGCCCCATGATGAGAAAAATTTAGGGAAGTTTTTGGATACTGCGACCGAGAGCATATTCATCATGGAGCAAAAAGGAAAAATAGGAAGCTCTGCTGACGTAATTTTAGCTGAAATTCTGCTGCGGAAATTTTCGCCAGAAGCCTTGCAGCTGTATGAACAGCATGTAAATAAGGCAAGAGCTGTACAGTCCTTACAAGATGTACTAGAGTTCATTGAGCAACAATACAACTTAGTAAATGCCATTACCAAAAATACGGCTCAGCTTGCTACAAGAAAAGTGCAAGGATGAGCCAAGCAGAATTGACATGGTGATAGGTGTGGATCTATTTCCCCTGATTATGATGGAGAAAATAAAAACCGTAAATGGAATCTTGGGACAAAAAACCAAATTTGGATGGATTGTGTCCGGAAATATAACTCGAGCAGCAAAGCAAAAAAATATAAGTGCCACTACAAGAATAAATAAAAAGGACCTGGATCGCTTTTGGGAATTGGAAGATGAAGCCGATGAAACGATTACAGACAATGCAGAATGCGAAAGAAAATTCCAAAAAACAACAACCATCAACGAGGATGGCAGATTTGTGGTTTCAATTCCATTCCACCAAGGCAAAGCTGGGGGACTCTCGCAAACAGGCAATGGCAAGGCTTATGCAAATGGAAAAGAAGTTTCAAAGAAACCCAAAGAACTGGGCTGCATACAACGAATTCATAAAAGAATACCTTAAGATGGGACATATGGAATCTGTAAAGACAACGGGTCAAGGTAAATACTATTTACCCCATCAAGCAATCATCAGGCCTGGAAGCTTAACTACGAAGCTACGAGTAGTTTTTGACGCATCCGCAAAGACGATAAATGGACTAAGCCTAAATGACGATGTTATAGCTGGTCCTAAGATTCAAAAGGATATATTCGATATTCTAATTAAATGGCGCAAGTGGCAATATGTTATGGTAGCTGACATTAAAAAAATGTATAGCCAAATAAAGGTTGCTGAGAAAGATCAAGAATACCAATATATCCTATGGAGAGATGATCCAAAATTGCCGATCAGTGAGTTTAAGTTAACAACCGTAACTTATGGCACCTCGGCAGTACCTTTTTTAGCAGTCCGATGTCTACGAGAGCTGGCAGATCGCTTTTGCCAAGAGGATTGCGTCTTAGCAGAGACAATTAGAGACGACTTTTATATAGTTGACCTCATAACTGGTGGAGACACAGTCAACGAGTGCTATGAACTTCAAAGGAAATTGTGACAAGTGATGGAGAAGGCCGGCATGCATCTGCGAAAATGGGTTGCAAATGACGTACGTATTTTAGCCGACATTCAGGACGACGGTGCTGCGGAGAAAATCTGCATTGAGGAGAATGAATCGATCAAAACCTTAGGACTTCAATGGGATCCGAAGAAGGATACATTTACGTTTTCGGCAGAAAACCCAATGCTGACACGCATAACAAAGCGGTTAGTGTTATAACAGTTGTCCAGAATTTTCGACCCACTGGGATGGTTGGCACCTGTAATGATTCAAGGCAAATGTTTCATTCAGGAACTGTGGAAGTTACCGATGACTTGGGACGTTGAATTGGAATCCAACTTAGCAAACTGGTGGATGGAATATGCTAAAGGTCTATCAGATTTAGAAGAAATTAGCATTTCACGCTGGACTGGATGCTCAAAAGTAGGCGGCAGAGTTACTTTGTTAGCAGAAAAAAGCAAAGTAAATCCTATAAAAAACAGGAAAACAATTCCAAAGTTGGAATTATGTGCTGCGCATTTACTAGCAAAGTTATTAGCGAAAGTGCAGGCTATATGGAGCAACAAGATTACAACGCATGCATGGAGTGATTCGCAAATTACTATTGCTTGGATACAGAACAAGCGCAGCAAAGATAAGTTCGTCAGAACTAGAGTGGAAAATATCAATAAACTAATTCCCAATGTTAAATGGAATTACGTTAAATCGGAAGAAAATCCAGCAGACGTGGCTTCAAGAGGGATATCACCGCAAGCTCTTAAAATCTGTGAAATTTGATGGAGAGGGCCGATTTGGCTATCTATAGATGCACAACACTGGCCCACTCAAAAGGAATCGGAAATTGTTGTGGTATCCACATTGATAAAATCCGAATATCTGCAAAACCATCTTTTATCGAAGTATTCATCGATCGACAAACTTCTTAGAGTAATGGCGTATATATTACTCTTCATAACAAAGATGAGAGGAAATTCGCAACAGCCGTCACATCTTACGGTGGAGGAATTAAAGGTAAAGATACAACAACAGCTAGATTTTGGACACGAAGTCAGACTACTCAAAAACAAAAGACCTTTAGACCCAAAGAGTAAGTTGCAGGCGCTAAATCCGTTTTTGGATAGTGATGGCGTACTTCGAGTTGGTGGACGACGCAATGATACCGTATAATGTAAAACATCCAATTATACTGGATAAGTCACATTTGACTTGGTTAATTGTAAAGGATTCTCATAAAGAAACTCTGCATGGCGGAATTAACATTATGAGAACTTATATTCAGAGGGAGTTTTGGATATTTGGCATACAAAATTCCTTAAAGAAATATTTAAGGGAATGTATTGTATGCATACGATACAAGCAAGAGATGTCCAGTCAACTTATGGGAAAATTACCAGTTTATCGAGTAACGGCTGATTACTCGTTTCAAAATACTGGAATCGACTACGCCGGACCGTTCCAGATTCGCTGCTCAAAGGGAAGAGGTAAAAAAACGTATACAGGATACATTTGTGTATTTGTTTGTATGGCAACAAAAGCGATACATACGGTTCTTTGCAAGACGAGGCAAGAGTTAGAACATATACTCAGATAATGTAGCAAACTTCGTAGGAGCTTCAAGAGTATTGGACAAAGAATTTGTAGCTGCCATTAAAAACAACAATGAGTTAGCACCTACACTAGAAAAAGAAGGCATCAAGTGGCACTTTATTCCCCCGGGAAGCCCCCACATGGGAGGTTTATGAGAAGCCGGTGTAAAATCAGTGAAGCATCACCATAAACGAGTTATTGGTGAAAACAGCTTTACATATGAAGAATTTGCATCGCTGCTATGTGAAATCGAAACAGTGCTAAACTCGCGCCCATTAGTCACTGTAAGGAGCGAAAACGATGGTGAGGAAATATTAACGCCGGGTCATTTTCTGGTGGGAAGACCTCTAATTGGAGCTCCTGAAGATTTTGACGAAAGTAAGACAATCAGCTCTTTGGATAGATGGAAGCTTATTCAACGCATCAGATGTGATTTTTGGAAGAAATGGAAAGAGGAGTATCTGGTGTCATTGCAACAGCGAACCAAATGGTGCCAAGTAAAGCCAAATCTAAAAAAGAGGGACAGTTGGTTCTTATAAAACATGAGACTACTCACCCTGCAAGATGGCCAATGGGAAGAATCATTAGTACGACTAAAGGACAAGATGATAAAGTCCGGGTAGTCACGATTAAAACAAGCGATGGGGAAGTAAAAAGATCGCTAAACAAGATCTGTCAACTTCCTGTTAGCGAAGCAAAATCAGCTGGAGCTGCAACGCCATCTATAACGGAGTCAATTCAGCTAGGCAAGGACAAGAAGCCTAGGCAGCGAGTTCCAAAAGGCAAAAGGAATGGCACTGGAAGCATAGCTACTGTGCTATGCTGTTTATTGATGTTGCAAGCTACAACTGCGACAAAAAATTCGGAAGAAATTCACAAAGAACTTGGGAAAATTTGCGACGCAAAAGCTGCAGTTATGGTAAACAAAATTGGTAAAATTAAAGTCGCTACATCCAGTTGGCAATTATTGTTTTATTATAACATGCAAGCCTATTTTGATGTCATAAAACAATCAGAGGACTTCCTGGAAAAATCCCGCCTGGTTTGCAAAAAAATGGGAGACTTCAAGGACTACTGCGATTTCTTCGGCACGACAATACGGACAAAAATTGACTACATAAAAGAAAAAGACAAAGTACTACGGCACCGTACCAACCGAAAGAAAAGGTTTATACTGTTCTTTGATATCGGAAATGCAAATAGAATACAGGAAAATATGCAAACGATCATAAAAAACGAAAAACATCTAATGGAATATGTTAAATCACACCTCGGTCATCAATGCCACGGAAGAATTAGTAAGAGCAACTACGATAGAAGCAAACCGGAATTTGGGAAAACTGACCCAACAAGTCAATATTATTGCAGAAACGATGAAGGAGCACTTTATGGTATATAAGGAGTCAATTAAATTCCTTATGTTATCAAATTAAGTGCGAAACTGGATTGAAGAGGCAGAAAGCCTACAAGCTACAGCGATCTCAATGGTAACGGACATTAGTGAAGGAAGAATTCATCCTACACTAATTGCGCCTAACAAAATGCTGGAGGAGCTCGAAAAAGTTAAGCAAAAATTAGGACGAAAACAAATGCTACCGGGTGGAAATTCAGTTATACAATTACCACTGATCTATAAACTGATGAAGGCACAAGCTATGTTGAAGGATAATGTCCTATTCATTGAAGCAAAATTGCCGATATACAACAATCAGGAAACGGATCTCTTTGAAGTAATCCCAATACCACTGTGGACAAACGGAACAAAGCTTATTCCGAAATTGAATTCTAAATATTTTGCGTTCAATACCGACATAAACGCATATCACCTAATGTCTGAAATGGAAATTAACCAATGCAGACAAGAGGATTCGACAACATGGCTTTGCAAAAATAATTGGGCATGGAAAAACGCGGATGATCACTCTTGCGAATTATCTCCATTGAAACCAAGCAAGGCACACTCATGCGAAATGATGGAATTCCAAGGCAATTCGTTCAACAAAGAGATAAGTGGATCCAAACGTTGGCTATTTAGACTGTTTCGGAATACAACAGCTAATATAAGATGCAACGAACAGCATCAAGTTATAAGACTGCCCAATCAAGGCATTATACAACTACCTGCAGGATGCACAGCAATATTAGGGGATACAACAATAATTACTCCTCAAAAAGTAATTTCGACAGCGTCTGAAATGTCTATCTTCCCCAGTTTACGAATTATAGATGACAAGGAGACACGGAACGTGGTCCCGCTGAAGCACTTGAATGTCAACAACACTAATGAACTACAAAGTCTTCAAATGCGCATCCAGACTCTGAAAAATAACAAAGTACACATTGATGACTAGATTTTCCACACGGCAAGCGGACACTCGGCTCTAGCGTTGACAACGATTATCATAATTATAATGGTCATTTATATCCGGAGGCAACGCATAAATGAGAGACGACTACTGGCCGTACATATGGGCTGCAATAAACATGGCACGGGACAACATAAGTGGCAACTACAGATAAGTACGATTGCAGTGGTCTATTGTCGAAGTGTCAAGAGATATGATCACGCGGGAGGTGATTAGCACGGTCATAGGCCACAAACATAGATTTAAGATAAATCTCATCTGCATTGACCAACGCAGACTGCAGCGTCTTACAAGCGCTGCATTATATAATTAGATGATAAGAACCTATATAAGAATGAATAAAAGGCGATGCCCTCGCAGTAGCGAGTCAGTTAGATTCAAACACCCGAATTGAACTCATTAAGTGTACGCATTAGTTTATAGTGTGAACAATGATAAAATAATAAAAATAAAATTTGAAATTATATGTATGTATGATTAAACGATATAAAAAAAATTTAACATATATTTATGTAAAGTAAAGTTGGGTATCGTCAGTTATCAGCGTGCCTGCTAGGCGATAGTATACAAAGTAACATCACGAGAACAAAGGAAGAAGAGGACAAGCGTCAAAAAAAAAACTAGCGAGTGCAAGGCGTACGAAGATGAGCAAATTGGGATTGTACAAAAATAGAGTCAAGAGTATTTCGAAACTATTCGTAAAATGCCGATTCGAATGATCTGACTTAATATACATCTTAGAACCCACAACATTATCCCATCCCATAAATTTGGATTTCGGGAAAGCCACGAAACCATTGAACAGGTGAATCGTATAAAAACTTCATTTGAAAATCACGAATACTGTACGGCAGTATTTTTAGACGTATCCCAAGCATTCGACAGAGTCTGGCTTGACGGCCTAATGTTTAAAGTTAAAACAGCCCTACCCCTAGGAGTCCACCTTGACAGAAGACTTACATGGCGCAGGCACATTGAAGCCAAAAAAACTCAACTTAAACTCAAAGCCAACATCTTACACTGGCTCATCAACTCTGGTTCTCCACTCAGCCTAGATCACATGGTCTTATTCTAGAATTCTGTATTGAAACCTATTTTGAATTATGGCTCACAGTTATGGGGCAATGCCAGCAACAGCAATATAGACATCATACAGCGAGCACAATCAAAGATTCTGAGAACCATCACTGGGGCACCGTGGTACGTTTGGAACGAAAACATCCAAAGTGACTTAAATATCCCACCAGTTATCAATGCAATTACGGAACTTCAGGAAAAATACTATAGCAAGCGTTACTCGTACCCCAACCACCTAGCGAGAGGTCTAGCCCAGCTCAGCAGCAGTTCCCGTCTCCGGCGAAAGAAACTACCAACCCATCAAAGAAATTCGTAGGGCCGTCTAATCAAAGAACAGTTGGAAAAATAATACAACTGTTTAGAACTGTCTGTATCGTCCACTAAGATGTGTTGAGCTGACTGTCGAAATTGAGAAAAATTCCCACGGCGCAAAGGAATAGATCGAAAAGGGGACCATCGTAGAAAAAGAACAGCAAGCGGGGGTGTCGTGGGCATAAATGCGCTTTATTTGGGTGCATACATAAGACTAATTGTAGCTTAAAACTAGAGCGGGACTCTTACCCGCTTTACATCGCTAAAGCGGGTTTGGGTGATCGGGTGCGCTTGGAGAGCGCGAGCTCGGATGAGAGCGAGAGCGTAAGTGCGTAAGAGGGGCGAGCACGGACGAGAGCGAAAGCTCTGTGCGCAAAGGCCGTACAGTGGCCTCTCACATTAATATTCCGCCCCCCCTTGCAATCACCCGGGTTGCAACATGGTCATTGCTATGGCTGGTGGCAGGCTCCGGAAACGACCTATCCGAAAACGGTGCTCTGGGCCACCGGCAGTCCGTCCTGGATCTTCAGGAAGCCTGGCTGCATCATTCGCGGATACAGGCCCGCTCATAGGACCACGGAGATGGTAGCGGGTAGGTAGAAACGCTCGTCGGCCAAGCAAATTTGCAGGAAGTGGGCACTGTCTCGCTCAGCTCCCGGATTGGAGTGCGAATGCGAACGTGGGATGCACTCGGAGGGCTACTCGGACGGGCGGCGGAAAACTGCCTAGGCGCAACGGAAAGCGCCAAGCGATTGCCGACGAGCGGCTGGAGAGCGGCCGAGGAGCGGCTGGAGGCCGTGGAGTGGACGACGAGTTCCGCGGGCTGCGGCCGGCGCGCCTCCTGACGCGACTGGCGCTCGAAGAGGTGCAGTAGCGTGTGATGATCCTGCCCGCAAGTTTTGCGGCAGTCCCCTCGCCGACAGGTTCCGTTGGAGTGTTCGTGGGCCAGACAGCGGGGTCAGTACCGATTGGCGAGGACATCCCGTAGCCTCTTCTCGGCACTCAAGCGCAGAAATCGGTGGCATTTCCGTAACGGGTGGATCCTACTGCAGACTCCGCAACGGTAGGAGTTAGTACCTCGAGTACATCTGCTTTCCAATGCGGTGGCGCTGCGCGGACGTGGAAACATCGTGCTTGATATGACTGGAGGAATTGGACGGAGAAAGAAGCGGACATCAGTACTGGTAAAACTACAAATTGGATTAACTACACAACGACACAGTAACGAGGAACATTGGAGTGGATAGGCTATGTGACCTAAGCCAAGGTGTTCTGGGATCACAGCGTCATTCTGGTGCTGGTCGCAGGCGGATACCCTCCGGGGGTCTGCTAAATGGACTGGGCCTGTCAACACCCAACCAAAAATGGTTTCCTGGCCAGAAAGGGATCCACAAATGTCCGCAAGGGAGATGTCCGAAAGATCCTTAAAAAGATCTTGTGGAATTGGATACGAGGGCAGATTTCCGGCCAGGTGCGGAAGAACATAGGCTGCGGTCTCTAACTGTATCCGAGGTTTGGAAGGCGATCGAATCGAAAAATTACACACCTTAGTGACGTGACCGGTCACGTTCTGGTTTAGGCCGGATACTTTGGCCTGGATAGTCTTGAAAGAGAGTCTGATTAAGTCTGCTTCGGACCCAGGGTCAATCAGAGCTCGCGCTTGGAAGCTGCCCCCCAGATGGCACACGTGAATGAGGGCAGTGCCCAGTAGAATGGCTTTTGAACCGGAAGCGAAGCATACTTGCACATCTGAGGAATTCTCTGAGGCGGCCGTGCCTTCTCGTGCTAAACAGTTCAGGCAGAGCTGCCTTCTCTTGATGTAGTCGGAACGATCATTCACATCCATTTCGAGGAACCGTGGACATAAGCGAATAGGGTGGTTCTCCCTGCAACAGAGATCACACCCCTTGGGGTCGGAAGCCACTCTGGTCTCGTATGAGTTGAGCCTGCGCGGTGGGGCGCTTGCAGTTGCCGATCTCGGCGGAAATTGTCCCGAAACGCTAGGCCGGACGTCGTCGACGGCCTCCAGAGTACGATGGCGCTTAGTCAGGAACGCATCCATCTCATCCCAAGTTGGAATTTCGGCCTTGTTGTGGATTGATTGCTCCCACAATAATAGTGTTTAGGTTTTAGGAGGTTTTGCGGACACCATAAACACCAAGAGGCGATCCCAAGCCTCGTATTCAAGGGTGTAAGTCTCTGTAAGTCTCTTAAGGCGGTCCCGGAATCTAGGTGGACAGTTGGGAGGCTGTGTAAAATCTTCAAGTGGCTGTTAACCAGCAAGCATCTATTTTCGTAGCGATTCGTAAGCCCTAGCCACGCTGAACTAAGTCCTTCATTCGTCACCGGTGCTTTTGACACAATCACGTGTGCATCGCCACTCGTCTAGGCAAGCAGGTGAAACAACCTTTCCACCGGTGTGAGACGGGGACTCTGGATATATACCGCGTCTCGCGGAATGTGGGCTACCGAAGATAATCACCAGCGAAAACTTTGGTGTCCACTGGCGGTAGACAACACCCTGTCGTCGAAGGTGTGGGAACACTGACGGAAGCCTGAGTGGACTGGACTGTCGCCTTTTTTATTATCTCTTGAAGATTGGCAACACACCTCGAATAGAAAGAAAACAGAAGCTGTATTTGGATTCCAGCACTGTGAAGGTGTCGGGATCCTCAGCGTACCCAGAAAGGAGATCGGAGCAGCTATCATAGCCCGTCTTCACATTTTCCTAAAAGGCCTTTATTTCGTCCAGATGGAATCGGCGAATTTGCCGCGAAAATCTCTCAGGTTCCGAGGCGCCTGGAGTGTGGAGGTTAGCTTCGAATAAGTTAACTCGGTCCGTCGTGGCAATGAACCTTTTTAAGGCGACATCTACTGAACTTTGGGCCATTTTAGCGACCACCTTGATGAGGGACCGGGGGAAGTATTGACGAACTCGTCACTTTTTGCCAGTTGAATGGAAGCCTTTGGCTTTAACGGAGCCGGCCGCGGAGATGCGAATTGGGACCTGTCCAAGCGGATCGATGGGATCTGCTGCGGCTTCTTGTCGCCTCCCGTGGGCATTCCCAGAATAGAGTTCTGCTGCTCAGGGCTTGTCACCTGACTTGAGCAACGGGTGCCTTGGAAGAAGCGGCCAGACGGTCACACTAATGCTCTTGGGGCGACAAGCTTGTCGTCGCCGAAAGAAGAGACGAGCTACGTGAACTGCCAAATAGCACGCGGAAGCTGAAGCCGGTAGAAACAATTGCGTTATTAAAGAACGGCGGAAAATGCAAAAAGATAAGGGTTTAGAAAACGCTTGCCCGCAAATTACTTGACTCCAACAAACCAACGGGCAAGAAAATATACTCGCCGGCGATGACACGGCCTGTGTGGCACACGAAGCCGCGACGCACATTTAGGCTCCGGAGCGGATCCGAAACTGGCGAAAGTTGCGCGGGCGGATGGTGCCCTTTGCGGAATGGACAACAGAATTGGAAACGGGCGTGTAGGCAAGAAGATCCGAGATCTCGATGTCGTCGGACATGAATATGTAAAAACAAATATTAATATTTTGTTGCTCGGACGTTGAGCTTTCTTATATTCTGTTGTTAAAATAGTAATCGCATAAATTCACTTATTCTCAAACTAAATAATAGCGAAGCCGGATCGGTGGAATTAAAACCTTGGCTGTTATGCTGTCGGCAAGCAGTGAGTGCGTAAGGGACGGAAGATAGAGGGAGAAACAAACAACAACAACATCGCGGCCTCTGTAGCGGTTAACTCGAAACAGGACAAAAGAACAATCGCGGTTCCGCCCTTATGGATTTCTAATAATGTTGCTGTTTTTGTCTCGCTTTTAGTTCGTATTTATATTATTTCGTTATTTAATAATTTATTATATTTTTTTGTAATTTTTTTAATATTAAATTTTTTAAATATTTAAATTCGTAAATTAATAATTTATTAGCAGAAAAGTAGTTCCTGGAAAAAAGGGCATGCATGCAAATGTATGGGCACAGTAATTTTTTTTTTTTTTTTTTTTTTTGAACGCGCGAGTCCCATGGCCGCACCTCCCGCCCAACCGACCGAGGGGCGCTGCCGTGTATCGTACGGCTCGAATCGCGGGAGAATAGACGCGATACAGAAGACAGTAAGGGACGAGGAAATATATGTATATTGAAGTAAGATCTAAGAATTCGTTAAGTACGTTAGTATTGATCGCTTTAAAAACGGCAGAGAGTCAGAATTAGAGATAATAGGATACAATATATTATAGTCAGAACATAATACTCTGTAGAGATCATGCAACTCATGTTAGCTTAGGAGGGTAAATGAACATTAATCTACTTGACAAAGGAGGTAATTTAAGGTTTGCATCCCAATTAAGGCGCCGTAAGGCAAAAAGTAAGAAGTTCTTTTGAACCGATTCGATGCGGTCCGAGTAAACTTCATATTGGGGACTCCAAACAGGTGATCTATACTCGAGGATCGGACGGACTAGAGAAATAAATAAGGTTTTGGTCATGTAAGGATCATCAAATTCCTTTGACCACCGTTTTATAAAACCAAGCACACCCCTGGCCTTATTGACAATAGACGAAATATAGTCTGAAAATTTAAGTTTAGGGTCCAGAAGAACACCAAGATCATCAACATGTGTTATTCTGTCCAAAAAGCACCCACTTCAAGTGTAAGTTGCGTGCATTGAGTTGGCACGATAAAAGGTCATAACTTTACACTTAGAGCCATTTAAGTTTAATACGTTATCACGGCACCAGGTTTGAAAGCAATCTTGATCGGATTGTAATGGCGAGAAATGTCCTTATATTGCAAGCATAATTTTACATCATCAGCGTACATTAGTACACGCGAATGATTTATTATTAAGGGAAGGTCGTTAATAAATAAGGTAAAAAGGAGCGGACCTAGGTGGCTCCCTTGTGGGACGCCGGATGTGACTCGGAGAATACAAGAAAGAGAATTTTTAAAGAGGACCCGTTGCGTCCTGCCATTCAGATAACTTAGAATCCAATTTAGGAGATCAACAGGGAAACCTAATAAATCAAGTTTTTTTATTAAAAGTGAATGATTAACGGAGTCGAATGCTTTACTAAAATCCGTATAAATGACATATGTTTGAAGATTATTTTTGAAGCCCTTTACTACGAAGGAGATTAGCTCCAAAAGGTTAGAATTGGTTGATCTGCGTTTCATGAACCTATGCTGACATGGTGATATAATTGACCTACAAAGGTGCTGCAAATGAGAAGTGATAACGTTTTCAAAAAGCTTAGGGATAGGAGACAATTTGGAGATTCCTCTTTAATTGCTTGCATCCGATTTGCTACCTTTTTTATGGAGAGTGATCACAAAGGACTCCTTCCATATTTGGGGGAACTGTGTAGATTCCAGAGATAAGTTAAACAGTTTTAGTAGAGGCTTGCGCAAGGCTTCCGCACAGAATCTAAGCACGCAGCCAGGAATTCCGTCGGGACCTGGCGAATAGACTGGCTTAACTCGCTGAAGATCATAAAGCAGTGAGCTTTCGTTTAATGTGGGACAGAATATTA
Organism: Drosophila yakuba; assembly: GCF_016746365.2. Classification (NCBI taxonomy): domain Eukaryota; kingdom Metazoa; phylum Arthropoda; class Insecta; order Diptera; family Drosophilidae; genus Drosophila; species Drosophila yakuba. The sequence continues at coordinate 25,814,516 of NC_052527.2, read as the reverse complement.
AATTTGACTTTCATACCGCGTAAGAGTAAGGCCGTTCGGAATGAGGTAACGTAGAATATATGGTTTGAAAAAACTTGGCAAATAGATCGGCTATTGCCTGATCCGATGTTACCGGAGTATTTTCAAAAAATAGCGAGGAAGGGTAACTGGTTGTTTTGCGCTTAGTGTAAACGATATTATAAAATTGTTTGGGATCCTGTGCGAACTGGAATTTACAACGGTTTAAATAATTCTTATAACACTGAGCGTTAAGCACGGTAAAATTTAAGCGAGCACTTACATATTTAGAAAATATAGATTGAGAACCGGTATTTTTAAATTTTATATAAGGTCTGGACTTAACATTTCTTAGATGTGTCAACTCTTTATTAAACCAAGGAGGTTTAAGAGGTAGACGGATAGTACATCGGAACACAAGAGTTGAAAAATGATTTAATTGCAGTATAAAAAATATCTATGGCATCGGCCATTATGTTGCAAGAATATAGATCGGACCAATTAAAGCCAGATATAAAAAGATTTAGCCTCCGAAAGTTTGCCTTACGAAAACAATGAATTCGGTTGGTTGACTTATCTGGCCTCTCTTTTACTACGGTACCTGTGTCGATTGTCACCTCGAAAGATGGATGGTATGGATCTTCTGGTTGAGAGGTGCTACTCTAGTCAGAAACACACTTTCAGGACTTGTAACAAAACATAGATCCAATAAACGACCAAGAGAATTTCGAATATAATTAACTTGCGACAACGATATGTCAAGCAAGCCGTCAATAAAGTCATGCTGTGCTATAGGCAGGAGAATATTCGACTGTTCTTCTGTGGACCACTTAGTGCCTGGTATATTAAAGTCACCTAGAACAACTAGTTGGTCCCTATCGGACAGTCTGTTTGAAACGGATTGTATAGCGTACAAATGGTTAATATATTCAGGAAATTCAGAAGACGGCGGATTGTACGAGCAAGTAATATAAACATAGCTATCAGAAAATGACAGCTTTACGCATAAGAATTCTAAGTTACGGAACTCATCAAAAAATACCTCCTCTGACGTGAGGGTAGACCTAACAGCAATTAGGACTCTCCGTCCCCGCCTGGAGGGCCCATCATGCCTGTATACTGTTTACATACCTGGGAAAACTTCGGAATTAAGTGTCTCCGGTTTTAACCAAGTCTTTGTAAACACAATAATATGGGATGCAAAGGAAAGACTATTAGAATACATATTAGTTAGCTTACTACACAAGCCACTTACATTTTGATAACAGATAGTGAGACTAGATTTTAGTTTTTTGAAGATAAAGAAGTAAAAGTAGTAGACGAGGATGGGGCAGTGATCTGGCCACTTGTGGGAAGTTTAATTCCCACGGGCCCTTTTTTCTATTTTTAATATTAGCTTCAAACTCTTTCACAATCATACTTTCCGGCCAAAAATCACCAGAACATATGGTTGAGAATAGCTCATTTGGGACAGTTACCATAAAAGATGAGATGTCCCTAGCATAAGAAAAGTTAAATTTTTCCACTTTTATGTTGTCGGCTTTTGTTTTGTCTTGTATATAAGACAGTACATCAGATGATGTATGATCAGGGGAAAGCCTCTTTAGTGGAACCACCGAGAGGGGTTTTGGCACTGCAGGTTGTATTTCTGAAGTGCCAACTTGAGCCGGTAGTCCGGCCTCAATATTTCTTTGTGGTGGTAAACAATTCGGGACGGGTGGAATCACCGGTTGAGAAACCAGTGCGGACAAAACGGAATCTGTAGCAATCCCAGGCTGGACTCCCTCCACAGCCGATTGATCGGATTGCGCCAAATCTTTTTTAGCTGCCGATCTAAGCAACATTTGAAGGTTTACTGCGTTCGTCAACTGATCAGCTGTGGAGTCCTGTTGATCACTTGCCGAAGGTTGCGGGGCATTCCCCTTAAGCAGCCTACCACCAGCGGCTTTCTTGCGCTTTGGAGATTCTTCTAATAGTTTGAGGCTATTAAATTGTGAATCAAGCGCAGAAAGAAGATCATCAGCTCGACGAAAACTATCTCTAGCCACGCCAAAACTGATCAGTCCTTTCAAGCCACCTATAGTTTGGCGCATAAAGAGTTGCATTTCATTCGCAACTCCTAGGCAAGTATCACAACAGTATTTTAGATTAGGGCCTTTATCTAGGTCATCACTTGTTCGGCCATTAAAACCAGCGCACTTAGTGTGCACCATTCTATCACATAGCCAACAGGTCATTTTTGACTGCTCAGGCTTTATTACCTGACGGCATTTGTTATGGAAGCAGACAAAATTGGTTTCCATGTTTAATTGGGTTTTGATCACTGTACCAAAAGACAAAATCAGAAAATCTACCGCAAGGGCGCAGTCTGCACTTTAGGATTTTGTGTGGGAGAGCGAGAGAGCGGGTGCACCGTGCAGTTATGTACAAAAACAACACCAAACAGCACTACGGACAACGCACGAAAGAAAGAGTAAACAAAACGCAAAGACAGAAAGAGAACAAATTGAATTAATTTATTAAAATGATGCACTTATCACAAAAGATTCACTCGCGAAGCGAACGAAACTTTAACTAGTACGGATTACGAAATTGAATTATTAAAGAATTTGTTAAATTCCAGCGCTGGATTTGGCAAAACAAAAATAAATTCGGAGCGCAGAAAAAAACACGACCGTTCGCCTTGAAGCTAGATGCTTAAAGCATCGCGAAGTGGACTGTATTTAATGTCTGTAAAAGGACTGAAAAATTATGTTGTGAAAAAATGGCACACACCAAGATGAGAAAAAAAAATATCACAATTTCACTTTTTACTTTGCAAATTCGCGGAGTTAGAATTGCGTTGACATATAATTGTGTGCATATGTTTGTACATACGGGATGTATGGGTTGACTATGGATGTAACTATGTATGATGTATATGAACATAAGTGGATATGTATGATATATGTATGTATGAACAAAGTCAAGACAGCATGAAAAGGAAAATGTCAAACGATGAGGAAAACTATGTTTCTCACCTGCCGTTGTGCCGGAAAATTCACGGATGTGGAATTGACACGGAAAATAGTCTTACAACAGTGCGACCGAAATTGAATGTTCGGAGCTCTGCTGAAGACTGGCAGTGAGAAAATTTAAGAAGACTCGTACTTATCTTGGCGAAACAAATAGCCGGGAACTGCTGGCAGAAGAATATCCTGCTTTGAAGGACCAATGTCTGTGGGGGGCTCGTCCTCCAAGATGTGTTGAGCTGACTGTCGAAATAGGGACAAATTCCTACGGCGCAAACGAATAGATCGAAAAGGGGACCACCAAAGAAGAAGAACAGCAAGGGGGGCGTCGTGGGCATAAGTGCGTTTTATTCGGGTGCATACATAACACTAATTGTAGCTTAAAACTAGAGCGGCGCTGTTACCCGCTTTACATCGCTAAAGCGGGTTTGGGTGATCGGGTGCGCTTGGATAGCGAGAGCTCGAATAAGAGCGAGAGCGTAAGTGCGTACGAGGGGCGAGCGCGGAAGAGAGCGAAAGCTCTGGCGCAAAGGCCATACAGTGGCCCCTCACATAAACAAGAACTTTTATAGTTCAGATTTTTAAACTTATTGTTAGTTCTTATACGGGAAGATTCAATAAATAAAAGCAAAGTAAAAAATAAAAAAATAAGATAGTGAAAGAAGTCGTCGAGGGATCAAGTCCGTGCATAGAAGTTGGTGTGTCGGAGGGTCAATCGTCATCAAGTCGTCAAGTAGTTAAGTGTATAGCTACTACTACAATTCTAACTATATTAATAAATGCTTTAATGCCTTACATTTGGGGGCTCGACCCGGCCTGAAGCCTTACATCTGAGGCCCGATCCGGTCAAATTAGTTGGAAAAATAAGCTATTGCGATTCGTGGTGAAACTCAAAGCGTTAGTACGTCGTCAGAAGAGAGCGAGTACATGAGCATGAGTGAAGAAGAATGAGCGATTGCAAACGCGCTACGAAAGGGAAGTTGGAAAAGGAGAGAATCTACAGAAAAGAAGTAAAGTGGAAATACAAACTACAAAGTCTTCAACAAATAATTCAATTACTAAGGCTGAAAGTGTTACGAAAAGTTAAAGAAGCCACTGACAAAGAGCGGAATAAAACAACAATTTTAGCTGAAAAGTTTGCGAATGTGGTTCCGGACTATGACGGAGAGGCTATTCCTGTGGAGAAGCGGTTCTATAATTTTAAAGGAAAGTTTTAAATACGTTTGAGCAGTTAAAAAACGTATTAACTAGAGAATATAAGCGTACAGAAGTGCTGACTTACATGCCAAACTAGCAGAGCGAAAGAAGAAGAAAGATAAGGGCTTCCACCAGTATATTTTGATTATGAAAAACAGCAGCACAGGGATCGATCGACGAAGAGTCCTTTATTGGATACACTGTGGACGAGTTAGATATACCAAGTAAATTAAAATTTAACAGCTGCAAATAATTTCACGCGCTAAAAGAGAAATTCGAAATATACCAACGCAAGTGCATGTCCAATCAAGCCAAGACGTACAGTGGGGGCAAAAAAAGCTCATACAATGCCAGCCATCGGAATACTCGTTGCTTTAATTGCGGATCAGATGAGAACTTGAGAAACGATTGCAAGACAGATACAAAATGCTTTAAATGTGAAGGCGTGGGACATATTGCAAGAGAGTGTCCACAAGTATCCAGATTTGTGCAAGTGGTTCAGTCTTCAAAACGACATAAACCGATAAACGTAAGCGGAGTTTAAATAAATTGTCTGGTGGACACTGGAGCGGATGTGTCAATCGTTACTTAGCTTTTAAGAAACTGACCGAGGTGAAACTGGAAAAATGATTAATGGAAATGTAAAAACAATGCCGCTAGGTACATTTACGAGAGCCGAGTGCGTCGATGAAGCGGAGGTGGAACAAAAATTTGTTTTTGTTCCGGATAAGAATATTGAAGATGACGCCCTGGTTTTGTCTTGGCATCCAAGTTTCGTGTCACATTGGACGAGGAGCGGTTCACTTTAACCAAGGTGTCAGCGCGACCAGACAGCGCTGGACATAATGAGCTAATAATAATAACATTGTCGAGACCGAAAGTAACTTCAGCGTTTCGTTATTGCACATGAATCAAGATCCCAGATCTAATTGATTTCGCGGTGACAAAAAACATCCCACGCAATTTAATAAGCGCCATAGCACTACCGGATCTCTCATCTGACCACTCCCCTTTGTTGATAAGCCTTCTTCAAAGCCCAGAAATTGCGGACCACCCCCACATGCTGACGTCGCACAACACTAACTGGATGAAATACAGAAAGTATGTGAGTTCCCACATTGAGCTAACTCCCCAACTAAACATCGAAGCGGACATCGACTGCTCCACCGCCGCACTGGAAGAGGTACTCGTCACAGCAGCTAGGATCTAAACCCCAAAACGGAAGGATGGGGAATTTAAGAAGTTCAAAACCAACCGGCAAATTGAACAGCTGGTTCTGGAAAAGAGGCGTCTGCGACGAGCGTGGCAAACCAGCAGATCGCCATGTTCAAAGCAACGTCTTACTGAAGCCACCCGCAATCTAAGCCGGGCCCTGAAGCAAGAAGCTGAAAATGAACAACTTAAATATATTGGAAAACTCTCGCCAACTAGCACAAAGCATCCCTTGTGGAGGGCTCACCCAAATCTAAGCTCTCCAATTCAAACCGTCACCCCTATAAGGAATTCTTCAGGGTGCTGGGCCCGCAGCGACAAAGATAGAGCCGAATCATTTGCCTTACATCTCAGAGGCGTATTCCAGCCGAACCCTGCAGCAAAGGATTATGTTCCTCCGCAAATCCACCTCGAAACTGAATCCACGCCAACTACATTTCAGCCGAACGAGATCACAAAAGTCATCAGGGAGCTAAAACCAAAAAAGGCTCCAGGCGGTGACCTAATAACTACAAAAATGATAATGGAACTTCCGTACTGTGCTATTAAGGTCATCTGTAAACTCTTCAATGGAATCATAAGTCTCGGCTACTATCCAAGGAAATGGAAAAAATCAATTATTATAATGATACCGAAGCCCGGAAAAGATCACACGATTCCGTCGTCTTACAGACCAATAAGTTTACTATCATGCCTGTCCAAATTATTCTAAAAATGCCTTCTAACGCGCATAATACCCTACATGGGGGCCCACAACATTATTCCAGCCCATCAATTTGGCTTCAGAGAAAAACACGGAACTATAGAGCAAGTAAACAGAATAACATCAGAAATTCGCACAGCCTTCGAACATAGGGAATATTGCAGCGCGATATTTCTCGACGTATCTCAAGCATTCGACCGTGTCTGGCTGAAAGGTCTCATGCATAAAATCAAAACACACTTGCCCGGGTACACCCATAAACTCCTTGAATCCTACCTCTACAATAGAGCCTTCGCAGTAAGATGTAATACAACAATTTCGGATAGCTACACTATCGAAGCTGGGGTCCCTCAAGGTAGCGCACTTGGGCCAACTCTATTCGTCCTTTACACAGCAGATATTCCCACGAGTGACCGACTAACAACATCCACCTTCGCCGACGACACTGCGATCCTTAGCCGCTCCAGATGCCCAGTCCGTGCAACAACCCAACTCGCCAACCATCTCGTGGTAGTCGAGAAGTGGCTATCTGACTGGCGTATTAAAATAAACGAACAAAAGTGTAAACACATAACGTTTACCCTTAACAGACAAACTTGCCCTCCGCTCTGTATGAATAGCACGCAGATCCCCCAATTTAATGAAGTAACGTATCTCGGCATCCACCTCGACAGACGTCTAACATGGCATAGACATATCAAATGCAAGAAACTGCACCTAAAACTGAAAGCCAGCAGCCTCCACTGGATTATAAACTCACGATCGCCCTTGTGCCTGGACTACAAGGTCCTGCTCTACAACTCCACTCTTAAGCCAATCTGGACATATGGCTCCCAGCTGTGGGGGAACGCGAGCAGAACCAACATAGACATCATTCAGCGAGCCCAATCAAAGATCCTGCGAACTATCACTGGGGCACCATGGTATATTCGTAACCAAAACATCCACAGGGACCTCGGCATTCTCGCAGTAAAAGATGAAATAGACAAGCAAAAAGCGTCGTACAATGAAAAATTATCTGCCCACCCAAATCCTCTAGCAAGGGTCTTGACTCGGCTCTCCAGCCGAACCCGCTTGCAACGTACAGACCTTCCAACCCAGTCATAACTTGTCAGGGCCACTGTCTCAGTCTACATGACTCCTAGTTAGGTTATAGTATAAGATTTGATACACTTATTGTTAGTCTCGTAAATGAGAAGATTCAATAAATAAAAGCAAAGCATTTACAAAAAAAAAAAAAAATCATGACCCTTCCGCACCTTTCACCTCATTTTTAACTCCGTCATGTGACGCAAGCTTGAGCTCTCAGCCATCGCAACCATAATCATCGCATCTAGGAGGATCCTGCTGATTATTCTGATGTCGAAACACTTACCGCATTAGTGAAGCGATTTTGGGATATTGAAGACTTAACCCCGTCAAAGCCATCCTTGTTGGCGGAAGACTTGCGATGCGAGCAACTATTCAATCAAAAGTGCACACGACTTGGGAATTGTCAGTACTCTATTCGTCTCTTGTCTACTTCAGGATTCGAATCTCAAGGTGATTCCTATTGCCTGGCTTCGGTTCAAAAGTTTAGAAACCAAGCTAGGTACTCAGTTGAGGAGGTTCAGCGTTTCTATACAGTTTAAGCCGATAATTCAGCCGAAGAGTCTAGTCGTCGCTACACTGCTTTTATCACTAAGGAGGGTTTATTTGAGTTCTGCAAATCACTGTTTGGATTTTGCAACTCCCCTGCCGTGTTTAACCGTTTTGTCAACTTAATACAAAAAGATGTGATGCATATTTACGTCGACAGTATAATCATATTCGCTGAAACAAACAAGGAGTGCATAGTCAAGTTAAATAAAGTCCTGGAGGAGGCAGCTAAATATGGATTGCGCATTAAGTGGAAAAAATTTTCTTTCTTGGAAAAGAAGGTCAGCTTTTTGAGTCACACAGTTCAGGACGGAAAAATCTGGCCAGGAAAGGAAAAAGCACAGGCTGTTCAGAAGTTTGCCCGACCCAAGAACATTAAAGATGTCCAATTGTTCTTAGGATTGACAGGATTTTTTTTCGAAAATTTGTATGAGGGTATGCAGTAATATCCTGACCGCTAACAAACTTGTTAAAGAATGACACCGAGTTTATATTTGAGGCCGAACAAATAAGCGCAATGAATCAGGAACCAGGAGCGCAAGGATATACTGTCGAGTGAACCTGCAGTTGTATAACACATACTACATAACATAACTACATACTGATGCTTCTATGAATGGGTGTGGCTGGAGAAAGAAAACTTCACCAGCAGATTCAAAGCGCCACAGTTATATTCTAGAGGTTAAAGCTGCGTATTAATCTGTCAAGAAGTTCCGCCGTTATCTACTGGGTGTCAGGATTAAGCTGGTCACCGATTGCGCAGCGTTTTCTCAGACAGTGAAGAAGAAGGTTGTACCCAAAGAAGTAGCTGAATGGATTCTGTATCTTGAAGATTTCACATTGCATGTTGAGCACCGTGAAGGAGATAAAATAAAACACGTCGACAGTCTGAGTCGCTATTCGCTGGATGTAGCGATAGTAGTAATGATAGCTAAATTGTCCGCTGAAGACCCATCCAAGTGGTTCAAGTTTGTAGCGCAAGTTTCACAGCTCTACAAAGAAGACGCCGTTTCAATTACTATTTAGAGTACAAATGCACAACAAAGTTAGCGATAGTGTGCTGTCGAAAGAAACCAGATGAGAATGGAAACGAAGACAAATTCAAGAAGCCCAAAAAACTTACAAGAGGAACTACGACAAGAACCCAATCATGGAAAGGCTCTACAAAGAAGAAGAAGAACCTGGTTGCTATTAAGCGAACACAATTTGTGGCTGGGAAAAAATTGGCCAGTTCGTTTGTCGGTCCATACACAGTAACCAAGGTTAAGCGAAATTGGGGCTACGATGTAAAGAAGGCGCCAGCTCTCACTTCTGCCAGCGTTGATAACATGAAACTTTGGAAATATGTAGTAGAAAACAAAGATGCTGCGTCGTCTGGTTCAGACTCAGAAAATCAGGATGGCCGAATGTAAAGTAGTGTTGGGTATCGATAGTTATCAACGTGCCTGCTAGGCGATAGTATACGAGTAACGTCACGAGAACAAAGGAAGAAGAAGAAAAAGCGTCAAGAAAAAGCTAGCGAGTGCAAGGCGTACGAGGATCAGCAAATTAGGATTGTAAAAAAAAAAGAGACTCAAGTTGTGGAGTAGTGAAAGAAGTCTTCGAGGGATCAAGTCCGAGCATAGAAGTTAGTGTGTCGGAGGGTCAATCGTCATCAAGTCGTCAATTAGTTATGTCTATAGCTACTACTACAATTCAAACTATATTAATAAACAGGCTTTTATGCCTTACATATTGTTAGTGATATATTGAACGAAATAAATTAGAGATAGTATTAAACGGCACAATCCTAAGAGAGCTAAGTAAAACACCGTGTGTTTGCTGCGGAATTTTATTTGCGACTGAGTAAGGAATGAAAGAAGTGACAAAATGGTTATACATATTTTCTTATTCCTGATTCGTTAAAGAGGGACAAATCTATAGGCTATGATCGGTAACGAATACAAGCGTGCATTTCTACACTCTTCGTCAATGCATGCATATTTACAAATTATATTTAATACAAATTTAGCATTTCTGTAAACAATTTGGTTGGGTCTTCGGAAGGTTTTTGGTCAAAATATCTGCTATCATGTCGGTTGTACATTTATATTTTAACAAAACGTTCATTCCTTTACGACATCTCTAACAAAATGATAACGTATATCAATATGCTTCGTTCTGGAATGGTTAAAAGGATTATTGGTTAACGCTTGCACGCTCAGATTATCGCCATACACGACGATCGGGGTGTTGTCGTCTCTGCAGCCAATTTCCAAAATTATAGCCTCCTTAAAAGCCGCCGAAAGTGCCATGTACTCCACCTCGGTACTACTTAACGCCACGCTTCGCTGCTTTTCTATGCGCCAAGAAATTGGACCACCGGCACACAAGTAGATGTAGCCAGTGGTAGACTTCCTGTCAAGCCCACAGAACGATTGACCACATTGCTGATAATGTAATTTCATGTCAACCGTGGACGAGAGATACCTTAGGATGTGCTTTATGCCAGCCATGTGCTCAGCATGCGGATTTTGGTTCCGTTTAGTGTATGCAGTATGCAGTATGTCCGGTCTTGTTGTCAAAGCTAGCCACAAAAGCTCTCCCACCACAGATTGATAGACCGTGGGATCCACCTTTTTGCATTTGTCGCTGATGCAATCTATCTGGAAACCTGCACCCAGGGGAAGTTTTTGCCGACTTGGATGATTCGCTTCCATGGGTTCGCAATAAATCCTTGATATATTGCGAATGTCCGAAAGCAATGGCTCCAAGATCGCCTTCTCGCTTGATTTCTATTCTCAGGAAATGGCTTAACGGACCCTTGTTAACGCACTCAAACGATTGTGAAATGCTGTTTTTAATTTCCAACAAATTCTCGTGCGATTGGCAAGCTATAAGTATATTGTCAACATATACAAGTATTAGTGAGAGGTTACCTTGTCCGCTCTGTTTGTATAAACATGGCTCGTTGTTGCAGGAAATAAATCCACATATCCACCAAAACGCTATTTAGCTTTTCATTCCAGGCCCTTCCTGACTGCTTTAAGCTGCTTTAAGTCAGTAATATTGCTTTCCTCAGCACTGTAGTGTGCGCATACGTAATATTAAGAACAATAAGTATACAAACACATGACAACACTTTGTTGCTATGTTTATGTCAATAAGCCTCAAGACGGATGTAACATGATCGTCCACTGGAAGGCTACAAAGTATAAGTGCATGGTCAGCATTCCCACGCTGACCAAATGCACAATACATATGTGCATAACTCACTCTCGCGATAAGCATAGATATATAAGATATACATAAGAGAAACCTGCTCCGCTGCTGGCGTATCCGGCAGCGCAGCCACGCTGCTTAAGCTTAGCCGAAATATACTTAAGATCGAATATTCAGAGCCTTGTAAACCACCGAACGGGCAGAACCTTTTTCTGCCCAACTAAAACTCTCAGAATAAATAAAGAGTTATAAACTTAAATGTCTGCCCTATCAATTCACCACGTTTGGAATACTACATGGCGACCGTGACAGTCGTCCAACGTTGGACTAATTAGTGAAGCACACGTTGGACTAGCTGGTGAAGGACAAATTGGACAAAAACGGATGGAACCACAACAACAAAAAAAAAATCTGAGTGAGTAGAGTTAAATCGAGATATGGGAAAGCACCGCGGCGGGTTGAAGACAAAGTTGAATAAACGTATAGCCCACGTAGGGTGGCTCATATACGGTCAACAAACCCCACCGCCTTGGCCGAAAGCTCTAAAGCTACATGCAGAGCTAGACCACTTGCTAAACTACCAGCAAGAATTAAAGAAAACCCAACTCGAGAAAACTCACTCAGATAACATAAAAAATATAAAAATCGTTAATGAAGTTCCCAAACCAACAGCATGTCCAGCACCAGCACCGGCTCTAACGAAGCCTAAGAAGACCTGCCCACGGAACTGCACAGGAGTCTGGAGTCCTCACTGCCTGGGGACGTGTATGCAGCCCTCGTCATCATCGACACATATATAGACAGCAGCGAGGGAGTGTCAGCGTGCCACCCCCGGCGACGACCAGCTGACACAGGAAAATCAATAACGTGGAAAATTTTTTTTAATATTTTAGTTATATACATATACATATATATATAAATATAAAAAAAAAACCAAAAAAAAAAAAAACCATTTTGTAAAACAAATTGTAAAATGGAGCATATACTATTGTGCCCCATTAACCCAATATGGCCCGTGAAGCCATAGCTAGAAACAGGCAGGTAAAATTGTAAACATAAAATGTCCATAGAGACAAATACAATAAGTAAAACAGAAATATACCAAAATACAGAACAGTTTTTAGAAAATTTGGAAATTAGTATACCCAAAATGGGTTTAATAGACTCGAAAACTGTTGACTCTACAGCAAATGTAATAAATAAAGTGGAAGTCCAAAATGCAGACTTGTTCTGGATAACCATATTGCTAATTGTAATTGCTATGATTATGGTTACCCATGCATTAATAAAAATATACAAGCTGCATAATAAGTGTCTCAAAAAACAATACCGTAGCACTGCTAACGGTTTAGATAATATTTAAGAAAGATTCACTAATGCGTGGAACTCAGTTATGAATGAGATATAAAAGTAAAAAAAAAAAAAAATAAAACGTAATACTATTGTTGTCTGATTACAATAAGAGAAATATATATCAATAGCAGACCATGAGTGTAGTTCAAATACGACACACTAAAGGTAAAGTTTATATCAAATTGGCCAGTACCACAGCATGGACTGGAAGCAGCTTGTTGATCAAATAGAGGAATCAAAATCAAAGTTCAGAAAATCTTAAAAATGGTTAACGCAAAACAAATCAATACAAGCTGCAACAATAAATAAGAATGCTCAGACATTAGTAAACAGTTATAATGAGGTAAGAGAACTTATACAACAGAATAGGAAGAATTTAGACAATAAACAGTGTACTAGAGTTTCGGAACTACTGGTGGCATTAAGGGAAAAATTAATACTAATAACAAACAAGAGAGAACGCTATAGTCGAGTTCCCCGACTATCTGATACCCGTTACTCAGCTAGTGGAAGGGAGAAGGAGAGTCTTAAACACAGTTTTTGGCGGTTTGTAGGCGTTATAGTGGGCGTGGCAGAAAGTTTTTTGGCAAATCGATAGAAATTTACAAGACTAATACAAAAATAAAAAAATTTCAAAACATTTTTTAAAAGTGTGGGCGTAGCAGCTTTGGGCGGTTTGAGGGCGTTAGAGTGGGCGTGGCAAAAAGTTTTTTAGTAAATCGATAGAAAATTACAAGACTAATACAAAAATGAAAAAATTTCAAAACATTTTTCAAAAGTGTGGGCGTGGCAGTTTTGGGCGGTTTGTGGGCGTTAGAGTGGGCGTGGCAACATGAATCGACAAACTTGCGCTGCGTCTATGTCTCTGGAGTCTGTATGCTTAATCTCAACTTTCTAGCTTTTGTAGTTCCTGAGATCACAGCGTTCATACGGACGGACAGACAGACAGACGGACAGACGGACAGACAGACGGACGGACAGACGGACATGGCCAAATCGACTCGGCTATTGATCCTGATCAAGAATATATATACTTTATATGGTTGGAAACGCTTCCTTCTGCCTGTTACATACTTTTCAACGAATCTAGTATACCCTTTTACTCTACGAGTGACGGGTATAATAAATTCAGCCTCCAGATAGAAATTCCATCTATACTAAACACTCCATTAGCAATAGATGTTAATGAAGAAAACGCCGACACAGACGAAGAATATCCGACTGTAGTCGGGAAAGACATTAAAGAAGAAGATCTTCACGATCTGACTATACCAGCAACGTTAATGCTGAAGGAAGAAAATACTACCAATAACGCACCTGACTTAGAAAATACCTTAACCATGGCTGAGCAAGCAGCAGTCATTAGGTCTTACATTAAGGATGTCGCGTGCGCAGTGCCCGAATTTGATGGACAAAAGATCCATTTACAACGATTCATTAAGGCAATCAAATTGGTAGATTTAGGTAAAGGACCATATGAAGAGATTGCAGTTGAGGTCATTAAGTCAAAAATAGTTGGCACAATTTTGAACTCAGTCGAAAATGAAACTACGATTCCAGCAATTATAAACAAATTGCAGAAGGTAGTTGTCGGTGAAACATCCGGCAATATCAAAGCAAAGCTATTAACAGTTCAGCAAAGAGGTAAAACTGCAACGCAATTTACCACTGAAGTTGATAGATTGAGAAAGCTGTTAGAAGCGTCATTTATCGATGAGGCTATACCTCTGGAACATGCCACTAGCCTAAGTACTAAAGAGGCAATTGACACCATGATAAATCGCGCTGAGCACCAAAGTGTCAAAACAGTATTAGAAGCAGGTACTTGCACCACTATGGACGCGGCGATAAGCGCATATATAAGAACGAGTGCAAGAGTTACCGGTGACATCAATAAAGTGATGTACTTTAGAGGTAACAGATCTAACAGAGGATACGGCAATGCCAATAGAGGTCCCAACCGAGGTAGAGGCTTCAATAACAATGGCTATAGAGGCAATTATAATAACGGTTACCAAAATAATCGTTACCAGAATAATGGTTATCAAAACCGCAATAATGGAAATAGTGCCGGTTATAATGGCAATAATAGAGGCCGCAATAATGTAAACAGAGGCCGTAACAACAACAACCAAAATAACTATAACGGCAATAATGCCAATGTACGAGTAACCCAGGATCAGGGAAACTCGCAACAGCCCTTAAGTACCCAGTAGGAGAAGATCGTAGGGTATACGCCATCAATTACAGTCTCAATATATTTACAACATTTAGTCATGTCGAAACTGGTGTAAAACTAGTTTTCCTTCTTGATACAGGTGCAGATATCTCTATTCTCAAAGAGAATTCTGACAAATTTTCTAATATTCAAGTAACTAACAAAATAAATATTCAAGGCATAAGCCAACAGACAGTTCAGTCTCAAGGACAAACTTTTATTGAGATACAGACAGGTAAATACATTATTCCACATGATTTTCATTTAGTAGATAAAAATTTTCCCATACCTTGTGATGGAATAATAGGAATAGATTTCATAAAAAAATATAATTGCCAAATTGATTTCAAACCAGAAGAAGATTGGTTTATACTTAGACCCAACAATTTGAAGTTTCCCATTTATGTTCCCATTACATACAGCTCTGGTAATAATACAACACTATTACCAGCAAGATCCCAAGTTGTCCGAAGATTAATGGTATCGTTAAAAGATGATAACATTTTTATTCCGAACCAGGAAATACAAACTGGTATTTATGTTGCAAATACAATTACAGCATCTAGTAATACATTTGTCCGAATTTTGAACACAACAGATTCTGGTCAATTGGTCAATATAGATACTTTAAAATATGAGCCACTTTCGAACTACAATGTAGTTCAGGCAAGTGGCGAAAACAGAAATAAAACTGTCTTGTCTCAGTTGAAGAAAAATTTCCCAAAATTGTTTAAATCACAATTAGAAACCTTATGCAGCAAATATACAGATATATTTGCATTAGAATCAGAACCAATAACAGTTAATAATTTTTATAAACAACAGTTGAGATTGAAGGATGATGAGCCCGTATACACAAAAAATTATAGAAATCCTCATATTCAAGTAGATGAAATACAAGCCCAGGTACAAAAACTAATAAAAGATAAAATAGTTGAACCATCAATTTCAGAGTACAATAGCCCTTTGCTGTTGGTACCTAAAAAGTCAAGCCCAGGTTCAGATAAAAAGAAATGGAGATTAGTAATAGACTATCGCCAGATTAATAAGAAACTTTTAGCTGACAAATTTCCACTACCGAGAATAGATGATATTTTGAACCAACTAGGTCGAGCAAAATATTTTTCTTGCCTTGATTTGATGTCAGGTTTTCATCAGATCGAGCTGGCTGAAGGCTCAAGAGATATAACATCTTTCTCAACCAACAATGGGTCATATCGTTTCACGCGATTGCCATTTGGTCTAAAAATAGCGCCTAATTCATTCCAAAGAATGATGACTTTAGCATTCTCCGGAATAGAACCGTCTCAGGCATTCCTCTATATGGATGACTTAATAGTCATCGGTTGTTCCGAAAAGCATATGGTTAAAAACCTCACTGAAGTTTTTGATAAATGCAGGGAATACAACCTAAAATTACATCCTGAAAAATGTTCATTTTTCATGCATGAAGTCACATTTTTGGGACATAAATGCACAGACAAAGGAATTTTGCCGGATGACAAAAAATATGATGTCATTCAGAACTACCCAGTTCCACATGATGCGGACAGCGCTAGACGTTTTGTTGCATTCTGCAATTACTACAGACGTTTCATCAAAAATTTCGCCGACTATACGCGGCACATAACAAGATTATGTAAAAAGAATGTTCCATTCGAGTGGACAGATGAATGCCAAAATGCATTCATACATTTAAAATCGCAGCTAATAAACCCAACGCTCTTGCAGTACCCAGACTTCAGCAAAGAATTTTGCATAATAACAGATGCAAGCAAGCAAGCATGTGGCGCAGTGTTAACTCAAAACCACAATGGCCACCAACTCCCAGTTGCTTATGCATCAAGAAGTCTTACCAAAGGTGAGAGCAATAAGAGTACAACAGAACAAGAGTTAATAGCAATTCATTGGGCAATAGTATATTTTAGACCATACATCTACGGAAGACACTTCACTGTGAAAACAGATCATAGACCATTGACATATTTATTCTCATTGGTCAACCCCAGTTCTAAATTAACAAGAATAAGGCTTGACTTAGAGGAATATAATTTTACGGTAGAGTATTTAAGGGGCAAAGATAATCATGTAGCTGATGCGCTATCAAGAATAACCATCAAAGAGCTAAGAGAAATTACTGGAAATATATTAAAAGTCACTACAAGATTTCAAAGTAGACAAAAATCCTGCGCAGGAAAAGAACAAGTGGATTTGCATGAGCAATCCAAAGAAAAAGCTTCAGAGCCCAACGTATACGCAGTCATAACAAATGACGAGGTACGAAAAGTACTGACATTGCAATTGAATGATTCGATATGTTTATTTAAACATGGAAAAAAAATCATTGCAAGATATGATGTTGGTGATCTTTATACTAATGGAGTTCTTGATCTAGATCAATTTTTCCAAAGGCTTGAATCGCAAACCGGTATATACGATATCAGCCAACTCAAAATGGCACCGTGGAAAAAAATCTTTGAACACGTTTCAATAGATGAATTTAAAAATATGGGCAACAAAATATTAAAGAAATTAAAAGTAGCGCTACTTATCCCGGTGACCACAATAAATAATGAAAAAGAAAAAGAAGCTATATTGTCTACACTACATGATGATCCAGTACAAGGAGGTCATACAGGCATTATAAAAACCTTGGCCAAGGTCAAAAGACGTTTTTACTGGAAAAATATGAGTAAATACATAACAGAGTACGTAAAAAAGTGTCAAAAATGCCAAAAATCAAAAATAACAAAGCATACAAAGACCCCAATGACTATAACAGAAACACCAGAACATGCTTTCGATAGAGTTGTCGTGGACACAATCGGTCCACTACCCAGGTCGGAAAATGGTAACGAGTACGCAGTCACCCTCATATGTGATTTAACCAAGTATTTAGTTGCCATTCCAATAGCAGATAAAAGCGCAAAAACAGTCGCTAAAGCTATATTCGAATCCTTTATTCTGAAGTACGGTCCGATGAAGACGTTCATAACGGACATGGGAACAGAATATAAGAATTCAGTAATTACTGACCTATGTAAATATTTAAAAATCAAAAATATAACATCAACAGCTCATCACCACCAGACAGTGATCGAACGAAGTCATAGAACTTTGAACGAGTATATACGATCCTATATATCGGCGGACAAAACCGATTGGGATGTATGGCTTCAGTATTTTGTATACTGCTTCAACACAACCCCATCTATGGTACATAATTATTGTCCATACGAATTAGTTTTCGGTAAAACAAGTAATTTACCAAAGCATTTTAATAAGTTACATAGCATAGAACCAATATATAATATAGATGATTACGCTAAAGAAAGTAAATATAGATTAGAAGTAGCATATGCTCGAGCAAGGAAACTGCTTGAAGCACATAAATTGAAAAGTAAGGGAAATTACGACTTAAAAACAAAAAATTTAGAGTTAGAAGTAGGAGATAAAGTTTTATTAAAAAATGAGGTAGGCCATAAATTAGATTTTAAATACACAGGGCCCTATAAGATAGAAAGCATAAGAGAAAATAATAATATTACTTTACTTACAAATAAAAACAAGAAACAAATAGTTCATAAAGATCGATTAAAGAAATTCCATTCATAACTGACGTTACACTTATATTTTTCTTGATCATTTATACAAAATTTTTATTTCTTATTACAAAATTCACTTTTGTAATAGTATTGTTCAATAAAATAAAAATAAAATAAAAAAAAATATAATAATATATACATAATATGCATTCATTAAATAAAATAACTACACTAGGTTACGTTATTTTTCAAAAGGTGCGCATACGTAATATTAAGAACAATAAGTATACAAACACATGACAACACTTTGTTGCTATGTTTATGTCAATAAGCCTCAAGACGGATGTAACATGATCGTCCACTGGAAGGCTACAAAGTATAGGTGCATGGTCAGCATTCCCACGCTGACCAAATGCACAATACATATGTGCATAACTCACTCTCGCGATAAGCATAGATATATAAGATATACATAAGAGAGAGCCGCTCCGCTGCTGGCGTATCCGGCAGCGCAGCCACGCTGCTTAAGCTTAGCCGAAATATACTTAAGATCGAATATTCAGAGCCTTGTAAACCACCGAACGGGCAGAACCTTTTTCTGCCCAACTAAAACTCTCAGAATAAATAAAGAGTTATAAACTTAAATGTCTGCCCTATCAATTCACCACGTTTGGAATACTACAGCACCAATACCTTGTCAGTATTCTTCTCGTCAATATATCCCTCCGGCTGCTTCATGTAAACCGTCTCTCTTAGATCACTGTTGAAAAACGCCGTGCATACATCCATCTGATGAAGATATAGCTTAAGCTCCGCCGCCAGTGCTATCATCATACGCACTCTCTCCAGTCGGCATACCGGCGAAAAAGATTCCAGGTAATCAACGCCAAACTGCTGGGAACATCCCTTTGCTACCAGACAAGCTTTGAAACGTTCTATTTTCCCATCCATATCTCGTTTCACGTGAAACCCCATTTGCAACAAATTGCTCTCTGATTCTTCGGAAAATCAGTAATCTGCCAAGTTTTATTGGCATCCAGGGAATCATATTTCTTAGCCATAGCTTCGCACCATTCCATGCATGCGAACTTTCCACCGCCTCTTTGCAAGTCAAAGGGATCGGAACATTTTCCGAAACAAGAGCGCCCAAGACGTTATATTGTTTCTTTGGACGTCCAGGTTTTCCAGTCCGGACAATCTTGGGGGACCAGGACCTCTGTGTGCCTCTTCTTCAACCTGCTCCTCCATATCGTCAGCACTCTCATACTGATCTATGCTCTCATCCGAGCTGCCAGTATCGTCGGATATGTCAGATACGGTTTCATCGTCTTTGGCCCCATCTCGCTGGCAGGGCTCTTCGAGTTCCTCCAGGTTGATCAACACATCATCTTTGGATGCCACAGCATGATGTTCATCAAACAAAACATCTCGTTTCTCAACCAGTTGTCGAGCTGCTGGGTCATACAGCCGATAACCTTTGGCTGCCACAGAGTACCCAACCATAATATACTCTTTGCCCTTGGGTTGAAACTTGCTGCCCTTCCTCGGACCTTTGTCCAGAGCAACTGCAAGAGATCCAAATACTTTTAGATGTTTCACACAAGGCTTCTTACCTGTCCACCCTTCCATAGGGGTCATACTCTTAACCGCGCTGTTAGGAGATCGGTTACGCCGATAAACCGAAGTGTTGACAGCTTCTGCCCAAAAACTACTAGCCCCGCCATTTCACTAGCCATTTCCACTAGCGTCCGATTTGCCAAGAAGATCCGAGATCTCGATGTCGTCGGACATGAATATGTGAAAACAAATATTAATATTTCGTTGCTCGGACGTGGAGCTTTCTTATATTCTGTTCGGTCAGAAAACCAAAGGTCCACGAAGGGTTGATCTTGTCTCGTAATTCGAAAATAATTAATGACTAATTCAAAAAATAGTTATCGCAAAAATTCACCTATTCTCAAACTAAATAATTGCGAAGCCAGAACGGTGGAATTAAAACCTTGGCTGTTATGCCGTCGGCAAGCAGTGAGTGCGTAAGGGACGGAAGATTGAGGGAGAACAAAGAACAGCAACATAGCGGCCTCTTTAGCGGTTAACTCGAAACTGGACCATAAAACGATCGTGGTCCCGCCCCTATGGATTTGTAATAATGTTGTTGTTTTTATCTCTCTTTTAGTTCGTTGAAAAATCGGAAGAGTTTTCCCGAAGAAAAATGTATTACGAAATTTGGACTGGCGGCTGGCAAAAAGAGACGAAAGGTTCGATTTTAATACGTTTATTTGCGCGGGCGCAGCTAGCGGCTTCGACTTCAATTTTAAGACTGTATAAGGTTCACGGTTATGCTCACGAAACGACTAATCACACGGGCCATACCAAATTTTTCTCTGCGCATAAAGCTTTTCAGTATAAGAGTAATCCAGTGAGCACAACTACAATTAAGCTCTCATGTAAGCTGTTCTGCTATGTTTACATTTCATATCTAAGTTTACAAATTACAAGTATTTCTTTTTAACATAAATTACTGCTCCAACATTCCGGCCCCGTTGAAGGCCTCCGGCTCTTTGATCTCCTCAACAGGAGCAGTATGCACTGGCAGCAATGCCAGCTTGTGGATGGCGCGCTTGATGACGCCTCCTGACGTCCGAACTTTCGCCACATGCACTCTATCGTCCTCGCCTGCTGTTGTTGCCACCACGCGGCCTGTTAGCCACCGCTGCGGGGGCACGTTGTCCTCGTGAACGACCACTAGGCAACCGACCTCCAGATCGCGACATCCGACGCTCCATTTGTTGCGCTGCTGCAGGCTGGCGATGTAGTCCTTGGACCAGCTGTCCCAAAACTGCTGCTTGAGAGCGGACAGCATTCGCCACCGCTTCAAATACGCGCAACTGGCCTTGCTGAAAACTCCTCCTGTGCCGGATTCTTGCGGCAGCGTGATCAGAGGCTGCCCGATTAGTAGGTGTCCTGGTGTTAGGGCCTCTCCATCGTTGGGATCGTTGCCCGGCGACGCGATTGGACGTGAATCGAGCAGCGCCTCTACCTCGACCAGGTGGGTGCTCAACTCGTCCGTTGTGAGCTTGGCGTTGCCGACTCCTCGCAGCAACCGTGTTTTGGCGGACTTGACGGCTGCTTCGTTGTCGCTGTACACTTTCTCCGGCAGCCCTCTCCTCCCGACGAACCTTTTAAAGAAGGATAAGAAGCTGTCAGTGGATAGGTCGACAACAAGTTCAAGGTGAACAGCCTTTGACGAAAAGCACACAAAAACGGCCACAAAAGTTTTGATAGGAGGTCTACCGCGGACCTTTAAGTACACATAAAATGGACCACAAAAATCTACTCCGCAAACTAGAAAGGGGCGCTCCATTCGGACCCTATCGGCTGACAAATTGCCCATTATCTGGCTCATCAGCACTGGTTTATACCGGAAACAGTTAACGCAGCTACGGACAATTTTCGTACATGCTTCTCGCGCATTGATCAGCCATATCTGTTGCCTTAAAAGTGAAACCATCACCTTGACACCAGCATGGTAATGAGTCCGATGCAGGTTGCGAAGAAATAGCGAAACAAATTCTGACTTTTGTAGTGTCGACTGAAGAGCCGCTAAATAAATTTTAGATAAACCATAAAAGATATAAACATTTTCTGCCTAGAAGTATGCACTAAATTATGTGACACTCTGAGCCTGGCCTTACGCGACGGGAATAACGTCGATGCATTTCAGTAAAAGCTTTACGTAGTTTAAGCTGAGCTTTAATGCACATACATTTTTAATTAGCTAGCTGCATTTCTGCCAGAACAGAGTTTTGGACACAAATACCAGATAGCTCATAGATGCGCCAGGGAAGATCTGGAAAGCTTTAGCCTGATTAGGAAATTTTTATGCTGTGGCAGTGAAAAAAGTGCTAAGCGACTCCATCCGTTTCCGTGCTAAATTCTATTCCTTTTGAGATCCGGTAGAGTGCAAATCGTTGCAGTGGCCGATAAGATATATAATAATCACATAGTGCCAGTGTCCACGCAGATTGCTAAAATCTGGTGGCGGAAAAATTTATTCGGCGAAAGCTTAACCAAACTCAAGTAGGTAAAGACGTTTTCATTTGCATACAGATGCATAACCTTTTGTTGCCCAGGTCACGGAAAGAGTGTCCACGGAGGCAACCAGGCGGCGGACTGACAGCCAGTGCCATAGGGCGGTCTGGAAAACCCTTATATTTCATCGGGGCTCAACCAGCGGATCTAGCCCAGCAAGCCGAGTTTGCGTCCTGTCCCGAGGAGCACCCTGGGAGGGGCAGGATGGACTACTAGGAGAGCAGCAGCAGAAGCAGTAGGAGAATGATCGGCGAATAACCTCAAGTGCAGTTTAATTGGCCAACAGCGCGCATGCGCAATAGCCTACAGTGGCCAGCTTTGGCGTATTATGGAACAGTTAATGGAAATTGGCAGTGCCGAAAGTGACCCGATAATTTTGACCCCAGTTGACCCCAGCACCCATGTGGGTTTAACCTAAAAAGATTCAGAAAGTGGATCTAACCCCAAGTGGTTGTGTAGATCCAAGCATCCGATGTCCGACTATAAATTTTCTTGTGTATTAAATCCAAATCATTAAATGGGTTTTAACCCAGTTCTGCCGAATTAAAATGTCTTGCAATTTTTGCCACAAATTGGTCATAACCTGTATCGAGTTACCTAACTTTTACGACACTCATATGAAATGTTTTTTTTGTGAATTTGATTCTGGTAATGGAAGCCATGAATAGTTGATGAAAACCCTCTGTAAAAGTAGAATACATTTATTTTTATAATTTAAGTAAAGTTAGTTAAAATCTAAGAAAATTTCTCTTGTTGCGAAGTGAAACGAATTGTGTAGAAGAATGCCTTTTTAACTCTTTTGTTTAAACTAATGCCTTAAAACCCCAAAGTGGCCTGCCAAAGCCATACAATTTTCAGCACACCTTCGAGGGAGATCGATCTTTCGCCGATGGATAAGATGCGTGAGTTTATATAACTTTGTTTTTAAGTGCTAACCCAAACTTAGGAGAAATTTATTAAATGGCAATTATATAAAAGAAGTTAAGAAACGAATTAAATGCCGCAACAACCGGAATTTGGCTATCGCTGTAATAAATTAAATATTTTTTTTTAATTTGTCGTGAATTAAAATGAAGTTTAATTGAATTTGATTAAAAGAAATTTCACAATGGCGTTAAACCAGAAGTTGTCTACCAATGAATTAAATTAGATAATCGAAACTATTCCTTATTAATTTAATTCTTATCACCATTAACATTTATATCTAAATCCCCACATTTTTACTACATATTATTAAATCATGCGATAAATAAATATTCTTATAACTATCTAAGCTTATAATCAAACTACCTATATACGATGTTAGTCTTAATTACTTTATGTTTATTAAATTTAATGTTTAACGAAATCATGAGCAACTAAACATTTCCTTTACCGACTCTACTGATGACTCCACGGTCGTAAGGTTGCAAGGGATCATCGGAGCCATGCTCCTGCGGAAGATGATCATAGGTT
This sequence comes from Drosophila yakuba, assembly GCF_016746365.2. Taxonomy (NCBI): domain Eukaryota; kingdom Metazoa; phylum Arthropoda; class Insecta; order Diptera; family Drosophilidae; genus Drosophila; species Drosophila yakuba. The sequence continues at coordinate 25,790,894 of NC_052527.2, read as the reverse complement.
GGGTGGGCCTCAAGCGAGCACAACAACATCCGTGTCCTCGCAAATGATAGTTTTCTCTCTGTCTTTTCCTCTATCTTTCGTCCTTTCTTCTAACTTTCATTTTCTAGAATTTATTTATTTATTTTTCTTCCGGCTTAGTTCTAGCTCCTAATTTTTTGTCGCAAGCACGCTCAATTCTTGTCTTTATTAATAGTGATGTGTAGTCCGTGTCCGAGATCTGGGTGAGCAAGACCACCACCCCCAAAGCCGAAGAGCTAGAGCCGGAATCTAAAGCGTGCCCCGCAGCTCAGATGCTCGAAAGCCTGCCTAACGCAAGGAGTTATAATTCCTTCTCGTATTGAGAACAGTGGCGCACTACGTTACACGCTACAGTTATAATTCATTATTATTAATAAGAAAAGTGGCGCCCAAACGTGTGGAGCCTTAGTAGAAAATAATTTTTTTTATTAAGACTCGCGAATAAATAAATTTATTTTCTTTAACTTCAGTTATCAAGAATTCTCGGATTACAGTTAAGTGAATTTAGTATTCATAGCTGTCCAGACTTAAATCGAGTAGTGCCTAAAAAAAAAATATTTTTTATTAGGAATCCCAGATAAACGAAGTCTTTCTTTCTTTTATCTTTTATCTGAATAAATCTTGGAAAACATTTGAGGAGAATATCAGTATTCCCAACTGTCCAGTCTTACAAAGAAACTAAAGATTCTTCCTAAGATGTAGGTGAGGTGTACAAGGTGACTATTTAAAATGAGGAAAACAGAGGTGGTCATTGAAGGCTCATCTTCTGTCCCAGATTATGTCACTAAGTCATTGAACTAAGTCTACTCAAAAACTCAACTCTACGGGAAATACTGGCAATTTCTTCCGAGTCGTGCCATAGCCAGAGAGAGTTAATGAAAACATTCCTTTATTCTTTATTTTCTAGAAGTTTTATATTTTTTTTGATGGTATTCTGGAATACATGCGTTTCTGTTTTTAAACCAATCGCTGACCGAATTCGAAATCCGGAAATGTATCTTCACTCCTTGAATAGGTCAAACCTTAGCAAAAGCCTATTACTTTCCAATCTTTCAATTTCTGAGAATATTAATTATCATTAAGAAAACGATACCTTGCGATACGTGCGACATCTAGTATTGAGTTCGGTAAATATATACATATTTTTGATTACTTTATCACATTTTACTTTTCGAATTTTTTGGTTGAATTATCGAAACCTTTTCTGTCTTTAATTACAAACAAAGCATCAATTTCTAAAAGAACAATTTCGATTACGGTTAACCGTTGTCGGAACGTGAATATTTTTATTTTTTTTCGCACCCAAACCAGATTTTTATATCTTGTGGGAATGATGGGGTTAGACCGATCTCCTGAAAGAGGGGCTGACTCAAGCCCAAAGGTTGTTTGTCCGTTATGTACAGCAGATATAAATCCTGCTGAGGTTTTTATAGCCAGTTGTCAACACGAGTTTCATAAGCGGTGTATAGAAGCTTATTGGAAGAAGAGCGCACAATGTCCTGTGTGTAAAGTAGCTAGTAGACCAGAGATCCCAAAGCCTAAAGAAGTAACTGAGAGACAAACTCGAAGTGGGTCGAGAAAACGACAGCCCGTGGATGCAGTTGGTCAGCAAGTCTCAGGTAATATAGCTTCGACCTCGGGACAAAGTACGCAAGCTAATAACATTGGGGCCAGCAATTCGAATAGTTTAACAGATAATGCTATGATATTACTAGCTATGGAACAAAGATTATTAGCTACGCTTTCGGAGAAGATGACTGATTTAATTCAGAATTCCATAACCGAAACTATAACCAAGGCGTTAGCAAGCACCAGTGGTGGTAATGACAATTCTCAGAGGGAACATTCTTCACGTCGATCGCTTAGCAATGGAGATAGGGTCGAAACAAGAAATGAAACCGGTAGCAATTCAAGGCAAGTCCTCTCGGCTCCGGGCTCTCCCGCTTCACAGAGAAGCACTACGTCCGATTTGGTAAACCGACCAGATAAGGTTGTACATATCCTCAACGGTTGGAAAATAAAATTTTCTGGAAAAGGAGTGTATGTTGATAATTTTATTTATAGAGTAAATACTCTAACATGAGAGACGTTAGACAATAATGTCGATCTGCTTTGCAAACACGCCAGCGTACTTTTTGAAGGAAAAGCCAATGAGTTTTATTGGCGTTATCATAAAGCGCACGGCGATATTCAGTGGAATTCTTTCTGTGCAGCTTTGCGTCTCCAGTTCCGCGATAGCAGAGACGATTGCGATATCGAAGAATTCTAAACAAAAGCAAAACGAATCTTTTGATAGTTTTTATGATACAATATCAGGTTTCGTCGATCAGCTGGAGCATCCTTGGACTACGAGTAAATTAATTCGAGTTCTCAGAAACAATTTGCGTCCAGAAATAAGACATGAGATCTTAAACATTGATATTAAGACGGTTTCAGATCTTAGACAGATTTGTCGCAGGCACGAAACCTTCTTGGCCGATGTTAAGCGGGTTAGCGGCTACGTGCGAAGCACTCCGTTTAAACGTGAAGTGGCTGAATTTAGTCAGGAGGATACGCAGTTAGAATCAGAACCTGAAAATGAGGCTGATGTCGAAGCGTTCTCCTTATTATGCTGGAATTGCCGCAAGGAAGGACACCGATATCAGGATTGCGTATCGGAGAGAAGAATATTCTGTTACGGTTGCGGAGCTGCAAACACTTACAAGCCAAGTTGTAATAAGTGTTCATAAAAGCGTGTTCCAAAGCCGGCATGTCGAAGTCGCAATTCAAACAGAAGACTTCGATTGCCTCCCGGAGCCAATCCACAATGACCCAAGAGTAAGAGATGCAGCAAATGTTGCACAACCTCCAATCCCTGACGAACAACAACTACCTGCTAGTTCTTTGCTACATAGCAAAATCCAAACACTAAAGAAAATTAAACATGAAGAGAATTATTTAAAAAATGTTGGGAAACGAAAGGCTCGAAATTCTAGACAAATTTAAGCATTCTGGCAAAATGTCAAGAACTGTAGAATTTTATTTTATCCTGAAGGACCAAAAGATCCTCGTCCGTTTTTGCCAATTCGGTTGTTTAATCGTACGGTTTACGGTCTGTTAGACTTTGGCGCATCGGCAAGTTGTGTAGGAGGTAACTTAGCCCGTGAAGTAGAAGCTGCAGGAAACTATAAGGCCATTAATAGTAGTGCTACAACGGCAGACGATCACAGCAGATACGAGGAGATATTCAAACAGAGGTAGAATACGGCGACCAGAAGAAGGTTTTAAAAATTTACATCGTACCGTCGCTTAAACAAGATCTATATTTAAGGATTTTTGGAAGCTTTACGATTTACTTCCCAGAAGACTTATCATATCTGAGCTAGATTCAAATGAAGTTGATTTCAAAGTAAAAGTTGACCAACAAAAGCTATCCGAGATGGATAAGGCGAGGCTAACGAATGTGATCAATTGTTTTCCGTCATTTAGTCAAGATGGTCTTAGTAAGACCAACCTTATTTCGCACTCTATTGATGTAGGTATGGCAAAGCCAATAAAACAACGCCATTTCCCTGTTTCACCAGCCGTAGAAAAGGAAATGTATTCCGAGATTGACAGGATGCTACAACTAGGAGTGATAGAAGAGTCTGACAGTTCTTGGTCATCTCCAATCGTTAAGGTAACGAAACCTGGAAAGGTTAGAATTTGTCTAGACAGTCGTAAGGTGAATAGCTTCACCGAAAAGGATGCATATCCTTTGCCTCAAATTAGTGGCATTTTGAGTAGGTTGCCGAAGGCCGAGTACATAACTAGCCTTGATCTAAAGGACGCTTATTGGCAAGTGCCTTTGGAAAAAACTTCGCGTGACAAGACGGCGTTCACCGTTCCTGGTAGACCCCTCTATCAGTTTAAAGTTATGCCGTTCGGGCTATGCAATGCCATAAGTACGATGTCTCGTTTCAGGTTTTTATTTACCTAGATGATCTGCTGGTGGTTTCATCAAGTTTTGAGAGGCACCTCGAAGTGCTAAGAGAGGTTGCGCTACAGATAAGACGTGCAGGTTTGACGATCAATATTGGCAAAAGTCACTTCTGCATGGTGAGAGTGCGTTACCTAGGTCATATAATCGGAGATGGAGGAATCCGTACCGATCCAGAAAAAGTAGCCGCAATTAGGAATTTTCCTTTGCCTAAAACGTTGCACAGTCTGCGAAGTTTCATGGGTTTATGTGGCTGGTATCGCAAGTTCGTTCCTAATTTTGCGTCTCTTGCTGCTCCTTTAACTGATCTGATGACCACGAAAAGAAGATTCAGTTTGACTGAAGCAGCAGTAGAATCTTTTGAGAAGCTAAAGCAATGTCTTAGCGAGGCTCCTGTTTTATGTAGTCCTGATTTTTCGAAACCATTCGCAATACATTGCGATGCGAGCAAGACCGGAGTTGGAGCCGTGTTAGTCCAGGTTTCGGAAGAAGGAGATGAGCGTCCTATTGCCTTCATTTCAAAAAAGTTAAATAAGGCGCAACAAAATTATACAGTCAGAGCAAGAATGTCTCGCCGCGATCGTGGCTCTTAAAAGTTTTAGGGCGTACGTGGAAGGACATAGGTTCAAGATCATAACTGATCATGCGTCACTAAAATGGTTGATGTCTAACCATGACCTTAATTCGCGCATAGCTCGATGGGCTTTGGCCTTGCAAAGATATGATTTCGCGATTGAGCACCGCAAAGGTTCGATGAACGTAGTTCCCGACTCCTTGTCTCGGGTGAACGAAGACGCGGTAGCTGCAATTGACCTGCGGGAGGGACTTCTCGTGGATCTAAATTCTGACAACTTTAAATCAGCAGAATACACCGAGTTATTGCAGAAAGTGAGCGCAAATCAGAAGAATTTTCCTGATCTTAGGACCGATAGCGGTTACATTTATCGGAAGGCTGAGCATTTGACAGGAGAGCAGGTGCACGATGAATATGCCTGGAAGCTATGGGTACCTAAGGAATTGGTCTCAGAAATACTGTCTCGTGCTCATGATAATTCGTTGTCTGCTCATGGTGGGATACACAAGACCATTGAGAGAGTTAGACGTTATTATTTCTGGCCTGGACTTGTAGCAGACGTTAAGGCCTATATAAATGCGTGTGAGGTGTGCAAAACCACAAAAGCACCTAATTACGTTTTGCGACCACCGTTAGGAAAAGCGATGAGAGTCAAAGGTTTTTCCAACGCTTATTTATAGACTTTCTTGGGCCTTATCCAAGGTCTAGAAGTGGGAACATTGGAGTTTTTATCGTCCTTGACCATTTCTCCAAATATGTCTTTCTTAAACCAGTAAAGAAGATAGATTCAGGTGTTGTCATAAAATATCTTGAAGGAGAATTATTTATGTCGTTTGGCACTCCCGAAACGATAGTGTCAGATAATGGATCTCAATTCCGCTCACACGCTTTTCAAAAGTTAATGCAGCAGTATGGTATTACTCATACATTTACTGCTGTACATTCGGCACAGGCGAATGCCTCCGAGCGCGTGAACCGATCAGTTATTGCTGCAATTAGAGCATATGTGAGACCCGATCAAAAAGACTGGGACGAATACTTAAACAAGATTAGTTGTGCGTTGAGATCGTCCGTACATTCAAGCCTAGGAACTTCTCCTTATTATATGGTTTTCGGGCAACACATGGTTACCTCTGCTTCTACGTACTCTTTGTTGAGGAAGCTCAACCTATTTGATGATCGATCTTTGAAGTTCAATCGGTCAGACTAGTTTGATATAGTACGGGAGAAAGCATGTAAGACGATGATTGAAAAACACTCCGAGAATGAAAAGAAGTACAATCTTCGGTCTCGAGTTGTTTCTTATACGGAAGGGCAAGAAGTATTCCGAAGAAATTTTAAGCAAAGCTTTTTCCAATCAGGATACAACCCTAAATTTGGTCCTTCTTTTGTGAAAGCAAGGGTTCGCAGAAGGCTAGGAAGCGCCTACTACGTGCTAGAGGATTTACAGGGAAGACTAATAGGTACATACCATGCGAAAGATATTCGGCAATGACGTGCCTTCAGTCGTGTCATCCGTCTAGGGTACCAATCGAACATATACCCTAGCCAGATGTTACCGGGGGGCTTTTGTAGTGTCGACTGAAGAGCCGCTAAATAAATTTTAGATAAACCATAAAAGATATAAACATTTTCTGCCTAGAAGTATGCACTAAATTATGTGACACTCTGAGCCTGGCTTTACGCGACGGGAATAACGTCGATGCATTTCAGTAAAAGCTTTAAGTAGTTTAAGCTGAGCTTTAATGCACATACATTTTTAATTAGCTAGCTGCATTTCTGCCAGAACAGAGTTTTGGACACAAATACCAGATAGCTCATAGATGCGCCAGGGAAGATCTGGAAAGCATTAGTCTGATTAGGAAATTTTTATGCTGTGGCAGTGAAAAAAGTGCTAAGCGACTCCATCCGTTTCCGTGCTAAATTCTATTCCTTTTGAGATCCGGTAGAGTGCAAATCGTTGCAGTGGCCGATAAGATATATAATAATCACATAGTGCCAGTGTCCACGCAGATTGCGAAAATCTGGTGGCGGAAAAATTTATTCGGCGAAAGCTTAACCAAACTCAAGTAGGTAAAGACGTTTTCATTTGCATACAGATGCATAACCTTTTGTTGCCCAGGTCACGGAAAGAGTGTCCACGGAGGCAACCAGGCGGCGGACTGACAGCCAGTGCTATAGGGCGGTCTGGAAAACCCTTATATTTCATCGGGGCTCAACCAGCGGATCTAGCCCAGCAAGCCGAGTTTGCGTCCTGTCCCGAGGAGCACCCTGGGAGGGGCAGGATGGACTACTAGGAGAGCAGCAGCAGAAGCAGTAGGAGAATGATCGGCGAATAACCTCAAGTGCAGTTTAATTGGCCAACAGCGCGCATGCGCAATAGCCTACAGTGGCCAGCTTTGGCGTATTATGGAACAGTTAATGGAAATTGGCAGTGCCGAAAGTGACCCGATAATTTTGACCCCAGTTGACCCCAGCACCCATGTGGGTTTAACCTAAAAAGATTCAGAAAGTGGATCTAACCCCAAGTGGTTGTGTAGATCCAAGCATCCGATGTCCGACTATAAATTTTCTTGTGTATTAAATCCAAATCATTAAATGGGTTTTAACCCAGTTCTGCCGAATTAAAATGTCTTGCAATTTTTGCCACAAATTGGTCATAACCTGTATCGAGTTACCTAACTTTTACGACACTCATATGAAATGTTTTTTTTGTGAATTTGATTCTGGTAATGGAAGCCATGAATAGTTGATGAAAACCCTCTGTAAAAGTAGAATACATTTATTTTTATAATTTAAGTAAAGTTAGTTAAAATCTAAGAAAATTTCTCTTGTTGCGAAGTGAAACGAATTGTGTAGAAGAATGCCTTTTTAACTCTTTTGTTTAAACTAATGCCTTAAAACCCCAAAGTGGCCTGCCAAAGCCATACAATTTTCAGCACACCTTCGAGGGAGATCGATCTTTCGCCGATGGATAAGATGCGTGAGTTTATATAACTTTGTTTTTAAGTGCTAACCCAAACTTAGGAGAAATTTATTAAATGGCAATTATATAAAAGAAGTTAAGAAACGAATTAAATGCCGCAACAACCGGAATTTGGCTATCGCTGTAATAAATTAAATATTTTTTTTTAATTTGTCGTGAATTAAAATGAAGTTTAATTGAATTTGATTAAAAGAAATTTCACAATGGCGTTAAACCAGAAGTTGTCTACCAATGAATTAAATTAGATAATCGAAACTATTCCTTATTAATTTAATTCTTATCACCATTAACATTTATATCTAAATCCCCACATTTTTACTACATATTATTAAATCATGCGATAAATAAATATTCTTATAACTATCTAAGCTTATAATCAAACTACCTATATACGATGTTAGTCTTAATTACTTTATGTTTATTAAATTTAATGTTTAACGAAATCATGAGCAACTAAACATTTCCTTTACCGACTCTACTGATGACTCCACGGTCGTAAGGTTGCAAGGGATCATCGGAGCCATGCTCCTGCGGAAGATGATCATAGGTTGGGTGGGCCTCAAGCGAGCACAACAACATCCGTGTCCTCGCAAATGATAGTTTTCTCTCTGTCTTTTCCTCTATCTTTCGTCCTTTCTTCTAACTTTCATTTTCTAGAATTTATTTATTTATTTTTCTTCCGGCTTAGTTCTAGCTCCTAATTTTTTGTCGCAAGCACGCTCAATTCTTGTCTTTATTAATAGTGATGTGTAGTCCGTGTCCGAGATCTGGGTGAGCAAGACCACCACCCCCAAAGCCGAAGAGCTAGAGCCGGAATCTAAAGCGTGCCCCGCAGCTCAGATCCTCGAAAGCCTGCCTAACGCAAGGAGTTATAATTCCTTCTCGTATTGAGAACAGTGGCGCACTACGTTACACGCTTCACTTTGAGGACAGTAATAGTGGAAACTTGGCATCATACGGAATTGGTGCATTTAGCAATCTCCCCCCAACTCGGACTAAGTTGAACGTCACACCTTTTAAATCGCTGGTATGTATAAAGGGATTTAAACGTTGTAGATGTGGGCTTAAACATTCAGACTTCTCCAACTTGACGTATTCTGAACTGAACTCCGCCTTTTGAAGTATTTGGACCATCCTAAGAAACGACAACTTCAGTTCGTTAGCCGAAATGACGACCTCGCGTTGACGCTTCTTCCTTTGAATGAATCGATTTACGTAGGCCATGATCCGTAAGAGTTTACTAAATGATGAACATCTTCCAACAAGCTCAATAAAGACATTCGGTTGGTTTTTTGTGACGGAACATACTGCCCCAGTTTTTGTTCTCAGAAAACTGTAACTCCGTTGAACCTTCAATCTGATGGGACCGAGGCCACTCGCTTGGATTTCGGAGTAAGAACTCCGGTCCATTTTCCCATAGAGTACACCTCAAACCTTCTAAGTCTGTTCCACGTAAGACTAAATCAGCCGGATTTTCTTCCGTGGGCACATGACGCCAAACTACATTCTCTGTGAGTTCTTGAATTTCAGAGACTCTATTTGCGACAAATGTTGCTAGAGTTGATGCATCCCTCTTTAACCAGTATAATGTGACTTGTGAATCCGACCAGAAGTTAATGCTTTCAAGCTCCAATTTGTTAAGCAAAGGAGATACTTGAGACCATAATTTGGCCAGCAGATGCGCTGCACACAGCTCGACCCTTGGAATTGACTTTGTTTTTAGTGGGGACACTCTAGACTTTGCGGTTAGAAGTCTTGATAACCTATTTGTCCCAGCCACGGTACGAATATAAATGCAACAGCCGTAGGCGTGGCTCGATGCATCAGCAAATCCGTGGATTTAAACAGTGTCATAGCCAGACAGACAGATATATCGAGGAATAGAGATCTTGTCAATTGCTAGTAAATTCTGCTTAAATTCGTTCCAACTGGTATGCAAGTTCATGGGAAACGATTCGTCGCCATCTAATTTCAGTCGCCACAGTTCCTGAAGCAAGATTTTTGCTCGTGTAATCAATGGACATAATAATCCCAAAGGGTCAAACAAACGAGCTGTGACGGACAAAATGTTGCGTTTAGTTGGTGATAAGGACTGAAACGAATCCTCCAAGCAATAATATAACGCATCATTTTGAGGGTTCCATCTCATCCCAAGCGTTTTAACGGATTCAGAAGTGTTAAATAAAAGAGATTTTTCTGATCCCTGGTTGTTCATCAAACTTGGGTGATTTGTTGCCCATTTGGCAAGATGAAAACCCCCTAACTCCAAAACCTTCGTCACTTCTTTGCGAATTACCTCCAGCTCTTCAATACTGTTCGCTCCGGTGAGCATATCGTCGTAATAGAAGTCGCTTGAAATCACCTCTGATGCAAAAGGATGTGACTCAGCGTAAATTTTTGAAAGCTCAAAGAGGCAGCGGATGGCCAGAAACGGAGCAGAGGCTGTCCCATAAGTGACAGTGTTGAGGCGATAGGTTTGGAGAGCTTGTGTTGATTTTTCCCTCCACACGATAAGTTGGAAATCTTCGTTTGCAGTGTTAACTTGCCTATACATCTTTGAGATATCCGCCGTCAAGGCATATTTGTGCAAACGAAATCTTGCCAGAATGGCGTAAAGCTCCCTCTGAATAGTTGCACCTACTATTAGAGTCTCATTTAATGAGATCGAGGTTGACGTTTTACTTGAAGCGTCAAAAACAACTCGCATCTTTGTGGTGCTACTATCAGGTCTCAGGACACATTGATGTGGAATGTAATAGTGTTTCTCTGGAGGAGGTGTTGGAAGCAGTGACATGTGCCCAAGGTTAAGATACTCTCTCATAAACTCCTGATACATGTCATGTAACTCGCGATTATTTGCAAGCTTGCGTTCCAATGCAAGAAATCTGCGCTTTGTCGATTCGAAGGATAAGCCTGAGACACTCGGATCTTTCTTAAATGGCAACTTCACCTCAAAACGACCAGACGAAAGCCTATGTACGGTTTGCTCAAAATGCTGCTCGCAAGCAAGTTGTTCAGCTGTATAAACAGCCTTCGATCTCTCAGGAACGTGTTCCAATTCCCAAAATCGTTCCACAAGAGAGTCGAGAGAACTTACATTTTTATTGCCAAAGACGCTGCATACCTGAGCGTTCTTCGATGCGCGTTGAGTGAACTTTCCTGAAACAATCCATCCTAGTAAAGTTTTCTGAAGTAAAGGATGTTCAGAACCCAATTTTATTTGGCCTACGCTCAAAAGATCGAAAAAGGACTCTGCGCCAATCAATAAGTCCACTTTTGCGGGCTTGAGAAAACGAGGGTCTGCCAGTTCAATGTTTGCCGGAATTTTCCATTGGGCACAATTGACTTCGTGATCGGGTTGATAAGATGAAATTGATCTTAACACCCAAAAATTGGTAGCGAAATTATGAGCATTGACGCGAGAATGAATTGAAGTCTGGACTTTGTGCCTTACTACCGAGTCGTTTTTCCCTACAGTAGTGATATTTAGATATGATTCTTGCCTGTGTAACCGCAAACGCTGTGCTAAGTCCTCTGCCATAAAATTGATTTGAGATCCCGAATCTAACAGCGCTCGTGCTAATTGAAACTGTCCAAATCTATCCCGTACTTTAACGACAGCAGTAGCAAGAATAACTTGGTCAGTACTAGCAACATGACAAGAATGGGCTTGATTATTAAGATCAACTGTTACTGCAGGTGCCTGGACATGCACTTGAGGAACTGATCCCGACGAAAATGGTTGCTGCTCCACCCCGTATCTGTGTAGAAGTGTGTTGTGAGGCTTAGAGCAAACACGACACTTTGTTGCTTTGCACTTCTTCACTGGATGACCTGGATTTAAACAATTTATGCACAACCGATTGTGTTTTGTAAAATCGAACCGCTGAATCACCGATAAAGCCATGAAAGGTTGACAACTGCCTAAACGATTTGTGGCTGAGCAATATCGACACTTTGAATCCGGTCTGCGGTCTGTCTGTGTGCATGAGAAGGAGGATTTGGAATATCCCTTATTGGAAGCTTGGCTAGGCTTCCCTTTACTTTTGGTTGACTCCTCAGCAGCTAGATGTTGATATCTTCGATTCAATTGAATCGCACAATCGGACCATGTCGGTAGCGTGTTATAATCAAGCTGTTCTTCAAATCGGGATTTCGTAGTGTGATCTACCTTGGACATTGCAATGTGAATAAAAATTGCGTTATTTATATCCTTTTCACTACCCAACGACTGTAATGACGAATAAAGGGCCGATATTTCGTCAATAAGGGACCACAAGCCTGATGCAGATGGTTTCGATACTTGAGGGAGGTCAAACAATTGAGAAATTGTGTCAAAAAAATCAAGCATTTATTGTCGTAAACGTTTTTCAGACTAGCCAATGCCTCCTCATAATTTAAATCCGAAATTTAAAACGCCTTGACAGTTCCTAATGCATCGTCTATTAGATAACAAATTGTTGAATTTTTCGATATTTGTTAGAGACGGGTCATTATGCTCGGGTCATTATGCTCTCGAAAAGACATAAAATTTTTAAAGTCGGAATGTTTTCCACTGAATTTGGGCAAATTCATTTTTAGTAAATAGGACGAATGACGAAACCCACTGTTATCCCCGTGACTAAGTTTTGGAGCCTCGACTCGACTCATTGCGGACCGATATAAAGCCTTTGTGATGATGCACATATCCTCGACAGACGCTCTTAAATCATTTCCTGGGTTTAGCACATCAATGTCTGACTGAATATCCATTAATTTTTCACAATATGTTTCGAGAAGTTGCATTCGGTATTCCAGTTGAAAACCATCGAACGAAATGAAAATACAGTTTTCATACGTCCAATATCATTCATAACCCTATCGTGTTTTTGCATAGCCACTATTAATTTAGAATTAAGCTTTGCCGATACTTCCTTTTCTTTTTCCATTTTTTAAATGAATTGGAATAAATAAAAATAATCCAAATACTAGTAAATTTCCGAAACAAGGGTTAAATCACACACTTAAATAAGGACGAAACCAATTTTGAATCGATGCCCAAATATAAAAACTTGATTTCCAAATTCAAATTCAACGATAAATTTGATTGGGTTATATGAGGGTTAACTGTGCCGAAGAACCACCGAAATGCACAAAATGTGTAGTTTGTATGCGTTGATGGGTAAAGCCGAAAATGCGCAAAATGTTAATTTTATGACACATAAACTGTCCGAAATATTTAAGTGGATCCCATTCGGGTTAAATATGCCCACAAACACCGCCGAAAAATTCAAAAAATGTAATACAATTTTCTAAGGCCAAATATCTCACTATAAATCGAATTAATGTTACCGCAAATGCATAGATGTACATACAAATGTGAGCAGGGCTTAAATTCACTGCCGAGTTTTGCAGGAACTTTCCACTATGTAGGGTTTGAGAGCCACTGCCTCAGTATGTACTGCTGACAAAAAACCAATGTGCGAGGTATATATGGTTGGCCACTGACACCGTGTATATAGCAGACAAATAACTGTTCTGCAACTGCACAAAAGGGAAACGAAATTGGCGGCCAACTGGCGTTATGTACATGTATGTATGTAGGTTTACTGAACTTTTGCAGTTTGACCGTATGTATTTAACGCACATAAATTTCCTCAAATTTTCACAGAAACTAACACCATAAGTTTTGTCAAAGGCAGTTTACTTTTATATATTTTTATTATGGGGTGGTGATTTTTTTGGGATTTAAATTGGTTTTCCAATTTATCACATATGCCAAGAATTATTAGCGCACACAAAAAGTGGAGTGCTTATTATTATTAATTTTTGGCACTAAATATACCTCGTTATTATTTGGCATAATTTTTAATGACTTTCCTTATCCACTACTCCAAATGTCCAAAATGTCTGCCAAATCCAAAATCATTCGCCGAATTCCACCAGCTAGGTTATTTCGACAACAATAGAGAAAAAACAGAACAAGTTCCGAGACGACGAAAAATGCACTATTTTGTTCGTTTTTTTGCACGCAAAAATTAAATAAATGTTAACCGTAGTCCCTTTTCGGGCGCCATGAAAAATTGGGAGAGTTTTCCCGAAGAAAATTGATTTACAAAAGTAAGACTGGCGGCTAACAGCCTAACTGGGAAATTTCCACCGAAAGAAAAAAAACGCTGGCGCAGCCAACAGCTTCGACTTCAGTTTTACGAGTGGGCTTATTAACATAGTAGAGGTTTCATGAGAATGATAACATAATTGGTCGATCATAACATAAAATAACATAACATAGGAATTTCATAATAGTTCTAAGATCTCTTATACTTTAAACTTAAACTACTGCTCCAACACAAGTAATTAGCTGAAAAAAAATACCAGAGGGTGTAGCCGCATATTAAAAGCTGACAAAAGTCAGGGGCTGCTAGCCGAATATTAAAAATATCAGAGGCTGTTAGCCGCATAGTAAGAGCTGACACAAGTCAGAGGCAGTAAAGCAAAAGTATGCAAAAGGAGTATCGTAATTATCGAAATATGTATTTATCTCAACATATACGCATATGTGTGCCTGACATATAATAATAGTTTGAAAGTTAGTCTTGTCAAACACCAGGGTCGGGCTGTAACATATAAAAAAACAAGAGGGAACGCTATAGTCGAGATCCCCGACTATCTAATACCATTTACTCAGCTGGTGGAAGTGCGAGGGAGAGTCTTAAACACTGACAGTTTTTGGCAATTTTTGGGCGTTAGGGTGGGCGTGGCAAAAAGTTTTTTTGCAAATCGATAGAAATTTACAAGACTAATACAAAAATGAAAAAATATAACAAAACATTTTTCAAAAGGCGTGGCAAAAAGTTTTTTGGCAAATTTAAAAGACCAATATAAAAATGAAAAAATATCAAAACATTTTTCAAAAGTGTGGACGTGGCAGCTTTGGGCGGTTTGTGGGCGTTAGAGTGGGCGTGGCAAAAAGTTTTTTGGCAAATCGATAGAAATTTAGAAGACCAATACAAAAATTAAAAAATATTTAAACATTTTTCAAAAGTGTGGGCGTGGCAGTTTTGGGCGGTTTGTGGGCGTTAGAGTGGGCGTGGCAACATGAATCGACAAACTTGCGCGGCTGCTATATCTCTGGAGTCTGTATGCTTAATCTCAACTTTCTAGCTTGTGTAGTTCCTGAGATCACAGCGTTCATACGGACGGACAGACAGACGGACAGACGGACAGACGGACAGACGGACAGACGGACAGACGGACGGACGGACGGACGGACGGACGGACGGACGGACGGACGGACGGACGGACGGACAGACGGACAGACGGACATGGTCATATCGACTCGGCTATTGATCATGATCAAGAATATATATACTTTATATGGTCGGAAACAATTCCTTCTGCCTGTTACATACTTTTCAACGAATCTAGTAGACGGACAGACGGACATGGTCATATCGACTCGGCTATTGATCATGATCAAGAATATATATACTTTATATGGTCGAAAACGCTTCCTTCTGCCTGTTACATACTTTTCAACGAATCTAGTATACCCTCTTCTCTACGAGTAACGGGTATAAAAATCTCACAGCGATACATGTAAATATAGTAAATATTAATTTATTACGGATCATGACTGAAATACTAATAAAACCATTCCTGTGTGAAAGCATCGACAAATCACTGCTTCGTAGCGAATGGGAAAAGTGGTTGAGAGCGTTCCAAATGTATGCAGAATCAGAGGATATCACAAACTTCAAGCAGAAGAGGACCAAGCTATTACGCCTTGGTGGAACTCAACTACAATCAGTGGCATTTTCACTACCTGATGCTTTAGCAGAATTCAACCAAGACGAGCCTAATGATGTGTTTCAAATATTAGTGGATAAGTTGACAACATATTTCTCCCCCAAGCAGAACTCATCGTTCGAGAGGCATTTGTTCAGAAATTTAACCCCGTCTGAAGACGAGAGTTTCGAAAAATTCGTACTACGGCTTGGGCAACAGATCCAAAAATGTGCATTTGGATCAATAAAAACGGAAATAGACGAGCTCTGTCTAAAAGACAAGATAATCGACTCATGGGCAACGGTGGATTTAAAAAGGAAGCTTTTAGAAAAGGTGCATTCCCTGGACGAGATTATCGAAGCTTGCCAAATCGACGAAGAAATAAAAAAGCAATCAGTTTCAATGACTAAGCCTATATTAAAAGTAATAAATAAGATTTCAACAAGAAAACCGGGAAATCAAAATAACGAATACGGAAGATGTGGACGAGTTGGACATAAAGCAGACAGCTCCACCTGTCCAGCCCGACAAGCCAAATGAAATCGGTGTGGCCGTCTTGGTCATTTTGGGTCTAAATGCAGGACAAACTTAAAGAGACCACACTGGCATTCACGATCTAGAACACAAGGAGAAATGGTACACACCAGCTCAGTTCGGAATGTTTGAGATGAAAGCGGCCGCAACAAAAAGACGAAAACGGAGAATTATTTTAAAATCGATAGTGAAGGCGAGGAAGAATGGATTAGATGCCGAATCGGTGGAGCATATCTATCTCTTATTATAGACTCTGGGGATAGGTACAACCTCATCTGTCAAGCAGACTGGCTATCTCTACAAAGGATCAACGCCATAGTCTTCAATGTTCGGCCCAACTCAAAGAACGAGTTCAAGGGTTACGCTTTGGACCAACTCCTTAATGTAATTTGCGTATTTGAGTCACCAATATCAGTAAGTGGAAACGCGGAAAAGATTACCACCTTTTTTGTGATCGAAAAAGGAAAGCAGTCACTATTGGGCCGAGAAACGGCCATTGGACTAAAAGTCTTGCGGCTCGGACTTGAGGTTCGACACATTCAGGAAATCTCTGCCTTCCCAAAGTGGAAGTAAATTGTCAATTGACTATAATGTAAAGCCAGTACAGCAGCCTATGCGGAGGATCCCGATTGCCCTGGAAGACAAAGTGCGTGAAAAAATTCAGGAGTCACTCAAACAAGACATTATTGAACCAGTAAATGGACCCAGCTCCTGGATTTTTCCCAATGGTTATAGTGTTCAAGGGAAACGGTGATATCAGATTATGTCTGGATATGCGTTTAGCAAACAAAACAATTCTCAGAGAGAATTATCCACTCCCTACGTTTGAGGCATTCATGACCAAACTCCGGAATGCAAAGTACTTCTCTAGGTTGGACCCAAAAGACGCATACCATCAACTTGAGTTGGATGAACAAAGCCGGAAAATAACAACTTTTATAACCCCAATAGGATTATTCCGCTATAAACGGCTTATGTTTGGAGTCAATTCGGCGCCAGAGATATTTCAAAAGAGACTTAAGCAACTTTTGGCACTAGCCACAAATGTCCTGAAGTACATAGACGACATCATAGTTTTTGGTAAGACTGAGGAAGAGCACGATGAAGCCGTAACAAGAGTCTGTCGCATTCTCAAGGAGAACAATGCTGTATTGAATGAAACCAAAGGCATTTTTAGGGCTTCTAGGATAAGTTTCCTGGGACACATTTTATCAAGTCAAAGCATTGAGGCTGATCCGGGAAAGATAAAAATCATCACATCATTTCGCGCTCCTAAGAACAAAGAAGAGACTCGAAATTTTCTGGGGATGGTAACCTACGTGGAAAAATTTATATCGGAGTTGGCAGACAAAACAGATCCCTTAAGACGACTGTTAAAAAACGATGTGAAATCGTCATATGGGGCGTTGATGAACAGAATGCGTTCAAGAAGCTTAAATTAAGTCTGACACAGATCCCTAACTTGCACTACTTCGACCCCAAACAGACAACGCAGCTAGTCGCTGATGCCAGCCCGGTGAAAATAATCCGAAAATTATATCTTTCGCTAGTCGCAGCCTTACCGATGTAGAAAAACGTTATTCTTAAACCGAGAAGGAAAGCCTAGCATTAGTATGGGCGGTTGAGAAATTTTACTACTACCTAGCTGGTTTGGAATTCGAGCTTATAACGGATCATAAGCCGTTGGAAACAATTTTTAAACCGACTTCAAAACCACCAGCAAGAACTGAACGATGGCTTCTCTGTCTACAAGCATTTAAATTCACAGTCAAATATAGGACTGGAAAGGAGAATATTGCGTATACTCTATCACGGCTTTGCGAGCTGAGACCAGGATATTGCTATGACATGAAAGGCAGCATTCTATATGTGGTCAAAAACGCAAAAACGCCGGCCACAAATAGACCAGGACGCCGAGAAATTCGTAAAATCCTGCATAGACTGCACAATCGTATCGCAGGCTTCAAATCCCACGCCCATAAAAAGAACGACATTCCCAGAAGGTCATGGATCTTTGTAGCTACTAACCTTTTGGGACCGTTACCGAACAATGACTACATTCTGGTGTTAATTGACTACTATTCCAGATAAACGGAGTTTGAAATACTCAAATCAATTTCATCCTTCTCTGTAATTGAGGCTATGAAAGAAATTTTTAGTAGACTAGGCTACCCTAAGAAACTAAAGACAGATAATGGGACACAATATATTAGTTCAGATTTAAAGACATATTGTAATCAATGCGGAATCGAACAGGTACCAACTCCACCATATTGGCCTCAAGCCAATGGAGAAGTGGAATATATGAACAGGTCGCTAGTGAAAAGGTTAAAGATAGCATACACGAATAAGAATAACTTTAGGGAAGAAATTCAATCTTTTGTAATGATGTACAACGTAACCCCTCATGGAACCACGGGGTCAGCTCCAACTGAATTAATGTTCAACCGAGTAATTCGAGATAAGATCCTGTGTGTGCAAGATATAATTGGGGAATACAATGACTCAGAAGAGAATGATCAGGACTTAGTAAACAAGCAGAAGGGAAAAGCATATGCTGACAAAAGGAGAGGAGCTAAGGAAATTAGTGTTAAAGCAGGAGATAAAGTATTTCTAAAAAATGTTGTATTTCCACATAAACTCACACCAAACTTTGATACCACCGAATACCTTGTAGAAGAGAGAGTAGGCGATATCATACGAATATCTGGGAGTGGAAAGAGTTTAATGAGAAATGAAAGTCATGTAAAAAAGGTTCCAGAAGCACAAATTACAACCACTGCAACGGAACTTGCGACTCTGAGCATCCTTTTATTATCAGGCCTCCGGAACAACCTATAGCGGACGCAGGAACGACTGAGACGACACCCATTTCCAGAGAGGGATTAAAGCTGAAGCTCATTACCAAGGGAGGGATGTGGGAGCCTGCAACATCAAGCAACCCAGACGCTCATCTCTAATTCACACGCTCATCTCTAGTGCTCGCTCTCATGGAGTTAGTTATGATTAGCACGCCGAAGTGATCGATTGGGGGCAAAGAATAAATGTATAAAACGCAACCATATTCTTATATTCTGTGGTGACAATCACGGGTTACTACAAAACCCTTTATTAGCTAGTAAAAGTGCAAAGAAGAAATTTCAACACTGACAGATTTTGGCGGTTTGTGCGCGTGGCAGTTTTGGGCGGTTTGTGGGCGTGGCAAAATAAATCGACTAACTTGCGCTGCAAGTTATGTCACTGAAGTCTGCATGCTGAATTTCACCTTTCTAGCTTTTATAGTTCCTGAGATCTGGACGTTCATACGGACGGACAGACAGACGGACATCGCCAGATCGACTCGGCTATTGATCATGATCAAGAATATATATACTTTATATGGTCGGAAATGCTTCCTTCTGCCTATTACATACTTTTCAACGAATCTAGTATACCCTTTTACTCTACAAGTAATGGTTATAAATATATTGATACCAATATATATGCATTATATGCTCGGAATCGCTTCCTTCTACCTGTTACATACTTAATCTAATCATACGAATATAGTATACCCATTAACTCTACGAGTATAAAATTATAGAAATCTTCATAGTCAAGTAGACGAAGTTCAGTCACAAGTCAAAAATTAATAAATAATACATTTAATATCCGAGCCATAAGTTTCAGAATATAATAGTCCACTTTTGTTAGTACCGAAAAAATACCTTACGGGTTCGGAACAAAAGAAGTGGCGATTAGTAATTGACTATCTACAAATAAATAAAAAGTTATTATACGATAAAGTTCCACTCCACAGAATTGAAGACGTTTTGGATCATCTGGGTAGAGATAAATATTAAAGAATTATGACTATCGCATTTTCTGGACTGGAGCCCTCTCAAGCATTCCTTAATATGGACGATCTAATTGTTATAAGTTGTTCCGAAAAACACATGATAAAGAACTTAACAGTCGTTTTTAACAGATGTAGAAAATATAATCTAATACTACTTCCCCAGAAATGTCAATGTCATAGAGAATTACCCAGTTCCACAAGATGCGGACAGAGCAAGGCGTTTGGTTGCAACTTGCAACTACTACAAGAGATTTGTCAAGAATTTTGCCGAGGGCACGTAACAAGATTATGTAAAAAGAATGTTCCTTTTGTATGGACAGAAGACTGTCAAAAATCATTTTTTTTTACCCGTTACTCGTCGGAAAAAAAAGTTTTGACTCAAAACCATA
Source organism: Drosophila yakuba (assembly GCF_016746365.2). Taxonomy (NCBI): domain Eukaryota; kingdom Metazoa; phylum Arthropoda; class Insecta; order Diptera; family Drosophilidae; genus Drosophila; species Drosophila yakuba. The sequence continues at coordinate 25,770,830 of NC_052527.2, read as the reverse complement.
ATGGCAACCTACTCTCAGTGAAGTAATAAAAGTACGACTGAGCAGGAATTGGCAGCAATTCACTGGGCTATACCCCCTTTTCAGACCTTATGCAGGGTGCGGCAGCATAATTTCCATTTTTTCACAACTCAATGAAAACTATTGTAGGCATCGGAAAATATTTATTTATTATATTTTTTTAAAGATGAAATCTGATAGGTGAGTTCCCCCATTCTCCATACATTGCGTAAACCTATTTCTTCCTTCGTGACTCTTGTTAGCATAGTACGTATAATGTTGGCAATTTCGTCTTGGATGTTGGTTTTTAGGGTCCTTGGGCGGTTCACATAAACACGGGATTTCAAAACCCTTATAGAAAAAATCAGAAGGGGACAGATCGGGAGAGCAAGCCGGCCATTCCAAATCGCCACTAATTGAGATAAGGCGCTTTGGAAAGTGTTCCAAACAGCCATCGATGCTCTTGAAGTGTGTGATGTTCCACCGTCTGGTTGGAACCAAGTGTCCCCCAAATCCAACTCTTTTAGCCGTGGAAAAAAAAGTTCTGTAGCATGTTTACATACCAGTCCGTCACACAGTGACCTTTGTTGAATTCAAAGGCCTTTTAATCAATTATCGAGGGTTGGTGTCGGGGTTGAAATTGAAGATCATGAAGAATTATTCTCACAAAACGATCGCATAGTCCAAGGGCAGATGCGTGTTTGCACGCAGAACGCCGTGGAGATCGCAATATTGACGCTCTCACTGCTTCAATGTTCTCAGGTGATCTAGCGGGTCGAGGGACTCCAGTTCTTCGTTTTGTCGCTCTTGCAGTTTTCCTGAATGTAGTAAATTGCAGTAGCCCGTGTTAAAAATGATTTGCGACCTGGCCCGGGAGCCAACAGGGCTAAATTAAAGCGATTCTGAAATGCACGTTGTGTAGTAATAACCGAACATCTGTATCGGGACAAAACTTAACAGTAGCCCCTCTTTAACGGTACCACAAGCGCTCCGCTATGACATCAACTAACTGAATGGAACGCATTATAAAAGAGGAAGTTATGCTGCCGCACCCTGTATATATCGTGAACACTTCACAGTTAAAACTGATCCACCGACTCGAATTAGAGGAATATATTTTTACGGTATCAAAGAAAATTATGTTGCCGACGCGTTATCTAGAGTAACCATAAAAAAATTAAAACAAAAGAAATACCCGTAACTCATCTAGTGGAAGTGCGAAGGGGGCTAAAAAAATCAATAATAGGATTAGCATTTTGGAATCAGATAACGTAACCCAATAGTTACTGGCGTTGCACTACGCAGATAAACGCGATGTGTGAACGATAGAGTATCAGCTTGGCCAGTTGAGCGAAGGGAGCAAAACTTTGCAAGAGTACCATTTGGAGGTGAATAAACACTTCTCCCTTATCCTCAACGGATTAAAAGCCATGGGACACTCGATGGCCAAGGACAAGGCCCTTGACGTCTTCATTCGAGAAGTCGGTAACGACGCCTCCAGACTATTGGTCATGCATAGGCCAAAAGACTTAAAAAAAGCCTACTTCATCTGTAAGGAGCTACAGGCGGTTGGTCCGACGGGTGGCTCGTTCGCCCAGTCTCCTCCACCGGCGAATTTTGCACCGAATAACCGGTTTTACCGGCCAGCTAGTGGCCCTCGCTTTACTTCTTCCTACCAGGGAAATGTTAGACCTTCATAAGGTTCAGGATATGGACAGGAATATGGTAGACCTTCATTGGGTTCGGGATATGGAGGCTCACAACTTAATAATCGCATCCAGGGCCCGAGACCAGCCATTAAGATAAAACGAACATAGTCCGAATATCAGAATCCGTTCCAAAGGGCAATAAAGCTCTACCATATGGAGCCCATACCTCACCCTTCGATTACAATCCCTGTCGAGCATAGCGGGGCCTTTCCAACTGACCCCTGGTACGATCAGCTCGGTGCTGAGAACGTTGGGATGCCTCACCAGGAGGGTATGGAAGAGAGGGACGGGTCTGAAATAGGAGCTGAGGGTCCCAATTTTATGACCGAGGCCTCTCCAGCGTCCCATACCAGCGTCCCTTATCAGCACTAGAATTGCCGCCGGATCGACTGTCCTCCCTATCCCCTTCTGCATTCAATCAATACACATCGGCAAAATTTGTTACGTATATATTGACGACATTATCGTCTTTAGTAACGATTATGATAGCCACTTGGAAAATCTAGTCTTTTTAAGTCTTAAAAAAGGCCGGCTTCATGTGAATCTGACTAATACTCAATTCTTGTCCACCCAGGCTGAGTTCCTCGGATATATCGCCAGTCATGACGGTATCGGAGCGGACGATAAGAAGGTCGAAGCTATATCAAAAATGAAACCCCCTTGGAATGTCAAGGAACTGAAAAGCTTCCTTGGCATGACATCCTACTATAGAAAGTTTAATCGCGACTAGGCAAAAATCGCCAAACCTCTGACTAGTTTGACCCGCGGAGAATACGCTCGCGTTAAGGCGAACCAATCTTAGAAGGTGCCGGTCGCGCTTGATGTCACGGCCTTGCAGGCTTTCGATGACCTTTAAACCATTTTATCCTCTTCAGAAGTGCTCGCCTTCCCAGACTTCGGCAAGCCATTCCATTTGACCACAGATGCATCTAACTATGCTCTGTTAGCTGTATTGTCACAAGACATTGAGGGAAAAGATTGCTCCATAGCTTATATCTCACGCACTCTGTCTAAAACTGAGGAAAATTATTCCACTTTAGAAAAGGAGATGCTTGCTATAGTCTGGGCACTAGGCAACCTCAGGTCCTTTTTGTATGGCGCTGCATCTGTTAAGGTTTATACAGACCATTAACCTTTGACGTTTGCGCTGGGGAGTAGGAATTTTATTGCCAAACTGAAACGTTGGAAGGCGAGAATAGAGGACTACAATTGTGTACTCATCTACAAGCCCGGTAGATCTAACGTCGTTGCCGACGCCTTGCCCCGTATAGTTCCGATGAACCAATACTTTGATACATCGCAGAGCTCATAGGGGTGCCAAAGAGGTGCGCTTGCAGCTTTTGGAGAAATACTATTTCCCCCAGATGACTAGTATAGTTCCTTGCCCCGTATAGTTCCGATGAACCATTACTTTGATACATCGCAGAGCTCATAGGGGTGCCAAAGAGGTGCGCTTGCAGCTTTTGGAGAAATACTATTTCCCCCAGATGACTAGTACCGTCCACAAGCAAATCTCGTTGTGCGAGTGTTGTAAGATCTTCAAGTACGAGAGGCACCCCAATAAATCATTTCTCCAACCGACACCTATCCCAAGATACCCGAGCGAAATTCTTTACATCGATATTTTCACTTTGGAAAAGAAGATTTACTTGAGCTGCATAGACAAATTCACCAAGTTTGCCAAGCTCTTCCCTCTCGTATCGAAATCCTCGATCCATCTACGGGAAAAGCTAGTTGAAGTGCTTCACTACTTTACCGTTCCAAGAGTCTCTGGTCTCGACGGTGCCCGACGGTTTTGAATTACCTGCGTACGTTGGGTATCGGTCTGTACAACACACCGATCCAGAAAAGTGAAGTCAATGGCCAAATCGAGAGGTTTCATTTTACCTTCCTTGAGATTTACAGCTGTTTGAAGTGCAGGGTGTTCGCACTTCAAATTTCACTTCGCGGCTTCAAATTAAATTAATTGGTTGCTATTGCGGTGGATAGATACAACAATTCTATCCACTCAGTGACTAATAATAAGCCCGCTGACCTGATTTTTAATCGCACGGCCAGAATCAACTATCAGGGTATAACTAACTTCAGAACTAAGGTTCTCGACGACGTCAGGGGTCTAATTGAATACTGACAAGAGCTCGCAAACGCGCCCCATAATAAAACAAGGTCTGAGCATATAACGAGGGCGACAAAATATTTGTTGCCAATAAACAGATTAAAACAAAGGAGAAGCCACGTTTTAAAGCTGAGAAGATTGCCGAAGACAGAAATGTGACAATTAAAACCAAGACAGGCAAGATCTTTCATAAGTCAGACTTAAGAAATTGATATAGCACCAGATCACACCAATAATTCACGCACTCTTACAAAACAAAGCACAACTTTTCCTAACACTCACATACTTAATTCCTTAGCTCTAAGCTAAATATGAGGCCCCGCTCGTCCCACTGCAGGAGGGCACCGTCTGGCGTGTCAACGGCCATTTCAAACTGGCACATGTAATCGACTTGGGAAGGCACGAGTCGCTGATCCAAGATGGGGGGGAAATGTACGGCCAGTAGTTGTCTCTCATTTATGCGTTGCCTCCGGATATAAATGACCATTATAATTATGATAATCGTTGTCAACGCTAGAGCCGAGTGTCCGCTTGCCGTGTGTAAAATCTAGTCATCAATGTGTACTTTGTTATTTTTCAGAGTCTGGATGCCCATTTGAAGACTTTGTAGTTCATTAGTGTTGTTGACATTCAAGTGCTTCAGCGGGACCATGTTCCGTGTCTCCTTGTCATCTATAATTCGTAAACTGGGGAAGATAGACATTTCAGACGCTGTCGAAATTACTTTTTGAGGAGTAATTATTGTTGTATCCCCTAATATTGCTGTGCATCCTGCAGGTAGTTGTATAATGCCTTGATTGGGCAGTCTTATAACTTGATGCTGTTCGTTGCATCTTATATTAGCTGTTGTATTCCGAAACAGTCAACGGTTGGATCCACTTATCTCTTTGTTAAACGAATTGCCTTGGAATTCCATCATTTCGCATGAGTGTGCCTTGCTTGGTTTCAATGGAGATAATTCGCAAGAGTTATCATCCGCGTTTTTCCACGCCCAATTATTTTCGCAAAGCCATGTTGTCGAATCCTCTTGTCTGCATTGGTTAATTTCCATTTCAGACATTAGGTGATATGCGCTTATGTCTGTATTGATCGCAAAATATTTAGAATTCAATTTCGGAATAAGCTTTGTTCCGTTTGTCCACAGTGGTATTGGGATTACTTCAAAGAGATCCGTTTCCTGATTGTTGTATATCCGCAATTTTGCTTCAATGAATAGGACATTATCCTTCAACATAGCTTGTGCCTTCATCAGTTTATAGATCAGTGGTAATTGTATAATGAATTTCCACCCGGTAGCATTTGTTTTCGTCCTAATTTTTGCTTAACTTTTTCGAGCTCCTCCACCATTTTGTTAGGCGCTTCCTTCACTAATATCCGTTACTATTGAGATCGCTGTTGCTTGTAGGCTTTCTGCCTCTTCAATCCAGTTTCGCACTTGATTTGATAACATAAGGAATTTATTTGACTCCTTATATACCATAAAGTGCTCCTTCATCGTTTCTGCAATAATATTGACTTGTTAGGTCAGTTTTCCCAAATTCCGGTTTGCTTCTATCGTAGTTGCTCTTACTAATTCTTCCGTGGCATTGATGACCGAGGTGTGATTGTCAGCATATTCCATTAGATGTTTTTCGTTTTTTATGATCGTTTGCATATTTTCCTGTATTCTATTTGCATTTCCGATATCAAAGAACAGTATAAACCTTTTCTTTCGGTTGGTACGGTGCCGTAGTACTTTGTCTTTTTCTTTTATGTAGTCAATTTTTGTCCGTATTGTCGTGCCGAAGAAATCGCAGTAATCCTTGAAGTCTCCCATTTTTTTGCAAACCAGGCGGGATTTTTCCAGGAAGTCCTCTGATTGTTTTATGACATCAAAATAGGCTTGCATGTTATAATAAAACAATAATTGCCAACTGGATGTAGCGACTTTAATTTTACCAATTTTGTTTACCATAACTGCAGCTTTTGCGTCGATGTCGCAAATTTTCCCAAGTTCTTTGTGAATTTCTTCCGAATTTTTTGTCGCAGTTGTAACTTGCAACATCAATAAACAGCATAGCACAGTAGCTATGCTTCCAGTGCCATTCCTTTTGCCTTTTGGAACTCGCTGCCTAAGCTTCTTGTCCTTGCCTAGCTGAATTGACTCCGTTATAGATGGCGTTGCAGCTCCAGCTGATTTTGCTTCGCTAACAGGAAGTTGACAGTTCTTGTTTAGCGATCTTTTTACTTCCCCATCGCTTGTTTTAATCGTGACTACCCGGACTTTATCATCTTGTCCTTTAGTCGTACTAATGATTCTTCCCATTGGCCATCTTGCAGGGTGAGTAGTCTCATGTTTTATAAGAACCAACTGTCCCTCTTTTTTAGATTTGGCTTTACTTGGCACCATTTGGTTCGCTGTTGCAATGACACCAGATACTCCTCTTTCCATTTCTTCCAAAAATCACATCTGATGCGTTGAATAAGCTTCCATCTATCCAAAGAGCTGATTGTCTTACTTTCGTCAAAATCTTCAGGAGCTCCAATTAGAGGTCTTCCCACCAGAAAATGACCCGGCGTTAATATTTCCTCACCATCGTTTTCGCTCCTTACAGTGACTAATGGGCGCGAGTTTAGCACTGTTTCGATTTCACATAGCAGCGATGCAAATTCTTCATATGTAAAGCTGTTTTCACCAATAACTCGTTTAAGGTGATGCTTCACTGATTTTACACCGGCTTCCCATAAACCTCCCATGTGGGGGCTTCCCGGGGGAATAAAGTGCCACTTGATGCCTTCTTTTTCTAGTGTAGGTGCTAACTCATTGTTGTTTTTAATGGCAGCTACAAATTCTTTGTCCAATACTCTTGAAGCTCCTACGAAGTTTGTTACATTATCTGAGTATATGTTCTAACTCTTGCCTCGTCTTGCAAAGAACCATCGAAGAGCCTCGAGGAATTTGTCTGACGAAAGGTCGCTAACAGCTTCCAGATGTATCGCTTTTGTTGCCATACAAACAAATACACAAATGTATCCTGTATACGTTTTTTTACCTCTTCCCTTTGAGCAGCGAATCTGAAACGGTCCGGCGTAGTCGATTCCAGTATTTTGAAACGAGTAATCAGCCGTTAGTTGATAAACTGGTAATTTTCCCATAAGTTGACTGGACATCTCTTGCTTGTATCGTATGCATACAATATATTCCCTTAAATATTTCTTTAAGGAATTTTGTATGCCAAATATCCAGAACTCCCTCTGAATATAAGTTCTCATAATGTTAATTCCGCCATGCAGAGTTTCTTTATGAGAATCCTTTACAATTAACCAAGTCAAATGTGACTTATCCAGTATAATTGGATGTTTTACATTATACGGTATCATTGCGTCGTCCACCAACTCGAAGTACGTCATCACTATCCAAAAACGGATTTAGCGCCTGCAACTTACTCTTTGGGTCTAAAGGTCTTTTGTTTTTGAGTAGTCTGACTTCGTGTCCAAAATCTAGCTGTTGTTGTATCTTTACCACAGCTATCTTCGCTAGCTTTAATTCCTCCACCGTAAGATGTGACGGCTGTTGCGAATTTCCTCTCATCTTTGTTATGAAGAGTAATATATACGCCATTACTCTAAGAAGTTTGTCGATCGATGAATACTTCGATAAAAGATGGTTTTGCAGATATTCGGATTTTATCAATGTGGATACCACAACAATTTCCGGTTCCTTTTGAGTGGGCCAGTGTTGTGCATCTATAGATAGCCAAATCGGCCCTCTCCACCAAATTTCACAGATTTTAAGAGCTTGCGGTGATATCCCTCTTGAAGCCACGTCTGCTGGATTTTCTTCCGATGTAATCTTGTTGCTCCATATAGCCTGCACTTTCGCTAATAACTTTGCTAGTAAATGCGCAGCACATAATTCCAACTTTGGAATTGTTTTCCTGTTTTTTATAGGATTTACTTTGCTTTTTGCTGCTAACAAAGTAACTCTGCCGCCTACTTTTGAGCATCCAGTCCAGCGTGAAATGCTAATTTCTTCTAAATCTGTTAGACCTTTAGCATATTCCATCCACCAGTTTGCTAAGTTGGATTCCAATTCAACGTCCCAAGTCATCGGTAACTTCCACAGTTCCTGAATGAAACATTTGCCTTGAATCGTTACAGGTGCCAACCATCCCAGTGGGTCGAAAATTCTGGACAACTGTTATAACACTAACCGCTTTGTTATGCGTGTTAGCATTGGGTTTTCTGCCGAAAACGTAAATGTATCCTTCTTCGGATCCCATTGAAGTCCTAAGGTTTTGATCGATTCATTCTCCTCAATGCAGATTTTCTCCGCAGCACCGTCGTCCTGAATGTCGGCTAAAATACGTACGTCATTTGCAACCCATTTTCGCAGATGCATGCCGGCCTTCTCCATCACTTGTCTCAATTTCCTTTGAAGTTCATAGCACTCGTTGACTGTGTCTCCACCAGTTATGAGGTCATCTATATAAAAGTCGTCTCTAATTGTCTCTGCTAAGACGCTATCCTCTTGGCAAAAGCGATCTGCCAGCTCTCGTAGACATCGGACTGCTAAAAAAGGTACTGCCGAGGTGCCATAAGTTACGGTTGTTAACTTAAACTCACTGATCGGCAATTTTGGATCATCTCTCCATAGGATATATTGGTATTCTTGATCTTTTTCAGCAACCTTTATTTGGCTATATATTTTTTTAATGTCAGCTACCATAACATATTGCCACTTGCGCCATTTAATTAGAATATCGAATATATCCTTTTGAATCTTAGGACCAGCTATAACATCGTCATTTAGGCTTAGTCCATTTATCGTCTTTGCGGATGCGTCAAAAACTACTCGTAGCTTCGTAGTTAAGCTTCCAGGCCTGATGATTGCTTGATGGGGTAAATAGTATTTACCTTGACCCGTTGTCTTTACAGATTCCATATGTCCCATCTTAAGGTATTCTTTTATGAATTCGTTGTATGCAGCCCAGTTCTTTGGGTTTCTTTGAAACTTCTTTTCCATTTGCATAAGCCTTGCCATTGCCTGTTTGCGAGAGTCCCCCAGCTTTGCCTTGGTGGAATGGAATTGAAACCACAAATCTGCCATCCTCGTTGATGGTTGTTGTTTTTTGGAATTTTCTTTCGCATTCTGCATTGTCTGTAATCGTTTCATCGGCTTCATCTTCCAATTCCCAAAAGCGATCCAGGTCCTTTAGATTTATTGTGGTAGTGGCACTTATAATTTTGTGCTTTGCTGCTCGAGTTATATTTCCGGACACAATCCATCCAAATTTGGTTTTTTGTCCCAAGATTCCATTTACGGTTTTTATTTTCTCCATCATAATCAGGGGAAATAGATCCACACCTATCACCATGTCAATTCTGCTTGGCTCATCCTTGCACTTTTCTTGTAGCAAGCTGAGCCGTATTTTTGGTAATGGCATTTACTGAGTTGTATTGTTGCTCAATAAACTCTAGTACATCTTGTAAGGACTGTACAGCTCTTGCCTTTTTTACATGCTGTTCATACAGCTGCAAGGCTTCTGGCGAAAATTTCCGCAGCAGAATTTTAGCTAAAATTACGTCAGCAGAGCTTCCTATTTTTCCTTTTTGCTCCATGATGAATATGCTCTCGGTCGCAGTATCCAAAAACTTCCCTAAATTTTTCTCATCATGGGGCAGCAAGCACTCCAGTTCCATTAATTTGTTGAAGTGTTGGGAAAATATTTTTCTGCTATTCTCATAGCGTTTGCAGATAAGCTCCCACGCTGCTGCATAGCTAGCCGCTGATCCTGTTATCAATTGGCTAACCACCATTTGAGCTTCTCCTTTTAAGCAGGCTCTTAAATATCCCAGCTTCCTTGTGTTGCTGAGATCCTTCCTGCTGTCTATTAGTTCAGAGAACAGCTCGTAAAATGTTGGCCATTCCTTCGCATTTCCATTGAACGTAGGAAGGTCCACTTTTGGGAGTTCTGGCACGTCGTAGTTGGAACTTTTGAACTGTTCCAACTTCCTCTGAAGTACCATTTCTAGTGCGGCAACATCAGATTGCAGAATGTCTGCCTCATCTTGATCAAAGGCAGTTCTGTCATACTTGTTTTCAAGCAGTTTCAGTGTGTCCGCCACGTTGGACCAATGACTTTTCATCATTGCCAGCTGCTTGACTAGTTCAATCTCACTTGAACTATCCAGGGTTTCGTATATTAGGCTTATCTGGTGCCTCACCCTGTCCGCTCTTCTGTCCACCAGTTGAACCAGATTATCAACTGGACTGGAGCTCCGAGCTGATGCGGAATCAGATAATTTTGATCCACTTGGTATATTTATCTCTTCAAATGTTTCTACCTTTAATTGCGACTCCTTGTAGGCCTTGACAGCATCCATAGTTTTAATAAATATTTTATCATTAAAATATTGATAATCGCCAACTACCAATGCTTCTATTGCTGGTATAGATGCCTTGTCCTTGATGGCTTGCAGTATTTTGTTCTGCAGCACTTCTTGGTCTTGCATCAATTTCACAGATCTTTCCGATAACATCTTGGGAAAACAATTACTGTGACTTGTGCTTTCTGCTTGTATTCTTTGGCGTGATCCGTTTGAGGATTTTTTGATTGGTCGCCCAGTTGACCTAGCTGTGCAAAAACACAATCTTTCACCTTATACTTTAAGGCGTGGTCTTTTATTCTGTGTTTCTTACCACTGGTGGGGGAAAACAACAGAATTTTTCGAAGGACCTTGCTCTTTTTACTTTGAAGCGCTGGTTTTTTCTTCTGTGTTTCTTACCACTGGTGGGGGAAAACAGCAGAATTTCTCAAAGGACCAAAATGTTCACACTATAAACTAATGCGTACACTTAATGAGTTCAATTCGGGTGTTTGAATCTAACTGACTCGCTACTGCGAGGGCATCGCCTTTTATTCATTCTTACATAGGTTCTTATCATCTAATTATATTATGCAGCGCTTGTAAGACGCTGCAGTCTGCGTTGGTCAATGCAGATGAGATTTATCTTAAATCTATATTTGTGGCCTATGACCGCGCTAATCACCTCCCGTGTGATCATATCTCTTGACACTTCGACAATAGACCACTGCAATCGTACTTATCTGTAGATGCCACTTATGTTGTCCCGTGCCATGTTTATTGCAGCCCATAAATAGAACATATTTATAGTTTGTCTACTTATCATGTCTAAACACATCTTTAGACAAACTTCAATATCTGGTTTTGCTCACAAACTGGGGTTTATGTAACACCCTCGTGGTTAAAGAATTCCACGTGGCTTTACTTCTTTACACTAGATGATGACCTTTCGTACGTTTAAATACTTCGAGATTGCAAAACCAACTGAACGAGCTGATCTACGCATTGTACAGTCGACGTGCACTGAAATTTGCGCGAACCGATAAAAACGGGACTTTTCCAGGCTCTGCCTCTACTCTATTCTGCCTGTGTGCCTTGCGAATGTGTGCGAGAGCGAGATAGTTAGACAACTGGGAGTATCGAAGCGGTGTGACTAGATCTGCATTACCGATTGGAATTACTACTCTAACTTTTACACTGGGCCTGAACGAATTTAAGGGCAATTTGTATTTTCTGCTGCGGTACAATTTATTATACCCGTTACTCGTAGAGTAAAAGGGTATACTAGATTCGTTGAAAAGTATGTAACAGGCAGAAGGAATTGATTCCGACCATATAAAGTATATATATTCTTGATCAGGATCAATAGCCGAGTCGATATGACCATGTCCGTCTGTCCGTCTGTCCGACTGACCGTCCGTCCGTCTGTCCGTCTGTCTGTCCGTCCGTATGAACGCTGTGATCTCAGGAACTACAAAAGCTAGAAAGTTGAGACTAAGCATACAGACTCCAGAGACATAGACGCAGCGCAAGTTTGTCGATTCACGTTGCCACGCCCACAAACCGCCCAAAACTACCACGCCCACACTTTTGAAAAATGTTTTGATATTTTTTCATTTTTGTATTGGCCTTGTAAATTTCTATCGATTTGCCAAAAAACTTTTTGCCACGCCCACTCTAACGCCCACAAACCGCCCAAAGCTGCTACGCCCACACTTTTGAAAAATGTTTTGATATTTTTTCATTTTTGTAATGGTCCTGTAAATTTCTATCGATTTGCTAAAAAACTTTTTGACACGCCCACTCTAACGCCCACAAACCGCCCAAATCTGCTACGCCCACACTTTTGAAAAATGTTTTGATATTTTTTCAGTTTTGAATTGGTGTTGTAAATTTCTATCGATTTGCCAAAAAACTTTCTGCCACTCCCACTTTTACGCCTACAAACCGCCAAAAACTGTGTTTAAGACCCTCCTTCTCCCTTCCACTAGCTGAGTAACGGGTATCAGATGGTCGGGGAACTCGACTATAGCGTTCTCTCTTGTTTTGTTTTGGTTTTCTATACTGACCCCTACATCTAGCTCCTCCTTAGTGGGTTGAACTATTGGGGCGGGACAATTTTCTACCTCCCAAAAGCGCTGCAAAAGTGATATTAGTTCAACATCAATGCTGCTTTCCTCGCTGGCTGAAGAAGGAACGCGAGAAGCTATTATAGCGCTACCGCAAGGGCGCGCGCAGCCTCCAGACACAACCCAGCCCAGACGAGTTTTTTGAAGCAGAGGCAGTCCTGGCAACAACTTTATCTGACCTACGCACAGCAGCTCATAAAACAGGCTAGCTCCTATTAACAGGTCAACACGCTGAGCTTTATGAAATTCCGGGTCGGCGAGCTGCAGGTTTTCTGGAATCTTCCAGTCCCCAATGTCAACTTTAAAACTTAGCTGGCGATCCGTGATATTGGGAGCGATAACTGCTGTTATGCTCGTTGAGAAATCCGAAGTGACAGACCGCATCGCAATTCCTACCGAGAATCGCGATCAGTCGCGAAATTGGAATCCCCGATTCCAGTGACGGAGCCGGACGACCTCGACCTCTTAAGTTGCAGTTGATTTGCGAACCGAGAGGTGACCAAGTGCAGTTGAGAGCCAGTATCTAACAAGGCCCTGCAGGGAACGAACAGTCCCGACCGATTCTGCACTAGAACGGTTGCAGTGGCTAGGAGCACAAGGTCACTACCGAGATCCTGGTCAATTAGAGTAGAAGAAGTCGAAAGCGGGAGCTCAGTGTGGGAGCTTGAAGACACCGGAACATGTGACTGCGAGGAAGGCGGACCATCTAGATGGAGCAGAGTATGATGCCTGATTCCACAGGTGCGGCAGCGGCTCGAGCTGCATTGCCGTAGCTGATGAGCTGCCTTTAGGCAGTTTAGGCAAAGTGCTAGCCTCTTTGCCTCGCGCAGACGATCTACTGGCGCTAAGTCTCTAAATTGCGGGCAATAATATATGGCATGCTCTGCACTATGGCAAAGCATGCAACCAAGAGAATTTTGGGTGGTAGCAACTAGCGTCGAACGATTTCTGCCCACCTGAACGCCTGGCGCATAGGTTGCCATGGCGCAATCCACGGCCTCCAAAGTCCTACATCGCTGCTCCAGGAATGCAGCCATCGATTCCCACGACGGAATAAGGTTGGCAAAGACCGGATCCTCCAAGCGCTCCTCCCACTTAGCTTGGCTCGCCGCATCCAGCTTTTGCAGCAGCACTTTCACTATGATGCAGCCAGCGATTTGCTCAGTGGTGCCCAAGCCCTTTAACGCACGAATGTGAGCGTTAAACTTGTCCGACAATTCCCGAAGCGATGCCACTGAACCATTCCGTACTACCTTTAAACCCAGAATCTCGGTGATGTGCGCCTGAAAAACGAGACGCCGATTATCAAACCTTTTTTGAAGCAACTCTAAAGCCGCTTCGTAATTGCTGTTTGAGATCTCCAATGATCGGATAGTTTCCAGTGCTGAATCCCTCAAACATGACCGCAGATGTTGAAATTTCTCAATGTTGGAGAGGATGGCTGTCGGTTATTCTCGTGAACACGAAGTAAAAATCCGCCCAGTATGCGTAGCCTCCGCCAAAGGTTGGCAGCTGCACAGGCGGCTACGGCATCGGCCTCGGCCGCGGCTGCGTTTGAGGACCACTACACTGGTGGGGCACAACACCTTCCGCAAGCGTTGAGTGCGGCGCGAAATGCACATTGCGTTTGGCTATTTCCGCGCGCACACTAGCCTTGAATTCAACGATGAATTCATTGAAACTCTCGCTCATTTCACTGCCAATTTCGTCGAAATCCAATTCCTCAAGTTCTTATGCAGAACATTGAAGGCACTTTGCAGCTCATCAATCTGCTCCAGCCTCACCGTAAGAGTGGGTTCGTCGTATCCGCTTAGCGTCTCATTAGACAGCGACGTTTGTAGCCTCTGCAACCTGTTGAACGGCGCATTGGCTTTGCGCTTTAAAAAGGTCACCCTGTTTTTGTCACTTTCAGCGGGCATAGCAACAAATCGCTTTTAATTCGGTTCAGCGCGAAGATGAGCACAAAATAAATGCCGAAAATGCAAGCGGAGTCAATGCTCGTAACGATATATGTAGCAATGTAATATATGTAATGCTAGCTCGCTTATACACAGCCACTATCACCGAAATCCCCACTCACTTGTCCACTTGTCACTTGTATTTATATTAATTTAGTATTATTTATATTAACGGGATAAGTGCATTAATTAATGCATGCAAATTAACACTATCACGTCGGGGTCACCAATGCTTAGCTATTGAGCTTTTTCAATAGCTGTTGCTGATAATAATAAATCGAAGAAAGTTTGTTTATTTTCCGATACTGCTTATTTTGCGAATTGTGCTATATCGAATGCACAAGTTGAGTCTTTGCCGAAAAACGAAGAAGACAATTGCCGGGACACACAGCCGAAATGCAGCGCCCAAGCTTAACGTAGATAGATAACAAAGAGAACAAGGAATGAGCGCCACACAGATGAATGCGTGCGAGAACAGCGGTTTGCACTATGGGCATCGCAACTGCTACCACTGACTACTTCGGCTTACAATATTAAAGAGTATGAGATTAGTCTACTGCACAGTTTTGACGGCTGCGTGACCCAACAGTAGTGTTAACTACATTCTGGCCAAGCCTAAGGTCGCTTCTTCTTCTTCTCCTTCATACAACCCTAGAAGATGACAAGGTCGCCGGTAACTCCGAGGAAACCTATGGCATGGTTGACGACTGCCTTTCCATAGGCAACACAACTGTTTGTCCGGAAAAAAGTATACTAAATATGGATGAAAACGGCTGCATCCCCAAGCTACTGAACGGTGGTCAGGCTAGATGCGAATTCCTCAGGAATAACGAGGCTCGCTGGGCTTGCAGCGACCAAGACAGAGCCGAAACATTTGCCTTACATCTCGTCTTTCAGCCGAACCCCTCAGGAAATGCACATGTTCTTCCCCAAATCCACTCCGGTTTGGAACCTACGCCAACTTCATTTTAGCCGAATGAGATCACAATAGTCATTAGGGAACTAAAACCAAAACAAGGTCCAGGCGGCGAGGTTATCTGTAAACTCTTCAACGGAATCATAAAACTCGGCTACCACCCAAGTAAATACATAGAAAAAATCAATCATTATAATGATTCCTAAGGCCGGAAAGGATCACACGATTCCATCATCATACAGACCAATAAGTTCCGTCTGGCTTGAAGGACTTATGCATAAAATTAAAAACACACTTGCCGGGGTACACTCATAAACTCCATGAATCTTTCCTCTACAACAGAGCCTTTGCAGTGAGGTGCAATACAACCATATCCGACAACTACCCTATCGAAGCTGGAGTCCACAAGGCAGCGCACTTGGGCCAACTCTATAGGTCCCCACACAGCGGATATTCCCACGAGTGATCGACTAACATCCACCTTTGCTGACGACACTGCGATCCCTAGCCGCTCCAGATGCCCTGTCGGTGCAACAACCCAACTCGCCAGCCACCTCATGGTAGTCGAAAAGTGACTATCTGACAGGCGTATTAAAATAAACGCACAAAAATAAAAAATAACGATTACTCTTAACAGACAAAGAGTCAAACAGACAAATAGGCAGAGTCCTCTCTGCCTGAATAGCACAGGACAGACGGACGAACAGACGGACATGACCAGACTCGGCTATTGATCCTGTTAGCTTTGGGCGGTTTGTGGGCGTTAGAGTGGGCGTGGCAAAAAGTTTTTTGGCACTTCGATAGAAATTTACAAGCCTAATATAAAAATGAAAAAATATCAAAACATCTTTTAAAAGTGTGGGCGTGTCAGCTTTGGACGGTTTGTGGGCGTTAGAGTGGGCATGGCAAAAAGTTTTTTGGCACTTCGATAGAAATTTACAAGACTAATATAAAAAAGAAAAAATATCAAAACATCTTTTAAAAGTGTGGGCGTGTCAGCTTTGGACGGTTTGTGGGCGTTAGAGTGGGCATGGCAAAAAGTTTTTTGGCACTTCGATAGAAATTTACAAGAGCGTTAGAGTGGGCGTGCCAACATGAATCGATAAACTTGCGCTGCTTATATGTCTCTGGAGTCTGTATGCTTAATCTCAACTTTCTAGCTTTTGTAGTTCCTGAGATCTCGACGTTCATACGAAGGGACAGACGTACATGGCCAGATCGAATTGGCTATTGATCCTGATAAAGAATATATATACTTTATATGGTCGGAAACACCTCCTTCTGCATGTTACATACTTTTCAACGAATCTAGTATACCCTTTTACTCTACGAGTAACGGGTATAAAAAGACAAGAAATTATCACTGCTGTACGATATGAAATTAAGACTAAAGGCTACATAGTTGAATTGATCGAACATATACAATGTATGGATAACATTTTTAAACAAATTACTGTTTATTGGACACGCTATGATCGAAAAAAATCGTCAGTACTCAAATATAAGTCTGATTGGCTGAATCAAAACAAATCAATTCCAGTAAAAAGCATCTCTAAAAAATATCAGCAAAGGGTACAAAACCCACATCGTGTACGTCAAAAACTTGATTTTGAGGAATCCTCGGCGAGAACAAAGCGACGGTGGTTAGCTCATCTGGCCGAATTAGATGAGTCTGCTATTTCTTCGTTACGCAATGACTGTTAAATGAAAAATGTATCTGCCAGCAGATCCCGATGAGGTAATTTCACTATTAATGGTGACCGCTATGTCTAAGAACCAATATTGGCCTATTAGAAACTTTGTGAAGAGCAAAATATCTTTTGATTTTTTTCCATGCTATAAACATATAAAAAATTTAAGGAAAAAGAGATACCCTGAAAACATATCTGAAGATGAATCTCACGCTGAAGTCGAATTACAAAGTTTGTTAGATAATACAGCGTCGAGTATTTTAGAGCTACATGCTAATGTTGTGGAAACAGTCAAAAACGATTCTATTGAAAATTTGGTGTTAATTGGAAAATGGGGATGGTAGTACAGGCCATAGTGAATACAAACAAAAATTTTCTAATAATGATTTAGATGACAAAAGCATTTTTGTGACGTCCTACGTACCACTTGAACTAATTTCAAAATCTGTCAATGAGGAGAAATATTTTAAAGAGAAAATAAACCTTCTAAAGCGGTTAGTGATTTTTGTTCATAATAGAAAGATAAACGTTGAACATAGTTTACAACTGACTATGGTGGATGGAAAGGTATGCAATGCCTTAACTGAGTAATCCTCCCCTTAAAAGAAGTGAACGATTTGGACAAATGTTTAAACAAAGAACATTTAGAGTTTGGTCTTTCTCCCCTTCATGCTAAAATACGGTTCATTGAATACTTTTTACATATTTCTAACAAGTCCACCGTCAAGATGTAGCAGGTTAGAGATCAGGAAAAAAAAATTGGAAATAATGGAAAGAAAGCAAAAAATGCAAAAAGAATTTCGTGAAATAATGGGATTAATAGTTGACAAGCCCAGAGATGGGGCTGGATGATTCCAGAGGATCATCAAACGACGGGAATGTCGCTAGAAAAATCTTTTCTAATTCAAAATTGGCATCTGATATTACAGGAATAGATGAAAACTTGATCCATCGTTGTACCACTATACTTTAAACTATTGCATCGGGCTACAAAATTAATGCCAATAAATGGAATGAATACGCTTTAGAAACTGCCAAGCAACTGATATAAAAATATTCATGGTACTATTTGCCGGATACAGTTCATAATGTGTTAAATCATGGATCTGCAATTATGGAGCATACAATTATATCTTTGGAGAGCTTTCCGAGCAAGCTCCAACAACAAACACCGACATTTTGAAGGCACTCCTTCTACGCTCCGATCCGCTTATAACCGGACAGAGGGACCTTGAGAAAAGTGATAAGTTAACTTTGCTTGAATCTGTTCAAAGTTTGCTAGAGGAGACATTGTAAAATTAATAATAAAGTATTAAATTTATTATTAATGTGCATTTTTATATTTTTCATTAGTTTTTTCCATACAAGAAAAATTGAGAAGAATAAGACTCCATAAAGTATACATATTTGTCTGCCTGCCCATTTGTCAAAAATATATACGAATTAACCTGGTTTTATTTGCTAAAAAAATTATTGCCTACTTATCGGTGCTTGGAAAAGGTTTTTTTTGTAACAATCCTAACAATTTTTACACCGTGCTTTCAGAAGCACTATTGTCTCCCTGAGGCCAAATTTAAGGTTTCTAACTTCACTGGAAGATTTATTGCCCGCGTCTTCTTACAAGAGGAACCAATGTGCAATGAGTGCCCCAGGTCATCTAACCCTGAAGAAGGAGAAAACCCTCCGGAAAATTAGACGGAAACCCCACTTAAAACCAGATTATCAAAGGTTACTAACGAGTTCTCCAAACCATCTAATTCAGAAGAGTCCAAGACTACCTATGAGTGTCCCAAGTCTTCTAAATCTAAGGAAAACACTCTAATTACCCCTTACATAGCAGAGTCCTTCTAGTAACATTCTCTAACTTCGCCGAGACGACGAGTAAAGAGAATCTAACGTATTCAGATTAAACAAGAGAAAACGCTATAGTCGAGTTCCCCGACTATCTGATACCCGTTACTCAGCTAATGGAAGTGCGAAGGAGAGTCTTAGACACTGACAGTTCTTGGCGGTTTTTGGGCGTTAGAGCGGGCGTGGCAAAAAGATTTTTGGCAAATCGATAGAAAATTACAAGACTAACAAAAAAATAAAAAATCTCAACGTATTTTTCAAAAGTCTGGGTATAAATAGGATTTGGGTTAGGACCTAGGACCCTAAAATTGGTCAAATTAAATAGCAAATTATGATAAAGAATTATTATTATGAGGAAAATATAAAATGCCATTGAGTCATGCCCAATAAAAATATGATAGCGTATTAAAAAGCGAGTTTGAACTTATGTACCTTTTAAAATAATTTATTTGTTTTGTACGGAATAAATCGTCAAGGTAAGAACAACAATGGTAACAATTCAAGTCAATTTAAATCTCATTGTTTTAGAAAGTTTCCTCTGTCGATCGTCCCAGTATTTTCATTTGTTTTGTTTATTTTTGATTTGAGGACGCTTATTTCCGAATACCCTATAGCGCGAGTTAACTCCCACATAGGTTTGAGAGTGGAGTATTAAAGAACTCCGCTGGAGTTGAGGTTGAAAATCTGAATGAATCTTTATATTTCTTTTCTCAAACTTAACAACAGAAAAAACCTCTGTACAACAGGTTCTGGGTACTCGATGTTTGTATCGATTCAGCGTCTTAGGTGCTAACCGATACAAAGACTCAGCATTTCAAGTGCTTGTTGGACCTATGTCCCAACGTTCGAGTGGGTCGCAGCGAAGTGCTCTCTAGACCTCTGAGAACCGCTGAGGGTGAATGCTGAGGCGGTAACTCGCGCGAATTACAATAAAATTATTGCATGCGACGCCAGCAATTCGGGTGATTCACTTTAAGAAACCCACCCATCGTTCCGATCCTGAGCAGTGCCAAAAGCAGCGCGTGCTGCATTACCTCGAACGTACATCAGTTGGTCCCAACGGAATACCTTAATATTTTATTCACCCGTGACAGCTGTACCATGCTGTCTAGATCGGATTGTAAGTCTGTAACGTACTTGCTCGTGATGATTCGGCAGCTCCTCTGTCTATTGAACGGTTCCGGCCGTTGGGGCTGCATCCTCATATGCGTTGCATGAATAAATCTCGTAGACAGTAAGGTATATACGGACAGCTTAAACAGGTGGCATGTTTTCTTAAGATGCATTTTCATTTACTAAACAGAAGAACAAAGGTGTGATGGTTCTTCCTTTTCTTTAGCCCACCCTACCTGCTGAATAAGGAAATTTATATGATCCTACCCATATCAAGGTTGACGGTGAGTAACCTAAGTGCCCCTAGTTTATCATATTAATATATTCATTTAAATTCTTTATTCCTATACAAAACCGGTAGATATTCATTTCCATAAAATTTAGACTTTATGTTTTTATATGCGCATGGCGAAAATTAAATGGAGTTTCTCCTTTTTTCTTAATCTATTGCTTAATTTTACAAATTAAACTATATTTTAACAAGATAGAACACTATAGTTACTCAGCTTTTGGAAGTGCGAAAGAAAGACTTTTACTAGTTTTTGGCTGTTTGTTGGCGTGGCAAAAAGTTTTTTGGCAACACGAGAGATACTTACAAAACTAACAAAAATGTGAGAAAATTTCCAAACATTTTTCAAAAGTGTGGGCGGTGCAGTTTTAAGCAGTTTGTGGGCGTTAGAGGGCGTGGCAACATGAGTCAACCAACTTGCGCTGCGTCTATTTCTCTGGAGTCTGCATTCTCAATTTCAACTTTCTAGCTGTTATAGTTCCTGTGATCTCGACGTTCATTCGGACGGACAGAGAAACGGACTGACGGACAGACGGACAGTTGGACATGGCAAGATCGACTCGGCTATTGATCCTGAATAAGAATATATATACTTTATATGGTCGGAAACGCTTCCTGCCTGTTACATACCTTTCAACCAGTCATATCGCTATTAAGTTTGATTAGTTTCCAATAATTCATATGGATATGGATATAGTTCGATTAAATTGTAAATATTCCAAAATATCAACGCTCTTAGAACTTTGTTCAACGAATATAATTTTTGGTTAACAACTTTTATTATCTTGGTTAGGTTTGTTCAAGAATAGTAAGTAAACACTATAAATCATATCAACTATTAAAACATATCTTTCGGCTACGCCGTACTTACAAATCAGCTTCTTTCCTCCGTTGTCGACAGGCCTGCAGATGACGGGATGCTGTACACTTTGGGAATAAGATTAAAGGATATAACAGCTAGTGAACTACATATGCCTGCTTTAAAAGTTACTTATGCAGAGATAATTTGGTGTATTTCCCTCAATAGATTGTAAAAAAGCGGTGATAAAGTTGATGCGAACTACATTCTACCGGCGATGTCGAAGAGATTGTCGATATAGTTGGACTTTAGTGCATACATTTTCCGAGTGGATGTACCCTTCAGTACCAAAATTCCTCGCCCGTAATTTTCCTCGCGAGAGTTGAAAAAACAAAAACAAATCTCACAGGCTTTTTTAGCAAAGTTTAGAACACCGAAGTCAAGCCAAATTCTGTCGTGGCTCTGCCGCTGCCTATGTCCGCAGTTCATATTTGTTACTTTTTTTTCCGAAGTATGTAGTTCAGAGCGTCCGTGTTTAATTGTTTGACTATGTAATTCTAATTACACGGTATCATTTTGGTCGGAAATATCCTGGCACGCGCTTGTCAGAATTATCGGTTTCGTTTTCCGTCACCCTTTTCCTTTTGCATTTGCATTTAATTGTATTTTAAAAATTCGTAGCTTTTACAATGCGCCTGTAACCTCTTTAGCTTTGGTTATTTGCAAATAGGAATATGGCACTCGATTGAGAAATATTTAAGTTTACTAATATGGTTAGGAAAGCTGTAGCGATGCCATATAAGCGCGAAGTAGTTCTAGTTCCATTTATACATTTTTCGTAGGGTCTACTTTTTTCCTTTTGCTAATTATATTTAAATTTTTATTTGGAGGTGTTTAGTCCGTAGGCGTATTTTTCAATATGAATCGGGCATACCTTAAACGACGGCGTTTTAGGTACCCTAAAAAGATTCACCTGCCTCGGTTCGATGACCGGAAAAAAACGTATTTAATTGAAATATAACAAGAAAAACAGATAAAATACAATATCATTTTTTATAGGTTTTTTTTTTTTAATTTCTGAAGAGTCCACAACCAAAGCTCCCTTTCTCCCTTGAGGGAAAGTGAACCGAATAAAATTATACTGTTTTCATTTTTATATCAGTATCATTTCTATTTAATATACGAAGATCTTGTGATGGAAACCGGTCAACCACCAACCATCAACGACCAACGATCAACGTTGCAGGAATGACGACCTTGTTGGAGTTTTTTTTTGGGGAAAGGCGAAGCATGTGGCTGTGGAATTGGCGTTCCCAGTCGCATCGGAAGAGGACCTCATAGCTTTAGAGCTGAACATAAGCTCAGGGTAAAAAGAACGATACATAAGTAAAGTATTTTTAGTCTAAGTGATCGTGAAATTCATTCTGTGTTTATATTTTTCTCTTTCAGATGGAAGCAATAACAGATATATTAAAGCGCAACCATTTTCCGAAGGCAATCGAGGGAGTTTTGACAGAAACGCTCTTGTGCGCCCACAATATAGACGGCCTTAACGGGAAAAAGTGTTTCAAATCATTCCAAAATTTTTTTCCGGTATGATTGGTATGTATTTTTGTAATTTTGCATGTATATTATTTAAATATTTTAATAATTTGATAACATTTAAATCAATTTTTTACGTGTTTTGGGAGATTTTTATGGATTTTCCCGAAGATTTCCCGAGGAATACTATAGGGATTCCTTATTTTTCGATATTCCCCAGGAATTCCCCAGGAATACCTCATGTATTCAGGTAATTCCTCGGGAATTTCTCGGGAAAAGAACTTGCTTATTTTTGATATTCCCCAGGAATTCCTCGGGAACTTCGACTTCCTCGGCACGAACGCCTGTTGTATGGAAGTTCCTCACCGTTTTGTATGGAAAATTCTCCGGGATTTTTCAAGGATTCCTAGAGACTCCCTAGGGATCCCTTAGGGAATTCTAGGAATTGGTGCTGGTATTGGATGAGGCAGCAGCGCATTCGTGGCAGTTCGAAAAAAAGTTCGTGAGGTGGCCGTCAACTCAGCCTAGCTTTTCTGTTACGCATTTTATATGCACCGAGTTCTTGAAACCGCCGTCGTCAAATTCCGAAAGCTCAGCCATGTGGTCAAATCCCGAGAAGTTATATGATTTCGGTCGAGGTGGTTATATTATGGTCTTTCGAGAGTTTCGGTTTGGTCACCGGTCAGTCGTACTAGGTCGCGAAAGTTTTTATTTGACCGCTGCTTTCAAATATACACCGCATGTGGCGCTAAAATAAGAGCTAAAAGAAAATCAAAGGGTGCAGAATTTTTACCAGAGGTCCTTTAAGAGGATATTTTCTAGCTCTTTTCCCTTTAAAACCTCTACCAAACACATATTTTGACCTATTTTATTTTTTATTCAAACTTTTATTCCTACATGTGCTGATTGCACATTGAAGTTTGCTTCCGATTTGCTTAGTACAAAGTTTCTTTTTATTACCTCCTGTCCTATCTCAAAGGAACGTGGACGCGATCGCAAATCTTACCTATCTTTACCTATATTGGACCTGATAGTCTGAGAGTCGCTTTGGTTGCACCTTTCCACGTTTGCGTTTAACAATTGCAATTTGCATAACAGATTTCAATCGTGACCATGAGTTATCATAGGCTGCCCAAATATTATGAGATATGGAGACATTCCAAAAGACTGATGATGACACAATTTCGTAATGAGGAATTAATACTGAGTTCCATTATTAATAACAATTATTTCGGCACTCCAAAGCATGGGAACAGTTTATCCTTTAGGCATGAAATTACTACTTGTGGCGTAAATTACTTTTTTGCTTTAAGAAATGTAAATTTTGAGAATTGGTCAAGAATAATGAAAAGGCCGATTTCCTTGTTTTGTACGAGGAAAAGGTCCTATAAAATCAACATATAATCTTTGAAACGACCTTGCATCGGATGCATCGCACTGTTCTATAAATGGATCGGGATGGATAAGCAGTGGTAATGTACAGAGCATGCGTTTGATCTGTTCGAAAGCAGATTGAGCAGATTCATTCCATTCGGACGATTTTTCACGCAACACTGAGGAATATTGAGATATAAAACGCTGGTACCAACTAGTGATTCCTAAAAACCTTAATTACCTAACTGGGATTATTATTACTGGGATATAACCAAGGTACTCTACCTTGCGCAAACAAAATTGACTTTTGCTGACATTTACGGTTAGTCCCACCTTGACTAGATCCATTAAACGTAAACTGATAATGGGGTCGATTGTGAATCGTAAAGGCTGTTTTTGCTCGAGTCCCGGGCTCTTTAAACGAATTTGCAAAATCTAATTTTTCCAAGGAGAGGCATGCTTCTTCAATTATGCTAATTTGAACATTCGGTCTACCTCCTCGCACAATAATTTTTTTTTAGCCGGTGACAGCGAATAAAACCTTTGCTCAATAGACCTAGAAGTGGCTGTGTCAATTGTATGTTCGACTAAAGAAGTTTCACCTAAACCATAATGGTCAGAGTCGGGAAAATACGATATATCTGAATGTAATTTGACGATAGTGAAATTAGAGCAGATGACAATTAAGTTCTTTCATTAATTTCACTAATCGAGAACTTCGTCGAGATAGCAACTCTAAAAGATTTCCAAAAGTCTATTCCACAAAATACTCTTTTTAATAGCAGGTATAACAAGAAACTCAAAATCCTGGCAACTCTTGTTGTAGGCAATAGGAATCCGAAACCTGAAACAGTTTGTCGTTGGCCGCCCGTTGTGAGAGCTTCACCTTACATGGTGTTTAACTTTACTTTTTCACAAATTAACCGCTCGGCTAATCGTGCACCTATGATGCTTTTATTAGCGCCGCTGTCCAATAAGGCTTGGTAGAATCTCCATATATTTCTATCTGTGTAAAGGGTCGAATATCTTGTTCTCTTTGAATAACGGCCGATAATTTAAAACATTTTAAGCGCTGCCTATTATTCCAAAAGGTTTGCATCCTGACCGAGAATCGACTTTTAGGAATTACTATGGAATTATCTTGGAAAATTGCTTTGCGCTCTTTATATTCCTTCAAACGTGTATTATATGGTTTAAAATGTCTTGCAGTGGTTATATCTTGTGAAGGGTGTTGTACTCGCGTCTCATATCGTAAAAATTGTACATCTGGTGCAGGTTGATTAAAATTTGTAACTGAACCGGAGGCTAACGTCGGACATTTCCTCTCTGTACTCAATGGACATCCTACTGTGAGTTTTTCACATTTAAGCTGCATTGCTTACAGTGTAACGAACATTTATTGAATAATTTGGCTGGATGTTAAACTCAAGAGAAGTGCACACGCAAAAATTTTCTCTGGCTGGGCTCGTCGACTATGGTGGTCTTTCTACTTCTCTTGGATTTGCCTCATTATGAAGTTCATATTTTGCGTGAAGGGACAAGCCAAAAAATAGGGGCACGGGATAACACCAGTCTAAGTCTAAATACACGGAAAAAAACGTATTTAATTGAAATATAACAAGAAAAACAGATAAAATACAATATCATTTTTTATAGGTTTTTTTTTTTTAATTTCTGAAGAGTCCACAACCAAAGCTCCCTTTCTCCCTTGAGGGAAAGTGAACCGAATAAAATTATACTGTTTTCATTTTTATATCAGTATCATTTCTATTTAATATACGAAGATCTTGTGATGGAAACCGGTCAACCACCAACCATCAACGACCAACGATCAACGTTGCAGGAATGACGACCTTGTTGGAGTTTTTTTTTGGGGAAAGGCGAAGCATGTGGCTGTGGAATTGGCGTTCCCAGTCGCATCGGAAGAGGACCTCATAGCTTTAGAGCTGAACATAAGCTCAGGGTAAAAAGAACGATACATAAGTAAAGTATTTTTAGTCTAAGTGATCGTGAAATTCATTCTGTGTTTATATTTTTCTCTTTCAGATGGAAGCAATAACAGATATATTAAAGAGCAACCATTTTCCGAAGGCAATCGAGGGAGTTTTGACAGAAATGCTCTTGTGCGCCCACAATATAGACGGCCTTAACGGGAAAAAGTGTTTCAAATCATTCCAAAATTTTTTTCCGGTATGATTGGTATGTATTTTTGTAATTTTGCATGTATATTATTTAAATATTTTAATAATTTGATAACATTTAAATCAATTTTTTACGTGTTTTGGGAGATTTTTATGGATTTTCCCGAAGATTTCCCGAGGAATACTATAGGGATTCCTTATTTTTCGATATTCCCCAGGAATTCCCCAGGAATACCTCATGTATTCAGGTAATTCCTCGGGAATTTCTCGGGAAAAGAACTTGCTTATTTTTTGATATTCCCCAGGAATTCCTCGGGAACTTCGACTTCCTCGGCACGAACGCCTGTTGTATGGAAGTTCCTCACCGTTTTGTATGGAAAATTCTCCGGGATTTTTCAAGGATTCCTAGAGACTCCCTAGGGATCCCTTAGGGAATTCTAGGAATTGGTGCTGGTATTGGATGAGGCAGCAGCGCATTCGTGGCAGTTCGAAAAAAAGTTCGTGAGGTGGCCGTCAACTCAGCCTAGCTTTTCTGTTACGCATTTTATATGCAAATATACACCGCATGTGGCGCTAAAATAAGAGCTAAAAGAAAATCAAAGGGTGCAGAATTTTTACCAGAGGTCCTTTAAGAGGATATTTTCTAGCTCTTTTCCCTTTAAAACCTCTACCAAACACATATTTTGACCTATTTTATTTTTTATTCAAACTTTTATTCCTACATGTGCTGATTGCACATTGAAGTTTGCTTCCGATTTGCTTAGTACAAAGTTTCTTTTTATTACCTCCTGTCCTATCTCAAAGGAACGTGGACGCGATCGCAAATCTTACCTATCTTTACCTATATTGGACCTGATAGTCTGAGAGTCGCTTTGGTTGCACCTTTCCACGTTTGCGTTTAACAATTGCAATTTGCATAACAGATTTCAATCGTGACCATGAGTTATCATAGGCTGCCCAAATATTATGAGATATGGAGACATTCCAAAAGACTGATGATGACACAATTTCGTAATGAGGAATTAATACTGAGTTCCATTATTAATAACAATTATTTCGGCACTCCAAAGCATGGGAACAGTTTATCCTTTAGGCATGAAATTACTACTTGTGGCGTAAATTACTTTTTTGCTTTAAGAAATGTAAATTTTGAGAATTGGTCAAGAATAATGAAAAGGCCGATTTCCTTGTTTTGTACGAGGAAAAGGTCCTATAAAATCAACATATAATCTTTGAAACGACCTTGCATCGGATGCATCGCACTGTTCTATAAATGGATCGGGATGGATAAGCAGTGGTAATGTACAGAGCATGCGTTTGATCTGTTCGAAAGCAGATTGAGCAGATTCATTCCATTCGGACGATTTTTCACGCAACACTGAGGAATATTGAGATATAAAACGCTGGTACCAACTAGTGATTCCTAAAAACCTTAATTACCTAACTGGGATTATTATTACTGGGATATAACCAAGGTACTCTACCTTGCGCAAACAAAATTGACTTTTGCTGACATTTACGGTTAGTCCCACCTTGACTAGATCCATTAAACGTAAACTGATAATGGGGTCGATTGTGAATCGTAAAGGCTGTTTTTGCTCGAGTCCCGGGCTCTTTAAACGAATTTGCAAAATCTAATTTTTCCAAGGAGAGGCATGCTTCTTCAATTATGCTAATTTGAACATTCGGTCTACCTCCTCGCACAATAATTTTTTTTTAGCCGGTGACAGCGAATAAAACCTTTGCTCAATAGACCTAGAAGTGGCTGTGTCAATTGTATGTTCGACTAAAGAAGTTTCACCTAAACCATAATGGTCAGAGTCGGGAAAATACGATATATCTGAATGTAATTTGACGATAGTGAAATTAGAGCAGATGACAATTAAGTTCTTTCATTAATTTCACTAATCGAGAACTTCGTCGAGATAGCAACTCTAAAAGATTTCCAAAAGTCTATTCCACAAAATACTCTTTTTAATAGCAGGTATAACAAGAAACTCAAAATCCTGGCAACTCTTGTTGTAGGCAATAGGAATCCGAAACCTGAAACAGTTTGTCGTTGGCCGCCCGTTGTGAGAGCTTCACCTTACATGGTGTTTAACTTTACTTTTTCACAAATTAACCGCTCGGCTAATCGTGCACCTATGATGCTTTTATTAGCGCCGCTGTCCAATAAGGCTTGGTAGAATCTCCATATATTTCTATCTGTGTAAAGGGTCGAATATCTTGTTCTCTTTGAATAACGGCCGATAATTTAAAACATTTTAAGCGCTGCCTATTATTCCAAAAGGTTTGCATCCTGACCGAGAATCGACTTTTAGGAATTACTATGGAATTATCTTGGAAAATTGCTTTGCGCTCTTTATATTCCTTCAAACGTGTATTATATGGTTTAAAATGTCTTGCAGTGGTTATATCTTGTGAAGGGTGTTGTACTCGCGTCTCATATCGTAAAAATTGTACATCTGGTGCAGGTTGATTAAAATTTGTAACTGAACCGGAGGCTAACGTCGGACATTTCCTCTCTGTACTCAATGGACATCCTACTGTGAGTTTTTCACATTTAAGCTGCATTGCTTACAGTGTAACGAACATTTATTGAATAATTTGGCTGGATGTTAAACTCAAGAGAAGTGCACACGCAAAAATTTTCTCTGGCTGGGCTCGTCGACTATGGTGGTCTTTCTACTTCTCTTGGATTTGCCTCATTATGAAGTTCATATTTTGCGTGAAGGGACAAGCCAAAAAATAGGGGCACGGGATAACACCAGTCTAAGTCTAAATACACGGAAAAAAACGTATTTAATTGAAATATAACAAGAAAAACAGATAAAATACAATATCATTTTTTATAGGTTTTTTTTTTTTTAATTTCTGAAGAGTCCACAACCAAAGCTCCCTTTCTCCCTTGAGGGAAAGTGAACCGAATAAAATTATACTGTTTTCATTTTTATATCAGTATCATTTCTATTTAATATACGAAGATCTTGTGATGGAAACCGGTCAACCACCAACCATCAACGACCAACGATCAACGTTGCAGGAATGACGACCTTGTTGGAGTTTTTTTTTGGGGAAAGGCGAAGCATGTGGCTGTGGAATTGGCGTTCCCAGTCGCATCGGAAGAGGACCTCATAGCTTTAGAGCTGAACATAAGCTCAGGGTAAAAAGAACGATACATAAGTAAAGTATTTTTAGTCTAAGTGATCGTGAAATTCATTCTGTGTTTATATTTTTCTCTTTCAGATGGAAGCAATAACAGATATATTAAAGAGCAACCATTTTCCGAAGGCAATCGAGGGAGTTTTGACAGAAATGCTCTTGTGCGCCCACAATATAGACGGCCTTAACGGGAAAAAGTGTTTCAAATCATTCCAAAATTTTTTTCCGGTATGATTGGTATGTATTTTTGTAATTTTGCATGTATATTATTTAAATATTTTAATAATTTGATAACATTTAAATCAATTTTTTACGTGTTTTGGGAGATTTTTATGGATTTTCCCGAAGATTTCCCGAGGAATACTATAGGGATTCCTTATTTTTCGATATTCCCCAGGAATTCCCCAGGAATACCTCATGTATTCAGGTAATTCCTCGGGAATTTCTCGGGAAAAGAACTTGCTTATTTTTTGATATTCCCCAGGAATTCCTCGGGAACTTCGACTTCCTCGGCACGAACGCCTGTTGTATGGAAGTTCCTCACCGTTTTGTATGGAAAATTCTCCGGGATTTTTCAAGGATTCCTAGAGACTCCCTAGGGATCCCTTAGGGAATTCTAGGAATTGGTGCTGGTATTGGATGAGGCAGCAGCGCATTCGTGGCAGTTCGAAAAAAAGTTCGTGAGGTGGCCGTCAACTCAGCCTAGCTTTTCTGTTACGCATTTTATATGCAAATATACACCGCATGTGGCGCTAAAATAAGAGCTAAAAGAAAATCAAAGGGTGCAGAATTTTTACCAGAGGTCCTTTAAGAGGATATTTTCTAGCTCTTTTCCCTTTAAAACCTCTACCAAACACATATTTTGACCTATTTTATTTTTTATTCAAACTTTTATTCCTACATGTGCTGATTGCACATTGAAGTTTGCTTCCGATTTGCTTAGTACAAAGTTTCTTTTTATTACCTCCTGTCCTATCTCAAAGGAACGTGGACGCGATCGCAAATCTTACCTATCTTTACCTATATTGGACCTGATAGTCTGAGAGTCGCTTTGGTTGCACCTTTCCACGTTTGCGTTTAACAATTGCAATTTGCATAACAGATTTCAATCGTGACCATGAGTTATCATAGGCTGCCCAAATATTATGAGATATGGAGACATTCCAAAAGACTGATGATGACACAATTTCGTAATGAGGAATTAATACTGAGTTCCATTATTAATAACAATTATTTCGACACTCCAAAGCATGGGAACAGTTTATCCTTTAGGCATGAAATTACTACTTGTGGCGTAAATTACTTTTTTGCTTTAAGAAATGTAAATTTTGAGAATTGGTCAAGAATAATGAAAAGGCCGATTTCCTTGTTTTGTACGAGGAAAAGGTCCTATAAAATCAACATATAATCTTTGAAACGACCTTGCATCGGATGCATCGCACTGTTCTATAAATGGATCGGGATGGATAAGCAGTGGTAATGTACAGAGCATGCGTTTGATCTGTTCGAAAGCAGATTGAGCAGATTCATTCCATTCGGACGATTTTTCACGCAACACTGAGGAATATTGAGATATAAAACGCTGGTACCAACTAGTGATTCCTAAAAACCTTAATTACCTAACTGGGATTATTATTACTGGGATATAACCAAGGTACTCTACCTTGCGCAAACAAAATTGACTTTTGCTGACATTTACGGTTAGTCCCACCTTGACTAGATCCATTAAACGTAAACTGATAATGGGGTCGATTGTGAATCGTAAAGGCTGTTTTTGCTCGAGTCCCGGGCTCTTTAAACGAATTTGCAAAATCTAATTTTTCCAAGGAGAGGCATGCTTCTTCAATTATGCTAATTTGAACATTCGGTCTACCTCCTCGCACAATAATTTTTTTTTAGCCGGTGACAGCGGATAAAACCTTTGCTCAATAGACCTAGAAGTGGCTGTGTCAATTGTATGTTCGACTAAAGAAGTTTCACCTAAACCATAATGGTCAGAGTCGGGAAAATACGATATATCTGAATGTAATTTGACGATAGTGAAATTAGAGCAGATGACAATTAAGTTCTTTCATTAATTTCACTAATCGAGAACTTCGTCGAGATAGCAACTCTAAAAGATTTCCAAAAGTCTATTCCACAAAATACTCTTTTTAATAGCAGGTATAACAAGAAACTCAAAATCCTGGCAACTCTTGTTGTAGGCAATAGGAATCCGAAACCTGAAACAGTTTGTCGTTGGCCGCCCGTTGTGAGAGCTTCACCTTACATGGTGTTTAACTTTACTTTTTCACAAATTAACCGCTCGGCTAATCGTGCACCTATGATGCTTTTATTAGCGCCGCTGTCCAATAAGGCTTGGTAGAATCTCCATATATTTCTATCTGTGTAAAGGGTCGAATATCTTGTTCTCTTTGAATAACGGCCGATAATTTAAAACATTTTAAGCGCTGCCTATTATTCCAAAAGGTTTGCATCCTGACCGAGAATCGACTTTTAGGAATTACTATGGAATTATCTTGGAAAATTGCTTTGCGCTCTTTATATTCCTTCAAACGTGTATTATATGGTTTAAAATGTCTTGCAGTGGTTATATCTTGTGAAGGGTGTTGTACTCGCGTCTCATATCGTAAAAATTGTACATCTGGTGCAGGTTGATTAAAATTTGTAACTGAACCGGAGGCTAACGTCGGACATTTCCTCTCTGTACTCAATGGACATCCTACTGTGAGTTTTTCACATTTAAGCTGCATTGCTTACAGTGTAACGAACATTTATTGAATAATTTGGCTGGATGTTAAACTCAAGAGAAGTGCACACGCAAAAATTTTCTCTGGCTGGGCTCGTCGACTATGGTGGTCTTTCTACTTCTCTTGGATTTGCCTCATTATGAAGTTCATATTTTGCGTGAAGGGACAAGCCAAAAAATAGGGGCACGGGATAACACCAGTCTAAGTCTAAATACACGGAAAAAAACGTATTTAATTGAAATATAACAAGAAAAACAGATAAAATACAATATCATTTTTTATAGGTTTTTTTTTTTTAATTTCTGAAGAGTCCACAACCAAAGCTCCCTTTCTCCCTTGAGGGAAAGTGAACCGAATAAAATTATACTGTTTTCATTTTTATATCAGTATCATTTCTATTTAATATACGAAGATCTTGTGATGGAAACCGGTCAACCACCAACCATCAACGACCAACGATCAACGTTGCAGGAATGACGACCTTGTTGGAGTTTTTTTTTGGGGAAAGGCGAAGCATGTGGCTGTGGAATTGGCGTTCCCAGTCGCATCGGAAGAGGACCTCATAGCTTTAGAGCTGAACATAAGCTCAGGGTAAAAAGAATGATACATAAGTAAAGTATTTTTAGTCTAAGTGATCGTGAAATTCATTCTGTGTTTATATTTTTCTCTTTCAGATGGAAGCAATAACAGATATATTAAAGAGCAACCATTTTCCGAAGGCAATCGAGGGAGTTTTGACAGAAACGCTCTTGTGCGCCCACAATATAGACGGCCTTAACGGGAAAAAGTGTTTCAAATCATTCCAAAATTTTTTTCCGGTATGATTGGTATGTATTTTTGTAATTTTGCATGTATATTATTTAAATATTTTAATAATTTGATAACATTTAAATCAATTTTTTACGTGTTTTGGGAGATTTTTATGGATTTTCCCGAAGATTTCCCGAGGAATACTATAGGGATTCCTTATTTTTCGATATTCCCCAGGAATTCCCCAGGAATACCTCATGTATTCAGGTAATTCCTCGGGAATTTCTCGGGAAAAGAACTTGCTTATTTTTTGATATTCCCCAGGAATTCCTCGGGAACTTCGACTTCCTCGGCACGAACGCCTGTTGTATGGAAGTTCCTCACCGTTTTGTATGGAAAATTCTCCGGGATTTTTCAAGGATTCCTAGAGACTCCCTAGGGATCCCTTAGGGAATTCTAGGAATTGGTGCTGGTATTGGATGAGGCAGCAGCGCATTCGTGGCAGTTCGAAAAAAAGTTCGTGAGGTGGCCGTCAACTCAGCCTAGCTTTTCTGTTACGCATTTTATATGCACCGAGTTCTTGAAACCGCCGTCGTCAAATTCCGAAAGCTCAGCCATGTGGTCAAATCCCGAGAAGTTATATGATTTCGGTCGAGGTGGTTATATTATGGTCTTTCGAGAGTTTCGGTTTGGTCACCGGTCAGTCGTACTAGGTCGCGAAAGTTTTTATTTGACCGCTGCTTTCAAATATACACCGCATGTGGCGCTAAAATAAGAGCTAAAAGAAAATCAAAGGGTGCAGAATTTTTACCAGAGGTCCTTTAAGAGGATATTTTCTAGCTCTTTTCCCTTTAAAACCTCTCCCAAACACATATTTTGACCTATTTTATTTTTTATTCAAACTTTTATTCCTACATGTGCTGATTGCACATTGAAGTTTGCTTCCGATTTGCTTAGTACAAAGTTTCTTTTTATTACCTCCTGTCCTATCTCAAAGGAACGTGGACGCGATCGCAAATCTTACCTATCTTTACCTATATTGGACCTGATAGTCTGAGAGTCGCTTTGGTTGCACCTTTCCACGTTTGCGTTTAACAATTGCAATTTGCATAACAGATTTCAATCGTGACCATGAGTTATCATAGGCTGCCCAAATATTATGAGATATGGAGACATTCCAAAAGACTGATGATGACACAATTTCGTAATGAGGAATTAATACTGAGTTCCATTATTAATAACAATTATTTCGACACTCCAAAGCATGGGAACAGTTTATCCTTTAGGCATGAAATTACTACTTGTGGCGTAAATTACTTTTTTGCTTTAAGAAATGTAAATTTTGAGAATTGGTCAAGAATAATGAAAAGGCCGATTTCCTTGTTTTGTACGAGGAAAAGGTCCTATAAAATCAACATATAATCTTTGAAACGACCTTGCATCGGATGCATCGCACTGTTCTATAAATGGATCGGGATGGATAAGCAGTGGTAATGTACAGAGCATGCGTTTGATCTGTTCGAAAGCAGATTGAGCAGATTCATTCCATTCGGACGATTTTTCACGCAACACTGAGGAATATTGAGATATAAAACGCTGGTACCAACTAGTGATTCCTAAAAACCTTAATTACCTAACTGGGATTATTATTACTGGGATATAACCAAGGTACTCTACCTTGCGCAAACAAAATTGACTTTTGCTGACATTTACGGTTAGTCCCACCTTGACTAGATCCATTAAACGTAAACTGATAATGGGGTCGATTGTGAATCGTAAAGGCTGTTTTTGCTCGAGTCCCGGGCTCTTTAAACGAATTTGCAAAATCTAATTTTTCCAAGGAGAGGCATGCTTCTTCAATTATGCTAATTTGAACATTCGGTCTACCTCCTCGCACAATAATTTTTTTTTAGCCGGTGACAGCGGATAAAACCTTTGCTCAATAGACCTAGAAGTGGCTGTGTCAATTGTATGTTCGACTAAAGAAGTTTCACCTAAACCATAATGGTCAGAGTCGGGAAAATACGATATATCTGAATGTAATTTGACGATAGTGAAATTAGAGCAGATGACAATTAAGTTCTTTCATTAATTTCACTAATCGAGAACTTCGTCGAGATAGCAACTCTAAAAGATTTCCAAAAGTCTATTCCACAAAATACTCTTTTTAATAGCAGGTATAACAAGAAACTCAAAATCCTGGCAACTCTTGTTGTAGGCAATAGGAATCCGAAACCTGAAACAGTTTGTCGTTGGCCGCCCGTTGTGAGAGCTTCACCTTACATGGTGTTTAACTTTACTTTTTCACAAATTAACCGCTCGGCTAATCGTGCACCTATGATGCTTTTATTAGCGCCGCTGTCCAATAAGGCTTGGTAGAATCTCCATATATTTCTATCTGTGTAAAGGGTCGAATATCTTGTTCTCTTTGAATAACGGCCGATAATTTAAAACATTTTAAGCGCTGCCTATTATTCCAAAAGGTTTGCATCCTGACCGAGAATCGACTTTTAGGAATTACTATGGAATTATCTTGGAAAATTGCTTTGCGCTCTTTATATTCCTTCAAACGTGTATTATATGGTTTAAAATGTCTTGCAGTGGTTATATCTTGTGAAGGGTGTTGTACTCGCGTCTCATATCGTAAAAATTGTACATCTGGTGCAGGTTGATTAAAATTTGTAACTGAACCGGAGGCTAACGTCGGACATTTCCTCTCTGTACTCAATGGACATCCTACTGTGAGTTTTTCACATTTAAGCTGCATTGCTTACAGTGTAACGAACATTTATTGAATAATTTGGCTGGATGTTAAACTCAAGAGAAGTGCACACGCAAAAATTTTCTCTGGCTGGGCTCGTCGACTATGGTGGTCTTTCTACTTCTCTTGGATTTGCCTCATTATGAAGTTCATATTTTGCGTGAAGGGACAAGCCAAAAAATAGGGGCACGGGATAACACCAGTCTAAGTCTAAATACACGGAAAAGGATAGACATTGACAAGAAAAGGAAAATGTTGCACTATATCATCACGAACACCTACTTATCTCAGATGGAATTGAGATACTTTTCGCCCTCCCAACCATGGCCGTCCTATTACCATATTTACATTCTTAGATTGAACGGCCCCTTCGGTGTTCAGTTCAGGGGTCTCAAGGGGTTAAGGTCATGCCGAGTCAAAAATTACTGTTTTTCTAAAACATTATACAAAATTTATTTAAAAGCTAAAAGGAGACGATATATCTGGGGACATGCTTAATTTAATATAAACAGTTGGTATTAATATAAAAAGTGATAAATATGAGTGATTATAAAGGTGGGTTAAAAGTATTATATATAAAACGTTCGATTGTAATTAAGATTATTTAGTAAATAAGACAAAAATTAAGCAGTAGTTAAATTTGAAGGGCTTCTCATCGTATTTTTACAATGTTTTATATTCGGCTATAATTTCAAAGCGCGAAGCCGACTTAGACAAATAGTATTTGGATCAAAATTGAGTGGGCCTTGATTGCCGCGAACGCTTTAAGCACATTTGTTAATTTTTAAAATTTATTTTTTGCTTACATAACTCTAAGGCTTCTTTAAGGCTTTATTTGGTTAATTTACTTTTTGGGTTTGCAGAGTCATTTTTGATTTGGGGACAAAATGGAGGGAAATAGAATTTTCAAACTCTAAGCCGATATGCTCCTGTTGCAGTTGAGAATGATGTCATATTTCTTGACCTTTCTTCTAATTTGATTTGTTGAAATCCTGACATCAGGCCTAGGCACGAGATATATTTTGCTCGACCTAATTGATTAGGAATATATAATAAACTTTTTTGGTGATAGATTTAATGAAAAAAAATATATTTTCCTTTTTATGATCTTTATTTGAATAAGTTTCACCAGAGGTCAGTTAAGAACTAATTTACAAATGTATTCTTTCGGCCGAGCAAACCTTTTACAGAGGATTAACATAAGCCTTTTAAGTTCTACTTAGCTTTATATGTCAAGCTTAACAGATCATTAAGCTCGTTACCGTTAAGCGGTTCGTATCTTGGGGGAATGTTATTTATGTGGCTTTTGGAGAGTGAAGCTTTCCAAAAGATCGGCTTAGCTTTTTTATATGAAGAGTGAATATGTCGTATGAAGAAATGAATATGTCACTCCCCCCCCACCTTTTAGATATTAGCTTGTCCTCAAGCGATTATTTCTGGATATAAGTGTGGTACTGGATTTGCAATTTCAGCTATTTCTGTTTTTGTCTCTGTTTCTTTTTCGATATTTTTGTTAGTGGTTTTACGTGGTTTTAGGTAAGATATAATAATTTTGTGTGTCGCTGTTATACATTTCATATAAAAGTAAAATATGTAAATTAAAACTAAAACAGATATGAAGATTATGAGTATGTTTCTGTAAATTGTGTTACTCTTATTGTTTAACGAAATCATTTCTTTAATTTCTATGTGTGACATTGGTTCGATTTTTGTTACATTGTGTTCAGTAAATATTACATTTGTGTATTGTTGAATACTATTAGATATTGTAATTTGTTTTAATTCTGCTGTGCAGTTGGATATTTTTATAATTTTATTATTTTTAATATAAATCTCTTGACCGTTACAATTGTGATAAAGTTTTTCTCTGGTCATATTCCAGGTTATAAGTATATTTGGTTTAATGTATTAAATATAGGATTGTTTACGATATTTTTGAAAAGTACAAGTTGGTGTTTCGTGTTTTATTATGTTAGCTATGCAATGGTCTTTGACAATATTCTTTGTTAGTGTATTTAGAACACAGTTGTTATGTGAGTAGAATTTGCCTTCAATATTTTCCTTAATAATTTGGCCATTATTGTCGGGGTAAGGTGCAATGATGAAAGTTGGTCGTTCAATTGAATTCATAGGAATGTGGGACATTAGGAATATTTCATTAGTAGGTACGTTATACCAAGCGTTTTTATGTTTATCAGATTTTTTTGTAATTAATGTTGCCAATATTTTCATGTTTTAGTAGTTTAGGATTAAATATTCTTAGTCGTGTTAGTTGTGAACCCATTTCAATGTCTTCGATATATTCGGTAAAATGTTCAATATTAAATATTAATAGATTCAATTTTTGTTCCTTTTTCAAAGAATTGGACTGGTTGTTAATTATTTCTATGCCATTATTGAGACTGTCAATAACGTGGTTTAGAGTGCTGACCTGTACTGTGTCTTGTGATAGAGTCGAAATTTCTTGTTCAATATGTTGTCTGTCGTCTTCGTCTAGTGTGCCAAAAAGATATCTTAATGTGGAACCTACAAAGTTAGCCAGTCCTCGTTTGTTTCGTTTTGAGATGCGTATGCCATTTATTTCTCTTTCCATTTTCTCGGTTAAATATTTAATTTGTGTGACATTTTTAAATTCTTGACATTGTTTAATTATACTATTAAATGTTTCTTCAACTTCTGTAATATTTATGGTGAGACAGTGATGCATAAAGGTGATGGGGATTTGTATTGTTCCAGATTCAAACAAGATAAATCCTTGATTGTTTCTATTGGGTTGATTTCGATTGTTCCTGCTGTAGTCTGTGTCGCAATACAAGTTATTATGGTGATTATGAGTCCGATGATTGGGAGGTGTCGGTTTGCTGCAAGTATTTGCTGTCATTAACTTTCTTTTTCTTTTTAAATTTGCTTTTATAATGAATAACGTTTTGACCTCTATTATTTTCGTTATAATGTTTTTCGTCTAATTGTTCTATTCTGCCTGTTTTTCTAAAGAGATTCTTTGATTTTGCGCGTGTTAAGGGTGCTTGTCTAAATTTTGTGTCGATTTCGAAATCCTGTCGTTTTTTGTTAAGATTTTTGATTTTCATTTCTTTAATCATCTGGGTATCATAAGTAGGTGTGTCTGCGTAAAGAAGGATGTTAGCCAGTATCTGTCTGGTTGTGTTATGTTTAGTCTTGTGGTTGTATATGTATAAAATTGTTTCCATTCGTGTTTCTTTATTTTCTCTATTGTTTTCAGTATTGATAATTCTGATTTTTTCATTTATGGTTTTATGAAGGCGTGCTATGTCTGCTATTCCTGTTTTACTTGTGGTAATATCTATTTGTATGTCTTCGTTGTTTAGCCAAGTTTTTAAAGAAGTGCTTATAAACGCGGAGTCCTTGTCTGCTTTAATTTTCTGTGGTTTTCCCATGTCGTTAAAAATTCTAGTAAGGGCTCGTTTTGCCTCTAACCAATCTCTACTAATAAGTGAAGCAAATTTTGAATAAACGTCTAAACAAGATAAATACTGTTCGTTGTCAATAGCATAAAAGTCAATAACATAAATTTCGCGTGTGTTATTGGTCTCTGGAGTTATTTCGAAAACTAGTTTTGTTGGTCTATGTTCTGTCTTTGCAAGGTGATCATTTAATGTTCTACTTGCAAAGCTTACTGGCTTATTGTCTTGTGATAACACGGCTCCTATGGCGAAATAGCTAGCGTCAGTAGTGACTTGAAATGTTTTTGTGAAATCAGGGCAAATTAAAATTGGGTCGTTCATTATGAGTGTTTTCAATTTTTCAAATGATTTATTGTATTCTTCGTTTCTTGTGTCTATTTTAGCTCCTTTTTTTAGAAATATTGTCAGAGGTTTTGCAATCTTTGCAAAGTCTGGAATGAACTTACGGTAGTATCCGCATAAGCCTAAGAAAGATTTGATTTCTTTTGGTGTCTTTGGGAGAGGAAATTTTTCGATTGCCTTAACTTTCTCTTTATTAGGTCGTATGCCTTCTGGACTTATAATATGACCTAAGAAATTTTTTTTGCTTTTTTAAAAATTCGCATTTGTCCAATTGGAGTTTAAGATTGGCTTCTTTAAGTTTCTCAAAAACCTTCCTCAGTGAGTCTAGGTGTTCGTTCAGAGATGTTGAATAGATGATCACATCATCTAAATAAGCAAGGCAATGCTTATTTATGAGGTCTTTTAGGACGTAATTCATGCACCGTTGGAAGGTTGCAGGAGCATTTTTTAAGCCAAACGGCATGCGAGTGTACTCATAGTGACCGTGTTTGGTCGAAAACGCCGTTTTTGGTATAGACTTAGGGTCCATTTCGATTTGATGAAAGCCTTTTGCTAAGTCAATTGTAGTAAAATACTGGCATTTTCCTAATTTGCCTAGTATTTAGTCCATGTTAGGAATCGGAAATTTATCATTTATTGGTATTTCATTTAGATTTCGATAGTCCACGACCAACCTGAATTTCGGTTTGCCAGAGGCATCCATCTTTTTGGGGACAATCCATAATGGACTGCAATAAGGGGAGTCGCTTTCGCATATAATGCCTTGTTTTAACATTTCCTCAATTTGCTTATTTACTTCTGCTTCGTAGGAAAACGGGTACGAGTATGGTCTTTTGTAAACTGGGTTTTCATGAGATGTTTTTATATCGTGACGTATTATACTTGTGAATGTAAGGTTTTCATTTTTGGAATATTAAATGTTATTAAACTCTTTTAATAAATTTGTAAGTCTGTATTTTTCCTCACTATTTAAATGTTCTAGTCTGTAAGTGTGTTCTAAGTCTATGTTGTTGTCCATGGCATAGTTTATTTCTGATGTAAAGTTTTTTTCTTGTAAGAGTGCATTAAAGTTTTCCGAAGAGTTCTCATCACATGGATCTAATTCTTTGTGAATGAATGTTCTTTCGTTAATTATTGTTTCTTTCCGAGAGTAGTCTATTAAACCGTTATTCTCCATTAGTATTTTTCTTCCTAACAGAATATCATAATAAGGTGAAAATGAATGAATATAGAATTTTTGCGTTTGTTGAATAAGACCGTTGGCTGGAAGGTCTACATATTTATTTAATTTAGAATAGCCTGTCATACTTCGGACAGTTATTTGCTTATCTTTAACTTGAAGATTGAAAAAGTTTGAGCTCATCAAGTTTATCGAAGAGCCAGTATCAACTATGCATCTATATCTGTGGTTATTAAACATGATCTCTATGTATTGGTGGGATCCCAGGCCGGTATTGGAAAATTTTCAGCTTGTTGATATTGCTGATCTGTAAACAATTCTGTCTGAGTATTCTGTAATTGATCTTCGTGGAACTGTTTGTCGTTATTAATGTAGTGTTCAGTTTCGTTATCGTAATCTAATTCGTGCTGGTGAAAATTTTCATTTGTCTGCATACGCGATGGTTCGCTACTTTCTCTAAAACGCTTATTTGGCACTCTTGGTTGTTGGGGGGGCTGATAGTAGTTTCGGGTGTCGTTTTAACGGTCCTGAAGTAAGTCTGTTCTGAATCCGTTGTATAAATTTCTGTACTGATTAAGTTGCTGTTGTCTGGTCGGAGGAATTTGTATAAAAGGGGTTTGATTGTTTACGTTAGTGTTTTGGGTCTGTGTGGGATTTAATGGAATAAAGGGGCGAATGAATCGTTGGTTGGGGTGAGTGTTTTTGATTTGGTTAATGTTTGTATGTTTATAGGGTTTAGGTGGATTGGAGTTAAGTTTTGGCTGACTATCATATGTTTTTGAAATTGGGTCTTCGTATAGACCTTCTTGTTGGGCGGTTTGCCTTAGTTTTTGAACGGTTGAAATGTCTTACCTCGCTAAGGTTATGAACAACCTATCGGGGAGTGAGTGTTGAATTGTATTTTTTATTGTGGTTGCCATTGCTTGTGTATAAACCACCATATTATTTCGGTCATTCTCTAATGCTAACTTATTTATAATTACACTGGACTTATCTTCTAATTGTTCACAGAATAGACGTAAGTTACCCTTAAAAGGAGTGCGATACAGTCTTCCTAGTAGATCCTCCAGGGGCGTCTGAGTCTTGAATTCCGTGATTAGGGCGTCTCTAAAAGTTGTCCATTCGTTGTGCATTCCAAATTGGGTAACCTTTTCTGCATCTCCGACAATTTGAAGTTCGATGGCTCCAAATATAACCGCCTTCTGTCGAGCGTCGTTTGAAGGGTATAAGTTCAACAGGTATTCGATAAGTCTGATGAACGAGCTGAGATTCGATGGGTCTCCAGAAAATTTTGGTACTTGGCGTATTTGCCGAAGTAATTGAGTCATATTTTCCGCTGGTAATTCCATTTTAGTTTTATTTATAAGTTAGTTTCTGTTCTTGCTCACAGACTGCTGCAGTATGTCGAGACTTATGCCTTAAGTGAACTGCACTGTTTTAACTTTTTATTGTTTTATACAATAGTAGCGGTCGCACTTTTGATTTTAGTGGGCTACTGTTTTTGTTCACTGACTGCTACATTATGTCGAGACTTATGTCTTAGTGAACTGCACTGTGCGCCTTTTAATTGTATTACACCTTAGTGGAGGTCTCACTTCACGAAGCGGTCCACAAAATTAGGTCTTTAAATTAACTCCGATCGCACAGGTTCTTGTGCGGATACCGATTTTAGTCACTTTAAACGAACCGAAATCATTTTGATGCGGCCAATTCGCGGGTACAATCAGAAAAGGTTACTTGGTCGTACAAGTTTCCTATTTTCACTAGATTGTCAAAGGATAACGAGTTTACTAGGACTTTTTTTAGTATCCTACCGACTGCGCCAATAAACTTTTTTGGTGATAGATTTAATAAAAAAAAATATATTTTCCTTTTTATGATCTTTATTTGAATAAGTTTCACCAGAGGTCAGTTAAGAACTAATTTACAAATGTATTCTTTCGGCCCAGCAAACCTTTTACAGAGGATTAACATAAGCCTTTTAGGTTCTACTTAGCTTTATATGTCAAGCTTAACAGATCATTAAGCTCGTTACCGTTAAGCGGTTCGTATCTTGGGGGAATGTTATTTATGAGGCTTTTGGAGAGTGAAGCTTTCCAAAAGATCGGCTTAGCTTTTTTATATGAAGAGTGAATATGTCGTATGAAGAAATGAATATGTCACTATATTCTATTCTTTGAAGTGGGAACTTGTCTGCTAACAGTTTCTTATTGATTTGACGATGGTCAACTACTTATCACAATATCTTTTCCGCCGAGTTAGGCAGTGATTTCTTGGGTACAATCTTGCCGTCTCTTATCAATTTGTCATCTTGTCTTTAAATTTTTGTCTTTTGACTTTCTGGCATTCTATAGTTTTTAATGTAGACTGTAGTTTTGTTATTTAATCTAAATTTTTGCTTATAAAAGTTATTAGCTGATATGGTTTCTATTTCAAGACCAAAAATATCGCTATATTCGGTGCGTAGTTTTGTTACATCGTTTAAAAATAACATTGGGAATTTTAAAAGTTTTAATACTTTTAAAGTTCTTTGTGCACTATGTTCGGTATCTGCATTGTAAACCTCATAATCATCTAATGATTCGCTTTTTATGTTTGCGCTGTTAACGATAGCGTCTTTGACAGTTGTATTTATAATGCAAATCAAAACGTTTTGAGTGTTTACAAGTGCACTTGCTATTAGATTGCCAGGTTGCAATTCCTGATTGGGGATAAGAACATGTGTGTCAGTACATATTAGTTGAATCCTTCGAATTACTTCTGATCTAGCTGGCAAAACTAGGGATGTCTTGGATGTATTATTGTTGATATTCCTGAAATTTTCGGGCTTCGTAGTGAAGCAATCTTCTTGGTCGTAGAATTCTAAAATACAATTTTATTTCTTTATGAAATCCAAGCTAATTATACGATCCCCTGGTATAGGAAAATTATCAAATACGATATGAAATTGCAACACTAATATCCAAATGAATTGTTCCTTGCCCTATGTCTGATATACAAGTTGTATTCAGTGAATTTAAATTATTGTTTCTGCATTACAGCAGGGAAATTTCTGCACCTTTATCTATTAACAGAAATACCAATGAATTGGTACTTATATTCTTAATTCTAAAATGCTTATTTTATACAGCCAACTGTTGCTCAAGGGGGTTTGTTGGTTTTCCGCCTGTAAGTTTCTTACATTATAATTATTATCAAATAGATTCAGAAGAGCTTGATACAAACCTTAAAATAGAAGAGCAGGATTTAAATAATCTTACTATCCCAGCTGTTTTGATGTCAGATCTGGATAATTCTACAGATTCTGATACTTCTTCAAGCATAGCCGAGAACAAACCAGGCAATAATATCACAATGGCACAAACCAATATCGATTTTATTAATACAGCATCTAAGCTTATACCAGATTTTGATGGTAAAGCTGAA
Source organism: Drosophila yakuba (assembly GCF_016746365.2). Classification (NCBI taxonomy): domain Eukaryota; kingdom Metazoa; phylum Arthropoda; class Insecta; order Diptera; family Drosophilidae; genus Drosophila; species Drosophila yakuba. The sequence goes on along the minus strand of NC_052527.2, from coordinate 25,727,043 downwards.
AACTTACAAAGTTTTATTGATGCATTACAAATATTGGAATTAATAGCAGGCGAACACGAACAATTAGCAGTTTCTATAATAAAAACAAGGCTATAAGGTGTTGCCAGAAATTTAATCGAAGATGAAACAACAATAACTGATGTCATTTCCAAATTAAAAAGCAATGTCAAAGGAGAAACTGTAAAAGTATTATCAGCAAAACTGATGAATCTACAAAACCGCGGACGCGGAAATTATAGAGGTAATTTTCGCGGTCGCAACAATAATTTCAATAACAATAATTATAATAACAATACCCAATACAATAATGGACGAGGCCAATATAGAGGAAACTCAAGAGGCCGTGGCAACTCGAATCGAGTCCAAAACTATAATAACCCAAATAATATCAGCCCATAATATATCGGAAAACCTGCATATCCCTTTAAGTACTCAACAATAGAAAACAAGAGAGAACGCTATAGTCGAGTTCCCCGACTATCTGATACCCGTTACTCAGCTAGTGGAAGTGCGAAGGAGGTCTTCGACACTGACAGTTTTTGGCGGTTTATGGGCGTTAGTGTGGGCGTGGCAAAAAGTTTTTTGGCAAATCGATAGAAATTTACAAGACTAATACAAAAACAAAAAAATATCAAAACATTTTTCAAAAGTGTGGGCGTGGCAGCTTTAGGAAGTTTGTGGGCGTTAGAGTGGGCGTGGCAAAAAGTTTTTTGACAAATCGATACAAATTTACAACACCAATACAAAAACAAGAGAGAACGCTATAGTCGAGTTCCCCGACTATCTGATACCCGTTACTCAGCTAGTGTAAGTGCGAAGGACAGTTATTGGCGGTTTTTGGGCGTTAGAGTGGGCGTGGCCAAAAGTTTTTTAACAAATAGATAGAAATTTACAAGACTACTACAAAAATGAAAAAATATTAAAACATTTTTCAAAATTGTGGGCGTGGCAGTTTTGGGCGGTTTGTGGGCGTTAGAGTGGGCGTGGCAACATGATTCGACAAACTTGCGCTGCGCCTATGTCCCTGGAGTCTGTATGCCTAATCTCAACTTTCTAGCTTTTGTAGTTCCTGAGATCTCGACGTTCATACGGACAGACAGACAGACAGACGGACAGACGGAAGTGTGGGCGTGGCAGTTTTGGGCGGTTTGTGGGCGTTAGAGTGGGCGTGGCAGCATGATTCGACAAACTTGCGCTGCGTCTATGTCCCTGGAGTCTGTATGCCTAATCTCAACTTTCTAGCTTTTGTAGTTCCTGAGATCTCGACGTTCATACGGACAGACAGACAGACAGACGGACAGACGGACATGGCCAGATCGACTCGGCTATTGATCCTGATCAAGAATATATATACTTTATATGGTCGGAAACACTTCCTTCTGCCTGTTACATACTTTTCAACGAATCTAGTATACCCTTTTACTCTACGAGTAACGGGTATAAAAAATGAAAAAATATTAAAACATTTTTCAAAATTGTGGGCGTGGCAGTTTTGGGCGGTTTGTGGGCGTTAGAGTGGGCGTGGCAGCAGGATTCGACAAACTTGCGCTGCGCCTATGTCCCTGGAGTCTGTATGCCTAATCTCAACTTTCTAGCTTTTGTAGTTCCTGAGATCTCGACGTTCATACGGACAGACAGACAGACAGACGGACAGACGGACATGGCCAGATCGACTCGGCTATTGATCCTGATCAAGAATATATATACTTTATATGGTCGGAAACACTTCCTTCTGCCTGTTACATACTTTTCAACGAATCTAGTATACCCTTTTACTCTACGAGCAACGGGTATAAAAAATGAAAAAATATCAAAACATTTTTCAAAAGTGTGGGCGTGGCAGTTTTGGGCGGTTTGTGGGCGTTAGAGTGGGCGTGGCAGCAGGATTCGACAAACTTGCGCTGCGTCTATGTCCCTGGAGTCTGTATGCCTAATCTCAACTTTCTAGCTTTTGTAGTTCCTGAGATCTCGACGTTCATACGGACAGACAGACAGACAGACGGACAGACGGACATGGCCAGATCGACTCGGCTATTGATCCTGATCAAGAATATATATACTTTATATGGTCGGAAACACTTCCTTCTGCCTGTTACATACTTTTCAACGAATCTAGTATACCCTTTTACTCTACGAGTAACGGGTATAAAAAATGAAAAAATATTAAAACATTTTTCAAAATTGTGGGCGTGGCAGTTTTGGGCGGTTTGTGGGCGTTAGAGTGGGCGTGGCAGCAGGATTCGACAAACTTGCGCTGCGCCTATGTCCCTGGAGTCTGTATGCCTAATCTCAACTTTCTAGCTTTTGTAGTTCCTGAGATCTCGACGTTCATACGGACAGACAGACAGACAGACGGACATGGCCAGATCGACTCGGCTATTGATCCTGATCAAGAATATATATACTTTATATGGTCGGAAACACTTCCTTCTGCCTGTTACATACTTTTCAACGAATCTAGTATACCCTTTTACTCTACGAGTAACGGGTATAAAAATATTACAACATTTTTCAAAAGTGTGGGCGTGGCAGATTTGAGCGGTTTGTGGGCGTTAGAGTGGGCGTGGCAGCGTGATTCGACAAACTTGCGCTGTGGCTATGTCCCTGGAGTCTGTATGCTTAGTTTCAACTTTCTAGCTTTTGTAGTTCCTGCGATCTCGACGTTCATACGGACAGACGGACGGACAGACGGGCATGGCCAAATCGACTCGGCTATTGATCCTGGTCGGAAACGCATCCTTCTGCCTGTTACATACTTTTCAACGAATCTAGTATACCCTTTTACTCTACGAGTAACGGGTATAATGATAGGGTTCACACCATTAATCTCAGTCAAAACATATTTGTATCATTAAACCATGCGGTTACAGGAAAAGAACTTGTCTTTTTAGTAGACACAGGTGGAGACATTTCAATAGTTATAGAAAATTTTGATGTCTTTTATAACATAGAAGACAATTATTTGATTCAAGAGGTAACCAAATCCAAGGGGTTAACTTCTATTAAGATACAGACCACTAAGTACATAATCCAACACGATTTTCATATCGTGGATTTACAATTCGCAATTCCTTGCGATGGCATATTAGAAATGGATTTTATTAAAAAATACAACTGTCAATTAGACTTAAAGCTATCTGAAGATTGGCTTATAATCAGATCTTATAACTTAAAATTTCCAATTTATGTTCCAATAACATACAGTTCTGGCAACAACTCAATACTTCTGCCAGAAAGATCCCAAGTTATTGGAAGCATAGATATAAATTCAAAAGAAGACAGAAATTGAGAAGACATGGTATTTACATAGCAAGTACCACAACAACATCTAAAAACGCTTTTATAAGACTACTCAATACAACCAATAAAGATCAAGTAGACAGTACAAATAATTTGGCATATGAATCGGATTGGAATCTGAACCAACAAGCATAAATAATTTTTATAAACAAAAACTGAGATTATAAGATGATGAACCAGTATATATAAAAAATTATAGAAGCTCACACAGTCAGGTGAACGAAATACAGAAACATGTTGGAAAATTGATCCCCGACGGGATTGTCGAACCATTAGTATCTGAATATAATAGCCCATTATTACTTGTTAGATAACAAAGATATAGAATTGCCTACGCAATCTATAGAGAAAGCTTATAAGCCCAACTTATATGAAGTCATAAACAATGACAAAGTACGTGGTGACCTTGCTTGTAAAAAAATTTATGCAAGACACGATGTTAACGATTTATATACCAATGGAATCCTAGACTTAGGTCAATTTTCCCAAAGGCTTGTAATGCAAGCCGGTATAAACAAAATCAGCCAACTCAAAATGGCACCGTTGGAAAATATCTTTGAACATGTTTCAATAGATAATTTCAAACAAATGGGCAATTGAATACATTAAGAGTAGCGCTACTCAACCCGGTGACCCTTATAGAAAAACAAGAAGAGAAAGACGCTATACTGTCTAAATTCCATGACGATCCTATACAAGAAGTTCATATCGGCATTGCAAAAACCTTGGCCAAGGTCTAAAGATATTATTTTTGGAATGATATGACTCGAGATATTACTGAGTTCATACGAAAATGTCGAAAATGCCAAAAAAATAAAATAACCAAGCACAATACGACTCCATTGATAATAACTGATACGCCAATAAATGCTTTCGACAGGGTTATAGTAGACACTATTGGTCCACTACCAAAATGAATATGCAGTCACTCTAATATGTGACCTAACTAAATATTTAGTTGCCATACAGGTTCCAAATAAGACCGCGAACACTGTCGCTAAAGCAATTTTTGAATCATTTATTCTGAAGTAAGGTCCAATGAAGATATTACTGATATGGGAACGGAATATAAAAATTCAATTATAAATGATTTATACAAATACCTAGAAATTAAAAATATAACATCTACGGCACACCGCCACCAGACAGTTGGAACAATAGAACGTCGTCATAGAACTTTCAATGAATACATACGCTCATATATATCGGTTAATAAAACTGATTGGGACGTATGGCTTCAATATTTCGTTTACTGCCCATATGAGTTAGTATTTGGTAAAACAAATAATTTACCAAAACAATTTAATAGTATAGATAATATAGAGAACATAAATAATATTGATGACTATGCTAAGAAAAGTAAATATAGATTCGAAGTAGCATATAAAAGGGCCAAAATAATGATAGCAGAAGATAAAATATTATATGATCAGAAAATAAACAACATATATATATCAATAGGTGATAAATTCTTATTAAGAAATGAAACTGGTCATAAGTTGGAATATAAATAAACTGGTCCCTCTAAAGTAACGGAAATAGGAGATAGAAATAACATTATAATAACGAATAATAAAAACAAAAAACAAACAGTACATAAGGATAGGGTAAAACTGTTTATTTCATAATTGTAATAAGTATGGCCATGCTAAAACAAAAATACTTCTTTACATTTAATTATATAAGTTCCCACTTCATTTCGTTTAGTGCGGACGTGTTAACAGTGCTACAGTTAAACAATTCCAAAAGTCGAAACAGTGAAGTGAACCAAGCATAAAACCATAAGCGAAAAGACGCCCAGTGCAATGCCTGCACATATAGATTTTCTAACAAATCTATAAGTTATTAATCATCAACTAACTAATTACAAATATAAATAAACTAACCAAAAACAATGAGTGAAAACGAAGCTCGCGCGCAGCGTCAACGTCAGCAAGATGAGCGACGGCTCTCTTTGCAACGCAACAACGCTTACTTTTCCGTCGTTTTTGCGGTATCGAACCGCGAGCGGTCAATCACCCCCAACCCGACAGCGGATCATTCTCTCTTATCACGCGACAGTGAACGCTCTTGCCCGTCGCCGTCGCTTCTATCTATCGGGCCGACGCAGTCCGACCGCCCGCGATCGGCAACTCCCAACCCGCCAAACGAACACCTGCTTACAGCGAACGTCAAAGAACAATCTTGCTCTTTGTCTCCCTTACCAACAAAATCTGCTTACACCAAGCAAAGAGAACAGAACTTAGCTGTAACAGCAAGCACAAACTCTTCAATTGTTGCGACAACCTTAATAACTAAAACAACACCGATGCCGACTGCCCGCTCAACACATACAATCACAACGAAAGCTGCGCAGACAGCAAAACAAACTGCAACAAACGAAAACGCAAAGCCGGCCATACAGACTGGAATGGATCGCTACATCCAAATAAAACGAAAGCTAAGCCCCCAAAAAAAATGTAAACAAACCAAAATACTCACGCGCCAACGCCAACACAACTTTAGGCGAAGTACCGAACTATGCCAACAGGTTCGACATTTTGGCAGACACTATTGAAGACCTGCCCGTTGAAGCTGATGGAAGCGACAAAAAAAAAACCAAAGCCACCACCAATATTGTAAACAATGTAATAAAGCTCATAGGTGACGCAAATTTCCACATAATTCCCTTAGTTAGGGGCACCATTCATGAAACTACAGTTCGGACCAAGTCTGAACAACACTTTAGAGCCTTAACAAAGTATTTGGACGATGGAGAAAAAAGCTATTACACATACCAGCTAAAAAGCTGCAAGGGTCTGCAAGTCGTACTAAAGGGCATAGAGCCTGATGTAACACCAGACGAAATAAAGCTGGCGGTACAGGATAAAGGACTTACCGCAAAATCAGTCTTCAACATCCTAAACAAAAATAGACAGCCGCAACCACTCTTCAAGGTGGAACTTGCACCTGAAGCAAAGATGCCGAAAAGAAACGATGTCCATCCAATCTACAAACTTAAATTTTTACTATTTCGTATAATCACTGTAGAAGAACCTCACAAACGTAACAATCTGGTACAATGTATGAACTGCCAAAAATAAGGCCATACAAAGTCTTACTGTAAGCTGCGCCCAGTGTGCATAGCCTGTGGCGAACTCCACGACAAAGCCAGCTGCAGTGCACCCAAAGAAGACACAAGCCGAAAAAAGTGTGGCAACTGTGGAGGCAACCACACAGCCAACTACAAGGCTGCCTGCTCGTTACCAAAAACGCGTCATATGCAAGCGCTCTAAGATCAGGTCTAGAGCCCCCAGCCTCCAATGCGCCATGTTCACAAGCCAAATATGTGGACTTCAATTCGGTACAAGACAAAAAGCTAATGGAACAACAACAAAACAATTTCGAAGCAATGATATTTACCTTTATATTTACCAGAGCATGGCGGAGTTTATGGCGCTTATGCGGACAACCATGCAAGATCTAATGCGCAATCAAAACATGTTGATACAACTGCTTGTATCACAACAATCAAAATAATCATCTTCATGGCCTCGCTAAGAATCTCTTCGTGGAACGCCAATGGCGTTTCACAGCACAAACTTGAGCTAGCTTAATTCCAACTCGAAAAGCACATCGACGTAATGCTACTTTCGGAAACCCAACTCAAAAACAAATATAACTTCAACATAAGAGGATATATTTTCTACGGAACCAATTACCCTGATGGTAAGGTCCACGGCGGGACCGGGATTTTGATAAGAAGCCGTCTTACCACCATTGTCATATTGAGACTGCCGAAAACTATCTACAAGCAACATCAATAAAAATTCATTTGGATTATGGTAACCAGCTTACTTTAGCCGCTGTTTACTGCCCACATCGTTTCACTTTATCTGAAGACCAATTTATGGAATTCTTCAACTCACTTGGAGAACATTTTATAGCAGCTGGGGACTATAATGCCAAGCACACACACTGGGGGTTTCGACTCGTGAATCCAAAAGGAAAACAGCTCTACAACGCCATTATAAAAGCAAACAACAAGCTCGACCACGTTTCTCCTGGCACACCTACATATTGGCCTACTGACCCCAAAAAACTACATGATCTAATTGATTTCGCAGTCACCAAAAACATTCCCCGTAATTTGATAAGCGCCGAGTGCCTCTCAGACCTATCATCTGACCAATCGCCCCTACTAATAAATCTGCTCCGACACCCAGAACCAGCAAACCTCTCTTACAAGTTGACTTCAGTAAAAACCAACTGGCTCAAATACAAAAAATACATAAGCTCACACATTGAGCTTAACCCACCTCTTGAAGCTGAAGCTGACATTGATAGTTTTGTTAACTCACTGGAGTCAATCATCGTTGCTGCAGCTCGCTGCTCAACGCCGCAAGCAGTAAGCAAAATTACAAATCACAAAAACACCAACCTGCAAATCGAACAACTTGTTCTCGAAAAACGGCGCCTACGGCGAGAATGGCAGTCCTCCAGATCACCGTCGGCAAAACAAAAGTTAAAAGACTCCACACGCAAACTTACAAAAGCTTCAAAGCAAGAAGAAGAGCTTGCCCAACGCACTTATATTGAAAAATTATCAACATCCAGTACAAAAAACTCACTGTGGAAAGCTCACCCAACTCTTGGCTCACCCACAGCATTACCCAGCTCTTCAACGCCATCAACAAACTTGGCTACTTTCCAGTAAGATGGAAAAAGTCAACAATAATAATGATACCAAAGCCGTGAAAAGATCACCCTGTTCCATCGTCGTACAGACCCATAAGCCTTCTATCCTGCTTATCGAAACTTTTCGCCTACTGCAGGCATTTGACAGAGTTTGGCTGGACGGTCTGATGTACAAAATCAAAACAACGCTTCCAAACAACACTCATAAACTGCTAAAATCGTACCTCTACAACAGGAAGTTTGTAGTGAGGTGCAACACTGCGTTATCCGACGAACACAGTATTGAAGCCGGTGTCCCACAAGGCAGCGTACTAGGCCCAACACTATACGTCCTATTTACAGCAGACATCCCTACAAGCAGCAACCTAACAGTTTCAACATTTGCGGATGACACAGCTATTCTCAGCCGCTCCAGATGCCCAATCAAAGCATCATCTCAGTTAGCCGTCTACCTGGTCGACGTGGAAAAGTGGCTATCCGACTGGCGTATAAAGGTAAACGAACAAAAATTCAAGCAAGTAACTTTTACCCAACTTTTACCCAGGCAAGATTGTCCACCGCTCACGCCGAACAACGTCGCACTTCCAACGGCAAACGAAGTGACGTATCTTGGAGTATAGAAGACTAACTTGGCGCCGACACATCGAAGCCAAGAGAACTCACTTAAAACTGAAGGCCAACAGCCTTCATTGGCTTATCAACTCCCGCTCACCACTCAGTTTGGACTTCAAGGTGCTGCTCTACAGCTCAGTGTTAAAACCAATCTGGACTTACGGCTGCCAGCTATGAGGAAATGCCAGCAACAACAACATCGATATCGTTTAGAGAGCTCAGACGAAGATATTGAGAACTATCACCGGGGCACCTTGGTATGTTCGAAACGCCAGCATTCACAAAGAACTAAAAGTGCCACCTGTAAAAGACGAAAAAAAGGAAAAGTACCTTAACAATCCTAACCAGCTCGCGAGGAGTCTAACAAGGCTAAGCAGCCGATCACGCCTAAGTCGAAACGACTTGCCAACCCAGAAGTAATTTTTTTTTTAGGGCCGCTTTTATAATACAGTTCAAGAAATGTACTAGTAATTAGTAGTTATACTTAAGATTTGTTAACTTGTTGTTAGTTTTCGGTACAGAAAAGATACAACAAATAAAAAGCTCCAAACTGGAAAAAAAATTTTTTTTTATTACTATTTGAAATTTAATATATATAGGAAAAATACATAAATAAAAAAATACAAAAAATTAACCTTTTAAGTAAAACCTTATAAAACCAATCTATAATATTATGTTGTTTTTCAAAAGAAGGGAGGTGTAGGATGCGCACATATAGAATACCCACTGCACTAGCCAATAGTACATATACACACTGTAACACTTTGTTGCAATGTTTATGGAAATATTCCACTTCAAGTGCATGTGATATTTGATCACCCATTTCTGCACAAACGTCATAAATGCAGGATCAGCATTAATGCTGATCACTTGTGAGCGCACATAACATTCCCTCTCTTAACAGAGTAATACCTAAGTAATATTCCCTCTCCGCTGTCCAACTGTGGACAGCGCAGCAATGAGACTTGGCCTTACTTAGAACCTAAGGAAGAATGTTCAGATCAGATACAACTGAACTTTGGAAGCGGTACCTTCGCTGCTTTCAACAAAAATAAAGAAACACACAAGACTAAGGGGAACAAAGAAAATGCAAGTCGACAATAAACGAGTGTCCGATAACGAGTTCAGCGGCGGCAATAGGTCGCAGAAAAAGAACCTACTCCAGTTACGGGCACAGTTCACCGAGGGGGTATTGACTCCCAAAATAGGGAAAATTTAGAAATATGACTCCTAGGTGGGAACACTTGACATAGAAGACCGAAAGATCATAAAATCTCTAAGCCGGTATAAAAAGACATTAAACTTTCAATGTTCAATATTGTTTAGATAAAAAAATAACAAATTATGGTATAGAGGATGGTTACACGGACGCAGCCTTGTGGTACTCCGGGTCTAATGGGCCTAGGTGATGTTTCGTCGGCGTATTAGTCCTTGTGTCCTAGATAAGAACTAGGGTCGAGGCCACATTTCCTCTCCTTCATATATACGATCCCCGTCAAACGTTATGTCATCATTTCTGATGACTTCACTTCCCGCGTCAGCACCCCTTTTACAAATGTTTACCTACATATTCTGTTGTAGTTAAATTAATAGCATATTTTATTGCTGGCTAGATGTAATATAAAAATTAAAGGCTAGTATACAAGACCTCTAAGAAGAGAAGCGAAGAGTATCGAATTCACCACCGGACAGAGCACACGTTAACAAAAATTGTTGCCTATTCACGACTACAAGCTTCGCTCAGGCGCAAGGCGGATACTCGCAACTAACATTAAACTCGATATTAAACATTTAATTCTATTAATAAATTGCATTACCTGGAAGAGGCTAACAATAAAATATCTGAAGCTTCAGCCCATATCGGGGCTGTGCAGTCAGACTGAAGGAGTAGTCTAAGTTCCTGCCTTGGACCCCTGCAGTTGAGCATTATGCGCTCTAGCGTCCTAGCGACGCTTGCCGCCTTCCTGTTCGCTTCCGCCAGATGTTCTTTGAACGACAGCTTGTGCCGACATGACCGTGGTTTCTCCGACTTCGATGGCAGCTGACTCTACTGGTTAGCGGCTAGTATAGCACAACCCCTGTTTTGTGGTGTGCAATGTTCAGGCCGACCGATGAGAGCCACTCCACTATGGTGCAAGCTAGGCGTGTTAGCTAGGCTCTCAGCTTCTCGAACGGTTTTTGCGATAAATACTACGGGAATATCGTTCGCGAAGCCAATCACCCTGGACTTCCTGGTAGGGGCAACCGTAGCACCCCATCGTACATGGCAATAAACAGCAGTGGCCCGTGTACTAAGCCTTGGAAGACTCCAAGGTTACCGAACATCGCTTCCATCTGCACGTGTATATGTCACCTACTTGACGTTGGTCAGGATTATGAGATGGTCCAGTCCAATTTCCGATAGCGTATCGGCACAAAGGTCCTACCTATCAGCCTTCGTCCTTTTTGGAGGTGTTTTGCGGCTCGAGCCGGAGGGGCTGTTTGGGGTCCTTGCTCGCTTCGGCGTGTCCTGTCCATCTCCCGTCTCAGCAAGGTTTTACCCGTCAATCTGTGGTGCCTCAGGAGTCATTGGTAGGATTGACAAAATCAAGATTTTCCTGCTACTTTGGAAAGCTCCCGCGTTGTCCAATTCACTTTCGATTTTGCTTGTTGCGATCACTGTCGAGGCGGCCAATCTTGTCACCACCTCGCCAGGTAGCTTCAAAACGTGATTTGGGGCAGCCAGAACGCATGCCCCTGCCGTGGAATTTACCACGGGTGGATTTCCAACCCAGTAGTGCTGTTTATAACAGACATTCTTCACTCGAAAGCATTCTTCTGCCAAACCACGTGGTCGCCCACTATGGGTCAAACGGATGCTACGACCAGCGACAAGATCTTTTGTCGAACCTCGTAGCAAATAGCTTCTGACGGGTAGCGAAGGCATTTGCCACCTGTGGTCGGAGACGGCTGAGGCTGTGCCGCGTTACCAGACCGGTAACTTAAGCCGTTTGGTTTACCACTGGTTGCGAATCTGACTGCGAGATCAGCTGGCGTGACAACGCATCTCGTGTTGCATAGAAAGAAAGGGGACAAATAAGAAAAACAGAAGGGAAAGCTTCGAAAATTTTCACCCTGACCTATTCCAAGGCCTGGAGATCGGAGCCGGCTGGCAGTCCGTGGACTAGCGACGGAAGTGCAGTCCGTCACTGTTGGCACGTCGCTGGCTCAACGCGAAAATTTTTGAGTTTACTACTACTATACCTTAGATGACCATAGCGGCATCGCCCGATGTTGTGCGAAGGGCACAGGTCGCTTGGACGCCGCACACTGGAGCTGCGTAGAGCAGCTGGGATGAAGAAACTTTGGTCAGTAACTTTGGGCTTCTCGTGTTTGGAAACATTCTCGACAGAGACCTAGTATAGCGCTAGCCCTTTTGTGGGCGTACTCAAGGTGCTCTCGGAACGAAAGGCTGTGGTACCCCCAACTTGAATGCAGCGGTCCCAAGCGGTCCATCATTCTAGCCGAGTCAGCCGTGTTAAACACGTTTCGGATGTTGAGCGTCACCACCAGGCAGTACTTCTTACCACCTTTCCACTCGGAGCCTGCAATGGCTCTGGCTGCCGTGTTGGTGACCGCGGAGATCGTGCCACCGTCGACAATCCTTTCCGGTATCCGTACTGGTTTGGGGAAAGGCCCCCTGCAGCCGTTATCGCTTCGTCGAGCCCTGCCGCAATCAACATCTCGAAGGCCTTGCCGATCGTGTCCAGCAGGCAGATGGGTATGTACGAAGATGGTTCTCCCGGGGTCCTGGCCTTCTATCTGTCGGGGAACGTTCCCTCGGCGGTTTCCTTAGGGTGAATGGACAATAGCTGCTTGGTTGCCCTGTTCCGGTTCCGTGACCGGCCGTAATCCGTCTCCGCATGACCGAATCTGCCTGGGGTCAGGATGATGCCGAAATATTCCAGTGCAGTCGGTTCAAGCTAAGTCGAATCAGAGACATTGAGACGGTTTCTGGCGAGTACCTAACACAGGTACCACTTCTGTCTATAGGGCTCTTGCATCTACTTGCAATGTGGAGGGCCACTCATCTCGCGGTTCTGGCACAGAGACTAGTCAATTTTAATATGGCTGTGCTTTGCGACTACCTTCCCTTCGGGGACGGGCAAGCTAAATGAGTGATGGAGTTTGGGTGCCGACATGGATGCGCTTAGCAACCATCCTGTAGGCACCGCCCCACGGGTCGCTTTCCGCTGCGTCACAGAGTTACAAAAACGCTTCGCGCTTGCTGGCTCTAGCCGCTTTCTTGAATGCCCTATTTGCGACCTTATACACCTCGTGGCATGCTTTCAGTCCTGAGGTGTCACGAGCTCTTTGGACGAGTCTCTAAGCTGATGCTGCTCTGCGCGGCAATATTGTCGCTCCACCAGAAGACGGAGGTGGTGTCTTCGATACGTTTTACTCGTCTGCATGCTTTGTTCACAGCCTTCCTCAACCCTCGCTTCCACTTTCGTTTTCGTTTCAGGTCGTGGAGAGCGGCGGCGAACTCCTCTAGGCTCATGGAGTCCTGACGGGAAGCCTCAAGTTGGAGCATGGACTACCCTGCTGTTGAGTGCTCTTATGCCGATTTCGACCTAGATCGCTCTGTGGTAACTGCCTGTCTACACCTCCTTGATGCTTCAATGGGAGAAGCGTTAGAGTGGAATGCTAACGATCGTGAGGTCGATTATTGACCCTGCTGGTTGCCCCCGTTTAGGAGGGCTACGTCCAGCGTAGCGAATATTTCGAGGATTGATTTGCCTCTAAGAGTTGTATGTGGTGAGCCCTACTCCAGTGCCCATGCATTAAAGCCACCTCCCCGGATACCCATATGGCTGCCTTGGCATAAAGACCTTCGTCTTTACATCGCGAACGGTAAGAGTGAGCAGCTCCTGCACCATCCTGCAATGATTCAAGCTAAGTCGAATCAGAGACATTGAGACGGTTTCTGGCGAGTACCTAACACAGGTACCACTTCTGTCTATAGGGCTCTTGCATCTACTTGCAATGTGGCGGGCCACTCATCTCGCGGATCTGGCACAGAGACTAGTCAATTTTAATATGGCTGTGCTTTGCGACTACCTTCCCTTCGGGGACGGGCAAGCTAAATGAGTGATGGAGTTTGGGTGCCGACATGGATGCGCTTAACAACCATCCTGTAGGCACCGCCCCACGGGTCGCTTTCCGCTGCGTCACAGAGTTACAAAAACGCTTCGCGCTTGCTGGCTCTAGCCGCTTTCTTGAATGCCCTATTTGCGACCTTATACACCTCGTGGCATGCTTTCAGTCCTGAGGTGTCACGAGCTCTTTGGACGAGTCTCTAAGCTGATGCTGCTCTGCGCGGCAATATTGTCGCTCCACCAGAAGACGGAGGTGGTGTCTTCGATACGTTTTACTCGTCTGCATGCTTTGTTCACAGCCTTCCTCAACCCTCGCTTCCACTTTCGTTTTCGTTTCAGGTCGTGGAGAGCGGCGGCGAACTCCTCTAGGCTCATGGTGTCCTGACGGGAAGCCTCAAGTTGGAGCATGGACTACCCTGCTGTTGAGTGCTCTTATGCCGATTTCGACCTAGATCGCTCTGTGGTAACTGCCTGTCTACACCTCCTTGATGCTTCAATGGGAGAAGCGTTAGAGTGGAATGCTAACGATCGTGAGGTCGATTATTGACCCTGCTGGTTGCCCCCGTTTAGGAGGGCTACGTCCAGCGTAGCGAATATTTCGAGGATTGATTTGCCTCTAAGAGTTGTATGTGGTGAGCCCTACTCCAGTGCCCATGCATTAAAGCCACCTCCCCGGATACCCATATGGCTGCCTTGGCATAAAGACCTTCGTCTTTACATCGCGAACGGTAAGAGTGAGCAGCTCCTGCACCATCCTGCAATGATTCAAGCTAAGTCGAATCAGAGACATTGAGACGGTTTCTGGCGAGTACCTAACACAGGTACCACTTCTGTCTATAGGGCTCTTGCATCTACTTGCAATGTGGCGGGCCACTCATCTCGCGGATCTGGCACAGAGACTAGTCAATTTTAATATGGCTGTGCTTTGCGACTACCTTCCCTTCGGGGACGGGCAAGCTAAATGAGTAGCGGTGAGTAGCGATAGCCCAAGTGAGTAACGATAGCCGCGAAAAGCTGCTGCGCCTTAGCCATCGCGTCAAGACCATGTATTCCGAAGACCGACACCTTGAAATCCTCACTCATAGCGCGGACCTCGGCAGTGCTACCAAGCACCTGGGCAATACTCTCCCCCTTATTGTGTCAGCGCTCATTGCACTACCCTTGGCCACCTCCATTAAAAGGTTACCGTTTGAGGTACACCTAACTTTGCTAACGCAGCTTCCCAAATCTGAAAGCTCGCTGTCATTCCTTCTGGTGACCATGACGAGGATCTCGCCGTAAGTTTTCCCTTGTGCTTGGATGATCACGGCTTTCGGCCGTGTGCGAGCTTTGCCCGGGCTGGCTTTCTTTTTCCTTGTGACCGTGCGCCACTCGGTCCTCGCTGGTGCTGGAGCGTCAGTCGTGCTTGGCGCAGTCTCTTGCTTTCCCTGTGGTGCCCTTAATGGCAGCTTTTTAGCCGCAGGTTGCGGGGGCTTGCTCAACAGTGGCAACAGACGCTTTCCGGGTTTCTACTGGAGAACGCTTGTGCCGGCTAGGTCTGTTTGCGTTGCGCGCTCCTTTTTCCACACCCTCGGGGCTTGCTTCTTCTTATCGGCAGTGCTCTCCACAGTGTGCGAGCATTTTGGGCACGCGGTTGCGACCGTTGACAACATTCAAGACCTCGCCCGGGATCCTTCCCAACTCCAATAGATTATCGAGGCAAGATGGTTTAATAGTTGCCTTACATTTCTTTGGCGACGTGCTCCTTTGGCTGTTTGGGATGGTCTCGCCTAGTGCTTTCTTGGGGGTATGGGTATTCCCGTACTCCTGGTCCTTCTGTGGTTCCGATGCGCATCCCGGGCTGAGGATAGGTGACCGAATAAGCCAGTTGCGTTTTTAAAGGCCATTGGGCCTCATAGGTCAATTAGGTCCTTGTGGCTTGTGGCTGTGTCGGCAGTGGCGGCCAATTCAGCCACCGCCACTTAGCCACTCCTATCGGTGTATGTGTGCGTGTATGTTTTTTTTTTATAATGCCATGCGTTAGGAAAATAAAAATCTTTGAAAGATACAACCTACCGTCCGTAGGTGGCGTGCACGATTCATAATACATAGTGTGATTATGCCTACGATCAAGCTGCAGCTTAGCTTGCGGGGCAGTGAAGACTGCTGACTGACGAACAATTCGAATGTAATTATTTTTACCGGCACGTCTAATATTTATTCTCGTTATGACGTTTTGTTGGAGAGTTGAGGGGTTAATCAAGATTCCATGACCCAAACTCGACGAGCTTACTCTTTAAGCAAAATGCCTGAACATGCCCCTCCCTCTGTCCTTACCCAAGGCACGGGCACTAATACGCCTACGTAACAACACTCAAGCTTTTAGCATGTATACCTCACGCTAACCTCACCACTAGTCTCTACTAGATTCCTGAGTACTTCGCATAGAATCCATCAGCCACGTAGGAAAGGATGCCTTGTTCCACAATTTCCACAAATTTTTATCCGTGAGAGGAGCGAAATTAAAGTCCACACTAATTCGGAAGACAACTACAGAGAGCCCACGAAGTATCTGAACGACAAAAAACAAAAATTATTACATATACCATCTTTAAAGCAGCAAAGGTATACAAGTTGCTTTAAAGGGCATTGAGGAAGAAATTACGGAGGCGCTACAGGAAAAGGGATTTTTCCGCTTTTTCTCAACAAAGATAAAAAGCCGCACCCACTACTTAAGGTTGCGTTCGAAACTGAAAAAAACAATCTACAGTTTCTTCTGCGGCGTAAAATTACAGTATGTGAGTCGCTTAGCGCAAGACTCCTGTTAAATGTACGAACTGTCAATAATATGGCCATACCCGATCTTATTGTACACTATACTACCACAGTCCGCTGTTGCTTGTCGTAGGAGGCGACTAATACGGCTATAGGTCGCTCTGCCCGTGCTTGTCGGAGCCAAAGGAGTGAGGCCGACCGAGCCTCTAATTTCGGTACCACGGGTTGATCAGCTCTCCAAGGTTGCTCATTGAGGTAGGCCCCCTAGTGGGAGTATCGTGGTGGCTGTGGTTGATACCGCTCGCGGGTAGAGCCTTCGTGCTCGACGTTTGAGTTACGGCGATGGTTTACGCAAAACTCGGGTGCTGTGACTCTTAGATCAGTAGAGATTTTAGGTAGATCTCGCTCCTCAGCAAGGGGGAGTGCTTGCCCGGCAAGCAAGCACTCGAATTGCCACCGGGGTGGTTGCTATGTACATAGCTATAGCTTCTAGACCGAGATGTTTGTCTAACGTATACAGACTAATGCATCTTTGGATGTCGTGGTTGTAATCCCTTCAATGTGGAACACGCCACGTAAAACAAGTTCGGAGGGATCCGAAATCACACACTGTACACTGCGCACTGTGTATGAGATCTCCACGCCTCTGCACACTGCCCAGCAAACAAGAACAAACCCAGTGAGAAAAGGTGGCAATCACACAGCAAACTACAGAAGCTTCCCAGTTTACAAGGAGCTGAAAAGTTTTTTACGGTACTAATAAACCCGGATCACCATCAGATAAACAGAGACTGAAATGTGCCACAAATAAGCTAACCAAAGCCCTAAATCAAGAAGAGGAGCATGCCAAACGTCGATACATAGAGAAACAAAAGTACACCATCCGAGTGGAAGGAGAGATAAGAACTTCATCGGATCTGCCGGTGTATAGCAAACATTATCCGTATACCGCTTCATTAAGACCAGAGGTTGAGAAACAAATGAAGCAATTTCTACTAGATGGCATAATAAGACATTCACGGTCACCATACAACGCTCCCGTATGGATTGTCCCTAAGAAAGCCGATGCCTCTGGAGAAAGGAAGTAGCGGATTGACAATCGCAAACATAAGTCAATCACCATTTCGGATAGTTACCCTATGCTAGAGATCGGAGAAATTGGGCGACAACAAATATTTCTCAGTTCTAGATCTAAAAAGCGGATTTCACCAAATTCCTTTAAAACCAAAAGATATAGAGAAGACGGCATTCGCAATAAACGGTGGAAATCTTAAGAACTCGCCACCAATATTCCAGAGAGCGTTGGATGATATCTTACGAAACCACGTAAGGAAAATATGCCACGTGTATATCGACGATATCATAGTTTTCAGTCAGTCCGAGTATTCGAAACGTTAAATGAAGCCAACATGAAAGTTCAAATAGATAAGTGTGAGTTTTTCAGAGAAGAAGTCGATTTCTTAGGGTTCACGATTTCTAGGCACGGTATCAAGACGAACGCCGAAAAGGTAAAGGCAATCAAAAACTTTCCGGCCTTCAAAACTTTAAGGGAATTACGATCATTCTTGGGGTTAGCCAATTATTATAGAAGATTCATTAGCGAAGCTTGCCAAACCACTCACAATTCTACTTAGAGGCGAAAACGGTCGCACATCCAAATACATCTCCAACAGAACTAGAATAGAATTGGACAAAGAGGAAATAGATGCATTTAGCAAAATAAGACGAGCTTTAGCTTTCTAGTATGTTGTTCTATCTTATGCCAACTTTACTCAAGAGTTTCAACTACACACCGATGCATCAAATTTCGCTATTGGTGTAGTCCTTGAACAAGATTCTCGCCCTATCACGTTTAACTCTCGTACTCTAACGAAGACCGAAGAAAACTACGCTGCAAATGAGAAAGAATTGCTAGCTATTGTATGGGCTCTCAAGATTTTACTAATGTATCTATACGGTACTGCCAAGGCGGTTATCTACACCGATCGTTAGCCCCTGACCCTTGCGCGAGAAATAATAACGCAAATCTAAAACGCTGGAGAAGTTACTTGGATGAATATAATCATGAGCATCGATACAGGCCAGGTACCTCCAATGTAGTAGGAGACGCTTTTTTCTAGAATCCCAGTCGACACGCAGGTGAATTCTACAACAGCCACAATTCACAGTGATCAAAGCTCTTCACATACCCTGATACCAATGGAAAGCGTACCGATTAACGTTATCAAGAATCAGCTATTACTGCTAACATCAGATGAAGAGTCCGAAGCCTTGCAAAACTTTCAAATTATCCAAGTATGACAGACATCCTAATAACAGGGAAATACATTCAACTCCGATACCAACTCATCCAGGCCAGATCATCCACATAGACATTTATACCACACAAAAAAAACTTGTACCTACAGCAATAGATAAATTTTCGAAATACGCTCAAGTTAAACTACTTTAATCAAAAGCTTCAAAAGACTTGAAACATCCGCTAAGGGAAATAATGATAGCCTTCTGCATGCCTAAGTTGGTCGTTATGGACATCGAGAAAGCACTAAACTCCGCCACCATAAAATTTTTGCTGCAAGATCAGCTACAAGCAACTGTCTACACGACACCATCTTATTCTTCTACCAGTAATGGTCACGTTGAGAGATTCCACTCAACTTTGACAGAAATTATGAGATGCTTAAGCAGAGACTCTGGCACAGCTACATTCGAAGAAATAATCTTTAAAGCTGTTCAGGAGTACATTGCATCCGTTCATTCAACCACGAAAACAAATCCAATAGACATATTTTTCGGTCATCGCCAAATCACAGAGCCCCAAATACTAGACTCTGTACGTAAAGATTTCACTCAAAGTTTAAAAAATAAACGAGAAGGAAGTATTCCTTATCACAATCAAAAGAAATCCCCCATAAAACAGTATGATAAAGGTGACGTAGTCTATGTTAGGATCGATAAAAGGCTAGGTTCCAAATTATCACCAAAGTACAGAAAGGAGTTAGTTGCAGAAGATATGAAAACAACTATTTAAACTCGTTCAGGGAGGGTGGTCCACAAAAAAATATAAAAACATAATATCCTTTCAGGTTATTTTCCTTACCAACACTGTAAAAACAAGAGTTTTTTTTTGAGTATAAATGATAAGTCGGATGGTGCTAGTTTAATAGTTAAATTTTAATGACAATTCTTGATTATTTCTCCTCACTTAAACTCCTCCTGGCTATATCTTCAACTTCAATTTTTTATCTGTCCTTGTTCTATTCTCTCTTTTTTCTAATTCCTATCTGCCACTCGTTCGCTAGTACGAGTTGGCAGCCTAGCGCAATAGCTGTTATGTTAACATCATTCAAAAAACGCGGAATTCAAATATACAAGATTATTCTAATTGGGTTTTGACCCAACATACCGGCCCCCTTGAAAGTATGCGATTGACTTTCAAGAGACAGGTAATAAGGTGAGTTTCCGTATAGGGCGGCCGATGATTCCCTTGGCAGTGCGTACGTCGGCTACACGCACGATGTTGTCCGCTCCTGCAATCGTGCTGACTATGCGCCCAAGAAGCCACCGTTGTGGGGGGAGATTATCCTCGTGAACGATGACCATGTCGTTGACAGCCAAATTTGGTGAAGTCTTCGTCCAGGTTGTGCGAACTTGGAGCTCGTTGATGTACTCGTGGCTCCAGCGACTCCAGATGTGATGTTTGAGTGCGCTGACCCTTTTCCATCGATCCAACTTGTCCAGGTTGTCGTCGATTGGTGGAAGTTCCGGTAGTGCTCGGAGTGCGTCATCCACTAAGAAGTGGCCAGGCGTGAGAGCGGCCAGGTCGTTTGGGTCTGATGAGAGCGGCGTTAACGGGCGAGAGTTCAGGATCGCCTCGACGTCAGCAGCTGCAGTGGCTAACTCCTCGAAGGTTAACCTGGTGTCTCGAAGAGTGCGATTGAGTAGTCCCTTGACACTTTTTACTGCAGCTTCCCATATGCCCCCGAAGTGTGGAGCCCTGGGTGGAATAAAGTGGAAGTTAATGAACTCTGAGCGACAGGAATAGTGGATTGTTTTTGTTGTTTCGTCTTTAAACAGAAACTGCTTCAACGATTCGAGCTTGTTCTTAGCTCCTGCGAAATTTGTACCGTTGTCACAGAATATGTCCGAGGGATGTCCGCGTCGGGCAATAAAACGCTTTAGTGATGCAATGAAGCTATCCGTCGTGAGATCCGATACCACTTCGACATGTATCGCCTTCGTGGCAAAGCAAACGAAGACGGCTAGGTAGGCCTTGGTAGGCGGCTTACCCCGGATGCGCAAATAGACGTTGATTGGTCCGCAAAAGTCTATTCCGCATCTTGAAAATGGTTTAGAGGGTGTGATCCGCTCTTTAGGCAGTTGGCCCATTAGCTGCCTTTCGAGAGTTGGTCGATAGCGGCGACAATGTATACATGAGCGAACGACTTGTCGCGCCAAGTCCCTTGCATTCACTATCCAGAACTGTTTTCTAATTAAAGCGACGGGCGTCCGTGGCCCGGCGTGATAGTTCTGTAGATGAAGATGGCGAGCGAACTGTGACACAAATGGATCCTTAGCTGGGAGCAGCACAGGATGCTTTTGGGTTTCTGGGTAGTCTGCTAGCTCCAGGCGCCCTCCGACCTTTAGCATTTGGAAGCCATCTGTAACCTGGAGGATGAGACTAAAATTTTTAAGGTTTGTGCGAATCGGATGGCCCTTCAGGACCGAGGACATCTCTTGAGCGAAGTGAATAGTTTGAATATTCCAGACGATGCAATGTAGCGCCCGCATCAGTTCTGCTGGCGTCGGCGAAGGTGATTGGAATGGCGTTAGTTTACGGCAGCGCTGAGTAAATCTGTACATCCAAGCGATAACTAGAAGGCAGCGATGATGCGAACTGATCTTGTAGATTCCTTCAAGCAGTTGATTACTAGTCGTGTGTACGGCAAAGGCTGATTTTCTCTTCTCCAGTTGGACAGTTTCCATATTAATGTCACTGTTGTCTCGACTGTCCTTTGGCCAATGTTGATGATCTTGGCCTAGGAACTCAGGTCCCTCGAACCATATCGATTGTTCCAACTCGGTGATAGTGCAGCCCCTGGACAAGATATCAGCCGGGTTGCAGTGAGTAGGTACATGTCTCCAGTGGCAATCTGACGTGAGTTCTTGAATTTCGGCAATTCGATTGCCGACAAAGGTTGATAAGGTGGCCGAGTGTTGGCGATTCCAATGTAGAACAATTTGAGAATCGCACCATAAGAACGAAGTCGTCTTTCTGTCAGCGAAGATTCTAACGATTTTTTTGTAGAGCTGTGCTAACAAATGTGCTCCACACAGTTCTAATTTCGGCAGAGATAGCTTCTTGGTGGGAGCAACTCTGGACTTCGATGTGATTAGCTGTACCTTGGTCAGCCCATCTGATCCGATTGTGCGAGCGTAGATGCAGCATCCATACGCTCGAATGGAGGCGTCACAAAAGCCGTGTATTTGAAAAGTATGTATCGCTGATTGGAGGCAATATCTTGGTATTGCTACAGACTCCAACGACGAAAGCGATGCAAGCGGGGACATCCAAGCTGTATGAATGCCTTGGGGTACTGACTCGTCCCAATGTAGTTTTAGGAGCCACAGCTCCTGGAGGATAATTTTTGCCACTATGATGATGGGAGTAACTAATCCCAACGGATCAAACAGCGAAGAGGCTATGGACAAAATGGAGCGTTTGGTGACGTGGTCCGAATCGAATCTTGGCGAGAACGAGAACAGGAATGTGTCCCGTACTTGGTCCCATTTTAGGCCAAGTGTGCTGGTTAGCATTTCGTCGTCCAACTGCAAATGCTTGACTGTAGCGTCATCGACAAACTTGCAGTGATTTGAATGCCATTTTGCGAGTTCTAATTGGCCATCCTGTAGAATCGCTGTAACTTCCCTTTTGATTTGATGTAGCTCCTCTACCGTATCCGCTCCACCTAGGAAGTCATCCACATAGAAAGACGATTTGATGGCTTTAGCTCCAATCTCCAATTTGTCCATGAATTTGTCGGCTAGATATGACAAACTGCGTATGGCTAGATACGGTGCAGCCGCTGTGCCATAAGTTACAGTATTCAATTCGAAGGAGCTCAATGGTTGCGATGGCGACGCTCTCCAAAGAATGTATTGGAATCTGCGATCCTCGGCAAACATGTTGACTTGGCGGAACATCTTGACCACATCAGCAGTGATGGCATAGGAAAACGCAGGAGTAGTGTATAAATTTCTGGCTGAATAGTCGGCCCGACCATCAGAATGTCGTTGAGCGATTTCTGGGACGTCGTCTTGCAAGATGCGTCGAAAACCACTCTGAGCTTTGTTGATGTGCTATTAGGCTTGAGCACGAAGTGGTGCGGAATATAATAATGCGGAGTGTTTAACTGTGGATGGCTCACGGGACTCATGTGTCCCAGATTTTGAAACTCCTGCATAAATTCAACATATTTGGCCCCTACCTCAGGCCTTTTGCATAGGCTGCGTTCGAGGGAGAGGAATCTCCTTTTGGCAATGTCGAATGAGGCTCCGAGAACGGTATGTTCATCTTTAAATGGAAATCGTACTTCCAATCGACCATCTGAATTACGTCGTACCGTTTTGGTGTAGAACTCCTCACAGTTTCGCTGCTCTGGCGTAAGTGTGATCTCAGGAGGCTCCACATGATCGATGCGCCATAGCCGTTCCATTTTTTGGTCAATTTCTGTTAATGCGATAGATGAGTACTGATGGAGTGTTCTAGGATGAGCTCGACATCGACCAGACACTATCCATCCAAGTAGTGTTTTTTGTAGTACGGGCAGATCCTTTCCTAATTTAATTTGGCCGACTGCCAATATATCGAAGAAGGTTTCCGTCCCCAAAAGCAGATCGATCCGACGAGACTTGTTGAAGCTCTCGTCAGCAAGAGATGAGTGCTGCGGAAAGTTCCACGCAGAAATGTCAATTTCCGATTCTGGATGATAGGCGATGTGGGATGTTACGCAAAAATCAAGGAGCAACTCGAATCAATTGTGCCTCGACTTGATATTGGTGGTTGCGTGGTGTTTAATTCGCGTTTGTGTTTCACCAATGCTACGAATCTCGAGGTTGAGCTTGCTCCGTGGCAGTCGAAGTCTTTTGGCAAACTCCTCGGATATGAAATTCACCTGAGAACATGAATCCAAAAGCGCTCTTCCTATTTTGTAGCTTCCAGATGCATCCTTGACCAGAATCAGTGCCGTGGCCAGAATGACACTGTCGGAACGAGACTCCGTGTGAGTATGCGCGACTGCGCATCCGAAACTTGTACAGGCTCCGCTTGAGGGAGTGGCAAGGGAGCTGCGGCCGATCCTGGCGATGGCCGATGAAGCAGCGAGTGATGCGGTAGTGCACATGAGTGGCACCTCCGCGTCGACGGGCAGTTGGCTACAAGATGACCCCTGCCAAGGCAATTAATGCATAGCTTGTGGCGCTTTACTGCATTGAGGCGATTATCTAGGGCGAGATTGATTAGTTCTGGGCATCTAAAGGTCTTGTGGTCTATCTGTGAACAGATGTTACAAGTTTGTGTGGTGCAATTGAAGGACAGACTTGCCTGATTCCTCTGCGAGCGCGACCTATGGCCTCCTGGTTGACTCATAGGGGCTTCAGCAGGAGGCTTCTTATCCGATTCCAAATATTGACAATGACGTTCAACGACTCCAACCCATTTGTCCCACGAAGGCAACGTAGTGTAGTCCAGCGACTCATTCCACTTCCTCTTAGTCTCCTGGTCCACTTTGCCCATAACTATGGAGATGAGCATGGCCTCGCAAATCTGTGGCTCGGAGCTCAACGAACGCAACGAGTTGTATAATGCGGATGCATTATCGATTAGGCTGCGCAACTGCTGACCATTTGACTTGGCGACAGTTGGCAATGCGAAGAGTGACGATATGTTATCCAAAAATACGAGAGTCGGGTTGTCATAGCGCTGCTTTAAGCGGTCCAGAGCCTTTGTGTAGTTGTCTGTTCAAGGGCTGGTCCTCGAAGACAGTTTAATAACTGGTTGAACTTCTCGATCTTAGACATGGATGGCTGGTGGCCAATAACTTGGTCAAACGACAAGATAAAGTTTTGGTACTCGCAGTATTTGCCGTCAAATGTCGGCAATGATAAGCGCGGGAGCTTAACTGCAGATGTGTGCCCAAAATTAACCGTAGATTCATGAATGCCGGTGCTGTTAGCGTCTGGTTCAAGTTGCTCCTGAACGCAAACCTTGGCGTGGATAAACAGTTCCTCTATTTCGAAGCGAGTATTGCGCTGCGCCTCAGCTGGCTCCATCTGCTCTATGGCTTCCTGGGTAGATAAAGCAAGTTTAAAATACGATTCCAAAATCGACAAACGGCAAGATAATTCCAACGGAGATAAATTCAAACCAGGTTCCACTGATTTGCTCATACGTGTAAGGTTTTTTCGAGCACTCGTTCGTTGAGCTTTAAGTTGCTCCAGCGAAGACATTTTTACAGATGTTTGTTTACTTTATTTAATTTCGATCTGGCAATTCCTTGCTTGACAAGGTCTGTGAGAGCGAGCGAGACGACGAGATGTAGTGGAAAATTTTCGCTCGCCAAGCCTAGAGTGCAACCTAGAGTGTTGCGACAGAATGAGGTTATGTATGAGGGTGCTTCTGGGGGCAATATGTATAGATGGAGGACCGAGATGTCGACTCCAACTATGGCGATGACACTTGGAGGATGTCCAACGATGTCCAATGATGCGGCGGGAGACCCTTGAGTATAGCCGGCAGCTGCGTTGCATGTAATTGTGCGCAAATGCACTAGCGAAAATCCTATGCGGACGCTGGGTAGATCGGCAGCGAACGCGGTGCGCGAATGTACGAGAGTTTGGCAGGGCAAAAGTCGTAAATGCTCGTGCGAGACTTAGAGCAAAGTAAAAATGGGGGCGAACGTAACCACAATCATCACCACAATTAACTAAAACGTAGCACAAGTCCTGTCACGGTCGCCAAAATGTAAAAACAAGAGCTTTTTCTTGAGTATAAATGATAAGTCGGATGGTGCTAGTTTAATAGTTAAATTTTAATGACAATTCTTGATTATTTCTCCTCACTTAAACTCCTCGTGGCTATATCTTCAACTTCAATTTTTTATCTGTCCTTGTTCTATTCTCTCTTTTTTCTAATTCCTATCTGCCACTCGTTCGCTAGTACGAGTTGGCAGCCTAGCGCAACAGCTGTTATGTTAACATCATTCAAAAAACGCGGAATTCAAATATACAAGATTATTCTAATTGGGTTTTGACCCAACAAACACGTTTCGGTCTCACAACTATATAAGACTACTCTTACTCGCAGTTGATACCCATCAAAAAAGGCACTGCCGCAATACAGAATGGCACGTTTAAGATCATCCATGTGTTTGACGTAGAGGAATATAATCTTGAATATAATCATAATATCTTTTCAGGTTATTTTTCTTACCAACACGTTTCGGTCTCACAACTATATAAGACTACTCTTTCTCGCAGTTGATACCCATCAAAACAGGTACTGCCGCAATACAGAATGGCACGTTTAAAATCATCCATGTGCTTGACGTAGAGGAATACGAAACGGCGTTCTATAACTTGTCAAACCAAGTTAATATTTCATTAACGCTCGTGCTAACTGACTTTGTGGGAACTGTCGGTATAGATAAGGAAACCATGGACCTAAAAGGGACATTTCTCATCCAATTCGAGAACTCAACTATAAGAGTTGGAGGCGACATCTACATCTCAAAAGTCATGACACCCGCCGAAGCGACTCCACCACTGCTGTAACTGATGGCAGAGAAAACAAGGGTAGACGAGGTATTATCATTGCAGATGCTAAAAGAAGTCAACATAAACAACACAAAGCAACTGGAATTAATGAAAGGCAACCACAACATCGCTATAACAGCAAACTTCACAATCTTAGCCACGCTCCTAATTTTATTGGTCGTACTGCTAATACGCTTTATAATCGCAAAGAGAAGTTCTCAAGCAATCCTCAAAGTAACCAACGAGAAAACCGTAGCCCCAAAAGAAGACTCCAGGCCAACCACAACACAAAAGAGGCTCTACATCGCGATCGAGGACGTCCGCGCTTAAAGGGAGAGGATTTAACACCAAACATTATCAAGAGAATTAAGAGCACATCAGTCGCCAGTGCAAATTCATCATTGGAGATCCAAGCGAATACTCGAAATCCATGTTTAATTTGTGTGCGAAGTATCTCGCAGTAGCCGCGAGCCAATATTCTGAAATATTTTTCCTACGACCAAACGAAGTTCATGTCGCCATTTGGAGTAAAAAGGTACAAGGTTAAAACTCGGCATAACTTAAGCGTTGAGCCACAACGAGGAGCCTTACCTATTTGCGGTCAAGGCTCAACACAACATAGCAGGTTACAATTATATCTAGCACATGATCGCTAAAATGCCCAGGAGAAGCAAAAGAAAATAAAACGGAAAATAAAGTAAATCTGCTAACCGATATACGTCCAGGTGAAGCTCGGCGACCAGGAGAGGTTCGGATAACTGGGCTGATGTGCACGCCACTCAACGCGTATGCGAACATCGCGCCTGCAGACGGTGGCGAAGGAAATATGAGGAAGATAAGCACCGGTGAGCTGTTCATTCAAACACGTCACATCAAAAGGAGGTTAGCTGGCCCGAACACAAACCACACAGGCCATTCAAGAAAACGCAGACTTTCGAAACAACAGCCTACCCTTTCAGGCTAATACGTCTACTGAGCGATGCGGCTTTGGCAAAGATGCCTTAAAAGAGCATCTTTGGAGGCCGTGTCTACAGTTCCTTATGCCATTAGGATCCTAAGAATGCTAAATGGCCGACCTAAGATTATTTTCTCCAGCCTTCAGCCTGCAGTTCGGTCCAACAATATGGAATCATCAGGATAGCATTGGCCGTTTAAAATTACTGTGCGACAACCTCGTCGAGAAGCTGCCAAACGATTTAAAATTTGACTGGGGTTGACATCGGCTATTATCAGGAGAAGGCTGTGCAAATTTGCCTATGTTCGAGAACTGGCTATTGGGCGTCGCCATGTGTGCCACTATGGTTACGCGAAAAGCGCCAAACGTAGGCGATCGCAGAAACCCGAGGGAGCTAGTGCTCGGGCACTCCGAAACTACACCACCACAGGCGACACGACATCACATCCACAAGAGTGCACAGGCTGTCGGTATGCACGGAATTCCTGGATTGGGATTTCGTGAGAACTAGAAATGTATGCTATTGCTGCCTGCGGCCACACGCAGTTCGGAACTGCAGATCCAGAAAGAGTTGCGGATTGGACGACTGTAGAGAATTCGCCACGCTCTGCTTCACGCTTATTTATCAAACGATACGATAAGGAAACATTAGTCGTTTCGCCAGTTCTCTTTCATGGAAGGGAAAGGCGTTGTTTCGGTACATCCGGTACAACTATATGGACGAACACGATGCGTAAGTTCGTTTGCACTGGTGGACGAAGGCGCTGCCTGTACTCTGATAGAAAGAGAACTTGCTTATGAACTGGAGCTGGATGGACTGAAGAAAGATCTTTGTTTGCGTTGTACCGGGGACATAACAGACCAAGCGTCCAAACTTGTGAACGTTAAAATTTCGGCCATACGTCTTGTTCAAAAAGGAGTATGAACTGTCGCTCATCTGGATTTACCCACTCAAAGCTTAGAGGAAGAGCTCATAAACTCGCGCTGTCACCTCAATCCATTCCGATTCCAACTTATGAGAATGTAAAGGCGAGAATTATTATCGGTGTGGACAACATTAAAATCAGCATCCCGCTTGAGGTGCGCGAGCACCAAACTGGCTTAGTCTGTGGCTACGACAAAGTGGATCTATCCGACTCATACCATATGGCGGTAAGCCGACTTCGCTGTCTGGAGACATGATTGACAGCATGCAGAATAATCTGAAGAAATTTATCAGTCATTAGGAAGTAAAGGAGATCGTACACAGCTCTCGCTACTGGTACCTTCCAATATTTACAGTCACCAAACCAGACAAAGGGAAAACAAGGGTAGTTGGGGTATGCTGCGGCCGAAGTACATCGTTTAACAATGTTTTGCTTAAATGACTGGACATTCAAGTGTCCCTCTTGGGCACGCTACTACGATTCCGTGAGCGCAAAGGCGCTATAGCAGAAGATATACTTGAAATGTTTCATCAAGTGCGAGTGCGACCTGAGGATCAAAACTTTCAAATGTTTCTGTGCATATGGGCAGATGCTATACGTAGACCTTATATTTATGCGATGCAGGCCATGACGTTCGTAGCTTCATGCTCTCCAGCCTGGGCCAACTGTATAAACATACACAATCGACACAATCACCAGATGCTGTGGCTACAGTATAAAAAATGCCTTTGTCGATGACTGGCTGGAATCAGCCAATTCTGAGTATGAAATGGTGTCGATCGCCACTACTGTAAAGAAGATCCACGCAGGAGGGGGATTTAAAATTTGACGATGAACTTAAAATCATCCAAAATGCTGCGCAAGCTGGAGGATGGCGCCGATATGTCCGATAGGTGCCTTGTTGCTCCCAAGAATCAGGAGAAAGTGCTCGGGCTCCGGTAGATGCCTAAATCGATATTCCTGACTTATGCGAAAACTCGACAGCCACGAACAAAAGAGAAGAGTGCTGAGCGTTGTCATGTCCGACCCACTGGGGCTATAAGGGTTGTTCATCGTGCGGGCCAAAATCCTGCAAAACGACGACGATACATCAGACTTGAGGCATTGCCTGGATTTATTGCCCCGGGAAAGGGAAGTGCGGGTACCGAGATGTATCACCATGAAAATCGGCAGAGGAGAAATATTCAACGTTGAAGTTCAGCTTCAACCCTCCCGGTGCCCCTCACATGTGCGGGGCTTGAAAAAGACTCGAGCGGTCGACTAAATATGTCCTCACCGAGAGACTGCGTAAGAAACCACTGCGAGCTGCTTTTGCCATAAATAGCCGTCCGTCGGAACCGTCGGTCCCTGCGCCCAAACTTACCTACGCCCTAGATAATACGCTCAACCGAGGTAATGCAGATGCACCACTCCATTTATATGTATATTTTCGATATTGTACCGCAAGCTTAAATGTAAGAGATCTAAGCGAATACTCGAAATCCGTGTTTATTTTTGGAAGCGAGTCACTCGCGTTGGCCGCAGGCCAGCACGTCCGTTCCTACGAAAATGTAAACTCTACCGCCACAGATTATTGGTGGATACTGCATACACCCTGCTAAAAATAATTATAGTGAACTTCTAATAATCTTTGTATACTTGCCTTAAATTTTTATATTACACATGACACTAGCCAACAATATATTAATCAAAAAATTTATTATATTAATTGAACTACAACAAAGTGAGTAGGTTAACATTTGCAAAGGGGTTGCTGACGCGAGAAGTGGAGTAGGTACGAAATGATGACGGACAGGCTTGACAAAAGGGGACTGTCTTGCGCGGCCCGCAACGATCCATCAGCCATGCGGAAGGGGAGGGAATATGGCAGAAACATTGTCCTATCGCTTTACGTTCAAGCTGCAGCTTAGTTTGCGGGGCAGTGAGGACTGCTGACTGACGAACAGTGCGAATGTAATTATTTTTACAGGCACTTCTAATATTTAATTTTGAAGAGCTGAGAGGCTTATTAAGATCCCACGACCCAAAATCGACGAGCTTACGCTGGCAACCTGCTGCCTGAACATCAAATGCTCCTCCCTCGGCCTCAGTCCTTACCGGGCACTAATACACCGACGTAACAATACACAAGTTTTTTGCATGTATACCTCACGGTAACCTCTCCCCAAGATTCCTGAGTACTTTGCATAGAATCCATCAGCCACGAAGGAAAGGAGATTCGAGATTTGTAATCTCTTGTCCTCTAAACTTTTGGGAATACCTATCCCATTAAAAACTTCCCACACCGACGACTCTTCTGCTGCCTCTGCTTTTCCGTGTCTCTCACACTCTTACTGCCTCTTACACCTTGCCAAATGATGGCTGGCTTTTCGATTGATGGAGTGTTTATTGTTGGCTAAGAGGGTAACATTATAAAACTAAACTAAATAAACAATCGCTTTCACAAAACTTTAAATGCGCTTATTTACGCGTGCCTTTTCTATCTCCTCTTTTTCCTCCTCTATCTGTATCGATATAATACCGCTTAGCTATCGGTAACAAACTATCGGTGTCTGCTTAAAATTATTTCTGGACAACAACCCGCTCGATACACAGGTTTTAAAGTTTGAAAATTGTTTATATCTGCTATCGACGGTAAAGCCGTGCAAATGTTTACAACTAGGGAGCCGTCAATCGAAGCGTGAGAAAGATTTATAACTATTGAAATTGTGAGTACAATAAACCTATTAATTTGTTTTGGTTTTGCTGTGTAACATATTTTTTAGTTTTAACAACCGTTTTGGTTTATATAATATTACATTTATGGTGGATAATATATTTTTATATTTTTTGATGTTTAAATTAATTTGTACATCGGTACAAAAGCGCGCTCTCTGTCAATACTAACTCAACAGCCAAGCCAAGCGCCAGCTACACCAATAGGCTCTAGCCTTCTAGCTTCTGGCACAGAACACTGACGACCTTTCATCAGAGGCATCAGAAATTGCAAAAAAGAAGCCAAAGCCTCCACCAAATTTTATCCGTGAGAAGAGCTCAAGCGCCCTAGTGAATCAGCTGGTTGACCTTATTGGGAAGAACAATTTTCACATAACTCCACTAGTAAAGGACACAATCCACGAAATTAAAGTCCAAACAAATACGGAAGACAAGAGAGCCCACGAAGTATCTGAACGACAAAAACAAAAATTATTACATCTACCAGCTTAAAAGCACCAAGGGTCTACAAGTTGTTTTGAAGGGCATTGAGTCCAAAGTGGTTCCGGAAGAGGGAAGGGGTTTTTTCGCTAAGGTTGAGCTCGAAAATGAAACAAAAAGCACCTAAATAGATACAAGATTTACAAAATTACAAAATTTACAAAATACAGTTTCTTCTGCGATGTAAAATCACAGTATGAGGGCCGCTTAAACGCAACTGTACACTGGCCACTGTATGTGTAATTTGAGGAGACCTCCACGCCTCTGCACACTGCCCAGCAAACAAGAAAAAAAACCCAGTGAAAAAAGGTTGCAATTACACAGCAAACTACAGAGGCTTCCCAATTTACAAGGAGCTGAAGAGTTTTTATACGGTACTAATCAACCCGATGTTAAATCCCATAAAGGGACAGGGATCCTTATAAGGAGCAGCATGAGGCATCACTATCACAATGGATTTACTGAGAATTATCTGCAGGCCACATCCATAAACATACAAGTTAACAATTAACAATGTATTGCTTCGTAGCAACTAAGTAGCTTTGTATAAACAATGCTGACGCGCCAGAATTGGGTTCAGCGCTCCGCGCAAAGAACGCCTGGCAGCGGAAAGCTGACACTTCCTGTCGGGAGTGTTGCTTCACGCTGCAAGAAATGCTGAGTCGGCTTGCCGACTTGTGGTGGCGCGATGCATTGCTCGAGGGTAAACTTAGTTTTCAATATTGTCTTCTACTCAGTTCAAATCTTGTGTCGAAATAAACCACAGCTTGCTCCGGCTTACTGCCGTTAAACACAATTGTTCTTATTTACAATCAAATCGCTATCGCCACAAGGCTAGTGATAATAACTAAGGGGGCGAAGTCAAGCCCTCCAACATAATCTTCGTAAACGGTGTCTAAGACGAACCTCAGCTAAAGAAGGAAGATCTCTGGACCCGCCGGAAATTACATAATTGGCGCCCAACCAACAATCTGAACCCACCAATCTAATTTAACACACTTTGTCAGGCGACAAACAGGGTAGTTAAGTTAGAGGACCATGTAAGTTTTACAAGTGACTTCATTGAAGCAATCAAGAAATTTACTAGTGAAAAAAGTTGTGTATCTGGCCACGTAATAGTTGTGCGTTGTGGGTTTAATCGCAAAGCATTGCATATTTTCGGCAGAGTAAATTTTTGTTGCATACCTTATTAAAAAATAAGTGTTGCATACCTTTTAGAGGAACCAAAATTTTTTTATTTGCATACCCAATTTTAATAAAATACATTGCATACCCTCTTTTAGTAAAAAATATTGCATACTTTGACGAAACAAATTTTCGTTGCATACCCAATAAAAGATTATTATATTGCATACCTTTTCCTGTCATACATAATAAGCCGATCGTTTGTGCTCGGCGAAAATACATATTTGTGTTGTGTCAACCAACCAATGAGTTGGGCAGGTACTTATAGAGACATAAAGGTTGAATACGATAGTGAGGACGGTTGGGAGGAGGAACAAGCAAGCCCGATAGTAGATCAGCCGTTAGTTAGCCCCCCTATAAACAGCACCATGGACCCAGCTCAGATCCAAGCATTTATCGACAATGCCGTCAGACAGGCATTGGCACAACAACAGACCCAGTTTCAATCACAAATAAACACCTTAGCTGCGCGGGTACAGAGTTTGCAGGTGGAAGCACCGCAAATCATCACGTACGAGAAGGTTACTGTGAATCCTGAGGTTAGGTGTGACTTACTATTAGACATAATCAAGTCTGTGCCAGAGTTCTCTGGCACCCAAGACGAGTATGTGGCCTGGAGACAGGCGGCCGTATACGCTTATGACCTATTCAAGCCTTATAATGGCAGTAGCGCGCATTACCAAGCTGTAGTTATCTTACGAAACAAAATTAGAGGCGCAGCTGGGGCCTTGCTCGTGTCTCACAACACTGTACTGAATTTCGATGCCATTTTGGCCAGGTTAGACTGCACGTGTTCAGATAAGACATCCCTACGCCTACTGAGGCAGGGATTGGAGACGGTCAGGCAAGGGGACCTGCCATTGATGCAGTACTATGACGAAGTCGAGAAGAAGTTGACGCTCGTCACCAATAAGATTGTGATGACACACGAACAAGAGGGCGCTGACTTGCTCAACGCGGAGGTTAGAGCCGATGCCCTCCATGCTTTCACCTCGGGCCTCAAAAAGTCCCTTAGAGCTGTGGTTTTCCCGGCTCAACCTAAAGACTTGCCATCTGCCCTGGCTCTGGCCAGAGAAGCAGAAGCAAGCATTGAAAGGAGCATGTTCGCAACTTCCTACGCCAAGGCCGTAGAGGAACGTGCGCAGACATCTGGTAACGGCAAGGGCCGCTTCCAGGGTAGACAGGGAAAAGACAACAAAGAGGAACAAGGCCAGGACAGAAACCCGCACTTTGTCAGACGACAAAAGGGTAATGGTAATGGTCAGACCAACAATGACAACCAGGCGCAAGCACCTCAACCTATGGAGGTCGACTCGTGCTCCAATTTCAGGCAGCGCACTGAATATAATATGAATAAACCCAATGAGTCCAATGCCTCTAAGAGGAGAAATTCTTCGGACCGTTTCACAGGGCCGAGACGTCAACGCCTGAACAACATTGTCCAAGAGACCCCCAAAACCAATGACTCGAAGACAAAAGACCCCAAGCAGGAGTATGAGAAGGCAGCAAAGGCTGCCGTTGAGGAAATTGATAGTGACAATGAGTACGCTCCAAGCGATGACTCATTGCATTTTTTAGGGGGCGCTCCCGGTTGCCGTTCATCGAACGACGGTTGGCTGGGAGGACTTTAAAGATGTTAATTGACACCGGCGCGGCAAAAAATTACATTAAGCCCGTAAAGGAGCTAAAAAATGTAAGGCCGGTCGCCAGTCCGTTCTCGGTGAGCTCTATACATGGCTCCACCGAAATCAAACAAAAGTGCTTTATGAAGGTCTTCAAGCACAACGCTCCATTCTTCCTATTGAATTCCATTAACTCGTTCGACGCTATTATAGGCTTAGACCTGTTAACACAGGCCGGAGTCAAGTTGAACCTAGCTGAGGAGTCTTTAGAGTATCAGGGCATTTGTGAAAAACTTCATTTTTTCAGCTGCCCTAGTGTGAACTTCACGGATGTGAATGACATTGTGGTGCCTACCTCCATTAAAAAGGAGTTCAAGGACACAATTCTGAGAAGGAAAAAGGCCTTCTCTACTTCACACGAAGCTCTTCCTTTCAACACCGCTGTCACTGCCACAATTCGGACAGTAGACAACGAACCGGTGTACTCGAGAGCCTACCCAAACCTCATGGGTGTTTCTGACTTCGTGAATAACGAAGTCAAACAATTGCTAAAAGATGGCATTATCAGGCCATCAAGGTCTCCATATAACAGCCCGACGTGGGTTGTTGACAAAAAGGGCACTGACGCGTTCGGTAACCCGAACAAGAGGTTGGTAATAGACTTCAGGAAGCTCAATGAGCGCACTATCCCGGACCGTTACCCTATGCCTAGCATTCCCATGATTCTAGCGAATCTGGGAAAGGCAAAATTCTTCACTACCCTTGATCTTAAATCAGGGTATCACCAAATTTACCTCGCGGAACATGACCGTGAGAAGACGTCGTTCTCGGTAAACGGCGGCAAATACGAGTTTTGTCGTCTACCGTTCGGCTTGAGGAATGCAAGCAGCATTTTTCAAAGAGCCTTAGACGATGTACTAAGAGAACAAATTGGGAAAATATGTTACGTCTATGTAGATGACGTAATAATTTTCTCAGAAAATGAGGCCGACCATGTCCGCCACATCGATACGGTGTTAAAATGCCTAATCGATGCCAACATGAGAGTAAGCCAGGAGAAAACTAAATTCTTTAAAGAGAGTGTAGAATACCTCGGCTTTATTGTCAGTAAGGACGGAACTAAATCCGATCCGGAGAAGGTGAAGGCCATTCAGGAGTACCCTGAACCAGATAGCGTTTACAAGGTTAGGTCCTTCCTTGGTTTAGCCAGCTACTACAGAGTCTTCATCAAAGACTTTGCTGCCATAGCCCGCCCGATCACAGATATCCTAAAAGGGGAAAATGGTTCGGTGAGCAAACACATGTCTAAAAAAATTCCTGTTGAGTTTAATGAAACTCAACGCAACGCATTCCAAAGGCTGCGAAACATACTAGCATCCGAGGATGTTATACTCAAATACCCCGACTTTAAAAAGCCTTTTGACCTTACTACAGATGCTTCGGCAAGTGGTATCGGTGCAGTCCTATCCCAGGAGGGCAGGCCAATCACCATGATATCGCGTACCCTTAAACAGCCCGAGCAGAACTACGCCACAAACGAAAGGGAATTGCTGGCGATTGTATGGGCCCTAGGTAAGTTGCAGAACTTCCTGTATGGCTCTAGGGAAATTAATATATTTACCGACCATCAACCCCTCACTTTCGCTGTTGCCGACAGGAACACGAATGCCAAGATAAAGAGGTGGAAATCTTACATAGACCAGCACAATGCCAAGGTTTTCTACAAACCTGGCAAAGAAAATTTCGTGGCAGACGCCCTCTCTAGGCAGAATTTGAATGCCTTACAAAACGAACCCCAATCAGACGCTGCGACCATTCACAGTGAGCTCTCCCTGACCTACACGGTCGAGACCACGGACAAACCGTTAAATTGCTTCAGGAACCAGATCATTCTGGAGGCAGCACGTTTTCCGCTCAAACGGAACCTGGTGCTCTTTCGAAGCAAATCTCGCCACTTGATCAGCTTTACTGATAAAAGTTGGCTATTAAAAACACTTAAGGAGGTGGTAAATCCTGACGTCGTGAACGCTATTCACTGCGACTTGCCCACTCTGGCAAACTTCCAACACGACCTCATTTCCCACTTTCCAGCCACCCAATTTCGTCACTGTAAGAATGTCGTGTTAGACATAACCGACAAAAACGAACAGATCGAAATCGTCACTGCTGAGCACAACCGTGCTCACAGAGCCGCGCAGGAAAACATTAAACAAGTCCTTCGGGATTATTACTTTCCTAAAATGGGCAGTTTAGCTAAAGAAGTAGTAGCTAATTGTAGGGTTTGCACCCAAGCAAAGTATGACAGGCACCCGAAAAAGCAAGAGCTTGGGGAAACGCCCATACCCAGCTATACAGGTGAGATGGTGCATATTGACATATTCTCAACCGACAGGAAGCTATTCCTGACGTGTGTTGACAAATTTTCTAAATTTGCAATAGTGCAACCAGTGGTGTCTAGAACAATAGTGGACATCACAGCACCCCTGTTGCAGATCATTAACCTGTTCCCCAATATCAAAACGGTCTATTGTGACAATGAGCCCGCATTCAACTCGGAAACTGTCACCTCAATGCTCAAGAACAGCTTCGGCATTGACATAGTAAATGCGCCCCCACTCCACAGCTCGTCCAATGGCCAAGTTGAACGGTTCCACAGCACATTGGCAGAAATCGCCAGGTGCCTGAAGTTGGACAAAAAAACGAATGACACAGTAGAACTAATCTTGAGGGCAACGATAGAATATAACAAAACCGTGCACTCAGTTACTCGTGAGAGACCAATTGAGGTGGTTCACCCAGGGGCCCACGAGCGCTGCCTAGAAATCAAGGCAAGATTAGTAAAGGCTCAGCAAGACAGCATCGGAAGATGCAACCCATCCCGGCAAAACCGCGTGTTTGAGGTGGGAGAACACGTGTTTGTAAAAAACAACAAGAGGTTAGGAAATAAGCTAACTCCACTATGCACCGAGCAAAAAGTGCAGGCAGACCTGGGAACGTCTGTTCTTATTAAGGGGAGGGTGGTCCACAAGGACAACCTCAAGTAGGCATCCCCTCTACAGTTAGGTAGTAAGTTATGTTAAGGAAAACCCGAGCACTGTAGTATCACCTTGTCTTTAATTTCCAGGTTCACCCTCATGATGTTCATGTCCTTGGTAGTAGCGAATGCTCGGATCACCGACTTTTCGCATGCCAACTACATTCCTGTGTTAGATGGGGATGTGCTGGTGTTTGAACAGCGTGACCTCTTGAAACATTCGAGTAACCTTTCCGAGTACGCTAGTATGATAGATGAAACGCAGAAACTGTCTGAGTCCTTTCCCCATTCACATATGCGTAAGTTGCTAGAGGTCGATACTGACCATCTTAGAACCTTGTTGTCCGTTCTCAAAGTCCACCATAGGATCGCTAGGAGTCTAGATTTCTTAGGTACAGCCTTAAAGGTGGTGGCGGGCACTCCCGATGCCACGGACCTCTTAAAGATTAAGATCACAGAGGCCCAACTAGTAGAGTCTAATTCCAGGCAGATAGCTATAAACTCCGAAACCCAGAAACAGATAAATAAGTTAACTGACACCATCAATAAGGTGATCACTGCCCGTAAAGGCGACTTGGTTGACACTCCGCACTTATATGAAGCACTACTGGCAAGAAATAGGATGCTGTCTACGGAAATTCAAAATTTAATTCTCACTATTACTTTGGCCAAATCAAACATTATAAATCCCACAATTCTTGATCATGCCGACTTGAAGTCTCTTGTAGAACAGGATACCCCAATTGTCAGCTTAATAGAAGCATCTAAGATCAGAGTCCTCCAGTCCGAGAATAGCATTCATATTTTAATTGCCTACCCTAGAGTCAAGTTCAGTTGCAAGAAAGTCGCCGTCTACCCTGTATCTCACCAACACACCATCTTGCGCCTCGACGAGGACACTCTGGCCGAATGCGAACATGACACCTTTGCGGTCACCGGATGCACAGATACCACACACTACACGTTCTGCGAGCGGTCTCGGCGCGAAACTTGCGTGCGCTCACTCCATGCTGGAAACGCTGCTCAATGCCACACTCAACCCAGCCACTTGCGAGAAGTAAACCCCGTAGATGACGGCGTTGTGATTATCAACGAAGCCGCGGCTCACGTTAGCACTGATGGCAGCCCCGAAACACTGATAGAGGGAACCTACCTGATAACCTTCGAGCGAACGGCAACCATCAACGGCTCAGAATTCGTAAATCTACGGAAAACACTAAGCAAGCAGCCAGGCATTGTGCGTTCACCACTACTTAGCATCGTTGGCCACGACCCTGTGCTCAGCATCCCTCTGCTACACCGGATGAGTAACGACAACCTACATTCCATCCAAAACCTTATGGGTGATATGGAATCTGAAGGCTCGCCTAAACTCTGGTTCGTGGCTGGTGTGGTCCTAAACTTCGGCTTGATTGGCTCTCTCGCCCTTTATCTGGCATTAAGGAGAAGACGAGCCTCCAGGGAGATACAGCGCACCATCGACACTTTCAATATGACCGAGGACGGCCATAAACTTGAGGGGGGAGTAGTTAACAATTAACAATGTATTGCTTCGTAGCAACTAAGTAGCTTTGTATAAACAATGCTGACGCGCCAGAATTGGGTTCAGCGCTCCGCGCAAAGAACGCCTGGCAGCGGAAAGCTGACACTTCCTGTCGGGAGTGTTGCTTCACGCTGCAAGAAATGCTGAGTCGGCTTGCCGACTTGTGGTGGCGCGATGCATTGCTCGAGGGTAAACTTAGTTTTCAATATTGTCTTCTACTCAGTTCAAATCTTGTGTCGAAATAAACCACAGCTTGCTCCGGCTTACTGCCGTTAAACACAATTGTTCTTATTTACAATCAAATCGCTATCGCCACAAGGCTAGTGATAATAACTAAGGGGGCGAAGTCAAGCCCTCCAACATAATCTTCGTAAACGGTGTCTAAGACGAACCTCAGCTAAAGAAGGAAGATCTCTGGACCCGCCGGAAATTACATAATTTACAGATGAAGGGCAATAAACAACTTAAACCAGCCGCCGTATATTGTTCTGCCCGCTTTAAAATAAGGGAAGATCAATTCCGTCCTTTTTTCAAATCACTTGGAGAGCATTTCCTAGCTGCCTTAACACGCATTGATGGGGAAAGACATAATGTGGAGTGGAAGGGATTTTGTTGTCTGTAGGCGACATATGATCTAAGGCGAGATATTCTTACATTAATTCCAAGTACATGGTCTTCAAGTTAGGATCTCGAGACAACCTTCGCTCAAGCGACAAAAACCGCCGTTTTGCAACCTCGAAGGAGTTGCCTAATCCATTTGGATCACATTTAAACGGCAGGCTAACTTCAAACCGACCTGATGGCAATACCTGAGTAGTCTTCCTATAATGGTCTTCACATAACTTGTGCTCAGGCGAAAGAATTTTCTTTGGATTTAGCATTTTCTCCAGCGACCAAAATTTCTGTAGTGTACTGTCAATCGATACTAAAAGTTCTTCACTACAACTGAAACTATTCACAACTTGTTTCGGGACTGCAGACTTGTATCTGCCCGAAACAACCCAACCAAGAAGGGTCTTTTGTAGAGTTGGATAGTCAGGACCTTGTCTAATTTGACCAACAGCAAGCAATTCGAAAAATGATTCTGCTCCTATCAACATAAAAAATTTTTTGTGACTTGTAGAAATATGGGTCTGCTAATGGTATGTTCTTCGGGATCTTCCAATCACTGATGTTCACCGACTGTTCAGGATGGTAACCGGAGATCGATTTTAAGATCCAGAAATCAAACGAGAACTTACTACCATTTATTCGCGACTTCACCTCTGTGTGTACCTTTTTCTTGACTTGAGAATTGGACTCGCCAATACCAAGTAAGTTGATACACGACTCCTCTCTACGAATCTGTAAGCGGTTCGCCAGTTCTTCTGTTATAAAATTCGTTTGAGACCCAGAGTCCAGCAGAGCTTTGGCCAAAACGTATTCTCCGTTTTTCGTACGGACGCTTACGATTGACGTAGCCAAAATCACCCTGTCCAAGGACGTGGCATGCATAACATGTGACGTGGAAGGCTGATCTTGGTTAAAAGTAGGCGATATGGTCTCTGGCGAAGGTGGCAAC